>NC_138101.1:193751615-195046615 GCF_964146895.1 Miniopterus schreibersii | reverse complement strand
AAGGGTTATTATAGCAGGTGCTCTGCTCCTGAGAGTGGTCAAGTAGACGCCATTTAGGGGGAGTGCAGGCGAGAAAGGAAGCATAGGCGGGAATGGGTTCTTGGTGACACAAGAAGAAATGGGGTTCAGGGACAGAAGGACAGGAATCGAAGGCCCACAGGTCCTCGTGGACACCTGACTACAGGTCCTAGGCAGAAGGATCAAGCCGGGTCCCACCCACGGAGGATGTGAAGTTGCTAAGTCCAGGGCTAGAGGGTGAACACTTGCCGACCACTGGCTGCTGAGCGCCCTCCGTGCCTCCCCACGAGCACTCTCACTGCCCTGTGGGTGCATGGTTATCATCATCATCTCCCCACAAATGACTCAGAGAGGTGAGATCAGCTCCAAGCCACAGAGCTCCTGAGTGACGGAGGGGATATGACCACTTCTGCCTGGCTTCAGGTCTCGGGCCCTGCTGCCAAGCGTCAGGCCTGCTGGCACAACCGGCTGGGCTGGGGCATGGCTGAGCTGCAGTGGGGAGACCTCAGTGGCTGCAGTTGAAGGGGCCCTGAGACAGAGGGGACTTGAGAACATTTCTGGGATTAAGGCGCTGGAGCAGGTTTGACAGGAAGCAGGGGCAGTTCAGAGAGAGTGGGTATTTTGAAGGGTTGGGAAGCCCTCCTCATTCTGTGGATAAAGAGGAAGCCTGAGCCCCCCAGGGCTGCGAGGACAAACGTCTCATTCACTCTTTCTCCTGGGCCTGCCCTGAAAGGGTAGAACCCTGCTGCTCACCTTTGTCTCTTCCCACTCCCCAGGGTTGTCGACGTGTCCTTGCCCAGGTTCTCCATCACTGGCACCTACGACCTAAAGAAGACTCTCTCCCAACTGGGCATCACCAAAATCTTCGAGGCTCACGGTGATCTCACCAGGATAGTCCCTAATCGAAGCCTGAAAGTGGGTGAGGTAAGTCAGCCTGGCCTGGGCATTGCCCCGTCCAGCACAGGGAGCCTTCACACAGCCAGGACCAGAGGACCATCACGGCAGCCGGACAAGCCAGGATCCCACCCACCAGCCAGGCCGAGTTCAAATCCGGCTCTGCCCCTACCAGCCATGCGCTCCTGGGTGAATCATGACCCTCCCCAAGCCTCATGCTTTCCGTCTTTAAAATAAGAACCATATTCCCAGTGCTGCTTTGGAAGTCGATTCAGGGCAACAAAAACTGATCAAGGTCCTGAACATTTATCAGGCCTAGAACGGGCCAAGGTCTGACCCAGACCCTCACTCAAAGGCATCACAGGCCTGTTGGGAATAAGTCGTAAACATGGTCTACATGATTAAGAGATGAGTGAGCAACCGGCCAGTGGTCTCCAGCAAGGCTGAGCACCTGCCTGTCGGGGGCAAACAGAGAGGAACACTTGGGGTAGACTGAGCACCTGCCTGTCGGGGGCAAACAGAGAGGAACACTTGGGGTAGGGTTCCCAGATTTAGCAGATAGAATACAGGGCACCCAGGTAAATTCAAATTTCAGATAAATGATGAATTTTTTTTTTTGGTATAAGTATGTCCCAAATATTGCATGGGATATACTTACACCAAAAAAAAAAAAAAATCATCATTTATTTGAAAATAAAATTTAACTGGACATCCAGTATTTTATCTAGCAACAGTACTTTTAGGTTAAAAGGGAACTGAGGGGGGAAAGATTTCAATAAGCAGAATCAGATGTGGGGAGGGGGAGCAGCGTGGCCAAAGACTGGTGGGTGGAGGGGACCATCTGGTGCTGAGTGTGAAGGTCAAGCCAATCCGAGTTGCCAAGCTGAGCTGACGGTCACCACTGATTCAGATTTATTTTCCAGTTTGCAAGAGGAAAAAAAAGAGTTCATAGAGTTGTCTCTCTGTAAGTTTTCCTGCCACTGACATCTCCTAAACGTTCAAGGCCAGCTACCCCTTTCCTGCAGCCTTTATGGAGCTCAACGGCTTGTGTCCTTCCTCGGTTAGATGTGCCGATGGCTGTGATCCTATATTGAACAATAGCTATCGGCCTGCTGGAAAATGGTTGGAATTGTGTAGAATGGAATGAAATGTGTCAGCATTTCACAGAAGCCCATCAATTTCCCAGCATGGATCGCCTAGTCACAGATGTTGATGGTGTTGGGGTGGATCTGGGGTCCAGGTCACCTCCCACAGCTCGCCTGGAATCTGGCTCCCTCTTCACCATCCACCAGCCACCTGCCAGGCAGGCAAAAGGGGTGTGGAGGGGACTGGAGGCCTCAGGGCAGGGCCACCACCTTCCTTCCATCTAGCTAAGGTGCAGCAGACACTTTCCACCATTACAGCCGTTGGCGCTTCCCTGTAATTCCCAGGAAGGACAGCAAACCACACTCCAACCCCCAGGCCCCCACCCTGCACCCCATAGCGATGCTCCCCTGCATCACTTTTTCTTCACTCTGCATTTCCTTGTTGAGTGTCCTTTAGTGACGACAAATGACAGCAGAAGCCCGGGGAAGGCTGGCACCGGCTGGCACCGCTGTGCTGAGCAACTTTGGTTGAGGCTTGTCCCTCTCTGAGCCCCTCACCGTCCTCGGCTCCCCCATGGCCTCCGGGTGGCTTGGCGAGCACTGATCTTGCTTCTGGTCCCCACAGGCGGTGCACAAGGCCAAGCTGAAGATCGATGAGAAGGGCACGGAGGGGGCTGCGGGGTCCGGCATGCAGACCCTGCCCATGGAGAGGCCTTTAAGCTTCAAGCTGAACAGATCCTTTCTGCTGATGATTACAGAGAACCTCACCCCTACCATGCTCTTCATGGGAAAGATTGCTAATCCTGCCGGCACCTAAGGAGAAATTCTAGTTTGCTGCAGACCCCAGTCATGGCCTGGGGCTGACCCCGTTTCATCTCCCTGGGATTGAGACCACAGGGACATTGTAATCTCCTCTCGTGTCACCAGGACCTTCCCAAGACACCCAAACAGGCAGCTGGGCTGGCGCTCAGGCCTCTGTCTTAGCCCCCTCCCTGCCCATTCGATTGCTGGGATTCAATGCTCCACCCCCACCCTCTTGGCTGGCAGTGGGTTCTCTCCCCTTGGCAGGCAGTAGGGTTTTGGGATTTAATAAATATCTGAAATACTGGCTGGTCTTTCAAATTTGAATGGAGCCTAAGCTCTAGTGGTTTGTTCATCTTCAACTAATTTTACGCAAAAAATGACTGCTGTGCATCTTAAATATTTTTCTAATGATTTCCTACCTCACAGCCATATTTTCAGTCTTCACTACAGAAATGAATTCTGAGGAAAAAAGAGTGTGAAATGTTGGGTGGGGAGCAGAGGGGGCTCTACCAAGCAGAGGGAGCAGTGGGAGCCAGGCCCTGGGAGGGGGGGGGGCGGCATGGACAACGAGCTGAAATGAGATTAGAATCGCGGGAGCCGCAGAAGGAGGCAGGAGGGGGCGGTGAGGCTGGGGGGCAGGTCGGGCCTCGGGGGCCCCGGGGAGACTGCTGGCCGTGAACTGAAGAGCCGCGATGAGCTGCTGCAGGTGTTTAGTTGGAGGGTGACCCAGGAAACTCGTTTGCTACAAGTGTCCCCCTGGCTGCGGACTGGGTTCCTTGGGCCCCCAGTGCCCAGGCCGGTGCACGTCGTGGAGAACGTGCTGGGGGGGGGGGGATTGTTGCTGAAAAGGAGGTTGGCCGCAGCTTCGCCGGGTGCCAGCAGGGCCGGCCCCACCCGCGCCCTCCTCTCTGGGAGCAGGGTGCGCCTGCCCCTCCGAGTCCCGGGCGCCCTCCGGCCCCTGCGCCATGCCCGCCGCCCACCACACGACCCGCTCCTTCCCCACCGTCTCCCACGCCCACCTGTTCCTCTCCCGCATTACTCACGCTTCTTCTCCGAAGCCTCCCCGGGCGCATGTTTGTGGCCTGACTGGCCGGATGAGCGAATGAATGGATTCCGACTTGGTGCCACCAGCCTACTGAACGCCTCTCAGAGCCTGGCACCGCGGGGGCGCTTTCTCCAGCCCTGAGACCCACTGATCCGTCAGGTCAGTGAGGCCCTTCCATCGGACTGATGAGGAAACTGAGGATCCGGAAGACCACAGGATTTGCCCTCGGCCCCACAGCTAGGAAGCCACAGAGCTGGGCCTTTAGACGGGGCTTCAAGACGTGGCGGTCGGTGGGAGGCCCCGGCGTCAGACAGGCCCAAGTTCACATCCCAGCTCTGCCAGGTGTTTGGTTGGTGACATTAGGCAAGACACTTAATGGCACCCAGTTCTTAGTTTTCCTCTCCGTGAAGTGGGGGTCGCCATGTCCATCTCTCAGGGTGTCGGGGGATTAAGTGACATCATGCGTGTGAACCTACTTTGCAAGGGGCAGGCATCCATCCATAGCAGTGATGTCTGTGAAAGGCCCCGGGGTCAAGAGGGATGTCTGCTACGGGTGCTTCTGCAAGAGCGGCTGTCTCCCAGCAAGGAACCTTTGTCTGTTGCTTCTCTCTGTGTGACATGACTAAAGGAGCCCTGGGGAAAGGGGCCATCCGGAGGAGGGTTCCATCTGCAGCAGGAAGCCCAGCTGTCCTGAGTAGTCAGACAAAAGTCCTCAGGCTTCTACCCCCTTCCCCATCTTGACCGCTCCCACAGGTTAGGAAATAAGCCATGATGCAGCCAAGGAGATGCAGGGCGCTCCAGGGAGCATTTTCCCCAGGAGACAGGTGTGCGTGTCCACAATAGACATTGCTGGGTCCTGTTGGTGGCTTCCAAAGGGGAGCTTCTGGTTAAGACAACATCACAAGTCCAGCCTCAAGGCACCCAATCTGCTCCACAGTTAACAGCAAATATAGGTGAAAATTTTAAATAATTTAAAAGTGAAAAGTATAAAGATGGAGCCAGATTTAAAAAGTGATATGAAGATCTTCATAAACCAGCAATGGGACAAAAGCGTAAAGGTGTGTGAGGTAGGCAAGAGATCCTGCAGTCAGGGAAGGAAGAGTCTACACAGGACTGGACAAGGCAGGAGAAGGTCCATGGAGAAACAGGCTCCACGGGGATCTGCTCCCGCTTCGCCGCTGCTCCAGCAGGATGGGTTGAATCCATTTGAAGAGAAACAGGCCTTTGCTTTCTGGAAGCCCTGAGGTCCCAGGAACTGAGGAGCTCAGAGCTGGATGTGGTCCTGGAGAGCTTCTCTCTGGGGCAAGGGCAGAGGTTGTGGGGTGGGAAGGCCCAGGTCCCTTCACTCCCAAGTCTTCTCTTTCCCTGTTAAATCTGACTCAGTAGTTCTTGGCGGGGCCTGGGAACCTGCATTTTAATGAGACCATGATTTCTCTCTACAATTAACCAAGCTTGAGAAACCCCATACTCATTCAGACAGCCAACCTGCTTCGAAGTCCCCGGGGGTGGGTGAGTCAACAGAGTCTGGCCCTTAGTGTTCCAACCATTGTCCCCACTCCCTCCCACTTCTTTACATTCCCCTTCATTCTTCTACCTCTGTCCCGTCAATTGCTGATCACAGTCCCTGCCCTAGAGGAAGCCACACAAGGTCCAGGCTATCTAACCAGGGAGACAGACACTTAAGAAGGTAAACTGCAGCGGGGTGCTCCAGGGAGGGGCGAGCTTTCCATGGGATTCAGGAAGTCTCTGGAATGGGCCATGTGGACCGAGCTGGCAGGATGGGAAGACGTTTGTCAGGTGGGGGCAGGGGGGAGGGCCGTCTAGGCAGATAGAACCATGTGTGATCAAACAACATGGGGGGGGGGAGGCAGGCTGCATTCATTTCATTTGATTGTATTTAGTCTTTTTTATTTAGATATACTTTACATAGAGTGAACTAACAAATATTTCCGGTCATTATTTCTTGAAAAGTGTTTCTGTTTTTCCTGGCCCCATTTTGCCTAGAACTTCAACTGCACGTATGTTAGGCTCCTTGGTTGTGTCCCACAGGTCGCTGGGGCTCAGCTATTTTTTTTCCAGTTCGTGCTCTTCAGTTTAGGTAGTTCCCCTTGCTATTTTTCAAGCTCACTGATATTTTCTTCTGTGCCTTTGCTCTTAAGTCTAGCCAGCGAGTTTTTCATTTTGGATAGTGAACTTTTCATCTCTGAAAGTTCAATCTGATACTTCTTTCTAGTTTTGATTTTTCTCACATTATAGCAAAGTTTTCTTTAGTTAAGCACATTTTAAATAGCTGTTTTAAAGTCCTCGTTTGTTAATTTTATAACCCCAGTTATGTCTGGGTCCGTTATCTATTGCCTGATTTTCCGTTCTGGTCATGGGTCACATTTTTCTATTTCTTAGAACATCTAGCAATTTTTGGTTGGATGCTGGTCATTGTGCCAGGACAGGTTTTTGGTCTGGATTTTGTTACCTTCCTTTACAGTGCGTTGACATCTGTTTTGATGGCAGACTAAATTACTTGCTTGATTTCAAGCCTTGTTAGGGTATGTAAAGTAGCTTTAAACCAAAGTCAGTTTAGCCCTAATGTCAAGATGCAACAAGTAGGGTCTCTACTGAATGTTCCAGATCTTCAATGAGGTCTCTTCACTTTAGCTGATCATAACCTAAATATCTCCCCACATTATGTGAACTCTGGGAATTGTTTCACTTACATCTAGCAGTTTTTTGTTTTGGTTTTGAGGCTTTTGGGGTTGTTTTTTGTGGGTTTTTTTTGACCAGGCTCGTAGAATTTCAGTTTATGTATGCAGAGCTTAGAACTTAATTTTGGACTTAAAGTAATGCACACTTTTGACGTACAATTGTAATTTCCTTAGCTTTCTCAAACTATGATCTCTGTCTCCTAAGCTCAGGAGGAGATATCAAGTAGGTGGTTGGATATATGGGGTTCAGAGGAAAGGTCTGGGCTGGAGATTAAAAATAAGTGAGCTCTCCCAAGGACAGCTTGCCATGCTCTCCTTGAGTTTCCTTCTCTGTGTCTAGAAAGTGCCTTCAGGCAGAAAACTGGGACAGTCATAGGGTTTACCTCATTTGTTTCCCTTCTCTGCCTGTGTTGTCTAATATCTGAATTGTTTCACACATTTTTTCAGTGTCTTAATCATTTTATAAATTTTTCTAACTCTTTAAAAGTCCAACATCAGTTATTTTGTTTTGGCCAGAAGTGTAAGTCAACTCGAATTTTATATATGTATATCCCTGTGAACTATCACCTTAATTAACCCTAAAAGACCCTGAAAGAACCTCTCATGCTTATTTATGGTTAGTATCAACCCCCAGAGGTAAACCGCTCATTTATATTTCCGTCCATCAATTTACTCAGTCATTCATCAAACACTGACTGGGCCCTTAGTACTGGCCATACAGTGACGTGCAGGCAGAACAAGATGGGCAACTGCCTTGACTCATTGAATTTTCAGTCACACAAATAAATGTGAGATTAAGACAGTGGTGTTTCACTAAGAGGGGATATCGAGTAGGTGGTTAGATATATGGAGCTCAGCGGAAAGGCCTGGGCTGGAGATTAAAAGAAGTGATTTGCATTTTTTAGTAATGCAGCAGTGGGTGGCGGTGATGAGATGCACTCATGAGAGGAGAGATTCAAGCGAGGAGAGTCCTGTGTGCGATGGGTGCTGAGGCCCACAGGGGCGGGGCCGGAGGAGAGAAACCGGCCAAGGTGACGAAGGAGGAACAGAGGGAGGAGAAATCCAGGCGAGCATGGCGCCACAGGCAGGGGGCCTGCATAAGGAGCTGAGTGGCCTCTAGTGCCAGGTGCTACTGAAAAGTCGGTAAGACGAGAGCCTAGACATGTCCGTGGGCTGGGCCCATTTCTCTGGACTCAGGACCCAGAGAGGAGAGGGCAGGGAGTGCGTGGGAGGTGAGCCACGGAAGCCACGGATACACGGCTCTCAGATTTGGCAGGGAGGGGGAGGGGAGATAGGCAGCATTGCCTGGCTGGTGTGGCTCAGTTGGTTGGGCGTCGCCCCGTGTACCGTAAGGCTGCGGGTTGGATTCCCAGGCAGGGTGAACGCCCAGGTTGCAGGCTGATTCCTCGCAGGGGGCAGCCCATTGACATTTCACTCTCACATCGATGTTTCTCTCTCTCCCTCCCTCTCCCTTCCTCTCTCTCTAAAAATATAAAAATCTTTTTAAAAAAGACAGGGTAGTAGCTAGAAGGGAATGAGATTTTTATTGTGATTTGACTGGATGGGCAAGACCTGGACATCTTTAAAAGCCAATGGCAAGGATCCAGTGGCGGGGGGGGGGGGGGGGTGTTTAAATACAGAAGAGAGAGGTGTAGGGTCCTGAGATGGGGCAAAGGACGCTGTCTAAAGTTCCCGGAGACTTGGCTGGAGAAGAAGGGGTGCATGAAGGGGGGTGCTGGGGAAAGTAGAGCTATGTCTCTAGAGGAGGAGGTCGGGGCAGTTCCTTTTTTGAGGGGCTCTCTTTAATGGGAGGCAAGAGGCAAGGTCTCCTGGTGCGTGTGTGTGTGTAAGGGCGCGTGTGCGTGTATGTGCGGGCCTGCACGCGCATACGTGGAAGGGTGAGGAGCCCATCATGAGGAAACGGCAAAGGCTAAGATATTCCCCATCGTCAGTGGGGCAGTGAATTGATTGATTAGTGCTATGGCAGCCGGGAAACCGACTGGCGATCCGCAGTTCGCAGGGAACCAGGCTGCCTGCCTGAGGGGCCTTGCTGAAAATGTTCATCACAGGCGCAAAGACCCGGGGCATGGAGGGGTTTGGCATGAAGTGAAGCCTCTTGACACTCAAGCTGGAACGAAGGCAGATGAAACCAGGGCAGGTGGGTGGACTGAGCAAATGTAACCTTTCCAGGAAACTGGAGCAGCTGCTGCTTGGGGGTAAAGCCGGGGATGTAAGCTGGGGCCCAGAGGAGAAGGACCTGATGTGCCAGGTGCTTGGGCGTTCCTCCCAAGGTCAATGGGGAGCCACTGAGGAATCTCAGTAGGGGAGTGACACATGAGATTTGCATCTGGACAGCTCACCCTGTCCATAAGGCAGATGGGTGACTAGGGGAGTGAGGAACGGAGCAGGTGAGAGACAATGGAAGGCGGAATGAAGGCGGTGGCAGCTGGGAGGGAGGCGCCCAGAGAGGGGCAGGCTCAGAGAGGACATCATGTCCCTGTCACCCTGATTGCAGAGCCCACTGGCAGGAATCCTGCACATCCTCAGAGCACAGTCACATCACAGCAGAGAGAGGAGCTTCATGGGACTGGGAGAGAGAATGTGGGGGAAAGAAGGGAGGGCAGAGTGTGGATGGGGGGAGGCCCAGTGTGGAAGAAGGCTGGGTTCTGAGAGCTGACTGAAGGAGGTTGTGCAGAGCTTTCCGTCGAGAGTGTAAGGACCTGCCCTTGGGGCCATAGAGCCCAGACTCCGAGGAAGGAAGCCCTTCGAGGCCACCTCCCTGAGGCCCACAGAGAATCAGCCACTTGCCTGAGATCCATGGAGGCCAGGCCATGACAGGATGATGGGATCGTGACATTTACCAGCTGACTCCCAGAGGGGCAACTGGTTCCGGCAACCCCCCCACCCCTGCCCAGCCGAGGTGCCCCACTCAGCACAATTTGGGGCGTGGAGTCAGATGTCCTCCAGCAAGGCCATGTCTGCTGACAGGGAGGTGGGGCCTTCTGGGAGGCAGAGCCGGTGTTAGCAGGTGCCCCTGAGAGCCCCCACCACGCCCACACCTCCCAGAGAGGGGTACAGGCGCCTGGTGCCCTGTGGTGTGCCCATCCCTGTGCCTAGCAGTGATTTCTCTCCCCCAGGGCATCCTTCAACTTGATCCCTTCTCACAGTTATGAACATCCAGGGGCATGCCTGTCCCTTCATCCCACCTCCCATGCCCATTGTGGGCCAGATGCCATGCTGGGCATTATGCAGACTGTCACCCTTTCCTCAGAGCCACCCTCTTCCACAGATGGGGACAGTGAGACTCAGGGAGGTGACACAGGGAGGTGATTGCACAAGGTTGCATTCTTTAAACACCATTTATTACTCCAAGGTTGTGAGGAAACATGGTTTTGCTTAGGCTCTGACTTTGGGTTGATGGTCAAGATCAAGTGCTGCGATCAGTCATCACTGCCCACACTAGCACAGCAGCCCCCAGCCCATCACAGATGCCCTGCAGACCCCACATTCCCATGTGGCTTCCTGGAGACCCCAGCCTATCACAGGGCTCACCAAATAGGAGAAACTGGGGGTTTTAGCGCCACATTCCTCCCTCCTTCGTTCCCATCCGCCCTGGCTCAGACACTGGTGCAAAGGCTCTTCCAGCTCAGGCTGGTGCACCAGCATCTACCGAGCTCCTATACGGCGCACTGCAAGGGGCGCAAGGTGAGTGGAGCAATGAACGGCACGTGTAGTTACCAGAATAGTCCTTGAAAATTCCCCCGGGACTGAGGCAGGCCTGTGCTTCAATCCCAGTGGGTCCACAGCCCGGAACCCAGCCTGCACAGGTCGGCGCGAGCCTCCGATTCTGCAGCCTCTCCCACTCCCTGTCCCGTTCCCCCCGCCTCTTAGGGCTGAGGTTCCAGTCCATGGAATCTGCTAAGTATCCTGCTTGTCCCCATTCAAAACTAACGGTGCAGAGCGTTACACGGTCTCTGGTTCAGGGGCCGGACCCTCAGTTTACCTCCCCTCAATGGTTCTTTCCTCTCTTGCAGACTTACTTCATTCCAAGATGGCATCTTCCTTTTACCACGTTTTCTTAGTTATCAGCCTCTGTGCTCCAGTCTATTGTGTGTCCCCACCCAGTCCCCCCAGCAAAGGATCCCCCCGCCCGCCCTCCACAAAGAGCATCCCTGCCTCCCAGGTGTCCTCCAGCAACACCAACTTTGCCTTCCGCCTGTACCGGAGGCTGGTTTTGAAGACCCCGAGTCAGAACATCTTCTTCAGCCCCTTGAGTGTCTCTGCTTCCCTGGCCATGCTGTCCCTCGGGGCCCACTCAGCCACCAAGACCCAGATCCTTCAGAGCATGGGGTTCAACCTCACACACACGCCGGAGTCCACCATTCAGCAGGGCTTCCAGCATCTGGTCCACTCGCTCAGCGTCCCCAGCAAAGACCTGGACCTGAGGATGGGGAGTGTCCTCTTCATCAAGAAGGAGCTGCAGCTGCAGACAAGTTTCTTGGACAATGTCAAGAAGCTGTATGAGTCGGAAGTCTTTTCTACCGATTTCTCCAACACCTTCTCTGCCCAGAGGAGAATCAACAGCTACGTGGAGAAGGAGACCAAAGGGAAGATTGTAGACTTAATTCAAGACCTTGAACCTCAGACAGCCATGGTTCTGGTGAACTACATTTTCTTTAAAGGTAAGGCTCTGAGAGGTTGATTTTGATTTTAATGTTCTGTTTCTCCCCACCCTTAGTCAAATAAGCAAGCTAGACAAACCCTGGACAGCAGGGTGGAGCAGGGGGAAGCCTAAGTTGAACTAGCTTTGTAACTAGCTGGTTAAATGACCTTGGCTATCTCATGTTCCCTCTATTAGCTTTAGTTTATCAATTACAGTTGGGGCTCATTCAGTTCAGCCTGATTATGTGTCTTGAGGGGCTAACATTGGGCTTGGTGGGTAAGCCCTTGGGAAAGTTTTTTTCTAGAAATTAGCTTGGGAGAAAGGACCTTATTTCTTGCCACCAGTAGCTGCCCCACTGCCCTCTGAAGGTTTTGAGGAGGGACATAAAGCTTTCTGACAACCTGAGTTAAGAAACAGACTGATGGTTGCCAGAGGGAAGGAGGGTTGGGGAGCTGGGTGAAAGAGGTGAAGGGATTAAGAAATACAAATTGGTAGTCACAGAATAATCACAGAGATGTAAATTACAGCATAGGAAATATGGTCAATAATATTGTAATAACTATGGTGGTGCCAGGTAGGTACTTGAAATATTGAGAGGATCACTCTGTGAAGTACATGATTGTCTAACCATTACACTGTACGTCTGAAACTAATACCGAATACTATTGAATGTCAACTGATATGATTATGTCATTTTTCTTGTTTAGCCTGTTTATGTGATGGATTAATTGATTTTCAAGTGCTGAACCAGTCTTGCAAACCTAGGGTAAACCCTATTTGGTCATGGTGTATAATTCTTTCTATACATTGTCATATTTGATTTGTTAATGCTTTGTTAAGAATTTTTGCATCAATGTATGTGAGAGATATTGGTCTGTAGTTATCTTTTCTTAAACTGTCTTTATCTGGTTTTAGGGTAATACAGGCTTCATAGAATGAGTTTGCAAGTATTCTATCTGCTTTTTTTCCTTTGAAAGAGATTGTAGAGAATTGATATAATTTCTTCTTTAAATACTTGGTGGAATTCACTGGTGAATCCATCTGGACCTGGTGCTTTTTTGCAACTGCCTCAGGCAGCTGCAAAATTTATCACAGCCTGTAACTTTTTTGTTTTGGAAAGTTATTCAATATTGTCAATTTCTTTAATAGATGTAGGCCTATTCATTGTCTGTTCTTATGTGAGTTTTGGCAAATTGCGTCTTTCAAGGAATTGGACAATTTCATCTAAGTTATCAACTTTGTGGGCACAGAGTTGTTCATAGCATTCCTTTATTTTCCTCTTCATGCCCATAGGGTCTGTGGTGGTGTTCCTTCTTTCACTTCTGATATTAGTAGATTGTTTATTTTTCCTGTGTATAGTCCATCCTTTGTTTCTTTTTGTGCCAAATATTTTTTTGTAAAAGCTTGATTTTTAAAATAATGTAATGTGGCAGCTCTGAAAATCATATTCTTTCCCTTTCCCAAGGATTATTGCTTGTTGCAATAGTTGTTTGTTTGTTTGGTAATTTTTCTGAACTAATTTTTAAAGTCTGTACTTGTCACGGGCAGCCACAGAAGTCCCTTCTTGGTTATTTAAATGGTCTGCTCTGATTGGGCAGAGGTTTCTTAAATGCCTGGGACAAATAAATCCCCCAGTCTTTGCAGAAGGTCTTTGTGTGCATGGTGGGGCATGCCATCAACACTCATCAAGGCAGCTTATAACTCTGATTCAGCACTCAGTTTCTGTTTATGCAGACCTTCGAGGTCAGCCAGAGGTAAGATCTTACAGCCTTCTCATATTTTTTTTCAAATATGCATGTAGCATTACATATGCATGCAACATCTAAATGCCCAAGGTATACTGGAACTTTCCAAAGTCTCTATGGACATCTTTTTCCTCAGCTTTTCCTTTTAATTTTTTTATTAGTCTATTGTCTGTTATTAGTCACCTGTTATCCTCATCCAGGCAACCGTGAAGCTAAAACACTTGCTTATGATTGTTCCTAACAAATACTCCCTGACCCTGGGGGAGAAATGCTTGTAGCACTGAGTGAGCTCCAATCAACCCTGTAAGTGAGGTCTTCCAGGAAACTATCAGACAGGTCAAGTAATCATAATTCTTTGAGATCTCTTCCTCTCCCTCTGGTGTTGGGGATACAGTCTGATATTTTTCAAAGCTACTGCTGAACTAGAGAGAGGGGAATGAGGCTAACACAAGTTAAAATGCCACAAAGTTGACTGTTCTCATAAGGATTCAGCCATTTTTCTTGAATAGGCTCTCCCCAGGTTGCTGTGAGCCTTTGGTTAATTTCCAGAGCTCTGAAAAAGCCGATTCTGACCATTTCTGCCAGTTTTTCTTGTTGCCTTTATGAAAGGGTAAATATGCAGAGGTCCTTACTTGGTTATTTTTGCAGATGCTACCTCCACAGTCACCCCCAACCTGTCCTGTTAAGCTTTTTGGTTAGTTCATTGTTATCCACTGCCTCGGGCAGCTGCAAAATTTATCAGTGCCTGTAGCTATTTTTTGATTAATTTTCCCCGAGGAAATGGCTTTTGCATTGGTTGAGCTCCCAATCAGATCAAATACAGACAGCTTTGCAAGTGATGCCTTCCAGGGAAGCATAAGACAGCTCAAATAATGAGAATTCTTTGGGAGTGAGTCTTTGAAAAGGTTCCAGCCCCATTTCTTTCCCTCAGTGGCTGTCAGGTTGCTGGGTTTCTAGCCAATGCAGCTATTATTTTTCAAGGCTACTACACAGCTGGGATGTGGGGAATGGAACTAGGGCAAGTTAAAATGCCACAAAGCTGACTGTTCTTACCAAAATTTAGCCGTTTCTCTTTAATAAATTGTTTCTCAGTTTGCTGAAAGCATTTGGCTAATTTCCAGAGTTCTAAAAAAGTTTAATTTTAACCATCGGTGGAGAGAGTGTTCAGAGGTCCTTACTTTATTGTTGTTTCTGTCTTCACCTCGCTGACTGCACTGTAACTAAAGACCTCTCTTCTCCCTTTGTGCTAGCCAAGTGGGAGAAGCCCTTCAACCCCAAGTACACGAGTAAGAGATACCCATTCATGGTGGGCAAGGCCACTGTGACCATCCCAATGATGCACCAGGTGGAGCAGTTTGCTTTGGCGGTGGATCCCGAGCTGAACTGCTCTGTGCTGCAGATGGACTACAGTGGAGACACCGCGGCCCTCTTTGTTCTCCCGGGCCAGGGCAAGATGAGGCAGCTGGAACAGGCCTTGTCATCCAGGACACTGAAGAAGTGGAGCCACTCACTCCAGAAGAGGTGGGCACCTGTGTCAATTTGCTGGGGCCCAAGGCAGGGGATGGTATATATACATCCAAGGACCAAGGCCGGGGAAAGACTGTGATAGCAGCCGTTTAATAATAACTCCTGCAAAGTGAGCGCCAGCTGCATGCTGGGCAGGAAGCTGGGTGCTGCGCATAAGTGTTCCTACTTGAACTTCGAAGTCACCTGATGGGTGAGTGTTATCACCCCCACTCACAGCAAGGAAAGAGGCTCCAAGAGGGGAAATGAATTACCCAAGGCCATGTAGCTGACATGCCCCTGTAAAACTCTTATGTCACTGTAGCTATTCTGTGCTCGCAGAGCCTCCCCTACCAGCCATTATGATGTTTAACCCCATGGCACGATTCCACAAAAATAGACAAACACACACAGCATTGGTGCCCACCTACAAAAAGAGGATAATCGTATCACTGAGCTCCCCGGCTGCTGAAATGATAGAACAAGGTACTACTTATAAAGTGCTCAGAAGGATGCCAGGGAGACAGCAGGTGCTCAATGTTAGCTAATAGTAATATTATCATTAGTTCTGTAATTAAGGAGAGTACCAGAGGGCTGTTAACCATAAGATAAAAGGGAGCGTCAAAGTCCTATGTATGACCTCTTAGCAATATTTTCTTGGCATTGTGGGCATCGTCTAGGGGGAGAGAAAACACAGGAGCAGGGATAACTGTAATTCAGGACAAAGAGCAGTGCCCAGGGGAGGGAGGCAGAGGGCTGAGGACCTTCTGAGCAGAGAGAGGTCACTTTCAGCTGGGGCTGGTGGAAGCCTTCAAGGAGGTGGTGCATTTGAGCCACAAGTATAGCTAGGCCCTGAAGGTATGGGTGGGACATAGAGGCTTGGAAAAGGCATATTTGGTAAAGGAAACAGCACTAGCTAAGATGTCAAGTGGGGGATTGAGGGACGCTGTAGCATGTTTCCCAGGTTTCTTCCCTTCTTAGATTGCAACCAGGGCCGGACAGAGGCAGAGGAGCCAGCATAGAGGCTGGTGGTGGGGTTGTCTGTAAAGAGACAGAGCAGAGAGATGAAGATAGCCAAGCCAGCGCAAGACACAAAACAGGGAAGAGGGAGCAGCCCATTGTGCTAGATGTCACAGGAAGCCCATCTATGAGGACCAAAGTGTCCATCCAATACTTTTGTGCATATATTTCCGTGGCCCATTAATCACATGACTGGGCAAAGCACTAAAACTAAGCTTTACCGTCACTAAAGTGGAGATAGTGTCAATGACCGTGCCTGAGACAATGCCAGGCACACAGTAAATGCTCAGTAAACGAGGGCCGTTCACTCTTGGTTCTGGAAAACTCTTACAGAGGGGGAAAAGTGCCAAACTCCAGGGCTGTGCTAACACAGCAGACATCAGCCACATATGGTTATTTAAATGTAAATTAATTAAAACTAAATTAAATTAAAATTTTAGTTCCTTGTTGGCACTAGCTACATTTTAATTGCTCAATAGCTGCATGTGACTAGTGGCTACCATGTTGGACATCACAGGTAGAGAAGATTTCCGACTTTGTAGAAAGTTCTATTGGGCTTTGCTGCTCTCAGAGATTGGCAGGGTTTGTCTCAAGGAGGGTTGGTGGGTGGCACTCTGGTCCAGGGAGGTAGCCTCGATTCCGTCGCTATCCTGTGCCTCTTGTTGATCTCTGGCATTGGGTCCCCTGTTGAGCCCCATCTCTGCTCTGTCCCCTACTTCATTAGGGGCCTATTTTTCATCTCATACCTCTTCAGGGCTGGACTTGCTCATCCAGGAGGCTTACTTCCAAAGCAACCTAGGCTGGTTGTCTGGGATGTGTCTACTCATTAGCTGCAGCCAGCAGTGCTGAGTGGGAGAAGCGACTCCTAAAATGCCACCTAGAAACAGAAATGGGGACCCAGGGCCTGTGACCTCACCTCTTCCTTTCCCCTTCCCCACAGGTGGATAGATGTGTTCATTCCAAAGTTTTCCACTTCTACCTCCTATGACCTGGAAACCATTCTCCCGAAGATGGGCATCCAGGACGCCTTTGGCAAAAATGCTGACTTTTCTGGGATCACAAAGAAAGGCCTCCTGCAAGTTTCCAAAGTGAGTTGGTCCATGAGAATAGCTGCGTGAAAGCCTGAGTGGGAAGGGCCTGTGGAGACCGACTCACCGAGCTCCCTCGTCTCATTGATATGGAAACAGAGTCCCCAGAAGGCAAAGTGACTTCTCTGTGGCATATCCAGGGGCGCACCTGCCAGGCCTGCTGCTTCTTGGCCATCACAGCTCTGACACACAAGCACCCATTATCCCTCCTCAAACAAGTGTCCCTAAGGTTCAGCTACAGTCCTTTGGGAACCAGGCATCTGGACACCTGCTGCACACAAGCAGGTGGCCACCTGGCATTCACCCCCGCCTCCCTGGAGCCCAGGTCCTCACACTGAGGTCAACGTGGCTGCCTATGGGCCATGAGCACCCTGTTGATGTGTTGTGCTTGGCCTGCAGTGTAAGAAGGAAAGAAGGGGGGGGGGGGGGGAGAGATAGGAGAAGAGAGAGCTGACTTTTAAACTGTAGAATATTGGACTTAAAAATTCAGATTTCTGATTCTCTTGAAACAAATCATCGAGCCCAATTCCCACATAGTCTGTCCAAAGCTCTACACAGTGGCCGCTGGCTGGAGCTGAGCCGTGAGCACCCCTTGTAGACAGAGGGCACCCTCCAGGCTCCCCATGGACCCCATGCTCTTATAAGAGGTCTTCTTATCTCACTGGGGTTACCTTCTAACCCCTGTCTGCTTATGGCTTTCTGATCCCTGGCCTAAAATTTATTTTGATAACAGATTGTAATGGTCAGAAGTGGTCCTGGGCCACTGAAGGGGACCTCTGTCATTGGTGGCCAGGGAAGGAGTACTGGCAGATTCCACAAGACTATGATGAGCAGCGCTGGCCGGGTGGCTCCTGTACACCAAAAGTTTGCGGGTTCGATTCCCGGTCAGGGCACATACCTAGGTTGTGGGTTCAGTCAGCTTGGGGTGCAGATGGAGGCAGCCGATCGGTGTCTCTCTCACACTCTCTCCCCCTCCCTCTCTCTCTAAAATCAATGAGCATGTCCTTGGTGAGAGCAAAAGAGAACATGACGAGGAATGGGCCTCAGGGCACCTGTGAAAACTGGTTGCAGCTGCCGAGAGTTCACGGGACCCCGAAGCTCAGCAGGACATGAACCCCGGCTAAGAGTCTCTTGTGCAGAAGCGCAAGCAGGGGCGCGGCCTTCGGCGGTGCCGCCCCGCGTCTCCCACGCAGCGGTGGCGGCCAGCACCCGCCACGCAAACTTCGCAGGCTCGCCTTCGATTAACCCGATAACCCGATGGGACACGTACAGTTATTATCACCCTTTTATCCATTTGGACAGTGAAGCTTGAGGCATCTAAATGACTTTTGCAACACTAAGCGGCAGAACTGGGAATCAAACCTGGGTCTTCCCAGGCTCCATTTGTAACCGTTCAGCTCCATGCTTGAGGGCCAGCTGCCCAGCGGCAAATCTCATGCCTCTCAGGGCGGCAGGGGGGTCCCCATTCCCAGGCAAAATATCAAAAGCTCAGTTTTTAAACAGTGTTCCTGTTCCTTTTCCCTTGGCAGGCCGCCCACAAGGCTGTGCTGGAAGTCAGTGAGGAGGGCACCAAGGCCGCAGCAGCCACTGCCACCAACCTCACGATCCGCTCGAAGGATGGCTCCTCTCGCTGCATGGTCTTCAATCGGTCCTTCCTGCTGCTGATAATCCACAAGGCCACACAGACCGTGCTCTTCCTAGGGAAGGTCGAAGACCCCACTAAATTCTAGGCGGGAAGAGGCCTGTGACGGATGACATGCTAACAATTCACAGGAAGTAGACCATCTTGCTTGAAGGTCCCTGTGCGACGTTGGGACCTGCCCCTCCTCTTCGGAGGGTCCACCTGACGCCAGCAGAGCTGCATTGGCTTCCCAGATGCCACTTTTGAGGCTCATTCATCAAAAATCAGCAAAAATACGGGTCACAAACCAAAGCCCATGAACCCCAGTCATGCTCTTCCCACAAATCTCCCAGGTAACTGGCTTCATGGGATGGTTTTGGGTTGGCATATCACCATTCCTTAGCGAGATATATATGGTGACATATAGTCCAGTGACCTTTATTTCAGAATTACAGTAATAAACTTAATAAACCTAAAGTGTGGATTTGGCCAGCACAGTGCTCTCACACGCCCCCAGGGTCCTAATTTGAAATGGTCTATTTGTTAACTCATGGTGGCCAGGTTGTCATTATGTGACATTTCAGTGACTGCAGGAATTCATCCATTCGTTCAACAAAAATGTATCAATCACCTAACATGTTCTAGGAATGAATCAGACAGACAAGGTGCCCGGTTTTGGGACCTAGATGAGGTGATAGACCACCACCACCATGGTAAAACCAAACCTATAACTAGTGTGATTTTTACAGGTCATGGTGAGTGCTGGGAAGGCATGGAATAGGGTGATTGGGAAAGGGGTGTTTCTGGGAGCACGAGGACCGCGTCAGGAAAGAGTCGGCATGTTGGGGTGTCAGAGAGAGCCGCTGTGGCTGCGATGGTAGAACCAAAGTCAGATCGTGCCAGGTGCTGTTGGCCAAGGGAAGGAGTCTGGGTTTGGTGGAGGCGCCATTAAACCCATTGAGTTCCTCAAACAGGAAGATGAGGGTTGATGTATAGGTTGTAAAGGCCTTTCTGGGTGCACACGTTGGTTTTCCATCCAGACTGGTCAAGGCTGGCTGCCTTCTTGGCTCTGACACTGTCGCATGAGCACACACAGCCCTCTGGGTGCTCAGCCTCCTCCCTACCAGTTTGGAGTGACAATGGCCTGGGCCCCTTACTCTGATTGCTCAGAGCCACACGTGGTGCGATGGGCCATGGGGTTCCAAGCAAAGGCTCCCCTGCCATCCTTCCCCACCCTCTGGTTAACGGGCTGCTCTGGCTCCTTCCACTTCACCTTTCATTATCCAGGGTAACCCCTGCAGCCTCCAGTGGAGCCCCCCCCATCAGATCCATAGACTGCCTTTCTGGGGGGGGGCCGGTAACCCACACCTCCTTGACGTGCTGAGGGCCTCACGTTGGCTTTCCTAAGCTCTTTTACACACAAAGAAAGAAAGAGAAGGCAGTTATGCTAGAGCACTGGAGAAGCTTCATGGGGATCCCCACACTCCCACCTTATCACAAACATGACAGAGACTCAAAGAGCGGGAACAGCTAACCCAGGGCGGTGTGAGAACCAGGCCCGAAGCCCAGGCATGGGGCTGCAACGCCAGCCCTGTTACAGCTGCCAGGGCCAAACCTCATTTTATGCACAGCGCTCTGCCCTCAGGCACACACGCGAATCACATGTCTCTGTGGACAGGTTCATACGATTTTTATCTTTCATGGTCGCCGGATGGGAGGGGAGTGAGGGATGGGCAAAAGGCGAAGAGCAACGAGAGTACAACCTGCAGTTATTACACTATTAATCACGAGGATGTGCTGTACAGTGCCCGGCACAGGGAATACAGTCAGGAGAAAGTGTTTTGGGTAATCATATCCCATTTTCCCATAGACCAGTTGATCTAAAACTTCTTAATTTACTTTGATGTCACTGTGTCGTCTAGCATTGTCGTTTTGCTCCCTGCAGTCCTCTCGGTCATATTGTTTGCCATACAGAAGATACTGTGGGATAAAATGCAGTGACTCTCGCTGGCAGAAAGGACACAGAAATCTTTGGCAGAGGCATGCGCACCAGCTAATTCGCGTTCGCAAGGCCAGAGCAGCACCAGACCAGATACTTTTCAAAGTTGTGTCCAGTGCTGAATTCTGGGTCACCAGGTGTCGAAAATATCACTTTCAATTCCTGGTCACAGATCTTGGCTTTGCTTGATCTTCAGGTGGGTGCACGGCTGTCACTCCCCAGCATCTATTTCATTCCCTCTCTCTCCACTCAGAGCTACCAGCCTCCTCCCTCCACGATCTCAGCCGATGGCCTCGCCTCCTTCCCAAACGGGACAAGAAAGCCATCAGACAGGATGCCCTTTGTGTGCCCAGTGCCAAGCCCGCCCATGCCCGCACGCTTGTCCTCCAGCTCCCCCCTCCCGTCACGGTGAGGAAGTGCTCGTCCCCTCCCCTGCTTGCCGAGGGTCCCCTTCCATCCTTCCTGCTCACAAACTTCCTCCACTTCTCTTTCCAAGAGCTCAGGCCCTTTTTTTGTCTCTTTTGCCGGTTTCTCCTCTCTGTCTCCCATCTCCCCTGGGCTTAGGGCCTCAGGCACCACCTGCGCTCTGCCTGTTCCCCAATCTCTATATTTCGCTTGGGCCACGTCTTTTGAGGTCCAGCCTCTAACATTCATCTGCCTACTGACGTTTCTTTGTGGATGTTTCACCAAAGCCCTTTGGATGGCCAGAGAAGGCGTCTTTGAGGGAGGGTGGAGGCATATAGGCTGAGGCTTAAAAGAAGAGGGGGCTCCATCTGGCAAAGGATGGGGGGAGGGACATTCCAAGGGAAGGAAGAGACCTGCACCCCAACCGGCACCCTCCCAACCCTGAGCTCTCCTGTGGTCCTCCATGTCTCAGAGTCACGCCACCCACCCACCTGCTCCAGGCGCGGCCTCTCCCTCAGCCATGGCCAGTCCCACAGCACATCCTTCGGATTCGCCTGCAAAGCTTACAGCGAATGTGTTCACGTCCTGTCCTCTCCTCCCACGTCCCCAGACCAGGTCACCACTGCCTCCCAGAGGGCACGCCCCAGTGCCTAGTTGCTCTGTTGCCACTGTGCCTCGCTCCAATTCCTTCTCCACTAAAAGGCCAGAAGAGTCTTCTTAAGGCACAAATAAAATCCCGTCGGCCCCCAGCCTCAAGTCCTCCCGCAGCTCCCTGCTGCCCTCGGAGTGCAGCCCCATCCCACCCGGCCGCGGGTGCCTGGCGCCCTCTGGTCCCTTCAGTGCTCCCCGCCCCCCATGCCTCCCACTCCTAATGCCTCACCCACCTTGACCTTCTCTCCTTCCTTCACTCCTTCCCTGCACCCCACTCTCTCCCGTCTTGCCCATGGTCTTCCTTCCCTTAGAATGTTCTTCCTCCCAGTCTTTGCTGATGGAGCACCTCTTCTTTTAAGCCCCCCCCCCCCGCTCCCAAAGAGGCCTTCCCTGGCCATCCAAAGTAAGTCCTTCCAAGCTGGTGCTCAGCTCCTTACTCGTGTCTTTCGTGATGTCCACCATACTTTGGAATCATTTGCATTGGCGAGTGGCTTTTCTCCCTGTATTCCGCGTCCCCCAAGAAAGTAAACTCCACGAGGACACAGACCTCCTCCATTTTGCTCGTGGCTGTAACCTTAGTACTTAGTACAGTACCTGGCACATTTTACATGCCCAAGAAATGAGTAAATAAATGGATATCCTGGAGAGGGAAGAGACAGGAGGATGGTCATGCGCAGAATTGTGTCTGTGTGTGGGGGGGGGGAGGTAGGGGAGGCTGGGAATGGGGCGCTACCTGGCTGGCCATGACTTGCCTTGGACATAAGAGATCATGAGGTCTGATAACATCAGGTCCTTTGACAAGAGAGGTCAGACCCAGAGGCCACGGGCATAGCTGGCAAAGATATTGACCAAATGGGTTGACCTAAGAATGACACCCAAGAGGCCAGGCCTTGCCTGGAGAGACTAGTTCTGTGTGGCAACCCAGAGCAGATGATGCCAGAGGGTGAAATAAAGTTATACAGGTAGAGAGCCAAGGCTAGGAATGAGACTGGAGGCCAAAGATGGGGTATGGGGGGCTCCTGAGCCATGTAAGGACATGACCCAGCCACAGCCACCTGCAGGGCGCCATTTGCTCTAAGAGCCAGGAGCTGGATGAGAGAGAACAGGGCCAAAAATCCACCGAAAGTCCACTGTGGGTGGTTTAGGACAGGGCACAAGTGTTTTCTTTCCTGGGGTGATGCGACCCTGAAGGAACCCCGTTTATCACCAGAGGCATTGCCTCAGGGCTCGGTACTTCATTCATTAAACAAGAACATTCAAATGCCCAAGGAAGGGGTTCGCTGTTTGTGTCAGCACTTGCTGCGCAAGCTCCGAGGGATGAGAGGCCTGGGAATGGGCCACAAGAGCATCCTGGAGATGTGGCTCTGGAGAGTTGAAAGAACAGTAAGATGGATTGTTCTAGAAGGCGGAGGAAGTGGCATAACTAGAGAGAGGAAGGCCTGGAGAGCCACGCTTGTGTGTGTCACATCCAGGCAGATCCATGGCTAAAGCAAGAGGAGAGGTGCCCACAGGGGATGTGAGGGCCTCATGCCCCACAGAGCAGAGGGTGTTCACAGAGGGAAAGGAGGGTCTAGTGTCCCTCATGCTGAAGGGACCCACAGGTAGTGTTCTGTCCTAACGTCCCCCATGCTGAAGGTGTTCATAGAGGATATCAGGGGCCAGTGTCCGACATGCTGCAGGGAGGTGGCAGTGTTCCAGGAAACAAGATTGTTGGCACATGTAAGAAAAAGAGAGACATAGTAGGCACCCGGCTCAGCTCTGCAGACGTAGCAAAGGCCAGTGGCCCAAGCAGTCCCGGTGAGCTATGTCGCCTCACACACCTCATGCCTTCATCGTGAAGCTGCTCCTTAAAAAATGCTGCCTGGGACACGCAGAGCACCCGTAAAGGATCCACAGCAACCGCGCCTCGACCCCCTGCGGACGGCACCCATGTCAGCGTCTCCTCAAACCCAGCGGGGTCCAGATTCCCACTCACTGTTTGCAGGACAGGCCGGTGGGACAGACACTTGGAAAAACAGGTCCCTTCCTATTTGCTGCGCAGTCTTCACACCATTCCAGGAACTGACTTGACAAATATTGACCAGGCTGCTGTGATCTGCAAACGCCACTCTCCTGCGGGTTGGAGGTGGTGCAGTGCTGCAGGCCCAGCGCCCCAGCCGGGCTCCTCGCTGTGAGTACTGAGCTTGCTCCCCTAACACCAGGAACGAGGGCCGGGGTGCTGTGCGCTCTCTCTGTGCCCCCCCCCCCCTTCTCTCCCGCTCTCTCTCTCTCTGGCTTTGGCAGCAGGGATGGGAGAACCGAGGGCCCCTAAAGGAAGAAATGCCACGATGTACTGCTCCCAAGGCTTGAAGTAAGACCCTCAGGTTTAAAATAACCTTCTATGAAAAACTTGGTCTTCAAAAATTTTGAGAGAGGCGCTCCCAGGATTCCTAGCAGCTCAACAAGAAAATAGAACAACCCAAAATGACAACCTTGTTGCAGCAAATGTACTAGAAACTCTGTTGTTTGAAAAGGGTCATTCTGCAGAGCCCTAGTCTGGGCTCTGAATCATGCTCCCCCCGCTCAGCAGGTGCTGGGTTGACCTGAGCCTCGGTTTCTCCACTCGTACAGCAGGGGTAATAACACCTGTGTCTTAAGGTTCTTGTATGGATTTAATTAAATGGCGTGAAGCAAGTATTTCTCAACAGGTGGCATTTGGGCAGGACCATTCTTCATCACATAGGACTGTCCTGGCGTTTCCTGAGCTTTCTCTCTCCCGGTAGACTCATCTTTGAGATGATCCCCCTCTTCACACTCAGCCCTTTCCCTGCATTTCAGAGCATCTCTGGTTGGGGACCAGGGCTCAATATATCTAATATCCCCACCACAAATAAACCGTGCATGGGAACATTATAATTAATTGAGTTCTTAATTTGCCTCTGGGATCTTTCTGGAAAAGGAAGGAAGTGATAAATTGGATAGACTCACACAGCCTCAGTAGGAAGGGGGGAGATGTAACATTGCATACGCTCCCCGGGCCAGGGGCCTCAGACACTGTCAGTCCTGTCATCCTTCAGTGACGCCCCCAGGAGGCAGGAATTACCATTTGCCTTTTGCGCAGGGGGACACAGCTGTCCAGAGGGGTTCCTTGGCACAGGATTGCCCAGTGAGTGCCTTCGGAGCCTGGGTTCAAACCCAGGCCCCTGACGTGCAGGTTGGTCCTCTGTGGGGACTAGACTCCCAGCGAGTCTGGGAGGCTTGGCGTGCAGGTGGCAGAAAATGGTAGTGAACTCGAAGGGGCGGAAAGGATAAGCCCAAAATAGTTTCATCGCGGTTGCATTATATTTCCCCCCAGGGCAGACCAGGTTTTAAACAGTTCTGCTTCTTTCATGTCCCTGCTCGAAAGAAACCCCGCGGTGAAGGGAAAGGGTGGCTGAGGGAGGCCTTGGGGAGCTGCCCTCAGTACTTTGACCAGCACTCGCATTTCAACATCACTGATAAAGAGGCCGCTTGCGTCCCTCCGGACACCTGGCCTCTGGGGTTGGCCGGGGCATGTAGGGCACCAGGCACGACAAGCCATCTGCAGAAATATGGTCTGTCCCACCCCACTGTGCAGTCTGTAATCGATCCAGAGGCCGCAGGTCTGGGAAATGGTATTCAAGGTGCTGATTAAGACATGAACGCTATCAGGACAGATGGGCAAGGATCAGGTGGTCAGCGGTGAACAGCCACCGTGGCATGGGCGGTGCGAGTGTCCATTCTGAAGGGAGGAGGGGGACAGTACTGTCCTCACTGGGACATCACGGTCAGGGAGCCTGAGAGGCAGGGCGGCAGTGTGTGCGCTGTGGGCACGTGGGGATGCGTGTGGAGACCCTGAGAGGGGAAGGGGGCTCTAGCTGGGGGCAGAGTAAGCAGACAGGCATCCACACTGCCACTTCCCCTCTAGAGGAACTGCGTCCCAGGCCTGAAACAAGGGGTCGCCCGCTCCTGCATCCTGTTGTCCCCTCGAGGTGCACCGAGGCTCTCCAGGCAGATGTGGAGCTTAAAGCACGAGAGATACTGGGTTAGTGTCCTGGGGCTGTCACAACCAAGGACAGCAGACTGGGTGGCTTCAACAACAGAAATGCACTGTCAGTTCCAGAGGCTGGAAGGCCAAGGCCAAGGTGTGGGCAGGGTGGTTCCTTCCGAGGCTGAGGGAGGATTGTGGCCTCTCTGGAGCTCCTGGCGGGTAGCTGGGATCTTTGTCTTCTGTGGCTTGTCTATCTCTGCCTTCATCTCACACGGTGTTCTCCCGAGGGTGTGTCTGTATCCAAATTCCCCCTTTTCATAAGGACGCCAGTCTTAGTGGATCAGGGTTCATATAATGACTTCAGCTTAACTAATTCCTACATCTCAATGACCCACTTTCCAAAGATGATCACACTCTCAGATACTGGGGATCAGGACTTCAGCATATGAATGGGGGGGGCACAATTCAACCTATAACAGAAATCTTTCCCGAATCTCTGCATCAATTAAAATATAGTTTAAGCCACTACATGTGACAAGAGGAGCTTGAGGTAACAAGTTTGATGGAGGCAGAGTTGATCTCTCTCCCATCTCTGCCCCCAGGTTCCATCCAGCCTCCAGCTTAGCCAACCCTCAAGGGGTCCCCATGGCTGACCATCATGCCCACACTCCAGCTATGGAAGACCAAAGTGTAGAGGGCACGCCTGACTCTGTGCGTGCCTGTCCCGGGAGTTACACATGCCATCCTCTCCCCTCCAGTTGGCAAGATTATAGCTCATGGCCACACCTAGCTGCAAGGGAGGCCCGGCAACACTCACTGTCACGGTGTCCCAAACATTCGCTCAGGACTTTTAAGCATCATCTCAATCCTTGAGACTTAATGAATGATTGGAAAGAAGAAAGGAAAAAAACAAGAGGGAGGGAGGGAGGGAGGGAGGGAGGGAGGGAGGGAGGGAGGGAGGGAGGGAGGGAGGGAGGGAGGGAGGGAAAATAGATGGTGGAAGTTGTTTTTATAGCCCGGAGTCCTTTTCTCAACCATATCTTATGGACGTATCAATGTGTAAAGCAGATAAAGGGCCACTGCTCTGACTGGGGCCTTGGGGAAGAGTGTTGGCAGCCTGGGCTGCTCACCCCCACTCATCCTCTGCAGGGCCCCTCAGGACGCCTGTGGGCTACAGTCTGGATGTGAGGTTTGCTGTGGGAGCCTTGGGGAGCCGTGCTGTCATTTAGAGAGAGTGATGTGTTCACTCCTTATTTTCAGAGGATGTGGCCAGCATGGCTGTGGCTGCTGGGCGCAGGGGTCCTGGCCTCTGCCCATGGAGATAAGAGCCCGGGACTGCCCCCGGCCCCCAGCGGTCAGCTCTCAGAGCCAGCTCCCGCCTACCGCCAAGTCACTCCGACCGTCAGCAGCTTTGCTTTGCGTGTGTACAAGCAGCTGGCCGCGGAAACCCCAGGAAACATCTTCTTTTCCCCAGTGAGTGTCGCCACCACCCTGGCCCTGCTCTCTCTCGGGGCCCAGGCTGACACTGCGAGGCAGATCCTGGAGGGCCTCGGCTTTAACCTCACGGAGACCCCGCCCGCCACGGTCCACCAGGGCTTCCACAGCCTCATCCGCACCCTCGACCTGCCCAGTCCCAAGCTTGAGCTGAAAGTCGGCCACTCCCTGTTCCTGGACAAGCAGCTGAAGCCTCGGCAGCACTTTCTGGATGACATCAGGGAGCTATACGGGGCCTCTGCCTTTTCTGTGAACTTCACAGATCCTGCCACAGCACGGAGGCTCATTAACGACTACGTGAGGAAGCGAACGTACGGGCAGGTGGCGGACGGCCTGCAGGAGCTCACCGAGGACACGCGCCTGGTGCTCTTGAACTACGTCTTCTTCAAGGGTGAGCACTGCCGCCTCCCCGTCCCGCCCGCCCGAAAAGGGCCCCATCCTAAGTCTTGCAGCTGAGGCGGTGACGCTGTGTATTTAAATACTATGGCTTCTGATGTATCAATATGTGCTTTCTCTTGCCATGGTTTTAAATTTTTTTTAAGTATCTTTATTGATTTCAAAGAGAGGAAAGGAGAGGGAGAGAGAGAAACATCAACGATGAGAGAGTCACTGATCGGCTGCCTCCTGCACGCCCCCGGCTGGGGATGGAGCCCGCAACCCGGGCATGTGCCCTGACCGGGAATCGAACTGCGATCTCCTGGGTCCTAAGTTGATGCTCAACTGCTGAGCCACCGGCTGGGCTTGCCTTGTTTTTTTCTATTTTATTTTTATTCTGAAGTTTTGTTATGCACTCGATCTCACTTTTCTATTAATAATTCACTTTTAGAAAAATATCTTATTTTTTATATTATTATTATTGATTTCAAACATACAGAAATATACAAAGAAGAATATAAAACCACTATACACTCCCCCCACCAAGAATGAGCACATATTAACATTTTACCATTTCCTTCAGATTTTTTTAATACGACGTTGCAGATACAGTTCAATTTCTTTTTAATGCTTTCCTGGCCCCATTTCCTTCTGTCTGTCCCTCCCAGAAGCCAGCACTGTCCTAGGGCTGGCGAGTATCCTTCTCACCCATGTGTTCACACCACGAGCACATTAGGTATATGTACATAATCATCTCTAATACACTCAAGGTGTTTTAATTTTTTACAGCGATGCGCTCATTCTCTACATATTATTTCACATATTTTACTGTCATTACCAGATCTTAACTTATGTAGATAATTTTGACTGTTGCATTGAACATTTCACCCTTTTAGGGCCCTTATCTTTTTTTTACTTCAGTTATTTCCTGAATTAGTAGCATATATCTTTATATATGCTGCTAGGAACATGAGCTCCTCCATTCTTTGAAATGCAAGTTCACACTTAATTCAGATATTCTTTAGTTTTCACCTGATTTTTTTTGTTTTTTCCTGTTCCGCGACCCCATCCACCATCTACACTACATTTAGTTGTCACGTTAGTTTCGGCCCTTTTTGGCTGTGACAGTTTCTGACTCCCCTGGGTTTAATGACCGTGGCGGCTGGGGGGAGAACTGGCTGGGTATTGTGCAGAAAGCCCCTCAGGATTTGTCTGATGCTTTTCCCACGGTGAAGACTGGGGTGAGCGGACTTGGGGAGAGTTATGAATAAGAGACAGTCTTTCCACAGTCGCACGTGAGTTAAATAAGTAAAAGGCAGGTACAACTCCGTGGGAAAATGATGCTCTGCATGAGGGGGTGTGGGTGCCCCGGGCTCTAACGGAGACACTCACCCAGACTTGGGAGCGAGGGGAGGCTCCCTGGGAGACAGGGAATCTAAGTTGGGCATGAAAGCTGAGGCAAAGAGGCTGCAGGAAAGGTGAGAGAAGGGGTCTCAGGTGGAAACAACAGAACATGTAAAAGTCCAAGCTGAAGATACCATCGCCTTCTCGAGGAAATTAAACACATTCGGTTTGGCTGGAACAGAACCAACAGGGGAGTGCCTGGGGCAAGGCCCAGAGCGGCCGTGGAAAGACACGCAGGAGCTCCACTGGGATCCCAGACTCTATCTGTGGGACCCCAGGGTTACCCAACAGGTGGAAGCACTGAGTGACATAATCACATCTGGCTTGGGAAAGACTAGTCTGGCTGCACTTTGGAAAATGGTTTGCGGGCAGTAAGGGTCAGACAGCAGAGACAAGTTAGGATGTTCTAGAAGCGGAGCAAAGTAAGATGAGGGCTTGGATAGAGTTGTGGCTTTGGAGATAGAATCAGCGGTACTTGGTCACTGGTTGGGTGCGGGCAGGGGGGACAGGAGGAGCCAGCCCCTCCTCTCCAAGACCAGTGCTTTTGAGAGGCCAAGTCAGGATGGGCTAGGGGTGGAGATTATAAATAGAAACAGAGGCGATACCACGCACGTGGACAAGACCGTGACCACCAAATTCTGCATTTCCGACGGTGCCTTACTGGGCTTTTGCATTATATATTACAGTTTATTAACTAAATTCCCTCTTTTTCCAGTTTGAATATTAGGGAGTCGGGAGGGGGAGGGTGGCCCTCCACCTTCTATGTTGAAGGTTGTTGTTATCTAGAGGCAGCTGGGTAGAGACTGCTCTTGGGTGTTTGCCAAGAGCCTGAGCCTCAGAGCAGAGTCAGCCCCAACCCCTGCGCTAGCACTGAGTGGGTCTGCACATTGAGAATGCTTCCATAATTCACAGACTCAATTCCTCACCTCTGACATGAAGATTATAATACCTGTTTACCATTAATTTTGATGAAGATACAAAGAGATAATGCCTCACACATGCTTAGTAGGTAGATGAAAATACTACATTTTCGCCTCTTGAAAGCTAAATTGCTCTGACATGAAATGAAATCACAGGCCATTAGAGCTCACACTCTGGGGACTTGTTTTGGTGGCTGAATCAGACCTAAATTCTGGCCTCCTGATTCCGTATCTGTGCCTTAGACTTACACCCTCAAGAGGAAGTCACCACAGCGGTGTGGTGTAGAGTACGTCCGCGCAGACTTGCTCTTGTGGAGCGTGTCCTCACGGTTTTACGGTTTTGTGTCCTAAGCCAAGTGGAAGCACCCCTTCCATCACTACCAGACCCAGAAGCCAGAGAGCTTCTTCGTGAGCGAGAGGACCTCCCTCCCCATCCCTATGATGCACCAGAAGGAAATGCACAGATTCCTGTACGACCAGGAGCTGGCCTGCACAGTGCTCCAGATCGAGTACAGCGGGAATGCGCTGGCCCTGCTGGTCCTCCCGGACCCGGGGAAAATGGAGCAGGTGGAGGCCACCCTGCAGCCTGAGACCCTGAGGAGATGGAGCCAGCTGCTCCTGCCCAGGTGAGTGACACGCGGAAGGACCCAGGCAGACCTTGGTCAAGACCTGAGCAGGTCTCAATAAACTCCAATGGCAAGAGTCCAGCCCTAGGTTCGGCTAACCAGCTGTGATCTTGGGCAAGGCAGGCCAGGAACAGGAGAGAGAGGCATTCTAGTGACTTGTGCCCACACTTCACATCCACCATCTCTCATCAGATCCCTGAAGTTCACTCAAGGGAGAGATGGTGGTGGCCTGCACTGGGGGGTTGCCAATAGATGGATTTAGGATGTAGTTTAGGAGGTAGGCCAGCAGAACTTGCTGATGAATTGGACATGGAGGTAGGAGAAGGTTACCAGTGTTTACCTTACATGGTTATCATGTGGATTCAATCAGTTATGCTTTGTAAAAACTGTTTGGGCTGTGGAACATTCTGGCAGAGCAGGTAGTGTCGTGGGAAGACTGGATCCCCGCACTCTGGGAAACGCTTTCCCTCCCGAAGCACCGGCTGCCGACCTCTAGGGCAGGAGCAGCAAGGGAACGAAACAGCGCTCCCTCTCTGTCTGACTCTCTCTCCAGCCTGCTGGACTTGCATCTGCCACGGTTTTCCATTTCTGGAACATACAACCTGGAAGAAATACTTCCCCACATTGGTCTCACCAACATATTCAACTTAGAAGCTGACTTGTTGGGAACCACTGGACAGCTCAACAGAACCATCTCCAGGGTAAGGAGGCGACCGTGGGTGTATGCGTGGGAGCGGCGACTACTCCCCTCTGGCATAAGTTCCCCTTTTTCTTCCTATACTGGTTCTTTAATACACGATCCTTAAGGCTCCCTTCCACGGGCAGCCCCCTCTCCACCTCTCTTTCTTCTTCACACAGGACACGGCCCAGATAGATAGGCACGTATTCGGGGCCATCCATGAAGCCACATTTCCCCAGGTGTGGGACAGCTTTGCTCTGATTCCTCACATCCCTGGGACAGCAGTGAAACCCTACCTGCCTTTGTTGTAACTATGGCGAGAAGAGGGCCGGCACCACAGGCAGCCGGTTCCACCGAGTGCATCTTAACCACCAATCGGGCTGAGCAGGCCATTTTAGAGATGAGAAAGCTGAGGCTTAGAGAGAGGAAGTGCGGCTCGTGGGCCTGTACCAAAACATTGCTGTTGAGTCCATGCTCAGGCGGCCCTCAGCCATGCTCAGGGTCGTTGGTCCCCCCACCAAGGAGCAGGCGTACCCTCCCATGAGAGACAGGGAAAGGCGGGGAGAGGGGAAAAAATAAAGCCAAGGCTGGAGCTCCTTTCTTGGAAGACGGGGCCTGTGAGGCCTGGATGAGAGAGGCCGGCCTGCCTCCCTCTCCTTAGCGTCACACGACGTGGACTCTGTCCCTTGGAGTGTCCTGAGCTGTCCCTGCCCTCTCTTCTCCTTCCAGGTGTCACACAAAGCAGCACTGGACATGAACGAGCGGGGAACCAAGGCAGGGGTTGCCTCTGGCCTCCTGTCCCAGCCCCAGTCTCTGAACGTGACCTCAGCCCCACACGCCCACTTCAACAGGCCCTTCCTGGTGCTCCTTTGGGAGGTGACCACCCAGAGCTTACTCTTCCTGGGAAAAGTCGTCAACCCGGCTGGAGGGTGACGTGGCAGGAGGCCAGGGGGTGTCTTGTCTGTCCTCTGCGAATTAACAGGAAGGCTATCGCCAGCCTGCACCGTGGGCTGCTGGGAGGACCCGTTCACCTGTGTGCACAGCTCCTAATAAAGCTGACCTTGGGTTTTGTGAACATTGGGGAGCAATGGTACAAAGGGGGGGCAGGCCCCTTTCACCCATTCACTCTACAGTCTCCTTGAATCTGGTGTCAGCTGTGGTCAGCAAGTTGACAATGAGAATAGCTCCATGTTCTGTCCTCCTGGGACATGTCCACTACCACCGTCACTGCGGTGGGTCTTTCCCGAGTGTCCTTTGGGTAAGGGTCCCAGGAAAAGGCACAAAGACATCAGGAGCAACCAGTGAGTCTCTCCCTTCACAGTGGCCCATGTCGGCACTACAAAGTGAGGTCGTCCTAAAATGTCATTGCCCAGGAGTCAGGGGCAGATCACCCTGAGAGGAGACGGGTGCCAGGACAGGAACTCGGTACCATGCTCCATGCGGAGGCGGGTGCGAGGATGGGCCAGTGCACAAACGGGCCAGTCCAACATGGGCCATCACACGTCCAAGGGCAACCCCATGGTCAAAGGAAGTGGGGGGTTAATGTGGTCAGGTGGCAATGGGTGTGGGCCAAACGCCTGGTTGGTGGGATGAACTAGGGGGCAGTATCTGGTTGCAGTGCAGCCTCCTTCAGAGGTCGGAAGCCCATGTCCCCACGCGTCCCCTCCCTGCAGTCTTAAAGCGACACCCGCCTGCAACTGGTGGGGAAACACAGAGGGATGTCAACTTAGCTGCGTGTACAGGGGTCGGAAAAAGGAGGTTTCCAGTTGAGAGCATGCAAAACACAGAGTTTATTCTTGTTTTATTATTTATTAATTACTGTATTATAAACCTACTTTGCCCACCCCTGTGTATACCATGAGTGTGACAATACCTGTTCCCACAACAAAGTCGGTGCCAGGACCTCGAGAGGGTGGCTGTGGGTGGTGCACGTCTAGGAAGAAGTCATATCCCCAAAACACCCCCAAGCAGGTGAGACCTGAGTTGAGTCTTGAAAACCAGGTAGATCTTCTGCAAGGGGAAAGAGGCTGAGACAATCTGGGGAGGGTGGGGAAAATACGCGACGGGCACAGGCCGCTGGGAAGAGAAAGAAAAAGGCATGTTCTGGTAACGCGCGAGAAACCAGTGTCGAGCGACAGCAAGTCCATGCGGGTCACAGCGGAAGGCGATGCCGGAGAGGTTTCGGAGGTCAAAGGATAGAGGCTTTGGATGCCAGGGGAAAGGCTGGGAACTTTGTCCTGCAGACAGTGGGGACTGTCTGTAGGCTCGTGGCTAGACGTGGACGTGGACAGCTGGGCACGGGTAAGACCGAGTGGGGTGAAGCCAGGGTGAGGGCCGGCAGGGGGGTACTGCACTGTGAGCTCTACCCTGACTGCGTGGCCTGGGCTGCCCCTTCCCATATCCCTTCTCCACCAGGCCACCAGCACACACAATCCCTGATCCCAGCCAGCCCCCTGTGACCCCTGCAACCCCTCTCCCTGCCCTGCCTGCCTATTGGGAAAGTGGACACCACTTCTCTTATTTGAACAAGTACTTACATTAAAGCGTGTGGACAGCCATTACGTGGGGCACATGCATTCCCTGCTCCAACACAGATTTGTTGAACACCTACTAAGTGCCAGGCACCGTTTTAGGCCAAAGCAACAGGGCAGTGAACAAAACAGATAGTAAGTTCTGCCCTCATGGGGCTCACATTCTAGTGGGGAAAACAGACAGTAAACGAAACAAGTGAGTAAAACACTGTATGAGCACAGCGAGGACGAGTTTTCCGTGGACAAGAACATGCTCAAGCAAGTCCCTGTTGCTACTGGGAAACCCCAGTTGGGTTCAATTCAACAGAGGCAGGTTGAGTCATAGAAGGCCAGGCAACCAAGAAGACAGGGGGCTTACAAGCATCCAAAAGCTGTCTCACAGCACAGTGCAAGGGACGGGATTATAAAGGGGAATGGGGTGGGGTAAGTTGAGGCTGGGAATGGAATGCAGCTACCTACAGCCCCGGAGGTCTGTAGACATCAGCTATTGTTCTTGACCAATCTGGCGATGCACAGATTAGACGGTATCTGAGTCCTGCAGTCAGCACATGTCTGACTGTTCTGTGCCTCTAGATTTATGACTTTGTTTTTCTTAACGCCCTGTGGGTTTGCGTCCGACCATAAAAAGGTCTGCCGGGTTTAAAGGGAACGCAAATGGCCTGGGAAGGAAAAACTTGTAACAACATATCATGCATCATACTATGAAATAAATACAACTAGTTATACAATGAAACTGTAAATCATAATAATCAGGCTATCGCACCCCATCACTGCGAAGCGGCTGAAGGGGCAGCTGGGCCCATGACGATGACCAGACGGAGGTCTTGGCGGAGAAGCTGGATTTAAGACGGAGACTATGATGTGTCCCCTCACCTTCCCTGTGACAGGAAACTACCTCCCTGTCCTCTCTCTGTCCTCTCAGGGTAGCCAGTGGTCCCAAGATATTTACTAACTCTCCGCTCCGGCCCAGGCCTGGCGATCCCAGAAGCATCAAACACCCCACAGGTCTCCCTCCGTGCCCAGTGTCCTTGCAGGAGTACCCGGTGCTGCGTCCACCGCGCACTGACCAGTGCCACACACTGTTGTGGGCAGATTATCAGCAAACTTAGCCAACAATCGTGAGACAGCTTCTGCTGTGTCTCCCTCTCACAGGCAGGAAAACGGAAGCAGGGCCTGGCCTTAAACCCGGGCGGCTGGGCTCCCTGTCCCTGCGCTTAGCTCTATGTGACACCTCTGCTTGGGAGCACTGCTGAGAAGCTGTCTGTCCACACCTGCCTGCCACCCTGCAAGGACCCGGCTCTCGGGGCATCTGCGAGGACAGGGCTGACCCAGGAGCAGGGGGGCAGCTGGTGGTCTAGAAAGCCCTTAGTGGGGACAGAGACACGACCATTCATCTGTTTACCGACGTCGCCTGGGACAGGAGCTGGCGCAGAAGCAGCAGGAAAACAAAAGCTCTCTCTAACCTTATGCTGCAACAGGCGAGGGGAAGCAGGGTTTGCCACCCCAAGATACGCCTTTGGGGGAAGCTGATTCTTTTAAGCTGGTTATCTTTAAGAAACAGAAGACTCAGAAAGAAACTTTGGCCCTCCCCCTTACCTGCCTAAAGGAACTCAGATGGAGAAACCTGCTTAAAGGTCAGCATGACATGAACAGAGAGGAACCCGACGGAGCCTGTTTGGCAGACGCCTTCTGTGCCCACTGTTTCCCGTGGCCGTGGCCGTGGCCCGCGAGGACGCTTCCCGCCTCCGCTCCTTCTCGCCCACCCGGGAACTGCCTGCCTTCCCTTCGCGGCCCCAGCCCGCCTCCCGCTGCTCCGTGCACAGCCGCCTACGGGCCTGTAGGCAGATCTGGGCTGAGTCCATATTCTGCGGAGCCCCCGCATGTCCCTACGTGACAGGCTTGTTATTTCCTCCTGTTCATCTGCCTCACGTCAATTTGATTCCTAGACCAGCCAGAAGAACTCTGAGGGGAAGGGGGGGAAATTCCTTTTCCTCCGCTACAGGGGAAGTTCTGTTACGTGGCGGAATTTTGAGGCAAAGGCTCAGAGGTGGGGAAGAAAGGAGCTTGGTGACGGGCGGTACCAGGGTGCACAAAGCGTGCGATGGCTTAGTGGGGCGCCCTGACCTATTCCTCAGTCTTCCTCCCCTGCTCCTTGGGAGACCCGCTGAGGCGGGATTCCGACCCTAGTGAATTCTTACAGCCTCCCACTGGTTGGGCAACCTCGGACCCGCTGCCTGATCCCTCTATGCCTCGGTTTCTTCTGCAAAATGCCAAGTATAAAACCCATTTTACAGAATGGTTCTGAAAATCAAATGAGGTCATGAGTGTGACCCATTAAGCGCCCGACACACAGTAGGTGCTCAGGGAACATTTTTTCCTTTCCGCCCTGTCAGTTTGGCCGCTCCAGCCACCAAGGCTGCCCTCTGTTCCCACAGAGCACGGCTCAACTCTGGGGACTGTCCAAATCCCAAGTGGCCACTGGTGTGGGTGCCGAATGTGACCCCTCCCAGGGAAACTGTGTGGGTTGCGCTTCTTCCAGACCCAAAGGTGTGGATGGAGAAGCTTCAGGCACTTCGCCTGCGCATGAAAGCCTTCACCTGGAAGGCAAGACCATTCTTGTTGCAGAGACGTTCACTATGACACAGTGGCACTAAGGAAGGCACAGGCCCAGGGAACGGGGCTGTGACTGCAGAGGCACCCATGGGTGACAGCCCCGGGGCTCTGCCCCACAAAAGCATCATTGTTAGTGATCATTCACTGCATTCCTTCCCTTCCTCCTTAAGCTGTCCCTTTCAATCATCTGGGACTTAAGTAAATTCTTCCCAAATGGAGACTACAAATTTATTTATACTCCATGCGGAACTTTTAGCCACCGAGAAGAACCTGACCTTTTTCACAATAAGTCAACAGCTACGTAAAGTTTCTATTTTTAAAGAGCTAGTGACGCTCTCTCCAGTGGGCCCTGAACCATCTCTGCAGTGCTCTAGAGTCCCAGACACACTTGCTTTGTCCCTGGATGGCAGTTAACTTAGGCTCTGAACGGCGGGACTATGCCCCTGGCCAGGTTCAACCTGCATGAACACGCAGGATCTTGTGGTGAAAATATCACAGGGGCCACTGCTGTCTGTCACCCCGCCTCAAGGTTCCGTGTGTCCCAAAGAGCCCATGAAAATTGCCATAAAATGCCTCCCCGCTTCATTCCAGCCCGAAACCCAGCTGAGAGCTCTGAAGCTGTCCCTGTAGGAGCGGGTCTGTCCCCAGGCTTTCTATTGACTATTGTGTTAAACTGTTTTCCTTTCTTGTGTCAACACCACACCGTCTTAATTAATGTGGCTTCATAATGAGTCTTGCTATTAAGTCAGCTCCTCCAGTTCAGTTTCTCAGAGGTAGTTGTTTGCTAGTTTCGCTTTGTTTGCCTTTGGTGTTTGCCGTGCGGCCCACACCAGGAGTTCAGGCTAAAGTAGCTGGTGCCTCTTTCTCTGTTCCCCCCCCCCCGCCCCCCAGGAGCCCTCAAACCTCCACATCCCCCCACTCCTGTGAGCCTCAATTCCTAGATTAAACGGCTAAAAACTCTACAAATACTTTAATACAAAAAACACTCACAGTGCCTGTTTTCATGACCAAGAAATCAGATGGACTCCTCTAAAACACCTTTCCTTTCCCCTCTATTCTGAGAGGGTATTTTCATCAGGTTTAGAATTTTAGGTCTGCAGGTGGTGACTTTTGGTGCTATAAAATGCCATGCTATCATAGTTTGACTTTCACAGCTGGGGTTGAAGACTTGTCTATAATTCTTAATATTATCCTTTGAAGGTGATGAATTTTTTCCCCCTCTGGCTGCTTTAAAATTTTCTTTGTTTTTGGCTTTCGATCATTTTAAAGTGATGTCCCTAGTGGAGTTTTTCTTGTAGTAATTCTGCTTAGGGTTCATATAACTTCTTGAATTTGCGACTTGATGTCTGTTTTGGAAAGTTCTTGGACATTCTCTCTTTAAAAACCGCTTCTATTCCGACTCTCTTTCTGGAGCCAGTCGCACAGGCATTAGGCGCTCCCATCACGCCCTGGGTGTCTGATGCCCTTCTCCGCATTTCTCTTCTTTCTTTCCTAGGCTTAATCTGGAGATTTTCTGGTTGCCTCTCCCCCATTTCCAGCTCTCTTTTGCTATTTTTGATGTGCCGTGAAGTGAATCCACTGGCTTCTAATTTTCAGTTGTTCTAGGGTTTGAATTAGATTCTTTTCATGAATTCCTGTTCTCCGTGAGATTCTCTACCTTTTCATCTATTTCATGATACAAAACAATCATGGTTATTTTCAAATCTGTGCTCGATAACTCCAATATCTAGATTCCTGTGACTAGCATCTATGCTGTCTCTTCGTTTTCAGTTGTGTTTCCTGTTCTTTGACCTGCCCGGTTATTTTGTACTGAACGCCAGACGATGTGTATTAAAATTACGTAGCTTTGGGGCTTTTCTCCCTCCAGGGGAGACTGGACTTTCCCCTCTCAGGTAGGCAGGAAGGACGCCGGCGATGCAGTGGGTGCTGGCCTTCAGTCCTCAGTCCTGTTTGTTCGGCCTTTCCCCTGTCATGTAGCTGCTAGGAGGTCTCACTTGAAAGCCTGGGCTGTCTTCCAGGGCCCCTCCCCCTTCCCATGTCTATGCACCAATTTTTGTCTCCTGAGCGCTGCGAGCCAGCTCCAATCTGCTCCCCTAGCAGGTGACTTTGCATGGTCACTCAGCATCTCATCCCGCACACGCACCGCTCGGGAGAACGGCAGCTCCTTGATGAAGAACTGCGTGCCGAGCCTTGAGGTCACGTCCTTGGGGTTATCTCTAGGCTCCCGGTCCCTCAAGTCCTAACTGCCTGCTGGTTCCAAACTTCATTCTTAACTCATGCTGCCTGCCCTGCGCTCCGGTTCCTTCAGCCATCCACATGGTGTATTCCATCCAGCGTTCATGGTTTGGTCCCAGCCTGTGTGTCACAGGCAGAGGCCAGCTGTGATAACCTCAAGTGAAGGTTCATTGAGTATGTCAACTTGACTGGGCCATTGGGTGGCTAGATATTTGGTGCCCAGACGTTTTTCTGAGTGTTTCTGCGAGGGTGTTTTAGGTGAGATTAACACTTAAACCAGTAGACTAAGTAAAGCAGATTGCCCTCCATAACGCTGGGTGGGCCTCATCCAATCAGTTGAAATCCTGAACAGAACAAACGGCTGACGCTCCACTGGGTAAGAAAGAATTCTCCTGCCTGATGACCTTCAAACTGGGTTGTCAGCTCTGCATATTTTGGACTTGCCAGCTTCCATAATTACTTGAGCCAATTTCACATAAGAAGTCAGATATGACATAGATATAGATATAGACACAGATATAGACATAGACATAGACATAGATTTGGATATAATCTCCTATTGGTTCTGTTCCTCTGGTGAGCCCTCCACACTCATCTGCAATCCCTAATGGCAACTCCATTGCTCGAGATGACCCTCGGTATTAAGAACTGTTGTTACCTCTTCTCTGGATCTCTCAGTATTGTAGAACAGGGTCTTATTTTGTTTTTGTTCACTGGTGTTTTAGAAAGCAGTGTGCTATCAAGATTGTAATAGGGCAAGGATCTGGAAACGCCCATGAGCTTCCCAACAATACCTGAACATAGTGCAAAAGGCAAAGGAAACCCATGGGTTCTGTATGGTTGTCTATGGCCATGAACCAGAATCATCACACACCAGCTGGGCTGGACCACTGACATATGCCTCAGACCCATGGGGCCTGTTTTGCCCAAACCTAAATATGGAATATTGCTGTTTAAATTTTTCAAGACAGGGAGTCAACGGCAGGCGAGGGGATCAGGGGGTAGAGGGTTGGGTGCACCCAGAGAGTAGGCTGAAAGGGAGTATGTTGCCCCCAGCCCCATGCAGATGTGTGATGGGGTGCTGTCCCACCCTGGTGCACGTGTAAGAGAGAAAGCCCTCCCCCCAGCGTTACAGGACTGATCGAAGGGCTCTGGCCTGGGCCCACTTACTGCTGGAAGTACATGGGGGAGTTAGAAGGCGAGTGGAATAGCTGAGTCTTCTTCTGGGTGCGGAGAGAACCAGACATGAGAGCGTATTCCTTGGCTGACATTAATCCACAGGGTCTGCACCCATTGGGCAACGTTTTCAAGTTCCAAGTGTCAAGTTCAGTTTGTGGGCCACCAGTCTGCAATCCCTACAAAATGCTCAAGCCACTGACTGTTTAAATAATACCAGGATAGCCTGGGCGGAGAAATCCCTTCACTTGAGCGCCAAAGAAAGATTAATGAGGCAACACTGAATTGTAAGTCTACGGAAATGCCTTGATTGACTCTGTGTTTGAGGGAAAGTGTTTGTCAAAGTAACAGGGATCCCTCAGATAATGGGTGCCCGAAGCCTACGTCTTATCACCCACCATTTACTCGTAGAGAAGCACAGAGAGGAAAAGACGTTTAAGCCACAGACGCTGCCCCAAAGGCTCGTGCTGCCCCCTGCTGGTGACAGAGCGTCACTGATGTATCCTAGGAGCAGCTCAGCATCCCCCCCCTTCTCCCTGGAGCTGGGCTGAGGAAGAGTTGGAGAGGAAGGCTGCCAAATAAAATGCAAGATGCCCGGTTAAACCTGAACTTCAACAAATAACCTTTTAGTATAAATATAGCTCGTGCAATACTGGGGACATACTTACAGTAAAAATTTTTGTTGCTATTTAATATTCAAATTAACAGGGTATACTGTAGTTTTACTTGCTAAACTGTAACCCCCCAAGGAGTGTATATGGTCAACACTTGTGAGGGGTCAGAAGAAAAGAAAAGCCCGTGGAGCTAAAAGGCAGGCTGGCCTGGCATCAGGCTGGAGGGAGCGGTAGTTTGGTTAAGAGGGGATTTAGATGCAAGCGCGGGGAGACGGGCGAGCTCGGGACCCTTGGTCTCCTGTGGGAGCAAGTCTGAGCTCGCTTGCTGAAGGATGAGCGATGCACGGCTCGGGTGCCCCATCACCACAGCTGATATCCAGCTCTGGCAAAACTGCTAGTGAGTCATCCTGGACCACCAAGAAGGCCTGCAGTAAGGAAACTTGCCTCACGTTGTTTAATCCAGCATTTACCAAGGTCATCTCATAAGCCTGACATCCCACAGGCCTAGTGTTCTGTGTTGCCCACTTAAGGACCAGCGCTCTGGTGTCTGCACTACATGGCCTTTCTTTCCTCTCCCTAAAGCAGCACCTGAGGCCTGAAGCCATAGTTGTCCCACCCAAGGTCACCCAGAGCCCTAGAGCAAATTTAGACTAAGATCTGGGTGCCCTTCTAGCATAGACTATCAGGCAACATCAGAAACATTTATGCTACGTGCAGGGGAAAAAACAAAAACAAAACAATAACAGCTGCCATGGCAGCCAAGCATTAGGTGAAAGGCGCTGGTGTGAGAAACTGGGGCTGAGAGGCAAGTGGGAGACAAACCCTCCAGGTTGAAAGAGAGGTAAAACCAAAGCATAAGCGAGACTCTTCCCTGGGGCAGAGGGCTGGGCTGCCCTGTGCGCCTGGACCCCTGGGCACACACTTGGGAACTAGCTCTGCATCTGGAAGACAGAGGCTGGACCATGGGGCGGGGGCGGCTCCCGGGCCAGAGCGGGGTGGATGAATTGGCAGATGGGCTGGGAGTGTCTTGGGGCATTAATTAAGGACCAGAGCCCCTGAAGCCACAGGTGAGGGTGACGGAGGTGAATGCCTCCATCACAAGAGACCTCAGCCACCACCACTGGGCCTCTCTGTCCCTGCCTGCAGCCCTCCACGTGCTAGAGGAGATGCCATCCTGGGCTCCTGGGCCTTCACCACAGGCTCTCCTCTCTCAGCTCAACCCCCCTGGAGGCTGAGGCCTGAGTCTCCAGGGCTAGGAGCCCTGAGGCCTAGAGAGTGAGAAAGAACCAGACAGAGAGACCCTGCTGCACCTGCCAAGGTCGCCAATTGGAGGACACTCCCTCGGCCCCACTATACCTAGAGGGCTGAGTCTGGACCCACCTGCACTGGCTTGGTAACCAGCACCAGCCTCCAGCAAGCCAGGCTGACTGTACCTGTCTCTGAAGGTCCCAGTTTCCCCACCATCCCAGCCTCTCTGGAAAGGGATTCAGAGTCTAACTTTCTTCCACAACAGAATGGAGGCCTTTACATAACCACACAATATGAAAGAATATAACTCAAGGTGTTTTTTAAATACAAGAAAGGCCATTTGAAAGAGTATGAAAAAATGCAGAAAGAGATGTGTCAGTCATTTATATTGTCCATACTGTTCACTGAATTCAGTAATAAGCTCTTGGCTTTTGAAGCAAAAGAATATATATATATACACATAAGCTACATACCTAGCTCCTAGTGACAAGAGAGCGCGTGATGATAGCAGGTATAGAAATGCTTTTTTTGTTTCTTTTTGGAATCCAGCTCCAGCTGGTCTTTATCTTAGTACAATTCTTCCTGCCCAGATTTTAAAAGGCACAGAAGTATTGTTCCAATGACTGACACCCTCAATGGCTCTAAGAAGGTCAAGGATATGCCGCCGATACCTGACTTAGCTGAGCCAGGTAAGACGAGCTAACAATTGGGCTTTGTGTCTGAAGCTCAGGTTTCAAGTAAGCAAGACAAATAGGAAACTCAATTGGGGTTCAGATTTTTCACTGCCTGCCAAGGCACTTCTCCCTGAGAGAGCTTTCCTGAGGGTACATGTGTCCCGTGAGTAAGACACTGATGATGTTCTCAATCGTGTGACTTAGAAAATGAGACTGAACCACTCTACCAGTGAGGTTTTCAACCCCCTCTACAAATCTGCCCTTAGCAATGTTTAATTGCATAAGTCAAACACGATCACTATTTGCACTTCATAAAATCCATGAAAGCAATATGAAAAATAAAACTTAGGCACTTGAAAACCTAGCCCCTAGAATGAGTCTATTAGCTTTTGGCTATATATTTTTCTTATATAAATACATACCTTGCTAAAATAAACACACACACACACACTCTTACCAGAATGGTATCTTAATCTACATACTGCTTTTTAAACTTTTTTTTGGGCAGAATAACATAGTCTTTTAATGACTATATAATATTCCATTTTTAGGTGTGCTATGCCTAAGTTTTTAGTTTGAAATTCTTTTTAAAACAGACCTTTCAGTTGTTTCTTAATTTTAAAAACATCAAAATGCATATCCTTGTAATGTATCCATGGAACAAAAATTGCTCACTCAAAAGATATGCAGACTATAGGATATTGAAGCATTTTTTTCAGATTATCTTCCCCCAAAGTTGTATCAAAGCAGCTGGGTAGCCATAGTTTATTTGGATTGTGATCATCTGTAAATCAGATTCTTATATACACATGGCTCTGTTTCTCCGTGTTCCCAATTTTATAGCCGGGATTTATTTGTTCGGCTTTTCCTCTTTTTGTTCCTTCTACTCTCAACCTGGGGTGCTCAGGAGACTCTTTTCCAAAGAGAATTCTTATTTCCACTATCCTGGAGTGGAAAAAGGGAAAACATCTGTGGATTGTGCAAATTGCATAAAGAAAAAAAAACCTCTAAGGGTTTTTTCCTCCCGTTCTAAGAATTTGGCAACTAGTTAAAAATAACTCTGAGAAGCATTAGAACTTCTGGGAAGCACAGTGCTCCCGTGTCCACTCTGCCCCGTGGACGGCAGTTTCTTGCCTCCAGGGCTTCACAGCTCTGCAGTTCACCCCCCAGAGCAGCCGCTGGCACACAGCAACTGACACCTGCACCCCTTCGTCGCTCTCTGAAGCTGATGTCACACATTTCCCACGAGCCTCAGAGACAAGCTCCTGCCTGCCTTCCCAGCTTCTCCCACGGACCTTTTATTCGGACCAAACCCATCAGACGTGTGGAGGGAGTGAGGACTCCGGTGAGGACAGGAGGCTGAAGCTGCCGGACTGCACGTGGAGGGAGCCGCGTCACGCTGGTCGCCAGGCTGGGCCGGGCTGCTGAGGGACTGCACGTTCCCGCACGTCCTGGGTGTCCTCACGGTCGTGCCGCAGTCCCCCCCCCCCACCCTCTGCCTGGGCACCTGCTGGGAGCCGCTGGAAGCGGCGTCCTCCCGCAAGGCCTCTGGCGCCCCTGTAGAGAAAGGTTAACATGCTCACCGCGCAGGGAAAAAGTGCCCCAAGGGCCCCTGTCCCCATCACAGGGCTGGAGTAGGGGCAATGCACTGACACTTAGCCGACCGGAGAAAAGGGGAGGTTGCACAGCGACTCAGACCTCTCAGGATAGAGTCAACCACTTGAAATGTATAGTTTGATGCTGCATATATATTATTTTTCTTTTATTTGAATATCATGTGCTATCCTAGATCCCAGGCCTTCCATTTAGTGTCAGGAAAGTACAAAAACAGCGTGTGAGAATGCCGTTTTGGTTCCGAGAATTTCCGAGAGAGGGGCTCTGAAACAAAGCTCCCATGTTAGTAACCACGTTCCTGTGGTCCTGCCGGTCTAAGCCTGAAACCGCGGTTTCCCACAAGGAATTACCAAACGAAGGCTAGAAGCCAACGCTGTTTCTGAAGAGAAAAGTAATCCTTTTCAGCTTCAGCGAGGAACTAGAAAATATGAAAAGCGACACTGCAGGTTTGGAGGGAAATGTACTCTCACACTGAAAGTAAATTAAGACATCAAGGGATGAATTTAGCAGCAGAGTGTTCATAGCAGGTCAACAAATGTTATTCACCAGGAGTAGGCACTTTTAAACGCCCGATACACTCCTGGTATTGTTCTAAACATGGTGGGTAAAGCAGTGAACTAAATACAGGCCCCTCCATGACAGAACTTGCAGCACAGGAGGAGAAAGTGGTAAACAGGAGCTGTGATGATGAAGGAAGTTTATGCTCCCTATTGCTATTACCTGAGGGACCCTGTCACCCGTGGGCCACAAGCTCTATTGTGGCACCGAGGGCCTTTGTCATGGACTGAATGTTTGTATCTCCACAAAAGTCATATACTGAAATCCTAATCCCTAAAGTGCTGGTGGTAGGAGGTAGGGCCTTTGGTAGGTGGTTAGGTCATGAGGGTGGAGCCCTTGTGAGTGGGATGAGCGCCCTTAGAAAAGGGACCCCAGAGAGCTCTCTCTCCCCTTTTCACCACGCGACACGGGAAGTCGGCAGTCTGCAACCTCAGCGGAACCCAACCATGCTGGCACCTGGTCCTGGACTTCCAGCCTCCAGGACCGTCAGAAACAAGTTCCTGTTGTTCTAAGTCACCCAGTCTGTGGCACTTTGTAAGAGCCTCTAACATGAAGCTGGTTTGGGGTAAGGCACATTCTCTGAGAAAACGCGGGGGCTGCTATGAGCAGTTTGGGAAGGAAGCCGTGAACAACAGACGCTGTGCCAACTTATCACATCAGCCTGGAACCAGGGACTGCGGAGAGTAGTCAAGGACACCCGCAGCTGAAAGGCGGCTTACGAACATCATGGACGAAAGAGTCAAACCTGGATAACAGAAGATGGAAAGGCCCACCCTGCTCCACAGCCCAGGGACATGTATTCCGTCTCCTCCGCAGTTTGGGGGGATGTGATGACAAAGTCTGAAAAACACAGATCCAGGTAGCTCTTCGTGATACCCAGCCAAGCAGCCTTGGAGGAAGGACTACTCCTGGCAGAGCTCAGCTGTGCGGGGCACAGAGTTCCTGCCAGTCTCCTGCCGGACGAGGCAGGACTCAGATGAACACATCTGGGGTGTTTTTTTAGAGCTAGAACGATGCATAGCAACTCCAGGTCATTAGTATTTAGAACAGTCCATAGCAACGCCACGTCATTAGTATTTAGTGGACCCTCACTGGTGTCTTCTTGCCAAAGACCTCACCGCCTCAACGCATCAAGGTACAGACGCCGAGCCTGAGCAGGTTGCTGGCGCCACCCTGGTCATCCAGCGTGCAGAAGTCGGGGGAAGCTCAGCAAGGGAGGCAGGGCTGGTGTGACCCTTCCTGAGCTGGCCTCAGCACTGCCCAGGTGACTTTTTTGGCTCCGACAAGAAAGAAGCAATAGGGTGAGACCCTTTCCATGCAGTGGGCGAGGCCGTTTTGTACGATGTATGCGTTTGTGCAGAATAGACGTCATTTGGGATGACGGTTTGCTTCCTGGGCCCGTGTGCAGACCCGGCCCTTCCCCGTGGGAACCCCTGCTACCTGTGACTCAGGAAGGTCTCTGACAAGGCCTGGGTGCCACTGGTTGTCTCCCAGCTCAGGGATTTGCCAATCTGCAGCAGAGAAATGATCAGCAGCCCCCAAGTAGGTGGAGGGAGTGGGGGTTTGGGAACCACACACACTATAAAGCGATCATTCCAGCACCTCGGCCATGAGGGAGACCCCTCAGGGAGAGTTAGCCCCACTGCTGGGATCGGATGACGCCGCTGATGTAAGTGTGCTTTATAAACTGGGAAGGGCTGAGTTCATAGACTGTGAAGGACTGCCCGGGAAAATGCCAAAAAGTTTGCATTTTGGAGTCAGAAATGAGTAAGAGTGAGATGGAGGACAGCAGTCTGAAAAGGGTCGGGAGGCAGTACCCGCGGTGGTCAGGAACAGGGACGGCTGGTATTCTAGCCCTGCCCTTCGGCGTCCCGCCCGCCTGGCCTTGGCATGCCACTTGCGTCGCAGGGCCTCTGCTGCCTCTTCTGTAAAACAGGGGTGATACGAGTAGTCGCCCAAAGACTTGTGATGATGAAGTGCACCGACACATGTAAATAACTTAGAACAGTGCTTGGCACATAGTAAGTGCTCAATAAATACTATTTATTATGTTATTGTTGTTATTTGCTTTTAGCCAGCTGTTGCCAGATGGGGATATACCAATGTCTACCATCTTCCCATTTTCTAAGCAAAAATGAAAAAGCTCTTGATTTTTAAATACTGGAAACTAATATTTTCAAATGTGTAGAAATTTGAATAAAGTCTGGAGTTTAGTTAATAGTAACATAACCATGTTGTTGTTTTAGTTTGACAAACATACCATAGGGAAAACTGAATATACAGGAACTCATCTTAGTAACTTTTCTGCAAGTCTAAAATTACTCAGAAATTAAAAGTTCATTAAAAAATTTGAGGGGGCCTCCTGGCTGGTGTGGCTCAGTTGGTTGGAGCGTCACCCCTTGCACTGGAAGGTTGTGGGTTCGATCCCTGGTCAGGGCACATATGGGAAGGGAACCAATCGATGTTTCTCTCTCACATCTCTCACTCTCCCTTCCCCTCTCTCTAAACGCAATAAACATATCCTCAGGTGAGGATTATTTTGAAAAAATTGCAGGGAGCAGCACACACACACACACACACATTTACGGGCCAGGTTTTGCTGCGACATCACCAGAAAGAGAGTTTTAGATTGAGGGCCTTTTATTGGTGCTTTGATGAGACTGAGAAATACAAGAACGGGGTTCCCACTTTCTCGTCGCTGGTAACTAAGTGAAAACACAGACATTCACTGATGAAAAGGCAACTGATAAAACAACTAAATACCTGTTTTGAGATAATGGCCAGCTTGTTTCTTCGGATCAACCCTGCTGCTGGCAGCAACTAGAAAATCTGAATCTAAATATAGAAATACCAAAGATGACAAAGCAAAATCAATTCCTGGGACAAAAGAATCAGAAACCAAGAACCCAGATAAATAAGCCAATGTAAAGGCAGCTTTTACGTTGAGGGTGTGAGCTAATCGCACAAAATTAGCACCTTCCTTGTAACACCCCTGGCTCTCACAAGGAAGACACACACCCCTGGCACCTGGCTACTCATGCACACAATGTACAGGCATTTGTCCAGGCGGAAGGGCCACACTGTCCATTAGAGTTTCTTAGGGGTCTAGACCGCCTCTCCAGACACCAGGGGGAGGAGTGATGCCCACTTGAGAGGAGTGGATGCAGAGGAGCCAGTCAGCAGTGTTTGGTGGGAACTAAGACTTGGAGAAAAGCCTGCTGCTCAGACCTTCGCCTGGCTTGTTGCTGGTGCCTGACATTCTGCCACCGGAGGAGCAGGAGCGGAAACAGCGGGGTTTTCAGCCCCAGCAGCCTATCCCACTCTGTGTCAAACGGTCTGATATTCTCCAGAGAACAGGCCCATGATATGAGAAGGCAGAGAATCCTGGAGGTCTGCAGGGGGCATGGGGAAAAGGGATGGAACTGGAAAAGGGGGCTTCCTGGTAAAAGACAGAATTCAGAAAAGGGTGACCATCTTCCAGCCATGTTTTTGTTTTATTAAAATACCTTGGTCTTGGCCCAGCCAGGCCCCTCCAATGTTTACCTTGTTTCCCTCACTCACCCAGCAGGGGGCGCTCTTCCATGCAGGCAGAGCTGGAGGCAGCCGCTAAAGACACGCCCTATTCTCCCCTGAGGTCCAGTGGGGGGAGCATCTGCTTAGGTTACCCCTGAAACAGCTGAGCTGGGACCCTTGCTGTCTGACGCCAGGCCCAGTCCCTCACCTGTTAGACCTGAGCAAAAGTCAATGGATGTTGGAGAGCGACTCTGGACTATTGTAAGCAGGTTGCACTGGTCCACAGCATTGATGGCATCATGCTCGTCCCAGCCGAGGAGCAGGAAACAAGCACTTTAGCCGCCTTAGTAAAACATGTGCTTACCAGAGGTATTCAGACAACTGTCACCTCACTGGAGTTTCTGGGGACTCAGTGGTCTGGTCCATACCGAGTTATCCTCTCCAAGGTGAAAGCCAAGGAGCTAGCTGTACCCTGAGCTACCTACCATGAGAAAGACAGTCCATTGCTTGTTCGGCTTTTTTGGTGAGTTTAAAGAAACCCACATTGAGATTTGTGGTTCACAGTGTGGACTGTCACTCTCTGCCCCTCCTCTCCCTAACAAATATCTCCTAGTTTTCCCATTTGCTACTGTGCTCGGGCCGTATGAGTTTTCCCCTAGGTACTCGAATAAGCTCTTTCCTGCCTCAGGACCTTTACACTTGCTATTGTTTCCTTTGCTTGGCACATTCTCACCCTCAGGGATGCAGATCCCATAAGTATCGACTTGATTTCACTTCTTTATATATAATTTTCTGATCACTCTGCCTGGGGCGGGTTCCCATACACACCCGTGTTGTCCATATTAGTGCTTTAGTAATTTCTTTCATAACACAGCATCTATCTGTCTTGAAGATTTCTTTAGCTGCTGGTCACCTTCACTCTCTTCAGCGCTTCTCCTTTCTCAATTCTTGGCAATTTCAATGTCTGCATAAACAGAACTTTCCAGTCCCTTGTCCTCCCCTCCAGAGATGTTTCCCTCTACTCTGCCTAAGACACTCACTCTCATGGTGACACCCTCGATCTTGTCATTGCCATTGACTGTGTGACCCATCTTGATTACCACTCAACTAATATGCCCCATTCTCTCTTGGTCATAGTGGCAAAACCAAACCCCAACTAAACCCTGCCCCGCACCCTCTGCAGGTGCAGCTGTGCAGCTGAAGCGGACGGGACAAAGGCACGTGGCCACGGCGACGGCTTATACTGTCACTTACAACCACTGTAATCGCAAGCGAGCCTTGTCGCTCCTCAGAAACCATGCTACATGTCCCTAATTCATTCTCTCCCCTCCTCCCATGGCTAGTTCGGACCCTCTTGCCTCTCCTGACACTTCCAGAACCTCCTCTCCATTCTTATTCTCAGCCGGTGACTTGATTACATGCCGCCCTGAGAAAACCAAAGTAATCAAAAGGAAACTTCTACAAGATTCCAGCTCAACATTCGTTTACGGTCCTGCCTTCATGCCCATATTCTCTCCCTTCTCTTACGTTCTGTGGGTGACACGCCCATGCCCCCAGCCAACGCTGACACCTGTACTCGTGTCCTGGACCCTTCCCCTTTACCAGCTCGGGGACAATGCCCCCGAATGCCAACGGTCCCCTCTCTACTTGTCACTCCCTCTGCTAACACGCTGCGGTAGGTCCCCAGGATGCATAAAGGTGAATGAGCGGGTTCCCAGAGTCACACTTGCCCCGTCTGTACCGTGAGACAAGGGCAGCTCCGTTCCCTCCGCGGGGCGATGGCAGGAGGCGGGAGCTCAGCGCAGGGCCACACACTGGAACACAGAAGACAAAGCTGAGAGGTCGTGAGCAATTCCAATCTCTGGCCTTTCCTGCCTAACTTCCCCCCCAAAACTGGAGGCCCCCACAGGGAAAGTGAACCAGTGAGCCCGCTACTGAGAAGTGCGTGTGTGCGTGCACCCCCGCTTCGCGCCGTTCGTGTCAGTATCGATCGGGGTGCCCGGCGGGGGCGCCCGGCTCCAGGCTGCCGCAGCCTTACGCAGCTCCCCCTGCCTATCCCAGGGGGCCCCAGTGCGTCCAGTGGATCCACGGCAGTGCAGGAAAAATATTGTAAAATTCTATTAATATCTTCATCTCCTCCTTTTTAATATGTCTACTTTTATTTGTTTACTTAAACCAATGATGCATCTGGAAGGTTGCACATGTATATAATTTATAAACAAATGAAGAAGCATACATTGGAGGTACTGGTTTTTTATTTATTTTCTTAATAGAGATGCATCGGCCCATTAGGCTGATTGAAGCCTTAGTCACACATTAGCGGTGAGTCTGGGCTGAGCTTGGTTCAGGAGAACAGCTCCAGCCTGCTCTGCTCGACCAGATGAACAACGCACGTAACTACTAGGGCAAAGGATCTGAAACAAGGACTTTGGTGGGTGCTGCTTTTGCATCTAGAAGATGTTCCTTAGATGCAAAAACATTGGATTTCCCTGAGTCGTTTAATAAGTCTTTGGATTTCCCTTGTTAATGAGGCAAACAAGATCATCTTGAAATCCAGCCACAGCACCCCCATCCCCAGGGAGCTTTCCCTCTCCCGTCAGAGGGTCTGTACACGATGCAAACCGCCAGAGAACAAGTGACCAGTACAGACCTTCAACCTCTCCAGGCACCAGGGTCAAAGCCACATCCCACACGACCATAATGTACATGACGTGCATACTGTAGTGTTCAGACAGAGGCGAAGGAACACTACTGCTCTTCCAGGGCAAACCTGGACAGGTCCCTGGAATTCCCTGAGTTTCGGTTGCTCAGCTGCAGAGCAGGGTAATAGGCAGTGGCTACCGCACAGGGCGGCTGAGTGGTGGCCGGAGGCCATATCCACCAAGACAGGGCCCTTCCGTTCATTCAGGAGTTTCTATGTGCTTGAGCCGTACACTGCCGTCTCATTTAAAGTAGATCCAAACTCCACTGTGTTTCTGGGCTCACAGAGAGACAGAATGATTTTCCTGAGGCCAGACAGCTAGGAACCAACCAACCAGGATGAAGCCCGGCCTGGCTAACTTCACCAGGAAAGCTTTTCCCCTCATCGGGCTGACCTCCGAGGGTTAGCCAGGGGGTGGAAGACTGCCAAAGACGTGAGAGAGAGATCCCAGAGAAGCCGCCTTTTTGAAAGCCCCTAAGAGAAAGTGCCACGCGTGTAACTCACAGCATCCTTCTGTTCAGTTATCAAGTTAAAAGGAATCAAAGAGGTGCCTTTTCAGAGAAGCTACCTGTTCTTGTAAAAAAATAGACACACAGGATACACAGAGGAGAGTGACAGTCACTCTGCTGGTAAGTGTGAGTCCCAGGATACTCATGGTTTATCTCCTTCCAGAAGCTTCGATGCATATGATTTGGTTTCTGGATCTATAAGCTCTTGCCCTAGATAGTGTATTGTGAACTGGTTTGTTCTTTTGCTTCTTCATGTGCAGGTTAAACCAAAAGACCAAGAGAGAAGAGAAGGGAACCAACATTTACTGAGTGCCCACTGTACCTCCGGCCCTTTATGGGCATCCCTTTATTTTACCCGACAGCCACCCTAAGACTTCAGAGCTCTAATCTCCGTTTGCAGATCAGCCGTGAGGGTTAAGTAACTTGACCCCAGTGAACTGAGGCTGGTCTCACTGGCCCCAATCACATGTTCTTGCCAAAGTTCACACTGTCCCAGTCAGGATCATCATTTCTACAGAGCTTTCCACACAAGAAAGGGGAGTCTCAGAGTCTCATGGGGGGTGGTAACATGTCTCTCTGTGAGTGTGTGTGTGTTTGCGCACGCACGTGCCTGCACCCACACACACAGGCACACGCCCAGGCTCCTGCAAAACCTTTGCCTTCAAGCCCCTGAATGGCCCCACCTGCCTGGTGGGCCTGGGACTCCAGCCTCTAGGAGAGAGGAGGGCACTCCTTGAACCCCATCCTGCCTGCTTCCCTTTGGCCCCGGGGAGGCCAGCAGGGGAGGGCAGAGGGGGGCCCAGAAAACACCATCCTGCTGTTTGCTCAGCACAGGCCTCCTCTTCCCGGAAGGCAGTGTTGACCTAGCTCTGTTTGCCTTACTTGCCCAACGCTCTGCAAAGTGGAAACTTAAATACCAGCCCCCACCCTACCCCTGCCTCACCCCAACCTGTTTCCGTGGAATGGAAAGCACCGATTTCTCACTAAATACCTGGAGGAATTTTGTTTTCTGTTCCCAGCCATTTCACTGAGTTATTTCATTTCCATTTGCCCTGCCGGTAAAACAACAGTCACACAGCCTGAGCTGAAAGTAAAGGGGAATAATATTTACTGAGCCAGGCCTTTCCTGACCCACATCTCCTGTCATCGTCACTGGAGCCCTGTGGGGCCCAGACGATCATCCCCATCCACAACGTGGAGGAAGCCCAGCTCCTCCAAGTCCTCAGCAGGCAGTTAAAGGCAGACCCGGGATTTGAATGGTTTCTCCACTCCACTTCTGGGGGCTTCATGGACATCAGGCAGACAGAGAGGAAAGAGCAGCACCTTATAAAGTTCAGCACACACTACCCCAGAACTCACGATTTCACCCCAGAGAAATGAGCACATGTTCACACAAAGGCGCATACATGAAGCTGTATTCATAATGGTCACAACTGGAGACAACCCAGACATCTTTCAGCAGATAAACTGACTGTGGTACATCCACAGAGTGCACTGTACTCAGCAAGAAACATGTGCAGAGCGCGGATACAGGCAACAACTTCAGTGAATTTCAAAAACATCATGTGGAATGAAAGAAGCCAGGCACACACAAAAAGTGCACAGTGTATTCTGTCACTTACATGTCCTTCTAGAAGGAGCAAAAGTAGCCTGTGGAGACAGAAGTCCAAAGAGAAGTCACCTCTGGGGGAGATCGGGAGATGGGATTGACAGATCTGTTCTCCATCTTGATCAGAGGGGTGGTTACACAGATGTGCACAGGTGTGAAAATGAATTGAGCTGTGCACCAGGTTTACGGTTTTACTGCATGGAACTAACTCCTCAGTAAAAACCAATCCATAGGAATTAAAGGCCAGGGAGTGACGACAAACGTATCAAGGTGGTAGCAGTGGAGAGGCGGAGTGACGGGGGGGGGGGGTTCAGGACAGGTGTCACAGGGTCACCCTGTTTATTTTCTCTGAACCTCACCTGCAAAGTGGACAGATAATAACAGAACCTTCTCTGCAGAGCTGCTGGGAAGATGAAACTTTGTGTACACAGGGCCCGGCACCCAGGACCAACCAGGGAATGAATCACTTTTGCTGGGATGATGCTATAGGGTGGGGTCAGCTCCTGGGTAGCAGGGCCAAGGAGAGAGGCCTCTGCACTGCCCACCCTGAGCCACAGGGCTAAGGGAAGGAGGGGCAGCAGGAGAGATACGATCCCCTCCACCGGTGGCATTTGAGCAGCACAGCTCAGCCCTCTCTCTGTTCTTCTCCCATGCTCGACTTCCTTCGTTTTAACACGGTTCATCCAGCATCCTTTGCTCACCTGTTTTGTGCCCGGCACAGGGAGTTGGGAAAAAGCCAGCCCTGCCCTCAGCTGACTGCAGCCTGAGGTTAGAGCTGCATTCTGGGGTTCTGCCCCCTACCCTGGAGTTGCATAGCCTGGTTGGAATCTCCCCTCTGCCCCTCACCAGCTCCATGACCTAGGGCCAGCTGCTTGACTTCTGTGAGCCTCCTCTTCCTCATCGGTGGATGGAGTTAACAAAAGCATCCACCTCACAGGCATGCTCTGTGAGGACGGACAGGGAATGAATGGCTTCTGGCACGCGCCACGCGCTCCCTAACCGTCCGCCGCTGTGATGTGTTCCACAAGGCTGGGTGGCAGCAGGAGAGAGACCTCACCAGTGGAGCCAGGCCGTGGAGGTGGGGGATCAGGAAGGCGTACTGATGAGTTTGTCCTGGGCCGGCATGTGGGGGCCCCTGAGTCAGTCATGGGACGAGGAAGGGAAAGGTGTTTCCATCTGGGGACAGAGAGAAGCCTGGCACAGCTGGCAGCCAGAAGCCAATGGAGCCACATCAAAAGAGAGGCTGCGAATGGGACAGCTCTCGGGCAGGAATCAGCAGTTCTGCTCTGGAGAGGCCAGAGGGCAAGTATCTTCCGTTCGGCAGGCCACAGGGCTTCTGTCACAACCACTCGGCTCGGCCACTGCAGCTCTAAAGAGCCCAGGACAATAAACGAACGGGCGTGGATGTGCTCCCATGAAACCTCCTGTGTGGACGCTGAAAACCGAACTTCACATAATTTCTTGTGTCACCAAATATTATGCTCCTTTTGATGCTTTTTAGCAACCACTTAAAAAATGGAAAAACCATTCTTGGCTTGCTGGCCATACAAAGCAGGCATCGCTGTTACAGTCGGTGCCTCGGTTTCCCCATCTGCACTGAGAGGGTATTAATGCTCCCCCCCCACACACACACACGGCACTGAAACAGAACCTGGCAAATAGCATGTGCCCAAGCAGGGTCAGCCTGGATGCGGGTGGCGACAGGCACACAGTGGAGGCAGAGTGGGGATGTGTGTTGCAAAATGAAAGCAGTGAGAGGCTTGCTAAAGGCAAGCAAACAGAAATGCCTGAAGTAAACAGGAAAGATGACAGCAAGGTGAGTCGGGCCGTACCAACCCCAGGTCCGAGTTAGGCAAGACTGAAGAGCTATTGCGCTCCATTATTTGAGCCACCCACGCAGGGCTTGTATTTCTGAAAAACAAGTCCCAGAGTCCTGAGGGATCTCCCACGCACGCCTCCCCCCATCTCTGCCACCATGTCTTGGGGTGGCAGAAAATGAAGATGGGCCGGGGCCAGGGTGCTGCGGCTGGAAAGCAAGTGTGGGCTTGGTAAAATATCAGCCAAAGGGAGGAGAGAGAACTTAGAGAAGCGCCTGTTGGCCAAAATGTGACAACCTGACTGTCCACAAGGGAATAAATCCCAAAAGTAGTTCAATAGGACACGTTGAGTCTCCTAACAGCCGTAAGTCCATAATGGCCATAATAGGCCATAAGTTTAAAAGGGTAAAATTAAAATATAGAAAAGGTTACTTTTTAATAAAAACATTAGCTTTTTTAAAAAATTTTAGCAGGTAGGGGTGAAGCTAGAGGTGTGTGCTTCATTCCTCCTGTTAAATATGCTGTGGCCTATGGTGCATAGACTTGCCTTCTCTTTCTCTGAAAAGGGTGGGGAGTGAAAACAAGAAGCTGCGAATTAGCCAATTAGCTCCAGAAAGAGCAACAATCGAACCACACAGGAAGCGGCCGGAGGAGAGAGGAAGGGGGCCGGCCCACTAGGGTGCTGCAAATTGGTAGATTAGATTCGCAAGATGCCCGGACGAGCCGAACTAATGGTGAGAACTCAATTCATCTCCTGGGAGAGAAGACTGAGAACCATGTGACTAGCCCACTCATTTCAACGGGTTATGACAAGACAGCGTCGGTTATGCTAACGGAGCAGGCCTGCCGTGAAACACTCCACAAGCATCTCCTCACTTAGCCTCACAACTCTAAGAGAGACTCACATTACCCCATTTTACAGATGAGGAAGCTGAGGCTCAGAGAGGTGAAATGAATCCAAGTCGGCCTGGGTCCATCCACCCCATGCCCAACTCAGCCCTCTGCATGTCAGAGGTGCCCACAAAGATGCTAATTGTACCTGGCCTTGAACCTTCAAGAAGTAAAATGGGCTCTATTTCCCTGGACAAGAGTGCTGCTCCCCAAATCTTCTTCCTGCTCAGCCCCTTGGGACCCATCTGAAAGGTGTCCCAGGCCCAGGAACATGTCCAAAGGTTATACGGTGGTTGGCATCAACTTAGGGTCCACCTGTGCCTGAGATGGCCCCAAATCTTACATGTCATCATCTGACTCTTCACAATCCTGGTAGAAGGAACCATTCTTACCCTCCGCCTCACAGATGAGGAGAGTGAGGCACAGGGAGGTGAAGTGGCTAAGACCTCACAAAAAGACAGTGGTGGAGTTAAGGGTTGAACTCAGATGCTTAGCTCCCAAGCCCATGCCTGACCCATACAGCCCCCAGAAAGAAGCCAGTGCCTCGAAGGAGGATCCCCTCGTGAGGACGGCGGGCGGATCCGGAGCAGGGCTGTGTCTATGTGCGTGCGTCTGTGCCTGGGGCAGTCAGTGCGGCCGGCTCTCCCACCCCCCGGGGAACTCTGCCCATAGGTGCAGCGCCCCTGGAGCCCTCCACTGCTCTTCTGCTCAGGCCTTTGTTCCTTGATCTACTTGGCCCAGGGCCCCTCGCACACCGCACCTGCCCTCCCTTCCTGCTGCAGAACCTGTGCCTCTCCACCCCACTCCCATCTCTAGGCAGGGCCTGTGGAGGGGTAGGGTCTCCCCCGATGCCCACAGCACCTTACTATGATGCATTCGCTCCCAGGGAATCAGCCCAGATGCTGCAGTCGACAATTCCAGAAGTAAGTAGCCAAGTGAACAAGACTTTCCCCTCATGGTTCATGGGACATGGTGCCTCTAAGAATGGCCGCTGGGATTGTGTCCTTGCTTGTTTTCCCAGGTCATCCCACCCCCTTCTTCCCAGGATGGATCCAGGGAACTTCTCTGCAGCATGAAATCCTAGGGGAGCGGGGGTGAGGGGGGTGAGGATGGGGGGAAGGAAGGGCTGAACATGGAGCCCGGCTCAAAAGGGACAGGGCCGGAAGCCTGAGCCCTCACCTCCTCCCTCCTCTGCTTTCTCTCCAACCGCCCCCCATGTCCCAGTTTCCCTGGGATGTTGCGCATCCTTTCTACACCCGGCCAGGGCCTGGGACACACACAGATGCTGCACAGCCTCCATGAAATATTCCCGTTGGGCACTTCATAGGTGGCTCAGTCCTCCTGCCTCTACAGCTGGCCCTGGCAACCTGCCATGATGCTGAAGAGGGACACCTGTCACCTCCATTAATCCTCTGAGCCAGGTGCCACTGTCCCTCTTCCAGAGGCTCAGAACTAGGTGACTTGTCCTGGGTCACACAGGCAAGGCACGGCCGGAACAGCAGGCAACACACAGGACTGCCTGGGCTGGGAAGGGCCATCTAATGTCCCCTGGCAAAAGCAGCTTTGTGCAAGGCAACTTCCTGCCCGTTTCCCTGCCCCTCCCAGGCCTGCTGCCTCCACCACCACCCAGAGCCTCCCTCCTCCCAGGCGGGCAGAGGCTGAGCGTTGCCCAGGGTGCACAGGGCCTGTGTGCTGTGGCCCTCGGCACTCCAGCGCCCCTGAGGAGGAGGAGGGGAGGAGCGAGGTCAGGCCACTGCGGCTGCCCACAGAGCATGGAGAATTGGAGGTAGAGGGGTGGCACCCTCCCAACCCCCAGGCTACTGGGCTGAGGGGGCCTAGATTGGTCATTGCCTGGAAGGTGGAGCATTTGCCACTGTCCATCCAGTGCAAGGGTTGGGAGGGGCAGCTGGGCTTGGAGCTCCGTTGTTCAAATGGAGAAACTGAGGCACAGGGAGGGGAAAAATGCCCAGGAGGTATGGGGGGGGGGTGACCTCAGCCACAGCCTAGCTCTCTCAGCTGCCAATGGACCTAGACCCTGGGGGGGGGGGGAGGGCGGAGTTGCCCATTCAGTCAGCTCAGGGGAAGAGTAGAGTGGGCGCCCTGCAGCCAGATTATGGAACTGGGGAGCTGCGAGGGTGTGGGAGGGTGAGCTCCCTCCCGAGCTCAGTTCTGCTCCTGCATGGGGGTGAATACGCCCCTCAGAGGGTTCCTAAGTACTGCATGCATAAGAGAAGCCTGGAGGAATGCCTCTGAAATTACCCTCACCCACCTCCACTGGCACCACGGAGACCCACGGGCAGCGTGGGGGGACGGTAACATCCTAAGGGCTTACTGTGCGCACCAGTGCTGGGCTCTAAGGCTGTGAGCTTCCTGAGAACCGCTGCATCCTCGCAGCAGTCCATGAACGTGGGTACTGTCATGATCCCCACTTTACAAATGGGGAAACTGAGCCACTGGGAGGTCAAAGCTTGCCTAGATCTCACAGCCAGTGAAGGGGGAGCTGGGTTCCCTGCCCTGGCAGAGTTCCCCAGCTGTGACTGGGGGAGTGACAGAGGGACAAAAATGCTCTCTTCTACTCATTCATCAAATTCCTATGAAGTATAGATGCGCCAGACAAGCACGGGGTTTGCATAGAGTGTGACGCGGTCTGCCTCAGGTTCCTAAAGGGATCACAGTCAAGTGGCATCCTCAACCCTGCACCATACCCCCAGCCCCACCAGTGCCCCTAGGAGCCTGCAACAGCCCCAGAACAGACCACGTCCCCAGGGACAACTCCAGCAGTATGTGGATGGCACTGGTCTGCTGGTGGCCACATCCAGCAAAACACATAGGCCTGAGGTTGCCCAAGAACTGAGTCTCCCCAGGCTCAGGGAAGCCTGGAAGGCAGGGCTGAGCAGAGGGCTGTGCAGACTGAAGTAAAGAGCCTACTGCGGCCAGGTCCTTGACATAAGTCATTCCATATGTTCCCGAGGACCAGGCTGGGAAGTGGCATGAAAACTCCTGGCTCCAAGGGATGAGCAGCGGCCTATGGCAGCATAGTCCTATCCAGATCCATTCCCTGACCCCTCACCTGTGCCCAAGGCCACCCGTGTCAGCCTAAAGTGGCTGTGTCCCCACTGGACATGCCCCACTTTCTCCTCAGGAAGTGGAGAGAGTTTTTGTATCCCGGACGGCTTAGTGGTTTTGAACGAGCAGCCTCTCTGCTGTGGACCTCAGTTTCCCTGTCTGCCAAACGGGCACATAAGCCACTGCACCCCCCACCCCTCAGGGCAGCAGTGTGCCTTAGGCAGCAGGTGTTTTGAGGCAGCTCAGTGAATGGGAGCTCCAGATACCAACAAGACAGCCACTGAGAAGTCCCCAGCAGGGAGTGTAGCACCAGGAAAGTGGTGTCGTCCCTAAGTCCCTGAGTCATGCCACCCTACCCTGCACGCAGGATGCTGTGGTTTATGAGCAGGGTGCAGTGACATCATTTGGTCTATGGAGCAGAGGGCTGTCGGCTCCCCAGGCAGAGCACATACAGGCAGTGTGGGCGGAGGCTCAGTGTCTGGCAGATGGACTTAGTCCCTGTTTGCTCCTCTGATAACTGAGTTGACCTTGGTTAATATTCACCAGCAGCCTCCCCGATTGCCCCACTGAGTTCACTGCTTAAATACAAACAAGGACAGGGCTCTGTCTCCTCAGCCTTGGTCACCAGCCCCGGCCTAGGACAGTAAATTGTAAGTATGCCTTCCCAGGGGAGAGCCTCTGGAGGGGCCTCCAGTCCCTGCACTGCCCAGGCAGCCCCAGGAATGCAGGGAAGATGGAGCAGGGTGGGGACAGGCCTCCTGTCATCAAAGCAACAGCATCCCCAGAGGTCCTCTCCTGCTCCCTCAGCTTGCCTACAGCCTCCCCAGTACTTACTGGTGAATAAACTGGCCCTCTATGAATAGAAGTGGGAGTAGATATCTGGCTCCTGGGACCCAGGAGGGAAACTGTTTCTGTTGACACAGCTCCTGTGTCCTTCCTGTCGTCCCCTATAGGCCCCCTCCCCTTCTACAAATGAGAACTTTGGGGCCCAGACAGACAGTGAGGAGCCCAGGTTAAAGTAGGGTCCTGGTAGGGAAGCCAGGCCAGACTCGGAGCCCAGGGTTCCAGCCACTCACGGGCCTTCCATTCTCTGCAGAAACACCTAGAAGAGAGCTGTGCTAGGCCTCAGCCTAGAGGTATCACAATGGGCCTCCTTGTGCACAGTGGGCCTCTGGGTGCCCTCGCACATGGGGCAAGATGGGAAATCCTGAGAGGGACACCATCATAGGTGCTCTGAGCTGTGTTCCTGAGCCCTCGCTCTGGCCCGTCTCCCATTTAAGCCTCACAGCAACCTTCTGAGATGGTAACTGTGGTTATTACCATTTTACAAATGAGGACAGTGAGGACAGAGCAGTTCATAACTCTCCCCAAATTACACAGCATCCAGGATTCAAACCCCACCCACCTAGTCCCAGAACCCACACTCCTGACCCCGTTCTTACTGTCAACAATAATTCTCTTGGGTCTCGGATACCAGATAAGGAGTGGAAAGCCTGGGCTGGCCCCCCAGCCTCATCGATGCTGGGGGACCCTGGATAGTTATTCAGCCTCTCTGTCCTCCTGGGCAAAATGTCGATATGCTTTGCCCTCTTTCTTCTCATCCACCCCCACTGGCTTTGGACTCTGGAGTGCTAGAAGGATATGATTTTTCTGTCATTGGATTTTGGAGATGGGGCTACAACGATGACCAAGGCCAAGGCCACCAGATTCCCACATAGTGCTCTGAAAGGCCCAAAACAAAATCAATGACAACTGATAGGTCCTGAAAGCTGACTGTGCGCCAGGCACATCTTGGCACTTTGTACGTAGTTACTTGGACAATAGCTCTATGAGGAAGTTCACCCTTATCATCTCCAGAAAATCAGGGTTCAGAAAGGTTAAGTAACTTGTCCAGGATCACACAGCTGATAGTGAATGGAACTCAGGCATTCTGGCCTCGTAGTCTTTGGTCTTAGCCACCAAGCAATGCTGGCCCCTTCATTTGACCAGGCCGCCTGTGCTAGTTTCTGTTTCACAGCCTCTGGCTTCAGCTTTATGCACAGAGAAGGGTTCAATGCCAGGTTCCAGAACCAAAATGCCTAGGGTTCAATGCCAACTTCATAAGCAAACAGCCCTGTGGTTTTCAGTAGTTACTGAACCTCTGTAGGCCTCAATTAATTTCTCCATCTATAGAATGGAGCTAATGATAATTCCCACCTCAAAGGGTGGGCTTTGAGAAAAGGTTAGATGAGACAGAGCCTATCAAACACCTGCTGCTGACCAAGTGTGAGATGAGGGGGATGCTGCTGTTTGCTGGGCATCAGGTTTGGCAGCTAACAGCCAATAAATAAATACTTGGAAAATTAACTTTAAAATTTTCCAAAGTCAGAGGTGGTTCGCTGCTGAGCAGGGGCCCCTTCTCTGGTCCTGGGCGATGTGGCAGCTCTCCAGGGAGAAGTCTGTCAGTTCTCACACGTGACCCTCCTGCGTGCAGATGTGGGGGGTCCTCCACGCCTGGTCGGCACCTGCCCAGCCATCACTGTGTTTGCTCCTCACCTCGGTCCTGCCAGATCCTTTTCTCTACTGAGGCTCAGAGAAGTGAAGTCACTTGCCCAAGGCCACTTGCCTATAAGAGGTATGGCTGAGTCACACCTGAGCTTACTGAGTACCAGGTTTCAGGAGGCTGTGACCTTATGGTGCAGTCTCTTCTCTGGAACCCTGGTTCCTTCTCAGGCATTCACTTTATGCTCCTGGGTGGAAATGGTGTGAGATTAGGTGAAAAGAATGGCTCCCTTCTCTCTCCTCTGCCTGGCAGAGACTGCTCCCACCTGCCCTGGGCTCTGGAAATGTCACCGTGCCAACTTCACTGTTTATTTTAAAGCTTGATCCACACACCTCTGGGTACTTCACCATCTCTTCTCTCATCTCTTGGTGGCTTCCCCAGCACTAGGCTTTGGGGGGTGCAAGGTGCTGCCTTTGGCAGAAGGGCAAGGAGACAGCAGAAGTCTTGGATGCTGAAGTAGTAAGAAACAGACTGAAAGGCAAAATGAGGCCGACAGGAGGCTCGAGGCCAACATCAGGATCCCTCAGGGCCCATTTCTGACATTCATGGAGTCTGAGACTTGAGGCCATGGCTGTCTCAGTCTGAAGTCCAAGTGGTGAGAAAACCAAGGCTGATTACAACTTTGTGACTGACTCGCTGTGTGGCCTTGGCAAGGCCCTGGCCCTCTCTGGGCCTCACACCCCTTACTGGAAAAGAAGGAACCAGACTAGGTGGTGTAGCACCCAGAAAGATGGACTGGGGGCAACACGTGCTCACTCCAGCTGCAGCCCTCCCTGCCTTAGCCCCACTCTAGCCTTGCGACCTTCTTAGAGGCCGGCAACCCTCTGAGGGGGAGGCACCTCACCCTACCCCATAGGGAGTACATTCTGCTTCCTCAAACCCAGGCACCCCTCTAATTAAGAATCCACCATCAGTGCACAGGAACCTCATTTAGGTAACATACACACCCACACCCCGCCTCGACTGATCAAGCGGGGATAGCAAGGCCCCAGCATAAGATGCTTGCCCGGGGCCAAGCAGAGAGTAGTGGCCCTGTCAGGGCTGGAAGCCACAGCCTCTAGCCCTGAGGCCATTCGGAATATTTAGTGTCCCTACCCTGCCTAGGCCCAAAGCCCTTCTGATCTGTGAGTCCTGCAAAGATGGGCACTTTTCGCCAACCCTGAAGGATGCACCAAAATCCAGAAGGACGTCTAGAGAAATCGGAGGGAGAGAAAAACAAGCAGAACTAATTTTAGCGTTGTCTTCAGCTCTAAAACCACAGGCTAGTTCAAGAAAAATATAGACACATATTATGTAATGTGTGGTCTGCTCTGTGGGTTATTTACAAACCTAAAGGCCAGAAAAAAGTGGTGGAGAGAGCCCGGTTTTGTGCTTCATTTGGTTGTTTTATTGAAAACTTTTAAAAGTCCAAGGGGGTAGATAAACCCAGTGTTTCTTATTTCCAACTTTTCCTCTCAGATTCTCATCCAAACTCCAGGCCTCCTTTGTCACTGCACTTTATGAAAATGATGGCTTCAGTTATGTGAGTCATAGCTAGAGCTGTGTGACCACAGGCATATTCTCTGCTCAGACCTGTTTCCCCATCTGTGAAGAGAGCAGGTTGTACTCAGGGGCTGCAGACTGGTGGCCCGGGGCTGGGGCATGTCCAAAGTAGAGGGAGCTCTGTGGGACGGGGGGTGCTCCATGTTGCTGTGGGTGGCACTGACTTAGACCATCAATAGACAGAATCTGCTCTTGCTGGTTCAGCCATAGGCCTCACTGCTCTGTACTGTCTCCCCCAGCCATAGAACACATCTTCCTCTCCGCCTGTCCTCTGAAGGCATCTAGTTTGCAGCCCCCAGTAGCCTCTCCCTCATAAAGCTGCTCTCTCAGATCCCTTCAATATAAGATTTGGTGTCCAGACTTATTTCACTAAATTCTCCCAACGACCTCACTTTCTACATGAGGCAAAGTGAGGGCCAGAGACAGTAAATGACTTGTACTTAGAAACCAAGTCTGTCTGAAGAAAAAAGAGATGCTTTCTCAATGCCCCCCCCCCCAACCCCTACTATACTAGAGACCAGCACCTCTAACACCCACATCCCTGCTGAGCCCAGAGCTGGGACAGGTGGTAAGCAGACACTGCAGCCATTCCTGCAGCTGAGACCATAGATGCACGTGAGGGCAGCCATCCAGTGCAGGGGGTGAGGCTCACTGTGAGTGTCCAGTGGGCACAGCCACCCACTGAGTTTCCTCAAAGCTCCACTGTGTTCCGGCTGTGTGCCCTTGGCCAAGATCCTTCCCCCTCTGGGCAGCAGCCTCTCTGCCCATTAAATAACAGGGCTCAATGGCCACCCTCCTACAGCTGTTCCAGATCAGTCATCCCTGAGACTGATCTGGCTGCTTCCTGGATAACTGTCAGCATGTACATTATGCATCCCATGCCTCAGTTTCCCCTATTATAAAACAGAGGCCTTGGCACTGGCACCTTAGGGTCACTGCAGACATCAGTGGAGCTGTCAAGAATGTGGATTCCACACCTAGACCATCTAGGTGTGTGACTCTGGAGTCTTCCAGTGATAATGCTGTAGAAAGTGCTTGGCACAGGGTTGCACAAAGTCGATGTTGAATAAACTCTGGTTGCTTTACACGGTGTTAATCAGGGGACTCACTTGTGGTCTTACTTGGGCGTGATACCCCTTCTCTCTTGCAGGACAATGCCATCCTCCATCATGTCAGGCCTCCTCCTGCTGGCAGGCCTGTGCTGCCTGGTACCAGCTTCCCTGGCTGAGGGTCTCCAGGGAGACGCTGCGCAGGACACAGATGCATCCAGGCATGACCATGGCTCAGCCAGTTACACGATTTCCCCGAACCTGGCTGACTTCGCTTTCAGTCTCTACCGCCAGGTGGCCAATCAGTCCAAAACCACCAATGTCTTCTTCTCCCCAGTGAGCATCGCTACAGCCTTTGCCATGCTCTCCTTGGGGGCCAAGGGTGAGACTCACACCCAGATCCTGGAGGGTCTAGATTTCAACCTCACTGAGAGAGCAGAGGCTGACATCCACAGAGGCTTCCAGGGTCTCCTCCACATCCTCAACCAGCCAGACAACCAGCTGCAGCTGACCACTGGCAATGGCTTATTCCTCGATGACAGTGTGAAGCTAGTGGATAAGTTTTTGGAGGATGTCAAGACAATATATCATTCAGAAGCCTTCTCCATCAACTTTAAGGACTCCAATGAAGCCAAGAAAAAAATCAACGATTATGTAGAGAAGGGAACCCAAGGAAAAATTGTGGATCTGGTCAAAGACCTTGACAAAGACACAGTTTTTGCTCTGGTGAATTACATCTTCTTTAAAGGTAAGGTTGCACAACCAGCCTGCTCTTGTTCACATAGAAACATCCAAAAATATTCTCAAGCATCAGTTCTTAAACTTTCCTTGGCAGTGCAGGGTGCGACATGACTATGCATCTCAACATGGGTTATGCAGTTGAGGACAACCAACCAAAAAAAACTCACCATGGTCAAGTAAGGCTAGGGAGCAATGGGTCAAACAGTCAAAGCATCATCTTCCCTGCAGGACTTGTCAGAGTCTTTTGTGTATGTTCTCATGTGTATCATAAATCCCTACCAGGGAGGGAGGTAAAATATGCAATGCCTCCCTGCAAACACAGGGCCAGAAAACAAAGTTTAGCAGCATGCACGAAAAGAATAGGTTTCTTGAACCACTCTAGTGTAGTGGAAGGAGTGACAGCTTTCGAGGCAGAAAGACCAGGGTTCAAATCCTGCCTCTACCTCTTATTAGCTGTTTGACTATCATCAAGTCATTTTACCTCTTTGAGGTACTAGTTTCCTATCTGGAACATGAACATAATAATCCCCTTGCTGTCACGTTTCTGTAAGGAGTAAATGTGTTACATGGGACTATAAGCTCACAGAGTGGGTGCTCAACTGAACTTGAATCTCAGCCTGCCTTCCTCCCTCCAAGTGCTGAAAATGTCAGAAACCTGTGGGGCCCAGAGGGCATTCTGAGGCTGTTTAAATAGTCCATGGAAATAGCTGAGGTAAGGAGGCGACAATCAAGGTCAGGGGCTGCTTCCTTCACACTGTTGGCTCCTTGGCCTGAAGCAGAATGGTGCGATGGAGAGCCCCGAGGCCAGAGTCAGCACAGCTTGGGTCCCAGCTCTGCTGTGGGACTTCAGGTGCATCTTGTCCCCTCTCCAGCCTCTGTCTCTGTCTTTTATCCAATGAGAAACTGGGGCTCAGGGGTCCCCAAGACTCCTGTCTACTCTGACTTGTCAGGTGGTGACAGTCTCTTGGTATCGCAGAGGGGGTGCCCAGGCCTCCACATTTCACGTTGGTCCAGGAAAAGGCCATTAGGGTAAGAACAGGAGTGATTTCCCTGAATGATAAGAACTGCCAATTACAAGGGGCAGAGAGACTCAGGCAAGGAGGTGCCAAGTATGACTGATGCCAATAATTTTCATTTAGCATCTTCCAAACAAATGAAATACAAGTGAAAATGCTTACTCTGACCAGCCAGATTGGCATCCCTGAGCCTCTACAATAGAGACAATCTGGACCGTCCTCCAGTCCGGCATTATCCTCACAAAAGTCCTGTCAGTGGACTGATGTCCATTTCAGCTCCATTTTACAGCTGGGGAGGCTGAGGCTCAGAGAGAGCCATCTCATCGAGGAGGCTCAGGGCTCCTTCATTCTACCACAGGTACCTAACCCCTTCCCACTCTTGGCTGACATGCACCTTCACCTTTCTCCAGGGAAATGGGTGGATCCCTTCGACGTTAGCATGACCGAGGAGGATGACTTCCACGTGGATGAGGCCACCACTGTCAAGGTGCCCATGATGAAGAGCTTGGACAGGTTTAACCTAGTCTACTATAACAAGCTCTCCAGCTGGGTGCTGCTCATGGACTACGTGGGCAACGCCACCGCCTTCTTCATCCTGCCTGACAAAGGGAAAATGCACCATTTGGAAGCCAATCTCTCCAAGGAAGACCTCGCTACATTCCTGAAAATGAAACAATTCAGGTGATATCCCCGACCAGAGGCTGGCCTGCCACATCAGGCCTGGCCAGAGAGGGTGATAGGGGACCCACATCCGGTGGGCCAAGCAACTGCGAATGACCTTGTGTTTCCAGACAGAGGTCAGCATCAGTTCACATAGCACCCCTGTGAGAGGGACAGTGCCCACAGCTCAGGAGTCCTGTCCTTGGGGACTTCCTCCCCAGCATAGACACTGCCCCTTCCTGGTGTCAGCAGCAGGTACAAGGAGAGCAGCACCAACACTCGCTGTAGGAGAATGGAGAAGGAAGTGGTGGGCTTCCCGGCAGAGGCAGCAGTTGAGTGTGGAGTGAAAGGATAGCCAGTCCGCAGCTGCATGGGGGAAGCTGCTTGGAGGCCGGGAAAGCAAGGCCTGGGGTGGCGGTGCTTCCTGTTCTTGTCACTAGGTCGGTGTGGTTTCACTGGGGCCCCCAGAGTGAAGTAATACTTGAGCATGTGCCCCAAATTAGTACATATGCCTCTGTATTCACAAATGCCTGTGCTCATAAATATTTCATCATGTACATTACAAAATATACATAAATATATAAATATGTGCAATATAAACACATAAGTAATCAAAACAAAATGTAAAATAAATGGATAAAATAAATAATATCTAAAAGAATACATTATAAACATACATATAAATGAATATTAAAATACAAACAGTATGAGGTTAAAATTAAAAGAGATATTTTAACACCTCTACCCACCCAACCCCAGTCCTGAATTCTTGGCATCAGAGGTTGAGAAAAGAGAACAGAGAGGGGCTGAATCTATCGCGAGTCAGAGGGAGCCTGAGTGCCAGTCAGCTCACTCCTGTGAGGCCCTCTCAGCCACACTTTGTACCCGTGGAAAACAAGAGCTGAGCAATCAGCACCCTGCATCACTCATCATTCACTGGGCAAATGGCACTCAGCACCTGACACCACACCACACGTTCCCCTGGGATTCCAGCCCCAAAGTCCCAGTCTGGGGGTGACCAAACCCTACAGGGCAGTGTGCAAAGTGCTTCCAGAGGACATCCTAGATCTGCCCGAGGGGCTTCTCAGACGAGATGGCATTTGAGAGGCTTTGCAGGGCAAGAGGACTTTCGTCATTCTACTCACTGACACAGGGTAGGGCACCTAAAAGTACAATAAACCAACACCAACCTCCATCTTCCTGTGGGCAGAGACACAGGTGCCAAGTGGGAGAAATGGCCAGAAAAGGAAAACTTTCAATGTTGTGAAATTCCTGTTTTCTAACCATCTTGACAGATCTGCCGATTTAAGTTTGCCCAGACTGTCCATTTCTGGAACCTACGATCTTAAAAATGTGCTGGGCAAAATGGGCATCACCAAGGTCTTCAACAACGCAGCTGACCTCTCGGGGATCAGTGAGGAAACACCCCTGAAGCTGTCCCAGGTGAGCTTGTCCCTGGTGTCCATAGGTCAGAATGTGTACAAGGCTGCAGCACAGGGGGAGGGGACGAAGGGACACATACACACACCTATAGACTGAGGTCTCTGAGGAATGCTATTCCATTAGACTCGCCAGGATTGGGATATGGTCAGGTGACTGAGTGAGGGACGTGGCTTCCTATGTTCTGGCATTTTAGGGATGTCCCCTGAGGTTGTGTCTCATCTTTGGTCAGGGTCTTCCATTCTTTGGGCTCAATGGACCCATATTTACAAAGACAGATTGAGGGTCAGGGATTTCAAAGGACTTTTGGCCCCCACATCCTGTGACACTGGGAGCTACTGATGAATCAGCAAGTCCAAGTTAATGAGTGATTTTGGCTAAAGATGCCATTTATCAGGAGACTTAAAAATGACTGAAGAAACAACTACAGTTCTATACTGATTATGAACTGAGTGCCTGGTTGTGGACCAGACACTATGAAGGTCCCCATCTAAGTCCTGGTGCCCAAGGACCTTAAAATCGGAAACTAGAAACAAGAGACGTGCCAAGGAAGATGGAAAGTTCAAATAAATCTTCTGTCTCCTGAGGTGGGGGGTTGTTTCCACGGAGGTTGAGAATGTTGGTTGGGAAGATGTGAGGGTGCCCAGATGGAGTCAGGTAAAGGCCTTGAGAAGGTGGATACAGGCCTGTGTGTCCCCTTCTGGGAGAGGAGGACCTGGTTGGGAAGTTCAGCTGATGGAGACAGGCCCCAGGAAGCCCTCCCAATACCCCTGTCCTCACCAGGCCTTGCTCCCAGGCCCCAGTGGGGACGGGCTGCCTGTGTCCGCTCAGAACAGGTCTCTGTGTTCTCTCCCCTCCAGGCCCTGCACAAGGCCGTGCTGACCCTAGACGAGAAAGGGACAGAAGCTGCTGGGGCCACATCCCTGCACGCCATGCCAATGTCGCTTCCCCCGGATCTCAAGTTTAACAGGCCCTTCCTCGTGGCCATTTATGATAGAAACACCGAATGTCTCCTCTTTATGGGGAAGGTAGTGGATCCCACCCAAAAATAACTGCCTCTCTGGTTCAAACCTCCTCTCCTAGGGCAGGTCCCCTCCATCGGTGACAATAAAGAATGACTGGCCTGGTCTAAGTGACATGCAAATCCCTCCTCCTCTTCTCTGAGTCTCCCTTCTCTACCCAGGGTGTATGTGGGTTCCGCGCCACAGGGATATTGTGGGCATGTACCCACTACACTGGTATTTATTAGACATTTACAGCACCTGGCACTAGGCACGCACGACAGGGTGAAAGGCGGGCTGACAGCCACAGCGTACCGCCTCTTCCCTAGTCACTGTGCGAAAGCTCCAGGTGACCAGGCTTGTCTGGGAACTGCTAAGAGGGAATTGCACAGCTCAAATTCCAGCCCATGGCCCCTGCCTCTACCAAGCTTCCACCAGGTCCTCCCACCAAGCCCCCACCCCTGTGCCCCATGAGAGCCCCTCCCCATGCAGGGCTGCTCACGCCCACCATGAGGCTGCCTCCCTGGTGCTCCCAGCACCATCAGCCCACACGGGGGTGCTGAGCTGCCACATCTCCAGAAGCAGAGGGAGAAGACCAGGTACCCTCTCATCCCACAGTGTCTCCTGGGCCAGGCAGGGGCCCTAGCTGCTCACAGGCCTTTCCTGCAAATGGCTCTGGCTTATCTTTCCGGGAGCCCTTTCCAATGGGGCTGGACTGGGGACACGCATTCTGTCCTTGTCATTCCATTTCTACCCCAGGACCCTCAAATATACTCTCCTAGAAGCAGGTCTCTTCTCCCCAGGTGAAGACAAAGGTCCCTGGTCTTGGTATGTATCACCTTCTCAAACTCAGCAGGACAGTTACCCCCAAGACACATACCCTACATCCTACTGTCCTCCCTCATCATTTGGCCAAGATGTTCTGGATGGCTCTGGAAAGTAATTATAATGATTCCTTACTTATTGGAGAGGAAGTATACCAAGCCAGCAACCCTCCCAGTGGCCCTGCTTGCCCTCCCTTGGCTCAGCTCTGAAGGGGACACATTTCAACTTGCCTTGTTCCTGCCCGGTGGCAGTCCCCATGGTCCTCAGAGGGAAACCACAGGGCTGGACCATAGCTAGAGGCTGTCCCAGGAACAGCCCTTTTCACTAAGGGCCACATGGCTCCTTCCCATCCTCCAAGGCCCTGCCAAAGAGCTACAGCAGTCAGGAAGCTGGGCAGGACACCAGACTGAAGGTGGCAGCTCCCTGGACTGTCACAGGAATGGGCTTGTCCTGGGGAAGGACTGCCCCATCCCGCACAAATCAAGTAATCACAGTCTAAGCCACTCACGGTGGATGAATGTCTACCAAAAGAATAAGGCTGAGCCCTGATTAGTGTGGCTCATTGGTTAGAGCATCATCCCTCACACCAAATGGTTGTGGGTTCAATTCCTGGTCAAGGGCATGTACCTGGCTGGCAGGTCCCATTTCCGCCCTGGCCGAGGCACATGCGGGAGGCAACCAATCAATGTGTCTCTCTCACATTGATGTTTCTCTCTTTCTCTCTCTCTCTCCCCCCCTCTCCCTCCTTTCTACTCTCTCTAAAAATCAATGGAAAAAATATCCTCAGGTGAGGACTAATGAAACAAAAAAAAAAACAAGGTTGAGTCAGAAATTTACACTTTTCAAACCAAAATGGCTACACATGTTTCACATTATTAATATAATGGATGAAGAGTCAACTGTTTCCCAAATAAGCCTCATATCCTCGAGTTTCCCCTGCCTGTAGACTTCCAACTTCCACTAACTCCAATAATGATATGAACATTGTCAGACACCTACAATAATGCCAGACCTGAGGGTCTAAGAACCTGGGTCAAGTTCAGACTCTGCCACTTTCCAGCTGTGTGACTAGAGAAGTAGTCAAACCTCTTTGAGCCTCAGTATATCCCCATATGAAGATAAAACCTACCTTGAGTTGGTGTGAGGTTCACATCGAATAGTTAAAACAGCTTTTAAAGGATAGCAGAGTAGGGTGCCAATGCCAGGGACTTTATTTGTGGCATTACAAGCTCTTTCTATAAGCCTGGCTCCCTGGGAGGGGCTATTTCAGCATTTTCTCACTGAATCCTCAGAGCAGCACTGTGATGCTGTGAGCAGAGCTGCTTTGCTCTTCTACACCCATTCTACTGAGGCTCAGGGAGGCTAGTGGCCTTGCTCAAGGTCCCAGAGCCAGTAAGTGGCAGAACTGGCGTCAGAGGCTTTCTTGTTCCACCACACCTCACCACATCACCCATGTTCCCTCCCACACAGCCCACAGGACTTACGCAGAGCTGAATTCCTCCTTGAAATATGAGGAAGGCTAGGGGCCCAGCACACTGCAAGGAAAACACCCCTCTGCCTCAGTGGGAAAGCCGCTCATCACCATAGCTCCTCCCACTCGAGGTTACAGAGCACACAGCCCTCAGCAAGCAATCCACACATTTCACACCCCAATACTGGTATCCATGGGAGTAAAGGGGCAGCTGCAACGGCCAGCTGGAACTCCTGAGAATTCAGGGAAAGGCCAAGAGGTGGAGGCACTCACCTAAGATACCATCACTTTACCTCAAAGAGCGGCCTGTCATTACATTAGTCTGGACCTGGTTGGCAGGGAGCCAATTCGGATTAGCTTAAAGCCCCCAGAGTCTCCTCATTGGATCAGATGGAAACCAACAGGGTTCATTCATGGGGTGGGCAAAGCATCAGGGCAGCCGTGACATAGGAGGACAAGAGTGCACCACAAGTCAGACAGGACAGCCATGAGCCTCAGCTTTGCCAGTTCTTTAGTGTTTCAAAAGTATCCACTGACCCTCAAAATCAGTCCTTGAAGGACACAGGCTAGGAGTTGTTATGCCCAATTTACAGATGGGGTACTGGTTTTAGCAGAGTGAAGACCCAGGCCTAGAAGGTCATCCCTCACTTAGGCCTGGGCTGCCCTGACACCATACATTCTCCAGACCATCACAGACCTTATGATGAATTCCAACCTCCCAGTCCATGTGGAGTCCACCCACGTGGGGTCCACCTCTCTGGTCTAACACTAGCTGAAGACACAGCTGCCAGGGCTTCTGGGCTGGTCCAGGTCAGTTTCCCCTCAAGCGGGGATCCAGCTCCTCTCTGAGATAGATGAGAAAGAAACATACACAGGAGCCTTGGGGCTAGGCAGGGACAGCCTGGCAGTGATATTCACATGGCTCTATCAGTTTGCAGGTAAAGACACAGCAATTCGATTTTAAGCATAAATAACAAGCTTTTAAGTGCAAGCTCTGCCCTGACTGGTGGCACCATCTGAGCCTCATTCAATAAAATGAAGACCAAGGTAAAGAGGGCTTCTGGGCTCTCACATGTGTGCACTGATTCAGAACTCAAGTGGGAAATACAGGTTACATACTGATTTCCACCTCGTAGGCGCCCTTGATCCTCTCCACAAGCCCATGAGGTGGGCATTTGTTCAATAAGAAGGTACAAACATTTGCTGGGTACCTGCAAAATCCTGGGGGTAGAGAGAAGGAGACCCAGGTCCCGCCTTCAAAGGCTTAGCAGTGTGGTGAATGTACATCTGCAGAGTCGGTTCAGAACCATCAGCAATGATCCACAAGCACCCACACACAACCTAAGAGCTTCTCTAGAGGCCAGGGCCCTTCTACGGTTGCCCTTTGTTGGATATTCACAACTGGTCCTGCAAGCAAAGCACACAGCCACACACTCATGGCCAGTCCCTGTGGGGAAGCTTCCAAATGAAACTGAGCTGAGCCTTGGAGGACTAATGGAATTAGGGTTCCTGGGTGGAGAAATCAGAGAAAGGCACACTCACCAGGCAGCTCCCTTCCCAGCAGGGACACAGGCAGTAGCCCAGGGTGCTAGCTCTTGAGATTTTGAGTTCATTGCTACCACAGCAAAATCCAGCTCCTTCTCACTGATGCAACTAGAATCAGAGAAAATGCCCTCAAAGAAGTCTTCACCTAAGAAGCAAGCCTTCCACAACGGCTAACATCAGAAAGGACCAGGAAAGGCAGAAGGGGAACCCTTAGGAGGGAACCACATCAGAAAGTGCCAGAAAAGGGGTAGTAAGCTCATGCCAGGGGAAACAGTCCAGGTGCTGTGGTGAGAATGTGCCAGGAAATCTAGGGGTGCCCTGTGAAGTCACATGGGGAACAGCAGGAAAGTCCCAAAGGGAAGGCCTGACCCCAGGTGGAGTTGACATAATTACCAGGGACATTTGCTCTCTGAAATCAAGGCTGCCTTCCGTGACCACTGTGTAGCACTTTTTATCACTTTGGTTATCTGGGAACAAAGTGAAAACCATGCAGTGAAAGAGCAGAGCTGCTAGAATTTTTTTAAATGTCACAGTGGGGCTTTCACAGAAAGCACAGCAAACAGAACAAGTTAGAAATATGTATTAATTATATATTTGTTGAATTTATTGGGGTGACATTGGTTAATAAAACCACACAAGTTTCAGGTGTGCACTCTGTAACACAGCATCTGCACACTGCATCGTGCACTCACCACCCAAAGTCAAGTCTTTCTGCCTCCGTTTATCCCCCCTTTGCCCTCTTCCCCCTCCCTATTCTCTTTCCTCCTGGCAGTCAACATACTGCGATCTGTGTCTGTAGTTTTTTTGGAAGCAGCCCAAGTGCCCATCAGTAGATGAGTGGGTAAGAAAGCTGTGGAACACCCTGGCTGGTGTGGCTCAGTTGGGCATTGTCCTGTGCACTGAAAGGTCACAGGTTCCATTTGGAGTCAGGGCATGTGCCTGGTTTCAGGCTCCATCCCTGGTAGGGGGCATGAAGGAGGCAGCCGATTGGTGTTTCCGAGTCACATGGATGTTTCTCTTTCTCTCTCCCTCTCTCTTCCTCTCTTTCTAAAAATCAATTTTTAAAAAAAAAATTTTTTTTAAAGCTGTGATACCTTTACACAATGCAATACTACTTGGCTGTAAAAAAAAAAAAAAAAGGAAATCATATCTTTTGAGATAGCATGGAGGGACAGGGAGGGTATTATACTCAGTGAAATAAACCAGTCAGTGTAAGACAAATACCATATGATTTTTCTAATATGTGGAATCTAATAAACAAAACTAACAAACAAACTAGAAACAGACTCATAGATACAGAGAACAGACTGGATTAATTTTTAAAAGCTATTTTTCTTTAGTCTGCAGTTATCAAGAGCCTCAAAGTACGTTCTGAGTGCTATCACTGTAATTTCCTCTCATTCTGAGGGCACTTTCAGCATTAAAATGTGAGGATGAAATGGTAAAGGCAGTATCACAAAGCAGAAAGCATTCAGGAATCCCGGTCAGCCTCCAATTAGTAGAGAACCGCGAGCGGGCCCCGCAGTCTGTGCACCTCGAGTTCCATCACTGCAAAATAAGGGTAATGAGACCATTCATTCCAAGCTTCTTCTATAGATTGCTCTGCAAAGTGCTTTGTAGTGCTGGTTCTTACTAAACAGCAAACATTAATCAAGACTGCAGATTCTAAAAGTAATAGTTTGGGACTAGCTTCCCGCTTTCCTGTCTCTTAAGTCACTGAGAAAATTAACAATGCAACAATTTGTGACCATAGGCCCTGAGCTGGGAGTCAGGCAGCCTGGGATCTTTTCACAGCTCTACCAGTACTGTGCCCTGGGAGCTGGGGAGGTCGCCTCTTCTCTGTGAGCCTGTTTTCTCACTACCAAAATGGGAACACCGAGGTCCCTTGAGGGCTTGGTATTCTGCAAGATTCTAACTACATCAGGGCGGCCCAATGTCATTCTTTCACATGGGCTCTCTGAGCCTTGGCACTTGGCAGGTGTCTATTAACTCCCTTCCACACCTGGATAAGTGGGCTTTGGAGGCTGACTCCAGGTCCCGACATGAACTTTCCTGGGGCTGGCACCTTGGCAGCCACAAGCTCAGTGACTTCAGGCCACTGATATTTGTTGAAGGTCAACCATGTCTCAGGCACAGTTTCAGGCTCTGGAACTGTTTTACTCATTTACTCCTCTCAAGAGATCTGTGAGGTGGGCATCAAAGGAAGATGAACCTTTGGTCTTGCATGGCATGGGCTCCCATAACCCCACCCTTCAGGTGACCTTGCACCTGCTGGTTCTGCTGGACTAGGCTGCTTCAGGCAGGTACAGCACGGCCCTCCGATTATATCAGGCCCTCGCTGGCTAAGCGCTGGAGGCTCCCCTGGTTCATTTCCTGCATAATAGGGGGCAGTTACTGGCCATGCAACTTAGCTTCCCAACTCCCTGAGATGCCCTATAAGTAGGTGAAGCCAGGAGAGAGTGTGGGACAGCCTGTGAGACAAGTCCAGCCCAGTGAGTCTCTTTGGAGAATAGGTGAGTTCCATCTGCTAAGGGTATAATTCCCCTACAGCCTCCTCTGGAGCCGGTGCTGGGGGTGAGGCTGGGCCACCGTGCCGTGATTATTGTCTCCACTTGACAGAGGAGAAAACTGAGGCGCGGACAGGTTTGGCTGCAACTGCCAAGTCAGGATTGGAAGCCAGGCAGCGAGCCTTCACTGTCCTGCTCAGCACAGTCCCTGGGCGATGGAATCACTTTCCTCAGATGCCCCTGCACCTAGCAGGTCCTCAAGGACAGCAAGTGCTGGGGCCATAGAGGCTTGCTGTCACTTTTCTCTTCATCCCTCCCTGTGGCCTCGGTGGTATTCACCTGTGACTCTGACACCTGCAAAGGCATGGACGAGTCCTCTTGGAGGCTCTCGCCCCTGCGCCCCTTCCTGCCATGCTTCTCTTTCTCAGATCCTTCTTTCTTACCTGGTTCCTTTAAAACTTCAGGCAGAGCCAGAGACCTTGACCTTACCTTTGATTCCACGCTCTGCCTATCTTAGTGGAAAGAACAGATGTGACCTTGCTTTTCCCAATTTCCAGAAGATGGCCCATGGTCTCCCCATCTGTTCCCTGGCCCGACCCTCCTACCTTAGAGCCCTGGCCTTGATCTCTGAAAGGCTGAGATGTACTCATTAACTCTTCAGATAACCCTTTCCTGTCACCTCTTCCCCTTTCTTATCTGGGTTCATAGCCCATCTTGATGATGGTTGGCTGCTCACTGATCCTAAAAGTTTTAGTTTGCAAAACCCAAGGCCCTCTTCCCCCAAAGAACAGATCTCCAGCTCTCTTTCTGGCTGTGAGTTATGATGACTAGATTGATTTCACTCACTTCTCCCAAAAATCTCATTTTAAAGAGCAGGCTCAGAGAGATTAAAATTTGGGGGTCCACAGCTAGGAAACGACAGAAGCAGATCAGAACCCAGGCCTAATGAAAGCTAAAAGAAATGCCACCCCGCAACATCCACTGGAGAAAGTAGCATCATCTGAGCCCTGGGCCGGGAGGTGAGCTGACTGTAGACAATATGGGGGATGGGATCTCAGACTCACTGTGGGGCCAGCTTGGAATGGTTTCTAGGGCCTGTGGTTGTATGACTATTTAATGGGAACAGCCCTGACCCTCAGAGACTGCTGTAATTAAGCCTCTTAGAGGTGGCTATTATTAAGTTCCCAGTGAAGAACAGGTGTCCAAGCCCCCAGGTAGCAGGAGAGGAGATCTGCTATGTCTCCCAGAGGCCTGGTCACAGCGTGCCACAGCAGAGTCCTGGGGTCCCTAGACAAGGTCCCTACTCAAGAAGAATGAATGCCCCAAACTGACTGGGTCTAGTGACAACTTTGGCCCCAATAAGCAAATTCAGTTGGGACTCAATTGACCCAAAGCCACTCTGAAATGAGAATTCTGTCCAACCAGGGAGGTGGCGGCTTCCCAAGGGGGCCTCAGGCTATGAGCCCCTCCTGCCCCACAGGGACCTCCACAGGGGCACTTTTGACCTGAGAAGGCACTGGGCAATGTCTGGAGAATTTTCGATTGTCACATCTAAGGGTTGGTTTTACTAGGATGCTGCTAAACATCCTTCAATGCACAGGACAGCACCCACTGCATGGAATTGTGCAGCCAAGTGTTTCTAGTACTGAGCTTGAGACCTGACTCCTCGTTCCCCGACCCCTAGAAACACCCAGGTTCCGGCTGGGGAAGAGTTAGCAGGTGACCATCCCCGGCACAGAATGCCAGACAAGAAGCAGAGAGGCCTGTCTGTCTCGGCTCTGCTTGGCCAGCTGCATGGCCATGAGCAAAGCACTAACCCTCTCAAACCTCACTTTCAACATCCTATAAAATGAAGATAATAAGATACTCCCTGGGACAAAGATTAATGAATGTCTGTGAGGCCCACCAGATTAAGGGCTCTCAGGTGCCTTTTCTCAGCAGCATTCCCAGGCCTGACACACGCAGGTTCAGATAATAATCCACTTCAGGATCCAGTAGCCTGTATGTGAGAGCTGCAGTAGTTGCGAGAAAAGGCAGATGGATGAAGTATGTGGCGTGAGGAAGGGTCAGGGCCAGTGTCAAACAGGATTGTTTTCCTCTTGACTCTGTGGTGTTCTGGTTGTGTGTCCTTAGGCAAGATCCTTTCCTCTCTGGACAGCAGCCTCTCTGCCCATTAAAAAACAAAGTTCTATGGCAGCCACCCTAGAGCTGTTTCAAATCCAGTCATCCCTGAGCCTGATCTGGCTGCTTCCTGGGTAATTGTGTGCATGTGCCTTATGTGTCCTGTGTCTCAGTTTCCTCTTTTATAAAATAGGGGCTGTGGCACTTGCACCTCAGGGTCACTGCAGATATCAGTGGAGCTGTAGACAGTATGGACTCTGGACCCACACTTCCTGTGTGTGGTTCTGGTCCTGCTACTTTATTTGCTCTGTGACCTTGGATAAGTGATTTTGACCCCGTGGAGCTTTGGCCTCCTCATCTGTACACTGAAAATCGTCATATGGCATAGATCATAAGGCTGTTATAAGAAGAACATGAGATAAGACAGCAGAGTGCTCAGGATGGAGCTTGGCAGGTGGTAAGCACTGTAAAAGTCTTAGCTACTGTTCGGAGACTTTGGGTGACAAGGTTGTAGGGAGTGCTTGGCACAGGGCTGCACAAAGTACATGTGGAATAAACTCTGGCTGCTTTAGATGGTGTTAACCAGTGGCCAGGGAACTCATTGTGTGGCGTGACTTGACCATGATGCCCCTTCTCTCTCACAGGACAATGCCATCCTCCATCACGTGGGGCCTCCTCTTAATGGCAGGCCTGTGCTGCCTGCTCTCTGCCTCCCTGGCTCAGGGTTCCTATATAGATCCCCACCCTCACCATAAGATGTTCCGGAACCTGGGTGACTTTGCTTTCAGCCTGTACCGCCATGTGGCCAATCAATCCAACTCTACCAACATCCTCTTCTCCCCACTAAGCATCGCTACAGCTTTTGCGATGCTCTCCCTGGGGGCCAAGGGTGAGACTCACACCCAGATCCTGCAGGGCTTACGTTTCAACTTGAAGGAGTTTCCTACGTCTGATATCCACAAAGGCTTACAGCATCTCTTCAACTCGCTAAACCAGGCAGACAAACAGCTGATCAGTAGCAGTATGCTATTTATTGATAAGAAGCTGAAGCAAAAGCATACGTTTCTGGGCGATGTCCAGAAAATGTATCATTCAGAAGCCTTCTCCGTCAACTTCACAGACACTAAGGTTAAGAAACAGATGAATGATTATGTAGAGAAGAAAAGCCAAGGAAAATTTGTGAATCTGGTCAAAGACCTTGACAAAGACACAGTTTTTGCTCTGGTGAATTACATCTTCTTTAAAGGTAAGGTTGCACAACCAGCCTGCTCTTGTTCACATAGAAACATCCAAAAATATTCTCAAGCATCAGTTCTTAAACTTTCCTTGGCAGTGCAGGGTGCGACATGACTATGCATCTCAACATGGGTTATGCAGTTGAGGACAACCAACCAAAAAAAACTCACCATGGTCAAGTAAGGCTAGGGAGCAATGGGTCAAACAGTCAAAGCATCATCTTCCCTGCAGGACTTGTCAGAGTCTTTTGTGTATGTTCTCATGTGTATCATAAATCCCTACCAGGGAGGGAGGTAAAATATGCAATGCCTCCCTGCAAACACAGGGCCAGAAAACAAAGTTTAGCAGCATGCACGAAAAGAATAGGTTTCTTGAACCACTCTAGTGTAGTGGAAGGAGTGACAGCTTTCGAAGCAGAAAGACCAGGGTTCAAATCCTGCCTCTACCTCTTATTAGCTGTTTGACTATCATCAAGTCATTTTACCTCTTTGAGGTACTAGTTTCCTATCTGGAACATGAACATAATAATCCCCTTGCTGTCACGTTTCTGTAAGGAGTAAATGTGTTACATGGGACTATAAGCTCACAGAGTGGGTGCTCAACTGAACTTGAATCTCAGCCTGCCTTCCTCCCTCCAAGTGCTGAAAATGTCAGAAACCTGTGGGGCCCAGAGGGCATTCTGAGGCTGTTTAAATAGTCCATGGAAATAGCTGAGGTAAGGAGGCGACAATCAAGGTCAGGGGCTGCTTCCTTCACACTGTTGGCTCCTTGGCCTGAAGCAGAATGGTGCGATGGAGAGCCCCGAGGCCAGAGTCAGCACAGCTTGGGTCCCAGCTCTGCTGTGGGACTTCAGGTGCATCTTGTCCCCTCTCCAGCCTCTGTCTCTGTCTTTCATCCAATGAGAAACTGGGGCTCAGGGGTCCCCAAGACTCCTGTCTACTCTGACTTGTCAGGTGGTGACAGTCTCTTGGTATCGCAGAGGGGGTGCCCAGGCCTCCACATTTCACGTTGGTCCAGGAAAAGGCCATTAGGGTAAGAACAGGAGTGATTTCCCTGAATGATAAGAACCGCCAATTACAAGGGGCAGAGAGACTCAGGCAAGGAGGTGCCAAGTATGACTGATGCCAATAATTTTCATTTAGCATCTTCCAAACAAATGAAATACAAGTGAAAATGCTTACTCTGACCAGCCAGATTGGCATCCCTGAGCCTCTACAATAGAGACAATCTGGACCGTCCTCCAGTCCGGCATTATCCTCACAAAAGTCCTGTCAGTGGACTGATGTCCATTTCAGCTCCATTTTACAGCTGGGGAGGCTGAGGCTCAGAGAGAGCCATCTCATCGAGGAGGCTCAGGGCTCCTTCATTCTACCACAGGTACCTAACCCCTTCCCACTCTTGGCTGACATGCACCTTCACCTCTCTCCAGGCCAGTGGAAGGCTAACTTTGAGGCTGAGGGTATAGCAAAAGGAGACTTCCATGTGGACAAGGAGACCACAGTACAGGTGCCCATGATCTACCGCGCGGGCATGTTTGAAGCAATGCAAGACAGGGAGATCTCCTCCTGGGTGCTATTGCAGCGCTACAGGAACAGATTCTGCGCCTACCTGATCCTGCCCGACCCAGGGAAGATGCAGGAGCTGGAAGCCACAGTCTCTGATGGTCACCTCCGCAGGATCTACGCAACCATGGACAAACGGTGATTCCCAGTTCAGGGCTGGCCGGGACCTGCCACATCAGGCCTGGCCAGAGGGCCAGGGGAGGGTGGACTCTCATCTCGTGCATAACCTTGTGCTTTGAGACAGAAGCCAGCATCAGTTTAGGTAGCACTAACCAGGTTCCATGAGAGGTACAGTGCCCACAGCTCAGGAGGCGAAAGTCCCAACCTTGGGAACTTCCAGAATGTACACTATCCCTTCCCCATGTCAGCACCTGGTTCAGGGAGAGCAGCACCAACACACACCAGGAGAGAACCAGGAAGGAAGTGGTGGGCTTCCTGGCAAAGACTGAATGTGGGGTGAAAGGATAGAAGGTTCATGGCTAGAATCATGTCAGACCCTCTCAGCCACACTTTGTACCCGTGGAAAACAAGAGCTGAGCAATCAGCACCCTGCATCACTCATCATTCACTGGGCAAATGGCACTCAGTACCTGACACCACACCACACGTTCCCCTGGGATTCCAGCCCCAAAGTCCCAGTCTGGGGGTGACCAAGCCCTACAGGGCAGTGTGCAAAGTGCTTCCAGAGGACATCCTAGATCTGCCCGAGGGGCTTCTCAGACGAGATGGCATTTGAGAGGCTTTGCAGGGCAAGAGGACTTTCGTCATTCTACTCACTGACACAGGGTAGGGCACCTAAAAGTACAATAAACCAACACCAACCTCCATCTTCCTGTGGGCAGAGACACAGGTGCCAAGTGGGAGAAATGGCCAGAAAAGGAAAACTTTCAATGTTGTGAAATTCCTGTTTTCTAACCATCTTGACAGATATGTCAATTTATATTTGCCCAAATTGTCCATTTCTGGAACCTACGATCTTAAAAATGTGCTGGGCAAAATGGGCATCACCAAGGTCTTCAACAACGCAGCTGACCTCTCGGGGATCAGTGAGGAAACACCCCTGAAGCTGTCCCAGGTGAGCTTGTCCCTGGTGTCCATAGGTCAGAATGTGTACAAGGCTGCAGCACAGGGGGAGGGGACGAAGGGACACATACACACACCTATAGACTGAGGTCTCTGAGGAATGCTATTCCATTAGACTCGCCAGGATTGGGATATGGTCAGGTGACTGAGTGAGGGACGTGGCTTCCTATGTTCTGGCATTTTAGGGATGTCCCCTGAGGTTGTGTCTCATCTTTGGTCAGGGTCTTCCATTCTTTGGGCTCAATGGACCCATATTTACAAAGACAGATTGAGGGTCAGGGATTTCAAAGGACTTTTGGCCCCCACATCCTGTGACACTGGGAGCTACTGATGAATCAGCAAGTCCAAGTTAATGAGTGATTTTGGCTAAAGATGCCATTTATCAGGAGAATTAAAAGTGATTGAAGAAACAACTACAGTTCTATACTGATTATGAACTGAGTGCCTGGTTGTGGACCAGACACTATGAAGGTCCCCGTCTAAGTCCTGGTGCCCAAGGACCTTAAAATGAGAAACCAGAAACAAGAGACGTGCCAAGGAAGATGGAAAGTTCAAGTAAATCTTCTACCTCCTGAGGTGGGGGGTTGTTTCCAGGGAGACTGAGAATGTTGGTTGGGAAGATGTGAGGGTGCCCAGATGGAGTCAGGTAAAGGCCTTGAGAAGGTGGAGACAGGCCTATGTGTCTCCTGCCAGGAGTGGAGGACCTGGTTGGGGAAGGACAGGCCTGGTGATAAGAGAGGACTGAGTATGGTGTGGAGGGGCAGGGAAGTGACCTTCCCCTGGGGAAGGAAGGGTAAAGAAGAGGATCTGGGATAAGGTTGAGTGAGTAGGTGGGACCAGTGGATGGTGGTGCCCCACAGTTACCAGATAAAGATCCTTTCATTTTGTTGTACTCAAGAACACACACATACATGCACACCTCTAACACATGCACACACACATATGCACACACAAACACACACATTTATTGAGCACCTACACTGACTGAGGTTTCTTACATAATGCACTTACTGGCCCTTGGTGATCACATCATACAACTCTGGTTTTCCTACTTAGGAAGTGAGGATTCGTAAAGAGTACTCATCTCCTTGAGGTGCCACAGTTAGTTAATCAGAGGGAAAAGTGGGATTGGAACCCCGATCCTGTGGCTGACAGTCAAGTTCATTCCACTACATCATGATGATTCAAGTTGTGAATCTAGTGGCTCTTTAAAAAAAATGCTCAAATGGCAGACACTCAGCTGGTAATTCTGCTTGTTTGTCATTGTTTTGTTTTTTTTAAATCAAGGAAATGTTATAAAAACCCAGGTCCTCACTGGGCCTTGAGCCCTAGAACAGATCCCTCCATATCGGACCTTGCTCCCAGGCTTGGGTGAAGGATGGTGCAGTCTGCCTCTGCCCCAAACATGCCTCTGCTCTCTCCCTTCCAGGCGCTGCATAACGCTGTGCTGACAATTGACACAAAATATTCTGGTGTCACCTCTTTTGATAAGAGTAGATTGCGTTGGTATCTGAACATCAAGTTGAACAGGCCATTTTTAGTCGTCATCATGGATAAAGTCAGCAACATTCCCCTCCTTGTGGGAAGGATGGTAAATCCCACACAAAAATAACTTCCTCTCAGGGTTCAACCCTTCACCTCCCAAGCCAAGCCCCCTCCCTTGATGGCATTAAAGAATGGATAAACTGGCCCAAGCTTGAGTGTAACATGCAAATCCCATAGTCTCTGATTCTCCTTTCACATTCCCAGGATGCGTGTGGAATCCAGGTGACAACAATCTTAGTATCACTTAATATTTATTAGGTATTTATACTGTCAAGGCACTGTGCTTGGCAAGCATGAAATTTTGGCTGAAAACCATAATTTACTTAACATGTAGAGAAAACCAGCAATGACAGGAGATGGACATACTGGAAATAGGTGGGGACACCTAATTAACTACTTAGATTTTGGTAGAAGAGTGGTAGAAAAAGAGGGCAACAGTAAGGCAAGGCGAAGCCAGGCAGACCACACAACACGAAGAGAGCTTGGGGGTTGCACTTATTTGGGGGACCCAATCAGTTCAGAATATTAAAGGCTCAAGTCCGTATTAAATAATGGTGTTTGTACCTCTGAGTAGACTACACATTAAGACATAAAAACACAAATACTCTAGAAGAAAGCACTAGTTAAGTTATTCCTTGATAATGAAGTGCATAAAATCTCTCTAAACAAGAGAGTAAACCCATACCCATAGAAGGAAGGATTATCATATTTGACTTTATAAAATGCAAATTATATGGCCAAAAAATTGCCATTTCATTCACCAAGAAGGTAAAACAAATATAAATATATATGCACCAAACATCAGAGCTCCTAAATATATGGAGCAAGTATTGACAGAATTAATGGGAGAAATAGACAGGAACACAATATAGTAGGAGAAACAATGCCCCACATTAAAATAATCAATAGAAAACGAGACAGAAGATCAACAAGGAAACAGACGACTTGAACATCACTATAGAGCAACTGTACCAACAGACATATCAGAACAGAACACTGCACCCACAAGGGCAGAATACACATTTATCTCAAGTGCACATGGAAAATTCTCCAGGACAGACCATATGTTAGGCCACAAAGCAAATTTTAATACATTTTAAAAGATTGGAATCATACAAAGTAGCTTATACAATCACATTAAAATGAAACTAGAAATCAGTAGCAGAAGAAACACTGGAAAATCCTATTGGTCAAAGAAGGTATCACAAGAGAAATTTAAAAATATCTTGAGACAAGTGAAAATGAAAGCACAACTTACCAAACTTATGGGATGCAGTAAAAGCAGTACTAAGAAGAAAGTTTATAGTTATAAGCATTTAAATTTTAAAAAAATGAAATATCTCAAATCAACAACCTAACTTCACACCATAAAGAACTAGGAAAAAAAAGAAAAGCTAAACTCAGAGCTAGTAAAAGAAAGAACATAATAAAGATTAGAGCAGAGATCAACAAAAAAAGAAAAAAAAATTTTTTTTTAATCCTCACACAAGGGTGTTTTTTTCCATTGCTTTTGAGAGAGAGTGGAAGTGGGGGGGTGCAGAGAGGGAGAAACATCAATGTGAGAGACACATCGACTGGTTGCCTCCTACATGCACCCTGACCAGGGCTGGGGATTGAGCCTGCAACCGAGTTACGTGCCCTTGACTGGAATCGAACCTGGGACTCTTCAATCTGCTGGAAGATGCTCTAACCACTGAGCCAAACTGGCTAGAGCAAAAAAAAAAAAAAAGAAAAATATTTAAAAAGCAATGGGAAAATCAACAAAACCAAGAATTGATTCTTTGAGAAGATCAACAAAATTGGCAAACCTTTTTGGAGACTAAGAAAAAAGGAGAGAACACTCAAATAACTAAAATCAGAAATGGAGAAGACATTACAAGTGATTTTACACAAATAAAAAGGATTATAAGAGAATACTATGAAAAAATTTTATGACAACAAATTGGATAACTAGATAAAACACAAATTTCTAGAAATACACAATCCACCAAGAATTGATCATGAAGAAATAGAAATTGTGAACAGATGTATAACTAGTAATGGAAATTGAGTCAATAATTTTAAAAAAACTCCCAACGAAGAAAATCCTAGGACCTCATGGCTTCACTGTTGAATTCTACCAAGCATTTAAAAAATAATTCACACATGAAATAAGCCAGGCAGTGAAAGACAAATATCACATGATCTCACTTATATGTAGAATCTAAAGAACTTAATAAACTGATGAACAGAATAGATTCAATGACATGGAAGCACAGATGAGACTGATGAATGTCAGAGGGATGGAGGAGGGCGAGTAGGTGGAGGGGGAGAGAGTAACCAAAGAATTTATGTGCATATATACACAACCCAAGTACATGGACAATGGTGGGGAGAGGGACTGGGGAGGGGGAAGGAATGGGGTGGAACCGGTCATTGGGGAGAAAAAGGGACATCTGTAATATTTTAAACAATAATAAAATTTTAAAAATAAAAAAAAAAAATAATTCACACAAATTCTCTTCAAGTTTTTCCAAAAAATGAAGAGGAAATAACCCTTCCTAACTCACTTTATGAAAGCAGCATTACTCTAATACCAAAGCCAGACAAATACACAAGAAGATAAATTATAAACTAATATCTCTGGTGAATATTGATGCAAAAATCCTCAACAAAATTCACTCATAAATAGAATTCAGCAGCACATTACAAGGATTATACACCACAACCAAGTGGAATTTGTTCCTGGAATGCAAGGATGGTTTAACATATGAAAAACAATCACTACAATATACCACATTAACAGAATGAAGGGTAAAACACATGATTATCCCATTTGATACAGAAAAATACTTGACAAGACTCAACATCCTTTCAGGATAAAAACACTCAAAAAACTAAGAACAGAAGGTAACTACCTCAACATGATAAAGACCATATATATAGAAACCCACAACTAAGATCATACTCAGTGATGAAAGACAAAGCTTTTCTTCTAATATCAGGAACAAGACAAGGATGCCAGCTTTGGCTTCTTCTATTTAACATAGTAATGGAACTTTTAGCCAGTGCAATTAGGCAAGAAAAATAAATTAAAAGCACCCAAATTAGAAAGAAGTAAAATTATCTTTGTTCACAGACAACATGATTTATATGTAGAAAATGCTAAAGACTATACAAACATACACTGTCAGAACTAATAAACATAGCAAAGTTGCAGGATACAAAATCAACAGGCAAAAATCAGTTGCATTTCATACACTAACAATGAACAATCCATAAAGAAAATTTAAAAACAAATTATATATACAATAGCATCAGAAAGAATAAAATATGTAGGAATAAATTTTCACCAAGGAGGTGAATATTTGCATACTGAAAACTACAAAATGCTGCTAAAGAAATTAAATAATATATAAATAAATGGAAAGACTTTCCATGTTCAGAAATTAGAAAACAATATTGTTAAGATGTCAATAGTACCCAAAGAAATCTATAGATTTAATGCAATCGCTATCAAAATCCCACAATATCTTTTATAGAAATAGAAAAATCCATCCTAAAATTTACATGGAATCTCAAGGGACCCAAATAGCCAAAACAATTTTGAAAAAGAGCAAAGTAAGAGGTCCCATATTTCCTGACTTCAAAGCTATAGTCATCAAAACAGGGTGGTACTGGCTTAAAAACAAACATACAGACCACTGGAATGAAATAAAGAGGGCAGAAATAAACCCTCACATATACTGTCAAGTGATTTTACACAAAGATGCTAAGACTAATGGGAATAATAATGGTCTTCTCAATAAGTGGGCACTGAGAAAACTGTATATGCACAAGTAAGAGAATAAAGATGGATCCTTACTTTACATCATATACAAAAAATTGCTCAAAATAAATAAAAAACTAAATATAAGTGCTAGAACTATAAAGCTCTTAGAAGAAAGCATACGGGAAAGTTTCATAACATTGATTTAGCAATGATTTCTTGTACATACCACCAGAAGCACACACAACAAAGTTAAAATACATGAACTATATCAAATTTTAAAACATTTATGCATTGAAGAACACAATCAACAAAGTGAAAAGGCAACCTGTGGAATGAGAGAAAATATTTGTAAATTATATATCTAATAAGGAGTTAACATCCAGAATATGTAAGAGTATACTACAACTCACCAACAAGAAAAAAACAAATGAGCCAAGTTAAAAATGGGCCAATGACTTGAATTAACATTTCTGCAAAAAAAAAATAGATATGACCAACAAGCACATGAAAAGATGCCCAATATCACTAATTATTAGAGAAATGCAAATCAAAATCACAATGATATACCAACTCGCACCTCATTATTATATATTTTTTAAAGAAAATAACAAGTTTTGGCAAGGAGAAATTGGAACCTGTGTGTACTGTTGGTAAGAATATAAAATGATGCAGCAACTCCAGAAATAGTATGGTAGTTCCTCAAAAACTAAAAACTGAAATATCATATGACCCAGCAATTTCATCTCTGGATATATATTCAAAGAACTGAAATCATGCTCTTGAATTGATTTTGTAAATCCATGTTCATAGCAGCATTATTCACAATAAACAAAAGATAGAAGCAACCCAAATGTCTATCAAGAGGTAAATGAATAAACAAAATTTGGTATACACATATAATGAAATGTCATTCAGCCTTAAACAGGAAAGAAATTCTGAAATGTGCTATAGTATGGATGAATTTTGAGGACATCATGCTAAATGAAATAAGCCAGTCAAAAAAGGACAAATGTTGTATGATTCCACTTATATGAGATACCGAGAGCACTCAAAATCATAGAGAGGGAAAGAAAGCATAATGGTGATTACCAAGGGCTGGGGTGGTGAGGGACAGGAGGTGATGTTTAATGGCTATAGAGTTTCTGTTTTGAAAGGTGAAAACTGTTCTGGAGATTGGTTGCACAATAATGTGAATGTTCTTAAGACTACTGAACTATACACTTAAAAATGGTTAAGATGAGAGAAACATCAGCATCGTGGCAGAATGAGAAGGCCCCTTTTTATCTCCCCTTAAATATACAATTAGTCACCCATCTATAACTAAACAAAGGTTCCTCTGCTCAACGCACTAGCATACTACAGATGTTCACACACTGATGCATCTGAATGTGTGCATATTAGAACACATGGGGGAGGCAGGATGGACCCACAGACATGTTTCCCCATAGACCCAGCTAACACAGTGGAGCCTAGTAGCAGCAGCAGAGATGTTTCTACAACATCCTGGCTACAATGCAGCAGCGCCAGAAGCCATAGGGAACCAGTAAGCAGTGCAGCAAGTACACAAGCCTGGCTCCTTTCCACCCACCATGGTGGTGGTGCCCTGAGACCCAGGCAGGCTGAACACAGTGCAGACACCCATCATCTTGGTCATCCAGGTGGTGTATCCCACAACCACAGCAATGTTCCCCCCACACACACCCCACAACTCTAGAGGTGCAAGTAGCACAAGTAAGAGAAAACAAAAACTTGAGCTATATCATGATCTACTGGAAAACAAAATAAAAGCCTCTAATTATCAACCTGCTGAATTGTTAGAATCAAAATGGTACCTAAATAAGAAAAGTGTTCACTGTTTCAAATGCATCTATAGAGAAAAAAACCATCAAGCACCATGAACAATCAAGGTAACAAGGTAACATAGCAAGGAAACGACAGTTCACCAGAAACCAAATTCAAGTTCATGGAAGATTGTGATATAAATAACAGAGAATTCAAATAGCAGTCATGAAAAAAATCAACAAGATACAAGACAACTCAGAAAGGCAGGTCAATGAGTTCAGGAATAAAATTAATGAACAGAAGGGGTACTTTACCAAAGAGATTGAAACTATTAAAAAAACTGGAATTCTGGAGCTGAATTACTCAATTATTGAAATAAAAGATGCATTAGAGAGCACTGTAAATAGAGAAGATCATATGAAAGAGAATTAGCAAGTTTGAAGACAGAAATCTAGAAATAATTCAGATGAAAGAGAGAACTAAGATCTTTTTTTAAATAAAAGAACTGTACAAGAACTTTCTGACTCCTTAGAAAGGGCAATGTAAGGATAATGGGTATCGCAGAAGCAGAAGAGAGGGAGAAGGAAAAAGAGTGCATCCAAAGAAATAACTGATGAGAATTTCCAAACCTAGGCAAGGAACTGGACTTTCAAGTACAAGAAGGTAACAGAACACCTAATTATCTCAATGGAAAAAGACCTTCAAGGCCCATTATATAAAAACTGTCAAGAGGTAATGATATTAAACTGATAAGAACAAATACTACACTTGGGAGGTTTTGAGCAAAAAAAGAAAAAGAGAAAAAAAACTCATGAACACAAACAACAGTGTAGTCATTGCTAGGGGGAGTGTGTGGGGGGACAGTAAAGGAGAGTAAAAGGGGGATAAATGGTGGTAGAGAGTTGACTTAGGGTGGTGAACACACAATACAGTGTACAGATGATGTATTGTCATATCATGCACCTGAAACCTGTATAATTTTGTTTCCGGTGTCACCCCAATAAATTCAATAGAAAGGGAAAAAAGAAACAAAGTCAATGATAAAGAATTCTTAAGGTAGCCAGGGGAAAAAGATAATAAACTACAAAAGAAACCCCATCAAATTATCACCAGATTTATCAGCAGAAACCCTACAGGCCAGAAGAGCATGTAATTATATATTCAAAATATTGAAAGATAGAAACCACCAGCCAGGAACAATGTATCTAGCAAAGCTATCCTTTAGATATGAAGGAGAAATAAAGGCTATCCCAGACAAACAAAAGCTGAGGGAATGTACCACCACAAGACCTGCATTACAATAAATGTTGAAAGGAGGTCTCCTAACTAAAACAAAAAGACAAAAGTACATAAAACTCTGAGTAAGGTGACAGACAGAAGCAGAAAATTGAAACTCTATTTCAGAATGGGGTGTTAAACATTTAATTATAACATAAAGGTTATAAAGAGGAAAAAGCATTAAAAACAACTAGAGCTACTGCAACTTGCTGACAAACTCACAACACAAAAATGGATAATTTATGACAACAAATACATAAAAGGAGAGGAGAAAAAGGACAGAACTTATATGGGCAAATAAAGATAAGATGCTATCAGAAGAAAATGGACTATTTTATCAATCAGATATTTTATACAAACCTCATGGTAACCACAAAACAAAAACCGAGCTGAGACATGAAACATTTAAAAAGAATAAATGAATAAAAACATCATAGAAAACCATCAAACTAAAATAGCAGACAGAAAGAAACACCAGAGAAAGGAAACAAAGGAGATACAGAACAATAAAAAAACAAAAGATTAAATGGCTGTAGTAAGTCCTCATATATCAACAATCACTCTAAATATAAATGAACTGAACTCGCCAATCAAAAGGTACAGAGTAGCTGAATGGGTTAACAAATAAGACCCAACTATATGCTGCCTTGAGGAGAGTCATCTGAGCTCCAAAGACAAATAGGCTCAAAGTGAAGGGTTGGAAGATGATACTCCAAGAAAATGGTATCCAGAGAAAAGCAGGTGTAGCCATGCTTATATCAGACAAAATAGATTTTGAGACAAAAAAAGTAACAAGAGACAAAGATGGATATTTTATAATGATAAAGGGGACAATCCATCAAGAACACATAACATTTGTTAATACACATGCACCCACCTAAGGAGCACCAAAATATATATAGCAATTATTAACAGTCCTTAAGGAAAAAATAGACAGCAACACAATAGTAGGAGACTTTAACACTCCACTTATACCAATAGAGAGATCATCTAGACAGAAAATCAATAAGGAAACATCAGCTTTAAATGACACATTAGACCAGGTGAACTTAATAGATATTTATAGAACTCCCCATCCCAAAGCAACAGAATACACATTCTTCTCAAATGCGTACAAAACATCTTCAAGATAAACCATATGTTGGGAAACAAAACAAGTCTCAATAAATTTAAGAAGATTCAAATCCTATCAAGCATCTTTTCTGACCACAATGGTATGAAATTAGAAATCAACTATAAGAAGAAAGGTGGAAAAATCATAAATATGTGAAAATTAAATAGCATGCTACTGAACAACTACTGAGTCAATGAAGAAATAAAAGAATAAATTAAATAAATAAATAAATAAATAAATAAATACAAATGAAAATGAAAATGCGACATACCAAAATCTTTGGGATGCAGCAAAACCAGTACTGAGAGAGAAGTTTATAGCAATACAGGCCTACCTCAAGAAACAAGAAAAATCTCAAATAACAATTCACATTACACCTTCAGTAACTAGAGGAAGAAGGTCCAAAATCAACAGAAGGAAGGAAGTAATAAAAATCAGAGGAGGAATAAATAAAATAGAGAAGAAAAGGACAATAGAAAACAATTAATAAAACAAAGATCCAGTTGTTAGAAAAAATAAACAAAGTCACAAGCCTTTAGCTAAACTCACTGAGGAAAAAAGAAAGGAGACTCAAATAAATAAAATCAGAAATGAAAGAGGAGACATTACAATGGATACCACAGCCGGGCCGGGCGTGGCTCAGCCGTTGAGCATCGACCTAGGATCCAGGAGATCGAGGTTCGATTCCTGGTCAGGACACATGCCCCGGTTGCGGGCTCCTTGATTCCCAGTCGGGGGTGTGCAGGAGGCAGCTGATCAATGACTCTCTCATCATTGATGTTTCTATCTCTCTCTCTCTCTCTCCCTCTCTCTTCCTCTCTGAAACCAATAAAGATATATTTTTTAAAAAAACAAACAAACAGTGGATACCACAAAAGTACAAATGATTATGAGAGAATGCTATGAAAGCCAATACACCACCAAATTAGGAACCTAGAAGAAATGGACAAATTCTTAAAAGGATACAACCTTCCTAGACTGAATCAGAAAACATGATAGACCAATCACTAGTAAGGAAATTAAAACAGTAATCAAAAACTTCCAAAAAAACGAAAGTCCAGGACCAGATGGCTTCACCAGTGAATTCTACTACACATTCAAAGAATATTAAATACCTATTCTTCTCAAACTCTTTAAAAAAATTGAAGCAGATGGAAAGTTTCCTAATTCATTTTACGAGGCCAGCATTACCCTGATACCAAAACCAGGCAAGGACATCACACAAAGAAAATTACAGGTTAATATCTCTCATGAACATAGATGCAAAAATTCTCAACATAATATTAGTAAATCAAATATGACCACATATTAAAAGGATATACATTGTGGTGTTTCCCACAATTAAATGGGACCCATTTGAGGGATGCAAGGATGGTTCAACATCCACAAATCAATCAGTGTGATACACCACACTAACAAGATGAAGGATAAAAATAATATGGTTATCGCAATAGATACTAAAAAGTATTTGACAAGATACAAACATCCATTTATGATTTTTTAAATCTCAATAAAATGGATGTAGGAAGAAAGCTCCTAGAAGAAAAATGGACAAAGGACTTAAGCAGGCAGGTTACAAAAAAATAAATACAAATGGCCAATGGAAATATGCAAGAGTTCTAAATCCTATTCATAATTTTAAAAATACATATCAAATTAACAGAATTCCATTTTCTACCCATTAGATTGGCATAAATGGACAAGACTGACAATAGTCATTGCTGATGAGCAGGTGAGTAAACAGACATTTTCATACAAAAGATATCAACTGGAAGTCTGTGCAACTTCTGAGAAAGATAACCTGGTAACAACTATTAAAATTAAAAGAAAAGAAAAAATACCCTACTTTAACTCAGGAAGTCCATATTAGGAATATACCTGATGGAATTATTTATAAGCCAACAACAAATGTAAAAAAAGAGAAAGTTTTCTTCTTAATTACAGCATCATTTGAAGAGCAAAAAATCCTAACTGTCCATTGATTGTATAAATGTAGGTACATCCCTACAATGGCAAGTCTTACAACCTTTAAAATGTGTGAGGCTGGCACTATATTGTTTTGACTCATAGGGAAAAATCTCTGACAGCAAAACAATACAGTACAAAACAAAATACAAAACAGGGTGCACTGTATGATTTCTTCTGTGAACACACACATTTATTTATCTAACAACTATTTACTGAGCGCCTACTATGTGCCAGGCACTATGCAACTGTGAACAAAACAGACACAATCCCTGCCCACAGGAGCTCAATGGGAGATGCAGGCAATAGACCAGGTAAGTCAATACCATACATAGAATAGGGGAAGGTGATTAGTCCCATTGCAAAAAAAAAAAAACACACAGGGACAGGGAATGGAGAGTGCTGAGATATGAGACACCCTCAGAGTGGTCAGGGAAGGCCTCACTGAGAAGGTGGCATCTGAAACCTGAGGCAGGTGAGAGAGTAAAATGTGTGGGAATCTGGGAGAAGAGCAGCCAGGCAGAGAGAACAGGAAGTGCAAAGGCCATGGGGCAGGAATGTGTCTGGCATGTTCAAGGGAAACAAAGAGAGGAGGTAGTGTGCCTGCAGCAGTGACAAGTATGACAGAAAGAGAAATAGCAGAAGAGGCCACAGATATGCCTACAGTGCCTGACTGGGCGGGACTGCTACATTGTACACCTGTAAGAAATGGCTTTTGTTTGAGTGACCTGGAGCCCAAAGAGGTAACCAGCAGAGGCATAAGTGATTTACATTTTGCCAGAATCACATAAAGATATGTCTGGTACAATCATAGACCATTGTGTTATCTTCTTTAGAGTTTTCTATATTTAACAAGTATTAAACATTAATTTAAAGGTAAATGGAAGGGGATGCTAGAAGAGCAGGTGGGCAAGTAGAAGCTCAGGGAGGCAGCTCTATCCTGGTCGGAGAAGCAAGGGGCCTGTGCTGAGGATGGATGTTCCCTCCATAGTATTTCCCTACGGTGTAGTTTGTGTTATGGGGGGAAATTCTCCTTAGTGAAATGAGTTTGGAAAACTCTGGATAAATCTTTACTGTGGGACTTCTCAGCACTTTCAAATAGATACTACCACCCAAGTGGGAGAGATGATGCAGTGTTTCCCAAACTTATTTGAGCAGGGAACTATTTTTTTACAAACCACCTGTAGGGTCCCATGGAACACACTTTGCAAAATGCTGCGGTGGATGGAGAGGCTTTCACATAGGGAAGCGGCGAGGGCACATTGCATTTCGTTAGCTCACTAAGGGTGGGGCCAGGGGAACTGGATGGCGAGGCAAGATGAGGAGACCTGAGAGCCTACTTTCCCATCATGCATACCTGTTGCGCCTTCTGGGCTCACATGCCCTGGTGCTCAGAGAGTGATTCAGACACCAGATGCCCCTGCACTCTGCGATTCAGTGGCGTCCACTGAAAGCCTTCTGAAGCAGCAGTGACGTTTGACATTCCTGGTTCCAAGTGACAGTACCACCTGCTGCTGCCCAGAGACCCAGCCCACCAGCCTCCTCCCTGGTCATTAACTGGAGGGCAGCTGAGGTGCAAGAGGCAGAGTGGACAAACAGGATTGTCAGCCGGGGAGGAGGTGGCCAGGCCCGTGATTACACAAGGCCCCATCACCTTGGGCCTGTTAATATTAACTCAATCTCCAGCCTGGGGAGCACCAGCAATCTCCCAAGTCACGGCCCTGATGAATGTTATTTTGCTCATATTGTTGGCTAGATCTCCAGTGACTCTCACCTGGTCGTTAAGTATGATCTTGCCTAGTCCCTCCTCAATATGCAGCTTTAATTCCCTATGTCCACATGTTTGGGAACATCTCTCCAAGGGACAGTGCAAAACTGAACAGAAGCCCAGCAGAAGCAATAAGAATGTCAACCAGAGGACTTCAGGAAAATTGTCACCTTGAGCCATTTCAATAATTGTGCCATCAGAACTGATTCTAGGAAGAAGATAGTTCTTCCTAGTAGGCCAGCCCTGTGCTTGCTTTCTGGACACTTTTGTTTTTTTAATCCCCACCTGAGAATATTTTTCCTATTGCTTTTCAGAGAGAGTAGAAGGGAGGGAGGGCAGGAGAGAGAAACATCAATGTGACAGAGACACATTGATTGGTTGCCTCCCACACACTCCCCAACCAGGTCTAGATTGAGCCTGCAGCTGCAGCACATGCCCTTGGCCAGAATCAAACCCGGGGCCCTTCAGCTGAGGGCCAACGCTCTAACCACTGAGCAACAGCAGCGAGGGCTGGAAACTTTTTTGATTTACAGTGCAATTTAGTCATTGCTCACATAAACTAAATTTATGAAGAGAGAGACTCAGTCAATCAATCATTCTTTCATTCAACCATCTTGTACTAAATGAATCACTCATTCATTCAATCATCTTGTGTTAAGTGCCAACTACATCCAGTCCTAGGCTATACACTATGCATCGTTTGAGTTTCATGTAAGCTCAGCAAACAATTTTGAATTATAAACGTCTTTGTAAAAAGAAGGGCTCTGTAGAAACTATTTTCCTGCTGCTTCTTCAAAGGATTGTCTTTTGGGTCAATGAGGACAGTGATACAGATTGCGCCTGCACATGGATGCCACGGAGAGGGTATGGGGTCCGAAATTCAGCCCATGCTACACTTGCCCTGTGGTGCACCCTGGTATATGCCAACATCCATTTAGTAAGAGGTGTTCTTTTTAATTTGCACAAAGATGCTATTACTCCAGAGGGCATGTGATAAAACAAGCGTAGTACAATGTTAGTGGCAGAATCTATGTGGTAATTTAAGGTATTCACTGTAAAAATCTTTCTACTTTGCACTGTTTTAAAACTGTCAAAATAAAACACTGGGGGGAGGGGGGAATGCCATTCCTAATCAAGTTATGCATGAGCCAGAGAGATGCTGTTTTGGATTGAATTGTGTGCCCCACCCCCACCCCCACCCCCACTCACCGAATGTATATGTTAAAATTCTACCTCTCAGTACCTTAGAATGTGACCTCACTTTGAGACAGGGTCTTTATAGAGGTAATCAACTTAAAATTAGGTCATTAGGGTGGGCCTTAATCCAATATGATTGGTGTCCTCTTAAGACGGGAAATGTGGACAGAGACATGAGCACAGAGGGAAGATGACATGAAGATGCAGTGAGAACACAATGTGAGCATGAAGATGGGCAAGGACAGAGGCCTGGAACAGATCCTTCCCTCACAGCCTTAGAAGGAACCAACCTTGCCAGCAGCTTGATTTCAGACTGATAACCTCCAGAGCTGTGGGAAAATTTTGTGGTATTAGCTATGGCAGTCCTAGCAAATGAATACAGATGCCCTTCCCTAGTCTGCACAGAGGGAGGCACCCTGGCTAGCAGTGGCCTGATCACCTCCTTGAACTCCCAAAATGGGCACAAATGTAAGGAGAACTTTGGGCAGTATTTTCGTAGAAAGACTTCCTACTGCAGGGTCTGGGGAGCTGGGAACTGACCCTGGGCTAATGTTTGCCATAGGAAGAAGTGAGTGATAATGAGGGGAAGTCATTGCCCATTGGGTTATAGACCAGCTAATGTCCAATAATGACGATATAGACAAAGAGCTTTAGTCACTGTTGACTTTTGACAGCCAACGCTATTCCACAGATAAAGACACAAGAAAAGGTTGTTTAAAAATCCACAGGTACCCAAGAAAACAAGCATGGCAAAGAGTGGTTAGAGTCTGGATTCTAATCCTGGCACTAACCACTCATGAGCTGTATCACCTTGGAAGAGCCACTTAAACTCAACTTTCCCATCCACAAAACCATAGGTTGTTGGGAGGATTAAATAAGGTATTACAAGCAAAGCTCTAAGCACATAGTAGGTGGTAAAGAAATTGGGGGGGGTGACATAGGTGAGATAAGCCTCATGAGGACTTATAAACAGACTCAAAGGCTTGTTTGTACAATAAGCTAATAGCTGCAGGTGAAGGTCAATAGGACTGTGGACGTCAAAATCAATACTCAGCTGATATCAAGTTTATCCCCATTAGGTACTATGAGAATTGGCTATGATGTCTTATCAATACTGAGAAAATGTACAGTGGAATAGAAAGAATACTTCTTCACAAGGCAGAAAAAGAGATTCTATTTCTTATTTTGCCTCGGGCTTTGTAACCATTGATAAGTAAGTCCCTACTACCTCTCTGAACCTCGACTTTCTCATCTATAAAGTGAGAGTGTTGGCCTAGACTACAAATAGCAAACATGTGGCCATGTGCAACTCTTCCTCCCACATCCACAAACTGATGTCGCCAACTATCATGGCCCTATTTCATCTTCATTTATATACAGCCTCAGAATCCTTCTCAAGGTAATACTCCAGGAACCACTACAATAGACCCAAGTTGGCAGCTTAGATAGGAACCACTTACTGTTCTACCCTAGGTAACCTCTAAAAGGCCTTCCCATTCCTATGTTTTCTGAGCTTGATTCCTTTCTTGGCCAGATATGGCTTCATTTTGCACTTTTCAAGACTTTCGTGTGCTGATTATTTGGAAGATGTCAGGCCTGGGGTCTTGCATCTGGAGTTGTCCTATTGCTCCATATCTTCTCTCAGACCAGATGTCCAACATCCCCACCAGGGTTCTCGACTTTGGTAATTCCATTATTTTAAGTAACCTGGCTTCCTCTGCCAGGCCCGAGATAGTCACAGTTAACAAATTAAAGCAGTCTCACACAGAAAGATGGTAGTTTCAAATGCCTTCGCAGCTCAGTCTTCCAGGCAGCCCCTACCAATTACTTAAAACTGATGTGTCAGATAAAATGACCATCGGCCATTTCATCCCAAAAAAGCATGTCCAAAGAAACTCTACAGTAAATTATTAAACCAAGAAAAAACTAGCTGTGTGTGTATGTGTGTGTATTTATAGATATCAGCTTCAACTCAGTGCCATGTGAATAGCCTTCTTGTTAATACTCAAGACTAAACCTTCAAACCACCCTGCCACCTCTCCTTTTACCTCTGTAGCAACCTCAGAATGTGCCTTTTCTGTGGAAGTTACCTATTATAGTAGAATGTGCATGTGGGTATCACAGTTTTTCATGCCAAGCTTGTCTCAATCTCAATAAACTGTTTGCTTTTGAGTAAGTTACTCAATATTTCCTGGGCTCATCTGCAAAATAGGACCAATGCCTCCTCACAGGGTCATTTTGGCACACAGTACATATTCTATCACCTAGAAGACATTCAACAAGTAAACAAAATTGGCTGCTATTCTTGCAAGTTTTATCATTATTAGTACCATTTCTACATTGATCTGTCAGCTCTTGGGCTTTTGCACAGAGAAATGAGATACTGCTCATGCTCTGGAGAAGTGCAAAAGGGGGCAACACTAAATGAACAAACTGGAGCAACAGTGTGAGCACAATGGACTCTGAGTCTACTCGGGGCACTCACTACTCGGAGGTTGCTTAGCCTGCATACCCTCTTCCCTCTTTGTGGCTGCCCAAATTCTGCCCATCCTTCAGGACCCAGCTCAAGTCCACATACTTATAGAAGCTTCCACTGAATATTCAAATCTCTACCCTGTCTGGTGGAGGAACATTAACCTTACTTAATTCTAGTTGATTTCTGTTTGTTCAACATAACTTTTGTCAACTCGAATTGCAGTCAATTCAGGTTTCCCTAGACCTGAGTTTCATACATCCCACTACCCATCCCTGAGGTATTTGAGTATGAAAACAACAGGCACCCACAGCCTCAGGTAAGACTGCCTCTTGATGGCAGCAATATGATTACTCTAAATTCCCCCTCCATGTGTACTCAAGGTTAAGTATATAGTAAGTGTTTTATAAGTAAATGGATGGATGGGAGGATGGATGCATGGGTAGATGGATGGACAGATGAACAGACAACCGGATAGACAGGAGGATGGATGGGTGGATAGATGGGAATATGGATGGATGGATGGATGGATGGATGGATGGATGGATGGATGGAAGGAAGGAAGGAAGGAAGGAAGGAAGGAAGGAAGGAAGGCTGGGTAGATGGATAAATGGATACAGATGGATGGATGGATAGATGCATGAATGGATGGTAGAATGAATGGGAGGATGGATGGATGGATGGATGGATGGATGGATGGATGGATGGATGGATGGATGGTGGATGGATGGTGGGTGGATGGTGGGTGGATGGATGGTGGGTGGATGGATGGATAGGTGGATGGATGGATAGGTGGATGGCTAGATGGTGGATGGATGATGGTGGGTGGATGGATGGATGGATGGTGGATGGATGGGTGGGTGGGTGGATGGGGGATGGGTGGATGGATGGATGGATGAGTGGATGGGTGGGTGGATGGATGGACAGGGTAGAAACTTGAATATTCAGTGGAAGCTTCTATAAGTATGTGGACTTGAGCTGGGTCCTGAAGGATGGGCAGAATTTGGGCAGCCACAAAGAGGGAAGAGGGTATGCAGGCTAAGCAACCTCCGAGTAGTGAGTGCCCCGAGTAGACTCAGAGTCCATTGTGCTCACACTGTTGCTCCAGTTTGTTCATTTAGTGTTGCCCCCTTTTGCACTTCTCCAGAGCATGAGCAGTATCTCATTTCTCTGTGCAAAAGCCCAAGAGCTGACAGATCAATGTAGAAATGGTACTAATAATGATAAAACTTGCAAGAATAGCAGCCAATTTTGTTTACTTGTTGAATGTCTTCTAGGTGATAGAATATGTACTGTGTGCCAAAATGACCCTGTGAGGAGGCATTGGTCCTATTTTGCAGATGAGCCCAGGAAATATTGAGTAACTTACTCAAAAGCAAACAGTTTATTGAGATTGAGACAAGCTTGGCATGAAAAACTGTGATACCCACATGCACATTCTACTATAATAGGTAACTTCCACAGAAAAGGCACATTCTGAGGTTGCTACAGAGGTAAACGGATAGGTGGCAGGATGGACATAGGTCTTCTAACTTCTCTCTGCCAGTTTCCCAGTCTGCCAATGGAAGAGCAGTAGTTATTAGCATTTACAACGTTCATCAGGCTCTGTTCTCTTCACACAACCTAAAGAGATCTCCATTGCTCAGTTGAGGCACAGGGAGTTTACATAACTTTCTTCAATATAACACAGCTAAGGTCTGGGTTCAAACCCAGAGTCCATATTCTTAACTGCTATACTATCCTAGATTATAATAACACCTATCCCACATGGTTCTATGATGTATAGGAACTCAACTGCAGGTTTTTAGTGTTTCTAGTAAAAGGCAACCACCATAATATCAAAAAGCCAAGTCACTGGGGCAGGGGATCGAGCCTGCAACTGAGGTACATGGCCTTGGCCGGAATCGAACAGGGGACCCTTCAGTCCATGGGAGAAAGCTCTAACCACTGAGCCACACTGGCTAGGGCCTAAAACTCAATTTTAAAAATTATCATATCAAAAGATAACACCTGTTTTTAAAAAATAAGACATTTACAAAAACAGACCACATATGATTGGGAAAAAGGATCAATAAGTCCCAAATGTTCAGTATCGTATAGATAATATTCTTGGACCATAATGAAATAAAAGTTAATTACAAAAGAGTAGCCTAAAATTCTAAATAAACTAAATGACATATTACTAAATTACCCTTGGGTAAAAATTAAAACAATAAATACAACTAAGAAATACTTTGGAAAAACATCACAACAGGAATAGCATAAAAAATTTGTGGGACATAACTAATTCAGTATTTAGATTAAAAACTTCTAACTTTAAATACACTTACATAAAGACTGAAAATGTTAAAAAGCAGAGCATTTAACTCAAGAAAGGCAACAGAAGAAAACCCAGAATATTTTAAAGTAAAAAGATAAACACAGAGATCAATGCAGATTTTTAAAAAACAGTAAGTATTAACAAAATTAAAAGCTGGTCCTTTGAAAAGATTAATTAGCTAGATAAATCTCCCTAAAAAGACTCATCAAGAGAAGGAAAAAAGAAGAAATATGCAAATAAAATATAGAACCAAAAAAATTATAATATAATTATTGATATGAGATTTTAAAATGATAAATTCCTAGATATAAGTTTCAAAAATGGCTTAAGGAATAAAAAACTTGTAAAAACCAGTAAGTATTAATAACGCTGAAATTCAGAACTCTAGCCCCAGCTGTGGGCCAATTTTCTTTCCTCATGGAAATAACTCCCCCTGTCCCTGGAGGGAAAAGTAAATGACACCATCAACCTAGCCGAGGGCACTAGACCCTGGCTGGACATTTTCAAATGCCATATTCAATCTAAGGATGAAAAATCATGCTCAAAGTCCTTTTGTGGACTGATATGAACACTGAGAAAAAGTAAGTCTCTTTCCTTGTGATATCAAGTAACTAGTTAGAACCAAATAACCTGGAGCTGCAGTGACCACCTTTGTCCCCGCCATAAAGAGACTAACGCAGGAAAGCAGAAGCAAGCACAGGTAAGAAAGAATTTTTTTTAAAGACAGAGAGATCTGATGATCAGCCTGGGACCCCTGGATCTAGCCAGGCCTGAAGCTCTCTCTACCTTTTAGAACTCTCATTCAAAAGATTCAATAAATATTTTTTGCTTTAAAGCAATTTGAGTTTGGTCTCTGCCATTATAATAAAAAAAAGAGGTGATAAATTAAAATGTGAGGAAGAGGGAAGGTGCTAGATTTTAGACTTGCATGGTCTTGGATTTGAATCTCAAGGGCAGCTCACATAATCTCCATGTGCCTCAGTTTTCTCATCTAAAGGAAAGGGATGATAGCATCCACTCGCAGAGTCATTGTAGAGATTAAATGAGATGATCGATGGGAAGCACCTGGCTGCTTTTATTCCATGTTTGTCTCTCTTACCAGACTGAGGTCACCTTGAAGGCAGGACCATGCAAGACTCATCCCCAGTCTGAGTTTAGCACCTGGTTCTTCACAGGTGTTGCTGTCATCATGCTAATTAAGGGCACCTGTGGCCTCTGTGCCAGCTGCCACTGGACAACCACAAACATTGATGCAACACCAGCCACATTTTTATATTAAAAAATAAAACGTCAGGGAATTGAACTTAAAGTTAATCTGTGTGTTGCTGTGTTACTCAAATTTCCTGGAAAAGCCTCCTATTGGTTAATGGCTGGGGGGAGGGGGCCACTCTCGATGAAGGCCACTGTCCTCCCTCTAATCATTAACCAGCGGGGAAGCTGGCAAACAAGATTTAGCAGCAGCTGCTCCACTGGCTACACGTAAAAGGACACGGACAGCAGGACCCAGCCAGCAGGTGCAACCTGAACTCTCTGCAGATCGTGAGTAACACCTGAGGGCATCCCATCCTCTGCTCCTGCCAGCCTCTGGAGCACAATGACTGCAACTTGCTTATTTGATTTTTTCAATCAGGGCACTGAACAGCCAGCAGGGATAGGAGGAAACCCTGGGGAGGGCTTTGCAGTGTCTGTGTCTGCCCACAGAGGCATTGATATCCCCTGGCCTCCTGCCTTGCTGGGGCTGACACTGAGCCAAGAGCCATTCCCATCTGTCTCACCACTGATGCTCCTAAGCCAGGGACGGAGTCTGAGAGCTGGCATGGGAAACACCCCGTAGGGGAATGCAGGGTTCCGGCGGGGGGAGAGGGTGCCCAGCTGGCGTAGTGCAGACTGTGCATTCTAAAAAGTTGCACACACCTCCTGGCTTGGTGACCTGGGAGGAGGATACTGCAGATAAAAAAGGATTATCTGTTTTACACCACGTTATGAGGTTTCAATGCAGAGGGCCCAAGACTGTACCTGGCCCACAGGGGCATTTGTGAAAATAAAGAACACAGCGTGTGTTTACTATGTAGGTCACTTCGGAACTGAGGAACAAGGTCAGTTCTGAATGAAACTGGAACTCAATGAAATTCATGAACAATATTGACACTCTGGCCCGGCCGGTGTGGCTCAGTTGGTTGAGTGTCGTCCTAAGCACCAGGAGATCATGGGTTCCATTCCCAGTCAGGGCACATGCCCAGGTTGCGGGCTCGATCCCCAATAGGGGGAGTGCAGGAGGCAGCCTATCACTGTTGCTTTCTCATCGATGTTTCTATCTCTCCCTCTCCCTTCCTCTGAAATAAATATATATATATTAAAAAATAATATTGACACTGCATTTTTATAGAGCTTTTTAACTATTTTGCTTCCTATAGAGAAAGGCAAAATGGCCTATCATAGGCTCTGGAGTCAGACCACAGGGCTTAGAATTTCAGCTGTAGCCCAGCTGGGCGTGGCTCAGCGGTTGAGCATCAACCTAGGATCCAGGCGATCAGAGTTCGATTCCCAGTCAGGGCATATGCCGGGGTTGCAGGCTAGGCAGCCGATCAATGACTCTCTCATCATTCTTGTTTCTATCTCTCTCTCCCTCTCCTTTCCTCTCTCTGAAATCAATAAAGATATGTTTAAAAAAAAAAAAATTCAGCTCTAACTCTCTGGGTCTCAGTTTTCTCATCTGTACAATGGGTCCAGGATAACCCCTTAAGCGAAATCGCAGAAGAAAACACTGACAACAGCTGTGACTGATACTCACAACCATCTTATAGCATTTTAATCCCCTTCTTGGAGGAGTAACACAAGAGGAGCTGAAGTGGGAAATCTGAGACAGCAGGAAGACAAGGGAAGTGAGAAGAACTTGTATTTGGGGCAAGCCCACCCCAATCCAAGCTGCACACTGCATAGGGTCCTTGCCCAAGAGGGGGCTCAAAGACAGGTATGGAGGTGACCAGGGCTAAAACAAAGATTTCACTGCAGTGTGATAAGGGCAGTGACAGAGAGAAGCATAGGAAGGGCTCTGAGAGTGGAGGAGGTGACCCGGGACTTGAGTACCAAAGGACAAGAGGGAGTGAGGCAGACAAGGCAGGGAGAGGATGGACCTACAGAATGGAGCTACATGGGGCAAGAATGGGAGAGCTCCCAGGCCAGGGTGGGCTCCACAAACATTGGGGAACTGAAATGAGGTTCTCTGACCCCAGCAGAGGGATGAAAGGCTCGTGTGTGGTGGGAGGAAACCGCGGAGGTAGCCAGCCAGCATGCTGTGGCTAAGACTTCAAGAGGCCACATTTGAGACTGGGAGCAGGGCTGTCACCAGGAACAAGGTCATGAGGACCCCCTGGGCTACCATAGTGAAGATCAACCCTGCCTGGGAGCAATGAAGCTTTTCAGCAGAAGAATGCCAATCAACTTGAATTTCCAAGATGCCTTTGGCTTCAGAGGGGAGAACAGTTTGGAGGGAACTGAGTAGCAGGCAAGGAGTCCACATAGGGGGTGACTGCTAATCCTGGGAGAGATGATGAGCCCCAAGCTTGGGCTGTGTACTGAGACTGGAGAAGAGACAAATACCAAATAATTGGAAGGTCAAATGGGCAAGGTCTGGGGTAGGTATTATTGTCTAGTTTATACTGAGGAAACTGAGGCAGAGTTTAAATAGTCCCCCCATGTCACCTACCTAGTTCATAAACAGTAATGCCAGGATCCTAATCCACCTTGATCTGCCCTGAAACCCAGGAAAATGAAAGAATCATCTATAAAGCCAGGCCACTGAGTGGGGGAGGGGTGCGGGGGGTGTGGGGGCAGGGCAGCAGGGTCATTATCAAAGCAGAGAAGCTGGAACTCAGCTGCAAATTTCATCAGGAGTTGATTTTCCACCAGATGGAGGGGACACATGGGGAAGTTGGAAGAGAACTCAGGGAGGTCAGAAGAATGTCTGCCTGTGCCTCACCCAAAGGTTCTGGTTTGGGAGCATGCCAGGGAAAGGACCTCGGGCTGTGCCAGAGCACACTAGTGGTTCCCACACTCCAAGTGCACCACATTCTCCTGGGGGTAGTGATTTCACAGTGGGTTCCCAGCCCCTCCCCGAATGGCTGATCCCACAGGTGGGGCTGTGCAGGGGATCCTGCTTCTCCTGTAAGCATCCCTTCTTTATTGGGATGTAGGCAGCTCCTCAAAGCACAGGGCTTGGGACCACCAGCCTTGCAGGCAGAGCGTCCACTTACTGATTCTGACCTTGGCCACAGTTTTTTCAACTGCTCTTACCAAACATTTTTTAATGGAATATATTTAATTTTTTCCTGAATCTTTTACTGTGGTAAAATATAAAAACAATTGACCACGGAAACCATTTTTGAGCATACAGATCAGTGGCATTAAGGACATTCACACTGCTGTGCAACTACCATCATAACCATCTCCAGAACTTTTCCATGTTCCCCAACTGAAACTGTCCCCATTAAACATTAACTCCCCACCCCCCACACCAGCTTCTGTTAACTACTATTCTACTTTCTGTTTCTACGAATTTGACTGTTCTAGGCCCCTGATATAAGTGTAATCATACAATTGTCTTTTTGTGACTGGGTTACTTCATGTAGCATGTCTTCAAGGTTGATCCATGTTGTAGTGTGTCAGTTTCCTTCCTTTTTAAGACTGAATAATATTCCACTGTGTGTATATAACACTGTGAAATAGTAGAAAAAATACACATTGGTCTCTCCCTCCAGTTCCTGGCACAGAGCTCCTAAAACCCTTGTAATTTCCTAAGTGATATGAGCACTCAGAGCATCTTTTGTTCTAATATTTGGTCTTTGACCAGAGCTCCTAAATTTCTTGGAATCTCCGGGGTGGTAGCAATGCCTTCTGTTCTAATGAGGTGACTTTTGGTGGGATCCTGGATGACATCAGGATGGGGGCTTGTCACCAGATAGATCAGGCCATGATTAGAAGCCTGGAATTTTCAGCCCCATCCTTCATCATCCGAGCTGGAGATTGGGTTAACCAATCCTGCCTATGTGATGAAGCTTCCATACAAATCCCTAAAGCATGGGGTTCAGAGAACTCTGGGTTAGTGAACACACATACAACGCCACAGGAACAGGAGGTCCCTGTGCTTGGGACCCTTTTGGAACCCACCCTATTATTAATCTCTTCATCTGTTTATTCCTATTCTTTATTATATCCTTTGTAGTAAACTGGTAAACGTAAATAAGTTTCCCTGAGTTCTGTGAGCCATTCTAGAAAATTATCGAACCCAATCTCTGAGTTATAGCCAGTCAGGGAAGTACCGGTGACAATCTGGGACTTGAGATTGGTATCCGAAGTTGAGGAGAAGCAGTCTTGTGGGACTGGTCCCTTAACCTGTGGGATCTTACACTATCTCCAGATAAATAGTGTCAGAATTGAGTTAAATGGTAGTACACCCAGCTGGTGCAGAGAACTGGTTGATGTGTGGAAAATTCACACATCTGATGTCAGAAGTGAAGTGTGGCCTGGCCGGGAGTACCTCAGCAGTTGAGCATCAACCTAGGATCCAGGAGATCACGGTTCGATTCCCAGTCAGGGTGCATGTCCAGCTTGCGGGCTCGATCCCCAGTCGGGGGGGTGCAGGAGGCAGCTGGTCAATGACTCTCATCATTGATGTTTCAACTCTCTCTCCCTCTCCCTTTCTCTCTCTGAAATCAATAAAGATACATATATATATATATATATTTTTTTTTTTAAGTGAAGTGTGGTAGTAGGGTGAGAGTAAAGGAGAAATACAGGAGTGTTTTTCTTATAAAACCACATTTTGTTTATCCAGTCAGCCACTGATGGACTTTTGGGTTGTTTCTATTTTGGGCTATTATGGATAATGCTATGAACATCGGTTCACACAAATATCTGTTTGAGTCCCTGCTTCCAATTCTTTTGTGTATATACTCAGAAGTGGAATTGTTGGATCAAATAATTCTATGTTTGATTATGGGAGGAACTGTCATATTCTTTTCCACACAACTGCAGCATTTAACCTCCCCACCAGCAATGCACAAGGTATCCAATTTCTCCACATCCAATGCCAAAACTTGTTTTCTGTTTTGTTGTTTTGTTTTGCTTTTTATAATAAGCACCTTAATAGGTATGAATTGTATCTCACTGTGGTTCTGATTTGCATTTTCCTAATGATTAATGATGCTGAACAACTTTTCATGTAATTATTGGCTATTTGTTTATCTCCTATGAAGAAATGTCTACTCAAGTCCTTTGCCTACTTTCTGAATTGAGTTGGTGGTTGTTGTTTTGTACTTGAGTTTTAGGAGTTCTTTATATATTCTGGATGTTAATCCTTTATCAGATATGACTTGTAAATATTTTCTCCCATTTAATGGGTTGTCTTTTTGCTCTTTTGACAGTGTCTTTTAATAAACAAGAATTTTTATTTTTATTTTGGTGAAGTCCAATTTATACAATTTTTCTTTTGTTGCCTGTATCTTTGGTATCACATCCAAGAAATCTTTGCCAAATCCAATGTCACAGAGCTTTTCCTCTGTGTTTTATTCTAAGTTTTACTTATCTCTTACATTTAAATCTTTGATTCATTTGGAATTAATTTTTGTATCATGGTATAAAGAATCCAACTTCATTCTTTTGCATGCAGATATCCAGTTTTCCAACACCATTTGTTGAAAAGTCCTTTCCCCATTGAACGGTCTTGGTACCCTTGTCAAAAATCACTTGACCATACACGCAAGGGTTTATTTCTGGGCTTTCTACTGTATTCTTTTGGTCTCTACATGTTTGCCTTTATGCCAGCACCACACTCTTTTCATTATTACAGCTTTACAGTAAATTCGGGAATCAGGAAGTGTGAGACCTCTAACTCTGTTCTCCTTTCTAGACTATTTTGGTTATTCAAAGTCCCTTGAGACACTATAGGAATTTTAGGATGGATTTTTCTATTTCTGCAAAATACATCATTGGGATTTTGATAAGGATTGCATTGAATCTGTAGATTTCTTTAGGTAGTATTGACATCTAAAAGATATTAAGTTCTCCAATCCATAAACACAAGATATCTTTCCATTTATTTGTAACTTTACTTTCTTTCATCAATGTTTGTTTGTTTGGGAGGTTTTTGTTTGTTTTAGTTTTCAGTGTATTAGTCTTTCACCTCCTTGGTTATGTTGACTGCTAAGTATTTTATTCTTTTCGATGCTATTGTCAATGAAATTGTTTTCTTAATTTCCTTTTAAGATTGTTCTGATAGTAGACGGGAGCAGAACTGATTTTTATGTGTTCACTTTATATCCTGCTATGTTGCTGAATTTATTTATTCATTCTAACAGTTTTTTTGTGGAATCTTTAGGGTTTTCTGCATATATGATTACCTGCTATGGTAAACTGAGGTAATTTTGCTTCTTCCCTTCCAATGTGGATGCCTCTTATTTCTTTTGCCTAACTGCTCTGGCTAGAACTTACAGTACTATGTTAAACAGAAGAGGCAAAAGCAGCATCCTGTCCTGTTACAAATCTTAGATGAAAAGCTGTCAATCTTTTACCACTGAGTATAATGTTAGATGTGGGCTTTTCGTATATGGTCTTTATGACGTTGATGTATCTCCTTCTATTCCTCGCTTGTTGAGTGTTTTTATCATGTGGGTTTTTTCTTCAGCCTGGTAATATAATTACATTACATTGACTTTTGTGTATGGAACCACCCTTGCATTCCAGGAATAAATCCCACTTGGTCATGGTGTGTAATACTTTCAATATGCTCCTGAATTTTATTTGTTAGTATTCTGTTGAGGATTTTTTCATCACTGTTCATAAGCAATATCAGTTTTCTTTTCTTATATTGTCTTTGTCTGGCTTTGATATCAGGGCAATAAATTATTTAGAAAGTATTCCCAACTCTTCAAATTTTTAAAAAGAATTTGAGGCAAATGTGTGAATTCTTCTTTAAACATCTGATAGAATTCAACAGTGATGCCATGTGGTCCTGGGCTTTTCTTTGTTAGGAAGTTTTCAATTACTTATTACATTTACTAACTTCTTTAGGTCTATTCAGACCTTGTATTTTGTTGTGATTCAGTCTTGGTACATTTTGTGTTTCTAGAAACATTTCCATTTCATCTAGGTTATCCAATTTGTTGATGTGTATTCTCTCTTATAATTCTTTTTATTTCTATAAAATTGGTAGTAATGCCCCTACTATCATTTTTTATTTATTTTAGTAACTGAGACTTCCCTCTTTTTTTCTTATGCAGTCTAGCTAAATGTTTGTCAATTTTGTTAATCTTTTTGAAAATTGTATTATACATTAATATATTAACTTTATGGATTAGATATATTTTGGTTTTGTTGATTTTCTCTAGTTTTTCTATTCTCTATTTTATCTGTGCTCTAATATTTATTCTTTCCTTCCTTCTGCTACCTTACCACCACTCTCTTTTGGTGACTATTTGCAAGGAATACTTTTTCCACTCTTTAATTTTCGTATTTTTGTCTTTGGGTCAAAATGAGTCTCCTGTAGTCAGCATATAGTTGGATCATTTTTTTAAACCCATTCTGCTAATCTATGTCTTTTGATTGGAGAATTTCATTTATTTACATTAATAGTAATTACTAATAAGAAGAAACATATTTTTGTCATTTCCCTATTTGTTTTCTATAGCTTCCCCACCCTCATTTCCTGTATTACTGTCTTATTTTGTGTTTAGTTGACTTTTTGGCAGTGAAATATTTTAATTCTCTTCTCACTTCCTTTTGTGTATATTCTATAGCTATTTTCTTTATGCTTGCCAGGGAAATTACATTTAACATACTAAAGTTATAACACATACTTCATAACACTCTCATTTGAATTTATGCCAGCTTAATTTCAATAGCATACAAACACTGTTCTTCTACATAGTTTCATCCACACAGCCTTTCAGTTATTGTATCTTTATTCATTGTGCATTCAAAAATATAAATTAATAATTGTTTCTTATGCATCGGTCTTTTTAAATCATATAGAAAACAAAAAGTGGAGTTACAAACCAAAATTATAATAATAATAATAGTTTTTAACTGCTCATATATTTACTTTTACCAGAGAATTTTATTTCTTTATAAAGATTCTATTCACTCTCTAGTGTCCTTTCATTTCAATCAGAAGGACCCCCTTTAGCATTTCTTGCAGGGGATGTCTAGTGATAATATACTAACTCAGCTTTTGTTTATCTGGAAATGTCTTAATTCTTCCCTCATTTTTGAAGGATGGTTTTGCCAGATACAGAATTCTTGGTTGACAGTGTTTTTCTTTCAGTACTTTGAATATATTAATAAGGTTTATATTTAAGCTTTCTGAACCTGTTTCTGCCTACCTAAAATCAGAATAATTATCTACTTTATTAGTTTGTTGGTGGTAAGTGGGGGTAGATGAGAAAATATAGGCAGAACACCTAGGTCAATGTTGGGCTTCCAGTAGGTGCCCAACTTGATTGAATCATAGCAGGTATAATTTATACTTTTAGATGAGACAATTGAGGCCCAGAATCCTGACTGGCCCCAGGTCACACAGCCAATGTGGAAGAAGAAACTAGGGCTTGAATGGGGTCTTCTGCCTACTGTTCCCGATATCCCACTACGTTGAAGACTCCGCATCATCTAATGAGCAATTTCTAATTTTGTAGGGCCCAGCCATCCTGAACAATGCTGCTCGCCCTGTACATTTGTTTCCTCTGGCTGTCTACCAGTGGCCTCTGGACTGTCCAGGCTAAGGAGCCTGATGTTGACATAAGCATAAGGAGCCACCACCGGGACCTGGCTCCAAACAATGTTGACTTTGCCTTTGGCCTGTATAAGCACCTAGTGGCCTCAACTCCTGGCAAGAACATCTTCATCTCCCCCGTGAGCATTTCCATGGCCTTGGCTCTGCTTTCCCTGGGTGCCCACGGGTACACAAGAGCCCAGCTTCTCCAGGGCCTGGGCTTCAATCTCACTGAGACATCAGAAGCCAAGATCCACCAGGGCTTCTGGTACCTCCAACGCCTCCTCAGGGAGTCAGGCACCACCTTGGAAATAACCATGGGCAATGCCTTGTTCCTCAACCAGAGCCTGGAGCTTCTAGAGTCATTCTCAGAAGACACGAAGCATTACTATGAGTTGGACACCTTGGCTATAGATTTCCAGGACTGGGCCAGAGCCAGTAAGCAAATCAATGAATATATCAAGAATAAGACACAAGGGAAAATCGTGGACTTATTCTCAGAGTTGGATAGCCCAGCCACGCTTATCCTGGTCAACTACATCTTCTTCAAAGGTACCCCTACCCATCCCATTCTGACAAGACCTCATCTACTATTGCCAAGAATAGTAACAGCTATCAAAATCCAGGGTGCATTCTTAGGCAAAGCCTTTTGTTTTACAAAGCACATACACATCTGTGAGTCTCCATCTTCACCATAATCCTATTAGGAAGATGGAATTATATAATCTTATGAAAGATCCAAATGACAACTGGAAGAGTTGAGTAACTCGCCCAAGCTCTTACAGGTTGGTTTGAGGCCCAAACATGTAACGGTGAACAGTATGGCTGCCTCACAGTCTACAAACATTGGCTGAGTCCTGGTTATGAGTCAGGCACTGGGAAAGGTACTAGAAATACAGCCTAGAACCAAACAGACCTCAGGAACTCTCAGGCTGCCCCTGAGTTAACATATACGCATTTCCCAAGTGCTCAGAACCAGCTCTGACCAGGTCCTACTCATACCGAACTTAAGTTCCTCTTCACCCATTTGGAACAGGTTTTCCAAAGTGCATGTTCATAAAAATCACCAGGGAGACTTGTTAAAATTATAGATTCCTGATCGAAGACCAGGCCTACTAAAGCAAAACCTCCATGGGAAAGTCCTAGAATTTTCATTTTTAAACAAGGTAACCTCCTCTAATAATTTTAATGATCAGATAATTTGGGGATATATTGTTCTTGAGAATAAAATCTAAACTCCTTAGTTCTCAACCCCCATCCACCCTCATGGATATTTGGCAATGTCTGGAGATATTTGTGGTTGTCACAGCTAGGGGTGGGGTGTGCTACTGGCATCTACTGGAGTGGTGTCTATTGGGTAGAGGCCAGGGATGCTGCTAAAAACCCTAGAATGCACAAGACAACCCCCACAATATCTACCTCAAATGGCATAGTCCCAAGGTTGAGAAGCCCTGGCACAGAGTCATCTACTTCTCTGTCCTCTCCAGCCTCCTGTCAACATTTTCCCTACACACACACAAACACACACACAGTCAGTCAGACCACACTGAATTCCTTTGAGTATGGCTGTCCCCACAGAAGCCTGTATGAGTTCCCTATTGCTGCTATAACAAATAACTACAAATTTGGTGGCTTAAAACAATGCAAATTTATATTACAATTCTGAAGGTCAAAAGTCCAAAATAAGTCACATTGGGTTAAAGTCAAGATGTTAGTAAGGCATGTTCCTTCTGGTGGTCTAAGGCTCTAAGGAAGAATTTGATCCTTGCCTTTCCCAGCTTCTAGAAGCCACCTGTCCTTGGTTCTCGGCCCCATTCCCTCTTCAAAGGCATAGTCTCACCCAGTAACGCATCACCCCGACAACTGTTTCTGTCATCACATCTCTTTTCTGACTCTGTCCCTCTTGTCATCCTCTTCCACTTTGAAGGATCCTTGTGATTACACGGGGCTCAGCTGGATAATACAGAATAATCTCCTCATCTCAAGGTTAGTTGATTCCCTCTTGCTATGCAATATAAAGTATTCACAGGTTCCAGGGATTAGGACATGGACATCTTTGGGGAGCCATTCTTCCTGCCACAAGCCCATGCCCTTTTGGCCCCCTGAGCCCTCCCTCAAATTGTCCATCTGCCTAAAACTTCTTCCCACCTTTCAAATATTGGCTCAAAAGTCACCTCCTCCAGACTTCTTTTGGAGGATGTTTTGAGTCTCGTCAAGTTATCTCACTTGCACCAATGCCAGCGTAGCTCAGTTGTTTGGGTGTTATTCTGAGCACGAAAATCAAACCTGTGCCAGTTTGATTCCTGGTCGTGGGCTCCATCCTCAGTAGGGCCCTGGTAGGGGGTGTGCCGGAGGCAACTGATCAATGTTTTGCTGTTTCACTCTCACATCGATGTTTCCCTCTCTCACTCTCTCTCCCTCTAAAAATGAATAAAAATATTTTTTTTAATTACCTCACTTGCTGTGAGACACTCAGACAATGAGTTCACACTCAGTTGTTGAGGATGGACCAGGAATGGCTCCTGGGTCTCCAGGCTCTGCATCCATAGTTCTCCATGCAGCCTCCAGCCTCTCCCTGTTGTCTCCATTAGCATCCCTTACAAAGGGGTTGAGGCTGGCTCAGAACCAAGAGTTTTAGCTTCATGGTCCATAGATCCCATAGGCAGTGGGACTGAGAAGGATCTGCCTGGAGCTATGCTCTGGCCACCTCACTGGGAAACAGTGGCCTCAACACAGGCTTCACGGGCTTCTAGGCTTAAGGTCAAAGGCAGCCAGACTCTGCATCCATAGCTCTTATCCCTGCAACCTCCAGCCTCTCCCTGTTGACTGAGGACCCGCTGGACTCAGGGTTCTCAGTCATCTCCTGACCCAGGGAGACTTAACCTAGAGCCCTTGTAAGACTCAACTCCTGTCTTTTTTATTTTTTAATCCTCCCCCAAGGATATTTTTCCCCCATTGCTTTTTCAGAGAGAGTGGGAGGGAGAGAAAGAGAAACATCGAGTGGTTGCCTCCTGCTCATGCCCTGACCATGCCAAACCCGCAACCAAGGTATGTGCCCTTGGCCAGAATTGAACCTGGGACCCTTCGGTCCTCAGGCTGATGGTCTAACCACTGAGCCAAACCAGCTAGGGCAACAACTCCTGTCTTTAAATATCCAAAGGTCTATCACCTGCAAGAGGACTCAGAATTGCTTGGAATAAGCTCAGAAGGACTAAAGAGGCTCAGCAGGCAGGCATTACAATCAGGCAGACTTTGGGTCCATCTAAGGAGCAATTTTCTTCCCATTAGAGCTGACCAATAGTGGAAAGTCCCACCTGTAAGAGTAGTGAGTTCCCCATCACGAGACAAGCAAAGAGGTTGTGTAATAACATCGTGGAACAGATTTGAGTCCAGTTCTTAGTGGGGACCTTGTTACCTTAAAGGAATCTTCTCACCTTGACTCTGCCTCCAGGAAATGTGGTGTAGCCCTCAGGGCCACAATGGAGGTCAGGAGCCTCCTGCAGGGGAATGGGTACAATCAACTGGGCAGCCAGGATATCTGCTGGGCTTCTGTGACCAGGATGTGAAAGAGTGGGGATGGAATGGATGGTCCATTCCACTAAACTTCCCCCAACCCCTGACCTTGAATTTGCAGCCTGAGATCTAGCACCTCTTCCACAGCCCTCCAATCCAGGATCCACTCCAAGCGGGGGCTATGAGGCAAAGTATGGTTTACTGAATTCTATCCCCAAATCCCAGGGCCAGCATTCTCTTGTTCATGCCCTCTTTCTGTTTTCAGGGCCAATCTCAGAAACGGAGCTAATCCCCAATCCATTCCAAGGGTAGAAGATGGAAATCTCTTAAACCTCTAGGGATTTCCCTTTTTACCAGGAAACTCTGGCAGACTGGTGGGGACCTTCCGGGGTGAGGAAGGCTGCTGTGTAATTTGCTTAGTGGTTACACCTGGTGCTCAGCTGCCACCAAGCTCCTGCTTACACCGGCCTGTCTCCTGCCCTCCCTCTCCCTCCTCTTCCCAGGTACCTGGGCACACCCCTTTGACCTGGAAAGCACCAGAGAGGAGAACTTCTATGTGAACGAAACAACCCTGGTGAAGGTGCCTATGATGTTCCAGTCAAATGAGATCAAGTACTTTAATGACTCAGTGCTCTCCTGCCAGCTGGTGCAGCTGGACTACATGGGCAACGGGACAGTCTTCTTCATCCTTCCGGACAAGGGGAAGATAGACACCGTCATCACTGCACTAAGCCGGGACACCATTCAGAGGTGGTCTGAATCCCTGACCAGTGGGTAAGCCCTTCAGCCAACTGTGTGGACTTCTGAAGTGGATGTGTTCCTAGAAAGTGGGGTGGGTAGAAAAGGGATGCACCTGGACCCCCTTCTTGCCCCAGACTCACCCTCCAGGGCTCACTGTTTTTCTGACTGCTAGGTCCCCAAAGGCCATGAGGTTCTCTGACCTAGAGGACACTCATTTATATATCGTGGTCTATTGACACCGAGATACTTTGGGGCATTCTACAAAGTGAGGTCCCTGAGAGGTTAATAGCCACCCTCTGTGTTACCACATTTTTGCATTATTTTCTTAAACTGAGCTCACCAATCATCCAGCTACCCACTTTTCCATTTTACTATCTTGCTTGCCTGAAACCAAGCACTACTAAAGATGCCAGAGAGACTACATTTAAAAGTATAATGAAAGTGACCACAATATCCACCATGGGACCAACACAAAGTCTATGAATGATTCTTAAGTCACTCAGGAATCTAACTCTTTTTCAAGTAAGTAAAAAATCAGGACATAAAGTAGGTAATAAATAAGGAGAAAGAGAGTGAGGTGTCCGTTCTGATAGGTTGGTGGCCAGGGGAAGAACTAGCCAATGAATCTCAGGCCCAAGAAAGGGGCAGGCTCAGAGCACATATTCAGGGAGGGCTGGCTGAGCATGTGAGCAAGCATGAATGAATGAATGGATGAATGAATGGATGAACAAATGAATTCATTTTCCCCCAGGCACTTCTGAGCTAGAGGACAATCAAAATTATGGTGAGGCATTTGCCCAGCCCCAATCCTCACCCTGGAGGAGGAGCAGATATTTTTGAACATGATCCTCACTCTTGGGAGATTCGAGTTCTGTCTGTAACCGAGCAATCAGAGTAATACCAACCAACATGGGACCTGGGGGTGGGTGGGAGACTGCAGACTCAAAGGGCAGAGGGGACACAAGGGAGGGAACGGGCACTTGGATCTGGAGTAGCTCAGAAAGGCTCACAGAGCAGGTGTCATTCCTTTCATTCCCTCATTCATATATTCACTTAATGAAAGCACATGCCATGTACCATTCACAAGGCTAAGGAGAAGGGATAGAATGGTGAACATGACAAAGTGTAGATGACAAAGTGTAGACTTCAAAGACTCCAGAGCAGAAAACAGATTCTGGTGGAATTAACAGTGGCACAATGACATAAGCTCTGTCTGAGGGAGAGAGGAAGGAGATGTGTAAAGGGCTGGGGGGTGGGATGCCTGACTCGGTCCCAGGGGACTGGGGAAGAGGATGCAGAGTGGATTGCTTTGGCCTTGAACTGTGTGTTGAGCCTTAGTGAAAGTTCAACCAGCAGGAAGTGGCCCCTAGAGCATGAGAGGAAGAGGGAATGGCACCAACCAAGTCAGGGAGGCCTTACCCAGGGCACCAGCAAAGCTGGCCAGCAGCAGCAAAGTGAGAAAAACCCTATTCAGATGAACTTAGCAATCCAAGAATTTGCAGGTACAAAATCTAGAAAGAAGCTCTTCTACTTTATTACATATGTAGGTTTTGAGCTTCATGCTCTCAATTATTTTTACTCTGAATTATACTTTCCACTGCTCCCTGCTGGTGCTCTTGGAGAGGTTAATCCGGTTCTATGAATGGACATGGAGGGGCTGGAAGTCTCACCTCTCTCCAGCAGGGATTTGGGGTCTAGTCAGCTCTGTGATTCAGAGAGACCCCCTATGGCTACATGTGGGAGATAGAAGGCATTCTTAGAGTCCTAGAACCAAACATACCTGCCCTGAGTGTGTGTGTGGGGGGGGGGGGGGGGGGGGATATGTGGAGGTGGGGGATGCATGTGAGCCTGTTTGGAGGATGGAAGGTAGGGACCCATTCCCCAGCTCTTCACCATTTCAACTGCCCATCCCCACCACACCCTGAATCCTCGCAAAGGGAACCTGTAATTCAGGTACAGTGCAACCAGGTGCGGGTAATGCACCGTGATTCTAACGAATTCCGGACCCTAATGTGTTGCAAGTGAGGTAGATAATATTTCTCTTTACACCAAAAATAATCTCTTCACTAAACAACTTTAATTTACCATCAATCAAAAACACATGCCAATTTCTTCTATATACTTTTTAAAATAAACATCCAAGGTAAAACTCTGCACCTTTAGCCCTCCTATGTGACGGGGCATGAATAATTCCCTACTCCATCTGAACAGGGCCTGCCCAGTCCCAGCAGACAGACCCTCCGCCTGCTTCCCAGTGCACCCAGCTGGCACCCTCAGCTCCAGCTTGCACCCACCTCCCACAGGAAGCCCCTGTGCCCCACTCAGAGCTCACACTCTCTCCTTCCTCTCTGTCCCCTTGTTCTGCTGCCACTTACCTGCCCGCTGAGCTGTGTGGTGTGGGCAGCTCTCTAAGGGTGAGGAGATGGGATTTGAGGCAGCTAGTCCTGTTTCTTCGAGTTCCTGCTGCTTCCCAGGGGTGTGACTTGGGAAATCCTCAGCCTCTGCGGAGTTTCAGTCTCTCACTCTGGACACTGACGATGGTGACCCCAACCTGGTAGGGTTGTGTGAGCGAGTGCAGACTAGAGGAGGTTCAGAGGTAAAGCAAGTCTGCCAGGTGCATGATGTAGGTCCACCTCCCTTACTTTCCATTGCTATTTCCCAGCTGAGAGGAGAATTTACATCCTGCTCATCTACGGTTCCTCCTCTGTTCCCCTTGAGTGATGTCCTCAAGTTCCCACTGGCTGCTTACAGCCTCCAGGCCTCCCAGGGCCATTAGCTCAGTGCAGTGAGGCTGCTCCTGCTGTGGAGCCCGTGTCATTTCACTGACACCCCTCAGACTCAGGCATCTTCTCACCCTCTGGAGAACAGGAAAAGGAGGAAATATTTACATGAAATTAATGTTTTGATAGGTAAAAACGTTTAGCATGATTTCCAGCATGATTCCCCCTGCCTTTTTAGAAATCCCACTGGCTTTATCCAAGGGGACCTACAGGTGGAGTCATGGAATTCTTACAGAATCGACCTCAGAGCTTCCACACAGAAGGGCCATGGCAGAGACCCTGCTGCCCTGCGCTGCCTTGCTGTGGAGATGAGGACAGCACAGAGAGGGAGGGCCTTGGCCCTGCCACACAGTGCAGTGGCACAGCTGGGGCCAGGACCCCTGCTCCCAGCCAGGTGCTCCCTTCCCCACCCCAACTTCTGGACTTCTTAGGGACCCTTTTCTTCAATGGCCCACTGTCCAGCTGTATCACAGGTGGAATCAGCTCAAAGAAAAAGCTGAGAAGAAAAGACTGCAACTCAGAGGCCCAAAGAGGGAGCTGCCTATGTGGTAGAGGGAGAGGCAGACCTGGCACTGTCCCTGTCCCTGTCCCTGCATCGTCCCCAAAGAACCTGTCCAGCTAGGAGGCAGGGTCTGGAGGGATCACGGGAAGTCTGGCTGGCCAAGCCCAGCCCTGGGAAAGTCTAACCTCATCTGCTTCCCCCCTGAGCAGCCCAGTAGACCTGTACATCCCAAAGGTCTCCATCTCTGAAGCCTATGACCTTGGGGGCCTTCTGGAGGACATGGGAATTGCAGACTTGCACAATAGCCATGCAAATTTCTCAGGCATCACCCAAGAGGCCCAGCTGAAGATGTCCAAGGTAAGTGTATCCAGGGCCTACCTTTTCTTCCCCAAAATGCATAAGCAACATGGAGCCCACTCATGAATAGGCCTCCAGGCCCCAGGCTGAGAGAGCACCAGGTGTTGTCCAAGCCCCTAGTTTTACAACAGGCTAAGCGGAGGCTCATCAAGAAAATGTGCTGTCCCCAAGGTCATACAGGAAACTAATGACAGGGAGGGCTAGAGCCTAGGCATCTACCCATTCCACCAGGCCATGCAAAGGGGGCACTGTGTAAAATGAAGTCATCAGAGGAGGCCTGTGAGAGGCCCCTGCAAAAAGAAACCGGGAAAGTGGAAAATGTCTAAATGACATCACACTAAGCCTTCTACCCAATTACATTCACACCCTGATCAGCTTTCTGTCATTATTTATTCCTCCATCCATTCAGGAAATATTTACTGAACGTCTACAATGTGCACTGAGTGTGTCTCCACTACTCAGATGCGGCCCTATCCCCACAGACCTTATAGTCCTAGGGGTGACAAAACAAGAGAGGGCACAGGAGAAAGTTGTAGTAGTAGCAGCCCCCTCACTCAAGCACATGGACTTTGACCACTGGATATTATCCCAATTTCTCCAAGGAGGAATCTCTGGCCCAGGGAAGGTAAAATAACTCACCTAGGCCACAGAGCTAGTAAAGAGCAGCCTGACATTTGACCTAGGGTCTATTCCACTCAAAACCGCATTTCCCAAGACACACTGTCAGAGTTCTTATCCCAATTCAGCTTCTTCCTAGCCACTCAAACCCTCCAATTCCTTGTTGTGCAGTCAATGAGAGTCCTTGCTCTGTAAGATTTGGTTATTTAATTGCCAATTCTTATCTGATGGAGGCTTTTGATACAAGCTACTCAAGCATGTTGCCAATTTCAGAATTCCTTCTAATTTTGTTCACAACAAAACAGAGATTACTGGTTTCCATAAAGGGTAGGCACAAGCACTTTTCATGAACTGAACCCTACTACTTACCCAGCAGAGTGAAAAGGGAGCGAGGGCTGCCTCTACTAGCCCAGGACCCAGTGAGGTCCAACTAGTGCCACAAGACCCTTAACCTTTATGTGGTGGGTTCCACCTGCCAGCTTCCTAAGGAGGAAGTCTAGGTGCAGCCAGGGTTCTGGAGGTGGACAGACCTCAGCTTTAGTCCTAGGGCTGCGACTCAGATAAGAAGCCAGCAGCTTCAGCCTCAGCTTCACAATCCATAAAACCAAGGGTGGGAGGAGCCCAAGCAACAAGGTGAAGAAAGCTCCCAACATACATTAGGTACTCAACCACCAGCTTTGGTCCATCCCAACAGGTGGTCCATAAGACCATGCTGCAATTTGATGAGAAGGGTGTGAAGGAAGCTGCTCCCATTGAAGTCACCCAAAACATGGCACCTGAGCCTCTCACCCTTCGCTTCAACCAGCCCTTCATTGTCATGATCTTCGACAACTTCACGTGGAGCAGCCTTTTCCTGGTCAAGATTGTGAATCCAGCCTAAGGGTCTATCCTCCGAAGAGCCACAGTACAGTCTGACTCTAGGCATCAAGGACTCCACAGAAATGATGCATTGGGGGGGAGGGTCCTCCCAAGTCTTCTCCAGGTTTTCCCTGTAATAAATGGCATCAGGACTAATGACAGTGTGTTGCAGAAGAAAGGTGGGACACCTGATAAAATCTGAATAATATCCATATAATAAAGTAATATAATTTCTTGTTTTGATCATTGTACAATGGTTAAGTAATGATATGTGGAAGCTGGGGGAAAGTATATGGAAACTCTTAGTTTTGGAAATTTTTGTATGTTTGAAATTATTTCTAAATAAAAACTTTTAAAAAAGAAGAAATTGTGTAAGCCAAAATACAAGAGGAAGACATTTTTGAAGTGCTAGGGGGAAAATGTCATAATATCTTTCAAACGGAAAAAAAAAAAAAGCAAAAGCAAGTCTTCAAAAATTAAGGCAAAATAAAGATTTTTTTTTTTAGATAAACGATAGCTGAGAAAGTTTATCAGTTTCACTAAAGACATTTTTAAGGTAGTTCTTTAGGCAGAAAAAAAGATGACTATAGATGGAAACTTGGACCTATATGAAAGAACGAAGAGCCCTGGAAAGGGCAAATACATATGTGGGTAAATACAAAATATTTTTAAAATATCTTTAAAATATAATTTCTGCTTAAAGCAGAGAAAGTTTCCAATTTACTGCTTCTCAATTCCAATCTTCCCTTCATTCTGCTCTGCAAAATTAAATCTGGACCTTTTAGTATTTTTGCGTTGCCTGCTGGGCATGATGCTAAATTCTGTCAGTAGAGAGTGCTAGAGTGACACTGCAGGAGGAAGAGGCCTTACCGTCCTGGTTAAGGGCAAAAAGTATTAAATGAGATAAAGAACTGAACTGACTGACAAACAAATAGACATATGAATAGATGTGATAGAAATGATAGATAAATAGATGAAAGATAAATACATGATAAACAGATGGATGGATTGGGCATATATCTTGAAAAATAAGAATCAAAGTATACTTCCTTAAATATACCATTTATATCATATACATATACATATTATACATATATATATATACACATATATATATGAGAACTTGAATCTTAAAGCCATCATATTACTTAGCAAGAAAACACAAAATGTATTCCCACTAAGGTCAAGAGTAAGACAAGGCTGCTCATTACATCTTTTACCACTTTACATTGTCCTAGAGGTATTAGTGCAATCAGAAAGGGAAAGCAGAGGTGTAGAATTGGAAAAAAATGTAGTAAAGCTCTATTTGCAGATGACATGTAATATACCTGCTTAACCCTAGCAAATCAATGATAAAACAAAATCAAACAATGAAAGAATTCAGACTGATATCAGGATAAAGAACTTACAGGCAAGAACAGCCTTCATACACACAAAAACCAGTTAAGACATATAATGGAAGAGAAAACCCAAAGGCAACCAAAAAGATACAACACTTAGAAATAAACAAGAAATACACACAATCTGCATTCAGAAAATTATAAAATACTTCCTAAAGATGCAAAATTAGACTTGAACACATGGAAAAATATTTCTTCTTGAACAAGATGCCTCAACATCATCCAGGTATCTGTTTTCCCTAAGTTAATTTGACCATCTAATGATATTCCAATAAAAATATTAACACATTTTTTTCTAGAGATAGGCAAGATGATACCAAAGTTCATATTAAAAAAAATAAACATGCAAGAATAACCAGGAAAACACTGAAAAGGAAAAGATATGAAGGGTGGGGGAGGGGGGAGGGGAGGGGACTAGCCTGACCAGCTAGATATCAAACCATGTAACACAGATTCTTTAATTAAAAATCTGTGGAACTGGTTCATGAAGAACCAGTAAAATAGGTTAGAAGGTCTGGAAATAGACTCAAGTAAAAATGGAAATTTAATATTTGATCAAGAATGATTTTCAAGTAAATGGTATTGGCACAACTGAATAGGCATTTGGGAGGGGGAAACGATAAAATGACACTCATTCCTCACACCATAAACAAGAATAAACTAAGAATCAGAGATCTAAATAGGAGAAAAAAACAAACACTACAAGTACTAGAAGGAAACACCAGTAAATTTCTCTGTAATTTAAGTGTAGGAAAAGGTTTTCTAACCATAACTCAAAGTCCAAATGAAATTAAAGAATCAACAAATCTGACTATATAAAAAACATTTTTAATTGCATGATCAAAAATTCATAAGCAAAATCAACAGAAATGAAAACTTGAAAGAAATATTTGCAATATATATCACTGATAAAGAGCAAATATCCCTAATATTTGGTGCTTAAACGTATGAAAATATGTCCAACTTCACTTATAATAAAAATGGAAACTAAAAACATACATACTGAGATATCATTTCCTATCTATCAGAAGGACAAAAATTTGAAAACTTCACAGTACACTCTATTTTTTTTTAATATATCTTTATTGATTTCAGAGAGAGGAAAGGAGAGGGAGAGAGAGCGCTAGAAACATCACTGATGAGAGAGGTGTCATTGATGGGCTGCCTCCTGCGCACCCCCCACTGGGGATCAAGCCCGCAACCTGGGCATGTGCCCTGACTGGGAATCGAACCCCTATCTCCTGGATCCTAGGTCGACACTCAACCGCTGAGCCACGCCTGGCCGGGCATAATACACCCTTATTGGCTGTGTGGGAATGGTCATTTTCATACACTGCTAGTGGAAATGCAAAAATTCCTCTAAGGAAGGGAGTTTTGCAATATACAATGCATTAGTTTCCTAAGACTGATGTAACAAATGACCACAGACTACGTGGTCTTAAACACAGAAATAAATTCTTTCACAGTGATGCAGGGCAGAAGTCAGAGATCAAGGTGTCTGCGGGGTTCGTTCCTTCTGGAGGCTCTGCGCGGGGACCCCTTCTGGGCGTCTCCCAGCTGGGGTGGCTGCCCGCAGCCCTGGGCCGGCCGTGGCTCGTAAATACCTGCTCCACCCTCCGCGTCTGTCTTCACGTGGCCTGGTCGTCTTCTGTCTCTGTGTCTCCAATCTCCCTCTGCCTTCCTCTCATAAGGACACCTGTCCCTGGAGTTAGGGGCCACCCTAAATCCAGAATAATCTTATCTTCAGATCCTTACCTAATCGCACCTGCAAAGGCCCCTTCTCTAAATAAGGTCACATCCCCAGGTTCAGGAGTGAGGGCTTGGACGTATCTTTTGGGGGACCACTCTTCAACCAAATACACCTAACGAAATTACAGGTATGTTATTTTTGATCTAGAAATCCCACTTTTAGGAACTTGGCCTAAAAACACACCTCCGACCTTTTTTAAAAAAATCATTTGCTCTGTGTTCTTGAACAAGTTAACTGACCTCTCTGAGCATCTGTTACTTTACACCCTCCAACGAACACTTATTTCTCTCCTAGTCAAAGGTTCTTTTGACCCAACCAAAGGAAAGCCCCACCTCAAGGAACGCTCTGTTATTGAGCCTCCTGGGCTGGGCGGGCTGAGGCGCTACCGCCTAGTTACCCGGAAGTTACCCCCACCCCGCGGGCCACTGTCCCGACAGGCTTCTCGGGGCAGCCTGAGACATAACGGACGTAATGGACTTGCCTGGGCGCCCGGCTTAGCGGTGCTGGGGACAGAACGGGTCTGCCCGCGACGTCGTCAGCTGCCACCGGAACGGGATGGAGCCAACAACGCGATATTTGCACCCAAGCCTGCGCGCACGTGTGCGTGCGTGCGTGCGTATGTGCGTGCGTGCGTAGGTGCGTAGGAGACTGCGTACCTGCGAGCATGCGCACATACCTGCTGCGTGCTGCGTGCCCGTGTGTTGCAAGGACCTGAGAAGCCTGTCATTTTCCGCCGGCCTCAGCTTCCCTCCGTGTGGTCCACGCAGGGCACGTCCTCTCGCCTTTCCCTGAAGCTGAGTATGCCAATAGTGGGTCTTGGTTGTTTTTCAGACAGTTAGTCCTGCAGGTTCCAGGACGGACGTGCTTTGGAAGCCCCCGTTTCTCGCCCCGCGGGGCGGCCTCGGCCTGCCCGCCAGGCCTTCCAGGGAGGACCAGCGCTGTCTCCTCGGAGCGGACTCTCGTCACCGGAGACCGTCCTATCAGATCTTGCCCAATCTCTCTCTGCAGGTGCGTGTGACAAGCTGAAATCGAGAGCAAACCGAACGTCAGAAGGCGTGGTTCTCTTCTGGCTGCAGCACCGGCGGGAAAGGCCTCCGTGGGCGTGGGCCCGCCTGTCGTCCTCGGTAACGCCAAACCCCGGGTCTGGGCCTGCCCCTGAGGTTCACGCTGGCTCTAAAATTATACAAGGAGCACCACTCGTTAGCACTTCCAACCAGGTACCAAGCAGGACCTCATTTAACCCTTTCTACAGACCAGGAAATGGAGGCAGAGGGGGGCTCCAGGAGCTTGTTCAGGGTTACGCAGCTGGTGCAAGAGTTCAAGCCACAGTAGCAGGGACTGAATTCACCTGCCCGGAGCAGTGCGGGACCCCTGTGCTCGCTTCTGAACCACACTTTCTGGGACCAGGGCCCACCGCCTTAGAAACTGTGTTGCCCATCTCCTTCCTGCTTCCTGGGTGCTACAGAGATTTTCATCGGCCAGAGGCGCGGTTCTGGCCATTTTCCAGAAAGGAACGCAAGCTCAGACAGGTTGGGTTCCATGCCCCAAGGCTCGCAGCTAGGATTTGGGGAGGGCTCGAGTCAGGGGTGTCTCACAGAGTCCCTGGAGCCCTTTTCTGTATATTTTGATGCCTTCCTTATAAATATCCGTTTCTGAATGGCAGCAGTTTTGAGAGCCGTCCAGATGGTCAAAAATGCACCTCGATTACTTTGCGATTACTTTGATGTCACTTCTGAAGCCCCAGTGACCACTGTCGAGCCTCCCAGCACTCACTCTCCTGCTTCCACTGGGACATGTGGTGAAGCTCACAGGCCCTCTGCCTGCAGGAAGCAGCCCTGCAGCACCTGGCTGCGGTGCTGCCCCTCAGCTGCAGGATAGGGAACAAGCAGGACAAGCTGGCTCCTGTGCTGTCTGAAGGGAGAACCCTTGGGCCAGCCTCACCCTGAAGGTAGGGCTTCTCAAAAGAGCAGGGGCTGCCCCACAGCCACACTCTGGAACCGTGTTGGGGCACTTCTGATTTTCACAAACATTTGGGGAGTGCTAGTGGCATGAGTGAATGAGGCCCAGAGATGCCAGATACACTGGAACACTCAGGATCGTCCACCACAATGAGGTAACATGGCTCAGATGTCCCACATCAAGCCCATACAGGTGAAAAACCCATTCATGTTATCTGAGCCTAGACCCTCACAGTCCCACGGGTGTTTTGTTTCATAGAAAGATATCACTTCCCCCCGAGGTTTTAATTTCTACTGAATTTTCTATGAAGACAATGACCATGTAAATGAGAAGAAGATGTTTTTTATTTTTTGGAAGTTTACCCAACATGACTCACCATTACAGGAAACCACGTGGCCAGCAGTAATTCTGACAGTAGCACATGATGAACTGTGTGCAGCACACATCCTCTGAGCGGCCCCACAGCTGATGGCATCACCACGTCTTCTGATGAAGTATGCCAGAGCATTTACATGTTTTCTTATACTTCGCTTTTATTTCCCCTCCATATTATAGAGCAGTATTTTGCTTTTTTTAAAAATTTGTGGCTACCTTATATTAACTATAAGTTTCCCTTTAGGGTAGTAAAGGACACATGAAGTATTTATATTATTAAAAGGAGAGTCTAATAGATCTGAAAATTTTTGTCTTAAAGGGTCTCCATCAGCCTTGACTTTGGGTACTTGAGGATTCCTGGCTCATTAGTTTGGCAAAGGGGCAAGTTGACCTTGAGATGACTTTGTATTGCTTATAGCAATGTACTTGTCCATCTCTCCCACTGGACTGAGAGTTCCTTGGGTGTTGGGGGAGTAGGTCTTAATCATCTCTGTCCCACCCCACATGGTGCCAGCCCTGGATTGGGGACTCAGGAGGCCTCCCTTCACAGGAGGTGTTCATAGCCTGGCACAACTCTGTCCCAGCAGGAGCTGGATCTCCTGAGAGCTATGCCTGGACTTGAGAAACGGATGCAGTCGTGGAGGAATTTCCACATTCAGGGTTGGAGGAGTAGGTGGGGAACATGGGAAGCCTCTCTCACTGTCTCTGCTTTTCCAGAAACGCCAGCATGTCTGAGCAAGATGTTAATCAGTAATGGTCCCATGGGCCGCGCACTTTGGAATAGCAAATATTTGCTGCAGGCTTTCAGCTACAAACCTCAACCCCATCTTTGCCCCAAATGAAGGACCTTCCCAGGCACCCGGGGGCCACTCACTGGTAAGAGACAGCGATTGAAGGGATACCTAAACAATCTAACGAGGGATGGGAAGCAGCGTTCTCGCCCTTGCTGGATGGGTTCTAGGTGAGGGGGTGGGCGTCTAGGCAGTGCCCACGCCCACTCATAGACTGGAGAGGGCAGCAGTGGGGTGAGACGTGTGTTGTAGACACATGGGGCTTCCTCTGCAGGGCAGAGAAATGATGATGAGGTTTTTAAGTCTTGAGAGTTTGTGCCCAGAGCACTCACTGTTCAAGCCACACTCAACATCCTGGCTTTCTTCCTGCCCACAGCAAACCCCTTCCTGCAGGGCTGTGTGGGGGTGCTGCTCCAGGTACAAGCAGAGCTGAGAAGTGTGAGTGAGCTGTTGATTTCTTACCACTCAGGTCATATTTAGGATACATCCTTGGCGTGCTTGGTGGAACCCTGGTGCTTGAGGGGTACCCTGCATACAGATTCTGTCTTGTTCCATAGATGGGACGAGGGATACATGGGTCTGTCCAGTAAGCAGCGAGCAGGGCACCATGTATTGCTGGGCTGCCACTTCAAACTGAAGGAGTAGCTGCACAGTAAGACTTGGCAACAGAAGGGGTGACATCTATTTGGGTGCTGGGATTTTCTGACCACTGTCAGAGAGAAGTGATATGAATTCAAGAGTACGCTACTGTGGGATTAATTTATTAATTGACAGAGTAGTGCTAAATACTGTACACAGGCATAGCTCAGAGATACTGTGGAAACTGAGGTTTCAGACTGCAATAACGTGAGTATCATCCTAAAGCAAGTCACATGAATTTTTTGGTTTTCCAGTGTATATAAAAGTTATGTTTATACTATACTGTAGTCTATTAAGTGTGCGATACTGTCACATCTGAGAAACAATATACACACCTTAATTAAAAAATACTTTGTTGCCAAAAAATGCTAACCATCCTTGAGCCTTCAGTGAGCCGTGATCTTTTGCTGGTGGAGGGCCTCGCCCAGATGGTGATGAAAACGCAGTATCTGCGCAGCACAGTAAAACGAGGCAGACCCATATAGTGAAGGAATGGGCCAGGGGCCTTTTGGATACTGCAGGGGGTACTTACCCAGCATTTGCAATAAGGGTCCCCAAACACTGGCATTTAAGAAACACAGCAGAAGTCTTTCTTTCACTGAGTGAGGTAACGACTTGTGGCGGAATTCTGCGGTGCCATTTAGCACAAGCAAGAGCAGTGTACTGAGTCCTGGACCCAGTGTTGTTTTGTGCCAGGCACAGATGAGGACACAACGCCCTGTGTCAGGGAGAGGAGGCCTGGGAACTTCACCCTGTCACCACACTTTGCTGCAGGTCGCCTGACTCAGAGTGAGGGTCTCTACTGCTGGGGACTCCTGTGAGGCCTACAGCCTCCCCTGCCAATGCCTACTGGGCCCCACCCGAGCCCTCCTGGGGCAGTGGACCAAGAGAGTGAGCATGCATCTCAGTGACCTGCCCAGCCAGCCTCTGGGTCGCAGACCTGGTGCTGTCAGCTGAACACCAGGAGCTGAGTGTGGAGACTGTCAGGTGGCCCAGCCCAGCCCTCCCGTGTTTGTTCAGACGGAAAATGTGCAGGTGCTCAGGAGCCAGGCTCTGTGCCCGAGGATGCGATGGAGCCCGAGAGGTAGTAGGGGCTGAACAGCTAGTGGTGAGGAGCGTGGGGTTTGGAGACTCACTGCCTGGGCCCGAAGGCTGGCTCCACCTGGGGTGGTAAGAGAAAGGACACACTTCACAGTCTCTGAGGACTAGAGGAGGTTAGCCCAGGCCTCAGGCGGGACAAGCTGGCTAGTCATTTCTGTCCTGGGGGCTCCAGGTATAGTGAAGGAAGGAAGACCTAGAAGGAGCTGTGAAACTGGGCCCCAGGCCTATAGGAGAGACAAGGGGCAGAATTCTCATCACCGAATCAGGTAGACTCAGCACTTTCCCTTTTCCTGGCCCTGATCGCTACTCAGACCCTCTACATCCCCAGCCAAACATGCCCCAGACTCAGTCCCCGAAACCCAGCTTGATGGGCTGCTGTTGGGCCCAGTGACCAAGGGCAACAAATGAAGCAGACCAATAAAAGGTCTGTGAGCCTCCTGGCCCTGCTCTGACCCACACCCAGTCAGGCCTGGCACCCAGACCATGTCCTTTCCAATCCACCCCTTCTGGAAGGAAATGGAATGAGTAGAAAGTTGAGGGAGGCCAGGAGCTGCCCACAGGCTGGCAGGGGATGCAACCCAGAGGGGGTTTTGCTCTGTAAAAGAATCCCCTCCTCCTCGGTGAACCTTGGCCACCTCTTGCTCCGGGTCTTGCTGAGGGGACTCGGCTGCAAGAGTTGGAGATAAGCCCCTGCCCACTCCCAAAGGAAGGAAGTGGGTCACTGGAGGATTGGACCATCACACAGGGATGAGTGGCTGTATCGGGCATTAAAACCAATCTCTGCTCTATTTTCTCCGAGGAAGCCTTGCTGCTGAAGAGACGCGCTCCTTTGGCCTCCACAGGTAACCAGATGAAGGCGATGCTGAGCCTGCTACTCCCCTGCCTCCTGGCCCGGGTGTGGTTGGTGCCTGGCTTGGCCTCTGGTACCTGGTCGCCAGAAGCCCAGGCAGGGCCGGAAATTCTGCAGACCCCCACTGTCCCGAATGGGACCTTCCAGGGCATGCAGGCCCCTGCGGAGGAGCAGGAAGAGCCCTGGCTGACAGCCAGCGGGCACGAGCTCTCTTACGAGACCTCCAACTTGGGGTTCAGCCTGCTGCGCAAGATCTCCATGAGGCACGAAGGCAACGTGGTCTTCTCTCCACTCGGCCTATCCTTGGCAATGGCAACCCTGATGCTGGGGACCAAAGGGCAGACCAAAGCCCAGCTGGAGGACAGGCTCCTCCTGCAGACCCTGAACCAGACCAGGCCCGGGCAGCTGCTCACCCTCTTTCGGCGGCTCAGACAGCGCCTCTCCCACAACCGGGAGCTGGGCCTCACCCAGGGGAGCTTGGCCTTTATCCACAAGGATTTTGATGTCAAAGAGACCTTCCTGAATTTATCCAAGAGGTATTTCGATACTCAGTGTGTGACTGTGAATTTTCGCAATGCCTCACAGGCCAGAAAGCTCATGAATCATTATATTAACAAAGAGACGCAGGGGAAAATCCCCAAACTCTTTGATGAGATTAATCCTGACACCAAAGTAATTCTTCTGGATTACATCTTGCTCAAAGGTATTTTGATGACGCTCTGCTCTCCCAAAGCCAGTGGGTCTCTAACAACAGTCTCTTCCTTTCCTGTTTGGCCAGTAAATCGTTAACCCCAAATGATTTTCTGTGAACAGTTTTCAGCTTTCACGAACAGACTGAAATAGGCATCGACTGTGTATGACGTTCCAGGCGCAGTGCTGGGCGTGTTCATTCGATGCCCCTGCCCCGGTGACCCATGTGCTTGGAGTCCTTAGTTTTCCAAGCACCTCTACACGGCTCTCCTCACCTCTAATATTCTGACACAGTGAATCTTCTGGGCATGTGATCTCTGTGAGATTTAGGGTTACATCTTTGCTCCTTCACTTTCTCCTTTTGTGACCTGGGGCAAGTGACAGTCTCTTGTCCTCAGATTCTTAATATAGAAAATGGGAACACTCCTACCTACTGTTTAGATGAAAGTAAGGCTGAGAGAGGTGAGCTTGACCAAGGTCACATGATAAAGGGCAGAGGCCAAACTCAGGCCGGGGGTCTCGACACTCTCATGCCAGAACCTTCCCATCCTGCCCCTCTAATGGGGCAGGGGACTCAGGGACTTGCAGAGTCCAGAAGGAGAACATGCTTCCCGCTGGCCAGGCGACACCCCCAGGACAGAGGTCTGAGTGCAGTCATGCTGCTGCATGCTGGCAGCCTACCCAGGATCGTGTGGCTGTTTGTCAGCAAGGGTCCCCTTCTTGCAGAACCCTGAGCAGTGATGGGTGGGGAATGTCATTGCTCCTGCACACGGTGTGCCCTAACTAGACAGAGGGTGGGCAGAGGGCCCCTCACGTGGATGGAGCAGTGGGAGACCCGCTCTCCTCCAGGCTGGATCTCGCCACAGGGAGCGGGTGACCAGGCCACGTCCTGGCTGCTGCATCTCCGGTAGAGCCTGCGGGCGGTTCTGCCGCTGGGAGAGGCCAGGAAGGCTGGCCTTTGGGGAGTTTGTTTTGCCTGCCCGAGCTGTGGTCTGAACACACCTCGCAGGAGACTGCCTTCCCCGTTGGGGTGGCAAGGGGACTAGAGCCCTGGCGCTCTGTGACGTAGCCAGAGGGATGCCCCGGGAGGGTGGTTTCCACACCGAGTTCTCTTCCTACCTGTCCAGGGAGATGGCTGACCCCTTTTGACCCAGTCTTCACCACGGCGGACACCTTCCACCTGGACAAGTACAGGACGGTTAAGGTGCCCACGATGTACACAGTAGGCAACTTCGCCTCCACCTTTGATAAGAATTTCCGTTGCCATGTGCTCAAACTGCCCTACCGAGGAGGCGCTGCCATGCTGGTGGTCCTCGCGGAGGGAATGGGCGAGCACCTTGCCCTCGAGGACTACCTGAGCACCGACCTCGTGGACACGTGGCTGAGCAGCATGGAGACCAGGTACCGCACCCGGGCGAGCCCCCCGTCTTTGCGAGCACTCGCTAGTTCCATGGTTGAGCGACCGGTGGGCTCCCGGGAGCAGGGGCTGCGAGGCCATTACCACTCTGCCCCGCATCTCGGCGCCTGGTTTGTTCTCTGCCCCGCATCTCTGCCTGGTTGGTTCCTTCCCTCGGCCCTGACTGGGGGCCCTGACTGGGCACTGACGTGCACGGCGGGGCCCTCTCCGAGCTTACGCTCTAGCGAAGGGAGACACCTCCAAGTGCAGGGAAGGCAACGGGGCACCGACGGTGCGGGTAGGTGCCAGGGAGGGCCTCGCAGCGGTGGTGATGGGAAGCTAGCCCGAGCAGTGAAGCGGGACGTGCAGCTGTGCTGGGGGGAGGAGTGTCACAGGCGGAGTAGACAGTTCTGGGGTGGGAGCGTGCCTGCTGGGTTTGGGGGGCAGCAAGGCAGCCGGGGAGGAGATGGGGTCAGAGCCAGGGCCCAGGCACCAGGATTGTATGTTACAGGCCCCAGAAAGGACTGGGCCTTTCCTGAGGGAGATGGGCAGCCCCGGGGGCTCCGAGCGGAGCAGCAGCATGGGGAGACTTGCGTTTGAAAGGGCCACACGGCCCCTGCGCTGAGCAGAGACATCCTGGGGGAGCGGGGGCAAGGAGACCAGTCAGGAGGTCACTGTAACCACCCGGGTCATGACGTGCCCCTTGGGCTGCGGGTCGCAATGCAGTGAGGAGCATCAGGCGGACCCTGGGTCCCTAGGAAGCTGGAGGTGGCAGGATTTGCTAGTGGACTGGATGTGGTGAGCGAAGAAGGAGGGGATAAAGGGAGCAGAGGGAAACAAAGTCAAGCTCCTACTCAGCAGCAGGCATTCTGGGCGCTTCCATGTTCGCTCACTCAGTCCTCTGAATGACCTGGGAAATTGGTGCTACGTTTGGCTACACTTCACGGATTGAGAAATTGAGACTTCCTTAAGACTAACAGTATCAGTGATTAGTTTTCATGCTTTTCATTGTTGAGCCACAGAACTCATCTTTCAAACAAAGTAATTTCAAAGGAGAACTCCAATGTAAATAAAGTAGATAATATCAGCCTTTCTCTGGCTACAGGTAGGTCAGGGCTGAAAGTTCCCTTCCCTCCCCCTTGCCATCCATCCTGACTCCTGAGGCCCTCCTGGAACACTGGGGGTTTGCAGAATCCGGACACTGAATGCAGCCACCACCCTGCAGTCTGCAGGATTGCTGGGAGCAAAGAATTGCTGCAAGAAGCTATTTGGTTTGGGTTGTTTTTAAAACATAGGGAAATGGATGAAAAATACTGTATTCTAAAGAGAATGTGAGTCATTGGCTGGGAAATAAAACTGGCTTAGTAAAGCTGAAGTTTTATATATATATATATATATATTTGATATGCCAGAACTGTTTTCTCTGAGCTAGACCATTAGAAAAGAATGGAGTGAGCTATATACATACAGTCAAGTGAGGGAGACTTGGTCATGGAAATAACCTTGGAGGAAGGAAAGAGTGATGTTTTTAGAGTTTAGAGTCTATGGCTTTGTATCTCACCATTATATGTACTTGTACCACAGAAATATGGAAGTTTTCTTTCCAAAGTTCAAGTTAGACCAGAAGTATGAGATGCATGAACTGCTTAAGCAGATGAGAATCAGAAGAATCTTCTCGCCCTGGGCCAACCTGAGTGAACTCTCAGCTACTGCGAGAAATCTAAAAGTATCTAAGGTAAGCCAGGATCTTTTATTAGGAACCAAATCCTAAGTACCAAAACCAGCACATATTTTTGCAAATCATTTTAATGTTGATAAAATACCAAGTTATGGTAGAAACTTCTATTTAAATTCCAAAAACTTGAAATAGCACCCAGGGTGGATGTTTTGAGAATTTTTAGCTACTTGATTAAAACATTAGTTCAACTAATTTCTCTTATGTAGAGCTCTCCCTCTTGTCTCCCAAACGCTCAAGGAGAAATTCACAGTCTCATTTAAAATTTCATGAAATTACACCACTTTCTAGGTGAAGCAAACCCCTGGAAGTCATCTGCCCAACTTCCCGCCCCTTGTTGGAATCCCCTCTGTAATATCCCTATAAATAGCCCCCCCCCCCCCCCGGTTTTTCCTCTCCTTCCTTTCTTCCTCCCTCCCTCCCCCTCTTTCTTTTTTTCTTTTTAAGGCTTCTAGTGACAGGGAACTCAACACTTCTTTGAAAAGCAGCCCAATCCACAAATGGCTAAAATTGTATTTGGGTTTTTTCATATATATAGACCCGAACCCCTCCCTAGCTCATACTCTTTGGCCCTTGTTCTGCCTCTAAAGCGACTGGAGCAAGGTTAGTCACCTGTCACAGGAATCTCTTCAGCTACTCTGCTTTCTCCTGGAAGCCCTCCAGGTTTTGAGGGGAAGCAGTCGCCTGTTGTTCAGAGCAGCTCAGTGTGTTAGAGGGAACAGGCTAACACTCCGGGCCTGCTCACTAATGCCAGTAGTAACCCCCCGGTGGTTACTGCAACAGAAAATGTTCCAACGTTTCCAAATGGCAGCTGCATCTTCCCATATCCTTTCTTAGCTGTGGGGTTTGGTCAATATTTTCCCACAGAATTGCATTTTCTAATTCCGAGAGCTTAAAAATGGCACCCACCTGAGAGGACTCAGCAGGGTAACCAGGCTTCATCTCAGGGAAGGTGAGACAAATAAACATGACAATCCTACAGACCAGCACCTGCAAGACTTCCTATTTGCAAACGCACGGAAAGCTGAAGCGTGATGCTCTTTTACAGTTTAAATTGCAAACCACTAAATATTCTCCCTCTGTTTACTCCGGGAAGTAAATTTTTTCACTGTAGAAAATTAGGGAATCTTCAGTTCTTACATTGATGTTTCCATTATCTCCTCTTATAATAATTATATTAGCATATCACCCACATAACATGAGATTCCTGGACGAAAGGCCTCCCAGCCATGACAGGTGGCCTGTGTACAGGCAACCAGAGTTCAGGAAGAGCTCAGGGACCCCAGGGCTTGCCCCAGGGACTCCTCAGAGCAGTAGTAGGTGCTGGGAAGCTGCAGCAGAAGACTAGCCATAACCCTCACCCCAGCCTGCCTGCCAGAAGGAAGGCCAAAGAATTCAGGAGGTCCAGGCAGCTTAAGAACCTTCTGAAGAGCACCATGTCCAATCAAGAATCAGAACAGCCCAGCCCAGTGTGGCTCAGCAGTTGAGCATCGACCTAGGATCCAGGAGATCGTGGTTCAATTCCTGGTCAGGGCACATGTCCGGGTTGTGGGCTCAGTCCCCAGTAGGGGGCGTGCAGAGGCAGCCCATCAGTGACTCTCATCATTGACATTTCTCCCTCTCCTTTCCTCTCTGAAATCAATAAAGATGCATTTTTTAAAAAAAAGAACAGAGTACATGTTCAGTAACTATCTGCTGATCTGACGCATGTGTGCATGGATTGGCCAGCCAGAGTCCCTGAGCCCACACCAAAATGTACTTCACATTTGGAGTCCTGGGGTCTCCTGCTGTTGTCTTGAGCTTCAAGGCAAGTGCCTGGTGTAACCTCAGACCATTCCTCTCAGCACAGAGGAGCCCTGTACCACTAATTCCCAGGAGCATGGCCCTGTGGGTAGGACCACAGCAAAAAATATCAAGGGGCTCAATTAATTCCTTCCTCCCCACTGCCACCCACATTGTTTCCTCTTCCAGGTTTTACTAAGAGCAGTGATTGAGGTCGATGAAAAAGGAACAGAGGCAGTGGCGGGAACCATGTCAGAAATTATTGCTTATTCCATGCCTCCCATCATCAAGGTGGACCGACCATTTCATTTCATGATCTATGAAGAAAGCTCTAGAATGCTTCTGTTTCTGGGCAGGGTGGTGAACCCAACTCTCCTGTGATTGATGACAAGCACGAGTACTCAGTGCACGTGGACGCTGAGTGTGAGGTATGGGAGCTCACGCAGGGTACTGGCTCTGGGTGGTGGGAGAGAGTGGCTCCTGTCCTTTGCTAGTGTGAGCCACTCTTAGATAAGCCAAGTATTAAAGTCAAGCTTACTTTAAGGAGATGTTTGTACAGTCTGTTTGGTATTTTAAGTCTGTTTCTTAGAGCCTTTGTTGTTGACTAAAGACCAGCTTGGGAGACTCTCTATACCTTTTGTTGGGGACCTGGACTTAGAAGAAAACAGTAGACCAGGACACTCTTTCCAGATGCAGCCTTTGCAAGGAAGACACATGCACACGCTCCACGGGTCACGTGCTTCACTCTATTTACTTCCCTCTGATGCAAAATAAGTGTTTTCTGGTATTCTATAACAGAATCATTTCCTGTCGACTAAAGTTAGAAAAACATAGCCATAGTCCGTCCTGATCCCAGCATCTACCTCAATGCGGCCCAGTCTACACCATGGTGCATTAAATCACTTTGCAGAGGCATTAACTGAGCCACAGGTCACCTCATTCAGCCCCTTAATTTCACAAAAGACGGAAATAGGGAACCAGAGACAGGGTCACATTATGACTTTCATGGGCCCAGGCACTTTTAGGGTCTTTCCTCCATAAAAAATTAGATACATATATTAAAAACTAGATTTTATTGCCCAGCCGGTGTGGCTCAGCAGTTGAGCATTGACCTAGAATCCAGGAGATGACAGTTCGATTCCCGGTCAGGGCACATGCCTGGGTTGTGGACTCAATCCCCAGTAGGGGACGTGCAGGAGGCAGCTAATCAATGACTGTTTCTCTCTTCCTCTCTCCCTTCCTCTCTGAAATCAATAAAGACATATTTTTTTATTTTTTTATTAAAATGTTTGAATCACTCTCATTATTTTATTTTATTTAAATATATCCCTTTATTGATTTCAGAGAGAGGAAAGGAGAGGGAGAGAGAGAGAGATAGAAACATCAATGATGAGAGAGTCATTGATTGAGCCCACAACCCAGGCATGTGCCCTGACTGGGAATTGAACCCCGATCGCCTGGATCCCAGGTCGACGCTCAACCGCTGAGCCACGCCCGGCCGGGCAAGACATATTTTTAAAAATCAGATTTTATGACTAACTGCATTGGTATAATAATGACTATATTATGCACTGTATTTGTCTTTATATCAGTGCAGTTAAAATATGTAACTTGCTTATTGCAAGAAGTGAAACACCTTCATGGGCCCCGAAAAGTATCCTGGGCCTTAGACACTGTGCCTAGTGCACCTAATGGATAAATCACATAGTGCGGCAATGGCAGGGTCTCTGGACTCCAGGCCCCAGGCATATTTCATTTTTCCTTCTTTCGATCTAAAGTATCTGGTGAGGTCCATCTGGACAGGCTGCATGTGCTCACCTCTCATTTACCCTCTGTGGTTAAACAGAATAGAAGCATGGGCTCTGCAGCAACGTTAGCAGGAAACTAGCAAACACTCCTGACACTTTTTTTTTTTTTAATACATCTTTATTGATTTCAGAGAGAGGAAAGGAGAGGGAGAGAGAGAGATAGAAACATCAATGATGAGAGAGTCATTGATCGAGCCCGCAACCCGGGCATGTGCCCTGACCGGGAACCGAACCCCGATCGCCTGGATCCTAGGTCGACGCTCAACCGCTGAGCCACGGCTGGCCAGGCCTGACACTTTCTTAAGCAGTCATTTTCTGTTACAGAGACAAGAAGATACTTTAGGAGTAAATTCTGAGGCTCACAAATAGAGCTAACTAACCTTGGAGCGTCAGCTGTGTCAACTAAATGCCTAATTGGATTTTTGTGTGCTACCCAATTGTATACCTAAAATTAATTTATTGATTAGTCATCTTAACTATTAATTGAAATCAGAGTGCTGTGTGCTATATTAATGTGACTAGGCAGTAATATTAAGCAGCAGCGTAAAGACTGACTTTCATCGTTCTAAACCTGGACATTGATTCTTTCCTGTCTTCCTTTCAAGGGCCACTACCTGACAATGGTAAGGAAAAGGCAATTCTAGGACCTAGAAAGAGAGACAATAGAGGACTAACTCCAACTGGCAATCCTCAGCGGCTTGTTAGCATTCATTCATCAGGTTTATTTGTGGAAAAATACTAGAAAGAGAACTAAAAGGGAGTTCAATCAAATTACCCACTTTTAAGAGATGAAATTTAGGAAAAATAGACTATGAAAACAAAATATGCTTGGAAATAAATATGGCCAAAGCCAGTTATGGAACGGTTCATTACTACTGAAGGATTCAGATAGCGTGCAGAGCAAGCTTTCCCCTCCTCTCCCACACACAGCGAAACGGTAGGGGCATAGCGATGGTACCTAACACATTGCTCTTTAAGGCAGAAAATGCCCTCGTCTCTATTTTTCAGAAGTTCTAATATCCCCACATGTGCTTGAAGAAGTTCCCAAGACAGTAGGTTTCAGATTTTCCAAGCATATGTGCATGGTGAAGAAATGCAGACCAATGAAAAGTGTAATAAATGATACAGAAAACTCAGGGTTTCAACTGAAGGAGAAAATCTGATTATAACAAGGCTTCGCTATATCTAAGTGTCAGGTTTTCAAAACTGTTCCTACGCAGACAGACAGACACCCACATACACACAATCTCTCACATGCTATAATAGCTGAGAACAGATTATTGAATTAATCTAATTCCTTTATCTTCGCTGTAAAACTCCTACTCAAGCTGAACAGCCTGTTCATTTCAATTCAAACATCTCATGTTTGCCAACCAACTGCAAGGCAAAACGGCCCCGTCCCTTCCAGAGTACGGGGTCTGAGCTCAGGAAGTTAAATAATGGAAATGATTTTCAGATATGTCTGAGGTTGTGGAAGAAAATCTCTATAAGCTCCTTATTTTACCTCTGAAGAAAAATCCTTTTAAGCCCTATCTCCACTTCTGCCAGTAAAATTGAGTTCTACAGGTCTGTGCTTTTCTTGTAATGCTAACCTGTGGAGTTCCAGAACGTCTCCTTAAAAATGCAAGTTTCCACAGTTAACAGACAGGTGAAGGTGATGTCCCTATTTCCCGGCAGTTACAGGTGGAGAGCTTTCTCTGTCCTATGACTAGTTTAAAGGAACTATCTGTTAAGTTGTTAAATTAAGGACTTTTACAAGAGTACCAGTCTTATTTTGGTGTAAATCTAGATATACGTGGACATTCATCACTGCCATCAATTCATGTTTTTACTCCATTTTTATATATCTGGTCTTGGAAAGACATATAATTTTAACAAATATTTCAACGATTTTAGAAATGATCATGGTCTATAAAAGAAAAAAAGAAAACTTATGAGCATAATTTTGATTGACTGTCTTAATTGGTAAGTTAGTGCCTTGGAGTAAGACTGCACTTACTTCTGTAAATTCCTGAACTGTATAAGCAGTAGTGACCTTCCTCTGTCAAGTCACTTTTCTCTCACATGCATAAAGGCAACAATAGTTCCCAACTCTGCTAAATTTATTATTGAACAAATAAACTGAAATTCTCCATTTTATTTAAAGTAAGAGTCCATGCTGATTATGAATCACAGTGCTGGGAAACTGATGTCACTCTTATGTCCTATTTATGCACCACAAACATTCTCCCAGGTCACAATGCGTTCAAGTCCATGTTAGTGATGCTGGTAGAGATACCATTAAAATAGCTAAATGAAATCCACAAAGAATGTACTAAATTGGCCATATGGTGAAGCTTCTTATACCTACTCAATTTTTAAGTATTGACAAATGAGTAGTTGAACAAGTCCATTAACCTAACTATTCTTAAGTGAAAGATATTAAGAATCACTAAAACTAGCCAAAAAGAGGCCAGTTGTAAGGAAAAGGGGAAAGAAATGGCGTGAAAGTTTCACACTGAGGAGCTGTTCCTGAGTAATTTACAGCTGATGTCGGCGTGCTTCTGTTGCTCATTACTTAAAAATGAACTGTCTTCCTCTTTAATTAGAGAATAAAAACTGCAGAAAAGTATTTAAAACTTTTTTCACAAACACAGGTATCTCATTAACCTATGTTTTATTTTAAGTAAATTCACTATTCATTATTTCACATTATAAAAAGTAACCACACACGCATATGCATTCACAAATTAGATCATCTTTATCATACATTAATATATTTAAAAAAACAAATAGTTTCTAATATCAATATAGTTATATGCTGATTGCATTTTGAAATAGAGAAGCTGACAATAGCTTCATACAGTATATCTCAAGAACTGACATTTTAAAATTAATAACCGTGTATGTTCCACAGGCAAATTTTGATGGAAACATTAGCATTAGTACAAATAAATGCTGTTGACATAGCTTAAGCATGATAGCTTGGAGTAACAGCTGATTCACTCTAGATTCATCATTTTTAATTAAGGACAAATACAATCTAAAAAGTAAACAAAGTATTTATAAAATAAATTTTTCTAGGAAATAAAGGAAATCATGAATCTATTATTTTTAAGGTAGGTGTGGCTAAAAGTAATGAGAAATCTTTCTGGAATTTTCATGGCCAAATTTAAATTTCAGAAGATCTGGGGACAACATAGTGTCACCACAATCGGACTGATAAAATTGTGGACAGCTGTTTGTACCCATTTCGGTGTGACTTTTCAGTTGGGCTTGGAGATTCGTGAGAAACACATGTCTGTCTTACTCCCAAGTCCCCCTCCAAGTTATTCTCTAGCCAGGGCCATTGCAGTTGATGTAGACTTTCATGTAATTTTTAAATGCTGAAGCTCTAGAACAAGTAAATAAGTAGTTTCCTGCACAAATAAATGCAGGTTTGTCTCTTCTGCAGCAGTAAAGCACATCCTAAAGTTGTTTTTCATTACACTTCACTATAACATTGGAATTCTGCGACCACATTATTATTTAAGAAATATATATATTATACCTCCTAGGGAATCTAATTTCAAATATGGGACTTTTAGCAACATCAGCTGCCCTAATTATCTCTGTTCCATTCGTTTAAAAAAAAGAAGCCGCAGCCATTGCTTTAGCTTTTGTCCATCAATCACATTATCTCCAGGTGTCTGTTTTGCCTCCTTCATCAAGCAGATGATTTAAGGATTGGATTTTCTGGATTTTCTTTGTCAAAAAGGATGAAAGGGGTGGAGAGGAGAAAGGAAGGTATGAGGTAGGGATGGAAGGAGGGAGGAGAGAGGAAGGAAGAGAGGAAAGAGAAGAAAGGAGAAAACAAAACATGAAAAATTTTATCCATATAATGCTTAAAAAGTAAATAAATATAGATAGAACCTACTTTGAATAAACCTAATATATGACAATTCTGAGTAAGTGAAAAATAAATTACATAGTAAATATTACTAGGAATTACCTTTAATTACCAAATCCTGGGTGCACCTAACATAGCATTCAATTCAGTTTGTACAACTTTTCTTACATTTTTTATTTAAAACAACCATGACAGAAATTAATGCAGCTTCAGTATATCAATTGTCTGGCCTTAAAAGACTTAAGCTATGATGCGCTCCCAGACCTCCTTTAAGACACAGACATTCCTAAATACCAGATGTGTGCGTCATCTCTGTGATACTAAAATGTTGGAGAAGGTGTTGCATAGGATTTTGTTGAGCAGCAAAAACAGATAATTAATATGTTCTGAAATCATTTCCTAGGCTTATTTTAAATACAAAAGATATATTTTCATTTGGATATGGCATGGGCTGAACTGTGATACTTCACAGAAACATAACCACATTGAGTACCTATTCTGGTTATGGGCAGTGTGCATTCATGAGAAAGTCCAAATGAGAAGCACATTATGTGGAGATACAGTTATGGACTTGTAGATCCAGTCACATGTTAAATAAGCTGCTGTGATGCCAATATTCCTCCTCCTTCCTAATATTCAGAAGAAACAAACCATGTGATTTGATAGCAGAGTATTTGTTTCTAGATTAGTGTTTTTAAACAATTATACATATAATTGATTACATAATTATTAGTATTATTATATATTACATCTATTGAGCAAGAGAAAATTCGGTCTATAAATAGGAAAAGCATGCTCAACAATGCAAGAACAAATAAAAATAGTAATCTGAAATAAAGGAGAGTTGATATAAATATATGGAGTTACAATGGTCTTTATTTTTAAAAAGTCCTATGGCATTTAGAAAAATACGTTGAGAAGAGAATGAAATATATCCTGCTGTAATTAAGTATGTTCTTCACAAGAATTCCGGGGTAATCTTTTGAGAGGAAGAAGGTTAGAAGTGATAGAGAGGACGGATCGCAGGATGCCAGAACAGGAAGGCACCGTGGACGACAAACCAGGCGTCAACATGGAACGCCCGCAGCTACTTAGCTGCCACTGGAACCAGGGCAAAGGGCTCCAGCTCTGTGCTCTCTACAGACCATGACCCTGTCCTAGCTCTATTCTCATGACTTTTAAATGAATCGACCATAGTATAATCAATCATTAGAGCAACTGTTTCAAAGAGCATTCTCTGTAAATAAAACTATCCTCTATATTAACACTACTAATCTGTAATATCAATATTATTTTTCTCTATTCCCTGTTACTTTTTTCTGTGTTATACAGTCCTATTTCCTTGAGCTCCTTTCCATAAATTTGTTTCTAAGTTTTGAATGAATCTTAAATAAATCTATATTTGTACATATTGATAGCCAATTAAAAATTTAGAGTAAGTTATAATATAGTTCAGTTCCTAAAACGAACACCCCATATGGAGTTCCCACTAAAAGATGGATGTCATAAACTTTATTAGAATATTCATGAATTAAGTGACATATGTCTAAAAGAAAATCTGGATCCTGTTTAAATTCTCTTTTAATCAGAAGATTCAGGTGTGCTATAGAAAAGAGTAAACCTATAAGTATAGTTTGGGCAGCCTGGATGAATCACTTCTACTGTGATATGACCTGTCATCATCATGATCCTTATGAGACTACCCTCTCCAGTGTTTAAGCTAAAAAAAGAAAGGCTTCAGCAATTCAAACAAGATACCAATAGCACATAAAAAGTAATCATGGGGGAAAGGAGAATAGAGGCCCTTTATAACCTCAACTTTGAGGACAAGACTGGTGTACAGAAGTCTCCCACTTACTGACCCACAACTCTGGACTCCATGCTACAGTAAGATTTCGTTAAGTGGCAGCAGCAGCACCCATCTTTCTGAGTTCTGGGTGATGAAACACTATCCACGTAAGCTAGCTGTTCAAAGAGATGCAATTATACCCCGTGTCTTCTCCAATAAAGTCCCTGAATGCAAACATTTCACAGACAAAAAAATCTCGGATATCAGTGGGAGCCATTTAAGTTTCTTACTGATTTCCTATGGTTGCCAAGTCTTTCCATATACATGTCATTTTATATAAAGTATTAACATAACAGAGGCACGTGTGCTAGTAATCCCTTTTAATTCAGAACATTTCCTCATTACATTTTCTGTTCTTGGGAAATTACGTGGGAAGGAAAGTGCGCTGAGAAAAAGAGTAGGATGACACACTCAGCAGTACATCGCTGGGTTACTTACAAGGTGGCCTTACGTAGTTGCGCATCTTTACCTCCACTGCTCTTCGGATCAGCTGAGTTGCCTGTGCCACGGGAGGTGCTTGGGAGGGGATTATTAGGAGAGAAGGCCGCTGGAAGACTGCTGGCATTACGAGTCCGGAACGAGTCATCTGAAAGTAACACATGCACAGTCGGACGTGCTGAATTTACTAAGAAAGGTGGGAACCTGAGAGAAGAAAGGTTAATAGTAGCTGACATTTTTTCTTTTTAAATCAATTTACTAGGGTATAATTTACACAGAGTAAACTGCATCACTACCAAATGTTTTCTCCTGCCCCCTTTATCCCTCCCCGTCCCGCACCCCCAGGCAACCACAGGTCTGCCTCCTGTCACTAGAGATTTGTTTGCATTTCTAGAATTTTGTATAAATGGAATCATACAATATGTACTCTTTTTCTGTCTGGCTTCTTTCATTCAGAATAATTATGTTGAGGTTCATCGATGTGTATATCGATACTTCATTCCTTTTTATTGCTGACTGGTATTCCATCGTATGGATATGTCAAAATTTGTTTATCCATTCTCCTATTGATAGGCGTTTGGATTTTCCCCGTGTTTTTGACTGTTACAAATAAAGCTGCTGTGAACAATCACGTGCAAGTCTGTGTGTGGATGTAGGTTTTAATTTCTCTTCAGTAAAAGCCTAGGAGTGGAATTGCTGGACACACAGTACGTGTGCATTGAACTTCGTAAGAAACGCCCAGCTTGCTGTCCGAGGTAGCTGTACCCCTTGGGTGTCCGCCAGCAACGTGCACGCGTTCGGGAGAGCCGCTCCCCATCCGCGCCCCAGACGCCGAGCCTCCTCAGCTGCAGTAGCTGGAACCAAGCAGCTCGACTGGAGCACAGCCATCCCCGCTCATTACGTGTTGTCTGTGGCTACTTTCACTCGACGGTGGCAGAGTTGAGTAATCGTGACAAAACCAATATGGCCAACGAAATCTAAACTATTTATTATCTGGCCCTCGACAGAAAAAGTTTTCTTACCCATGGTATAAAGTTTCAAATATATAATATCAAGTGTTTAGCTGCATATTATCTATGGTAAAGCCCTAATGTTTTTAACTAACTTACATACGGCAAAAAATTTTAGTCTGTGCCTCAGCAGGTCCTCAGACTGTGGCAAAACTTATCCTATAATTTTGTCTTTTTTCTCTTTTCAAAAGTATTGAACTCTAAGTCTTGATACAGTGAAAACAAAATAGTATAATCAAGTATTTTCTCAATTGCTAGGGAAAAATGTAATTTCTCAATTTGATAAATATATAAATTTAGGAAAAACACTGTATCTAGAAATAAATTGGTCATTTAAAGAAAATCATATTTTATTGAATTTAGCAATTTTTTGAGGAGTTCGGATTCCACTTACCAGTTAGTGAAATCATAGGAGTCTTTGCTAACCCTGAGGCAGACGGTGAATATGCAGCTGTAGAACTTTTACTAGAAAAGAACATAATTAACTGTAAAATACAAGGACATGCTTGTTTCAATCCCACTCATCAGCACTTAATCTTTTATTTAAAATGCTTTCCCCTGCTTATGAAACATGCTTGTTACTTCTATTTCTCATTTATGTTTTCTATTACATGCCTAACAACAATTATTTTGTCTATAACTTAGAAGCATTTGCATAAACTTCTTCTGCATCAGAAAAACAGTCTTTTGATGCTCGGCCAAGACAGGTAATATGTATGAAATTTTCTTGGAAATATCTTATCTTTAGTTCTAATCTCTTTTGTCCACATGGAGATCATCCTATTGGCTAGGAGCTCTAGATAAACCTATTGATGATGTCCTAAAATATAGCTAAAAATCTGAATAAGCTTTTCTCTAATAAAAGAAAAACATGGCTTTTTGCCATAACATATTATCTTTCTTGATAAATACTTTCAAAGACTTTTATGTTTCCTTAAAATTACTTTGCTTGTTGGTTGATGTGCAGCTATTACACTACATGTGTATAACACATGTAAAATATATTGTTCATTTAATTTATTCTGATTCTTTCCTAATCTTTACTGTTTATAATTTTGTCTGCCTGGCTGAAGGAGAAACTAGACATTCATTTATTGTCAGCAGAACTCAGCTGTGATCACTTTGCCACAGAAACATGTCAGAGGCTTCCTTACAGACAGAAACAATTTTAATAGCAAATAAATGTCCACATCCATTTAGCAAATGAAGCATGTCCATACCCATTTAGAAGTTGAGTGGCACATGCGATATAGCACCACCTTCTTCATAAAACAATATATGGATTCTATGAGGCCATTATATATTGTCATGGCAGTAGTCTTCCTGGAATACCAGGTCCTATTTTTATGCAAATTGGTAGACTTTTTTTAACAAAGTCTTTACAGAAAAAAACTTAAAAATTATTTACCTATAGAAAACTCACAATCCTGATATTTACAATACTGTAAATATCTCATATACACAAAGATGTATGACTATAAAATAAAAATTTATATGTGAATAGCTGGTAGATCATACCTAGAACACTTGTCTAAGTTGCCATACTTTGCATGAAAAGCTTGGTTATTAATAGACTGGCTTCGAGTCAATTTGGATTTCTTGATTTCTTTGCCTAGAGTAACAAGCAGAAGGAAAATGCAATTGTTCAGTTCATTTTAGATGCCCAGCCCCATTCCCTCGCCAGCTCCCACCATTTTCAGTAAAACAGATGGGTCTGGCTTCCTTTCCTTAGTTTGAGCTAATCGGAGTATCTCTCACCCCAACTGTCCAGTAAAAACTATAAAACAAACAACAATGAAAGGAAAATGGTGCTTTAGAATAAAATATCTCATCTAAGAGAGTGATTTTCCTTGTGCTTAATTTTTATAAAAGGAAAACAGGAGACATAAAAAGTTGTTTCTTACTTGTTGATGGGGTGCTGGAAGAGGGCCCAGGAACAGAAATGGGGATGCTCTTGGGCAGAGCTGTTGGTGTCTTTGTGTCTCTACCTAAAATAAACTCTGTTTTAAGGGCTGTAATTTCCTCTGGGTTCTTATTAATCTCCATAAACATGCAAGACAACACAGAAAAAATGAAACACTATCCCTTGCTAAATGGCACTCTTTCCCAAAGATTCTTCCTTTGCATATTTACATATGTCAATCTTAATTATTCAGTAATCAATTTCACAATCTTATTGCTGTTATCACTTTCCTTTGAAGGACCTGAAGCTCCACACTAATCCCTATCATTTATTCATGTATTCTTAACATCTATACAACATTAAGTGCCCAACTTTTGAAAATGACTTTTAAAAATAAATGAAAGAAAAGCAATTTTCCATATAAAATTAATAACTCAACATGGTCTTTCAGAATGCCAGGATTAAAATTAATTGTGTGACTTAGTAGTGAAGACATAAGAAAACCACTTACGTTTCTTTTCAAAGGTTTTTTCACTCATGGGCCTTCCATCATGTTGCTTCTCTTTCTCTAATTGTTCCTATTATTAAAATAGTATCTGAGCATTAAAGGTAAGCATAAATAGATTTAGAAAAATGTTCTAATCTAATGAGCAATTAAGCTTTAGAGATACAAATATTGTTTACAAAAATTCCTTTAAAAAGTACTTTTTTTCCAAATTAGTGTCTAAAGAAGTCCAGTTTCTTTCAGATTTGTGGTTTGTTTTTTAATGTCTATAGAATTATGCCTTTGGGGATTTGTTAAGCTAAAACAATGGGTTTAGTATCATTGTGGGAATGAGCTTTTATTTTCTAGGAGGTATTTACTGATTCTCATTAGCAAAATATTTGTTACTATTGGTCATTTCCATTTCTGATTGGTAAATAGCAAAATAACGTTTTTCTTTAAAAAGATTGATGGGTGCCGGGCCAGTGTGGCTCAGCGGTTGAATATCGACCTATGATCCAGAAGATGATGGTTCGATTCCCAGTCAAGGCACATGCCCGGGTTGCGAGCTCAATCCCTCATGGGGGGCATGACCAGCAGATCAATGACTCTTATCATTGATGTTCCTCTCTCTCTTTCTCCCTCTCCTTTACTGTCTCCGAAATCAATAAAAAAGATATATTTTTAAAAAAAGATTGATGGGTGCCAGGTGGAAGGGGTCAATGGGGAAAAAAGGACATCTGTAAAGGTTTTTTTAAAAAGAAAAAGAAAGATTGAGAGAAAAGGAAATGGTCTTTGGGACATTTAAAAATGTTTTACTGTAGTGTAATATACATAAAGTGCACAAATTATAAGTGTACAGCTCAATGAATTTTCCCAAAATGAACACACCTATATAGCCACACTAGCTCACAAATCAGGGTGTAAAACATTACCAAAACTCTGGAGTCCCTTATCCCAAAAGAATAAGTAGGCAAGAAAGTCAATAAACATATCAAGTTCTAAACAAACTATATATATAGAGCACTACACTCGACACCAGGAGAACACACATTCTTCTCAAGTGCACCTGTAAAATAATGAAAAAGATGTCGAAGATAGACAAAATAAAAGATGTCCATGTAGACTTGGACTGCATAAAAAGAACCAAATGAAAATTCTAAAACTGAAAATAAAACATGTAAAACTGAAAAATAAAATATCATTAAGAGTATCTGCCAACAGTAGTGTTATCTATTTTCTCTACCTTTTCTTCTATTATCTTGACCATAATAATCATAGTTATCTTGAAGTCCTTGTCTGCTAACCCCAGTATTGGGGTCATTTATGGGTCTTTTTCTATTGCCTGATTTTTCTCTTAGGCTTAAATCATTCAGTCCTAAAAATTTTTAGAGCACTCTTATTCTCAATCCTGAACTAGAAAGTGAAATTAAAAATTAAAATTCCATTTACAATGATGCCAAAAACATAATATACCTAGAAATGAATCTAACAAAAGACTTCCTTGAACACTGCACTTAACACTGAGGAAAAGTAAAGAAGGCTAAATAAATGGAGTGGTAGAAAATGTTCATGGATTAGAAGACTCATGTTAAGATGACAATTCTCCAAATTGATCTGCAGATCAATCCTAATGAACACAATCCTCACAAAAATTCTAGCAGGCTTTTTATAGAAATGAACAAACTTATTCTAAAACTTTATATCAAAGTAAATTATGATGATGGAAAAAAGCATGACAAAAAAAGATCACATAATATATTATTAAATTTATATAAATTCTAGTTGCAAACTAATTTGTAGTGACAGAAACTAGATTAGTGGTTTCTGGGGACTAGAATAGAAGATATGAATCATAAAGGGACATGAAGAAACCTTTAAGGGAATGGAAATGTTTGGTATTTTGGCCGTGGTGATACTTTCATAGATATGTACGAATGTCAAAATTCATCAAATTGTACACTTAAAATGTATGCAGTTAATTGTATGTCAATAATATTTCAATAAAATAGTTTTAAAAGCTTTTCAAATATCGTTTTCCTTACAGTTCATAAAATAATGGATTTCAAAAGATCAGGACTCTTTAGTCATTTAGGAAGAAAAAAAGTAGTGTAAAATGGAAATAAATTATTTACTGGTTTAATAACAAGCACATTTAATATTAGTCAGAACAAATATGTGTCCGTCCATGTGAAAACAACATACCATTTCCAAAAGAAGCAGTTCTTCTCTTTCTTTCTCTTGATCCAACAAATCTTTCTCATAAAACTTTTTCTGAAACTAAGTTTAAAGTTTAAAATGAAGTTGTCAAACATGAAGGATGTGTATATGTCAACTTTTAAATATGCCTTTTAACATAAGGTAAAGAGAGTGTACTTACAGCATCCATAGACATTTCCATTCTGTCCAACTCTAACACAGTCTGTAAAGAAAGTTTTTTAAGTTATTCAACAATAAGTAAATCAACCATCATTTCACAAAAGACTCTTTTTCCAGAGAGAGTTTCAAATAAGAGACTTCTGCACTATGTGGAAGGCTAAATTAGAAAGCTTTTAAAGTTCTTCCCAATTCTACACTGTATTTTTTATTTTTAATCAGTCTCCCTATATTAATGCCATGATCTATTTAAACTTTTAAAGTTTTTAACTGTAAGAAGAGCAAATCTAGAGGAATATTTTAAATACTAAATATATGCCATTTAACTAACTTCTAATGACTCCCAGTGCTACTGTTCTGAATTTTCAGAAATACAGTATAACTTAAATTTTTAAAAAATCTTTTAGCTATATATATGAAGTAATCTATCATTTGGCTTAAAATTCTTAATTCCTTTCCTTTCCAGAAAAACTTTTGATCCTATGGCACTCTAACAAATAGAAAAGACTTGATTCTGAAAGCATTCTCTCAATTTAGTATTTGTCTTTCAGAATACATTAATCTGAAACAAATTATTTCAGTCTAACAATGATGCATCTACCCGAGGGTTCTGTCTCTGAGAGAGCAGAGTACTTCTCCACAGAAGTAACTCTAATGGGCAAAATAAGGTACATCTACACATTCATATGCCAAAGCTATCCATTGCAAACATAATATTTATTTAAAGCTTTATTTTTATGCTGAAATTTATAAAAATTTATGCCATGAAATATCTTTTAAGATAAAGTTACTTCCCATCTAACAAAACTAACTAGAGTCAGTGTTCCATTTTTATCTGCAAGCTTTGTATAGCTTCTCTCAAAGGATCCTATACCAACACTTCAATTTGATAACATTATACTATAGAATTTTATGGGACAGATTGACTTCATACTTAAAATAAGAGCTGTACTCCAGAATAATCCATTATAGGTTAGTAATCCATTAATTATATCATTTCTGTATCTATTTATGGGATTAGCTTATGGGGTAAGCTGATAAATTCAGAGAAGTAACTAACCCTCTTCTGTGTATTATTTTATTATTTTTAGCATGTTAACTTCATTGCCTAAACTTCTGTAATTAAATGGCAAGGTCAGAAATATTTGGTAGAAATGTGTGTGTGTGCGTGTGTTTAAATTTAGATGCATGTCCAGACACTCAGTATTTCTGGTTATTTCAGTTGATGAAGAGAATTCACATCTCATAAAATAAATTATATTAATTAATAGTAAATTATCAAATCACTTTATTAAAATGTTCCTCATGTAACAATGATTTCCAAGGGGGGAGGGGGACAACAAAGAATTCTTTTTTCTCAAATCAATGCTGTTATTTAAAACATGTCCTGAAGTTCACATTCAGATTCATAAAAGCAACCACTTTAATTTGACTTAATCTTTTTTTTTATTAAATATATCTTCATTGATTTCAAAGAGAGGAAAGGAGAGGGAGAGAGAGAGAGAGAGAAACATCAATGATGAGAAAGTCATTGATCAGCTGCAGCCCGCAACCCGGGCATGTGCCCTGACCGGGAATCGAATCCCAATCACCTGGATCCTAGGTCGATGCTCAACCGCTGAGCCACGCCTGGCCGGGCTAATTTGACTTAATCTTATAAAAACATTAACTATATATAGAGCATAAAAGAGTTTTTGTAGACTCAAGTATTTTAAGGTTTGACTTCACAAACCGAAATTTTTACTGTTTTATAGTTTTCCAACATTCCCAAACAATCCATATAATAAAATCACATACCAAAACAAAACAAAACAAAAACCATAAGACACAATGTTACATTATTGAAAAAAAATGCACTCAGGGTAAGAGATCTATACTCTAGTCCTATTTCTGTCACTAATATGATCTTGAGCAGACACTTAATATTTCTCGGTCTAGACCTTCTGTAAAGTCAGACACTGAATTAACTCGGAGGGCTCCTCCATGGCTAAGTGTCTATCAAATGTGACTTTCCCATTTTACTAACAACGTTTTCCCAAATTAGAACTGCTTGTAAATAAAGTCTGGTGAATGAAGTATTTATTAGTTGAACAGTACTTACTAAGCACCTAACATGTGCCACACTTTCTCTTGTAGAGCTTATATTACTAGTAATAAAAGTTTAATGTCTAAGTGCCAATGTTCATATCCAACTGTAGCACCCATCAACCAAATCAGCTAATTCTGACTACTCTAACAAGGAAATAAATATTTTAACATAGTGCCATCCCATCAAGTAAAATAGTGAAGATATAATTAACACTATCTCTTTTTTAAAAATAGCTGATTGATTTTTAAAGAGAGAAGGGAGGGGGAGAGAGAGAAACACTGATGAGCTCCTTCCTGTACAACCCCTATCAGGGATCCAGCCCGCAACCCAGGCATGTGCCCTGACCGGGAATCGAACCGGCAACCTTTCGCCCAACCAAATGAGCCACACCAGCCAGGGCTAATTAAGACTATCTTAATGCAAGAAATGCAAATGTTGTGGCAAGTGTGATACTTACTCTTTTTATAATAGCCAGAACATCTTTATCTTTTTCTTGACACAGAAGTTTTCTCACACACATTTCTAACTGCTGAAGTAGATGTTTATCTGCAGGGATCTTCAGAGTAGATTTCACTTTGGGCAACAAGTAGCAAAGTTTCATTCTAAAATAAATTAAATACTATTTACTTTTGAGTAAATTTATCACTTAAATTTAATAACTGAATAGTAATAGTAACATAAAACTGAAAGCAAATCCCAGCTGTAGATAGCCTGAGAGTTCATTTATTCTGCAACAAATGTTTATGGAGTGCCTATACCGAGTCAAGCATTCATTATTCGGGGTGCTAAGGTACACTGTGAGTAAAAACACAAAGTCCTCTGCTTATCATACAGCTTACCTGCTAGGAGGGTCTAGGCAGAGGGAGTAAACTAAGGAAAATGTCTGCCAGACAGTGGTAGGTGCTGTAGGGAAAAATAGCATGGGGAAAGAAGACGGGGAGTACCAGAGGAGGGGGGCAAGCTACAACTTTAAAACAGGTGGTCAGAGAGGGTTTCAGTGAAGGTTTCACTGAAAAGATGACTTTTAAGCAAAGACCTGAAAAAAAAAAGCCACATGACCATCTGAACATTACAGGCAGTGGCTGCAGTAAGAGCAAATGTCCTATAGGGGGAGCCTGCCTAGGCGTTGTCCCAAACTAGCAAATTGGCTACAGTGGATAGAACCACAGCACAAAGGTGAGATTAGCATATTTCTGAGCAGTAGTAGGAGGCCAGCTCATCCAGGGCCTTGCAGGCCAGTTTCAAGACTGGCTTTTATTTTAAGGGCAATGAGAAGCCATGGAGGGTTTGAGCAGAGGAGTGAAATGATCTGACAACACTGTGAAAGTACTATCTGGCAATTGTGTTGAGACTAGACTGCAGGTGGTCAAGGACAGAAGAAAGGAAACAACAGGGGAGGCTCTTTTAGTAATTCAGACAAGAATAACAGTGGTCTGAACCAGATGGTAGCTGAGGTGGTAAGAAGTGTTGGATTCTGAACAAATTTTGTAAGCGGCAGGATGTGCTGAGGGATTGGAGGTAGAATGACAGAAAGGAGGTAAGGTTTTGACCTGAGCAAGTGGAAAGATGAAATGGTTATTTACTGAGATGGAGAAGACCTCAGGAGCAAGACGGGGGTTTATTTTGGACACATTAAGTCAGAGGTGCCTATTAGATATTCAATGGAAATCCTGAGCGGGCAGTTGGTTCAATGAGTCTTCTGTTCAGGGTAGATGTCCATGCTGAGTCAGGAATCTTCAGCATATAAATGATTTGTAAGCCAGGGGTGCAGCCTGAATAGAAGAGGTAAAAGGACAGAGTCTGGGGCACAGTCACAGTCTAGAAGCAACAAGCAGACTGAAGAGTGCCAAGAGGTGAGAGGGAATCCAAGAAAGTGCAGAAAGCCTTCCTGGGAGGAGGCAGTTCAGAGGAACATTCTGCTTGGCTCAGCTCAAACTCCACTGCTTTGTAGGCTGGCTTTGGAGAGGGATGCTAGACAGTTGTCCGTTTTATGGCTGCTGTTTCATTTATCCATCTGAATGCTCTCCAGATATTGTTTTTATTTCTGTGCCAAACCTTATGGCAGCTAAATCCCATGCCTGTGGATTTCAGGGCGCTTTGTCAGGGCCATCAGTTAGGGCTCTTCTCATGCAGCAAGATTTGCTTCCTCTTCAACCCAAACGAGGAGAGCTCCCCCTCTGAGTTCCCAGCTCTGCAGGCGGCTATGATGGTCTCACACGCATTCAGCGCTCACCATGGATACTGTAAGCCTGGCGATATGTTCTCTAAGATGTCCCAGTGCCCCCAAGAGAATTTTTCTCACAGTTCAAGAGAAGGCTTCTTTGAATACCAACAGTATTCTTCCAGCCTTGATATTGTCTAGACTCAATGAATTTAAATTTTAACACTCACTTAATGAAAAGCAAACACAACAGTGTATGCACACTTCATTCGTTATAACCCAAGTCAGGCCTAGCAACCATATATTCAGCAGAAGCTACACAAACTATAGTAATAGTTCATCTCTATGAGAATGGGGGGTCTGTGAAATTATAGATTTTGAGATTAGGGACAACACCTTTCTGGTAAACTACATTATATATGTATATTATCTCTGGTTTATCTCAGAACACTCTATGAATTAGACACTAAGAAAATGGATGAAACAAATTTCATAGAATGATATTCAGTAAATCCTCATTTGGTTTTTTCATTGGCAGGCTGCTATCTCTTAGAGCCAATGTTATGTTATTAGTCACATTGCCCAGAGTAAAGATGATACCATTTCCTTTCAAATAATTTCTGTCAAGTGCCTGGAAAGTGATAATTCATCACATTGAAAGCTGCCTTTCTACAATCACAACTTCAATTTGCAAAATGTTAACAATATGGTCAGATCCATTACTTATTTAGCAAGAGCTAAATTCTAAAGAATTACCAACTGGTTCTTTAAATTTACTTTAAACCTCAAGTCAAGGAAACCTCACCTCTCATTTATACAGCACAGAAGAGATGCACAAAATACTGCAGCCAACGCAGCAGCGCTTTCTGTATTTCCTCACACTAAGAATACAATATAAAAACCAATCTCTCAAGCTGTTCCCCTTAAACGATGCTCACAACATTTTCAGGTTGAACTTTTCAACATCTTCGAAGATTCTTCTTGGTATATTTTCTCTCAACAGCAATACTATCAGTCTACACTTATTGTCTTGACAATTCTTCGTGTTAATAAGTGTTATAATGTGTAACATGCTGCCTGCAATTCATGTGAGTTATAAAAGATGCACATACATAAGTCACAGCATAAAACTAAATGTGGTTAGCATGTGAAAACTCAGCAGGGTGCTCTGGAGTTCCTCTGTCCAGGGAAATTTGGTACCTGACTTTGTGTCTCTCCCCCCTACAGACCTGAGGTCCTCAGGTTCAGAACAGAGACATGGAGCACAGAACACAGAAATCGAATGGCTGAGCTGCTAAAGTTCTCTTCAACTCATTACGCAATGTACAAATAACTCTCATGGAAGAGTGTGTCCGTACTAAACGCCACTGAACTAGTCACTTACAAATGGTTAAAGTGGTAAATTTTATGTTATGTATTTTTACCACAATTAAAAGGAAGAAATAATATGCTTATTTTGGGATGGGAAAAAAGGGCAAAATATATTTATTGGGGTTTTTGCAGTTTATAAGCAAACCATTTTCAGGCCTGTTCCATCTAATCAAACAGTTAATCAACTGCAATTAACATCTATTGGATTTCAAAAATGTAAGACAACTGAACATCGGAAAAGGCAAGAAAGAGACTTCAAAGCAGCCCTACTTCTATGAATAATCGGGCCCTAAAAATGCACAGATCCACTCCAGTTCAACTCTGAAGTATTTTTTCTTTAGTCTTAGAAGATAGATAAATTAAGAATATCTACTCAACCTTCTCTTGATGCCAATGTGTGTACCCAAGGGTCCAGAGAAGTCTGCCAGTCTTGCGCTGACTTATTGTTCTCTCAACCCAGTAAATAAAAGACTAGAAACAGTGTCCGAGTCCAACTGAAGCTCCATTAATTAGTCTACCAAGAATTTCAAAGCAAATATAAATTCTTTACTTGATTTTTTAATTGACGAAGAAAAAGATTTTGCATATATTCATTATAGTAGATGCATTAAAATACCATTTTTTCAAATATTTTCTTGGATTGGTAACCATACCTCACATTTGCTACTGGATCATGTGTCAGTTCAATAGCAGGTAGAAAGAAATATTTACAGAAAAATGATTTGGAAAAGATCTCTATAATAAATTCACAGGTATCCAAAAATCGAAGTCTACTCCAATAACTTTTTCCTTGGCCCAGTTCTAGAAACAACAACAAAAATTTATCATAAGTTTAATTTTTCCTACACGAAATTACATGACAGAATCAGACACACAAAACCCATGTCAAGTTTCTTTATACCCACAATTTGTTTATCAAATACAAGAGGTAAGAGAAAAAACCACATTATATACCCCAGGTATATAGACCCTCCCCCAAATTAATAATACCACACAAAAAAAAAAAAACAGAAAAAAATTTACTAAACATTGCATTCAATCCCATTAGCATTTAGTAAATATTGAACGACTATATCTACTATTTTGATCACCCACTATGTGCTAAGTACATATTATCTCATTTAATCCTGAAAAGCAATCCAATGGGATAAGCACATATATCCCTCATAAAAGATAAGGACACTGAGATTCAGAGACATTAACATCGAAGAGCAGGTAAGTACAGAGCTAGAATTCAAATGCACATATGTATAACTTCAAAATCTTTTAGCAATCAAATTAACTTTTCTTCCTCTTGTTTCCGTAAAAATGCTTTGAAGTGAATAAAGTCGTATGTAAACACAGTACTATTTAAATAATTCAGATCAAATTTAAAGGATATTTTTCTACCTTATATAAATGTTCAAAAGAATAATTCTTAATATTTAAAACCAAATAGAATCTTCTTTCAAAATAAAAAATTTTAGCCCTGGCCAGGAAGCTCAGTTGATTAGCGGGTCATCCCCATACACCAAGGTTACAGGCTTGATCTCCGATCAGGGCACATACAAGAATCAACCATGAGCACATAAGTAAGTGCAACAACAAATCAATATTTCTCTCTCTCTCCCCCCTTCCTCTCTCTCAAATCTATCAATAAAAATTAATAAATAAAACATTTTAAATGGAAGGTCCCACCCAATGAAAAATAAAAATTTAATTAAGATAGACTAAAAAACTAAAGAGTAAAGTATACTAAGCATAACTTTTCATAAATGAAATTTTATGTACTCTAATTTTTTGAAAAGCAGCAATCCATACTTAAAATGGTAAACTCCAATAACCAGAAAATCCCTTTACCCACTTAGGCTGGACAACAGTTTAATAAAAGCTTTAAGACATTATGGTCAAAGCAAGTATACAATAATTAACAAATTCACTAAGTAGATGTAGGCCACTGTTCTTAGAATTAACACTTTCACTAAAGGTTTCTGTCTTGATTTTGGCCCTTAGCAAATTAAAATAACTTTGCATTTGTTAATTGACTTAATTTTTTAAAGATATTATAAACCACCTAGGTTCACCAGATTCATATTTCTGTGTGCTATCAACTCTATTCAAGGAAAAAATACTCACTCTGTTAATATTTAAAATAGAAACATAAAATAAATGCTCAGATTCATGGATATTCTGCTTATATTTTAGTTCCAAATTCTATTTCATTAGGGGAGAAACTAGGCTTTCAACAAAAGTATACATATTTTAATTTCTCGAGTATAGAAATTCACACACAAAAAAGGCCAGAGTAATTATTACTTTCATTTAACACTGCTCTGATCCTGTCATAAAGATTTCTAAAACAAACCAAAAAAATTAACTGTAAAACAGCCTAACTATTCATGGTAAAACGATACATAAGTCAAATATAACGAAGGCCAACCATTTTGTTTACTTTAAAAAAAAAAAAGAAAAGAAAGAAACAATGATTACTCACGTTCAATTAATTTTTGAATGATCTCATGCCTCTGTTCTTGTTTACGATTATAACGTAGAAAAATGCATAAAGTTCGTGAAGCTGCCTTTTGGACAGGTAAGACTTTCTTGAAGAGAGAAGAAAGACAATTAAACCAGTATATTAGCGTATATACTGAATAATTTGGCCCCACAAATCAATTTGAAGTTATTGAGTAAAAGTATAGCTATATGCTTCTCAAATCACTGTGCTCATATTCCTCTGGAGGTGTCTTCATAATTTAATGTCAACATCATCCAGGCAAATCAACTAATGCATCACATTACAAAGTTAATTTAATTTGGCACAGTCATTTCCAAGCCATCCAGATTTGATTCATATTTAACTGTCATTTCCTTGCCCCTTCATCTTAGGTGACAACCTCCCCAAATATATTCTCTTAGTCATTCTCTGGACCTGTCACTCGTTTATTCAACAAACTTTTGCTAGATCATTCCCTAAGTCAGGTACATCACCAAAAATGTGCCACTTCTACAATATAAATTTAGAGATCCCATGATCAGGTATATTCTATCCTTTTGGCCCATTTCTGGCTCTTCAACCTCAATGTCATTCATTGAGATCCCTGGTCCATGACACAGATAGAGCTTAGAATCCAAAGGACACCATGTCACTCTAATAGGGTACTAAACGCTGTTGTCTTTTGAATCTCTGTCACACCACTGGTAACAACCTCAATTCTAAATGAATTCAACCATCCACCTCTACTAGGTTTGAGTTCAAAGTATTTATTGGAGAAAAAACTCTTAACCAGATATACAGGGTAGGTTTCCAGTTGCAAGTTCAAGAAACACAGTTTATTCTTGTATTATTATTGAGTAATTATTGTATTATTTCCCATATGAACAACTGTAAACCTACTTTTGCCCCAGCCTGTATTGTGTCCAGTATAAGTTCATGTTCATCATCTTGACTTACATAAGTATTATAATATTCAATTCTTGAAGATCCAGATTATTATAGTGGGTAGCTTTGAAATTCAAATAGAATAAAACTTTACATTGCTGAGAGAATATTGCCGGCTACCTGGTCTCATATTTTACACAAGCTGTTTCCATTGCATGAGGTATTATTCTGAGTGGTATTTTTAATATATTGAATGTAAAAAGAAAATGTTCACTAGAAATTAGACCAGGAAATACAAGTAGTGCACAAACAGAAATACCACGGGAATTTTAAAAATTTTAGATACATGAACTAAATAAAAACATGTTCTTCTTTTGTTTCATTTTGCATATACTAATAGAGTTTCAAATGAATATATACTACTCATATGAAAATATGCATATTTTGTACCTTACAGTATATAATATACATTATAAAAGGTAAATTAGCTTTTGGGTCAAAAATCAGAGATAAATGCAATCATATCAAAAGTACATAAAGCTTAAAGATGTTGGGACAATCTTAGCACACAAAGAATGGCTGCAATTGGTTAAAACATTATTTAATATAAAAAAAATTAGTCTAAAAGAGAGACAAAACCAAAAATAAAATTCATTTGTCACCAATGAAAGTCGCTTCTGCACCAACTCCTAGCTCTAAAAACTGAGAGAGGGAAAGACTTAAGAGTTCACCCTGTCTTTACAAAGGAAAATGTATTTCAGGGTGATCAAATAGCTCAAGTGGGTAAAGAAGAGCATTTCTTCACAAAAGAATGTCATAAAAAAATGTAGAAGAAATGATAGAATTTTTTAAAATCACTCTTTTGCAAGTTCTAATGAAATAACTGATTCAGGTAAGAATTATCAATGGAAGCTAAAATTAATGGGTAAAAGATTTATAGGAAATTGGGTGTCAGCTTCAGATTACAAAGCAAATCACAAGAGAGAAAGCACAATTTTGAAATGAACCAACAAAGCTGTTACCACCTGCAAAGCCATCCTTGGGTCACTTATAGAGGGACAACCATTCAGATACACTGCAACATAAAATACACAGTAGCACTTATGAAGTATTCTTGTCAAAAATGTTTAACCTAAAACTCACCAAGCCCTTAGATCTAACTTCCAGTTTACAAGAAACATGGAGAATAGATGAACAAGTTAACCCCATGAAGAAGCAATCTGACAAACACAGAGTTAGAATATTCCACAGGACAACTAAGTCTTTTCCAAATTCAACATCATAAAAAAGTGGGGGGCGGGGGACCTGTTCTGGATTAAAAGATGTAACAACCAAAGACAATATATAGACCTTAATTAGATTCAGCATGGAATAAAACAACTGTAAAACACATTTGGGGGATAATTGGTAAAATTTTTAAATGGGCTGGATATTAATGATATTAAAGAATACTTGTTCATTTGGCTAAATGTAATAGTTGTATTGAGATTATATAGAATGTCCTTTTTTAGAAATGAATATTGAAATGTTTAGAGATAAAATATATTATCTATAATTTTAAATTCTTCAGCACAGTGAAACAGAAAATGCAAATACAGATGTCCTCGACTTACGATGGTTTGACAGGATTTTCAGCTTTACAGTAGTGCAAAAGCAATACATAGTAAGTTAGAGGAGATATTTAACACTTTATTATAAAATGGGCTTTGTGTTAGATGATTTTGCCCAACTGTAGGATAATCTAAGTGCTCTGAGCACATTTAAGGTAGGCTAAGCTATGACACTTGGTAGGTTGGGTGTATTAAATGCATTTTTTACTTATATTTTCAAGTTACGACGGGTTCATTGGGATATAAGCTGAGGAGCACTTGCATGACAAAATGTTAACAATAGTTCAATCTAGGTGATGGGCATATGAGGGTTCTTTATAGTATTTTTTTCTGCCCTTTTTGTATCTTTAAAATTTTTTCAGCCTGGCTGGCATGGCTCAGCAGTTGAGCATCGACCTATGATCTAGGTCATAGCAGTTGCATTGCTGGTCAGGGCACGTGCCCAGGTTGCAGGCTCGACCCCCAGCGGGGGCATGCAGGAGGCAGCCGATCAATGGCTCCTCAAGGACCCGGCAAGAAAACATCTTTCTGGGCAGAATGCAGTGAACTGAGTTTGATGTACTATTTCAAGAACGTAAAAAATTTGGCAGTCATTCCAAACTCAGGTGTGAGTTCAAAGAATAAGATAAAGGGTTTGGGGCTCACATTTGTCATCATGATCGTGAACATTCTTTGTAAGAACCGATAATAAATCTGATCACTTGATATGACGTGAGGCAGGCAGGCATATTTCTGTAGCAGCTTCTCGTGGGTTCTCCATTTTAAAGAGGCTGCAGCTCGCTGTTCAGCGGCTGTGAGTGCTGGAATCAAGTCGGGCAGAGAAGATAACTGAAAAAGAAAACACACCAAAAGAATCAACGATAAATGAATCAGTGGCAGGGCTCAGCCAGATTATTCAGCTAACAATACATCAGGGAAAGAAATGCTCTTGTTCACTTCAGAACTTAGGAGGCATCTCAGTTGTTACAGGGAGGTAATAATCTGATTAAATCAAATACTTTTTAAAAATCCATAAGTAAAATTTATTAATTACTGGAAACAAAATTTTGAAAGAGACTGGGACTCTTACAACTCTTCTAATTAAAGTAAAATTTATTCTATTTCACTGTCAGCAAACTTTGACTTTCTAAATTCCTACTCTTTTGTCCTTATCAGTCGTTACTCTTGGAATAATAATTAATGTGAATAAAAACTGAAAATATGAATGTAAACTCCAAGGGCAACAAATAAAAATCATAGTATAAGAACTGTAGAGGAAATTCAAACTGTTCAAACTTTGACATTTACTGAGCACCTACTACGTGGCATTTTAAATGTTTCCCATGCAGCCTTTCATTGATTCCTCACAACTCTGTAGAGAAAGGTAATATTTTACAACATTCAGAAACTTTTTGATATATGGGGATTACCTTATTTTCTTGAATATTGCTTTCTCCACCAGTAGACATAAGTTCTAGGATTTCTGGAAGATGATCTATAAGAGCATCCAGTACCTTTTAATAGAGATATTGATTACTTTGTGGCAAGTACAATGTTTTTCTAACCTTAGATTAGTTAATTTCACATGTCAATTCCTATACAGAAATAGTGTTATTTACCAAACAACATTTTAGAGGTTTCTATTTTCCTACTTTTCTTACATCTTTTTGCTGAAGAGTCTTAGAAACATGATCAACTGTATTGATCACAGTACCAGTACCTATTACTATCAAACTATCAAACTATCAAGAGATTAGTGTACCTGTCTCTTGATGTGTTCAAATGGTCTAGATCTGAGACAGCTATTTCTACACATCAACCAATGTGCTCAAACAGTTTTGAAAAGCACCCTTAGTGATGTCTAAGTGGTGATGAGCTGCACTTTAACAAGCTGGTAGTCATGTAGGTTGAGAGAATATACTAACTATAGCATCAAAATTAAGTATTTCAAAGCCTTCACAAGTAGCCTGGCAGGCAGGGCTCAGCGGTTGAGCATCAACCTAGGATCCAGGAGATCAGGGTTCAATTCCAATCAGGGCACATGCCTGGGTTGTGGGCTCGACCCCCAGTGGGGGTCGTGCAGGAGGCAGCCGGTCAATGACTCTCTCATCATTGGTGTTTCTGTCTCTCCCTCTCCCTGTACCTTCCTCTCTCTGAAATCAATAAAGATATATTAAAAAAAAAAAAAAGCCTTCACAAGTACACTCCAAAAAACAATGCTAAGAGAAAAAAAGATATAAAATGTGATATAACATGATTACAATTGTGTAAAATAAAAACCTTTATATAGAAAAAATAGAAAATGAAAAAATTTAACAAAATAGTAATAGTGACTGGAATTAAAGGTACTCACTCTTTTAAAAGTCAATCTACTTTTTGGCATTTCCAAAATTTTCCTGAACAAATATATATACCTATATATATTTTAAAACTGAACATATTTTAAAACCTAATCTTTTTAAAAGTCTTTCCCTACTTCCAGTCTATGAAATAGTGATAAATGGACTTCAAGCTTCTGGGGCTGGTCAGCTGAAAGAGTTCATGCAATTCAGAGAAGCAGGGGGAAAGGCACTGATGTATTCAAACTTAACATAAAAAGAAGGAAAAAACAAAGAGTAAGAAGATATTACCTCCAGTGACTCGTCTTGCAATAATGTTATTAGTTCTTTATGTATTAAATATACTCCAGAATTCAGAAGTTTAGACACCTAAAATGTAGCAATAAAGTCTCTCAGATTTGACTCTACTAGACATATAAAGGTTATAATAGTAATTCTTCAAAACACATCCCTGTTAGATATTTCTTCTAAGATGAGACTAGGTTAAAACATAAATATAAAATTAATATTTCTAGAAAAATTAATTGCATACATAACTAGCTTTATAGTCTGCTTCATAACATGCTGAAGTGTATAGACATATGGGGGGGAGGAAATGAACATATGGCATTAGAAGTGCAGAAAAATGAATTTATTAGAGTTGTAACTTTGATATCACAGCAATAATAAGCCCATTGGTGCCTCTAGTGCATGTTGGGAAGTCTTGGAACAGCCTTCAGGGTCTTACAGGACATCTTAGGCATCTGAGCATTCACCCCGGTTCAGAGCTTCTGAAAGAGGCAAGTGCTACTGAAGGCCTACAGTGTGGCACAGGGGTGGAGATAACGCCTGAGCAAGCAAAACATAGCAGACTTTTCCCATCGTAGACCTCAGTCAGCATGAGAGGCATTGGGAGAGTCTAGACTAATCCAGCTCCTTTGTGAACAGGTTTGTTTTTCCTTCCAGACAAAAACAATGGTAGATACACCGGTTTGCTCTTCACCTGTATTTATTTATTTATTTTTACATACTGGGCTTCTGAGTAAAGTTTTGTTTGGGGGGAAAAAAAGAGTTCCTGATAAAGAAAATGTTTTAAAACCTTTATACAGGGTGGTTTTTTGACTTGTTGAAAATATTTTCAAAATAATAAAAACAAGAATAAAGTCAGAACATACTAAAGTAATGATCAGAATCTAGCAATAACAGTTAGGGAAATTTAAATCCACCAGTAGACTATAGCAGTGTATCAGTATTCACCTACCTATATGGCATGAGTGTGAAAATAAGGAAACTAGCCACCCAGCAAATAACTACCAATGCTTTCCAAGCTCATTCCTATCAGTGAAATATTTTTGTATACACATTTCAGTATGTTTATTTTTATGGTGTTCACATATTATGTCCACTTTAAAACATAAATAAAAATGAAATATTAAGGGGATGAGATAAATAAACATAATTAAAGAGAAAGAATTCAGGGACAACAGTGTGGTGATTGTGGGAGGTGGAGGGTGGAGGTGGATAGTATAGGGGGATAAACGGTGATGGAAAAAAATTAAAATATAGAATAAAAATAAATAAATCAACATAATCAGAAGCTCTCGTTTTACATAAATATTGCATTCTCAGACTCTAATCTCATGCAACCATCTCTGGAGACTACTAGAAAAATATAAGCAGGCGTGGTAACCACACCTAAATACCCCCTTAGTGCATATTAGAGACAATATTTCTCTCAGCTGGCCAGTGCTCTCTGCCCTCTCTCCTCCTCCAAAAGCATATTTCTATATGTATATTTATAAAGATGATTTAACTGTGCAACAGTGGAATTACTTTACTTAATTATACCATTTAAAGGGAATATTTACTAGATTTTGCACAATGAACATTTCATTCATACCAGAAAAAAATGTTATTCAAAGGAAGTTAATCTAACAATGCTTGATGTAGGAACATAGTGCAAGGAAGGGGGTGAAATAGTCTTACTGAGGATAAGAATACTTATTATACCTCTAATAAAGAAAGGAAACAGTTTATTATGCACTTATAAGGAGGTTTTATGTTACAGTTTTGAAGTTGACAAGTTATAGTTTACACATCTACTGCAATTATTCAAGAAACATGCCCCAAATTTCAACATCGAGGGTTAAAGGGTAATTAAATCCATAAAAGTTTCAATTCACTTTTGCTCTTATATTATGGAGAGTTGTTGTAATAGCTGAATCTAAAAGTTATACTCATGAAACATGATACATTTGCAGTAAAACTAATCAATTTAAACAATCTCTCAATTTTCCACTCTTCTTAAGTTCTTAAGTTTAGGTACAAAGTAAAATGTAAATATTGTAAAGCATATAAAAACTGACTTTATTTCCAAATCTGCAACACCCACATCCACACCCACACCACAATGTTGGTTTAAAGTAAGCATTTAGTATAAATACATTGAATGAATGGATTAATAAATGATAAAAATGTAATATTTATGTAAATTCTATAAAAGTTTAAAAAGAGAATTAAGAAAATTTTAAAATAAGATTTAGGACTAGACTGTGAAAGAGATATAGAGCCTATATTTTATAATACATCTATAAACAGAACTGTACAAAATACCAAATAATCATCTAGTGCACACAGATAGAATTAACAACAAATGTATCACTTCTTCAGACTTACTTCATAAAAGCAAATGGCAATAGTGTATCTGACTGGTACTTCAGGGTCATGACAAAGGCAGAAGAATGTAGAATAGAGTTCCATGTGGAAGTTTTTAGGATCGACAAAAACAATCATGGCCTGGTGGAGGTGGAAAGGAGAAGATGAGTGGGGAGAGAAACACATGCATCAATACATAATATCATAATCGTTTCACTTAAATTGAAATCATGTCCTCTAAATTATAATTTAGTTAAAAATTATATTTGGGAGCGAGAAGTCCAGCTTGAGAGTGGGGGCCTTCGTGTGGAGCGCGATGAAAGAGCGATTTAAAAATGGGTGATGTTGAGAAAGGCAAGAAGATTTTTGTTCAGAAGTGTGCCCAGTGCCATACTGTGGAAAAGGGAGGCAAGCACAAGACTGGGCCAAATTTCCATGGTCTGTTTGGGCAAAAGACAGGTCAGGGCCCTGGATTTTCTTACACCGATGCCAACAAGAACAAAGACATCACCTGGGGAGAGGCTACACTGATGGAGTATCTGGAGAATCCCAAGTACATCCCTGGAACAAAAATGATCTTCGTTGGCATTAAGAAGAGCGCAGAAAGGGCAGAATTAATAGCTTATCTCAAAAAAAGCCACTAATGAGTAATAGTTGGCCACTGCCTTATTTATTACAAATGTCTCATGACTTTTTTTATGTGTACCATATTTAAATTGATCTCATACACCAGAATTCAGATCATGAATGAACGGCTGACAGAGCATTTCTTTTGGGCAGTAGTGATTTAAATAGATTGGCTTGTGGTTAAATGAACATGGTCAGCTTTTTGAACTTTGATGTTAGTATCACTGATTTCCCCTTCTAAAAATAAGATTGGTTTTGATTCGTAAGGTTCAACTTTTCACAGAGATGATGAGTGCCATCTCAAAACCTGTAGGAGCTTGGTTTTACATTTAGATTTATAGAATTGGTTGTATTAATATGTTTAAATACTGAGGAAATCCCTTCACTGTCTCTTAGAACAGGAAGACTGACTTGTGTTTCAAGTTGTGTTCATTAGCCTGTTAAAAGGCAAGGTCTGAAGATAAGCTGGCAGTGTCCATTTTATCTTTTTGGTCTTAACTATGCCAATTTAATTAAAATTCCCTATATCTAAACTGTTGCCTTTTACTGAATGAAAGGCACTGTAGTGTAGTTTGTGTATAATACCAAATAAAGAATATTTAACACCTCACATTTTATAGAGGATCTATAAGGTCAGATGCTTTTAAAATTCAGCATGACAAGATAAAGTAGCAAACTTTGTGAATTCTTCAAGTCAGACTAAGTTATAATTCAAGACTGTCTTAAACAGCTCTTCAAAAGCAACTGTAGAATTGCTATATATGTGTGATTGGTATTGGTGCTTTTGCCAGCTCACTAGAAGGATTAAAGTAGAGGAGAAGAGATCATCAGCACAAAATTGTAAATTATGTGATCATAAGCTGAAGATAAAAACAAAATCACAGAAAAAAATTATATTTGGAAGATCCAAATGTACGCATGTAATTCTAATTTATACATAGAGGTCAATGTAAATTACACCAATATTTACTAGGCACCTACTATATATACCAGACATAATGCTAAACAGCAGGTGTAAAATACAGCAATATTTTTAATACTATCTATTCACATAATTTTAAGTAATAATCAAAATGTTTAATCAATACAAATATATAATACCGGTAAGTTATAAGCACAGTTCTTCCGTACTGATATATATTTCTTCTCCTGCTCTAGGATTTGGGGTGGAACCTGGTTTTCATTGTGTCCATTTTCTTGTTGCAAACCTAATGTACAAAGTTTCTTATAAAACTCCAAAAATCTCAAGTGTTGATCTGGAGTAAAAATTCCTAGAGAAATTTAAAACATTTGTTCAACATTTTAATTGAAAACAAAGCAAAAGACAAAAGCAAAGTACAATAAAAACATAATGAGAACCAAATATTTAAATAAATGGTTAGAGATCATAAATAACAGCAAGAAGGAGGAAAGAGTTATTATTATTAAGAAATCTAAAGGGTGTACTGTTTTACCTTATATTAATTTTAATAATATTTTAATAGTATAAACTATGCAATGCAAGAATTATGCCTGCATTAATTTCTACAGCATATGTCACTATAATAATAATAGTGTGGCCATCATTGCTATTTACTTATGGTAAATACTCTAAATTGCCTGCTGAAAAGACATGTGTCTGCAGAGGAGCTTGAAAATTGAATCTGAAAAATGGCAAAGTAAATTCAAAATATTTTTGATCAATAGACTGGTTCCACATTCATTAACTATCTTAGGGAGCTAGGAACTCTTTATAAATTTCAATATGTTTTTCAACCACCCATTAAAAGTGTACAATCCACAAAAAAATGTTTTATTATGCTAGATGGTTATAACTTAGTTGATGCTTACATTATTACAGTAAGCTAAGAACTGAGTAATATATTCAAAATGCCAAGAGTTATAGATGTTATACTACATTCTGAGCTGAAACTCTCATATTATATATTAATTATTCAACAAATTATTAATAAGGGTATATTTATGATGTACCAATAGTTAATATACAGAGCTTCTTCTATCATATACCAACTGACACATAAAAAGTTCATAAATTTAAAGGGTTATCCCTACTTTACTCTGTCATTGTTCTTTATGGGTTCCATTAGTAAAAAAGTCATCCCAAAATTTGTTTAAATTATGCTACCAAAATTCTAAGATCTCCAAAGATTTTACACACTTAAAGATTTTACAACTAAATAGCTGAAGTTTAGTGACTAAGGTAGAAGAAAAAGGAAAAAATTATCTATAATCTTGAAATTCTTAGGATACATCATACCGTATAGTCCATGGCATAGTTTTCCTAAATGGAAAGATAAGGAAATAAGAATTGATTCATCTGCTTTGAAAGACTTTTCACAAAATGATTTCACTAAGGGAAGTATAGTTTGACTTCTATCATCTGGAAAACAGAACAAAACAAAACATACTTTAGATCCATTGCCCACACTGCACATTTGGAAACTAATACATCTACACAAATTCCAGAAAGAAATCTTACTACGTTAGCCACACAGAAATAGGAATATCTGAAAACAGTGATGATGGAGGTGTATAGTAAAGAAAGAGTCAGAGGAGAGTTGAAATTATCCAAAACTTTAAAGCCACACTGAGGGGGTTGAACTGTATATTGTGGGCCATAGGGTTAAAAAGCTAAGATGACTGAGGTTTTGAGCCTGCATAACTAAAAGAATTCTAACACCACTAATACCAATAAATGAGAGGCAGGCACAGAAAACCTTTCTGACTCTCTCTTGCATCCATCTCATAATATTCTACACTTTTTTTATTGAAATTAAGTTAGCTTATAATACGTTCTATATGGTGAATTTCTTCACTTTTGCTTCCTAGATAACCCTTCTTTAAAAAGTTAATTATTTTAGTATGCCTGCTTAAATCAAAAGTTTCTGATATATTAGTAATATTTAAGTCTTGATTCTAAATACTCTCTGAATTTCCCATAGTTCTCTTAAACTTTTGTAAATGAATCACTATTTTATTAACGGTCTGACAATACTAAGTAAAGTGCTGTGACAGGCTTATTAGTATTATTATTACTGTTATTATAATCACATTTCAGTACCACATCTACTATTTTAACTAAATAGTAGTTCTTTAGACATTCTTTAGACAAACACTTATTCAATTTCTTACAGAACAAACATTATATTAAGTACAAAGATGAAACATAAATAACCTCTGAACTTGAGAAACTCAGAGCAGCAAAGAAGCCCAAAACAAAAAATCTCATAAGACAATGGGATCACGTTTGCATAGTTGGTATAGCACAGGGGTCTGTAAACTTTTTTGTAAACTTTCTAAGCTTTGCAGTTATCTGTCGAAACTACTCAACTCTACCACTGTAGCACAAAAACAGCTACAGAGAAAACCTAAACAACAGGGCATGGCTATGCTCCAATAAACCTCGTTTACAAAACCAGGTGGCAACGGGACCTGGCCTATAGGCCATCATTTGCCAACCCCTGGTATAAGGGATTTGGAAAGATGTCAGAGGGGAAAATATATTAGAACTGGGCAAGGAAGAAGGAGAAGTGGGCTAGGAGAAAAATAGAGGGGAGGGAGAAAAAATAAGGGAGAAAGAGCATGTGGAAAGCCTCAAGGTGTGAAAGAGTCCGGTATGCCAAGACGATGGCAAGCAGGGCTGGAGCATCAGATGTGGAGGGGTGAGGAAGAAAGGGAGGAAATAAAGGCATGAACACAGGGTAGGCCCAAACTGCCCATACCGAAGGGTGGGGCAGAGAAGGGGAAGAGAGCAAAGACCATACCAAGTTTCTAGCTTAGATACCTCGGGGTGCCCAATTATTAGGACAAGGAGCTTCATTTATTCAGTCATTCAGCAAAGTGCTTTGCAGTTTTTACGTCTCTGGTTCATCATACAGCCTAAATGATTATTCCATAACATTCATACATTGTAATAATCTTTAAGAAGCTCTCCAAGTTCAGGTGAATTTTGTTAATCCAAGTATATGTAATACTACAATTACACAATAGAGTTTTGCAGCTGAATATTTGACATTTTACCCCTCCAAATTTCATCCTATCAAAATAGTTAATGTTCACTGATAAACTAAAGTCCAGCATTAGTCAAGAATCTAGTCATACACTCAGGAGAGAAGCTAATTGTCTTTGTGATTTAATTTGCACAACACTAAGAAATACTTCTTTACCCATTCCCATCTAAATACTCCACCCAGATCTCTCCTCCTGTGGGTCATGAGATTTCTAGCTCTAAAATATTAAGGGGAGGAAACTAATTTAAATATTGCTTTAATCAAGCTCTTTCTTGATTAAAGGGTCAATTAGCTGAGCAAAGGCTAATGACCAAGCCAAATTGCTAGTCCTATACATAAGTCCTATACAAATTTTGATGAGAGAAAGAGAGGTGTGGAACATGTAGTAACAGCGGGTGCCATGAGGGTAAAAGTGGCAGCAGAGAGGAAGGACCAAAAAAGAGAGAGAGAAAGGGAAGTTTAACATTCATATGAAACTTAACATAAGAAATTCTGTCCTGCATCTACCTTTACTTCTTATTAGTGATACAAAACATAGGGGAAAAAACTGCTTTCAGAAGCAAAGATGTGTCCACATGGAGATTTACCTGTATCAAATATGTCGAGCAGATTAACCAAAGTTTCAAATGCTGCAAGCCGCACACTGCAGCCTTCATCCCTAGAGAGTTCTATCAATTCAGGGAGCACCACGCTTTTTGTAAGGTCTGTCCTGCACAATAAGCAATGGAAGAAAATAAATCCAATCAATAAATTTGTAGCAAGAACTTACTAAAAACAAGTCACTAGGTTAGATGCTATAGAAAATAGGAAAAATCATAAAGATATGGCTCCTGCTTTCCAGAAAGTTGCAGTCTGGCTGGGAAAGCTTGATATAAACATAAGAAACATTAATAGTAACTGCAAAATTATTTAAATTCAATTTGAGTTCCCCCAACACAATATTACCTACAGAGATCTTAATACTAGTTTACATTAAAACTACAAATTATAATATAGTTTTCCAGTTTAAGCAACTTCAGCAAAGCAGATCCATGTTTGCCTTTGCTGGGGCAGGTTGTAGAATTCAGATATGATGGGGCTGATGGTTGGTTCTTGTCCTCTGTCCATGCTTTTGTTTTTTGCTTAGTTTATATTGGAACATTTTCCCTTCCTAGATTTAGGCATTTGGAATGATAACTAAGTAACTTAAAGTGAGAAGGAAAGAAATTAACATTAATTGAATGCCTGCCATATTGCTAAGCATTTTCACTTTTATTTATTTTAAACAGACACATGAGGAGGTACTCCTTGTTACAAGCATTCTTAAAGATAATATAAAGTTTCGCCTTTCATTAGCATGCTTCCATGGAAAACAGAAATAGGATATGAATGCTTGACTATCCAGAAATAAGAATATGACATAAGAAATTGAAAGCATACTTACCCAATGCCCTGAGCTATATTTTCTAACTGCCGACACATACAAGATCGAACTTCATATTCTACATCTTGACAGAGTGATTTTACCAAGGGAAGTATTTCTCTTTTAATGCTTAGAGAAGAGGAAAGGAACATGCAAATGGGTGAGTGTTTTAGAATAATTAATATTTTCAAACAGTTATCAAAATTTTAGCTTAATAATAACAAATATACTTTAATATATTTTATAGTTTCCAATCTAGTTTTACATAAGTGATTACATTTGGATGTTATCAACTACTTGTAAATTATGTATATGACTGTTTTTATTTAAAATAATGGTTAATTTTACAAGTATCACATGATCTCATTTATATGTGGAATCCAATGAACAAAATAAACTGACGAACAAAATAGATCCAGAGACATGGAAGCATGGAACAGACTAAGGAATCTCAGAGGGACCGGGGGGGGGGGGGGGGGGTTGGTGTTTTCAGGATGGGAAGAGATTAACCAAAGAATTTATATGCATATATGCCTAACCCAAGGACACAGACAATAGTGTGGTGAAAGCCTGGGGTGGGGGGAGAGGAGGAACAGGGGGGAGAGGGTCAATGGGTGGTAAAGAAGGACATCTGTAATACTTTCAACAGTAAAGAAAATTTAAAAATAAAATAAAATAATGGTTAATTTTGGATTGGCAGTTAAACATTTAGCTAAGATAAAAAGCTGTAGGCAAGTGGAATATCTGATTCTAGCAACCATCATCAGGCAAAATATTCTTCAATTTTATATTTTATCTTGTGTCTTAATTATACACCATTCCGCCTTTCCATTTGGGATTTATCCTTTGGGCAGAGAGTAGCATACAAATTATAAACATTCTCTACAAAACCTCAAAATAAGATGCATTGTTCAAAATAATAAATTTGTAACAAAAATGAAGAAAGCAGAACGTCTATCTTTATGTCATGTTTATCAATTTTTGAAGTTTACGATAATGCCATTTTACTCTCGGAACTACACTAGGTATTCGGCAGAGTAGATTAAGACAGGAAATAGAAGAAAAGTTAACCTTATTGATTTTGAAAAGAGATGAGATCAAGAAGAAATGCATCTGAATAAGTAGACTTCTGAGAATTCTATAAAGTTAAAACAGCTAAATTTGTATGCAGTGTGGAGTAACACAAACCTAATATAATTGTTAATCACACAGTTACTATTCATTTTAAATCAATTTAATTTAATAAAATAGAAAAAAGTTAAGACAGTAAATACTCACGTATGGGCATCAAACTTGTTGGTCAATTTTCCTAAAATTTTACAACTAACTAAACGAGATTGGACTGTTTGGGAAAGTTGTGCCTTGGAAACAAGTGGATTCAAAATCTGAAAGAAAGATTTAGAGAACAAATTCACAAAGTTTTATATATTCTTGACACTAATGTCAGCTATTTTCTTCGAAAGATAGTTTAATGTTCTAAACGTTTTTAAAGAATTTGAATTACAATTTGAAGTGCATGGTTGTTCATAGCCTGGACCACCTTGTTTTATTTAAGGTAAGATGATGACAAATTATGTAATTAAAAACAATTATACACAAAAAGACTGAATTAAAGCATAAATAGCAGAAGATATTCTAGAGTAAAAACTGCATCCTACCACATCAAAAAATATAAATAATACATGTCAACGTTATACTCAACATTTAAATAGGTGTAATCATCTAGATGTTTGGCATCACGTATACAAGCATCCTTTTATCTGGGTAAATCTTCCCATTTTCAAGCAAGTATTTTGCGCTTGAGATAACACCATAAACTGTATGAAGGCAAAGGCCAAAGATACTTCATAAAATCCATAGAGGACACTTTATGGATAGATAACTGTTTGTTTCAACCATGACATATTTGAAAAGAAATATATAGACGGATAACGTTCACAGGGTGAAAAACCTTTTCATTACAGAAAAAAATTCCTTTCTAATTTTCCTACTCTCTCATCTTAATTTACTGAAACTCTTAGAGAAGGATGCATTGAACAATGTTGAAAATTAAAAAGCAAATAACAAATTGGTAACAATATTGGCAACAAACATAACAAAGGACTGGCAACCTTGATAAATAGCACATACAAATAGTGATCAATGATATTATTAGATAATTCCAAAGGAATAATAAAAGTGATATAAACATAGTACATGAGAAATACATACAATAGTCTAATAATTTTTTAAATTCTGATTAAAATTTAATTCCACTTTTTGGCCCATTAAATTAAATTTGAAAACTACTGCTGATAAAAGTCCAGGGAAACAGGCATTTTCACATATTGCTAGTTAGGACCCTAAAGAATGTTAATGCCCCCCCTGACCCAGTAATTTCACTTTTTTGAAAGCTATAGTTAAGGAAATCATCTGAAAAAGAGGAAAAGCTCTATAGAGATGTTCATTACTGCCTTATTTTGATAATAAAATACTGAAAACAGGCTTAGATATCTAACAAGTAAGTAAAATATATTTTGTAGCTACTGCCAAGTGAGTTCTAAAATAACATAGGAAAATAATGCTAAGTGAAAATCAAAATAATGCTAAATGATCACTAATATGGCCAACAGCAACCATACACAATGGAGGGGAAAATGTACAATGAAAATATATCAAAATGTTAAAAGTGGCTAAGTACAGAATCATGGTTTTCCTTCTACTAATTTCTTTATACTCAAATTTTCTATAATAAAAATGTTTTGCTCTCAGAGTGGGAAATAACTTTATTCTTTTTTTAAATACTATTTTTATAAAAAGAAAAACTTTAGAGTGACTTACTAGTATTTACCCAAAACAAATTTATTACCTCATGCCTTAGGATTTCTTTGGGCAATACTTCTATTACAGACAGAAGAGTTTCCAGCCATGCATTGCTGACACCTGATTGACACAGATAAAACATGCCAAATGAAATGTCTCACCAATTTAGTTTCAACTCAGTCATTAATAGTTACAATAGTACTTAATGATACAATGGAATAATTATTTTTATTACTAGTGTAAGAAGTTTCTCTATTTTTTATCCTAGACAACATCTAGGAAACATTTTTGTATTTAAAAATAATATTAGGGGGGTATCTTTAACCCAAATTGTGCAGTTTTGCTGTATAATAATATTATAACCACAAATGTTGTAAAAAATTTTTAATCTAAGAAGAAAGTGTAAATCATAAGATGAACTAAAAGGGTCTTCAGCATTCAAGGATAATGAACTTTGTGGGTTTTTTAAGGAAACAGCCAGGGCCATTTTTAATCATACTAATGATCAACTCTTGGACAGCATGGCCTCACTCAGTTGTCCTCATCAGACTAACAAGATTCAAAGAACATCACGACCACATACAAGAAACAATACATAAGTGTATAAAGAAGCATGCCAGGCCCCTGACCTGCATCCTTGTGCTCCAGATGTAGTAGAATGATTTGCAGGAAGGAGTGGGCATATGTATGAATTGACACTGATTCTTCCTGTAGAATGGTCAGAAACGACACTGCAGCTGTTAACTGCATTTCCACGCCTGCAACATGCAGGACTTCCTGTAGAATCAGAAAGAGTCTGCTGTTACATAGGTGAGAGATCACAAATTACAATTTTTAAAAATCCAAGGTCATAGAAACCAAACAATCATATACCACAAATAACTGTATATGACTTTTAAGAATATGTATGATTGCTTTATTTAAGGAAACTATATTAATCCGCTCCTGATCACTTAAGTCGTTAGACCAAATAAAGTTTAAATGCCTTAGGAACTGATAAAATAACATTCCATTGCTTTATGAATGAAAATTCTAAAAGCACATAAACCTTAATACAATAGGCATTTTTGATAGATTTCAGCTTCTTGTTGCTATCTGTATTGTTCAGTTTGCCATCACACCTGGAACAATAATGTCAGAGCTCAGACAATCACATGTGTTTTCATTACTTGTATTTCTGCTTCAAAAAATAAACACCGTATTTTGCTAAAAAAAGAAATACACTTAAGACTTGCAAATGTATTTTCCCCTTTAAACAACTGACAGGAACATAAATTACCATGAAGTAAACTTATTAAAAGAAGAAATTTTAAAATATAAGAATGTTTTTCAAAAATTAATTATATTCATTGCCATCTCCATTCACCATTAAGAAAAAATTTTTAAGGTATATTCACAGTTAAAGCCTAAGTGAGATTATTCGTTTTCAACACATGAAAAGTCAAAACAAACTTTCACATAAACCTCATTAAAGATATTACCTATACTTCTCTAGAAGAGAGAATGTGTGTGTGATGTAAAGGTAGCTAAGAGAAGTAGCTGTTTAACCAATATGGCCAATTATAAATTTTAATGCCTGTTTTATAACAAACATAGGAAAATTAGTAGAACAATGTGGAGCCTGCAGCCACAACAAAGTTTCACATCTGTGATCCTAAGAAACTTCATCTTTCTGCACCATTTCCTAATTTATAAAATGTGAATTATAACACCATCTTCTTAGAGATTTAAACCATTTAAACAGAACTCTTATGACTTACCAACTTGTGTAAATTGAGCATTAAATAATGACCACTGTACATCCAACTATCCCCTCTCTACAACTAGGCTCTCTAGTAGGAACCTCATCTTGTCCACACCTGAAGTGATCTCTTTCCAGCACCTTCTCCTCCTCCAACTTTCACCTTGGTAAACAGTAAATGACAACTCTGACCTTCCAGTTATCAGCCCAAAAACTTTGAGGTCATCCTTAACACCTTAGTCCCTCACACACCACAATCACATGACCAGTCAATCCTGATCCAGAATCTGACCATTCATCACCTCCACCGCTACCACCCTGATCCAGGCCACCATCATCTCCAGCTTGAAGTATTTCAACAATCTGCTGACTAGTCCCTGATTACATCACTGCCCTGCCTGTACGGCAGCCAGAGAGATTCTTGGAAGTCAGATCATGTCACTTCTCTGTTTGAAACTCTCCAATGGCTTCATATCCCCCTCAAAGGAAAAGTCAAAGTCCTTGCAATGACTTATAAGATCTGTTCCCAGTTCCTCCCTTTTCCCAGATCTCCTCGTGGTTAGCTCAATGATCTCTTTCAAGCCTCTGTTTAAATATCACCTTTTCAATGCAAAGAGCCCTATTTTAGCCTGAAAGCCACTGTTGCCCCAGTTCTCACTACCCCCTTTACAGGCTTAGTACCTCCATCATCCAACCCATTCATTTGTGTGTGGTCTATCTCCCAGAGCTAGAGTATAAGCTTATGATTGCGAGAATTTTTGTCTGTTTTGTCCACTACTGTGTCCCCTGATCCTAGCACAAAGCAGGCGTTTGGTATTATGGCTGGAGGACTCTCTCTTACCCTTTCACCTAAACTTCCTGCTCTTGATGCTCTCTCCCTCCATACACATTTTCCACATCTCCTGAAAGGTAGCTTCAAGAGACTTTGAGGCAAGTCCTAAAGATTAGGGATTGGCAGAATTAGACGCAGCAAAACAAAAATGGATCACATAGAAATGCATTCTCAATCCTCTATCATGTCAATAAGAAGACATCCTGCCCTGTCCTACCCTAGTATCTCTGTAACCATGATTTAGAGCAGCTACCCAGACTCCTTGATTCAGCTTGGTGGGACCACTGCCAGTCACTGTGCTAGAAGACATTCAGCAGCACGTCATTCTACAGCAGAAGAAACAAACTCAGAATCCTCAAGCATTTTGCTGAAGGCCAGTGAGCTAGTAACTGGCAACTCTAAGACAACCTGTCTGCATGATGCCAAATCTAAGCACTGGATTCTTCCTCACAGGTTTTGCACTTCCATTCATCACTTATTAAGGAATGGCTTAAATCGATCCTAAGTGTTCCCAAGGTGGCATGGGAGATGTGGCAGCGGCTTACTGTGGCTTATGTTTATGCGGCATGCTTAATTCCCAGAAAACCTATCAAACATTAGGGTGGCTGATTTTTGTTTTGTTTTGCTTTAAACTTTTGTTTAAACATTATTTGCACAAACATTATTTTACAAGTCTTTCCAACCAGTAGTCAGTTACGGATCTTAAGAGTTCTTGGCTGATAGAAAAAGAGAAGAAACGATGAGGAATGAAGCAGAGGCACAACTCATCTCTGAAATCGGCCCTCCTGTGTCTCCTTGGTTTACTGTTTCCAAAACAAACATTGTTCCACACTAACGTTCTGGATTTGGGAAACGCTTTCGGAAGGTTTGACGTGGCCAGTATACATCACTTACAGGTTTCGTAAGGCACAGTTTTTATTTAGCAATAGAAAGTACTTGCGAAGAACTATTAAAAGAAATTGTGAGGGCCACCAAGTACATTCCGGTTCACATGAGTCTGCTGTTTTAAGTTCCAAGAGATGTAATTTGCTCCCTCTTAGTGTCATTAAAGTCCTGGGTTTGTATGTATATGAACGTTATGCAAAAGAGGACATGAGAAGCTCTCCAACTTCATATCTTCTTACTGCATTACTTAATCTTGACTCCCGCAGCAACATTTGCCCCAACTATTTTGCATTTAATTTTCGAAAATCCTCAAGTCTTATCAGGATTTGGGTTTTTCTCTTGTGCTGACTTCAACATCTGGGACTGCCCACTGTTAAGAAACCAGCACAGACTAAGAGATTTCATCACTGTTAAAAATCAATTGATTTCTAAACATATTTTTCTGAAACATAGTACAATAAGAGTTTGATACTTACCGGTAAGTATTCTCCTCCACAGAGTCACTCACACCTTCTGGACAAACATAGTGAGATCCATACTCTCTGGGTAAATAAGTGTGCATCCTCATGGACCTTGGAAGACACTGAAAAGTAAATTCCTCTATTGCTTAAGTGCATGCCTTAATGCCAGTTACCCTTCCTCCTATGTACTATTGTATGGCTGGCATTCCAACTTGAATCCTCAAAAATGAAATGAGACTGTTTATAAATGAGTTAATGGTACATTTCCAAATTTCAAAAACTATTTTGATTCAAGGAAGGAAAATACACTAGACACTTCTGTGTTTAAAAGTCGTTCTTTAGTTAGCATGAATGGTGGAAGAAAGCATTTTATACAACAATGTAATACAGTCCTTGCAGGGAGGGAAACTGCTCTGTCTCCAAAATACCTGCATTATATGCATCAAGAAGAGATTTCTCTTTATAATACACAACATAGAGAAGCAATAAATAAATTATTGGCTTATTTTAAAAAAGCATATGTTTTAGATTCACACATTTGGAAACTAAACTAACTTAATGAAACTGGTAAACACATTTACCATAAATGGTAATGTTTAAAGGTAAAGGAGACCTAAAATTACAAAGTATCTTTGTATATTTTTAGAAATAACATCACTGATTATTTTGAAATTAAATAATAGGGATTTAAATATTAAAATATTGAAGATTTAGGACATATAAAATATCTGGAGTTTTGAGGATCGTAAATGTGGGAATTTTTAGTAACAATAACAGTGAACAGCTCTTTTCACTATAAAATGATAATATTTATGAAAGACTTTAAAACTGAGTTAAATATGAATAATTGGAACGTGCCAACTCTAAGACACCTGTAACAATTAACTCCGATACCTCATTCTCTTCCCTGCCACTAACTGCCACGTTCCCCACTAAAAACAGCGCACTGAAAATCAAACTGAGAGGGAAAATAAAATAAAGAGGAGACAGTGGACAGGAATAAGGGATGTGTTTTACCCTTCTGTAAATCTGTTTCAGTGGCTTGCAAGGTTCATGAGGAGGTACACATAAAAATACCCCAAAGATCTCTTCCCATTAGGGAAATACCAATACCAGTAGAAACTATCATATGACTACGTAAATGTGCAATGAAGTATCCTGGCGTGCAAAATCATGACAACACCAAATAAACACATTTCAAGACAATGATTTTGACAATGAACTACTCTGTCAAATCATTTTTATATATAACAAATTAGTGGTTAATCTGATAAATGACTTATAAGATCTGTATACTGAAACTATAGAACACTGAGAGAAATAATATGAGAACTAAGTAAATGGAAAGAAACATCATGTTCATGGATCAAGACTCAATATTGTTAAGATACCAGTTCTTCCAAAATCAATCTACATATTTAATGCAAAATAATAATAAAAATTCCAATAGTTTAGTTTTTTTGGTAGGAAGTTACAAGTTAATTCTAAAATTTATATGAAAATACAAAGACATCAAGAAGAGCCAAAATAACTTTGAAAAAGAGAAACAAAGTTGGAGGACTTTTACTATCTGATTTTGAGATATTATACACAGCTACAGCAATTAAGACTATGTGATATTGATACAAAAACAAATCAATGGGACATATATAGAGAAAAAAGACTTCCACATGTACACTGGCAATTGATTTTAACACAGGTGCAAAGGCATGTCAGTGTAGCAAGCGCAGTCTTTTCAACAAATGGTGCTGGGTCAATTGGGACAAAAGTCTATACCTTGTACCATACGTAAAAACAAACTCAAAATAGATCATAAACCTAAAAATTAAAAACTAAAATGATAAAAACTTACAGAAGAAAACAAAAGAGAACAATCTTTGTGATCTTGGGTTAGGCAAAGGTTTTTTACATTTGACACTAAAAAGCATAATCCATGTCTTTAAATTTTCTAAAAGTAAATCACTCATAGACTGATTAATATTAGTAAGTGCTCAAAATATTTTATGTAAATTCAGTCTTGTAATACAAGTGAGCATTTATAGTCATAATGGCATTTCATTCATATATAAATATTTACTGAGTACCTCCCATGTCCCATGCACTGTTCTGAGCACTGAGAAAATAGAGGTGAACAAAAGGGAGAATTTGTCCTCAAGGAGGTTACAGTTCAGAGGAGGAAACAGACATAGAACAAATAGGTGAGTATAAAGATCAGGATAAAGTGACTGTGCATTGAGAGTTTCTGAGGAGCTAAAAATTGAAGGGCTAGGAGGAAACAGACATTTGAAGAGTTAGGAATGAGTGGTCCAGGCAGAGAGAGCAGCCAGCCCCTGAGATGAAAGAGCTTGGTGGTATTGAAAGAGACATGTTTGGTTGGAATCCGGGAGGTCCAGGTGGGGTGTGACTTAAAAAGACGTTAGAGTAATGGTCAGTGACAGAAAGGAAATATTTTGACCCTTAATTAGCTAAGAAATTATGACCATGGCAAAAGTGAATAAAGTGGATATGTGTGATTTTTGTCATTGCTTTATCACTTGTAAGTAACTGCTCGCAGAAGCGAGGCAGAATTGAAGAAGGCGCTAACTATAATTACAAATACATCTTAACAATATCTGAACATGATGATTTAAAGATGATTTGCACATAAACATAGGTTTCATAATTTGACATGGGGTTGTTTAAATGTTTAGCTGCCTACATTATATAGTAAATCCTCTATAAAAGTCATTATTATTGCCCCCATAAAGTCGTACCCAGTAGCTTAATTCTTCAGCACTTTTACATAAAATATGAATCACACTATTAAATATTCCCCTGTGCTTGCTCTTCAATTGTTTTCCATAGTTTTCAGGCCTCCCTGATATAAAATCTCATCTGGGACTAAACAGATGACCGTGCTGGTTAACTCAAACATGAATGACATCATTTATCAAATAAAGGTTTTCCTAGTACATATTCATTAGTATACACTTTCTTCATAGTATCCATTCACTCTGTTGATTTTCTATATTATGGATTAATTTTTATTACTTTAAAAAGTTAATAAAATCATCTTTATAACTCAGTTATATAGTTTCAGCAGATATATTTGATTCATTGTATAAATATAATCTATAGATGAGTACATAATATTCTTTACACTTTTCCATGAAAATACGATTTGGGGGGAGTTATTATTTAATTAACTTGATTGTAACCTCATTAGCAAAAAAGATTTTTTCAAAATAATTTAGAGACCTCAAGGTCACTACTCTCTATTCTTCATCTTTTATTTTTACTTTATGAAACTTTGGACATTCAGTACACTATCTGTGGAGCAGATTTAGCCTGCTCAACACAGTACGTGTATAGTATGCTCAGTATTTTAGCTTTAAATCTAATTAATTTATATAGAATAACTTTTTTTTTTTTTTTTAGAAAGAGAAACATCAATCATTTCCTTCCATACATGCCCCAACCAGTGGTGACTGAACCTGCAACCTAAATATGTGCCCTGACAGGGAATCGAACCCTCAACCTTTTGGTGTACCAGACAATGTTCCGACCAACAGAGCCACCTGGCCAGGGCTAGAACAACTCTTTTTTTTTCAGAATAACTCTTCATCAAGAGTACCTAGCTACCTGTTCCCTTCTAATGTTGTTGAATTCGCACTTCAGGTGTTAAGCTAGCAAGCTCAGGTCAGTTAATATCACCGAAGTTGAATGTAAAATTAAACCCAGGCTGTATAGTCTTATTCCATTTAAATTATAGCATGATTCTGGGAAAACAGATATGAAAAAGCTTGATTCACTTTTGAATCACATGCGATGCTAAAATAAACATCTCAATTCACAGCTGTAACTAGTAAATTTTAAAAAAAAGAAGAAACTCATACTGCCTACATAGAAGGGTAGGTTATCTTGTAAAAATACCGGTATAACCCTAATCTAAATCACAGTAACTGGAACCATGCTACATATGCCCAAAAATAAAACCTAAGGACACACTAATAATTCCAGTACTTTAAACACATATAAGTTAATTTAAAAGTTATGAAAAAGTTATAACCAAACAGAAAGCCAAAGAAAAGTATACAAAACCATTATCAAAAATAATCCCCATTAGTATGTAACCTCCCTGAGCCCATTAGTAGGTAAGCTCCCTAAGGACACATAGATTGCTGTCTGTTTTGTTCATTCAAGTTCTTAAGAACAGCACTTTGCACATAGGTACAAATAAATAATAAATATTATGTATTAAATATTTAACATTATATATTAATAATCAACAAATACTAAATAGAGGAAAGAATGTTTTAGTAGATCAAATATTTTTTGTTTATAGCAGGAACACTAATTCTGAAGAATTTATGAAGCAATAAAATAAATATAAAACTAAAATTGTGATGGCCACAATTCAATCTTTATTTGATGATTCTTTAAAAGTCACACCACAGGGTCATTATTAGGAATATCAGTGAAATTATATATTATCAATGTTGTCAAATACTATTAATATAAATTTAACTCAACAGAGTACCAAATAATATAGATTAATCAAAGAACATGTATGCGTATACACATAGCCCACGGACACCGACACTAGCGTGGGGAAAGCCCGGGGCAGGGTAGGGCCAGGGTGGAGCAAAGGGGAGGAAAATGGGAGACATCTGTAATACTGTCAACAATAAATAAAAAATAAAAAAAGATAGCTATGATTTTGTAAGACTAATTAAGATTTTCCTGAGTACTGAAAAGCTAACTTTATTAAAATATTTCTACTCAGAAAATGACTAAAGAAATCTTTACAACTTAAGACCTGGATTTCTCCATTTCCATCAGCTAATTTCCCTAAATATTTTCATCACAATTCCAAATGTGTATCATACAACTTCCTCCACTCAATGATTAAGTACAAAAGATCAGCCATCAAAAGTTCTGAACTTTTCTCCAAGACATGCTACTGGGTAAAAGAATGGTAAATTCAAATCTTATTTCGCACCAACTTACTCTAACTTTTGGCAAGACTCTCCGAAGTGTCTCAGCAGGATTCTGTCGCATCAAAAACGGAAGATTTGCAATCACACTTGTTCCCTGGATATCTTGACCAGCACTTACAGAGAAAAAACAAATTTTAAATTTGTAATTATAAGCTGAATTCCTGGTTTATGACTATAAAAAGTAGAGTCATAATGGCTGCTTTTAATGACAAACGCTCAGACTTCAACAAAGTTTTAAACTTTAAACACATCATTTAGATACAAAAATAAAACCAGAACTGAAATTTCATTAAGTAAATCTTATAACAAGTGCAGGAAGATATTAAACAAGATTATCTACATACGTATCTTGAGTCTAAAAGTCTTTAAGACTATTATTAAATACTTTAAAATTCTACCTCATTTTTTTCCTGTGACCTACCAATTTGCTGCACTTTATAAAAAATATAAATGGAAAATTTTCATTATGGTAAAATATTAATAATCATAACAGCAAGGGCAGTAACAAAATCAGCTATAGCAGAATCATACAACTTCCTTCTGTTACAATGAAATTGCTGTAGCCCTAGACTGACTCAGCAAGTTGGCAGAAACTTGTTAAAGAAACACTCAACATTCTTCAAGGTCAGTAGGGCATATCTATCTCTACAGTGCCTTTTTGACACAGTATTCATCAGGCACTTAAAGCTTTACCAAAATAATCTCAGTGATACTCCAGTGATTTACATGCCTTAGAAAAGGGTCCAGATTCTTCTGAGAAACCAGTTTCATGCAAAAAATTCTGTTTTTAAAACATAAACTAAGTGACGTAAGATGTGCAAGTACCTAAAATATATGTATAAAAAATGCCAGTAAATGTGGCACTGCTATTCTGATACCAACTTAAATGCTAATTGCTTATGCCATAGTTATTTATCTTAATTTAAATTATTTTCACTTAGCTCTTCAAATGGAATTGTTTGTTATTATACGTATGTTAAGACCTTAATATGGTTTTTAAAAGTTTTTAAAGTATTATATTTACTTGCTTCAGTTTTATAAGTCCTGTTAATTAGAAGCATACTCTGGTTCTAAACAAAGCTGCCCAGCTATGAAGAAAGGCATTTTCCCTGTTGTAGTAAAATAGGCTATGAACTACAGGTCAGCACAAAATTCCACTACTATCACCACTCTCTAAGTGACTACTTTAAAATATAAAATCAAGAAAGAAAGGAACTGAAATAAGGGACACATGCCAAGATGGGGAGAAGATCGAAAAAAGGAAAGTAAAGTTGCATATAAAATTACTACCTGTAGTGGGTTGGATGGTGCCCCTCCCACCTCATAAAACATGTCTATGTCCTAAGCCTAGATTCTGTGATGTTATCTTAATTTGAAAAAGGATCTTGAGAGGAAGAGATCATTCTGGATTATCCAGATAGGCTATAAACTCAATAACAGGTGTCAAAAGAGAGACTCAGGGGAAGACAGACAGTACAGAAGGCAATGTGACCACAGAGCAGAGTTTGGAGTGACGCGGCCACAAGTCAGAGAATGCTGACAACCAGCAGAAGCTGGAAGAGGCAAAGAACAGATTCTCCCCTAGAGCACTGCTGACAACTTGATTTTGACTCAATGATAGTAATTTCAGAATTCTGGCCTCCAGAACAGTGAGAGAAGAAATTTCTTCGTTTTAAGCCATTCAGTTTATGGTAATTTACTATAGCAGCCACAGAATGCAAATGCACTGCTAAAGAACCTAGAGAGAAGAGAAACATCTGAAAAAGTGATGTTTCATATGACAATTTCTGCCCCGGAGTAGAGGTTCAGTAAATGTCTCTTAAAAGAATGAACAAGCCCTGGCTCATGTGGCTCAGTTGGTTGGAGTGCTGTCCTGTACACCAAAAGGTAGTGGGTTTGATTCCTAGTCAGGGCACATGCAAGAGGCAGCCAATCGGTCTCTCTCTCTCTCCCTCTCTCCCTTCCTCTCTAAAAATCAATTACTTTTTTTTTTAAAGGATGAATAAATGGATTACTCACTGGGTAAACTAACATCAGTAATATTTAGCATTGAGCATTTGGTGACCTTTATTCACTAATTTTCCAATTAGGAAACAAATATATGATCTCTAATGCCTCATAAATGTAAAGATAAAACATCACATAAGAGAAGCAGAAAAGAATAAACAGAAAACAGAAAAATAAAATGGCAGACTTAAGCCCCAAAATATCAATCATTACGTTAAATGGAAATGGTCTAAATATATCAATTAAAAGGCAGGAATTGGTGGAGTGGATTTAAAAACATGACTCAACTGATTGCAGCCTATAAGAAATTAATTTCAAATATAACAATATCAGCAGATTGAAAGTAAAGAACAGAAAACAATATATCATAGAATTGTGAATCAAATGAAAGCAGGAGTGACTATATTAGTATCAGATAAAGTAGGCCTCAGAAAAAATAAAATCACTGGATATGGACAGGGGCTTTAGATAATGATAAAAGAGGCAATACACCAGGAAGGTATAACAATCCTAAATGTGTATACACCGAACAGAGTTACAAAAACGTGAAACAAAACACTGACAGAACTCAAAGGAGAAACAGACAAATACACAGGTAGAGATTTGCACACCCCTCCCTCAACAATTGATGGAACAACTAGGCAGAAAATCATTGAGGACATGGAAGAACTCACTACACCATCAACCAAAAAGATCTAATTGACATTTATACAACACTCCATCCAACCAAAGCAGAACACACATTCTTTCACATGCCCAAAGAACCTATATCAAGAAAGACCATATTCTAGGCCATAAAATAATTCTCAATAATTTTTTAAAAATTAAAATCATAGTGTTCTCTGACCACAATGGAATTAAATAAGAAGTCAATAATATAAAATAATATAAAAATCTCCAAATTCTTAGAAACGAAATAACACATTTCTACATAATCCATGGATCAAAGAGGAAATCCCATAAAAATTTTAAAAATACATTGAACTGAATAAAAATGAAAATATAACATATCAAAATCTGTGGGACACAGCTGAAGCAGTGTAGAGGAAGAAATTTATAACACTAAATGCATACAATAGAAAAGAGAAAAAAATCTCAAATAAATAATGTTTACTCCAAGAACTTAGAAGAACAAAATAATCACAATGCAAAGCAGAGAAAGAAATAATAAAGAGCAGAAATTAATGAAATAAAAACAGAAAACAACAGAGAAAATAAGTAAAACAAAGACCTGGTTCTTTTAAAGAATCAATAAAATTCACTAACCTCTAGTAAGACTGACAAAAAATGAGAAAAGATACAAATTACCAATACCAGGATTGAAACAGAGGGTATCACTACAGACCCTTCAGCCATCAAAAGGATAATAAAAGAATAATATAAATAATTCTATACACATAAATCTGACAACTTAGACAAAATGGAACAATTCCTTACAAAACACAAACTGCCACAACTCACTCAGTATGAAATACATCATTTGAACAGACCTACAACTATTGAGGAAATTGAATTCAATTTTAAAACTCCTTAAAAAAATTTTCCAGGTCCAGGTAATTTCACTGGAAATGTATACTGGTATAGCCACTCTAGAAAACAACTTGGCAGTTTCTTAAAGTACTACACATGCAACAACATACAACCAGCAATTGCACCGTTGGGCATTTATCCCAAAGAAATGAAAGCTTATATTCACACAAAAACCAGTGGGTAAATGCTTATAACAGATTTATTTGAACCAAAAAATATAAACAACCTATATATGCTTAAATGGGTGAATAGTTAAACAAACTGTGGTAAATCCATACTATGGAATGCTACTCAGCAATAAAAAAGGAACCAAGTATGGACAGATGCAACAACCTGATGAACGTCTAACAAATTGCACTGAGTGAAAAAAGCCAACCCCAAAAGGTCACATACTGTATGATTCCATTTATACAGGGTGGGTGTACAGTTGTTCATATAGAAAATTATACGATAATTAACAGATAATAATACAAGAATAAACTCTGTGCTTCACATACTCACAACTGTAAACCTACTTTTGCACCATCTTGTATAACATTCTTGAAATGACAAAAGTATACAAATGAAGACGACAGTGGTTTCCAGGGGTTAGAGACGGATGTGGGTGGGGGAGAAGGGAAAAAGATGTGACTATAATAGTGTAAACTGGGTAATGAAAATATTAATTGTCTTGATTATATCAGTGTCAATATCCTGGTTGTAATACTATACTATAGTTTTTCAAAATTTTACTATAGGGGGAAACTGGGGAAAGAGAACATGGGTGTCTGTATCATTTCTTACAACTGTATGTGAATCTATAATTATTTCAAAAGAAAAAGTTTAATTTTTTAAAAATAAATCAATATGACAGACTTTTTAAAAAACACATATGAACATCTCAACAAACAGAAACATGACAAATCCAACATTCATTCATGATTTAAAACCATCAACAAACTAGAAACAAAAGGGAACTTCTTCAACCAGATAAAGGGCATCTATGAAAAACTTAGAGCTAACATCCTACTTAACAGTGAAAGAACAAATACTTCCTCCCTAATCATGAACAAGGCAAGGATGTTCACTGTTATCACTGATATTTAGCATTGTGTTGGAGGTTTGAGCAAGTGCAACAGGTAATAAAAATAAGAGGCTTATGTACTAAAAAGGAAGAAATTAAGCTGTAACGTACAAAACAGCTAGTAGTACTAATAAGTGAGTCTAGCAGTGTGGCAGGGTACAAGATCAAAAAGGATTTGAGAGAAAGTGATATATTAGACAGGTAAAGAAGATCCAATATACCTTTTTTTTTAATCCTCACCCAAGGATATTTTTTTCCATTGCTTTTTCAGAGAAAGTGCGAGAGAGGGGGAGAGAAAGAGAGAGAGAGAGACATCAATGTGAGAAAGACACATCTATTGGTCGCGTCCCAAATGTGCCCTGACCAGGTCCAGGGATCGAACCTGCAAGAGAGGTATGTGCCCTTGGCCAGAACTGAACTGGGACCCCTCAATACTCAGGCCAACGCCCTACCTGCTGAGCCAAACAGGCTAGGGTCAAATATAGTTTTAAGAGAAGTCCCTAAAAAAGAACCTATTTAAGGGAAGCTTTAAAAAAAAAGTTATTAAGAAAACACTTTCTTGAAATAAAAAAAGATTCAAAGGAGCACACCATATACCTGAGAAAATCAATCCAGTATAACTGACACTGAGATATATTACTGGACTTTAAAGAAAAAGAAAAGTCCTTTGGGCATCCAAGCAAAATGAGCAAGTTACTGGTAACAGAAACAAAATGAGAATGTCATTAAACTTTGACAGTAATAAGATATCAGAAAAGCACATAACAATAGATAAATGGCAATGCTTACTGTAAACAGGATTTGAAAGGATAAAAGAAATGAACCTAAATTGTAATCACCATAATCTCTATCAACAAACAAAATCTAGGATGATCCACGATGGCAGCAGAGTAGGTAGAAGTTGCACTTGGTGCCTCCCAGGACAACACTGGAATTAAAACTAAATTATATAACATTCAACCTGAATAATCAACTGCAGGCTAGTTGAACAGAAGTCTTATAACCAAGAACTTAAAGAAGAAGCCACATCAAGACTAATAGCAAGGGCAGAGATGTGAAAAGCTATTCTTTAAAATTGCAGGAGAAATAAAGATCTTCCCAGAGAAGAAAAAGCTAAAGGAGTTCACCACTACCAAACAAGTACTACAAGAAATATTAAAGGGACTTCTTTAAAAAAGAGAGAGAGAGAGAGAGAGAGGAATGTAATTATAAAGAATAATATTGCAATAAATACTTTCCTATCAATAATCACTTTAAATATAAATGGATTATATGCTCCAATAAAAAAACACTGGGTAGCTGAATGGATAAGAAAACAAGACCAATATATATGCTCTCTACAAGAGACCCACCTCAGAACGAAAGACACACACAGACTAAAAGTAAAAAGAGGAAAAAGATATTTCCTGCAAATGAAAAGAAAAAAAAAAAGCTGGGGTATCAATACTTATATCAGACAAAATATACTTTAAAACAAAGGCTATAATAACAGACAAAGAAGGACATTACATAAAGATAAAGGGATCAGTTTCCAAGATGGCAGCAGATTGAGTGAACACTACACTGACACTCTCCCGGGAACAAACTCGAATTACAGTTAAAACATAGAAAAACCACCCTGAATAATCAGCTGCAACTGAAGACTAGTTGGGGAGCACCATCATAACCAAAAGGAAAAGTGGAGACCACATAGAGACTAGTAAAGTACAGAGGCACTAGAGGGTTTGCTCAGTTCCCACAGGCAGCAGCTGAAGGTTTGGAGGGATATTTCAGTTGTTGAGGGTTCCCACTGTGAACTTGGGGTCTAAACCCCAAGCTGGGCTCTCCAGCCCAGAGCACCAGAACTGAGAAAGGTACCCACATATCATCTGGCTGTAAAAAACAGCGGGTTTCTGCCTGCCAGGGAGAGATGGCTAGAAATGCAGGCACCCTTTTAAAGGGACAACGCACAAAGTTTCATGTGCAGCCACTCACCTTGGGCCCCAGCAGAGGTAGAGTGGACTAGAGCAGTGTGAGGAGAATCCAGGGGAGCTGGCTGGGGGAAAAGATCTCAGAGGGGACCCATATGGACCCCAGTGCTGAGTCATTCCCTCATACTGCAGAAGACATCTTTCTCAGGCAGACATTTAGGCTTCTGAGCATATTTTGCCTAGGGGGAAGCAATTGACCCATCCTGCTGGAAAACCTCTGGCCCCACGCCGTGGTTTCTACAGCCTGCTGCACCTTAAGAGAATGATGACAATCAGCCACCCCACCCTGCAGTTTCTACAGCCTGAGGCGCATTAAGAGACTGGGTGCTTTGAGTCTTTGCCTGATTTGCTTCTGGTACCAGGGCTCAGAAAAGCAGACTTTGGTGCACATCTTGGTCCTATCCAAACACACCCAGCCCCAGCAGAGGAAACCAGACGCTGTAGAGTGTGGAAAACCTCAAACAGGGTACTCAAGGACAGTCACAAACAGCATCTGACATTCGCCTGCACCAGAAACCATCCAAAAAACTGGGAGTCCTAGCAGATCCAACCAATACATAAAAACAAATCCAAACAGGCAGATAAAATGGGGAGACAAAAAAACAAGCCCCAAAGGAAAGAACAAAATAATTTTCTAGAAGAAGAGCTAAATGAAATGGAGATAAGCGATCTATCAGATACGGAGTTCAGAATACTGCTCATAAAGATGCTCACCAGCATTGAAAAAAGATATAGAAAGAATGAAGGAAATTAAGAATGACATAATAGAAATAAAAAAACATTGAAAGAAATTAACAGCAGATTAGGGGAAGCTGAGGATCAGATCAGCAAATTAGAAGACAGAGTAGAAAGAATAACTCAATCAGAGAACCAAAAAGAAAAAAACAATTAAAAACAGGAGGATAGTTTAAGGGAGCTGTGGGATAACATGAAACATAACAATATTAGCATCATAGGAGTGCCAGAAGAGGTCGAAAGTAAGCAAGGGTCAGAGAACCTGTTTGAAGAAATAATGGCAGAAAACTTCCCTAACCTGGTCAAGGAAAAAGTCACACAAGTCCAGGAGGCACAGAGAGTCCCAAGCAAGAAGAACCCAAAGAGGCCCACGCCCAGACACATCATAATTAAAAATATTAGCAAACCGAACTCAGCAATACATTAAAACGATCATGCACCATAATCAAGTGGAATTTACGCCTGGGAATATCTTGGGTGTTGTGGACCTACTATTATCTCCTGCTGACTTTGGTCCCAATCAGAATAAATAAACCAAATATGTGTGAATCTATGCCACCAATCACTGAATGGGAGAAACACAAAAACAATCAACATAGGTTTAAGTCAACAGTATAAAATTCACTTTATTGCTATTTGATATGGTACATATAATTTTAAAATAAATGTTTAATCAACATTTTACTTATATATTTTTTTATAAAATAAGCTTCCTAGATTTCAAAACCTACAACTTTCAAGTAAAAGGCACAAGGAACAATCGTCCTGGCTACACCACGAGCTGCTCCTTTTTGCCCCAATTGTGCCATTCTTTGGGACATGTTTCTTTTCTAAGAAACAAGAAGGACACAAGCCCACTCAGCAAACCATTCTTCTAAAATGAAAAATAACTGGGTTAATCATCTAATCTGTGCACTAGTGACTAAAAAGGAAAGAGGAGGGGAAAAAAAGACTAGTTAGATAAGTGAATTTAGGACAGCTATCTTTTAAATTCTAAATTAATGTTACTAATTATTTTATTCCCATTGGGAGATGCACCTATTTTAAAGAGCCATTTATAGTAATATCTTAAACCAATGAAAAACAAGTCAATCCACTCAAGCATATTTTGCGATAATAAAAAATTTCGCAGTCTTCATTGTCATCCCAGCTCCTGCCAGTGTCATGGTAACTTCATCAATCAAGTGAATAACGAATAGCTAGTTTTTGACCCCCTTTAAACCAATAATGTTTTGTCCAAATTTTACATTCTCCCATGCTTAGCACAGTATCTAGCACACTGAAAAGCTTCCATAAATATCTGATTTAAATTGGTCTCCACATAAACAACCATTTTTAAAAGCTGGATCAATCATTACCTGGAAATGCTCCATTTCTAGAATCTCAAACTCTGATCTCACTGGCTGCCTATAAACTCTTAACTTTCTATTTTTTTCCATTGCTAAACCCATTTTTCATTCTTATCACATTTCTAATCCTTCAATTCCTTCTTATTCTCCAGTTTCTAATATTTCTTACTTTCTTACTAGTTTTTACTTTCCTACTTGCCAGCCTGAACCTCCCTATCACTTCAATTACAGTCCCACTAATGACCTTACTCTTTCAATTCTCCTCCTCCTAATAACAATAAAAATAGTATCTAATATACTACATACTAGGCACAATGCTAATAATAATAAGCACCTTATTTGTAGTCATCTTATTTAATTCTCACAATAATTTTATGAGGTAGGTTAAATATTATTATTAGCTCCATTTTATAGATGAGCAATTTAGGGCTTAGAGAGATGCAGGTACTTGCCCAAAGTTACCCAGCCTGTATAATCCAAAACCTATACACAAACCATTATACAACACTGCCTCTCTTTCAACCTGTGCACCCAGCCAATACCAAACCCATCCATCTGTTTTTTCCATCCCACTCCTGATCCTAAGCCATGTATGTAGCACTACTAGAGAAAAACTTATAACTATGCTGCTTAAAGCTATTAAGAACATATCATTTAAAAAAAAAAAAAAAAAGTTGGTTCTAAATGATGCTGGAAGGAAGCAATTTGTGAGAAATCAAGAAAAGGATCATAAGTTCTTGGTACATCATATTGCCTAAAGCACTTTCAGAAACATTATCCTGGGTCTCTAAAAACGAAACTATCTGTGCTATGAAACCCATTTCCTTCCCCACAAAAAAGAATAAGCTGAATGTTAGAACAAATCTAGATACCAACCATATTGTCTTTCTCTATTCTTGTAATTAGCTTCAACCTTCTAAGAGCTCAAAATCTAATGAGAAAAACAGATTCACACACTAATAATCCTGACTACAGAGCAAAAATCCTCTTTTCCTAGCCAGACAACCTTCACACTTTATTTAATCCTAAACCAGTAAGAAAAGCGAGAGGGGGAGGAGTATATGCTATCCAAAAAAAGACAGCACAACATGTCACTATTAGAGAAATTAATCTGAGAATTCTAGCTATGCTACTGTTCGACTATGTGTAGGATCTGAAATGATTTGTATATGCAGAGTCTGAGATCCTAATCCTAGCAACTCTCATTTTAAAATCCAAAATATAACACATAAGTAGCTGACACTGCTTGAATTTAAATGAAGCAGATGCCAACAGGCCTTGCTCTGAGTTTGCAATGAAAACTAAACTTTAAATAGTTGATATTTAATTCTTTACTCAAAGTAAATTATTAAAGGTTATTTTCATGAATAGAACAAAATTAATTAAATGATTAGCTTAGAGAATTAAACTTCCAAGAAAGACAAAACTCTCTTTTAAGACAAAGATGACTCGAGCAGTAACTGTGAGGTTGTTTTACAACAGTGACTGTGAGGTTGCGGCAGTAACTGTGATGCTGTATTAAGACATTTACTGGGAGTTTGCTTTACGGCGATAACTGTGAGGTTCCTTTACGAGAGTACCAATGAGGTTGCTTTATATGGTTAGGGTTAGGTTAAGTTTAGTGTTATAGAGTTAGGGATAGGGTTATAATGTTTTGGTTGGGGTCAGGGTTAGTGTTATGGTTTAGTTTGGAATTATTAGGTGTTAGAGTTAGGAGTATGGTTTAAATTATAGGGTTAGTGTTAGGGATAGGGTGATGTTTAGGGTTAAAGTTATGGTTATAGGGTTAGTGTTTGGGTTGGTAGTTAGGTTTATAGTGTTAGGAATATACAGTTAGGTTTAGGGTTAGTGTTAGGGTTATAAGGTTAGGGTAACTTACTGGTGTGAGGATAGGGTTATGGTTTGTGTTCTAAGTTTTGGGTTTAGGCTTAGAGTTAGGGTGAACATTAATGTTAGGGTTACTGTTAAAAGGTTAGGTTTAAGTTTAGTTTAGGATTAGTGTTATCATACTATGATTAGGGGTAGTTTTAGGGGTGGGGTAGAGCTTGGGTTATATGGTTAGGGTTAGGCTAAAGGTTCATGTTATAGGTTTAGGGCTAGTGTTAGGGTTATGGTTAAGGTTATCGGGATACATTTAGAGTTAATCTTAAGTGTAGAATTAGAGTTAGGGTTTGTACTATATGGTTATAGTAGGTTATAGTTAAGGTTAGGTTTAGGCTTAAAGTTAGGATTAGGGTTTTCCTAAGGGTTATAGTATTAGTTCTAGGTTTAGGGTTAAGGGTAGGGTAATAGAGTTTTTGTTCGAGTTAGTGTTAGGATTAAATTTATTGGGTTAGAGTTAGGGATTGTGTAAGGGTTAGCGTTAGGATTAGAATTTAGAGCAATAGGGTTATGGTTAAGATTAGGGTTAGTGTTAGTGTTTGGATTAGGGTATTGTGTTAGAGTTAGGGATAGTTTTAGGGTTAGGGTTATAGTGTTAGTGTTAGGGTTTTTGGTAGGGTTCTAGGGTTAGGGTTCAGGTTAGTGTTAGGGTTATAGGTTTAGTGTTACAGTTAGCGTTAAGTTTAGGGTTAGGTTTATGGTTAGGGGTAGGGTTGGTGCTGGTGTAGGGGTGCTGCTGGGGTAGGGTTAGGGTTCAGGATGGGGTGGGGTTAAAGTTAGGGTTAGTTTTAAGGTTAGGATTGAGGTAGGGTAGGGTTAGGGGTTAGGGTTAAGTTTAGGGTTAGGTTTATGTTAAGGGTAGGGTTCGGCTTAGGGGTTAGGGTTAGGTTTGGGGTAGGGTTGCGGTTGGGTTAGGGTTGGGGTTGAGTTTGTGGTTTGTGTTGGGGTTTGGTTTGTGGTTAAGATTAGGGTTAGTGTTAAGATTAGGGTTAGGGTAGGGTTCGGATTAGGGGTAGGTGTTAGGGATAGGGTTGGGGTTGAGGCTGGGCTTGGACTTGGGCTTGGGGTGGTGTTGGGGTAAAAAAAAAAAAAAAAGACAAAGATGACTCAAGAATATAAAGCAGAAGATACTGAACACCAATCTATAACGTCAGTAATTTTTCAAATGTGGCATATTTTCATGTTATTACTACAAAATTGAATCCTTAATAATATTAAATCTTCAAAACATCATCTTAAAGGTTTACATAGTTAGAGAACCATTCAGCTCTGCTTGCAGTCACCATGCTTAGAATCACAGAGAAACAAACTCTATTTTTAACAGCATCAAAGAAAGAATAAAAGGAAAGTTAACATTTAAGGGTCTACTATGTGCCAGGCAAGGCACTTTATACACATTTTCACAGTATTCTTGACAACAGATATGCAATATATTTCTATCCTTACTTTACAGTTGAGGAAACTGAGTCCCAGAAAAAAAAAAGTGATTTACCCAAAGTCATCCAACTATTAAAGATGAGAGCCAGGATTCTACCCTATGATTTCTAAGCTCATAACCGAGGGCCACCATACCTGGTAACCTAGGGTCATGGTCCTGTCATAAGAGGTAGCTGAACTGTCGGCCTAAAAATGTCTCTAAGTTGATCAGTTCACAAGAGAAAAATCTGCACAAGAATTACTTAATAATAGTCACGTTACAATAAATTCCTTTACTAACAATTTCCACTACGTATCTTTCACTATCCCAACGCCACGTCAACACAGCTCATTAACCAGAATCGCCAGGTTCACAAAGGGGGTTTCCTGCTGAGCGGCTCTTCAACTTCCCATCAGAACTGAGCTCATTTTCCCCTCCCTCTTTTTACCAACAGAGGTAGAACCAGCCCTCTGACTCTCCAGGTACACATCTTAGAATTACATGACCCTTTCCTTCCTCCCTCACACCCACAGCAGATGGCACGAGTATGCAAGATGAGCATTATCCTTGCTCATTCGGCAGTGGAACGTACTTATTAAGGGACAGACATACCTGTTGCATTTGGAAGTCTTCCCTTATTTTTGTTTGAGGTTTTTCCATATTCTATTTCAATATTAAGATTATATTTGTTGTTACCTTCCATGTTTTTAATTTATTATACTTAGAAGGATAATTATTAACATTTAGTATCCAATTATACATATTAGTACACAAACACAAATACATGTGTGTATATTCAGGTCACAATTTAAAATGTATTCCTTACTGTGAGTCATGGTAAAAAAAAAAAAAAAAATCATTTGAAAATCACTGTTCTACACAGTATTTTGCAAAGAGGAAAAGGAAGTATTACTAAGGTCTACCCTAAATATAGGACCTATAGCAAGAATATTGAAAGGGTTATAAATTATGAGTTCAGGAATAAATATACAAATTTGGAAGATTTCTGGAAACATTGTTACCTCTCCCATTATTTTTTTAAAATCAGCCTTTCTATTTCCCCATTAACAAGTGGCAGCAAACATCCTTTTCAAAATACTTTTTAAAAATATATAACTATAGAACATAGCAGGGGAAAGGGATAGATAAGAAGACTGGGTTTACATAGCAGCTAACCCAGTAAGCGAGGAACCCAGGAGCGAAAGCAGAATAATAACTGACAGTTGTATAAAGCTGAGATAAAATCAGGCCAAATCACTGTAACCTGCAGGAAGAAAGGATGATAAATAGCTATGAAAGGAAGGGGAAGGGACCCAATTACTTAACCTGTAGAAGACAGGTGGACTGAGGTGTTCAGTAATTCAGGTATTTATTGAGGACCTGCTGATGATCAGGCACTGGTTTTGGATTCTCCAATACAATCCAATAATGTCTTATGCCTAGCCATAGAATTTGTCAGACAAGTTACATATTGGGCACTGAACTAAGGCCTGAGCAGGGATATGGTGGTACACACAGACATGACCCTATCCTATTAGAGCTTTACAGCCAGAGAAGACATGTATTAAACAACAAAAATCAAATCAAATAGAGCCCTGGCCAGATAGCTCAGTTGGTTAGTGTCTTCCCGCTATGCCAAGGTCGTGGGTTTGATCCCCAGTCAGGGCACATACAAGAAACAACCAATGATGCATAAGTAAGCAGAGCAACAAATCAATGTTTCTCTCTCTCTGCCTTCCTCACACTCTAAAATCACTAATTTTTAAAAAGTAACCAAATCATCCTAAGTGTGCAAAGACCTATAAAGGAGCAGTACATAGCACTATCAAGAACATCACCTACTTTGGAGATCAAGGGAGGGCTTCTTTGAAGAGCTGAGATCTAAAAAATGAGTCGGACCAGTGAAAACAAAGTGCAGAAGGAACAGTGTGTTCAAAAGTCCCACATTAGATGGGATTTATTCAGTCATGTCACAAAGATTCACTGAACTCTCATGCATTGTCAGTCACTGAGCTCTAGAAGTAGAAAGAAAACAATAAAAACAAAGAACTCAGTTTCTGTGTATCTGAATTAGAATAGAAAGGAGGAAACTGCTTCTTGCAGAAGTAAAATCAATAGGACTTGATACAGAACTAATTTTTGAAAGGAGAAAGAATAGTACAAAATTGTTCCCAGATTTCCCTGCAGTGATTTAGGATAATCGGGCCCAGCCAGAGGGGCCAGTAGGTTGAGCACATCCTGCACTCCGAAGGGCTGCTGGTTCAGGTCCCGGTCAGGGCACGTGCCAGGTTGTGGGTTTCATCCCCGTTTGGGGCACATACAGAAGGCAACCGGCTGATGTTTCTCTCTCACACTGACCTTTTTCTTTCTCTCTCTCCCTTCCTCTGTCTAAGCATGTCCTCTGGTGAGGATTTTAAAATAAATTGAATTAAATTAAAGGATAATCAGGCTTCAGTAACAAGTGGAGACACATTTAGATTTAAAATGATGAATTTAGTTACAGGCACACTGAGTTTGAAAAGCCAGGGAGCCATGCTGGTAAAGACATCATGGTGACACGACCCAGCAGGCAGTCCTGGTCCAGAGTTGGGGAGAAAAGCCCAAGCTATAGCCACAGACTTGGAAATTATCTCATGGAGACAACAACTGAAATCTAGGAGTGGAAAATCTGATTCAGAAAGAGAGTCCCTAGCAATATACTGTGGGTCCTCACTGTTCATTTGACTGATGTTATTACTGAGTCACTGAATCAGAAGAAATGTAATACAAACAAATCAATTATAAAATTTAAATGTTCATCAGTCAACCAAAAATCAATCTTGTAAAAGCTGTATGAAATAATAATCCCTTTTCTCTAATGCAAAAGATAGGATATGTTGGATTACTAGAGTTAAAGAGGGCCTTAGAAATATAATTCACGTCCTCACATCGTGACAATGAAGAAACCAACATCTACAGAGATTATGGAAGTTGCTCAAGGTCAACCAACTAGTTATTGTGAGAGTCATAACACTATCTTCACAAAGCAAAATTCTAATTTAAAAAACAAAACAAAACAAGAAAAACAAAAACCTATTGATCTTATAAAATATCTCCTGGGTTCCCAAATAACAATTAATTCAAATTAAGTTCAAACATATATTTGCTTCTTTAAAAGAAAGAAAGAAAGTCAAATTTCTCCATGATGTCCCCTATAATACAAGAACTATTTTAGACAACTATATCATTCCTTTGGCAATATAGAAATTACCAGTCCTTTAGTGGTCTTGAAAAAAAAACCTGTCTGAGGAAACATAATTATACCATATGTAATTCAATGAGTAAATATTAGTCCATAATAAATAACTCATATGAATAAATAATGATATATATATCTTACCTAAATTTTATACCTATATTTTAACATAGGAGAGGTTCACGTGCTATTTATTTATGTGAGAATCATGAAGAAACTAAGTGGTACAATAGACTTTTTAAATCACAATATGTAAGATTTTTAGTTCTAAAATAATTATTTGATGAAATAACAAGGTACTCTATTCTTATTTATACACTATTTACCTGCACAAAACAAAAGGACACGTTTAACATGCAAACTATTGAACACTAATATTTTTTAGAAAATACTAGTCAAAAGAACACTAGTATACCCAGAGTTTTAGGGATTTTTTTACCTAAAAATAAGTCAATCTTTTTTGAAGGACATCAAGAAATGAATGCACTAACCACCTGAGGCAAGTCAATAGCTGCGGTGAGCACTGAGTTAAATTTACAGAGTGACAGTGTAAGAAAGAATTGTAACAGCATGACTAGTACATCTCCCTCACTTTACTGACAATACAGAGAAGCTGAATAATGTTACCAAGGTCACACAGATTTTAGTGGCTGTGCTCCATGTTTCTTAGCAACATTTTTTTTAAAAAAACATGTTATATATCTCACTACCTAATAAAAAGAAATATGAAATTAGTCTACAGGCTGATTATAATATATACTCCTTAATAATAAAGTGACTAGAGCTAAAATGTAAGAAGTATTTTCCTGAAGAAAAAAAAAGGAGGTCATATCTATCTGCCCACTAGTGTACCAAAAGAAATGAGTGTTTCACAAAGTAAAAACAATGGAATTTTGACCCTCCAGCAGGTTTCTGCTAATCAAGGATTTGAAAACCATCTTGACTAAACAAATGTGTTTTTTTAATGTTTATATCAGAAAACTACTGAAATCCTGTGAATGATTTTCTTTTGTAAAAGAAAGATTTAGGTTGTTTAAATATTAGAGACAGGAGGAACAGGAAAAATTGAGGATACTCCCAGGTTTTTAAGCTGTGACATTAAGTAGATGGCGGTGCCATATATCAGAGATAAGTAAGCAACCGACATTTGAGTAAAGATCTGAAAGAAATGATAGAGCTAGCAATGTAAGTATCTGAGGAAACACTAAAAGCAGAAGGGACAGTAAGTCTAAGAGCCCTGAGGTAGATGTGTACTTGGTATGTTTAATGAACAGCAAGGATAACTGGGGTATACCCCAAGGGAAGACAGACAGAGGAAATGAAATCAGACCTGCAATAAGGAAGAAGGAGGAAGTCACAGAAATCAGGCAAAGCACATTCTCAAACCATAATGGAGCTAGAGATCAGTAACAGCAAAATCTGAAGAAGTCCCAAATATTTGAAAATTAAACAGCACACTTCTAAATGACTTATAAGTCAAGGAAGTCTCTAGATATTTTTAAATTTTTTTATTTAAATGATAATGAAGGTATAACATATCAAAATTTGTATGATGCAGCTAACACAGTGCATAGAAGGAAATCTACAGCATTCAAATGCGTATGTTAGAACAGAAAAAAGCACTAAAATCACTAACTTAAGCTTCCACCTTAAGAAACTAGAGAAAGAAGAGAAAATTAAATGCAAAGCAAGCAGAAGGAAATAATACATGTTACAACAAAAATCAATGAAATTGAAAACAAAAACATTAGAGAAAAATAATGAAACCAAAAGCTGGTTCTCTGAATAGATCAGTAAAATTGATAAATCTCTATCCATGTTAAACAAGAAAAAAATCGAGAAGACACATATTACCAATATCAGAAATTAAAGAAGGGACATCACTATTGATCCCACAAACATTAAAAGGGAATACTAGCATAGCACAGTTAAATGCCCATAAATTTAATAACTCAGATGAAATAAAGTCAAATATAGGCATACTATGATATATTGCAGGTTCAGTTCCTGACCACGCAATAAAGCAAGTCATAATATCTTTGCTGGTGGAGAGTCTTGCCTTCAATATGTAAAAAACATAACATCTGTGAAGAGCAATAAAACAAGGTATGCCTGGACTTGAAAGAAAAAAACTACCAAAACTCACTCAAAAAGAAATTCATGGCAGGAATAGCCCTACATTTATTAACTAAATTGAATTTTAGTTAAAAACCTTTCAAAAAATAATTTCAGTCCCAGATGGTTTAATGGGTGAATTCTACCTCACATTTAAAAAAGAATACCAATTCTACACAAGCTCTTCCAGAAAATAGGAAGCCACATCCCAAGTCATTTCATGAGCATTCCCCTGAAACCAAAACTGTTACTTTGTATTACAAGAAAACAAAACTTCAGACCAATATCTCTCATCAAAATAGATGCAAAAATCCTTAAAAATATAGCAGCGAATAGAGTCCAGAAACATATAAAAAGACTCACTTGGTCAAATGACCAAGTGGATTTCATCTCAAGAATGCAAGACTGGTTCATTTGAAAACTGATCAGTATAATTCAGCATATTAAAAAAATAAAATGAGAAAAGACATATATCATTAATAAATTCAGAAAAAAACATCTGACAAGATTCAATACCCACCCTGGCTGGGTTGCTCAGTTGGTTGGAGCATCTTTCCGTACACCAAATGTTGTGGGTTCGATCCCCAGCCAGGGTACAAACCGAAGTTGCAGGTTCCATCCCCAGTAGGGGAGCCTACAGGAGGCAACCAATCAATGTTTCTCTCTCACATTGATGTTTCTCTTTCTCTCTCTTCCTTCCTGTCTAAAAAAAAAAAAAAAATCAATAAAAACATATCCTTAGGTGAGGATTTTAAAAAAGCACTTAATACCCATTCATGATAAAAACAAAAACAAACTGTCAGCAATTTAATAATAGAGGAAACTTCCTTAATGTTATCTATAAAATAGCTACAGTCAACATCATACTTAATGGTGAGAAACTGAATGCTTTGTCTTTCCCCTAAGACCAGGACCAAGGCTGGGAGGTCCTCTCTCACCACTCCTACAGTGGAGGAACCTGGCAGATACTACTCTAACCCAGTGATCAAGATTAATATCACTAGTGATAAGTCATGTTGACAGTGTATACCCCCTGAAATGATGAGATGAGAAAGGCACTTCACCATTTCTCCCAAGAGCCCATAACCAAATCTAATAAGGAGAAAAACATGAGACAAACACAAGTTGAGGGACAGTCTACAAAATACCTGACCAGTATTCTTCAAAACTATCAAAATCATGAAAAGCAAGGAAAAACTAACAAAGTGCCACAGCCACGAAGTAACTAAGGAGCAATGCCAACTAAATCCAGTGTGGTATTCTGGATTAGATACTGAAACAGAAAAAAGGACACTAGTGAAAATAATTGTCTGTAGTTTAGTTAATATTAATCTCTCAAGTTTTGACAAAGGTGCCACGGATATGTAAGAATTTAGCTTTAAAGCAAACTGGTGAAAGGTATACAGGAACTCTCTGTAGTAACTTTGCAAAGTTTCTGGAAATGTAAAATACCTACAAAATAAAAATTATTTTTCTAAAAAAGTAAATTGGCATAAAAAGATATACTGTGTAAACATTAACCAAAAGAAAGCTGGAGTAAGTATATTAATATCAGATAAAGTAGACTTCAAGACAAAGGCTATTTCTAGGGATAAAGACAAACATTACATAATTATAAAAGAATTAATTCACCAAGAAAACATAATAATCCACTAAAATGGCTTAAATTCTATACATACCTAACTGCAGATATCAAAATACATGAACTATTATTAGTAAAAATTATAGATTTGAAAGAAGGAATAGACAAATCTGCAGTTATAATTTAGAGACTGCAATACTCCACTCTTAACAGTCAACAGAACAAGTAGACAGAAAATATCCTTAGAGATACAGAAAATCTGAAAATACCATCAACCAACTTGACCTATTTGACACTTTATAACATTATACCCAACAATAGCAGAATACATATTCTTTTCCAGTGTACATGGAATATTCAACAGATCAACATGTTCTGGCCAAAAAACAAGCTCAGCAAATTTAAAAGAACTGAAGTCAAGCAAAGTATGTTCTATGACCATTATATAATTAAACTAAAAACCAATAACAGAAAGATATCTAAAAATCCACCAAATAATTAGAAAATTATATGAGGTACACATTCTGCCTAAGTTATTCAAACCAAATCTACAATGTACAGAACTCTTTAAAGAAAACATTGTTCAGCCCAACTGGCGTGGCTCAGTGGTTAAGCACTGACCCATGAACCAGGAGGTCACTGGTTCAATTCTCCATCTGGGCACATGCCCAGATTGCAGGCTCAATCCCCAGTAGGTGGTGTGCAAGAGGCAGCTGATTGATGCTTTCCTCATCAGTGTTTCCATCTCTCTATCCCTCGCCCTTCCTCTCTCTCTAAAATCAATAAAAATGTGTTTTTTTTTAAAAAAAGAAAATATTGTTCAACTCTGATATACTTTAATTTAGCAAAATGAATAGTATTTTTGGTTTGATTATATTATTGCATCCAATCCTTAATGAAACATAGGTACTTTCTAAATTATTAATATCTATCTTACATATGACCCTTTTTTAAAGATCTGAAACTCTTTACTATCCAAGGAGCTTCTGTCCTTCAGGAATGTCCATTAGCACCTCTTAATGGATGAAATAAGAAACTGGAGTTCACAGCTTTTGTTTTCTTTCTCAGAACTGAGGATAGCCTGCTGACACAACATGGAAACTTAATTTCTATTGGGCCTAACCCATTATATCATATGGAGGAAAGAGAAGGAAACAGTGCCTGAAAAACTTAAATGACTTGAATGTGATCACAGAGACAGATGCCAGATCCCCTGGTTTTTAGCAAACTGGCCCTTTTTATTGAACAATATAGCCATATTTGGGGAGGGGGGATAAATCTCAACTCTTCCCTTACAACATACACATAACTGGAAATGAATCAGAGACCTAAAATTAAGAGCTAAACCTTAAAACTTCTGAAAGAAAACAGACAAAATATTTTAATGAGCTAGGATTTGGAAAAAATTTCTTAAATATAACACAAAAAGTACTAACTATAAAGAAAAAAAGCAATAAATTAGACCTCATCAAAATTTGACCACAGCAAAGAAAAAAAAACACAAAAACCTTTGCTCTTTAAAATACACTCTTATAAAAATTAAAAGGCAAGCCACAGACTGGAAGAAAATATTTGCAAAGCAAATATCCAACAAATAGGCAAAATACTTCACCAAGCTATATGGCTGGCTCAAAAATGAATGTAAACATCCCTAAGTCATCTGGAAAATTCAATTATAAAATAATGAAATACCAGTACACTAGACCACTAGAAATACCACTAGAATGGCTCAAGCAAAGAGACTGATCATACCAAGCATCAGCGAGTACAGGGAACAACTTCATCTCTCATACACTGCTGGTGAAAATGTAAAATCGCACCATCACTTTGGAAACAGTTTAGCAGTTCTTTAAAAATGTAAACATACACCTACAAATGACCCAGCCATTCCAGCCTAGCTGTTTACCAGAGGGATGGAAAGCACATGTCCACACAATGGTTTGTACATGAATGTTTATAGCCATTTAGTCTGCAATAGCCAAAAACTGGAAATTATCCAAATGTCTATCAACTGATGAATGGATATGCAAAATGTATTATATCCTTAAAATGGAATAATTATCAATAACAAAAAGGAATAAACTATTGATACATGCAACTTCATGAATAAACTTCAAAATAATTATGTTGAGTAATTAAGCCAGGCAAAATGGTAGCTACTATATGATTCATTTCTATAGCATTCTAGAAATTGCAAACTAATCTATTGTGACAGCACATCAATGGTTACCTGAAGTGAGGTAAGGGATCGGAGAAAGGGGAGAGAATATTACAAAGGGACACAAAGTTACTTTTGGAGGTGATGTATATGGTCATTATCTTAATTGTTACGATGGCTTTATGGGTATAAATATACGTCAAAATTCATGAAGCTGTACAGTTTAAATATGTACAGTTTATTGGGTGTCAATTATATCTAAATAAAGCTGTAAAAAAGAATAAATATATATGTATATATACATACACACACACACTCACCATATGATCTATCATTCTAAGGCATTTATCCAAGAGATATAAAAACATATGTCTGCATTCTAGAACATGAAAAACCAATCCATAATGACAAAAAGCAGATCATTGGTTGCCTTGGATCACAGTGGAGGATTAACTGCAGTGGGGCACCATCTGGAGAGAAAATTTTATAACACATGAAGTTTCTGAATGGAAATTTTCCTACACATCCAAAGTAAACTGTGTTCTGAACTGCAAGTAGATGATTTAGAAGGCCAGTAACTATTATCCCTTACTGAACGCAACTCTGCACCAAGCACTGTGCCCTCTATGTACATTTCCTCGAATCTTCCTAACATCCTATAATGTGCCTACTATTATTCCCAGTTTAGATTAGGAGGCTTGAACTCAGAAAAGAAAAGAAACTTATCCAAGGTATCTTGGTAAGTAAATGAGCCAGCCTCAGCCCCCAAGAATCAATCTGTATGGGTCTTAATATAAAGTATTTCTGACACAGCACACTGCCTTCTTCTCAATGCCCAACACACTTGTTAATTGGGGATGACTTCTCTTCTATTGAAAATTAAGAAAAATGCATTTGCATCCTTAAACAAGTACTTCCTTGAACACAAGTATCTGCTAGTACAATCCCATTCATTTGCCCAAGAGATGCCTAATAAATAGTAAGTACTCAATAAATTGATAAGATTTGTCCTAAGTAACTATTAGTTGAGTTACACATATTTCCCATTATTAACATCTCTCATTTGGATGGAAAAGTACACTATATGTCACATCCATGCATGAGGATGTAACAGATTTTGCCATTATTTCTGACATGATTATCACATACCAAAGGATAAAGCCAAAAGTGGTGACTGTGAAAAAGTAAATCTGAACGCTTTCTTCATGGTTGAAGAAACCCACATATTCAGTGGTTGAATACTCCTCATGGGACCCTAATTCTAAGAAAGTTACAATTTTTACCACTCAATAGGGTCAGCACCTTAACTTTTATTTCCAGATTTGGCTGCAGAACTCTCACCCTGTGATATCACTAGGGGGCGCACTTACTCCTTTAAAAATATGGGAAGAGAAAGAAAAAAGGAAAAAGTTCTAAAGATGCACTTTTATCCTGACGGTGCCTGGAAGGAAAAGTGCAAAATGTTTTAAAATTCACAGTGCAAAGAGAAATATAGTTTAAAAGTGACAAGTGACTGCAAAAGTAAGCAACATAAATGTTAGGTTTGGTACATTAACCAATCAACACATTTAATGCATAACGTAAATAGCAAATAGTGCTTAAGGTCATTTGGTAAAACAAATACAAATCTGTAATACAAGCTGACCATAATTATAACTCAGTTTAAAATGCTTACTTATAATTTGAGAAATTCTAGTTTCTGATAAATACTACTAGCAAAGAAAGTTAATAGATATTTATCACAAACTTCAGCTAATATGCCTCACTTGCCTGTTACCCTATTAAATTATTGGAATTAATATGGTCATCCTCTCTTAAAGTTTGAAATCTACCTTGAACACCTAAGCAGCAAGGAAGTAGGGAAAAGAGAAAGGTGGCAGAGGGGATTAACATTAATTAGGTACCTATTCTGTGGCAGGGGCTCCACACATAATGCAACAACCTGGGCGAACAGAAATTATTATTTCCATTTACAGATGAGAAAACAAGGGCTTAACAACCGTAAGTAACTTGCCCATAGTCACACAGATAATAAATGATAGAACAGGATATAACTTAAATCTGTCTGATTCTATTGCATATACCAAAAAATCAGAAATTGCTTAACCCATCTGGCATTCTGGTCATTTTCAAATAAACAAATACACTCTATTCTACTAAGAGGTATTTATTTACATCACAGCAAAGTACAAGAAAGAATCAAAATAGCAACAACATAAAATACAGCTTGTCCTCCAAGAACTTGCAATCTGTTAAGGAAAATGTACGTACGCACACACACACACACACACACACACACACGTGTTATGGAATACAAAGTATAATTAATTAATTGAGGGATACAACCACTAAATGATATGGGAGCTCAGAGAAGCCTGGGACCCATGGGGTTTCAGCAGTCAGGAAAGGCCTGATGAAAGATGCAAGATTACAGCTGGATCCTAGGGATCGAAAATGTTGGCTAAGTAGGATAAATGGATATCCCAGGATGGGTAAGAGCAGAGGTAAGGATAAACACAGTATATCTAAGTAACAGTGAAGAGGCCAGCATGACTGTTTCAAAAATGAAGGGCTGAGAGGAAACAACCCAAGTGTACACCAGCTGATGAACAAAACGAATGAACAGAATGCGGTAAGCCACACAACAGAACGCTATTCAGTAGAACAGAATAAAGTACTGACTGATACATGCTACAGCATGGATGAAACTTGAAGACATGCTAAGTGAAAGAAGGCAGTCACAAAAAGCTGTATGCTGTATCATTTAATTTACATGAAAGGTTCAGAATTGGCAAATCCATGGAAACAGAAAATAGACTAGTGGTTCCCAAAGGCTGGGAAGGTTGGGACAAAGTGCAGAAGAGCTGCTAATAGGTACAGAGCTGCTCACTGGGGTGATGAAAATGTTCTAAACTTGATTGTGGTGATAGTTAACTATTCTGAATACACTAAAACCACTGACCACTACACTTTAGGGTGAACTATATTGTATATGAACTGCATCTCAATCAAGCCGTTAAAATAAAGCGAGGGCCTAATGGGACACCACATTACACAGCTAAGATGGAGTCACTTATGACAAGTTTAGGAGTCTGGAATTTATCTGGTATGCAACTAGAGGTATGAGTGAAGATTTACCTAATGAAAAAGCACAGCATACATACTTAAGGATCCTTCTCTAACAAAATAATTCACGTTTTAAGTACTTTCCTAAAATATATGCCAAAATCACAAAGACAGAGAACAGGAAAAAGATGTTGGGGTATGATTTTGACTAATCCACAAGCTGTGACTATTAGGAAAGTTGTTTTGCTTCAGTGCTAAATGCTACAGATGGGTATATTAGCATCATATTTATGCAAAATCATAAATTCATCTGTGTCAAATCTTTAAATACCAGAATATCCTAAACTTAATTGTGAAAACAGCATTAACAATTGATCTGTCACACTTTAGGTTAAGATAATAAACAGTGTAATTTGTTATTTATTGGATGATAGTGCTCTGCATATAATACTTTTTTAAATATTAGATTCTATTTAAATGCTATCAGAATCTCCACTAATGTAAAGAATTTCCTACACATCTGAATCTGAATTCTAATTTAACATAATACTCCAAAATAGTTTTAATATACAAAGTAAGGGAGCTAAAAAACAAATCTGACATTCAAAAGCAGAGAGTAAAAAAGAAAATCTGGAAATTAAAGACCCAATACAAAGGAAAATGTAAAGCACTCAAAAATAAACCTGAAAATCAGAGAGAGAAAAAAAACACAGAACTCAATATTAGGTTCTACAGCATTGAGGAGTACAAATTTTAAAAAAGGGAATAAATTACATTTAAAATAGAAGGTTCAGTACATGAGAGCAGATGAGGCTTTAACAGAGGCAAAGTTTGGAACAGTTCTACAAACACTCCCACACCCTCCCCGGAATCCCAGGGAAGAAAGAACCTTTCAGACAGTCTTGGCTTAAAGGTGAAATCCCACTTTCCCCCAGGAGGTGGTGAGATGTTAGGAAAACAATAGAAGAACTCAGCTGGATACCCAGACACAACCAAACTAGTGTTCGCCTTCTCAGTCATCTTGCAAACCTCCTTCAAGGTAGATGAGCCACAAGAAACTAAAAAAGATATCGGATCTCTTTTAAAATTCTCTTGTCTAAGAATGAAAGGACTCATCTGTCTCTATCAGGGCTTTGTAAGTTCCAGAACTGGATGAAACTTATGTTCTGTGCCTGAGAAATACAGACAAGTCAGAAGACCTGGTTCATTAACAAACAATAAAAGTAAAATAGAAAACAAATAAGCTATCCTAAAAAAGAAGCCTTGTCACTGATATCTAGAATAAGGTATCTGCTGTCACAAGTAAGTAGAGCAAGACTCTCCATTTCCTCATTGTAAGCCAGGGTTTATACAAAGAAAAGAATTCAGTAGGAGTAAGAAAGAATTTATTTCAGATCATTAGCTGCTGTATGCTAAAACAAACTTATCCAAACTTTTACCCACTCCAATGAAAAGGACTATGAGAAAAGACAGATGCTTGTAACTACTGTTCACTGTGTTGGACATGTTAATTATTAAGCAATGGAGTACTTCAAATATAACAATAAAATATCAAAATAGGTTAAATGTTGGATTACTCTCTATGTAAACACCAAAACACAAACTGTTAATTTATACCCAAATAAAAGTTTTTCTTTTAAAGAAACAAATAGAAATGATGAGAACCTTCTACCAAAGACCACCAATAACATTAACAGAAGGAAGGTCCAAGATCCAGAAACATTTTAAAGTGATAGGATTATTGGAGAGGATGGTCTAAATTGTAAGAATGCTAAAATTCTCACTAAACTAAGAACAGAAACCCAAGATGCCACTAATAGGCTAAAGAATAATTTTTATAATGGATGTCAAGGAGAGGGGATTTCCTTTTTTTTTCTTTTTCTTTACAGGATCCTTCTATGGATAACATGGGACTAGAAACATGACCTATAAACAAGAAAAAACAAGTAACTTGCCGGGACCTGAAACTGGCAAAGAAGACCTAAGCTAAGGACACAAGGATGACAAATATCCCAGGAGGTAAGTAACACCAGTTTTCAAAATCTGATTCTGAAAAACAAAAATGAAAACTACTTTGCTAAAAGGGGAAAAAAGTGTTGGGCTAGTTTAAAAAAAAAAATTTAAAACAAAAGTGCACAAGACACCTTAGAAAATTTTCTGTTTCTGAAGTATTTTCATAGATATGTTCATTAATGTTTGCCACATCAACTTTTAAGAAGCTAAACTCAGTTTTTAAAATAGTTGAGAAAGCTTGTAAATATTTTGTAACAAACATTTGCCTTAATCAATTCTGTAGAGCTTGTGAGAAGAATCTTAAATGAGAGTAGATGCAATTAAATTTTAAAATCTCTCAAGCATTATTATAAAGCTCACATAGCCAAAGTAACAGGGACAGTATATCCTGAGCAACAAACTCAACTACCATATTTGTGGATTTTTTTTCTATATAGTAATTAGTATATAAGGTTCACACTCTACAGTTAAATTAATCCCTAGATAGTCTTAAATTCCATCTAAACTTATTGGATGTTCTAGGAGAACCACGAAAGCTGGAAAATTAAAAAAAGAATGATAGTCAATTTAAACGATTAGTTCTGTTCCTCCTCCTCCAACCAACATTCTTTAAGTTAGGAATCTTATTTGATTTCAGTTCTCAGATTTGTAAGTCTATACCTACATCTTAATTTGTAACATAATTAAGTGCTATGCATGCAAAAGTACTGTGGCTCAGATGGCTAGGTAAGTCTGAACATAACCGTAGCATGACATTTCAGAAAGCATTCATCTACGCAGCCACAGGGGAAAGAGCAGCAATTTCACTGAATGACTTTCCTAAATACCTGAGCAGATACAGGGCCCTTTCAATATCGCTGAGGTCTTCATCAACTGTCAATCTTTCTATTTCTTCTGGTGTCTGTCAAGCGTAAAATACAAATTATGCACACAAACATCCATCAGTCTTGCCCCCCCAGTGCCACTCCAGGGACCCTATATAGCTACTACTGACTAATGAAAAAGTTTCACAATTAAGCATTACACTGAAAACTAATCAAGGGTCTGAGGACTCTAGGTGACTACCTCAGCCACAGAGGTCTCTCTAGTTGTCTCTAATTGTTGGGTTTGGGTTGTGGAGGTTTGGGGTTTGGTTTTTATTTGTTTCTTTTTTTTTTTTTTTTAACTCTTCTAGCTTCTAGATTGAAGCTTGAGAATCACATTGTGGCTTCAGAACATTGCTGAAATCAATTTTATATGCATATATAAAATGTATACACACTTTTTATCTCTAATATCCCAAGGCTGTTTCTCCAGCATTTTCCACCCAAGGAAATGCTAAAAGGGTGATGGATGAAGACTGCACCCGAATGGGAATGAAAAAGACGAAATCTGGAGGGTGGTATAAAATCTGGGGTTGGAAGGAAATCAAAGATTCGAGAGTAAGAGCTAAAGGAGCTATTAAGAGGATGGCTGGGGGCGGGGGAGGGGGGGTCCGTAAACTAGGTTTGCCAGCAGTGAGGGCTGGAGCCTCTGGGAGGCTGGGAGGAAGATGACTGTGCGGGGTGGGGTGCCGGTGGGGTGGGGGTGGGGTGCCGGTGGGGTGGGGGGGGTGCCGGTGGGGGGGGCAGCGAATGAAGGTTGGGGGGGAACCAGGGTCCTGGGATAGTCGCGGCGGGGCTGGGAGGAAAGGAAGGAAAGGACTGTGGTGACTCGGGATGGAGGCAAAGGGTCGACGGGGCTTTGAAGATTGGTAGCAGGACGGCTCCAGCATGGGTGCTGGTTGCGAGGTGAAGGGAGGCCCGGGATGACTTGGGGGAAGGGGGAACGAGGTCTGGGGTGTCTCATGGAGAGGTGGGGGTCAGAATCGCGGCTGTGTTGACTGAAGAGTGGGACTGGGGCCAGGACCGAGGCAGCTGCAGGGGCCGGGAGGGGGCGGCAGTGAGGGGCCCAGGGCAGGCCGGCCGCGGCTCCGAGGGGCAGGCAGCTCCTGGGGGCCGCAGGAAGGGGGCCGCAGTGAGGGGCCGCGACCCCGAGAGGGGCGGCGCGGGGGAGACGCCGGGCTGGCCCGAGGGGCAGGGGCTCGGCCGGCCGTTCCTGGGGGCGGCTGCGGGAGAGCACTAGGGAGCCAGCCGGGGGCGTCCAGGAGCCGTGGGGCTGGCCTCGGGTCAGAGGACAGACCCAGGGTCCCGTCCCTCGAGGAGGGGGGCCAGGCTGGGAGAAGCGGGGCTGCGTCGAAGAAGGGGCCCAGGGAAGGGCCGGTTTAGGGTGACACGGCGACCGGAGGCGGACTGAGGGACCAGCCGGACACCGACAGGGGCCGCCTCGGGACGGGGCGGGATGGGACGGGATGGGGGTCGGGGCCCCGGCCGGCCGCCGGGCGCCCTGGGGGCAGTTCCTCCTCCCCGGGGCGCGCACCTTGAGGCTCCGGCGGACCGGCCTCTCGATGATGGTGAGCTCCTGCAGGTCCTCCATGTAGCCGAACAGGCTGTTCTGACTGAAATCCATCGCGGCGGCGGGCGGCGGCGGATGCATGGACCGCCGGGCCCCCTCGCCGCCCGGGCCGGAGCGGCCCCGGGATGCCGGACGCGCGCAGCCCCGCGGGCGCCCGCCAGCAGGACTTTCTCCCGCTCTCGGCCGCGGGAACCCGGCGGGCGGCGAGCGGCTAGCGGGCAGCTAGAGAAGGAGCGCGGCCGCCGAGGGGGCGGGGCGGGCAAGGCGAGGGGGCGGGGCGAGGAGCGCGGGCGCGGCGAGGGGCGGGGCGAGGGCGGGGGAGGGGCCGTAGCGCCCGCCTCAGTCCCGCCCCCTCCCCGGCGCGGCGCGCTCGAGGGCCGGACGCAACCGCCTCGCACGCTGGCGGAGGCCCACGCCGGCCCCCGGAGCTCGCTCCTCTCTCCCCCCGGAGCGTGCCCCACCCCAAGGCGCGTGCGCAGAGTGTCGGCCGCCGGCGGGGGTGGGTTCGGGGTGTGTTGGGGGCGGGTCGGGGGCGGGGCCGGGCGGTGGGAGGCTGACCCAATGAGAGGGCAGCAGAGCGAGGGGAGGTGGGCGGAGTCGGGTCGAACTCGCTGGACGGAAGTAACCTCGCGGTTAATTCCGCGACTGCCGTCCCGGCCGGCGTGCGGCGCACCCCGAGACCAGCCTCGCTCGGCGCGGGTCCTGGGGGAGGGGTGTGTACCCAAAATAAGCAATGGCCCCGCGGCCCGTGCGGCGCTGATGGGGAAGAGAGGGGTGGAAATGAGGGGCTAGCGTTCGGAAAGGGCAGCGGTCAGGAAAGGACTCCTGGAGGGGAGACACTTACACTGAATCTTAAACTCTCCGGAAGACCTTTCCAAGAGAGGTAAATAATTAGAGTAAGGCCATTGCGGAGCGAAGCCCGCGCGGGGGTTGGTTGCGGGACTTGCCGGAGTACAACCTGGAGCGTCGGGAAGCGAGTGCCTGGCGAGGGGTGGAAGGGGCCCTGCTCTAGGCCACATCGAGGGGATCGCTTTTGATTCTATTAATCAAACGTAGGGGGGCGGGCGATGGATGATTCTCTCATCATTGATATTTCTATCTCTCCCTCTCCCTTCCTCTCTCTGAAATCAATTTTTAAAAAAAAAACAAAGAATACAAAGCGATGTCAGGGCTACTGAGGCGAGTTTTGGGACCTCAGGGACAAGCATCAGCAAGGCCCTTCTCTTTTCTCTTTTACTTTTTTCCCACTCATTGCCTCTACACACTTCTGTACCTCTCCTTAGCACACTCTTTATACAAATTTTCCAGTATCCAGGATGCTTTCCCCTGGAAAGGTACTGTTTTTAGTTTATCTGTTTTTAATATCCATGAATGTTCTTATGCTAACTCATAAGAGATTTGTTTTGTTTTTCCCTCAACATAGAGATCTATCCATGAGGCTATATATGTATATATTAGGAGTTCATTAATTCCTACCACTGATGGCATTGGATTTGTGCATCTAACACATTTTACTTATCAGTTCCTTAAGTAACGGCCAGTTAGGTCACCAGCAGTTCCTTGTTGCCACAGACAATGCTGGGATGGGACACGTCTCTTACAGACCACAAGAAAAATGGAATTGCTGGGTCATGGCGTCCACAAGTGCCTAGTCTCACTCTGCCACGTTGCCCTCCAGAATGGCTTTGTCACTTTGCACTCCCACCAATGACACATAAAGGTAGGAAGATTCCTGTTTCCCCATTCTATACAGTAACATTGGGTATTATCTGATGTCCTAATTTATATTGATCTGATACTGATAGAGTAATATCACATTGTAATTTTCATTTGTATTTCTTTGATGGTTAGTGATGTTAATTATTTTTCCATATATACTTAAGAACCATTGAGATTTTTTTCTTCTGTGAAGTGCCTATTGACATGCTTGGCCTATTTTTCTGCTCTATTTCCTATAATTTTTTTCTGAATGAACTGAAGGAGTTCTTATATATTCTTGGACATTGCAAATATCTCCCAATCTTTCATGCATCCTGTTAACTTGGTATTTGCTGTCTTACAGAATAGGGGAAATCCTTAATTTTGGTGTAGCCAAGTGCATCAAATTTTAGCCTTGCAGAGTGTGCTTTGGGGTCTCATTTAAAGGATCTTTTCTACCCATGGTCGTAAAATATTCTCCTACATTTCCCCTATTTAACTTCGTACTTTTACCTATCACAGTTAGTTCTGAATTCATTCAAAGTAGGAATACGATATTATTTTCACTACAGGAGCCAGTTTTCCCAGCAGTACCCACCAAACAATCCATCTTTTCCGCACCAATGTGTGATGGTGTCTGGTTTGTATGCCAAGTCTCCATAGACACATTTCTGGGTTCTTGTTGCTGTTCTGGTGACCTAGTCCAGTTCTTGTACCAATGCTGCACTGTCTTGCTGCTATGGCTCTGCTATATATGTCCTAATATATGGTGGAGTGGGTCCTCCCACTCTTTGCTTTTTTTTTTTCAGTATTGCCTTTGAAGTTCAAAGCAAAAAAAACCTGTCAGAGTCAGTGGTTATGCCAAAACTGAAATTCAGGTTTTCTAATCCCTATTCCACTAAGGAGGGAAAGCAGAAAGGGGTATATCCTGATGGGATCAGGACAGATAAAAGGTGAAGTGGGAGAAGGGGCTTAGCAAATACCTTGCAGCTTCCCTTTTCTGTCAATTTCTGAAATTCTCCTCCTTTCCCCCTTGATTCGTAACTTATACTGAATAATATTTGCAAACTTTACCCTGTTTCAGCTAAGAAGTATTATTTCCAATTTGGATTTTGTAACAGCATCACCTGAGCTTTGATGACATTCTTAATGACGACTGATTGAGTACAAAAAGACGTAGCTTTAATGTTGGCTGTTAGAGGGCAGGAGGTTGATGAAGGAAAATGTTCCATTTGATGACTGGAATCTATGACTGTGGTGGAAAGAGCCCACCGGTGCCTGGCTGCCAGGAAACCAGAGTCCCAGTCCTGACTCTGCCAGTAACACGCAGTGGAACAATTCCTGGAGCCTGTTTTCCTTACCTGAACTGCTGTCTTAAGACTCGTCTCAGTGTGCCCTAGAAGCAGCCTAGTGTTATTTACCAAACAACATTTTAGAGGTTTCTATTTTCCTACTTTTCTTACATCTTTTTGCTGAAGAGTCTTAGAGACATGATCAACTGTCTTGATCACAGTACCAGTACCTATTACTATCAAACTATCAAGAGATTAGCGTATCTGTCTCTTGATGTGTTCAAATGGTCTAGATCTGAGACAGCTATTTCTACACATCAACCAACGTGCTCAAACAGTTTTGAAAAGCACCCTTAGTGATGTCTAAGTGGTGATGAGCTGCACTCTAACAAGCTGGTAGTCATGTAGGTGGAGAGAATATACTAACTATAGCATCAAAATTAAGTATTTCAAAGCCTTCATGAGTAGCCCGGCAGGCGTGGCTCAGCGGTTGAGCATCAACCTAGGATCCAGGAGATCAGGGTTCAATTCCAATCAGGGCACATGCCTGGGTTGTGGGCTCGACCCCCAGTGGGGGTCGTGCAGGAGGCAGCCGGTCAGTGACTCTCTCATCATTGATGTTTCTATCTCTCTCTGTCCCTCTCCTTTCCTCTCTCTGAAATCAATAAAGATATGTTTAAAAATATATATATATTTAATAAATTAGTGAATCAGTTGATTACTATGAGAGGCAGAATAATGGTCTCCCAAAGATGTGCACATCCTAATTCCTGAACCTGTGACTATGTTAACATATATGGCAAAACGGACTTTGAAGATGTGACTGATTGAGAAATCTTTAGGGAGGAGAGACTATCTTGGATTATCTAGGTGAGCCCAATGTGATTATAAGAGTCCTTGTGAGTGAAAGAGGAAGGCAGGAGGGTCAATGTCTGAGTGATGTGAGGCAAAAGAAACTTCACTGGCCATCGCTGGCCTTGAAGATGGAAGGAGCACCACAGCAGGCAGCCTCTAAAAGTTGGGAAAGGAAAAAGCCAAACACTGAACTCTCCTAGAGCCTTTTGATGGAAATGCAGCCCTGGTTAGTCCAGTGAAACCCTAGTCTAACTTCCAGATCTCTGAGATAATACATTTGTGTTGTTTTGTTTTTGTTTTTGTTTTAATATGTTTTTATTGATTTCAGAGAGAGGAAGGGAAAGGGAGAGAGAGCTAGAAACATCAGTGATGAGAGAGAATCATTGATTGGTGGCCTCCTGCACACTCCGTACTGGGGATCAAGCCCACAACCCAGGCATGTGTCCTGACTGGGAACTAAACCTCGATCTTCTAGATCGTAGGTAGATGACCAACCACTAAGCCACGCCAGCTGGGCCATTCTGTGCTCTCTTTAGTGTCTGAGTAGATGGCAGCTGGGGACACTTGCTGCAGAGCTCCATCTGCAGCCCCAAGCTAACTTCCCAAAGTCTGCCCCCATGTCAGTAGCTGCTCCCTGTAGCTCCCTTCTCTTCAGCTTGAGTCTGGGCAAATAGATTAGGTTCCTAGTGGGCCACGTCTGTTGGAATCTGCCCACCACCTGACACATAGTTAGCACATAGTAGGGCTCTATTGATGCTTATTGAGAAAATGGAAAGAGAAAGAGGGAAAGGGCAGGAAGGATAGAGCAGAGAGCACTAAATTGCAGAATAGAAGATCTACCCCCATGGTCCAAGCCACCATTATTTCTCAACTGGATTAATGGAGCCTCTGCTTCTGCTCTGCCACTTTTAAAGTTGCTTCCAACACAACCAGACTGATCCTGATAACACAAGAGTCAGACCCAGTCACCTTCAGCTCTAAACCAGGGCTTCTTAGCCTTGTTTCTATGTGGGTCCGGTACTTTGTTGGGAAAGAGGAGAGATCTTGCATTGTAGGATACTTAGCAGCACCCTGGCCTCTACCCACTAGATGTCAGTATCCTGTCCTATCCTCTCCTCAACCCCACCCCTAGTTGTGACCATGGAAAATGTCTTCAGATGCTGCCAAATGGGACATCTAGGAACAATTCCTCATCCCCCAATGGAGAACCACTGCTATGAGGTCTGCAGTAGCTCCCCATCTCACGCAGAATGTCTTCCCACATCCTCTCTGACTTCAAATCTTCCTATTTTCCCCCTTCCCCACTGCTTTTTTCATGCACCCTGGCCTCCTTGGTCTTTGCAAACACTGGCCATATGATCCCGATCAGGGCCATGGAGCCCACCGTTCCCTGTGCTTGCAATGCTCTTCCATTGGACTTTCAGATAGCTCACTCCATTGTGTCCTTCAGGGTGTTACTCAAATGGCACCTTGGTGAGGCCAGCTCAGGATACCTTTTACAAAATTAAAACCCTTCTGCATTAAGTTTGCTAGGTCCTCCTAGCATAATACCACAGACTGCATGACTTAAACGACAGCAATTTATTGGCTCACGGTTCTGGAAGCTGGAAGTCGAAGATCAAGGTGCATGTCCTCACATGGTCTTTTCTGTGTGTGGAGGCATCCCTGGTGTCTCTGCATGTCCAGGTTTCCTCCTCTTATGAGGACAACAGTCACATTGGGTTAGGGCCTGCCCTAATAGCTTTATTTTAGCTCACCTCTTTAATGTCCCTGTCTCCAAATACAGTCACATTCTGAGGTACTGTGGTTAGGACTTCAAGATATGAATTTTTGGGGACATAATTTAGGCCATAACACCTGCCATCACCACCACCAGCACTTGTCAGTCTAACATTCTGAATATTCATCTCATTTACAGTCTTTCTCCCCTCCCCGCTACATTCTCAATGACTAGAATGATGCCTAGTACATAGTAGGTGCTCAGTAAGTATTTGTTAAAGTAATGAATAGGCACAGCTTCTCCACTAAGTAGCTGTAAACTTGGGGAAGTCACCTAATTTCTTTGGGCCTCAGCTCCTCTGTCAAATGAGGGAATTAGACTAGAAAATAGAACCAGAATTCTGTTCTATTTGAATCTAGATGCCGACTTAGCCCAGATTCCCTAGAAAACAGTCCAAGGCAAAGCTTAAGTGCTAACCCTTCCTTGGGAGGTGCCATCCCAGGGCAGCCAGGGAGAAGGGAGGTGGGGCAAGATGGGAAGCAAATACAGGGCACTGGCTGCCACGCGGGCCCCCAGTCCACGCACAGGCACAGCCAGGTGCTCGACCTCACAGGACGCCTCTAGACAGGCTGTGCAGAAGCCTGGGCCGGGGAACTCTCCAGGGGAAGGAGGCAGGGAAGGCTCCTCCGGTCTTGATCAAAGTTGGTTCCTTGGGGAGTTCACCCGCCTTCTCTTTAGTGGTCTCTGGGGAAGCAGGCCCCGATCCCTCGGGAGGACGGCTGGAAGGGTTAGCCTCAGACTGCAGGGCCAGAGAAAGGAGGGTAATCAGGACAGCAATCCGTGTCCCCAGAGCTGAGCAAGTAAGTGGCTCAGAGCCTAGGAGACAGGTGAGACCCAGAGAATCTGACACGACCCAGGACAAGGGAAGGAAGAGGTGAGGAGGAAGACAGTGGAGTGTCTGGGACAAGGATCGGGAGAGTGGATGGGAAGCACCGATGGGCTCCAGCAGTGGAGGTAGGCTCTGGGCCCAGCAGGCAGGGCGCTGGGGTGGCCCTGGGCCTCGCAAGCTGGATGGAATTGGTTTTTCTGAAGTCCTGATGGGGACTCCATGGCCCTAGCAGCCTGGCTCCTGAGACTGTTTTGGTGGGTCCTTGAAGAGGGCGCCCAGCCTCCTTACCTACATGGTCAGACTCCAGGTGTCTGTAGTGATGGAGGGGCTCTGATGTCCTAGACCGGAGACCCTTGGGCTTGCAGCCAGGGAGCTGCTTCATCTCCCAGCCCTCCTCTGTTTTTGCTGCCTGAGCCCCTCTTCTGATGTCACTTTGCAAACTCTTCCTAAACTCCAGCCTCCCCCTCAGCTGTCTCTGGAGGGAGAAAGGATGTTCACTGCCAAGACTCCCCTCCTCTGAGAGGGGGTGTTTTTCTCCTGCGTGGGCCGCGTGTGTTGGGTTGTGCCCCATCTCGAGGGCAGATTCCACCCTCCAGAGGTGATGATACACACTGGGAGCAGATTGCACACTTGTCTCCTGGGAGGCAGTGGGCGAGGGAAACATACACGGTACGTGAGCATGGGGAGGGGGTGTCTGCAGAACCGTGATGGGGTGATGGGCCCAGAGAGCAGGGAGCTGTCTGGCTGACTCGGCTGACTCTGTTGCCTGTGTGCAGAGGCAGCGGGAGGCTGATTATAGGCCTGAGTCCCCGAGGCCGTGGATGTGGGTGCAAGGAGCTGGTACGCACTTGACTGTCAAGGTGGGGGTGATGGTTACCCTGGTGACCAGGCTAGGAAAGTGGGTTGGCCTTCCAGGCAAAAAAGCTGAAAAGAAAATATAATAAGCACTGATTAAGCTTCTCTCTCCCTCTTTTCTTTCTTCTTTGGAGCACAGGTTAGATGGAGCCTTGTCATCATAAATAAAGGACAACTTCCAGTGGTTGGCCCATCATATCCTGTCTGGTTCCTAGTAAACACCTCTCTCCACACCTCTAAGCCCACTAGGCTGGCACAGAAGACCTGGCTCTGAGTCCCCACTAGCCCTGGGACCTGGGCAGGTCACTCCCCCTCTCTAGGCCTCACTCAGACCATGCAACCTCCAAAATGCCTTTGTATGCTGGTTCCTGGGCCCCACCCCCAGACATTCTGATTGGGCAGATCTGGAGCTGCACTTGGGAATCTGCATTCTAGCCCTTCCCCCTCCACATCCCCAGGTACTGTCACCGTGGTGGCACTGAGAGCACAGGCATGGAAATCAGACACTCCCAGGTACTTACCTCAACTCTGCTGTCTCCTTGGGTGGTTTATCTGTAGCCCATCTGAGCCTCAGTTTCCTCACCTCTATAACGAGGAAAGAGGACTGGCAGCCACACCGCATTATTGTGAGAATCAACTGAGACGGTCACAATGCACAGCAGTGCCCGGCGTGCACTGAGGGTCCAATAAGGGTCATGCCTTTTAGCTTATTTTTCTATCTGACTCAGTAGTGTCTCTACTATCCTCTCGCCTTCCCAGCAGCCCCCTTTCTTTTCCCTCTTCTGCAGCCAAATCCCATATCCTAGGAAACTGTCTCTGCAGTAAGCATGGAATCATCAGGCTAGAACTCAGGCAGAGGAGGAGGGGACAGTGCGTTCACAGCTGGGGCCCTCGCACCCAGTTCCAACTTCCTTTACTCTGTTGCCATGACGACTCACAGCTTACCAACCTCTGTGGGGTAGAATGACTTCCTCCAGCATGGGGAGGGGGCTGGATTCCAGTGGTCATTTTCCCAAGGCACCAAGAGATGGGAGGACTCCATGCCCACCACCAACCCAATCACCACATTTCATTTCAGGATAAACTGAGGGCTTCTCACACACGAGGACTTAGCTGAATTTCGCTTCAAAGCCCCAGCACCTAACACAGTGCCTGGCATACAGTAGGCGCTCAAGAAATGGTGGAGTGAATAAATAAATGCAGTGTAAATCTGACTTCCTTGACTCTCTTAATCAACAATGAGCTTCATTTAGGAGAGAGGTAAAATGGAACCAGGACTCCAGGCAACTGTCGTTCGATTTCTTCCCCACCTAACCATCTGCTTTTGGAAAACTGCAGTCTGGCCTCTCCTGATAGCATTTGTTCACCTTGACCTCAATACATCAATACACACAGGAAAGCCCAGGACCCACAGCCACAATTCACCCCCCTTCCCACCCCCAAAGTTTTGAAGTTAGTGTTGCCTCAACAAATTTGTTCATCGAAGCTCTTCTGAACCAGACAGGTTATTAATATATCAAATTCTATACGCCCTGAAAATTAATCCTTCCTTTGCAGGGACTTGCTTCCCCCCAACCATGAATTTTTCATGCCTGTCAACTCCCATCTTCTTCCCTCTTGAGGACCGCCTCTCTAGCAGAAGAAAATTGATGGAACACAAATCTGTTCAGGATCACAGCTGATTAACAGATGTCATAAAGAAAAAGATTAAAACTCTTGGCTCAGAAGTTGTTGTTTTTAAATTATCTGAGGGATTAATATACCTATTCTGTCTACCGTTAATAGGCAATTGTGAGATAATAGGAAATATATATATTGGTCTCTGGCCCTGGTTCCTGGCACAGAGCTCCCAAAACCCTTGTCATTTCCTAAGTGATAAGAACACCAGGTGTATCTCTTGTTTTAATACTTGTCTTTGAAGACAAAAACCATATGATTTCACTTCTATGGGGAATCTAAAAAATAAAATTAATGAACAAACAAAACAGAAACAAACTCATAGATACAGAGAACAAATTGATGGTTGCCAGATGGGAGGGGGTGCAGGAGGGATGTGTGAAAAAGATGAAGGGATTAAAAAGTACAGATTGGTGCCTGGCGGGGTGTGGCTCAGCGGTTGAGCATAGACTTAGGATCCAGGAGATGGTGGTTCGATTCCCGCTCAGAGCACATGCCCGGGGTTGTGGGCTCGATCCCCAGTCGGGGGCGTGCAGGAGGCAGCCGATCAATGATAACTCATCATTGATGTTTCAGAGAGAGGAAAGGAGAGGGAGAGAGAGAGAGATAGAAACATCAATGATGAGAGAGTCATTGATCGAGTCCGCAACCCGGGCACGTGCCCTGACCGGGAATCGAACCCCGATCGCCTGGATCCTAGGTCGACGCTCAACCGCTGAGCCACACCTGGCAGGGCAAGATATATTTTTTTTAAAAGTACAGATTGGTAGTTACAGAATATTCATGGGGATGTAAAGTACAGCATAGGGAACATAGTCAATAATATTGCAATTATTGGACCAATAAAACATGATAGTAAACCAAGAGTATAAATAAATGTTAATGAGCTATTCAAACCCAGGGTTTTCCTAAGCACAGATGTTTTGGGCAGGACCATTTGGCCTGGACCAAATATGCTCAAGGATGTTTTTGATAGAACCAAATTTCAGAGACCTTACGGCATGGACCAAATGTCTCCGTGGATGATGGACAGAACCAAATATCCACTAATCAAAACAACATCTACAAACTATTGACAAGTGCAGGTTCATACAATAACCATGTAAGTGTTTTAAAACCAAAACTGATTGTAGTTATTCAAAAGTGACTTCTAAACCAAATTGGGAAGGGGTGGGGCGATGTGGAGGAGGAAGTGTGTGATGTAATTCATATCCATGGGTAAATTACATCTTGATACTACTCGCCCCTTCCCCTTAAAGAGGGAGCTAAAGGAGGGAGGCAGACCTCAGACGGGGGCTTACTGTTTGAGGAGTTGTCATCAATGAATCTTCAGCCATCAAAAGTGTAAGCCCTGAGTCATCTCTTGCTCTGGGGAAAAGGGAAGAGAGGAGATGACGAAAACACCAAGAGACAGAGTAGTGGAAGGACTTTTAAAGACATGTCTAATATTCAATATTAAGTTGTTGGCATTGCTGGGTTTTAAAGGCCCCTCCTTTGCCAGCAACTCTTCAATAAAATCTGTGCCACAAAGACGCTGTGTCCCATGAGTGGGGTTTCTTCGCCACAGAGAATGACATTCATTTTCACATCTCCCAGCTTGTCTGGAACTTGGCAAGAAATTGATGAGTATTTATTATAAGAGCGACAAAACAGAAGAAATGATTAATGACTAGACACAAACGAGAGCATGAAGGATGGTTCAGGAACCCAGGGTTTCTCTCGCCCTCACATTCGGGGACAACTTGAAGATGCTGAACGCACAAGGAGGTGCTTCCAGAGGGTGTGGGTTGGATGGGGAGAGGAGGCAGAGCTTTGTGAGTTTATATTTGGAGACCTAGCTATATATAGACGCTGTGGTCCGAAAGGCTCAAAGCACCTCAGCAGTAAGGCTGTGTCAGAATGGCTCACATTCGGGATGAAAGGAACGAAGCGGTGTCAAATGCTTCTGCAGAATTTCTCAGCCGCACAGAGCGAGGATCTTAAGGCCGCGCTGCGAGAGCGTGTGTCTTGGCAAACAGAGCCCTAGGCAGTCCGTTGCCACCTGTTTCGCCACAACACCCGCTAATGTTCATTCCTGACTCACGCTGGCTCACTGTTTCATAAGAGGGGGCAGCTCCGTTTCTCTCCCTGTGTCACCACGATAATTACTGAGAGCAATAACTTGAACAATGAGAACTTATAATTCTCTGGTAACGTGCAAAAGTACTGTCGCCCATAGCAAAATAACCGCCTGAGTATTGGGCAATGGACACCATTATGTTCTGCTTCAGTTTGCATGGCAAGTGTAAACCTTGGCTGTGAGTGGACTTAGACTCATTCATTCATTCATTCATTCATTCATTCATTCATTCATTCAGCACATACTAATAGAATACCAGTGACGTGGCAGAAAGTGTACACCATGGAGTCTAGAGTCTGGCTTCATTCCCTCCCGCATCTTGATCCAAAGGAAGGGCCTGCCAGAACAATGACCATTTGATGCTGGGCTCTACAGGAGTGATAATACATCACAGACACCCAAGAACACCTTGGCTCCCAGCTTTAAGAAGACACTATAGCCTGGCCAGGCGTGGCTCAGCGGGTGAGCATCGACCTAGGATCCAGGGGATCGAGGTTCGATTCCAGGTCAGGGCACATGCCCAGGTTGCGGGCTCCATCCCCAGTCGAGGCGTGCAGGAGGCAGCCGATCAATGACTCTCTCATCACTGATGTTTCAACTCTCTCTCTACCTCTCCCTTCCTCTCTCTGAAATGAAAAATTTTAAAAAAATAAAAGACACTATATGAGGTCAAGATTCAAACCAGAAACCTCCTCCATATCCCCACAAACATGACACAGTGGGCCAATCTGGGTCTGAATCCTTGGCCTGTCCCTCACCAGCTGAGTGACCTGGCACATGTTTCTTCTCCTTTCTGAACCTCTATTGCAGGAGGTAAAATAGAAATCAGGTAGTCTAAGATCATTCGAGCAACAAAAAAAGAAGGGGTTGATGGATTTAGGAACGAAGGCAGCTCTTCATATTGGATATTCTATGCCAATCCAGACAAATTGCTCTAACTCAAAGCCTAGCACACCTGAAATGTCAGCATAAGCAGATAAGATGTTTCTCGAGAAGAAATCAATGCATGCACAAAATACCCATCTACCTTCCACAGTGACTGCAGCTCCTGATACACACGAACCTAGACGCAAACAAGACCTACTTAACACAGTTTCTAGTTTGTTGCTAAGAAACCATGACTGCCTGGTATGAGCATGACCACCGTGTGTCTTGTGTCAACTCATTATGCTAACATAATTAGAGTGAACTTAACACTGCAGAAAGAATTGTGGGATTGTGTTTTTCGTCACCTATACAGTTAGTCTATTATTGTCCAGAGGCCTAAAGGATATTTCCTAGAGCCACGTGAAAGAACAGAGAGGTCAAGGAAGAATTAAGGTCATGTGGAGGGAGGAAGGAAATACGATTCCTCACATGCCAGTCCACAAAGGCCCACCCACGGGTGGCAGCCATTCATCTTCTGTCCCTTTTCCCTTTCAGTATGGTGCTGTCATAGTGGCCAAGCGTAGACGCCTAGGGCTTGACACCACCATATAAGTAGAAGAGTGAGAGGCAATATTTCCACAATTAATGGTCATTGTCATCACCCTAAGCCACTCCCCTCTCCGGGTCGTGGGAGAGCGAAAGCTGCATTCTCCTCCCCAGGAGTGAGAGAGTCAGAGGCGATGGGCGTTTCCTCCTAGTGGCTCTGCCCCACAGTCCAGCCTGTCCCCAGTGGCTGGGCATCCATTAGCCTGTCAGTGGCTGCTGCTTCTCAGAATTCCGTAATCACCCTGGAACACTTGAGATGGGTTGTTTTTTTGCTGAATTTCTGAAAGACATTTCATAAATCACTTCTCTTAAGAAAGTAAATGGTCTCAAGATAACTCAAAGTTATTCATTCACTCCCTCAGCTGGATTTAAATCCCCTTACCTCGTTTCACTGGATGATCAATTTTTTAAAACATTGATCCGAGCGATGGCACACTAGCACTGGAGAGAGCACGGGGGACAGATAAGTTAGCAAATGACAATTCAGTGGGATGAGCAAACATGATCAGTATAAACACATAGGGCTGTGGGGCCCCCTGGTAGAGCAGCTGTTCTTGAATCAGACCATGCGTATGTGTGTGTCTCAGAGAAGGAGTTCTTGAAGAGGTGACATCTGAGGACCCGCAACTGTGGCTTCTCCATCTGAGAGCAGATAGTTGGCCTCAGTCATCGTTACATCTACCCTATGCCTAGCACAGAGCTTCACACTTGGTGGTTGTGCAATGACCATGGCCCCGGGCTATCACCTACTCGGGCCTCTCAAATGACCCCTTACTATCTCAGCCTTGGGTTTCACCTTCCTCTAGCTTACTCATCCCCTAAGCCCTAGGTTAATTCATTTATGTTTGCTTAACTCTGGTTTGACTGTTTTATAGAAACCAAACCAAAACCATCTTCCAGGCTCTCACCATGTCTTGGAAAAGGAGCTCTTCCACTCTGGGTCTAAGCAGAGCCTGGCACCCGGGGCCCATTCTGGGCATCACTGCCCTGAGAATCCTCAGACCAAGCCCTCCTTTTCAGCACCTGTTGAGGGTTCAGTCCAGGCAGGGGGCAGATGGCGGGGCTCCAGCTACAGGTGCCCACCACCCTCCACTGTCAAAGTGACAGGGCTCCTCTCAGCCGTGCGGGAGTGCACCTGATCATGGGTTTTGTTCGAGGGCAGTAGTTTTCCAGGAAAGTAATACACGTGTCAGTTAAATTCATTAAGTCAGAAAAAGGGAAAAACACCTACTTCGTGTGTTAGCTGCATTTTGAATGACAGCCCTTTTTTAAATATACCCAATGATAGAAAACTCAATGTGTTTAAAAGCCACCTGTTATGAATACCTAATTCACAGAGCTGTGTCACGTGCATTCTTCAACGTCCTGACCGTGGAAGCAAACTGTGTACCTTGGATTTTAATCTTCCTTAATCTCTGCTTTCGTTGGGTCACTTTTCTGTTCAAGAACTTGACCTCATGCCTAAACCCCACTGCAGCCAGTCCAAAGTCTCGGCCCCCATGTTTTTGACAGCGAAGTCCCACCCCAGCTTAGCCTCTGGCTCCCACGAGGGCTCCTGCCTCTGCCGGTGTTACCAACCCTGTGTCTCCTGCCCCTCCCTTTGCTCACGCTGCCTCCGACCATGAGTGCTCTGACCTTTTTCTCCATGCACAGCCATTCGCCTTACCCTTAAAAGGTCAATTTTCGTTTGCTTTCCTCCTGGAACTATTTCGGATCATCTTCACCCTCGACTCCTCCTTAATCCGGGTGCCCCAGCATTTATGCCCATGGTCCGTTGCAGCCTTCCGCACTCCGTGTGTTTCGTGTCTCTGCTGTAGACGTGGAAGGCAACATAGTGTAATAGGAAGATCATTGGATTTGGAATTGAGCCTCACCCCTGTCACCTATTACCTGTGTGACCTTGGGCAAGTAACTTAACCTCTCTGGACCTCAGTTTCCTCATCTATTTTTTTTTTTTTTAAAGGACAATAGTATCTGCTGTGCAGGACGGTGATGATGATTAGAGGCAACGGGTATAAATGCTCCTGGCAAACGGGGAGTTTCATAACGATGGCCACATTGGTGTTAATGATCTCCAAGGCCTCTTTCTTCCGGCCTGGCCTTTTTTTCTCAAAGGACATGATTACAGAGAGCTGGCTGAGTTCTTCCTGATCCCAATCCTGTCTGAACATGCAAACCCCTCCTACCTACCTCCTCCCCGTCCTCCGGCCACACACAAAATGCCATTGTTGGCTCTGGGATAAATTGTGCATTTCGATCCAAGAGTGTCATTGGCTCCTCCTTTGTGTTCCTTTCACATAAACTCCCATCTGGGGTTGTCCTCTTCAAGCCACGCAACCCCGTAAGACCCGGCTCAAATCCACCTCTGTTTCCCCAGCTGCCCAGAGGATGACCTGGGCACCTTCGCCACTCCTACCTGACTGCCTCAGATTCCTTGGGGCTGAAGTTGTGGCTCATTGATTAGACCCCTTACAGCCTTCTTTTCCTGCCCTAGATCTGCGACTCTGAGTATATTGGTTCTTTGCCAAAGGCCAGCAAGCTTTGCCCACAGAGAAAAGCATGTGTCCCTGCTGATAGGAAATCCAGAAGCTGAAAGCCTGGCCTCCACCTCCCCTCCCTTCTTGAGTTTTCTCAGTGCCCTTGGCACAGCCCACAGTCCCCCAGCAAAGAAGTCTGTCATCTCTACCATCGCAGACCTGCTGGCAGATTGCAGCAGCCTCTATTATTTCAATGTATTATTTATATGGCCCATTTCCACTGCCAAGGACAGCCCACAAAGCACACTCGATCCTGCACAAGGAAACCACGAGCTCTGCCCCCTGAGATGTGTGTGCTCTCCACCCACGGCCACACGCAACTTTGCTGAAGTCTTTCACTTTACTGGGGCACCTCACTAGGCCAGGAACAATGGGACCTTGGAATAATAGGACAGTCACCACAGTCTCAAGGCTGCTGTTGAGGCAGTGGCGTGGGTGACATTAAACACACAGGATGGTTTAAAGCGGCTGCCGAGTTGCACCTGGCAGGCTGGAGCCCGTAGCTTCACACAGTTGCGTCTTAGAGTCGGAGTCGAGGAGTGTCTCCAACCAGACATCAGGTTCCTGTCCAGGGGTCCGAGAGATGCTGCCTGTTACCCAGAAAGCTCCAAACTTCTCGTGCCAGCTCTGTGGGCTTCAGTGTCCCCACCTGTAAAGTATAACTGTACTAGCTCCGCCCTGCCAGCCTCACGGGGTTGTGACCGGATCAGGAGGAACAGGGCACGTAGAAGTGCACTGTGCTACTTACTCAAAGGGTGGCCCGTGGCCCAGCAGCAGCATCACCTGGGAGCTTGTTAGGAAGGCAGGACCCCAGGCCACTCCCCAGGCCTGCTGAATGGGACTGTGTGTGAGGTCTTTTTTCACCAAGACCCCCAGGCGATTTGTCTGGGAAGCACTGTGATATGCAAACAAAAGTGTGCTTTGGCGGGAGGAACTGTGCAGTTGGCCCCTGGAAAGCTGCTGGAGCCTCGGTCCTCAGCTGGGAAACCAGCGCTGTTGCGTGAGAATGTGGGATGAAGAAGGGAGCCGGCGGAGGGCAGAGTGCCCCACGTCCCTGGAGGGGCAAAAGGAAAGTAAGGGGTCAGCGAGGGACTGTAGCCTGCTGGGAAATGGAAAAGATGAGATGATGGAGTCAGCAGGAAACAGATCAGAGCTTCCTCTGCCTGCCCTGGGCCATCCCCGCCCCGTCTCTTCCCCCCCAGCCACTTGCCGTGGACTCTCAAGGTAGCTACTGACCCAAGGCAGCCGAAGAGTGGACAACTCCCGCTTGCTGTGAGAGAGCCAAAGGTGACAACCACTGCAGATGGAAAGAAAAGGCCCAGGGCTCAGGGCTCCAAGAGTCCCCAGTTTCTCCAGGAGGGCTTGAGGGTCTTCAGCCTGCCCCCAGACCACAGAGCATCCCATGCGTGGTACCTGGAGACTCAGGACTGTGGTCAGCAAGTGAATGGCAAGGGGGGAAATTGGGGGGTCACAGAGCAGCCCCACCCTCCAGGTTGCAAAGCACGCAGCTGAGCAGGACTTGCAGGCTGTCTCAGAGGCATTGCCTGCTCATTTAATGAGTGGCATTCTTATTATGCTGGGTTTTCTATTAAGCAAATTTGATGCAACTTGAAGCCAAGTGTATTTGACCCGTGTTTCAAAATTTTCCAGCAATGCTGGGAAATGGACTGTGTCACACTCGACAAAATTCCATTCAAGCAATTACCCAGGGAGAGGTAGTACCATTGCACAGATGTGAGTGCTCCGTTTCATGGGGTTAAAAATACCCACTTGCAGAGCTTTGGTGTGCAGGCAGAGAGATAACCGTGGACTGCTCTTGGCACTGGCTCCTTACTCTTCTTTTCCCCGAAGTCTTGTGGATGAACTGAAAGCTTCACTCTGGCCCAAAGGCCTCTTTCTCAGCCTCAGCCCTGGCAGCTGCATTTTAATGGCTCTGCTAATCAATGTTTCAAGTCCACAGGGATGGAGCCCCAGGCCCTGATCCTAAAAGCCCCAACTCATGGGACTTGCAGCCGCCGGTGGAGTTTTTGTCATTGTTTTCAGAAAAAGCTCATCTATTTTTTTCAAGACAACAAGCAGAGTGTCTCTCTGTGCTTTCTGCCCCCAAAACAGATCCCTTAAGGAAATCAAGTTAAAGAAATCCTCACAGATAGTAGAGTTAAATGCCCCCCAGTGCACCTTCCTAACTTAGAGAATATGCAGGTCAGCTGGACAAGCACTACTGAGCACTGCCCAGGTGTGGGGATTGAATTACTACCCCCAATTCTTCACCCCTTCTGTACTCACGCCCTTGCCGTGGCCTCATTTGGGGCAGAGTAATTCCACACTCCTTGATTTGAGGCTTGCTTTGGCCAATGGAACGTTCCAAGCCTAGGCCTTAAGAAGCCTCATAAGTTTGTGTGATCGCCATGAAAGAACTTCCCCTGGGTAGCTGCTGCCCCACCATTCTGCCACGAGAGGGCACTCACGCCCAGGAAACGAATTCTCCCAAACCGCTGTCCTCAGAAGTCCACTGGGCAGGCCCAAATAGGGTGGCACCCCATGGTCTCAAAGGCCCACAGAGCCTGGGAGAGGGCAGAACCCAGGAGCTCACCCATCTCGGCCTGCCGCCCAGCGCGGATTTAAATTTATTTAATATTTAAATTTAGTTTATTTGTTTCAGGTTTTCTATTTCTTCTTGGGTCAATTTGTTAATTTCTCAACAAATGTCCATTTTCTTTATATTGTCAAATATAGGCATAAAGTTGCTTATCACATTTCCTTAGGATCTTTTCAGTGTTGTGATAAGTACTCTTTTATTCTTGATGATGGTAATTTTTGTTTTTTCTTTTTTTTTACTTAGTCAAGGAAAACTATAGCTAGGGTTTTAAAAAGTGTTACTAAAATAAAACTTGAGATTGTTCATTTTTTCCATTGTGTGTGTTTTCTATCTCATTGATTTCTGTTTTTATTTCTTTTCTTCAATTTACTTTGGATTTAACTTGCTCTTCTTAATTTGGAATCAGATAATTTATTTTAAATCTTTCTTTTCTTCTAATATAAAACATTTAAAGAGACACAAAAAATATTCCTATGTACTGGTTTAGTCACATCCTACTCACTTTGGTGTTTTATCTTTATTCATTCAAAATATTTTCTAATTTCACTGTGATTTTTTAATTTGTCCCATGGATTATTGAGAAGTGTCTTACTCAATTCTCATATATCGAGGAATTTCTAGATGCCTTATTGTTGTTGATTACTTATTTAATAGCTCTGTGGTCAGATAATGTACTCTGTATGTCTCTGATCTTCTGAAATTTATGGGATTTATTCTATGGCCCAGTATGTAGTTTATCTTGGTGAGTGGTCTATATGCTTTATACAGTCTGACAATCTCTGCTGTTTGCATAAAGTATTGAGTTCACTGATATTTAAAAAATTATCAATATGGTTGGGTTTAAGACTACCATCTTGGTTCAGTTTTTTGCTTGTCTCGTACATTCTTTGTTCCCCCACTCACCCTTCCCTGCCTTATTTTGGGTGAATTAAGTATCATTTAGTATGCCATTTAGTTATTCAATTAACCTTTTAGCAAAACTTCTTTGTGCTGTTTCTAGTGTTTTTTCTAAAAATTGAAAGACAAAGTTTTAACTTATCACATTCTATTTTTAACTAACAGTATTCTACTTCACAAACATCATCAGAACTTATAGTATTAAATTCCAGTTATCCCTCCCCTGCTTTGTGCTCTTGTCATATACTTCACTCCTATTTATGTTATATCCCCACAAGACATTGTCATTATTTTCAATCATTATTTTTAAGATTACATTCACATGTCTGTATAAAGATAATTTAAAAGGCCTTTTGTATTAACCCACATACTCACCCTTTCTATGCTCTTGATTCCTTTCTGCACATGCAGACCTCAATCTGGTATGTTTCCTACAACCAGAAGAAATTTCTTTAGAATTTCTTAAAGTGTACATCTGCTGGCAAAAAATTATCTAAACTTTGATTCATCTTAAAATATATTTGTTTCTCTTTCAGTTTTGTAACATATTTTCCCTGGATATAGAATTCTAGATTGATAAAGTTTTTTGTTTTAATACTTTTCTTTTTTTCTTTTTTTAAATATATCTTTATTGATTTCAGAGAGAGGAAAGGAGAGGGAGAGACAGAGATAGAAACATCAATGGTGAGAGAGTCATTGATTGAGCCCGCAACCCGGGCATGTGCCCTGACCGGGAATCGAACCCCGATCACCTGGATCCTAGGTCGACGCTCAATGGCCGGGCTTGTTTTAATACTTTTCAAAGTCATCATTCTGTTGTATCCTGGTCACCACTGTTTTTTTTATTTTAAAAGATTGCTATTAATCTTGTTGTTTCCCTATATAAATGTTTCTTTATTCCCTCTGGGCTAATTTTTAATTATTTTATTTCAATATTTGATTATCAAAAGTTTGACAACAATGTGCCTACTTGATTTATCTTCTTTGGGGTTCATTGAGGGTTTTTTTGGATCAGTGAGTTACTGATTTTGTCTTTATCAAATTTGTAAAATTTTTAGCCAATTTTTTTTCAAATATCATTTTTTACCTATTATTTCTCTTTTTACCCAATTATATTTGTGATTGACCAATCAATACTATTGCACACGTTATTGAAATACTGTTCATTTTATTCCATTTTTTTTCCTTTCTATGCTTTAGTTGGGTTATCTTTGTTTACCTTTCTTCAAACTCAGTTCTCTTGTGGTATCCAGTATGTTGTTAATCCCATTCCATGAGTTTATAATTTCATATATTGTATCTCAGTTCCGTGATTTCCATTTCGTTCTTTTAATTTAGAGCACCTCTCTCCCTGAATTTCCAATCTCTTCAATTTTTTGCATATTCTAGATTCTTACATATATTTATCAAAATAATTTTAAAGTACATTTCTGATCATTTCAGTATGTGGATCATCTGTGAAACTGTGGCTATTAACTGATTTTTTTCTTGACTACAGGTTACACTTTCTTGCTTCCTTGTATGTCTTGTAAATATTTTTTATTTATTTATTATTAATTAATTAATTAATTAATTTATTTATTTATTATTTATTTTTGATGCTAGATATTCTATCTGGGAAGGGTTTATTTCTGGAGTTCAGTTATTTTCTGTTTCTTTGTCCACGGCCCTTTGATGACTTTAAAGCAGATTTTGGCCACTGATAGCCCACAGTTCAAATCAACTCACAACCTGTTTTTGTACAGATCATGAAATAAGGATGGCTTTTGTATTCTTACAGGATGGTGAAGGGGGAGGGGGAGGAGGAAGGGGAGGAGGGGAGGGGAGGGGAGGGGGAGGAGGAAGGGGAGGAGGGGAGGGGAGGGGAGGGGAGGGGAGGGGAGGGGAGGGGAGGGGAGGGGAGGGGAGGGGAGGGGAGGGGAGGGGAGGGGAGGGGAGGGGAGGAACAAATACAAAGACCCTGTGTGATTTAAAGTATTTACTCCTCAGTCCATAACAGAATACTTGTCAAAAAAATTTTTGTTTATCTATTGATTTCTTGGTTGTTGTTTTTTAGCAGTAACAAAGGTCTTTCACATCCTTCCACATCTTAGCCAGAAGCAGAACTCATGCTGTGGTTTTAATTTGTATTTCCTGATTCACAGAGACTCTGCAACTTTTCGTATATGTATTGGTTATTTGAATAACCTAATTTTTGTGGTTTCTTAAGTCTCTAGCATGTTTTTCTACTTACACAGTTTGGTTTTTGATTGATTTGTAGGAGCAATTTATATATTCTGAATATCAGTCCTTTGTTAGTTATATTTGTGACAAATGTTTTCTCCCATTGTGTGGCTTGGCTTTTCATTCTTTTCATGGTGACTGTTTGAATAGAGCTTCTTAATTTTAATAACCTTTCCCCTTATTATGGTCAAGTGATTTTCTTGTGTTTGTTTTATGCTTATGGTCTTCATTTGCAAATTCCAGGAAACCAGAACTGATCCAGTTGGCACTACTCAGAGGAGAGACTAAGAAGATGGGTGGTATACACTGAGTTTGAGGTTATCCTCAAAAGCAGCTTTTATAAATAGTGAAGTCTATTTGTGACTTGGGTAGTTTTAATTAACATTGAATTTATTAAAATAAAAATTAAAAGCTAATATCCTTAGGTTTTTAGGTTTAATTAAAACCTTAATCTTCTACGTATAAATCTAAGAGGATCTTTACAACCTAGTTAACCAAATCCCCTAAATAGTTTAAGTCGAATATATATTAATATAACCAATTTTCTTTTTAAGTTTACCTGAAATTAATTTTATTTTTAAGCACTGCATTTGTTTCTAATAAGCAAAGCCTTCCCATGAACATGGTGAATCTTATAAATCTAATAAAATAAACATATACAATTTTGAATGTTTCATCTTTATAATCACAAGATTAAATCTCTTACTGAAGTACAACATTAACACTGGAATCTTAACTAATCTCTCACATATACCAAATTCTTATGCACAAATAAAATATTCAATATTCACAAATCATTCGTAAAACACTCCAAAATAATAATATCATTGGTTTTATATTTTATTTTCCCCTTAAGTAATTATAAACATGCCTAGGTTATTAAAGTTACCTTCTAAGATGGTAGTTTTTAACAGGGGTGGTATTGCCCCCTAGGGGACATTTTTAAAATTTGATGGCATGTTTTTAATCACAGCAATGGAGGGATGCTCTAGGGTTCAGCACATAGGGGTCAGGGATGGCTGACATCCTGAGATACGCAGGACAGTGCCACATAAATAAAAGTTATCCTGTACAGGTTTCAAAGGTCCCTTCATGAAAGTGAAAATTTCATAATTTCACCACCTAGAATTTCACCACCTTTTACATGTAAGTATTTTTTGCATAGTTTTGATATAGATTGAAATTTCCAGGAATTTCTATTATCTTGCAAATCTGGGAGACACTGTACTTTGACATGTTCTGAACTTTACCAAGAGTTATTGACCATTTCAGAAAATTGTCTTGCTAGTAGCAATGTCACTCATGGTACCTAAATTAGTCTGCATGTGCAGTGGTCACATTCATGGTGATTAGTATAGTTATATGGATAGATACATTTCTTAATCCCTTGTTTCAAATAGTCAAATACAAAAAAACATAATTTTCAGTTAAATATTGTATTAGCTTCAATCTAAACAAATGAATGCAAGCAATTGATTTATTATATCTCCTGCTTTAATAATGCTTAGCATATACATATTGAAATATATACTTTCTATTATAAATAACTTTCTTTTATTTATCTTTTATATTACAGTTTGGGCAATATATTGTGTGTAATTAGATGATGTTATGTATGAATTCCTTTTCAGGATAGGAGAGAGTATTACAAAGTATTTTTAAGCCTAAAAAGAAACTGTAGCCCTGGATTAATAGTTATGCTGCTGCTATGCTGTGTGCTGGAATTGAATAATTAAGCGGGTGACAGGTAACGGGAGCACAGTGTTTTCCTACCTGAGTGGGAATTAACAGATAAGAAAGGGGAGGAGGCCAGAATGCGCCATGTGGTGATGGATTAGATTAGAGACATAGCGTGAATTCAGGTTTAGCTCAACGTCAATACATACGGTTACAAATACAAATATTTAGAGATATGTGTATATCCATAGGTTCGTATACACAGCTCTCTTTCCTGGCTGTGTAGCTGAGAGGGCCTAGAAGCAACAACCCTCCAGGAACAGTGAACACACCTGGCATGCAGATGTTGATGCCAAACACCATGCTCTGGTAAAAGGAACCAGGACTTCAGGTCTAGGACTGGGGTGAGAACTGGCCCAGCAGGAGCGGCTCAGTTCCGGCTCAGGGCACATGCCTGGGTCGCGTGTTCGATCCCCGGTCGGGACATGTACAGAAGGCAACCAGTTGGTGTTTCCCTCTCACATCTATGTCTCTTTTTCTCTCCCCCCCCCCATCTCTCTTTAAGCATGTCCTTGGGTGAAGATTTAAAAAAGAAAAAATAAATAGAATAAGCCTGCAGCATCATATAGTGCCAGAATGTAAGGAAATCTTACACACACACACACACACACACACACACACACACTGATGGGGTGGAGGGTGTCAAAGAGACACGAACCAACTGAAAGACTAGCAGTGACCAAAGCTGGAAAAACTTGAGCAACAAAATAATTAAAGTACGAAGGGATATAAACCAGAAGTGTCCTGTGATATCCTGGATGGGGTCCTGGAACAGAGGACATTAGGTTAAAACTAAGGAAATCTGCATAAAGTATGGACTTTAACAACAGTGTGCCAATATTAATTGTAACAAATATACCCTACTAACAAAAGATGTCAATAAGGAGAAACTGGTTGTGGCGTATGTCTGAACTCTGTACTATCTGTGCAATTTTTCTGTAAATCTAAAATTTTATTTAAAATAAAGTTTTTTAAAACATGTAGTCCTTAGATGTAGACAACTACAAAACTTTGCCAAGGGATACAAAAGAAAACTTGGATAAGTAGAAAGACTTGTTTCTCAATGTAAAAAATAGGCTTTGTAAAGATATTTTCCCTAAATATTTATTCAAAATTTAGTTCAATTTCAATCAAAATACCAAATAATTTTTTAGAAATTGAAAACATATTTTTAAAGTTCATCTTAAGAATTAATAGGGAGGAAGAGCTGGATTTTTTTAAACCTAAATCAAAATGGGCAGAGTCAGATATTAAATCAAAAATTAAATTTATAAACATTAAAACAGTGTGATATTGCTGCGAGAAGAGATAGCTCATTATTACAGGATAGAGAATTCCAAAGTAAGTATAGTGGTAGCAGTACATAAATTTTGAATATAAATATGAAATTTCAAAGCAAAGAGGAATTGAAAAATAATTTAACAAACGGTGTTGGAACGGCTGGCTAAGACACATGTAGAGATGGAAATAATTAAAGTACTACGGGATTATAAACCTGAATATAATATGGCCGTATATGCACCAAATTAAATTCCAGATGGATTAAAAGTTAGTTTTCAGTGAACCCCCAGCCCTGGCCCACGAGGGTCAGTTGGTTGGGCGCCGTCCTGTGCACCGAAAGGTTGCGGGTTTGATTCCACAGGACACTGTTGATCAGTGACAATCTTGCTGACATCCTGTAAGAGGCACATGTGTAGGGAAGAAAAACAGACCAGGGGTCCCCAGGGGCTGGGGCCCACGGGCCGGGTGGGCTACAGAGGAGCCCGAGAGAGCGGGGTTCGGGGGTGGGGGGTGGGAACGCCCGCCGGCTGAGCGGCCGTGCGCGCTGGAGGTTTGTCCCGGCTCCGGGCCGTGCGCGCCCACGGGCGGCCCGCCTCCGGGTTAATCGCACCTGTCAGTTCCACTCCTAAGAGCATCCCGGGGAGACCTGAATGACCGACTAAATGAACCGGGGGCTCTGCCAAGGAGTGTGCACGCCGTGAACGGAACTTGGCGGCGGGGTCCAACCTCAGAGGGTGACAGCGATGGGGTGGCGGGGGTGGGGCGTGTCCAACCTCAGAGGGTGACAGAGCTGGGGTGGCGGGGGTGGGGCGTGTCCAAGCTCAGAGGGTGACAGCGATGGGGGGGGCGTGTCCAACCTCAGAGAGTGACAGCGATGGGGGGGCGTGTCCAACCTCAGAGAGTGACAGCGAAGGGGGGGGGGTCGTGGAGAGATGCGCGAGATGGGCTGGAAGGAAATGCGCCCAAGTGAAATTAAGGGATATTAAATATTGTTGTTCTCCTTAGGTCTTGTGTGTGTTTTTGTTGCTGTTCTTTCTTCCTTTTTCTTCCCCTCCCCTCCCCCTCCTCCCCTCCCCCTCCTATCCCCTCCCCATCCCCTCCTCCCCTCCGGTCCCTCCCCTCTCCTTCCCCCTCCCCTCCTCCCCCCCCTCCTCTTTTTCCAGCCAACAATTCTGCTGCGGGATGGGGGGCAGGGGGGCGGGGGGGAGTGGCTGGGGGGGAGGCGCGCTGCGGCGCTGCGTCCCGGGTGAGGCAGGCGGCGCCCGGGTGGTTCGCTGGGAAAGGAAGAGCCCACGCGGCAGTCAGCTCCCGAGCCGATGCGGACCCGCGGCCTCACCGTGATGAGTGAGTCTTGCTTCCCCCGGGGTGGCGGCCTGCGCGGGCTGGAGGGGGCCGGCCTCCCCGGCTCCAGCCCACCGAGGGCCGGGGGAGTCGCTACTGCCCACCGCTCCCTCCAGCACTAACTGGCTGTCGTCTCCCCCACCCCCTCGTGTCCTAGAGACAGCGGCTGCCGCGGGAATCGGCGGGGGTGAGTTACCTGCGTCCCCCCCGCCGCCAGCCCTCCCCCGGGCCCGCGACCCGCGACCCGCGCGGGGTGGGGGCCCTTCCCCACGCGGCGCAGGGGGCTCCGAGGGCTGCTCCGCCCCGCCCCGGCCCCTCCCCGCGGCCCGAGGGGATCTTAGGGGCCGAGAGCACACTCCCGCGGGAGGGCCACGTGGATCCCCGACCTAGCGGCTCCTTGAGTAATGAGGTCATTTGAATGGTTTATTTCACACACACACCCCCCCATTTACACACACGCACAAAGCTGAGGCCACCGAGGGCTAGCGACTTCCCCAGTGTCACGTTAGAGACGCAGCCAGGGCTGTGCCTCGACCTCCTTTGACATCTCTGCCCCCCCCCGCTGGCCCTTTACCCTGGCCCCCCTCTCCAAGCTGCTGGCTCCGGTGCTCGGAGCACACGCTGTCCAGGAGTTCCTAAGGGGGTGCACTCCCCAGAGCCCACGTCCCGACCCATTTCCCCGCAGTGGTGGCCGTGGGCGCTGTGCCCGTGGTGCTGGGCGCCCTGGGCTTCACCAGCGCAGGAATCGCTGCCTCCTCCGTAGCGGCCAAGATGATGTCAGCCGCCGCCGTCGCCAACGGGGGCGGAATCTCCGCCGGTAGCCTGGTGGCTACTCTGCAGTCCGTGGGTAAGTGTCCTGGGCAGCAGGAGGGGAAGGAGGACCAGGGACTTCCCATGAATTCACCCTGTCTCCTCTCTGCCGCCTCCAGCATCCCCTCCCCAAAGCCGAGCCCTGCAGGTTTCAGGTCCTCGAGGAGGGGTCCAGGTGGGGTCTCTGGGTCACTGGCCACTGCATGTTCCCCGTGCTCACCCTCTCTTCTCCCCCAGGGGCAGCTGGACTCTCTACATCATCCAATGTCCTCCTGGCCTCCGCTGGGTCAGTTTTGGGGGCCTTGCTGGGAGGTTCAAAACAGGCACCCCCTCCCTCTCCCGAGGCCTCACCCAGGGCTGAAAGTGACCAGCCAGGAGAAAATGTGTCCAAAGTCAAACCTCTGAAACCCCCACTCAGGTCAGAGAAGCCTCAGAAATAAAGATCATGTGCAGATGCACCTCCCTGTCTTCGTTCCTTGCAGCTCTGGCTGGGATGTTGTGCCTTAGAGGTTTCTGGTTCTCCCCGTTCTCCAGACCTGCCTGTCCTGGAGGGGCAGAGAGGGTGGCAGGCTGATCAAGCACAGAGTCAGATGGCAGGAGGCTTTGGTTGGTCTTAGTCTTACAATGGATGGGCTGTCTAACCCAGGGCCTCAATGTACCCTTCATTCAGCGGGCGGGGTGATAAAGGTTGCTGTGGGGAGGCCAGGGTGGGGGGTAGCCGGGATGCATATTGAGCCACTGACCGCAGGGCCCTTTGTCCTTCCTCCTCGATGGGCACTAGACATCCAGAGGTGAGAGACACCAGCCTTCCCTGACCTCACAATTCCTGCAGGGAGGCTGGCAAGCAACCCCCCAGGGCAATATAGGATGCCAGAAGTTACATGGACTCTGGCACTTCAGGGGAGGAGACTGAATCAAATGTCACTATCCTGCCCTGCCGGGCGTGGCTCAGCAGTTCATTGACCTAGGATCCAGGAGATCGTGGTTCCATTCCAGGTCAGGGCACATGCCCAGTTATGGGCTCGATCCCCAGTTGGAGGCATGCAGGAGGCAGCTGATCAATGACTCTCATCATTGATGTTTCTGTCTCTCTCTCTCTCCCTCTCCCTTCCTCTCTCTGAAATCAATAAAGATATATATATAGATATATATATATATATATGTATTATTATTTTTTTAAGTCGCTATCTTATGTCTGGAAAATCATACAGGAACTGACATTCATCAGCTCCTACCCTGGCAACAAGGGCTTTGGGGTGTCCCTGAGTCTCCATTCACCTCCAGGATGAGATCTTATTTCCTGCCAGAGAGGTGTCATTCTCTGGAGTTTTTTGTTTGTTTGTTTGTTTGTTTTTAAGGATGAGATGTAAAATAAAAACAGGAGCTCTAAGACTTCTGCTTACACCCCAGTAGATGGTCTTGAGGAGGCCTCCAGGGGGCACAGGCTGCCTTTTGTAGGCCACTCCATGTCCACATCCACTGCTTAAGAGTGTGGAAAGCTGGAGAGAGGGTCACTGCCACCCTCCACAAGAAAAAGGCAGACAACCCACACAATCATAACTTTTCTTGAAACCCTACGCGAGTTGAAGTGGCAGGGCCCCTAGTTGGCTTCAGTTGCCCACAGTGCAAACTCATTCATTAATGGGCCCTTTCTTGGCTGCCTGTCCCTCCCTGTTTCACCCTCAAGTCCTCCATTTGTGCTCCCTGGAGTCACCCCTCAATAAACCACTTGCATTCAAATCCTTGCTTCGGGGTCTCAGCGTAAGATGGCTTCCAGGCCCACTCAGGAGCCCATAGGGCTGAGCTCAAGACAGCCACAGCACTGTATCAGATTGTCCCTGACATCTGGCGGGGTTCAGGCTCCATCCATCTCCTTCCCTCAGGGGGAGGCTGACAGGAGGCTCTACAGTCTGTCTCACAGTGCCTACCTGGTCAGGACCCCCAGACAGGCCCAGGTCTGTCGGAATCCCGGCAGAGAACACAGCTCAGCTTGGGGCCTGGCCCCCAAGCCAGGCTCCCCTGGACAATGCCAGAAGCCAAAGGCCATGGGGTAAGTCACTCAAACCAGCAGGCCATCCCTAAGTCTTTGCAATTTATCATGGAAAGCACTGCACAATTTCAGTTTGAAAAATGTTCCTTCTCCGTTACCTTTCCCTCTATTACCAAAGCTACTCAAGAGAGTCTCGCTGGGGCTGGCCCGGGGATGGACCACCGACCGATGAACCACTCTCCCCTCCCTGCCCCCGACTCTCTTCATTAATTTGAAATTGTTTGATTCATGATGAAAACAGCCTTATTTCCCTGAACACAGGCAGGTTGCTTAAGAAAGCAGCTGGCAGGGAGCTGTTGGGTATGGAGCCAGTTTAAGGCTCCAGATCTGAAAAGAACCTACGGAGCAGACCATTCAGCTTATGGGAAAGATGGCCATTTTCAGTACAGTAGGAGTTGGGGACTTTGGGTCATTTCTTACAGGTTCTTTTAACAACATCTATCAAACAGGCAGCATCCCCTTTCTTGTAATGGTGTGTGGGTTTTCTGAGATGAGTCATGGGCAGTCTTGACTACAGTAAATATCTTTTTAATGTTGTTTTGATTCTCTTGTTTTGGAGCTTTGGAGTTGCTCTGTCGGTATTTAGGGTGCCCTAGAAGTTGCTGTGGGACCCAGGAGGACAGGGGGCGGGGCTCCTGGGAAACAGAATCCCTTTCCTCCCTCCCCCAGTCCAGGTGTTATGAAAGTCATGACACCTCCATCCATACCCCTTCTAGGCCCACTACACTCCTCTCACCTTAGGACCCCTTGCTGTACCCCCTGTTTTCCACAATCACAGACCAGTGCTGTGGCTCCCACCTTGGTTCCCTCTCAGAGGGGGAGTGCCCAGGGCTGGGGGTGCAGGAGAGAGAGGGCCAGAGTCATGAGGGGCTGAGCACTTCCCAGACCTGAGGGTCAAGTCTTTGTAGATGTCCTACGACAGGCCCTGCCATCAGAATGGCTCTTGTCAACTGCAGGCCTATACTGTGATTCCCTGAGCCTTTCAACAGGCACTCCCCCCACCCCCACCCCCTCCCCAGATGTCAGATGTGAGTAGTTCTTTTCTTGGGCTGGTAAGATTCCCCAGAAGATTCTTCCTCCCTCTGCTCTGAATGTTGTAACTTGAATTCCAGCGCCCTGGGTGCCTATTGCTGAAGATGATTAAGGGTCTCCATACTTGTATGGACACTCTCGTTTTTAGTATGAAGCTCCTGGTACCTCCTGGCACAGAAACACAACCTCACCAAAAATAAACTTCCAGTCGTCTGCTGGAAGGGTACTTGGGGATCTGCCTTTCTATGGAGACCAGCCCTCTCCCTGAACTCCAGAAGGACATGTCCCTCCAGTGGCTGAGCTTTTGGCGGTCCTACAGCACACAGTCGCCTCTTTCTTCCCTTCTCCACTTAAGATGAACTTCCTTGGTACTGCCAAGTAGAAACGCATGCCCATGTGATTCCTGGCTTCTAAAATTGTGTTCCTGTCATCTCTCCCCTTCTCTTGGTCTATGTGGGGTTTAAGCCTTGCTTTAGTCCTTTACTGTTGTTTTAATGGTGTATTGAGAAAGAACAGATAAATTCTCTTCATTGGATTGATTTTTCTGTTGCTTGCAATTGAAAGATTTCCTATTGTGTTCATTAGAATGGATGTTTGCTGGCTGTATAATAGGCCCACTTGGCTGAAACAATAGAAGTTTCTTTCTCTGTTACTTAGTCATATAAAAATCTCAGCCAGTACTGCTCTGGGAGACCCAGGGTCCTGCACTCTTGTTGCTCTGCCTTCCTCAAGGTGCTGCTCTCATCTGCAGGGTGGAAGATGGTCACTCTCCTGCCTGCAGCAGAGCCCTTGGGAAGGGGCCAAGGTTGTCCCACCCACTCCCCTTAGAGTTGCAGACTTTGTCTCTGCTCACCTATCACCGGAACCCAGTACTGTGAGTACACCTAACTGCAAGAAGGGCTGGAATGCAGTCCTTCACTGGAGATGATGCACCTGGCCCCAAATCAGGGCTCTCTTCATGTGAGCCAGAGGAAAGAGTAGACCTGGGGTGACTTCTAGCAGCCTCTGCCACACTGACGAAGACACTAGTCTCCATAGGAAGCCATCCTAGATTGCCACAATGAGAATTCGCCTCTCCCTCTCTGTGCAGTCCCCTGCAGCACACTAAGCCACTGTGCACCAGAACTTGGTTAGCAGTTCCTGGCTTTCCTGACATGGGGGCTCCTGAGGGCAGGCAGGGACCCTGGAATTCCACAGGGGAGGACCCAGAGTCCTGGAGTCCCGAGGGTCAACTGAAGCCAGGAATTTCAGAAATCATGGGGCTGCCAGAGTGCATTCAGCCAGCTCCCAACACGAGTTGTTTACTTTTCTGAAATGCCCACTAGACTCATAGGTTTAGTTCTTCTTAGGAGCTGAGATCCTGCTGGACTGCTCACAGTGCCCAGGGCAGGGTGTACAGGCTGTAAGGTCTGTGACTGGGTCACTGTCATGCTGAAAACCCTTCAGTGTCTCTCCAAAACTCCCAGGATCAAGTCCAAGCTCCCTTTCCCAACATGCCTGCTATGGTTTGAATGTTCGTGTCCCCCCCAAATTCATGTATAAATCCTAACCCCCAAGGGTGGAGCCTTTCTGCCTGGAATTTAATGCCCTTATAGGGAGACCAGAGAGAGCTCTCATCCCTTCTGTCTGTCATCGGAGGACTCCGTGAAAGAAGACTGTCCAGGAAGCAGGCTCTCACCAGCCTTGTCTTTGCCAATGCCTTGGTCTTTGACTTCCAGCCTCCAAGACTGGGAGAAATACATTTCTTTTGTTTATAAGCCACCCAGTCCTTGAGGTTTTTGTTACAGCAGCGCAAATGGACAAAGACACTGCTGTCACCTGGCTTCCCCTGCACGACCCCCCCCCCCAGCAATGCACTTATCGGGGGCCATCCCGGTGGCTACCTACCTGTGGTCCATCGCCCAGCAGCCCAGGAGCACTGCCCAGGAAAAGGTGGGGTTCCCTAGCACCCAGCCTGGGGCCTGACCCACAGCACATGCTCAGAGCTTGTGGAAAGGGCATGTGAATCAACATGGAAGTGAATTTTCTATGCTCTGGGATGAAACCCATCCCAGCGATAAGTTTCTACACGACCTTGTTCTGGGACGAGAAGCACGTTTTGGGGCAAAAGCCCTGAAGCAGAAAGGTCAGACCCTGATACACGAGCTTTGCCTTCTGGCTGTGGGAAGGGGGAAGGGCCATGGCTGCGGCAGTGGCATCGCAGAGCCTGTGCTTTGGAAGCCTGAGCCGGGCCACTTAGGAAATGGCCGTTGGGTGTGTCGAGGCCAGGGGTGCGGTGAGTGTGCAAATGAGACTCCGGCTTTCACATGTCTCCAACAGGATGTCACTCCACCCGCCCTTTCCTGGCTCTGCACACAAACTGAGCCAATGCCCCTCCTGGCTGGGATCTTTGAGGTCACTTAGATCAACTCCCCACTTAGAGAGGGGCAAACGCAGGCCCACAGAGAAGCTGACCTGCCAGGGTCGTGTTCAGAGTCAGAAGCTGCGCAGGGGCAGCTTCCAGTCTTCCCATGGAGGTTCCTTCCGCTCACTGCAGCCCACACATGTGGCTCGGCGACCACATGGTTGGGAAAGAGAAGTGAGCTTTCCTGCATGACTGCAAGAGAGAAGGAAGGGATCCGAGACAGTGTGCACACTTCATTTTTATTCCTCAGGGGGTGCAGCATGTGGCACTGTCACCCCGGGTCTGGTTCCCACTGCATCAGACTGGTGAAAAGGGCCTCACTTGGTTTTCTCTGCACTGGAGTGACAGGGAGTTATACTATGAGGGACACCAGGGCAGATCCAGTGGAGCCAAGGATGACTTTGGACGACAGGGACAGTCCTGATGCTCCTGGGGAGGAAGAAGAGGGTGAGCAGAGAGGGGCAGGCAGGCAGGGACAGCTCTGTGGGGTTGGAGGTTCCGGGGCCCCGCAGGAGGGCTTGAGGCCCAGACACCCCACCTGGCACCCTCCTCGCTTTCCCCAAACCCCGTATCTCTGCTCTGGGGGGGGGGGGGGACTGCTGCAGGCAGCTACCCAGTGGCATTAACTCCAGGGGTTAAACCAAGAGCTGGAAGCTGCCTAGCTCTCCAGGGAAGGAGGCTGATCCCCAGGTGGGGTGAAGACGCTCCAGGTAACCCAGCAGGCCCACCTGAACCTGCACAGCCCAGGCCATGCCTCCTTCCCTCTCTCCTACGTCTCCTTCAGAGAAACCCAGAGAGAGGACATGGAGGGTGAGACGGAGGCTGGGAGAGACTGAGGATCGCTGGGGGTAGGATCTGGGCTGGACCATCTGAAGCTCTGGCCCTTCTCGCCCCACCAGGGACACTCACCAATGGACTGCAGAGTAGCCACAAGGCTGCCAGAGGCAACCCCTCCCCCGTTGGCGATGGCGGCCACGGACATCATCTTGGCCGCTATGGAGGAGGCAGCGATTCCTCCGCTGGTGAAGCCCAAGGTGCCCAGGACCACGGGCACAGCGCCCACGGTTACAGCTGTCCAGGGAAAGGAGCTAGGTCAAGGTGACACTCAGAGAAACAGATCTCCCCCTCACACACACACACGGGGTCAAGCTTGGGGGACCTCGAGGGGTGAAGAAGAGGGTGAACTCTGAACTTGGGAGAGAATACGGGCCAGGCCAGCAGTCACAGGATGGGTGGGGAAAGCAGGAAGGGCTGTGGGGCTGCCAGGGACAGAGCTCCAGGCCCAGCTCTGGTCTGCAGTAGGACCTTCCTTGGGAAAGCCACTTGTCCTCTGGTTCTCCATGTCTCCATCAGTAAGATGCAGAAACTAGGGTGTGGCTCACCAGCTCCATGTCTTTGCTGAAGAAATCTTTAATATGATCAATCCCACTCACCCAGGGCCTAGCATAAGCAAGGAGTGCATCCTGATCCCTGCATGAGTCCCAACCCCAGGGCCCCATGGTGTCACCACAGAGCAATCAGAAGCCACTGCGCCCAGGGCTGCTGAGCAGATAGCATCTCTTTACTGCCCTGCCTCTGTTCTGACTACACACGGTTCATCCTAGGTAACCCTCAGGATAGCCCTAAATGGGCAATGTTGGCCCATTTGTCAGAGGAGGAAATGGGAGCTTAGAGGGGTTCACAGAAACCTCCAAGGTCACACAGCTAATGGTCTGCAAAGAGGAGACAGGGCCCCGCCTGGGCTGCCTCCACACACTGCTCCTTGTTTCCAGTCACTTGCCTCTTGCTCATCTCCTTCCCTACCATCTATGTGAGGCCTCGGGCAAACCTGGGCGGAGCACAAGGCCCCTAGTCTGGGGACAGACAGGGACTTGAGTCCCTTCCCTAAAGAAACTTACCTCCTCCGATGACAACTGCAGCAGCCTTGGCTGAAAACCAAAAGAACATTCTGTGAGTAGATCCACACTGGCCTCCCCTCCACGCCCTGAGTTCATGGCCCACCCATGGGGAGGGGGTTTCCCCAAGGTGAGGAGCACAGGAAGGAATGACCCTGCCTGATACTCCCCACGCCTGCCCCCCTTTACTCAGAGAAGTGGGATTTCTAAGAGGGGAGAGGGTGGTGAGCATTGCTGGGGAGTCTGGTCACCCATCCTAAGTGGATGTGCAGCCTTGGCCTAGAGGCATCTGGAGACGGGCTTTGAGGTCCGTGTGCCTGAAAATTCAGTCGTAGTGTACAGTTTTGGTTGGTTTTATCTGCCTGCTCATTGGTTGGGGTTTGTGGGGAGATCAGAAGTTATCTTTCTTTTTCTCTGTCTTTCAGGCCAGGTTTGGTTAACACCAAAAACAAAACAAAAACAAAACCCTAGCAAGCGGCTGCAGCATCTTCTCAGCAAAGGCGGAATCCCCGGCCAAGTAATTCAGGGCGCGGTAGTTTGATTGGGCTGGGATGTTAGTTCATCTAAAATAGGGTCAATGCTTGCGTAGTGGGGAATTTAAAAAGCTCTTCAGTCAGCCATCAGCCCTCACGTAGAGAGAATGTGCTTCATGTGCACTGCCTGACTGAAGTCAGGCAAGGGCTGTTGAATGCTTGAATGAGTTGAAGGCTCCTGATTCTTCAGGGCCTGACTTGCTGCCCCCTCCTTCAGGAAGCCATCCCAGATCCTCCCAATCAGAACTCATCCTTGCTCCCCCGGGGCAGGAGCAATTCACAACACTGGATCATATTATTATTATTGTTACTATTCTGAAATAGTTTCATTGATTTTGTTTGTTTGATTAGAGAGAGAGGAAGGGAGAGGGAGAGAGAAAGAGAAACATCGATGTGAGAGCAGAACATCGATTGGCTACTTCCCGCACGCACCCAGGCATGTGCCCTGCCTGGGAATCAAGCCAGCAACCTTTTGGTGCACCAGCCAGGGCTCGGGTCATATTTAGGCGTGCATGGGCCTGGCTCTCCAACGCTGTGGGTCCCTGGGGAGCAAAGAGCCGTCTTGTCTGCTGCAGCCATAGTGGCCAGGACTGCAATCTTTGAGTCCAGTGGGGGCCAGGAGTTCTGAAGATAGCAAGACGTGCGGGAGTGAGCTCAGCCTGCTCTCCAGGGAGAGAGCCTTGAGTTGACGATGGAGAAAGTAAAGAGACAGGGTATGTAAACCCAAACTGACCGGTCAGAGCGGTCACCGGGCTGGGGTATGACTCAAAAATCAAGAGCCCAGTTAGAATGGGCTTGCCGCTTATTGCTATTGCTCAGCTGGAGAGGGGATGCCGGGCCTGTGACTTGGTGTTCTGGGGCCCCAATATCAGAAGGCCCAGGGGAAATGGGTGCTGCTTGACAACCTGCGTGCGAGGCAGGCGGCCCCAGTGGTCCCCCTTGGGGAGGGTGGCTTGGCCCTTCTGTGCAGTTCAGAAACTGCCCTTCCTGAGGTCTCCTCCCAAGGCCGAGCCTCTGCATTTCCTTTCTAATTCAGTTCCCAGCACCCTGACCTTCCCTTCCTGCCCAGGGCTCCTGCACAATGATTTCTTTCTTTTTTTAAAAAAAGAATGTTTTTAAAAATTGATTTCAGAGGAAGGAAGGAAGAGAGAGGCGGGGGGTGGGGAGAAGAAGCACTGACTTGTTGTTCCACTGAATGTTGTTGATGCATTCATTGGTTGATTTTTGTATGTGCCCTGGCTGGGGATCGAACCCTCAACCTTGGCACTCTAACCAATTGAGTTACCTGACCAGGACTACAGTAGTATCTTCGTCTGTAAATAAAGGACAATATTAGCTCTTCTGGGGTTGTTATGAGAATGAAACCAATTGATCAATGTCAAATGCTAAGCCTAGTGACTAAGATGTCACTCGTTTGAGAAAATCCAGCTGTTCTTATTTTCTGATCACCAGCTGAGGATCCTCCTTATTTCTCACAAATAGGAAGGACTGTTGGCGGTGGCCCAGGTCCTAACTTTCTTGTCACACTTCTGTGTGCTCAGTGGGGGCCCAAGGCCAGTTACCTCCAAGTGGGCAAGCAGTCAGGGCTGCCACGGGGGATCCCAGGACACAGGAGGCTTTCAGTGTCCCCAGCATGGACCCCAGGGCAGATGCAGCCGAGCCCAGGGCAGCGTTGGATGACAGGGTGAGCCCTGAGGAAGAACAAAGGGTGAGTGCACAGGGGTCAGAGGGCAGGCGGTGGTCAGAGGCTGTTTGTGCTGGTGGGGGGATTGGGGATCCCCGGGTGCCTACCCAGGGGAGAGAAAGGTAAAGCCTGGTGGGTGCACACACCATCATTTGGCAGCAGGTGGAAGCAAGGACTGGATGCTCACCTGCAGACACTGACTGATCTCAAAAACAGTTTTTCATGCAAAAACCAAAAAAGCAATAGTATGAAATATACATTATCCTCTAAGTAAATGAAAACACATGCAAACAGAAAATAGCCATTTTGCAAAAATATATATGAGAAACAGATACACATTAAACATATTAGGCTGACTTTGGGGGTGGGGGCAAAAGAGAAGATAAACAGCAAAATAAAGAAGAAAAAATCCAAGAAGGGGCTCACATGAGCTAACAAAGAAAATGGGCCCAAACTGAGGAATTTTGTTAAAATCGACACTCTGCATCTGAGACCCAGCATTACAAACTGCTATGGAAGGATGGCTGGACACATAGGTAAAAAACTGAAGGTGAATTCTGGTGGTGAATTCTGGTGGTGAACCCAGGGGAAATGGGAGCCAGGGAGCAGGACCCAGGCAAAGGCCCCTCAGTCTGGGTGGGAGGAGACCCTCTGCCAGCCAGGACGGGCACCTGAGAGGGAGGACTGGGAGGGGAGAGAGGCTGCAGGTAATGTCACCCTCCCCTTCCCCGAGGGGCCCTAGCAGGATGCTCCCTGCGCCCTCCTCCCCCACCTCCTCCTCGCCCCCCACCAGCCTCCCAGGAACACTTACCCACTGATGACAGTCCAGCCAGGACAGTGCCAGAGGCCATCCCGCCAGCTTTGGCCAGGATCGCTGTCTTAGCGAGGGAAGAGGCTATGATGCCTTCCATGGCCGCACCCAGGGGAGTCACACCTGCAGGAAGAGTGCAGCTCTCATGGGGGATGGACAGATTGAAATGGGGTTTCCCCCACCACCTCTAAAGGGGCTGGGGGGGGCGGGGACACAGAGGCTTCTCTGAGCTGGGCGTCAGCAGACCTGGAGAGGGTTCAGGTGTGGGGGTTGGGGTTATGCAAGGACCTGTAAGTAGAGGACAGGGTGGAGGGGGTGGATTTTATTTCCTCAGGTGGGCTGCTTCCTTCCTCCTGAAAACGCCAGCATCACCTCCTTAATTTTCCTAGAATTCCCTTAAATCTCCATGCAGCAACTTAAAAGGCACCAGAATTAGAAAATCAGAACCAACAGCACTTTAAAGGCTATTCTGGGTTCCCGCTCTGAGGCAATCTCTTCACTAACCCAGAGGTAAAGGTGTTAAAGGTGAGGTTGCTATCTGCCCCTTACAAATGAGAAAACACTGTCTGGCACAGAGAGGCTGAGTGATTCACCCAAGGTCACAAGGCTTTGCTCGTCAAAGTGCCACCGACCCAGGTCCAGCTGCTCCCAAAGCCCAGGCTTGGGATGGCTCTGATCTGGTTCCTCCTAAACCTAACTGGTCTCTTCCCCCTGCCTATCTCACCCCCACCCAGGAATGGGCAAGGCTTATTGTCCCCAGAGTCCCAGAGCCCAGGGGCAGATGCAGGCTTGAGTCCCTCTCCACCCCACCCCCAGACCCACTTTCTCTGCCAGCAGCCACCCTGATGAGAAACAAAAGAACGTCCTTGGAATGGACCCACATGGGTCTGGGTCTCCATGACACCCCCTGAGCCCACTGCCCACCCCAGGTTGGGAGCCATGGGGAGCAGCAGCCCCTGCCACCCCTCTGTGTCTTACCTAGAGAAGAATGTTCTGAAAAGCTCCAGGGTGAGGTCTGGCTCTGGATATTTGGAGCAGCTCCGCCCTGCTCAGGAAATGCTCCAAGCAGGGAGCAAATGGGCTAAGTTTCCTTTTACAGGAAACCGAAACTACAGCCATAGTGCCCGCCTTTCCCAGCCAAGGGGAAAACCTAGTTGCTGTACATGTGGAATCTGGTCACTTCAGCCACCACTGTCAGTTAATGGGAGATGTTCATCACTTAATTAGGGGATGAGGTGTGCTCTCTGAGTAAAAAAGATCATAAGAAATAGGATCAAAGTCATATAATAAAAGGGTAAATATTAACTTCTAATGGAGACAAGAGGTGGTTTTCAGAATAGCATTAATCTCTGCAATGGACAGATGTTCAGTTATTCCAAAAACCTATACTGAAGGCCCACCATGTGGACACGGATCTAGGCGCTGAGTTAGAGCAGGGGCGGAACCAGACCGCAATGTGTGTCCTCCTGGAGTTTACAAGCTGCAAGGGGAGATAAGATAAATCACTAAACATACAGTGTGTGATTTGAAGAAGTATTGAAGCAAAACGAGGTAGAGGAGGAAAGTTGTTCCAGGTAGAAGGAACAGAGATGGCAAAGAGTCCAGGTATGGGAGGAAGAGGGAAGGAGGCAGAAAGCGATGTCAGAGGTTAAGAGGGAGCCAGGCTGTGTGAGGCCTCGCAAGCCACTGCAAGGACTTGATCTTGTGCTCTGAGTGAGATGGGAAGCTATGCAGGGCCTGGTGCAGACACGTGACAAGATCAGGTTCACTATGGCTGCTGCATTGAGAATAGACTGAAAAGAAATGTCTGTAATTTAAATTTAAATGTTCAGCATGGGTACTGTGATACAAACCTGTTATTTTCATGAGTTTCAGCTACACTGGGATGGAGATCTGTAGCCCTGTTCAGGAATCCACACACCTCCCATCAGCTACTTACAACACCAGAGAATATGCTAATTCACACAGTGAATGTGTGTGTGTGACATCATCAGCCTCCATGTCCCAACAACGTTTTGGGTGGGGGAGTCCATCCTGATTCTTCAGGGGGCTCACAACAGGTGCCGAGGCTTAAATCACTTCTGGGTGGAAGGACATCTGGCCAGCACATAGGTGTGGCTTTTATCCAGCAAGTCTACAAAGTTTCAAGAGCAAATTCAACTTCTAGACTCTACCACCATCTCCTCCCAGCTGACTCTCAAATGATCACTTCTTATTTCATCAACAAATTAGATGCAATCAGAAAAGAATTCTCTTTCCAATGTCAACTCTCCCAACCCAGCATCTGTATCCATAAACTCTGCCTTCCATCCACTGCTTTGGGTAAACTATCCCAACTCCTATGATTTCATCCCCTCTTCCTACTCAAAGACTTTGACCTTGCAACTATCCGCTCTCTGTCCTGAATTCCTGGAAACAAAGAACTGAGCTTGGCTGTGTTCCTGGAGGGTCTCCCTTGTATGTTTAAAGCAGCTCCACCCAGAAGGAAGCAAAGCCCAACCCACACAGGCAGCAAATGAGATAGATTTTATTTTTCCAAGAAACTGAAACCACAAACATTTTTCTCCTCTTTTCCCCAGTCAAGGGAAAACTCTAATTATCATAGAGAGCACCTATCTAATCCCTTTCTGACCCCAAGCTCTCACCAAGTGCCATGTGATTTCTCTGCTGCCATCAGGGCAAACTGTTGAAAGAGACAGGTACATGTGCTCTCCTCTTTCTCATCTTACAGGTGCTCTTAAAATATGCATTGTTTATAATAGGACATATTTTCAGGCATACAAAAAGCTATATTAATACTACAACAAACACTTATCTGCCTACCACTCAGCTCAAGAACTCAAATGATACAGATACAATTAACACAACCCGAGAATCCTTTCTCACCCCCTTCCCTGTCTCCCTCCCCACAGGTAACCATTCCCAGAATTTATGGCTGATTATTCCCTGCATGGTTTTATGCTTTTACCATAGGTGAATATAAATGCTGAACTTCCCTGGCAATTGTTGGATGTTCATTTGTGTTTCAGCTGAGGTTCAAAGACAGGGAGCAGTATAATAGTGGGCCTAACCTTTGCTCAGAGGGTAGCTAAGAAACTGAAAACTATTTTAAAAGAAATAGAGGAATTAATTAGAGCTGAAATTGGAGAGGAAGGAAAGAGAGAGGGAGAGAGAATTGGTGGGCTCTGCTTTCCCAAACCCCATGGGGGAGGGAGAGGAGGGGTCTACCCACCTGGATCTCAGCCAGACCCCCTAGGAAGGCTTGACATAAATCCCTTGGAATTTGGGAAGCAAGGCAGTTGTCCGAGTTGGGCCTATAAAGTGGAAAGGCAGGGAACTGTCTTGCAGGCCTCCCTGGGGCAGGAGAGCGAGGGGGCCGCTCTGGGAGTCAGCTGCCCTCTTAGAGCTTGTGGACCAATTTTAGCACCAGGCCGGCACAGCTGGAGTTAACTTGGCCACGATCACCACCCAGGGGATCCAGAGCAGAGGCTAGGACAGAATTGGAGGCGTCCAGCCAGGGAAGGCTCCCCCTTGTCAAGGACCCTGCCAGTGAGTGACCCCTGCTGACAGGAGGATGCCATAGCCTGCAAAGCAAGCTGGCAGTTTGAATCTTTGCCACCAGAGGGCGCCAAAGATAGGTTACAACAGCATCAGAGATGTCTCTGGTCCAGGTACTTGCCCTAGGGTTGCATACGTTATTTTCACCCTCATAACCACCAAAGAGGTGTACTATTATCTCCTTTTTCCAGATGCACTAATAAGTCATGCAGAGGGTCCTCTGGACACTTTCTCTTTCCCTGACACTCCCCACGCTACCCCTGCATCCATTGCCTCTTATGGGGTCACCACACCTAGGCAGGTGTCCCTCTTGGCTGGCTCTTGTAGAGACAGCTTAAGCCCCATTGTCGTTCCAAGCTTCCATGCAACCCTCAGAAATCAGCTTCCTCAGGCCCCCCATCTCCAACAGTCCCTCCTCTACCCATTCATTGTTGGACCCACAGCCCTAGACCGACTCCACCAGGCAGGCAGCAGACACAGGTCTCAAAGATCTCACACCCCTACCCCCTGGGGTGCCAAGAGAGGAACCAAGGATAGCCAAAGTACCTGTCAGGCCCCCTGTGAAAACTCCAGGAGGACAGAGATCTCTGTCTTATTAACCCATATGTCACAGACCTCAGAGCAGGGGTGGACACTCAACAAATACTTGTTGAATGAATTCTTTTTACAGCATCTTCCCAGTGATTCCCAAGCCCTCCCTTACAAAGGCTGGATACAGGTGATGGTAGTCATGGGACTGGCACACACAGCAAACCCCGGAGGGCTACGACCGTTAGCTCTCTCTGGAAGTGGGGTCCTTGTCCCCCACTGTTCTCAGCTTTGAAGTTTAAGTTAAGTTCCAAAATATGTAACTTTTTAAAACATGTAACTACACAAGTATTAGTAAAATAGGGAAAGGCTAAATAAAATGTGGTGTATTATTGCCATGGACTATTAAGCAGTAATTAAAATGACAAAGATTTATAGAATAGAAAAAGGCCAGCTGCAGAACAATATGTATGAGGTATATCAACAAAGTTATATCGATAAAAAGGCATAAAACAGCACTACATAAAATGTTTTCTATACAGATATCTAATATCTCTATCTCTTGTCTATATCTATCATTCTATCTACCTACCTATCTATCTATCATCTAGCAATACAAATCACTTTACAAGGGCATGGAGCCTGGCCGGTGTGGCTCAGCAGTTGAGCATAGACCTAGGGATCCAGGAGGTCGGGGTTTGATTCCCAGTCAGGGCACATGCCCGGGTTGTGGGCTTGATCCCCAGTGGGGGGCGTGCAGGAGGCAGCCGATCAATGACTCTCATCATTTCTTAGGCAATTTTAAAAAATGAGCTTTAGGTAATTTACATGCAATAAGATGTTGGCTTTTGTTAGAAAATTATACTACCTCATTTTATAAAATCAAAAAATAAAAAGACAAAAACCTACCAATGGCCTGCCTTCAGACCTGCCAGGCTCCTTCGGAGTTGCTGAAGCCGAAAGGGAGATTTAAGGAGACAGGGTTAATAAAATTATATAGGTTTCAGGTGTACAATTCTATAAGACATCATCTGTATATTGTATTGTGTGTTCACTACCCCAAGTCAAGTCTCCTTCAAGAATTTGCAATAAATTCCTGACTGTTTAGTCAGGGGCCTGGAACTCTTTTCCCTTAGACTGTCAAATAAAACGCTGACACAGCCAACTCAATAGACGTCTCATGTAATGAATCAAGATTATACCCTTTATTTTTTGGTGTGTGCCCAATTTTAGTCATTAGTTTATGAGCCATGAGATGAAAAAGGTTGAAAGTCACTGCTCTAGAACCATGATGCAGCCAGACCCTGAGTCCTGGGTGGGGTCGATCACGCCTGAGGATAAAGGGCTTGGTAGCTGAGGGTCAATGGCTCAAACAGTGACCCCAGAGCCAAGCCGTCCTATCACGCTGGCCCTGGCTGAGACCTTCGAAGACACTTTGTCCAAGTCCCCATCTGAAGAGCAGCACACCGAGGCTCAAAGGGGAGGCATGACCTTCTCAGGGTCACAAGTGAGCGGTGGGACTGGGAGCAGACCTGGCTTCCAGTCTCGGAGGACATGGGTGCTCGTTCCTAGAGTTCCCGCTAGCTCTCCAGGCCCTGCCCAAGAGAAGGCGGCTCGGACACCGGGGAAGGTCACAGCATCTTGCCTTTATTTCCCATCCTTCCCTGAACCACCCTGGGAAGCAGGGGGCTTGTGGTTTGGGGGACTGTCATCCTGAGGGTCACCTCCAACATCGGGACCTCTCTTCCCTTCAGTATCAGGTCCAGCTTGGGTAGAGGTCTTCTTTTTAGGAGACCCCCACCAGGCCCCCAAAGATGACCCAGTCAAGCCCAGGAGGATGTTGGATGATGTGGAGAGTCCAGCTGCCCCTGGGGAAGGAGAGAGGGTGAGACCACAAGGGCACAGGCAGCTCCAGCAGCTCCTGGCAAGGGTGTAGGGTCAGAGACCCCAGGGACCCTCAGGAGGCCAGAGGCCCCAGCATCCCACTCCTGCTCCCTCCTCTACTTCCTAGAACCCCAGGATATCTGCTCTGGGAAGCGGCTGCCCAGAGAGGAGATATGAACTCTGGTGGTGAGTCCACCAGTGACAGACGGGGCACATCCTCTGAGAAATGGCAGGCACCTCACCTTCCTCAGGACGAGGCTGGGGCCCGGAGAGGGGAGGGGACCTGCCCAGGTTTTGTAGGGTTGACTGGGAATGCAGACCTACTGGGCTGCACCCGTGGACCCACCCACCCCCAACCAAAAGAGGGGACAGCAGGAGAGAAGCAAAGGACCAGGGACACTGAGGACCACAGAACTGGAAGGAGAGGACGGGCCCTCCCCCAGTCTGAGCCTCTGGGCTGAATCCTGGCCTGGCCCTGGTCCTCCATCCCCTCCTCCTGCTCAGGACACTTACCCACAGACTGCAGAGTGGCCGCTATGGAGGAGGCAGCGATTCCTGTGCTGGTGAAGCCCATGGCGCCCAGCAAGACGGGCACAGAGCCCACGGCCACCACTGCGGGGAAGAAGAGTGAGGTTGGCCCCATGGGACAGACCTCCCCAGAGCTCCCTGTCATTTTCCTGGGGGATGAACTGTGCTCTTGTGAGAGTCCCAGGGTAGGGACAGGGACCCAACACAAAGGAGGGTGATAGATATGAACACAAGCGAGTGGGCAGGCTCCCAGGAGAACTGGGTCCCAGGCCTGTTCGGGCCTCCGTTTTGCTGTGACACCTGGGAGGCACATAGCCCTCCTGGGCCCGAGGTGCCCTTGTGGAAAATAAATTAAATTGAAACAGGCAGTCATCTTCAAGCTTCCCCCTGTGGCAGGCAAAACCGTCCCGCGCACAAGCACAGGGTCTCAAGCACAGTGTTAGCAGAAGATAACATCAGAGCTGCTCTTCTGAAGAGGTGATGGGGTGAGGGCCTCTGCCCTCTGCCCCTCAGGCTGTGCAGCAGTGTGGGTGGAGGGCGCCTGGGAGAAGCTGAGCTTGGACTTGGGTGCGGTTAATGGCTTCGCTTTGGTTCCTGCGCTCTAAGGTTCACTTGTACTCCACGTCTGGCCCCTGCCCACTGCACTCCACCCCTACCCACCCGCATCTTGGGTATCCAGGGAATCCTGGGCTTGGTCAAGGTGGGCTGCTCCCAGAGGCCCAGGGCCAGGGGCCTATGGGGGCTTGAGCTCCTTCCAAGGGAGACTCACCTCCTCCGGCCACAGCAGCAGCAACAGTGGCTGGAAACAAAAAGAACAAACAAAAAGAATGTGTGTGAGTGCACTGCACTGGCTTCCCCTGCGCTTCCCCCTGCCGCCCACAGTGGGGAGGGTGCTCTGGAGCCGGCAGGGGAGAGGGGAGCCCCTGCCTGCTCTTGCACAGGGGTCTGATTTACTGAGCACGCAGAGGATGGAGGAGGCCAGAGCTCGGAGCAGCTCCACGTGGGGAGAGGTACTGGCTACCAGCTTGATAGGGCTCCATCTACTCTTTGAAGGCAATACATTTGGTATCATTTTCTCAGGAAGGGAGGGAGGGAGGGAGGGAGGGAAAGGGGGAAAGGGGGAAAGGGGGAAAGGGGGAAAGGGGGAAAAGGGGAAAGGGGGAAAGGGGGAAAGGGGGAAAGGGAGAAAGCATGAAAAGCATGTCATTTTTATTTGCAGGTGCTAAACCAAACTGTCCTCTCCCCGCTCCAGAAACCCTATCCCCATCCCAGGCCACAGGTTGGAATGACAGCCTGCCATCCTCCAGGGCTCAGTGTACTCTTCCCCGTCTGCAGGAAGCATCCCCAATGCCCCCATCCGAAGTCCCCCTGCCTCCTGTGTGTGTCCTGCCCTGTGGCTGGAGCCCCTGGCAGCACTGGGCAGAGCACACCTGGACCACTGTGCATTGCTGAGAGTGCCTGGGGCTGGCAGGGACATCTGGCAGGGCCAGGGTCTGCCGTGTTCAGGCAGCTGGGACCAGGAGTTCTGGAGATTTCGGTACCTGCAGGAGTGAGGTCAGCCAGCTCCCCCCGAGGAGAAGTCTTGGTCTCAGTCATGGGATAAAAGGTGTAAAATCAGCTCCGGGCCTCCAGGACATGCCCAGTCATTTCTTACAGATCATAGCTCCTGGCTCATGATCACATCTCTCCACTCCTGACCTGCCTGGATGATTTCAATTTTGGCACAGGTGATATTTCCAACAAATGGGGCTTCCGGTTCTCACTTCCAAAACTCTTCATCACCATTGCCCACACGGTCATACCCTATGCCCATGCTGCCCACTATGGTAACCACTAGCCACATGGGACTATTTAAATTTTAACCCATTAAAACAAAATTAAAAACTCAGTTCCTCAGTTGCGCTAGCCACATCTCCAATGCTCAAACATCACAGGTGGCCAGTGGTCACCATATCGAACGGCATGAAGGACGTGCCCATTATTGCAGAAAGTTCGGCCGGACCTTGTTATTGACATCAACTGCCGCTCTCTATGATCAACATCCAGTGACCCTCCCGCCCCAGAGACCTTCACCTCTGCCCTTTACAGATTCTGATTCTGATACAGCCTCGATCAGTTCAGTCATACTGGCATTTCCAGGATCAGTCCTAGTTTTCTGTGGCTGGTGTGACCGATTAGCACAAGCTGGCTGTTTATTCTCTCCAATTCTAGTCCTGGAGGCTAGAAGTCTGAGTTCACGGTGTCAGCAGGAGCGTGCTCTCTCTGAAGGCTCTAGGGGAGGTTCCTTCCTTGCCTCTTCCTAGCGTTTAGTGGCTGCCAGCAATCCTTGGCTTATGGCTGCATCACTCCCACTTCCCTTCTCTGCCTTCACGTGGCCTTCTCCCTATGTCTTATCCCTTCCCTTCCCTTCCCTTCCCTTCCCTTCCCTTCCCTTCCCTTCCCTTCCCTTCCCTTCCCTTCCCTTCCCTTCCCTTCCCTTCCCTCCCCTTCCCCCCTCCCCTCCCCTCCCCTCCCCTCCCCTCCCCTCCCCTCCCCTCCCCTCCCCTCCCCTCTCTTCTCATGAGGACATCAGTCATACCCTACCCCAATATGACCTCATCTCAATTTACATCTTAATTACACCTACACATGCACAAGTACTAGGGGTTAGGATCTCATATATCTCTTTGAGGGGACACAATATAACCCACAAGTCTATCCCTCATTCAGCCCATGTCCTCTGTGCCCTCCTCACCCATGTAGGTTTTCATACCCATGCATCCCAAGTGCCCCTCACAGACCCTTAATGCTCTCCCCTCCTCTTCCTCCCTTGTGCTCCACCCCGCCAAGTTTTCCTGTTCTCTTCACTGCCCACTCTGAGAACACCTAGAATTCACAACTTCTCCCCAATCTTCAAATCTACCACACCTCCATCCTCTTGTTTCTCCCAGCTTCCCATTTCACTAAGAATATGAAGGCAACCAGAAGAGACCTTCCGTAGGCTCCCTTCCTTCAGCAAGTCCACTACCCCCTCCTCTCCCCGCTCATTCCTCTTGCCCTCCCGCTTCTGTGCTGAGCGCTGGGTGCTGGGCCGAGCTGCCCTCGCCGACAAGGAGACGCTCCTACAGTGTTCCTCCCTTGCTTCTGCACCATCGAAATCTCCCTCTGTCCTGGACCATTCCCGAGAGCATTCAACCAGGCTTTACCACCCCCCACCTGAGGAACAAAGGCAGCCTCTCCCTCTGTACCACGCCTTCCTCTAGGTGCCACCTCACTTTGATCCACTCCTTACAGCAAAGCTCCTCGAAGTCATTTTCTACACCGAGGGAGAGGCAGTTCGTACAGTGGTTAGGCACCAGGACATAAGACCATGTTCACAAGATAGAGACAAATAGGAGCGATGCAGCTACAAACCAAGGCACAGCAAGGATTTCTGGCAGCCACCAGAGGCTAGAAGAGGCATAGGATAGGTTATTCCCTCAAGTCTTCAGAAGAAGCATGACCCTGTCGACACCTTGATTTGGGATTTCTAGCCTCTAGAACGGTGGGAGAGTACATTTCTGTTGTTTTAAGCCACCTCATTTGTTTATGGCTGGCCTAGAAAACATTTTCCTCCTCTGGCCTTCAGGAAACATCCTTTCTCACTTCTCTTCCTGCCACACTTGCCTCTCCTTCTTGGTTTGGTCCCCCCTCCTCTCCCTGGTCTCTGATGGTGGCATGTCCAGGGCTCAGCCTCAGATCTTTTCTCTGTTTCAGCTCTGCTCCTTGGGTGCCTCACCCAGTCCCATGACTTACGGGACCACCTGTATTCTGACGACTTGCAAATTGATATGTCCGGCCCAGACCTGCTTGGCACATCCACCTGGGTGTCTGAGAAGCACCTCAAACATAACAGGTCACAAGGTGGACTCTTATTTCCCCTCCCGCAACTGCTCCTCCAGTGGTCGTCCAGGCTCAGTGAAAGGCAGATCCATTCTTTCAGCAGCTCAGGACAAGCAGCCAGGAGCCAATTTTTCCCAGTTTCCCTCTCTCCACACCAATCTATCCTGCTAATTCACCTTCAAAAATATCTACTCTGACCATGCTTTGCCTCTCCCATCACGGGCCAAGCCACTACCATCATCTCTCTCCAGGATTACTACAGTAGCTCCCTAACTGCCCCCCTGCCTCTGCTCTGGCCCCCAAGTTTCTATTCAGCCAGGAGTGAGCAGGATTGTGTCTTTCTCACATTGATGTTCCTCTCTCTCTCTGTGTCTTTCTCTCCCATCCCCTACCTTCCACTCTCTCTAAAAAAATCAATGGAAAAAATATCGTTGGGTAAGAATTAACAAAAATAAACACACACAGAAAGACAAATACTGTATGATTCCACTGTGGATGAATAAAAGGGGTTCTACAGAAAGCAGCCTCACAGGGTGATCTGACCATAAAGTCCTAACTGGGCAGGTCATGGGGGATAGTTGCGTCCCAGGCCTATAACTTCTTTAGTGAAAGGTTTTAAGCCAGCCTGTTCCTTATTCTGCTACATCGAGGTTAGCACACCTTTGAAATAGCAGAATACCCCCAGAAGGGGGCATTAACACTCAAGAGAGCACATAAACTTGTTAACTGTCCTGTAATCCAATCCCTGCCTGCCTTTCTTCAATCTTCCTTGCATCCCCTCCTTAATTTCAAATGCACCAAAGAACCGGCAAAACTGTTATTCTCAGGAACATTTGAGATCTTGCTTCCCGGCATATGTCACTGGTTTGGTTCAAATAAATTCTTATGAAGATTCTCTACAGGTTTGGACATTTCCTACATCAACAGCACTCAATATGTCATATGTGTAGAGACAGAAAGTAGGCTGGTGGTTGATAGGGGCTGGAGGAGGAGGGGACAGGAGTTAGTGTTTAATGGGGATAGAGTTTCAGTTTGGAGAGATGAAGAGCTCTGAAAACTGGTCACGCAAAAATGCAAATATGCTTAACATGATGGAATGTACACTTAAAAGTGGTTAAGTTGGCAAATTTCATGTTGTGTGTATTTTGCCACAATTAAAAAAAACAACAGAGTGGAACTTTTGCTGACCTGTCCCTGGCTGGCCCCACCTCAGAGGTCAGACTGCTCTGCAAGGGTATGTCCTGGGAACGAAGTATGGACCAGGCCCTGGTGCATCAAGGGAGGAGCGCAACTAGAGAAACGAAACGTACCCAGGCCTTGGGAGTGGTGGGGCCAATAGGGCACCAGCAGTGGACTTTAAAAGGTAAAGAGCCAGGCCTCCCACTGGCTGACTAGGGGTCTGAGCAGACCTTTGTGAAAAGCATGAGGCCAAGGACAAAGTCCTACCCCGCACTTACAAACCAAGGCCCAGAGAGGACACATGACTGGCTTGGGGTAACGCAGCAAGTCAGTCAGTCAGAGAGCCAGGGCCTGAAGTGCAGTCCCTCTGACTCTAGAGCATAGCTGACTTCATTGCCATGTACGTGGTGCCCCTTTGCTGGTGACGTAGGTGCAGCAGGAATTCCACCAGGGACATGTGCCCTAACGCTGAAGCTTAGAAGGCCGAGCTGAGCAGTGAGGGTGGGGTGAGATCTCACAGACTGGTGCCCGGGGACCAGTTACCTGCAGTGTGGCGGAAATCCCATTTTTTGTCTTCGGGTGGGTCTGTGGAGTTTGTGGAAGGTCCATCGGGTTCCTGTGGGGTTCCTGATGGGGGATCCACTGGTGGCCCCCCAGGAGTAGAGCCAGCAGGGGATGGTTGGGAGGGTTCATCCTCTGGAAAAGCAGAGAGGGAGCACACAGGGCGGCAGCTGTGGGACCGAAGGGCGGCCCCAGGCTACAAGGAGGGTATGAGGCCCAGGGGCTCCATACCAACCCTCCACCGTCTCCCGAAGCTCCCAAGGACTCTGGAGTGGGGAGGGGACCTCAGTGGCAGCTGTATGGAGAGGTGATGGGATTGTTTGGAGATGAACCCATGGAGAAGACAGAGAGGGGGACCTGGCCACCAACGGAGAGGTGGCAGGTCCTTCACTTTACAGAGGGGTAGTCTGAGGCCCAGGAGGGAAGAGCCTTGCTCAGATCTAACTCTGCTCTGGGTCATGCATCTCAAGCCCTGGGCCACCTCACCCTCCAGAGCCTCCCCGAGGGCACTCACCATCCGACTGAGACTCCTGCAGGAGGGCATCAGCGGCAAATCCTTCCGAGTTCTCTATGGCCTTAGCTGACATCTTCTTGGTGGCAGCGTGGGGACTCTAGGTGCACAGCCTATGGTCACCACTCTCTTTCCCAGAAACAGGCTGTGAAACTCGAAGTGCTGTGCCTGATTTATGATGCACTGGGGTGTCACCCTGTTGCCCTGAACCATGCCCTCTTTTCTAGAGCAGTCTGTTGGCCACTTTAGCACATCCCCTAGATCTGCACAGACCCCAGCTTTTTAAGTTAATGACTTTGCCTGGCTCCCTCATCTCCAGGGTTCTACTCATGTCTGCGCTCTAACCACTGCCCCCAACCCAGCCAACATCTTAGGGCTTGAGAGGAACCTGGGCTGGAACAAGACCGGTTGCTCCCAAAGTCTCAGGGTAAATGTGGGCTCACACCCCTTCCCAGCACATTCACGACTGATCACAGTCACAGCAGCCCTGGATGGCAGCAAGGAGGGAAGCTGTGAGTGGAGTCCTGCTGCTCCCTCCCCTCCCCTACTTCCCAGGCCCTGCCTACCTTGGGAAGTAATTGCCAGAGAAGGCAGAGCAGTGTAGGAAGTCCTGTGTGTAGTGAGGCTGATGAGGACTCTCACAGGCTAAGTAGTCCCAACCTGGATGATGTGTAACCCCAAGGATCAAAGGAGCCCGATGAGTCATTCTGATTCCAGGCTTAGAGCCAGGTAGACCTCACCTTTGCCTTGTTAATGTGAAGATGGGTGAGTGTGGACTGGTCTTCAGGATAATCTAATTCCAACACACCCCAAAGCCCATAGATAATGCTCAGCTTCTCTAATCCCCTAATGGTGGCCACCTGGTTGCGCGGTAATGGGAAAGCTTAAGTCACATGCAATGTCCATATAAACCAAGGCATATTTAGAACCCTCACTTGCAGGGAAAAAGCCAATATAGTCAATTTGCTAACTTTCACTGGTTGGGAATTCTGGTGGATGGCCCTCAGACTCTTTTGGTAGTTGCCTTGGGTGTTGTTTAGAACACACAGGATATGATGCTACTGCATTAACCAAGTCACTGTATTTCAAGGGCAATCTGCCATCTCACCAGGCAATGCAGTGGCTGCTCTTTTATGCATCCAATCATCTGTATCTACTGAAGGTCAGTTCCTAGAGCTGGTACTGGAGCTAAACCGTCAACTTCCTGATTGCCAGGGGTGTCAGTGCCTTATGAGCCAGGATGCGGAAAACAGGACTGCCTCGGGTTCTTGCAGGTGGACCGAAATGTCTTTCCACATATCCTGATCCCACAAGGGCTTATTCATGGTCACTTAACCCTTTACTTCTCATTATCCAAGCCATTGGGTTAATCCCTTTGTGGTAGGAAAGTAAGAAGCTAGAAAAAGTCCTGGGCAAGTGGAATAGGAAAACTGAGACAAGAAAATTAGACAAGGTCAAACGATTTTAACAACTTACAGCCAGCTAGTGAATCACAAGACATTATCTCCCCTGACCAAGGACATGAGAGCAAATAGATTATTCCTCTCCTCCCTAACCACAGAATACATAGTTTAAATCACCCTGGTCAGGGAAAATAGAGAATAGAGACTCAATTGTGCCAGACAAACTCAAGGACAGATGAAGTCAGGGGAACAAATAACAAAAAGCCCATTAAAGCCAGACAGACCACAGATAAAAGTGAAACAGTAAAGCAGAGCAGAGAATAATCCCAAACTCCCCTAAAGTGATGCATCAGCACTTTCAAAAAGCACCTGGAAATCTGATAAATATTCTACTGAAACCCTTCCCTAAGATTCTCACCCACAGAAAAAAAAAATATTTAAAAAAACCTCAAGACAAATACCCAGTGTGGCTCACTCTAGAGCACGCCCATGGCCCTTCCCAGGCATGAACTTCTTACTTCCTCCTAAACTCTAAGGTTCCCCACAAAACTGGCAACCAGGGGAGCAATGGGCAGGGACAGCTCATCCCAGGCTTACCCCCCGCCCCCCATCCTGTCTCCAAGGCTCCCTTTTTCTCTGACCAACCACTGAGCTGACAGTGCCCCCGCCTTGGCTCACTTCTTTCCTACAAAGTTTCTAGGGAGCTAAAGCAGAGAGCACTGCCTAGGCTCTGTCTTGTTGCTTCTTCTACCCTAAGTCCTTCCTCTATTTCATGTCCTCAGCTTTAATAAATGTACTCTCAAAATCACCTGGACCCATATTGTGAAATCTCTCCTACATGAAGAACCCGCACACTGCCAGCAGGCCCAAGGCAGACCGGCTCCAGGCTCAGACTCTGTTTGATAACATCTTTAGAACAGCCCAGCTATCAGTGCAAAAGGTTAAGGGACAAAGCTCATGCTCCAAGGTGTGTAACTGGCTCAGAGGAGACAGGAATCTCTGTCCTGCCCCGGAGGAGGGACACACAGCCCTTCCTTCCTCCTCTGCCGTGAGGGACAGTTCCAGTCCTGTCATCACCTTTTCAGGCACCACTTGGACACAGGCTCTATGCCACCCAGACTCTTGGGGACACACTGGCAAGTCCTCCCAATAAATGAGTTAAGTCCTGTCTCGCGGTGGCTCCAAGCGGGTAGAGAGCCTCCCTTGACCTAAGCTTGGTGATTGCCCCCACTGTCCTTTCGGACTTGCCAAGGTCACCAGGCTGTGAAGCTGATTTCTCTGCCTGTAACAAAGGAGCCAGCTTAGCTTGGCGGTTAAAGCCTGGGCTTTAGAATCAGGCCGACGTGCCCTCACCATCAGTGGGCAATGGGCGTGGCATGAAAAACTGCGGAAAACAGTACCTCCGACGGCAGGCTAGCTGGGCTGCAAATTAATTGCGAAACTGTTTGCAAAGCTCCAAACACACAGTAAGCCCTCAACACGTAGCCAGCCCCGTGCACTAAAAGCGGACCGCAACCCACCCCGCGTCCTCGCGCCTGCGGCGCGCGGAGCCCCTTCGGCTAGAGGACCGCGACCTCCGCTCGCCTCTTCGTCGCGGGAGGAGCGCCGCCCTCACAGCCGGGTCCGAGCTCCCTCCGCGCCGCGCACTCCCCCATCGCGGAAGCGCCCTGCCGCGCGGCAGCGAATCAAGTGGCGGCGTCTAGCCTGAGGGCGGGACTTCCTGCGTAGAGCGCCCACGTGCGTGTGTAAGCTCCGCCCCGGAACTGCGGTAGGCACTGCAGCTTTCCCGTGGCGTCTCCTGAGGTGGTTGGCCCGCTGGTGTCTGAGGGAGCCGCGGCGGCGTCTCCACACGGTGCGTGAGGGAGCTGGAGGGGAGCTGGGGGCGGGCAACGGGGCGCCCATCGCGGGCCTCTCCAGGCCACGACTCCCGGGTGCAGGGAGGGCGGCCGCCGGCCCAGCCACGCAGCCTGCCGACCGCGCTCCGGGGCCCATCCTGGGGGCGTCAAGGCCCGGAGGCCTCGGCTGCGTCGCTTGGTGCGCTGGTTCGGGCGGGAGACGAGGTGCGAACGCCCATCAGGGGGCCGGGCGCCGCGAGGAGGGGCCCGGCTTTCTCCGCAGGCCGCGGGGCGCGCCCCCGTGTGCGCGGCATCGCCCGCGCCTCTGGCCGTTGAATTCGGGTTGTCTGCGATCCTGGCGAGCGGGTGCGGTGGGCGAGCCTTGCCGCGTGCGGGTGTGCGCACCTCGCGAGGCGCCAGGCCAAGCGGTTTTTGACCTGCGTCACCGTCTTTGTACTCGCGGGCGGATCCAATGAAACAAAGAGCCACCCCCCCCACCTCCCCCCTTTTACAGACGAAGAAAGTGAGGCTCACCGAGATCATCCGTATGTCCAGCACAGACTCGGAGCTGGCGAGTGGTGGCCCGGCTTTGAACCAGAGTTCACCTTTGTCTTTTCTACAGGATGCCAGTTTTCTTAGCCTTCCCGAAAAGGGGCGACATGGATCGAGTTCCACTCAAACTACTTGTGCTTAAATGGCTTTTAAGTCACTTCACATGGAATGAAAAAGCTGGATGGTTTTAAGCTATTTGGCAAAGGCCAGCGTGGTGGAACAGCCATTTATTTGCCCTCTCGAGGTAAGACTTGAGAAGGAAGCTCTGTTCACTTTTAATAAAGCTGGCCCCCCCCAACCCCACATTTTTACTCTGCCTTCAAAGTGGCTTGGGTGTGGCAGGTGGGCGAGCTTTGTATCAAACATTTGGTGACTTAGATATTATTAGGCCCTTGCTCGTTTTAAAAAGATGAGAACAGTGAGGTTCAGAGAGGATTAAGCAGGGCTCTAAAGGCACACAAACAGTAACTATTGGATCTGGACTCCAAACCCAGTCTAGCTCATGTATCTCGGCTCCGTCTTCTGTATCCCCCCTGTTCCAGGCCAAGCCGCCTGCTTTGTGGGTGTATTTCTTCCTTTGATCTTCTCTAGCCGGGAGCATCAGTGTTAGAGCCATCTTGGAATCTTCACTTCTTTGCAGGGCCTGACATTCGATAGGCTGCTTAGAAAACATTTGTTGTCTCAGAATCCTACGCTTCTCAGTTGCCAATGTAATGAAGCGTTTCTCTCTCCTTTTCAGCAACCATGAAGTCGAAGGGGACAAAATCAAAGCCAAAGTCACCGAGCTGTGGCAGATTTCAGAGGAAGGGAATCAAGGTTGTGGGAAAATGGAAGCAGGTGAAGATCGACCCAAACGTATTTGCAGATGGACAGATGGATGACCTGGTATGCTTTGAGGAACTGACGGATTACCGGTTAGTCTCCCCTGCCAAGAATCCCTCCAGTCTCTTCTCAAAGGAGGAGCCCAAGAAGAGAAAGGCCCAGGCTGTTTCAGAAGGAGAGGAGGAAGGAGAGTGTAGCTCTTCAAAGAAAAAGATGAAGTTGAAGAAGAGCAAAGATGTGGAAACTGAAAGAACCAGTGCTCAGAAAGAGTTTGAAGTCAAAGATGCTGAGCCAGAGCCCCAGGGAGATGGCACAGTTTGTCCTGATCCAGAGGTAGGGGAGATGGCATCAGGAACACCGGCCCTGACTGTTCTTAAAAGGAAGAAAAAGAAAGGGAAAAAAAAATCGGAGCCTTCCCAGGGAACTACTCCAAAGGTGCCCAAAAAAGCAAAGACATGGATGCCGGAAGTGCATGACCAGAAGGCAGATGTATCAGCTTGGAAGGATCTGTTTGTACCCAAGCCAGTTCTCCGTGCTCTCAGTTTTCTAGGCTTCTCTGCACCCACACCAATCCAAGCTCTGACCTTGGCACCTGCCATCCGTGATAAACTGGACATCCTTGGGGCAGCTGAGACAGGTAAGGGCACCCTTATCTGCCCAAGGCAAGATTGCTTCTGGATCGAGCCTGTGGCTGCTAAGAGGCTGGATGACTGAGAGGGAGGGAGATGTTGGGAACATAACCACGAAAGCAACGTTAAATATGTAAAGGCAGCCAGTTCTGGTTGAAATCTGCCAGTTTCTGATCAGTACCCTAGGCAAGTCACTTTATCTCTCTCTCTCAGCAGTATAGGCCCTTTTTTTCCCTATTTTAAATGGAGATAACAGCAGTACCTATTTCTTTTGCTGTGTCGGTTAAACATAAATGTCTCTCTCCTTTTCATCCCCAGGTATCCTCTGATATTTCCATTTTTTCTCTCCTTTGTGCTTTTCGTTTTATACTTTAGATGTGTTAGAAATCTCAAAATACATTTTTGTTATTTTTGTTTTAAGTGGTCAGTTATTTTTAAGAGAAGTTTAAGAAAAAGGACATTGCCCGGCCGGGCGTGGCTCAGCTGTTTAGCGTCAGCCTAGGATCCAGGCGATCAGGGTTCGATTCCTGGTCAGGGCACATGCCCGAGTTGCAGGCTTGATCCCCAGTGGGTGGCATGCAGGAGGTAGCCGATCAATGACATCTCTCTCATCATTGATGTTTCTCTCTCTCTCTCTCTCCCTCCCTTTTCCTCTCTCTGAAATCAATAAAGATACATTTTTTAAAAAAAGAAAAAGAACATCTTTTATGTTTACTCATGTTACTATTTCTGGTGCTCTTCATTCCTTTTTGTTGATCCAGATTTTCTTCTACATGAAAGACTTCCTTTAATAATTTTTATAGCTCAGGTCTAGTGATGATAAATTGTTTCAGCCTTTTTTTTCTTCTTCTAATTTAAAAAAATATATAAATCTTTATTGACTTCAGAGACAGGGAGGAGAAGAGAGAGAAACATCAATGATGAGAGTCATTGATCTGCTGCCTCCTGCACGCCTCCTGCTGGGGATCGAGCCCATAACCCCAGGCATGTGCACTGACTGGGAATTGAACTGCGATCTCCTGGATTCTAGGTTGATGCTCAGCCGCTGAGCCACGCCCAGCTGACTGTTTCAGCTTTTGTATGACTACAAATGTCTTTATCTTGCCTTTTTTTTTAATTTTTTTTTTTTTTCAAATATATCTTTATTGATTTCAGAGAGAGGACAGGAGAGGGAGAGAGAGATAGAAACATCAATGATGAGAGAGTCATTGATCTGGCCACAACCCGGGCATGTGCCCTGACCGGGAATCGAACCCTGATCGCCTGGATCCTAGGTCGACGCTCAACCGCTGAGCCATGCCCAGCCAGGCTATCTTGCATTTTTTAGAAATAAGTTTTTGCTGAGTATAGAGTTCTAGATTGTCAGTTACTTTTTCAGGTCTTCAAATACAAATATTGTTACACTGTCTTCTAGCTTTCATTGTTTCTGATGGAAAGTGCTGTTTTTCTTACCCAAAGTTTTTGCTCTTTTGTTCTTCTGATTCCTGCTTATAGCACCTCGTTTCCTTGTGGGCTTTTTAATACTGAGAGCTGCTCATTTTCCTCTGAAAATTATTTGTGAGAGTTCTTTGAGGCCTGTGACAAAAGTTTCTTCTTCCAGAACTCATTTATTTGCTTCTGCTTAGGCTTTATAACTTTGAAACTACTTTAAATTCTCAGCTTGAGGTGTTTTGTTTTGTTTGTTTTTACCACCCAGATGGTAGGAGTTTGGAGACTCCTTGTACATTCAGAGGCCAGGAGGGAAATGTTCAAGCATAAACAAAAGTATGCTGACTTAAAGTTTTCTCAAAAACTAAGAATTTTTTTTATTTTATTTCCTCCTTTCCTGCAAAAGAAAGGTCTTGGGAAAGTACTGTGCAGATTTCCATTTCTTACCCCCACAATGTGTTATTCCATCGCAACAACAACAAAACACAAACATATACAACTTGCCCATCTCTTTAGGGTTTCATTGCTTAGACATTTGTCTGTAGATCATCATTGGTGACCTCAGGTTTCAGTGCCACTTTGCCAGATTTTCCGCAGGCTCCCAATTATGGGTGTGTGTGCTGTAAGGGAACTTATGCAGGGTGAGGGGTTTTGGGTTGGTCGGAGTGGCACTTTGCTATTTCAAGGGTTCCTTACTCTGTGTAAAAGAAAGAACCCCAGACAAAAGCATGTGCATCTGTTGATTCATACTGTTTTTGTTTGTTTTATTTCTAAGGAAGTGGGAAAACTCTTGCCTTTGCCATTCCAATGATCCACTCAGTGCTGCAGTGGCAGGGGAAGAAGCCTACCCCAGCTCTAAGCAACACAGCAGCGCCACCTGGTGAGGCTGAGACTGGAGCTGAGAGTGGGTCACCCAGCAAGGCTGGAACTGAGTCAGGACCCTTGTCTGATGAGGTTGGAATTGAGGGCGAAGCACTGCCCAGTGAGGCTGGAACGACGGCTGGAGCACCACTCAGCAAGGCAGGAGCCAAGACTGGAGCTGCCATCTCAGACCAGGCGCTGCCCTTCTGTGATGATGATGCTGGTGAAGGACCATCTTGTCTGGTTGGGGAGAAGCCTGTCCCCAAACAGGATGAGGGCAAAGAGGAAGAGCTTGACGAAGAGCAGACTGCAAAGCTAAAACAAGAGCTGGGTGGTGAAACCATCCCCTGTAAATCACATCCAAAGCGTCCTCTGCTTGGGCTGGTTCTGACTCCCACTCGAGAGCTAGCCGTCCAGGTCAAACAACACATTGATGCTGTGGTCAAGTTTACAGGTGAGGTCTAGTTCTATTTATTAAGGATTTCCTGAGAGGATCCTAGGTGGTGGGGTGGAAAGGTGAGTGAGCTGTGGCTATTGCCCTCCAGGGAAACCTTATCTACCAGAGAATTAAGCTCTATAGGAAATTGAGTGACACTTTCTCAGTTGTGCTAAGAATCACACATAGCTAATGGCATTCTAGTTGTACAGGAAATTAATTTGTTGGATACAACGGATGCTTAGGACAGGGTTTGGCAAACTACCTGTTTTTGAAACTAAAGTGTAGCCACACCCATTTGTTTATATACTGGCTTTTGCACCACCTAGGCAGAGTGGAGTAGAGTTAGTAGATGTGACAGAGACCACTTAGCCCACAAAGCCAAAAATGTTTACGATTGACTCTTTAGGAAAAACTTTGCCATCCTCTGCCTTAGGGCATTAGACCTTAATTCTCTCGTGAACTTCCTTTTGGGAACTGCACAGTGGTAAAAGCAGCAGTTACTTACCAAGCTCTTACTGTGTGCAAGGTACTTTGCTAAGTGCTTTGCCTGCATGATTCTGTGTGTGTCTTTCACACTCAGTACCTTGAGAAGTCTTCCAGGAAGGAGGTGAGAAGAACACCAGGCATTGGAGGAGATTCAGATGAATTCTAATTGAGGGGAATGGGCAGGGCTTCCTGGGGGAGGTGTATCACAGCTGCAAGTAACATTATTCCCAGCATGTGGTGCACCTCTGCTTAGTTTTTCTGGAGCTTTGGTTGTGAGCATTCCTGGGTTCACATGTATCCCTTCTGTTTTGGTTGGAGAGGAGGGCATAGAAAGAAAGGAGTCTGGGGATGTAGGCAAGGCCCAGATCCTAGGATACTTGGTAAGCCCTCTAGGTGTGGCACCAGCAGTCAGGCCATGCTGGCTCTTTTAGCACTCCCTGGAGAGGGGCGCTATGCTGGTAACTGGCTGCCTCTAATCCAGGGGTGCCTGCGTCAGCTTGGAAGGGAAGCAGCCAGACTGACTAACAGTGTCCCTTATGTTTGTTACCATAGGAATTAGAACTGCTATTTTGGTTGGTGGAATGTCTGCGCAGAAGCAGCAGAGGATGCTGAATCGCCAGCCCGAGATTGTGGTCGCCACTCCAGGCCGGCTGTGGGAGCTAGTTAAAGAAAAGCACCCTCATTTGAGCAACCTTCGGCAGCTCAGGTGAGACACAGTAGCCCCCTTCCCTTCCACCCCCTGTTCTGAGGGCCTGAGGTGACATGGTGTGTGCAAGTGCCTTCTGCCTGTTACAACGTGTCATGATGTGGTGCCAGCCAGACCTTGGCCTTTAGAGCACCAAGCATGCATGAGGGAGATTAGTTGAGGCCCTTGTGATGGTGGCTGTGTGTGTGTTGAGGGTGGGTGGTGGTAGAGTGCTCTTGATGTGTCCTCTTATCTGCTATTAACCAGCTTATATGGGGCTGTCTGGATCTACAGGTGCCTGGTGATCGATGAGGCTGACCGAATGGTTGAGAAAGGCCACTTTGCTGAGCTCTCACAGCTGCTAGAGATGCTCAGTGACTCCCAATACAACCCAAAGAGACAGACACTTGTTTTTTCTGCCACATTGACGCTGGTACATCAAGCTCCTGCTCGAATCCTTCACAAGAAGCACACCAAGAAAATTGACAAAACTGCCAAACTTGACCTCCTCATGCAGAAGATTGGCATGAGGGGCAAGCCCAAGGTCATTGACCTCACAAGAAATGAGGCCACTGTGGAGACCCTGACAGAGACCAAGATCCATTGTGAGAATGATGAGAAAGACTTGTATCTATACTACTTCCTGATGCAGTATCCAGGCCGCACCTTAGTGTTTGCCAACAGTATCTCCTGCATCAAGCGCCTCTCTGGTCTCCTCAAAGTCTTAGACATCATGCCACTGACCCTCCATGCCTGCATGCACCAGAAGCAGAGGCTCAGAAACTTGGAGCAGTTTGCTCGCCTGGAAGAGTAAGTCAGGCCCGTCCCGGGGCCCAGCCTCTAGCCACTGGGTCAAGGTGCCAGGATGGTGGGGAGATGGGGGGAAGCTACCTTCTGTCATGGGACCTTATCAGTAGATGGTGTCCTTGTTTTGCACAGCTTGAGGCAGGCTCGCCGCCATCTTGCATATTTGGTTGCTGGTAAGGCCCAACAGGAACTTCCTTAATAATGAGCAGTGGTGACAACAGTACCTGCCATTATTAAACACTTAACAGTAGATTAAGTACTATGTTGGCATTTTAGAGACATTACTGCATTCATACACTTCTAACATTTTCGAGAAGCAGAATAGATTGATGGTTAAGAGCACAGACTGGAACCAGACTGCCCGAGATCAAATCCTGTCTGTGCCACTTCTGGCTGGTCAAATTACTTCTCTTTTTCAGTTTTCTCAGAAGCCACCTCAGAGGGCTGTGAAGAAGATTAAGTGAATTTGGGCATATAAAGTACTTAGAACAGTGCCTGTCATGTAATATATACTTGCTAAATGTTAGCTTTACTATCATTTAGCATGGTTATCCTCATTTTATAGGTGGAAAAAAGTAAGATTTAGAAAACCTAATCAGCTTGCCCAAGATTTCTCAGCCTGGCAGAGCTGGGCCTCAGACAAGCCTGTTAGACCCCGGAGCTGGAGCTGTCCCCATTGTCCACCTGCTTCCGAGTCAGGCTGATGCTCAGGCGGCAGGTTCCACACGTCAGGCTGAGAGGCTGGGAAGCTGAGCCTGACTCCAAGCTAGCACTTGCCCACAGTGTTTTTGGTTAGGTTCCAGGGTGATTAGTTTCTAGAACAAGTGTTTGGTTTACCTCCCTTTGAATGTTGGTAGGTAGAGTTACTGATTTACTGGATCAGGGCCAAATCTGGCTCATTGCCTGTTTTGTTTTTGTTTTTTAATTGATTTTTTTAAGAGAGAGAGAAATACCAATTTGTTCCACTTATGCATTCATTGGTTGATTCTTTTACGTGCCCTGACCAGGGATTGGACCCGCAACCTTGGTGTATCAGCACAGTGCTCTTAACCAACAGAGCTACCGGCCAGAGCTCACTGCCTATTCTTGTTAGTAAATTTTTATTGAAACATAGCAAGGCTTATTCATGTATTATTTGCCTGCTTTTGCATGTAATAGCAGAGTTGAGTAGTTTCAATAGAGATTAATACCCACAAAGCCAAAAATAATTTGCTGTCTGGCCCTTTATAGACAGTTTGCAGACCTTAGAGCAGTGGTTTCATGTTCTACAGGCTGTAGTTTCCCACGTATTCCCCACCCCTGCCCCAGATACAGGGAGGTTGGACCCTGAATGGCCCAGAACCTTGTTTCTAAGACAGATCTCAGGTGCTTTTGACTTTCCTGGAACTGTACATAAAGAAACACCACCCCACACATATTATCAAGTGCTCACTATGAACCAGGGGCTAGTGCAAAGTCCCATGGAGTTTACACTCCAGTGGAGGGAAATAATACATTGAAAAATATGTGCAATGGTACCTTGGTTTTCGAAGTCTCCGTTGAAGGACATTTCAAGTTACGAACGCTGTAAACCCAGAGGTAAATGCTTCGGTTTTCGAACACTCCTTGGAAGTCCAATGTGCCCCACAGCTCCCGCTGAGGGCAAAATCCTGAGGCCTAGCTGTCGGCTGTGGATCCCTCGGTTTTCGAATATTTCAGAACTCAAAGGGTCTTCTGGAATGGATCACATTCGAAAACCGAGGTACCACTGTAGTTTGTTAGGTGGTACTGAGTGCTAACTAGTGAAGTTGTATGGGGAGTTGTGCAGACTGTGTGTGTGTGGCCAGGGAGGCTTCTCTGCTAAGGTGAGGTTTGAGCAGAGAATGGAAGTAAGGAGATGTGAATAGAAGACCTTTTATGACCTTAGGTGTAGCAAGTGGAAAGGCGTGAAGGCAAGGGCATGTTTGACATGTTTGGGAAGAAAGGGGGAGGGTGATAGGAGATGAAGTCACCAACCTGGGATTCGTGTGGCTTCACTTAATTCACTTGAGGTGTTCTTTAGTATTGCAGACTGTGGCTTATCGATTATGGCCTTGTATGTACCTTGGGGGTTAATCTCTCTGAACCTAAGTTTCTGAATCTAAAAGGGAGATATGTACATAGTATTATCTCATAGAGTGTAAGGGTTATGGTGTTTAGAGTGTTCAGCAGGTGGTAAGAATTTGATTAGTGATCGTTATTAGGTATTATTAATGAGCTTTCTTTTTTTTACTACAGTTGTGTTCTCCTGGCAACAGATGTGGCAGCTCGGGGCCTAGATATTCCTAAAGTGCAGCATGTCATCCATTACCAGGTAGGGGCATCAGGGAATTTGTAGATATCTCCCAGCATCAAATGGGGAATTTTTTTTTTTTTAAATATATCTTTATTGATTTCAGAGAGAGGAAAGGAGACGGGGAGAGAGAGAGAGAGAAATATCAATGATGAGAGAGTCATTAATCGGCTGCAGCCCACAACCCGGGCATGTGCTCTGACCGGGAATCGAACCCCGATCACTTGGATCCTAGGTCGACGCTCAGCCGCTGAGCCACGTCTGGCTGGGCCAAATGGGGAATTTTTAAAGCAAAGGTTGGGAGAGGGGAGGAAGGGGAGGGAGGAGGAATTGTTGGTCCCAAGGCCTCATGCAGCAGAGATACCACTGGCATCTAGTGACCAACCAGCTGCTATCACTTTTGGAATGCTGGTGAAATTTATTCTCAAACTCTTGGCATTGTCTGATATCAAAGAGCCACGCTCTGTTTTACTTGGGCAGGCTACATGGTATTGGCAGGTTAAAGTCTTAGTTTCTCCCATGAAATGGGGATAATCAGTTTAGCATATAAAGGGATTACTTTGCTCTAGAGGAGTAGAAAAGTGTGGTAGTTAAAACCTACCTGAGCTTAAATCCCAGCTGTATAACCTTGAGCAAGTTGTTTACTCTCTGTATTGCGGTTTTCTCATTTGTTAAGCGGCAGTTATAGTATCTCATTCTTAAGTTCTTATTAGGGTAAAGTAAGCTGTTATTACATGTGAAGAGCTTAGAAAACCAGTAGCACGTTGTAAGCACTTAATAAATGTTAGCGGCTGTTGATACCGACATTAATATTAGCATATACCCCTAGTGTACATCCCTAGTGAATATCAGCATAGAGTGGTGGGAGGAGTAGGCTTCATAGTGGTGCTTAGAGCACTGCATTGGAAAAGATGTTGAGCATTATCTGGGCTCACTGGAAAAGACTGATATTGGCTAATGGTGTGTCCCATGGGAATAGGGGGGAGAGGGTGTTCAGCACCATGCCATGTTATCTGTGGATAATATATCCAATATATATTGGATTAGAGACAGCTTAGCCCAGGGTTTAGGAGCTGGACTGCTTCAGTTCAAACCCTGGCTTCATCACTTAGTTGGATAACCTAGGAGGAATTGCTTAATATCTGTGTGTTTCAGTTTTCCTGTTCTAGAATATGGATAATCTTAAAAGCATCCATTTATGAGGAATAAATGGGATAATACATGCAGAGGGCTTGGAATTGCCTGGCACGTTGTAATCACCAATAAATGTTGGCTATGATTACTGTCATCAGTCATCCATGCAGAGTTCATGAAGAACGAGTGGAGTTTTTAGAGGGAGTATAATGGTCAGGGCCTTGACTCAATATGACGTTGGCAGTTTGGGCCTGAGTCAGGGAGAGTGGGGAGGACTAGAAAACAAATAAGGAGTGACTGGCATTTCCACTTGAGTAGTCTGAGGGCCTGAACCAGGGCAGGGGCACAGGAGGGCAGATCCTGAACAGTGAATGGGCAGTAAACCTGGGGACAGTTTGAATGGGGGCCTGGGGGAGGAGGGCTGAATCAGTCCACGGTGCTGGAGAGGTTCTGGCTGCCTGGCTGAGAGGGATGAGGGTCCAGCATTGGGCTGCTGTCCCTGAGGGGAGGAGCAGTGTTTGGTGATGGCCATATGTTGACCTCCCAGTTCCTCCCTTGGCAGGTTCCTCGCACCTCGGAGATTTATGTCCACCGAAGTGGTCGAACTGCGCGTGCCACCAATGAAGGTCTCAGCCTGATGCTGATTGGGCCTGAGGACGTGATCAACTTTAAAAAGATTTACAAAACCCTCAAGAAAGATGAGGACATCCCATTGTTCCCTGTGGAGACAAAGTACATGGACACGGTCAAGGTAAAAAGAAGTTGAAAGCCCAGTGCTAATGAAGGGAGGAACCGTGCTGCTCCTTTGCCTTGAAAGTATAGCCCTTGGAGACCAAGTAATGGTTCTACCAAGACCTAAACAGGGAGATTCATTAAAAAAAGGAATGGGGTGCTGTACCTGGCATAAGGAAGGGAGTGGCCAAAAGTGAGGAGTTTTCTCCTTGAACCCTTTCTTCACTGTGTGCCCCTAAAGCCTCCCCACCTCCTCTGGACAGAGCAGGGAGCCCTGCTGCCTGCACATCCCCTGGGATGGTTGTAGGGAAGGGAGGCAGTGTGTCTTGCTGAGGCAGATACTCAAGCTTTGTCACAGCCCTGAAGCAGATGCCAATGATTCCTACCTTTGGGGTTTTATTCTAACTTAACAGGCATTCGCTGAGTGGATACTGCTTTCTGTGAGGAGAGGGCATCCCATAGCAAAGTGAGTGTATGCTCCATGCAGGGCCATTGGCCTGCGAGCAGGCCAAGACCATGCTAAAGTTAGGACAAGTGAAGTACTGTGGGACCAGGGGACAGACGGTCAAATTGGTAGGAGATGAGGTTTCCTCGGAGTCCCCTGAAGGCAGAGAGAGGTGAAGAGGAGATGAGATTCCAGGAATTGAGGGAGCCAGGCATGGGACAGTTCAAGGACTGTTGGCTCCTCTGGCTCAAAAGGCATGTCAGCCATATGGGGAATGTGGTGGAAGCTGCAGATGGAGAGGTGGAGGTACAGAGGATAACCTTTTGTAAGGAGGATTAGGAGCCACCCTGGCTTTTCGCGGCTCCTTTCCCTCACATTGCAAGATCTCTCCCTTGTCTAGGTGTATCCTGTCACTGCAGTCTGTTCCCAGCACCCACGAGAGGGAGAGTGAAAGGGGGTAGGCAGTTCTGTGGGTTTGTTATCCCTGTGAATGAGAGCTAGGCCCTAACTCCAGGCTGTTGGGATGTTTCAGGGTCTCAGCTCAGGCGTGGAAGCCAGCTGTGGTGCCTGGGAAAGTGTTCTTTGGACACCTGTAGACTGGCAGTCCCACTGAGGCTGGCTTTCAGGTTTTGGTTCACCGGCTCTTGTGATTTCCTGTATGCACTTGTGTAACGATTGCTCTGTGCCTTTTTATCATGAACCACTGATCTCAAGAGGGTTTTTAAAACAAACTTAAATAGACTTTGTTTCCCAGAGGCCTGAACCCTTTGTCCGATGAACACTTTCTGTTCCTGTCCCTCAGGAGCGAATCCAGTTAGCTCGGCAGATTGAGAAGGCCGAGTATCGGAACTTCCAGGCGTGTCTGCATAACTCTTGGATTGAGCAGGCAGCAGCTGCCCTGGAGATTGAGCTGGACGAGGAGATGTATAAGGGTAAGTGGGCTGGGTGGGACGTGAGCAAGGGCACATTCAACTTGTTTTGTTTTCCCTTCAGCTTTTGTCTTGTTGGAACCTCCCCACTACCATGGATCCTGTCAAAGTCAGCAAGATGCCTTTCCCTTCTTTGTGACAGGCCCTAGTCCCAAATGAGCTGGAAGCCCTTGGCCTTTGTTCCGTCTCTCTTGTTTGTCTAGAGCCTTCAGCTGCTACCCACATGTGGAGGGGAGGTAGTGACTTCGGGAGCAGGCTTTGTGGCCATACTGCCCATGTTTGAGTGCTGGTCCATTCCCTAAGGGCTATGTTACCAGGTCCAGTTTCTTAATCTCCCTGTGCCTAGGCTGTCCTCATTTATAAAATGCAGGTTATAAGGAACCTACCTCATGGGGTTGTTGCGAAGATGGCTTGACTTAATGGATTTAAAGTGCTTACAACAGCCCTGGCCAGGTAGGCCAGTTGGGTAGAGTGTCGTCCAGATACACCAAGGTTGTGGGTTTGATCCCTGGTCAGGGCACATGTAAGAAGCAACCAGTGAATGCGTAGATAAGTGAAATAACAAATCTATGTTTACCTCCCTCCCTCCCTCTCTCACCCCCCTTCCTCCAAAAAAAAATAGTAAATTAAAAATTTTTCAAGTGCTTATAACAGTGACTGGCAAGTGGAAAGTATTTTATACATTTCAAGTTACTGATGATTGTTATTACTACTACACCTGTCTTCCAAGCTAACAAAGCACTTTGGTCATCATCTCACCTGATCTTTTCCATGGTTCATGACCTAAATAGCAGGAATAATTATCCTTTTACATAGGGGAACTAGGGGCCCGCAGAAGAGAAGCAATTTGTGCAGGAAAACAGTTCCGCCACCAGGCGTTTCCTGAGCCCCCACTCTGAACCTGGGCCCGAGGCTAAAGATTCAGGGATACATCTGTGTGGTACCTGCTCTAGGAAAGCTCCCGAGTCTAAGTGGTAGAACCTCATCTAGAGCTGACAACACCAGAGTTTGGTCCAGTGCTCTTTCCAGGCTACAAATGAGCAGCTCAGCTGGGATGTTGGTAACAGATTCAGAGGCAGACATACTACTGTGTGCTCAGCATGGAAGCCAGAAACCAAACCACAGCTTGATGACAGTGAGCTAGTCCTCCTGGTTGCTTGGGCTTGGGGCCTGGGCTGTAGATGCACAAGGCTCTGGCTTCTGTTCCCGAGGATGGGCTGGCATGGAGCCCTTTGGCTGTGCCTGCCTCTGCAGGGGCAGTCACAGTACTGGTGGGAGGTGCAGGGGAGCTGGGCTGCATAGATGGTGTTTCCTGTCTCCTGAGAGGTTTGTAGCTGTTGAGTTGTCAAACCCTAGGCTGCAAGTGGGTGGGGCAGAGGAAGAAAACATTCAAGTCCAGAGACTTGGGTTCTAATCTCAGTTTGACAGCTCTCTGACCTTTGGTAAGTGACCTCTGAGTTTCCTGGACTAAAATGAAGATAATTCCTGTCTTAGAGGGTTGTGGTGAGAAGTAAAGGACAGAGTGGCCCTGAGTATTCCTCGTAGGCTGTATTAGAAGTTAGTCAAGACCAGCTTCTGCAGAGAACTCTTGAGTCCTGCCTCTCCAAGAGTTCCAGAACATTTTCTTTCTTTTTTTTTTTTTTTTTTAAATATATCTTTATTGATTTCAGAGAGAGGGAAGGAGAGGGAGAGAGAGAGACAGAAACATCAATGAGGAGAGAGTCATTGGTCAAGCCTGCAACCGGGCATGTGCCCTGACTGGGAATTGAACCCTGATCACCTGGATCCTAGGCCGACGCTTAACCACTGAGCCATGCCCGGCCGGGCCCAGAACATTTCATCATGAGTGTCATCCATCAGGAGAACGGTCTTCTAGTAAATATGACCCTTTCCTGTTGTGTTTCAAGGAGGAAGAGCTGACCAGCAAGAAGAGCGTCGGAGACAAAAGCAGATGAAGGTCCTGAAGAAGGAGCTGCGCCATTTGCTCTCCCAGCCATTGTTTAAAGGTGACCTGAAAACCAAGTATCCCACTCAGTCTGGCAAGCCGCCTGCGCTCATGCCGCCTCCAAGAAATGGTGAGTCTGCTTTGAGCTGCCTGTCCAAACAGAAGGAGAAGAAGCCAAAGCCAAAAACAAAAGAGCAGCAGCCGAAAGAGCCACAGCCAAGTACGAGTGCAAATTCACTGCCCTAAGGAAGTGTGCTGCTGACCACCATTGTGTCCATGTTCTCTGCTTATATGGGGAAACTCCCACCTTTCATTTCACTGCACTGTTTACCTGGTTGGAGAAACCTCTCTCCCCCACACCACCCCATCGAGTGAGGGACCTCTGCAGATTTGTGCTGTTTCAGAGGAAGGATTCTGTGCAGCAGCTTCTGTGTTTCTGTATTTCAGTGTTTACAGGCTCATGTGTTCATCTTGGTTTCCTAAATTAAAAACATTAGAACCAGCATGTCATCCTGTGTTTTTAGCCAGAATATGGGGACTCTGTCCTAGTCGTCTGGTTGCAGGGTGCACGTCGGGGTGTCTTACCCACTTGGCAGTGTGAGTGGAGCAGGATGCCAGAGTTTTGCAGGTCACTGTAAAATCAATTCTGCCTGGGTCCTCAGCATATGTTTCTGCTTTTCCCCACAGCAGAATCCTTTGCTCCAGGCTCTCTACTGCTTGCTCACAGCTGTTGTTCTGTCTGAGCCACCATGAGGGGTGGGCAGGGAGGAGGTGGTTGTCCTCAGGTTCCAGGAGAACACAGGCTTCCTTAACATCAGAGCCACGTGTGGGGAAGCCAATAGTAGCTTGTGAATCTGGTAGGTGAGGCGCTCAGGACCTGGCCCTGTTTCTCTGGCCTCTTCTCTCCGCCCTCTTTTGTGACAGAGCTCGTTGCTTCCCGTGGTCCCATGTGCCCCTTCTCTTGTCCTGAGCCTTTGCATCAGCTTTTTCCTCAGCCTGATTGCTTTTCCCATCCTTGAGCCCTGCTTCTCTTCTGTCATCCCTGAGCCCCGGGAGTGAAGGCTTCCTGCTGTGGGCTCCCAGGGCACCCACGCATACCCTGGCACAGTACTTGCCACACTCCTATGGTCTTTGCTGAGCTTCTGAGATCAGAGGCTGCTTTATTGCCTCTTGCAGCCAGGGGTGGTGTGTAAATGTGCTGAGGGAACCAGTGACCTCCTGGTGCCACCCGGCTTTCTCTGGGTCGGTGTGGATGAGTAACCACAGTTGCCACAGTCGTAGGACAAGCACCAGTTTCTGTACAGCTAACTCTGGGCCTCTAAACAGATTTCTCTCAGCCTCATGGATGGCAAGGTTGGTAGGATGGCAGCAGTATTCCCTCAGCCCCTTTGGCTAACTGCAGCAGGATAGTTGGTCTAAACTCAGATTCAGGTATCGTTGTTGACCAAGCACCAGGCACCGTTAGGCTCTGTTAGCTACCTGATCACTTCATCTCCCTCAGGTTCCTGAGACATAAGTCTTAGTATCTTTTCTGTAGCTGAGAAAGCTGACAATGTTCAAGACTTGCTCGGGATCACACAGCAGCCAGGAGCATAGCTCAGTTTGGAACCCTGGGAATTTCCTTGTAGGCCCAGAGCAAGTTAAAGTGCTTTGGCCTGGCTGGGCATGGCTCAGCAGTTGAGCATTGACCTAGGATCCAGGAGCTCGTGATTCAATTCCCAGTCGGGGCATATGCCTGGGATGTGGGCTCAATCCTGGGTCAGGGGTGTGCAGGAGGCAACCAATCAATGATGACTCTCATCAGTGATGTTTCTCTCTCTCCCTCTCCCTTCCTCTCTCTGAAATCATTAAAGATATATTTAAAAAAAAAAAGTGCTTTGGTCTTCAGAAGCAGCAGTGTTGCCAAAGAATGTTTCCCCAAGTCACCAGAGAGAATGCAGAACACAGTCCTAGTCTGTGAGGTAGCTCCTGAGTGACAGCTGTCAGGATGGCAAGGGGACTCCATTTTCCAAATGATACATGGAGATTTAGGAAGGCTCAAGGTCCCTTAGCACCTGAGCCATGAGAGCCCGGGGCGACTTGTCAGAGGCCTAAAAGATCCACCAAATGTACACTGACATCCTGCCCTGACCCTCTAATGGTGAATTCTTTTTTTTGTGGGGTAACATGTTAAGGGGGTAGGTTTTAAAAAGATGAGGCCGGCCTCCCAGACAGTTTTGCTCTCTGACCTGCTGAGGTGAAGTTTTGGTGAGGCCCGTGGTTTCTTTTGATGACTCCAGCCTGAGGGCAGGACTTCCCGAGTATCTGGATCTTCCACTGAACAAGGAGTGCGCCCCCCCTCCCCGCCCAAATCCACTCATATAGAAGCCCCACGGGTACCAAGTACTAAGAAGCCAGGACAGAGTAGTTATGGAAACCATTTTAATGCTAGGAAATGTTTTCACCAACTGCCCAGGGAAGTTATAGAGCCTGGCCCACATCCCATAGGACCTACTGTCCCTGGGCAGCCACTCACAGCCCCCGCCCCCATTTCTGCTCAGTGTGGGAATATGTTTGGTTCTTAGACCACTGTTTGGAAAGCCACAGTGCCACTGCCAGGGTGACATGTTCCCCTATCCTGCAGTATCCTGCTGCTGCCTATGGGAAGGGTGGGTTGGGAGTGTCCCATTCATAGACCACTCGCTATGTGTCAGGTCGTGCAGTTGTTTTCACTCAGTCTAACTAGTAGTCCTGTGACATATGGGTATTGTCTCCATTTTACCAATGTAGGAATCGGGGTTCAGAGATGAAATGTTTTGGCCAAGGTCACATAGCTAGTAAGTGACAAAGTTGAGATTCAAACCCAGGCTGCCTCCAGAACCCCTTTGTGCTTAAAATAGGAACCAGGTCAAAAGGACAGTTTTGTTCTTTTTGTTGCTAAATATTTTCATTGATCTACAAAGTTTTCTTTGGAAAGAAAATAATATATAATTATAAAGACAAACTCAAAGCAACATTCCTTCCAGCTTTTGGTCTGGAAAGAGATGGCTTCATGGGGTGAGTGATTTACTCAGGAAGAGTGACAGCATGACTGGCTGCTGTGGACAGGGTAACCTCTACAGATGACTGGATTTGATCACACACAGTCCCCGATTTACAATTTTTTGACTTCATGATAGTGCTGATGTGCGCATTCAGTAGAAACCATACTTTGAATTTTGAACTTTAATCTTTTCCCAGCTGGCCATGTGGTAGAATGCTCTATTGTGATGTGACCCTGGGTGTCAGCAGGAAGCCATGGCTCTGGTCAGCTACAAGTTCTCGAGGGTAAACCACCGATGCTCTACAGTGTATTGCTGCCCGCACGTTTTGGATATTGTTTTGTTCTCTCATCCCCTCCTACAAAGTACCCATCTATGTCTCCTGCTTCTGGTGAGGAGGAAAGCAGTTCTTGAAACTCAGATAAATGCCCAGCTGTAGGCTGAGTGCTCTGAGCACTTGTAAGATAGGCGGCTGAACTCTGATGTCCAGTAGGTTAGGTGTATTAAATGCATTTTTGACTTAAAAATTTTATTTTCAACTCATGATGGGTTTATTGGGACAGAACCCCATCTTAAGCCAAGTAGCACCTGTACTTCAAGTTCCATGGAATTGTGCCACTCCTTTCCTCCCTGGTGCTTTTCCTTAGAGTAACTTGGCCTGCCTCTCTCGGGCATTCAGATTCCAAAGTGACAGGATCTCTCCTGGGAAGAGGGTCCCAGGGGAGCACTAGCAGGCCCTCGGGCCTGGGAGCACATCACACGCAGTTCTCAGAAGGGATTTCTCCAGCCAGTCTGCCAAAGGGAAAACTGCCTTTGTGAACGCTACACAGACCATGAATGCAGAGACATGGCAGCCAGTGCCACTTACGCTGTGCTTGAGAGCCTAGTGAGGGCTCAGGAACCACCTCCCACCCTCAGCACGGCCATGTGTTCACACCCTTCATTTTGGGAATGGGGATTTGATATTCACAAACTATGTTGCATGTTCCCCCACTCCCCCAGTGTACTGTCACAGGGCCCAGCACTCCTACCCAGAACAGGGTGACTGATCTAGTTCAGATATAAGGGTCAGGTTTACATTCCTGTGGAAAAGGGGCATAATACTTAGCCCTTGGGTTCAAATGCCAGCCAGCGGCAGATGGGAACTGGGTCCCTGCCTGGAGTGGAAGCACCCTGACATCTGTCTCCGCAAAGCCAGATGCATGATACAGGTGGACAGTCTGACGTTTGTGTACCAGGACTCGGAGCAGTCTCCTCCCCAGCCCCCGTGTGTCATCTGGCCGTCAGCAGGCTCACACCACAGCACCAATAGGTTCTAACAAATCCCTGTAGGATAGAACCTGTGAGGCGGCCTTTGACAAAGGGAGTATCCGTAGGGCAGTTCCACACCCCTGCGTGCTCCGTTTCCTCCCGCAGAGCGAGAGCTTGGAGCAGTGCCCCAGCCAGCGGGGCTCTTGGAGGTCCCGAGGCAGCAAGGCGAGGTTACTGAGAGGCATGTCCAGGTAGATGAATGAGGCGGCTGCCAGCCAGGGCTCCTGACTCCAGGCAGTTGCCACAACAGAAGTCTTCCCCCACTGCCAGTTTCTTCGGCTTGCCTGTTCTTCCTCACCTAACCTCTCGCCAGCCCATAAAGCGAGCAGAAGCAGGAAAGGGGAGGAAGACAAAAGGCCACCTTGCAAAACTTGTCTGCTCTGCTCAGCCAGAGCCCGAGGCTGCACGTGCCAGTGTCTCCACCTGGCTGAGTAGATTCTTCTTCCAGGGTATGCTGGGGATGTACAGCCGTTGTCCAAGTGGGGCTGGCCGCAGAACCCTGAAGAGTCCTGCCCTGAGAGAGGTAGAGGGGCCCCAACAACCTGAATTTCATGCTGAAGAACCCTTTCTAGACTTTGGCATAAAAGTCCCTTTTTCCTTCTTAAGTTGGAGTAAGAACACACTCCCATCGTGAATGTTTGGAACCACACCGAAGCCCTCGCGTTCAGGTGGGCCTCAGCTGGCCAATGCTTCATCCAGCCGTCCACCAGAGTCCAGTCCAGCAGCGGACTGGAGTTCATTCTTTTGTCTAGAACTGGTAAGTCCGTGGACCTTGAGCGTTTCCTCCCTTGTTTTCACTGCCCACAGTGAAAACAAGCCAGAGGGCCCTGGCTTTTTTATACAACAGAATGTCAACACTGGCAGAAACCTCCAGATAAAGGAACAGGCCCAGAGAGGGGAGGTCACCTGCCCAAGGTCTTGGAGAACTGGGAGTAGAGCCAGGGGTCTGGCTTCCTAGCCCCGAGTTAAACAGCATTTGAAAATAAATACTAAAAATATTGCCAAGTTACCACACAGTCCATAACTGGTTGGCCTCATTCCCAGTGACTGCCCCAAAGGCTGTGTTTTCTGTTTTCTAACTACAGTCTAAATCGCTTAAAAAACTGAAAAGCCGTAATGTTCCATTCAGAATGCAGTCCCGTTAGGTGACAGGCTCCACTTCGTGGCCTAAAATTAATCACGTTTATCGGCTGCATAAAGGATGTTGTAGTGGGATGTTTTATAGAGCAGGTAAACGGAAGGGATGGCGGCCTCGGGGAACACGTGGTGGTTCAGGGCTGTGTCCATCTCGTCCACGTACTCCACCTGCAGGGCGATGTTCAGTGCCTGAGACAGGGCCGTGATCTGGATGTGGTCACACTCCATGGCCATGGGCTCCACTTCCTGCAAAGGCCAAAATGAAAAAATCCCAGTTTAGGAAGGAAGCCGAGCAGGGGACACATGAAAGTCCAACCCAGGCTATCGTGGTCCTGGGTCACAGCGTGTCTACCACTTAGTTCCTGCTGATGGTGGCCACGCAGGAATAAGAACAGGAGCCTGATCTTCCAGTTCTTCCAGAGAAATCCACATGTTCATATGAAAATTGCCCAATGTTTAAATGTTGGCAGCTCTTTCAGGTTCATACCATACATCACAAACAAAACACATCTTGGGGCAAATGTGACTTTGGGGTGGCTACTCCTTAATTATGTCAACAGTCCAGTCAAAGCCCTATTTCTTAGATGGGAAATCTGAGGCCCAGAAATGAAAGTGACTTGCCCAAAGCCACAGTTCAGGCAGCTCCAGTGGGATGCTGCTCGCTGGCTAATCTGTGCTCTTGGAATTGCAAATACAGAGCCACACCCAAGTCCCCTGGCTTAGGGATGCTGGTGCTCAAGTCTCCTAAGGAGAGAGGGAGGGGAGCAGAGCCCAGGGCTGGGGCTGAGTCCCCAAAGCCCAGGACCAGAGGACCTACATGAGTGCAGAAGTCTTTGATGTCCATCTCCTCATCGACGAAGTGTCGGAAGAATTCGGCGCGGTTCCTGATAAAGGCGGAGGTGAGCAGGCGCAGGAACTGCACGATGCTGTCCGAGGCGCCCTGGTCGTTGAACACCTTCAGCAGGCTGGACACCGAGCCGTCCTTCTCCACCAGCTCCACCACACTATAAAACTGATCCCGCAGCGTCAGGTGGGCACAGGCCAGACCTGTGCCTCTGCCTGTGGGACCCCTCCTCTGCATTTTCACTTCAAAATCCTCAAGTCAAGGTACCGAAACCAATCTGAGATGGCACCAAAGCTAAGCAACGAGTGACATGGCCCGGAGTCACGTCTAGCGTGCAGCAGTTGGGGTCTCCCTTTATCACTGGCTGGGATTCTTATTTAGAGATTCAGAACTGAGATCCCCCCCACCTTCACTAATGGGATCAGGGGGGTGGGGTGGAGAGGAAATGGGGGGAAGGAGGGGGAGCGTTCCAGCCTGAGAGCTACCCTAATGAGGTGACTCCTCCCAGAGGGAGGGCAGGGCTTAGGCAACCTGTCCCCCACATCCCCACAAGCAGGAAGCCACCCTCAGTCCTTGCCCAGCTGGGAGGAGCAAGTGAGGCTCAACCACAGAGCCGTGGCCGTGAAGGCTCCGGCCAGCGTGGAAGGATGTGGTCCCTCAGCGTCGTGCACAGGTGAACTCACAGCATTAAAGAAGTTTCGGAACTTGTGCTCCTCAAATCCGGCAGTTAGGAGGTCATTTGGGGTCTGCAGCACACGCTCTTTGAACCTAAAGGGGTAGACGATGCTTACAGGGAAATACAGGGAGCACTGCTGTCATTGTCAGCTGTCATCCCCCTCTCACCAGCTGTCTCCCAACACAATGAGAAGGTCCATGTCACTAACAGGTGAAGGACTTCTCTGCCTTTCAAAGCACTTCTACGTGGACCACACACTGTTCTGTCCTCACTGTGTACCATCCCAGGAGGTGGGTATTACACCCATTTTGCAGATAAGGAAGGTGAGGTAATCACCACCCCTTCCTACACAAAAGCCTCTTGGCTCTGTCCCTCCTTCCTGTCCCCGTGGTTCATCACCACCTCTGGCCTGGGCCATGCCTAGCCTTTCCTTGCACCTGGTCCCCTCTCCACAGGGACTTTCGAGTCCCTCCACAGCCTCTTCCCTTAGCACAGGTGTCCAGGAAGGGCGCCTGCCTAGCTCACCAACCTCATCTCCAGTCCAGCCTCAGAGCCTCCCTCTGCCCCCAGCCATTCCCCATGTGCATTTCCGCTCTAGTCCCCACTGTCCCCTCAGCCAGGGATGCTCTTCTCAGTAGTGTCCAAGCGATGGTTTGTCCCCACTCACACGAGCTAAGTGTTAAATTTTCAAGAATTCTGCCAGCCAGGTGTTAAACACAGCCATTATTTTAAAATCAAGTCATGTACGCACAGGTCGCCCCCCACCCCCACTCCACTCACTTGAGGATCTCCCTGCCCTTCCCCAGCAGAGATTCCAGGTACGAATAGCCCAGCGCCCGGTAGAAGCAGTTCCCGTCCCCCTTGGTCTTGCGGATTGCCGTGAACCTTTTGCTGAGTTCCTGTGGAGAGACGGGAATGTGGACATCTGTGGCAATACCCGTCCTGTCGTGTCCCGCCCGGGCTGGGCCCCCACCCCCCACCAGGTAACACGGCTCCCTCCTCTCAGACTGCTGTCCCCTTCAGTGTCCCAACTTTCATTCATCCTACGAATGTGAAAAAACGCTGAGTGTGTCCTGCCTGGCACTGGGTGGTGAGTGGGGCCTTGGCCCTGCCCTCAGACATGCACCCTATGATCTAGCAGGGGAAGACAGACAGAAGATCGAGACAGGAGGACAGGGGAAGCTGGGGGTGGGGTGGGGTGCCTTGAAGCAATGTCACCTACACCAAGCTTCAAAAGAGGAGTGGGAGGGGTGTGCTTGGTGGGGGGGGGCAGTGTGAGCAGAGGCAGTATGGGGCTCAGCATAGCTGTGGGGGGGTGAGCGGGGGGTGGGGGGTGGCCAGGAGGCTGCAGAACCAGCTGGAAGGGCCTCCTCAGGCACATGAAGCAGTCTGGCCTGACCTTCAAACACTCCTCAAAGGGTATGGTCCCTCCCATGCCAACTTTTTTTGCCCCTGGATGTCAAGTTCCCTCTGAAGTGACCTGGAGTCCCTTGTGCTGTCTCATGAGGCTACAGCTGGGGCAGCAGAGATGGTTTTCATTAGATTCCAGGGTCCCTTGTCACCATCGATGAGGGGGCTCAGTGCCGACAGGCCCACCTGAGACCAGCTGGCAGGAAAGGACCAGAGTGCTCCAGGGGGCAAGAGAGTCAGGGTGCGCCCAGCCCTTGCTCCTGCCCCAGGAACTGCTCCCTGTGGTGGCAGGAGACAGTCCCACCAATGCGCAGAGAAAAGCAGGCGCCTGCTGCCCAGGAGCCCCTATTCTGTGAGCTGTCCCTGCTTCCTCCTGGCAAACACCCCTTTTGCAACCCCACTGGAGTGGCCTTTCCCTCCAGAGGGGTTATGGGTACAGCTCACACCTTTAGGCTGCTGGCCCAAACCCCAGCTTGTTCATGCACTAGCTGTAGGACCATGGGCCTGCCATTTAACTTCTGTGCCTCAGTTTCCTCAGCTTGTAAGTATGGATGATAAAAGTATTGAGCTTCAGGTTGTAATGAGGTTTCAATGAGTAAATAAAGCATTTAGGATAGCGCTTAGCTTAAAAAAAATTTTGTGTGCGTGTGTGTGCAACTAAACGATTTCTCACTAAGGCAAATGCCCAGTATCAAAATATTCTGGGAGCCCTTTAATTTGTCCAGGAACCTGGCCCAAATGCTAAGCCTTTTTGCCTTCCCAGTGGAACGGTCTCCTCTGCTCCCAAATCCAGCCCATCGAACCTACCCTCCACCTCACCTGGATTTTCCTCTGGTAAATCCTGTTTTCAGGATGATCCCGGAGAATTGACAGAATGTCACATTTTTCTGATATTAGGTTGAAAGATGTTTCACTCTGAAAAACAAAGAAGCAAAGGCTATGACAATTTCAAAAGCAACTGATGGGCCTTCACCAAGTTCAAAACCTCTGAACTGCTAGTGCCTGACATAGTAACTGTCATCCTGTCTCATTCATTCCTTCTAGTCATCCAGCAATTCCAGAACATCCAGCCTGCACCAAGCACGAGCTTGAAATGCAGAGGTGATAACATCTAGCCAGATGCACTACCTACTGGTGAGAGTTCACACTGCAGCCCAGCTTGGAGTCTAGGTCAATTCCAATTCCAACCCAGAGAGATGAGCCTCTTGACCCAGAGTCCGGGCCTCAGGAGGGCTGAGAAGTCATCTGGCAGGGAGCAGGTGATGGCAGCGGAAGCTCTGGAGCCAGGGAAAGTGCAGGAGACGGCTCTGTCCTAATAGCCAACTCCCCGTGGGCCATGCCTCTGCCTTACCCGTTTCCTGCCCAGGCTCGGGGCTCAGACGAATGGGAGATGCACCCCTGCCTCCAACACACCCTGGGAACAGCTCTGATTTCAGTGCAAAGATAACATAAGAATTGGTGTTAAAGCCACTGGTAGTTTAAAATAAGTGGCCCGGGTACCTGTGCACAACCTAAGGAGACAGTTCTTGTACAACAGTTCACAGCTAAGGTTGATGCTAATTGGGATTTTTGTAACTGGAATGCCAGTTTTCCATCACTTTATTGTCATCATTTTTGAGAGTGCTTCTGCCCACAAGAGCCTTTCCAGGGCAGCCTCAGCCTCATGATTCACTAGACAATGACTTCGACCCGAGACCACCACTCCCACAGAGGGCCTTTGATATTACAAACCCCTTTCCATCTGGACAGATGTGTCTGGATTTTTGATGACTAGGTTTCTGTAAAGCTCACCACCAGAACCATTAAGTGACTTCTAGGGTTACCCCTGTCTCCACACCAGACAGACTCCAAACTTCTATCTGACAATGACCTTCTTTGGCCCCGACTCCTGTACCCAGCATCCAGAACAGAGGCACTACGACTAAGAAGGAGCATTTCTAGGGGGCCTAGATCCCCCTACCCATCAAAGTGTCCCAAACCACACATGTGGGCCTTCCTTGGAACAGGACAGCTTGCCAAACCCTCTGAGACCTTCTGTTCACCTGGCTGATTCCCCAGGGCCCATCCCAGGGCTTGGAACAGAGCAGGGGATGAGATTTTTGTTGAATGAATTTGAATAAAAGCCACCCCGTCTGCACCCTCGCAGCCTCCATGAAGAGAATCCTTCTGGCCCTTGCATGTGCCTTCTTGTCACTACCTGATGGCTCCTCAACAGTCAGGCCTTAGGCTCATGCCTCTGCCTGTAAACCACCCCCTGCCCCCAAGCAACATACCCTTTAATGCATCTGTGAGCATCCTCCAGCCAGGTTCTGAGGTGCTGGCGGGCCTCTCATGGGTCCACTCTGGGTCCCAGTGGGCAATGCCAGCCCTCCAGCCCTCGGCCAGCCCAACCTCCCTCTGAGGCTACTCTGCAAGGCCACCTGGGCTGTGAGTCAGCCTCATTAACCAGGCCCAGCTATCCTGAAGCCACAATTCATGGTATGGTCAGAGCCTCCAGCTCCCAACTCCCTCACCTCCTTCATGGTAGAGGCCAGAGCCTCCAGGTTCACCCACCAGCAGGGCAGGGCCAGAATCTGGCCAACCTCCCCTCCCAGAAGGTCCCCGTCACTTCTAGAGGCTCCCAGGGGCTCCAGCCCTGACTTTGCCTGCCTGGTGCTGGGCTCTCCAGAGTGGGCTGGTTCGGGGGCTGGAAGGAAATGCCCTTTTAAATGTCTACTTTAGAGTGCGATGTATAATAATACAAATATGTGGATGATCAAAACATTTTTACTGAGGTGAGTAATCAAAAATGTTTGGAGGCCAAAGATTTAGGAAAGCCCTAGAGCCCTGAATTAGTTTCCTATTGCTGCTCTAACAAATTAGTACAAACTCAGGAACTGAAAACAACGTGGATTTATCATGATCTCGTGTTTCCTGGAGGCCCTGGGGAGAGCTCATTCCTTACCTTTTTCGGTTTCTAGGGGCTGCGGGTGCTCCTTGGCTCATGACACCTTCATGGCTCCGCCCCACTCTGTCCCGCCTGCCTTCCCCCTTATAAGGACCCTTGAAATTACATCATTGGCCCACCTGGGGGATTCAGGGCATCTCCCCTTCTCAAGAGCCTTAGCTTCATCACAACTGCCAAGTCCCTGTTGCCATGTGGGGTACCCTACACACAGGTTCTGGGATCAGGATGTGGACATCTTTGGGGGACTATTACTCAGCCCACCATCCAAATGCCCCTTCCCTGCTGTTCAGCTCAGAACATAGGGAAGACCCTGCACTTGGGTCTCATATGCCTTGGGTCACAGTTATTGGCTGGCCTTGCAGAGACCCTGAACCAGACGCTGGCCCCCTCTCATTGTACAACATCCTACTGATGGACCCTCAGAACTGGTCTCCTGCTCTGACCTTTCCCTGGAGATCTGGCCTCAAACAGTTACCAGCCACTGGCATGTCTGACCAGCATCCCTAAATTACTGTGCCCCTAACTGCTCTCTCACTCCACCCCTGCCTCCTCTCCCAGGTATCCTCAGCTCCCCCAAGGGCTCCTGCGGCCAGCAGAGTTCATGCCAAAGACCCAGGAGTCCTCTCCTCTCCTCTCTTCCCCCACCGTCTTTGCTCCTGGGTTCAACCTGAGCTGTCACCATCTTCCCCTGCCCCCAGAGGCTGCAACAGGGCCCCTAACTGACTCCTGCCCCGATCCTGACCATCCTACAGCAGCCAGGGCAGGCTGCTCAACAGGTAGACAGCAGCACGCCCTTCCTCAATACCCTCCAGTGACTTCCCCCCCAGGAAAAGACTCAGCCTTGGGAGGGCAGCCTCTCTGGCCTTGCTCACCTCACCATGACCCTCTGTGTGTTCCTCCAACGAGACACGCACTTCCCTACCTCAGAGCATCTGCACCTGCCGGTCCTGCTGCCTGCAATGCTCCGCTGCCTCTTCACATGACTCGGGTGACATCACCCCCTGACACCCCCCCCCCCCCCCCCCCGTCTAAAGTTGCCCCTCCCCCGTGGCCACTGCCTTGTTTCTTCTCTGCCACGTAGGTTCCCTCATATACTTGTGCACTGTCTGTCTCACGACAATGCCAACTCCGTAAGGGCAAGGGCTTTGCCTGCCTGCCACAGCTAGATCCCCAGGGCCTGGCACCCGGTCCTGCTTCAAAACCGCACACTGAGCGGATGACTGAGCGAGTGGACGAGCCAGTCTCGGACTCCAGCCTGGCCACCTCCAGCCCTGTGTCCACTGCATGCCAGAGAGATCATCAAGGTCAACCATCTCTTGTCAAAATATGTTACGGTTCTTCCCATTAGCAGAATAACGCCCAATCCCACGGCGCGGCACGTGCAGCCCCTCACGCACTTTTCTAGACTCAGCTCTCCGCCCAGCCCCCTGCTCCCACACAGACCACCGTCCTTCCCTAGAACAGCCCATTCTTAACCATGTTTCCAGGCCTCCCAGCATGCTGTTCCCCCTGCCTGGAATATACTCTTCCCACGATCACTCCTGGAGGTACATCCTGCGAAACCCAGGTCCAAAGCCCCCCGTGGCGAAGCCTCGCTGCCGCTCCGCACTCCCTCAGGGGGCGCCGGCTTCCCGCTGCGCCCCTAACGCCTTGGGTCAGACCTCTCAGGCCACAACCAGCAGCTCAGGAATTGCTTGTCTCCAGTTATGTCTTGACCAACAAGCATATTAGCTCCTAAGAGAGGGCAGGCCCCTGGCCTTTGTCAACAGTGCCCAGCATGGGGCCTGACTACAGTACCTACTGGGGTCTTGTTTGACAAATAAAAGAACAAAGTCACAGAAGGGCCCTGTGATTTTCTGTTCACTACTGACAGCCATCCATCCACCCATTAAACGCCCTTTGAGTGAGCACGAGACCCTCACTACCTACAGTCCTCACCAATGGCAGCCCCAGGCCTGGTCCTCATGCTGGCCTTTTCTCTCCAAGGGGTTCTTGTCTTCTACCTGGGACCCTTCCTCAACCTTAGGCCATGACTTTGAAACAGGAAAGGAAAGAAGATGCTGCATTTTCCAAAGACATTCTCCTCTGCCCGCCACTCACCACCATTCACACCATGCAGCCCAGGGCCCACCATGGTGCCTGGCAAATAGCAGGTGCTCAATAAATGCTGAGTGAATGGAAGAAGACAGACCCTGCACAGCCTGTGCCCCCATGATTCGGAGCCTTGGAGACATCGTACTTAGTGGGTTGATCACTTCATCCCTCTTCCAAGGCACCCAAGCCTCCCGGTGATAGTGATGGTGATGAGGCGAAGGTGTGGTGCTTTTGACCCCATCTGCCCTCTAGCTTCTGGTCTCATGAGTCCAGGACAGACAGTGCGGTGGGGTCAGAGGTCTCACTGTGCAGCACAAAGGCTGGGAGTTGAGGCCCCAGACCCCACTGTCCCTGCTGTTTTCCCAGCTACCCAGCGGTGGCAAGAAGGCACGCCAGCCTCCAGCTCCAGGATGGCTAAACCCATTATTACCCCATCTCAGGCCACTCCCTAGTGGGTGATGCAGGAACACCTGGGCCCCCTTCCAGGAGCAGGAGAGCCAGATAAACCCTTGGGCACTGGGTAGAAGCAGGAAGCTGGTGCTTCCAGAGGCCCCAGAGGCCTCAACCACACCCCCGCAGCAAGCTGGTTTGTCCAGGATGGCTGTGGCTCAGATGACCTGGCTGCCCATGCCACACCCAGAACGTGCTGGGCCATGACCAGGTTTTGACCCATGACCCTGCCCAGCAGCATCCAGCACTGGTGACCCATTTCCATGCCCAGACTTGGAGGGGGTGTGGGGTGGATGCCAAGTACAAAGCACCAGGCACCTGTGCACGTATTTCCAGGACTCGGTTATCACAGGAAAAGCCACATCCCCTCATGTGGTGCACACAGCAGCCCATTGTACAGATGAGCAACATGGTGCTGGGAGGGAAACCGACCAACCAAAGCCTCTCAGCTTCCCAAGGGGTGAAGGTGAGATTTGAACTCAGGCTGTGTGACCCCAAGCCACCATAAGGGCCACCAGCCTTTACACTCTACAGGACCCCTGGAAGGGAGGGGGGTTCAGGTGAAGGGGTTAGGCCGTCAGCACACTCAGTCCCCTGCAGACTGCCTGACCCCCTCCTCCAAACCCGAAGGTGCACAAATGTAACAGAGGCTTGGGTTCAAGCCCACAGTCAGTCCCAGTCCCTTCCTGTCCGGGCCTCAGTTTCTGCACCTGCTCGGGTCCCAGGTTTGGCTCAGCTCAGAGCGCTTCGAGGGCCCTTTCTGCTCGGACAGGACTCTGCCCCAGGGGCTCCCCTAGTCTTGGCTTTGCCCTCCTGATTCACGCGCCTTTCTATGTGCGTCCCGACTCCAAACGCCTTCGGCTGCCGCGCGGGACGAGAGAAGTTCAGTGATCCGGCCACCGCGCACCCCCAGGTCCACTCGTGGGCTTTGGGGGGGTGTCTCTGATGGCTGAGCGGCTGACTGGAGGGTTACTTAACAAAGAGGGGGCAACCCTTAGCCCTGGAGCCTCCCTCTGACCTGGTCCCGTCGAGGGCACCTACCTTGCGCCATCAGAACGGCACCCTCGGGGGCACCTGAGTGCGACTAACGCCCTGGGGCGGGAGGCACGGGGGCCGGGCTGGGTCCCCTCGCTGCGCTTCCTTGGGGGACGGCGGGGGGCGTCCCGGGCCCTGCAGGGCCTTCCGAGGAAAGACGGGGGGGGGGGGGCCCCTAGCATCGATCCCGACTCGGGTCCGAACGCCACGGGTCCAGCGCTGGGAGCGGAGCCTCGCGCCCGACCCCGTCCCGCGAATGCACATGCGCCACGGCGGCGACCCGCCTACCGCGCCCACTCCCCTCTCCCCCTGCCCCGCCTCCCTGCAGGACCACTGACCATAGTGACCGGAACTGTCGGGCCAGGTCCCGCCTCGGCGAGGAACGATCCGGTGCGGGAGGGCGCCGCGGGAGCCACGGGCTGGCTCCGCTCTCGGTTCGGCGGCGGGGGCCTGGAGGGCGTGGGGGAGAGTGGAGGAGAATACACCCGACCGCTCCGCAAACCAGAGGTGAGACCTACACTGTGTCCCAGCAAGACACACGCCCCGCGATTGACGTCCGAGGCGGGCATTCAGAGGCCGGGGCGCACAACGTCACAGAAAGTGGGTGGGACTTCACGCGCCTTCAGCCTATGCTTTAAGGTCTATTTGACAAGGGACCGCCCCCTTTTAAAGACACAGAAAGCTTTGAGCTAAGGAAGGAGTTAGCACAATCCAGAAAGGGAGGGCTTCCTTGTAAAGGCTGAAAGGCTTTTGACCAAAACTGCAAATCGAGGTCTTCTGAAATATTAGCTGGCCCTCATTAATTCACAAACAAAGTCATATAAGTATAGTTTGCTCAAGGCCAGAGGACAGGCACTTAGGGAACATGTGTCCAAAACATTAGCTGCCTGCCCTCGTGTAGCTTCTAAATAATATTTTACCCCCTTCAAACTCATGAACCAGCAGGTTGCCAGGCACCCAATTAATGTTTGTTGAATAAATGAATTTCCAGGATTGTTGATTCTGGGCCTCTGGAATTGTATGGCTATATATGAGGCACAGACCTCGAACCAGGTTTGGTGACTCACCTGGCATACAAGCTCATTATTACTAAACATCAAACAGAGGAATATGTTTCATTCAAAGATTTAGTCACCAGCCCTTGACCCCTGGAGGAGTGCATTAGGCGGGGGAGGGAAGGTTTGTGGGGAAGGGTGCTGCAGTGCATTGCATGCACCGTTTTACAAGTATTAATACTTCCAGGAGCCAGGTATTAAGCAGTTCCCCACCCCACTCTCACTCCCCTGCCCCAGGCACCAGGCTCCTGGACAAACACCCGTGTCTTCCAAGTAAGCAATAACACTAACAGCTAATTTTTACTGAACACTTACTGTGTATCAGGTAGTGTCCTAACCTCTCAACCTACATCATCGTTCTTAATTTTCTCACATCTAGTTTAGGGGCGTAAATTCACACAGCATGCAGTGGGAGTCAACCCCAGGCAGCCTGACTCCAGAGCTGGTTTTGAATTCACCGTCGTGTGACTGCAGGGGGGTGGTGCACTACCACCCCTGTTTGCCTTTGCAGAGTTTCTGCTCTTAGTGTTTTTTACAGCCTAAGAAGCCAGAGAGGTGACATAAGCAGCCCATGCTGCTCAGCTAGGAAGTGGCCCAGCTGGGCTTGATCCCTGGACTTCTGACTCCTCAATTAGTGCTCATTCCAGGCTGTGTTAAGCTCACCTGGTGGAGGAATGACTGAGTTGGGTGCGGTCACATGGGGTGCAGGTGAAGAGTCCTCCTGGGAAGGGCTTGTGAGGGCATTGCCTGGGGCCTGGTCTCAGGCTTAGCCCTGGTAGAGCCCACATCCAAGCATTTGGGGTCCCCAAGAGGAGGACCCTGAGTGAGCTGAGGCTTCTAGGAACCCTCGTGTTAGATGGCACTAAATCTCGAGCCCTTGGCCCACTGTCCTCCCTGGCCCAGGCCATGCAGGCAGCTCCAAACTGAGCCAAGAGTGCCCTGTGGAAGGAGCACTGGGCTGGTTTGCAGCAACTCTGGGCCCCAGGCTGGACTGATTCTGCCACTCAATGCTGTGTGGCTTCAAGTGACTTTCAGGCCATCTCTGGGCCTCTAATTCCCCACTCAATGGGAGGGTTGGACAACCTGGGGGATTAAAGAAAAAGATAAATTTAAAAGCTGTTTTTCATACTGAAGCTTTTAAACAAAACACAGTCTTATCCAGACTCTCAGTATATGTGTAATGGAATCTTTCCTCAACTTTGGCTGGAATAAGCAGAGAAAGTGCTATCTCTTTAATCTATAACTAATCAGGCTTCTTCCTGAGCTCTCTAAAGCCTGGTTAGAAGAGAAAATAATGTTTACAAAGAGTCCAGCTGGTTTTCAAGCTGGATCTGAGTTAAAAATGTAAGCAGTCCTTTCAGGGGCCACCTCATAGCTGGGGGTGAACAAGTTCTGTCTGAAATGGATTGGCTTTCCTCTCCCTGAGCCTGTTCTACCTGGTGTCCAGGTGTCTGGGTGAAGGGGTCCAGGGGTGGCTGCTATGGCCTCACAGGTTCAGAGAAGAGGGTCTTGTCCTCCAGCAAAGGACCTCCAGTAAAAGGATGCCCCAGCATCTGGGGCTGGGCTTTGTGGCCCATGCATGGCCTTTCTCAGAAGGTTGTCCCCACCTCACTCTCTACAATGTGGCCCCAGCCCACCTTTCTTGTCCCCTCTCTCCCTCACTTCTCCACGTGCCCAGTACATGAGCCTAAGAGGATGGCTTCAAGTGCTCAGAACCTGCCCCATGCTTTGCCCCTCTGAGCCTTTGCTCTTCCTGGGATGCCCATTTCACAGGCTCCACTTGTCAGATCCCACCCCGCTTTCAAATTCTGGCCCCTTCTCCATGAAGTTATACCATGTCACTGCTTACTTTTCAGTGGAAACATGACCATAGCCCCACGAGGGTCCTGGATGGGCCAGTTTCCCAGCCAACTGCCCATTGTGGGCTCCCCCAGGCCTGGGTTTGAGAGCTAACATTTCTTCGGCTCAGATAGCAAGTGCTTGTACCCACCGCATGCAGTTTCCTGGGCTGGGCAGAGAACACTCTTCAGCTTCCACAAAAGGAAAAAGCATAGGACAGTTGGGGATGGGGAAGGCATGGCAGCCCTGGGCTTGGAGAGAGCTGCTCATTCCAGCCCTGGCCTCCCCTCCTGAAGGAGGCTGGAAGGTGTCCTAGCTACAGATCTGGGGCAGGTTACATGACCTCTGTGATACGCAGCTTCTAATCGCCCCCAATGACCCCTCCTCCTGTGTTCACAGAAATAATTCCCTCCTCTTGAGTGTGGCTGGACTAGTGGCTTGTTTGTGACAAACAGAATACACCAAGTGATGGGATGTTATTTTTGAAATCAGGTTAAACAAAGACCATGGCTAATGACTTCCTGATCTCTCTTCTCTCTCACTTGCTACATTGTGAGCTGACGTATGGAGAACTGAGGCCCTCAGTCCAACAGCCGTGTGGGTGAGCTTGGGAGCGGATTCTCTCCCAGTCAAGCCTTCAGATGAAACCACAGCCCTCGTCAATGGTGGATTGAAGCCGTGTAGAGAGACCCTGAGCCAGAGGACCCAGATTGCCAACCTTCAGGAATCATTGTTTTATGCTGCTAAATTTTTAGGGTGACTTCTTACGCAGCATGCGATGACTAATATAGCCTCTCTTGTTCTCAACCTCAGTCCTCTGTGAAGTGGGGTTAATGCTGCTCACATCTCTGTGTAATTGTGGGGGGTCACTTCCTCAAACCCCCACTAGAAGCAGAGTGGATGTTCCACGGCACCATTCCTCACTACTACTTTAGTCACACAAATCAATGTCTTTTTGCCAACTATGGCAAGTGCTGGGAAGGAAGAGAACAGGGTGCTATGGGAGCGGATAACTGAATGCCCTGGGCTCGTCTGGGAAAGAGGGAGGCTTCTCAGAGCAGATGAATTTTGAGCTGAGGTCTGAAGGATGAGTTGGAAGAGGTCACAGTCCTGCTCTTCCCTGTCCCTAGCCTGTTAGTCTTCTTAGCACTTTGTGACTCCAGTCTTAGCGGTTATGATTCATGACCATAGGTGTATGTGCCTTGGGTAAGCTCCGAGAGGGCAGGGACAAGGTCACCACAGTACACTGAGAACCTGGCACAGTGCCTGGCACGTAGCAGGTGCTCAAGAAAAATGCAGTGAATGTCCCGTAGGCACAAGCAAAGACTAAGGGACAAAGCATTAGAAACAGAGGGGATGGCATGAGTGAAGATCCTGGGAGAGGAGCTGGTGAATTCTAGAAGCTGTGAGGGTCCCGTCTGGCTGGAACGCAGGACAGAAGGGAGAGTGGTCCAGGCTGGAGAGGTGGCCAGGGCCAGGTCGTGCAGGCCTTGAAGCCTTGGAAAGAGGTTTGTATTAAGGGTAATGGGGAGCCTTAGGAGGGGCAGGAGGGAGGGTGGACATGATCAGATGTGTTTTTTTGAGAGATCGCTGTGTCTGCTGTGAGAGAATGGATTTGAGGGGGCAAGACTGGAAGCAGAAGACTCAGGGGCTGTGTTGTTATCCAGGCCAGAGATAAGTGTGCCAGGGGCGAGGGTGGGAAGTGTCCAGGAGCAGAAGGTGACATCGAGAGGACCTGGCAGTGGCTGGATGTGAGGTGGGGGGAGAGAGAGTCTAGGGTGGTGCTGAGGTTCCTGCTTTCCTAGTGGATGGCTGGCTGAGCCGCACCCGGACAGCACAGCCTCGATTAGACCAGCGGAGCTCAGTGCCTGTGTGAGTCCCCTTATAACATTGCCCAGAGCACGAGAAATGGAAGAATTTGGGCCTCTGTGATCCCTGGACACACTCTAGGCACCCCCAGAGCAAAACTCAGCAAAGCTTGACCTCGGAGGGCCTGGTAAAAGCTTCTTGACACTCAAGCCTGTGTTTACAGATAATGGAGGTTGTGCAGGGTAAGTGTCTGGCCAGGCCCCAGGGGCCACCGAGCTGGGCCAAGCAGAACCGAAGTGCAACCCAAACAGGGAGCAGCTTCCTCCTGGGTCATCTACTTAAAGGTTTTTACAGGGAGAAAACGTGGTGTGTGTGTTTGTGTGTAGGAACAAAGTGTGTATAAAAACAGGAAGAGAACTCATTTACATAAAATTTTCAGCTGAAACACAAGTGCAGAGGCATTTGGTTCCCCTCAGGCCCAAGGACAAGCTCCTTGACAGTCAGTTCACTGTCCTCTGCCAATAGGGGCATTTGGGGAAAGTTTTCAGAGCTTTGACCAGGAAAAGTGCCCTAGCTTTGAGTCAGGTAGACCTCTGTTTGCTGTGTGACCTCGAACAGGTTACTGCACCTCTGTGAGCCGAGGTGTCCCTTTCCATTGCCCTTGAAAGACCCTGCCCCTTCCGTCAGGCTGGAGTAGCTGTTCCTCTCAGGCTGGCTTTCCGACCTGCCCAGTTCTCACCTTTTTACCACTTGCTGGAGAATTAAAATGTGTTCATCTTCTAGGTGGCAACATTTCGCCTGGAATCATTTCTCATATGAGGTCACAGGAAATAGAGAAATAAAAAAATCAGAGGTGGGCTCTACTCCCTCTCCCTGGGGCAGGGCCAGCTGGGGAGGCTTCATGGAGGAGGTGAGGCTGGAGCTGGCTGGGGACAGGAGGGGGAGGGAAAGGACAGTCAGGGCAGAAGGCATCTCCCTCCAGGCACACCCTGGGCAGTCCTCTGCGGGAGCTCGGGAGCTCGGGTGGCTGACTGACTGCAGACATCGCTCCTCCCAGTTCACAGCCCCGCAGTAGAATCCCCGGATTAGAGAGCAGGTTCCATTCTTAGAGGCCACACCCTTTTACCCTCCTCACAGCAAATTAGACCAGGGCTTTACTGGTCACATGGATCCCCCAGAGACGTTAAGTGCGGGTCCCCAGACCACACTGAGTAGCCAGGATCTGCAGTCCCACATTCTTGATTCCTTCTGGGAACGTGCGCAGATCTGAACTTGAGCCGTTGACTCCTACCTGTAGTTCATGATTCACACCCGTGCTACCTTCAGCCTGTCACACTGACTCTGAAAGGACACAGACGTGGGGCCTGGCTCCTGGCCTGTGCGACCCCGGGCAAGCTTTTAACCTCTTTGGGTCCCCATCTCCTCTTGTGTACACTGGGGAGAGTCACTCTCGCAGGGTTGGGCGAAGGCTGCGTCAGTGACGACAAGCTCAGGTTCCTGGCACATGGCAAGTGTCCAGTGCATGTCACCCCTTGTCCTTATAGTTCTTTTTACTACCAAACCATTCCCAGTTACAGCGATAGTTGTTGCACTGGGAGCCAGTGGACTTGAGTTAACATACCTGCCCAAGCACTGAGCAGCCGTGTGACCTTGGATGAGCCACATAACTGTACTGAGCTTGGCTTCCCCCTCTGTGATGTGGAGCCAGGAAAACGACGCTTTCTAGTGCATGGCTGCAGGAGGACTCAGTGAGTACAGGTCTGTAAGTGGCATTCTGAGCCACCGTGGGAAGTTCTCACCCTGGGGACAGCCGTCAGGAGCCTAACTCTTTTGTTTCACTCACATGCACCCACTGGTCCAACACAGGGCACCTGCTCTGTGTGAGGCCCTGGAGAGTTAGGCACGGAGAGTCAGGGGCCAAGGAGTCGCAGCTCTGGGCCTCACACGTCCCCTTCCACAGTGCAGTTGGGGACCCCGGGCTCTCTGTCTCTGGATTCTGAACGCAGTGTCTCACGCAGTACTGAGTCGTGCAGAGAACCCAAGCAGCTGGCAGCCAGGGACAAGTGAGCTTGGGCACCCCAGGGCACAGAAACCTTGCAGCATCTTCTAAAGATGCCTAGTAAGAATGGGGGGCAAACCAGGGCCAGGAAGTTCAGGTTTGAGGACAGGTGAGACGTTCCTATGGCCTGGCCACATTGACAGCCTCAGAGCACAAGACTCCAAGTAACCTGGCCATTCCTGGCCAAGAGCAGGGCAGGCCAGGGCGTGGCCCCCGGATGAGGGGGTGGAAGGAAGGCTGGGCCACAGCAAGGAAGCCTCTTCCAGATGTTTCCTGTCATTCCTGTCTGGCCAACTTCCTTACCTGGAGAATGGAGCTCAGATTGGGACACCATGTTATGAGGCTAGAGACGAACGGAGGCCCATTCAGAGCGTGGAGCCACATTTTCCAAACCAGACTGCCAAGCTTAGAGAAAGGACAATATGCAGGGGCCAAGAATACAGCCTCTAGAGACCTGAAGACAGTTCTGTGAGTGAGGACTTGATAATTAGCTCTGTTCTTGGGGACACCAAAGGTTAGGGCCAGTGAGGTGCCAAGAAGAGTTGGTTTCCAATTCATTTTTCCAATTTTTGAATAAAGTATTTTTTCTGGTTATAACAGTTAAGCATGCTCATTAAAGAAACTTCGGAAAATATACAAAAGTATAAGGAGAAAATAAAAAATTAGGATCCCACACTCCAGAGCTAACCACTAATAACTAACCACTGTGGTTAACAGAGCTAACCATGGCTAACATGGCAGACAGAGTTCTTAGCCATTTCTCTACATCTCAGCATTCCTCGGGGACACAGTTCATGCCCATCAGGTAGACCGGGCTCCAAAGGCTGGTGATTCCTTGGTTGGAGCATGGACTTTGGTGTGCAGGTGTATCAGACAGCTATTGCTATAACGCTGCGTAACAAACAAGTTCAAACTTCACTGGCTTACAATGACAGTCATTTATTTCTGACTCAGGGCACTGTGGGTTGGCTGAGAACTGAATGATTTTGGTGGATTCATGCTTCAGGTGGGGTCCATATCTGCTTCATATGGTCTCATTCCTCTGCAACCAGGGGGCTTCCAGAGGCTCATGACTAAGCTCACGGCGACAAGCCCCACCTACAGTCATTAAGCCTCTGCTCCAGTCATAATCCACTACCATCCTATTAGCCCAGGTAAGTCACATGGGCCAACTCGAAGTCAAGAGGTGGAGATGCACACACTCTGCCCACCAGGAGCCTCTGGGATGAATGTGGATGCAGCTGCCGCCACAGGGGGGTGGAGACTAATGCTCCTCACTCCTCCCCAGGGCCAGGCTCCTCCCACTTAGCATCACTGCTTTAGTGTATTTCCCTCTTCTCTTTTACATCTCTAATTTTTACCCAGTTGGGTTTATAGTCTACTTTTTTGTTTTTTAGAGTAAGTTTTTAATGATTTGGAATCATTTCAGTTCACTTTGGTTCATGTCCCCAGCCCCCTTGTACTATATATTCCTTCATAAATAGTATCAACATGATAGAGCAGTGATTGTAAAGAAACTGAACTTGATTTATTTCAGTTAAACCAGCCTATGTAGATAATTGGATTTTTTTCATTTCTGCTTTTTAAAATTATTTTATTTTTCAATTAGAGTTGACATTCAATATTATTTTGTGTTAGTTTCAGGTGTGTAGCATAGTGGTTAGACATTTATATAATTTATGAAGTGATTCCCCACACCCACCCCGTAAACCTAGTACCCACCTAGCACTATACATAGTTATTAGATTATTAACTATATTCTCTATGCTGTACTTTACATCCCCATGGCTATTTTGTAACTACCAATTTTACTTCTTTATAGTCTACTTTTTAAAAATCCCTGCTTTTTCCACTTTGCTTTACATCCTACTTTTTCTTTATCTTAGATATTTTTGGACTTGTAATTTAATGGCTGCAGAATTATAAAATCACATAGTTTGGGCATCATTTATTAAACTCTTTCTCTGAGATATTTAGGCTGTTTCCAACTTGGCTACTATAAATAACAATGCGGTGGACATCTTTGTACAGCCACTTTGTTGCATCTGTAACAAACATTTCTTGCTTTTGTTTGCCCGGCTCCAGTCCCCACTTCCCTCTGGTAACAGTAGCTTGATTTCCCTTTGGAGAACCACACTTGACCCCTTCTTTCAGTCCATGAAGTTCATGTGGCACCCACCACTGGCTCCAGAGGAATGGCCTCTAGCCAGGAAAGATATTCCACCTCATTAAAACTCAAATAAAAATTTGACCCAGACATGGCCATCAGAGCATGGAATACCCCCTAGTTCCAGAGACTGGTTAGACTAGATTTGGTAGCCTAGGCCTGGCCAATCAAGGATTTGTTTAAAGGGCGCACAAGACCCAAGGTGATCCAATCAGAATGAACCCTGGGACTTGCAGGAACTTACTGGGGAGAGACATTCTCTTTTCTCCTCTGATTTCAATTTTAGAGGCGCAAGGTCAAGGTAGTTGACTGTCTTGTTTCTGCTGAGCCTGAGAATGAAGCCAACCTGTAGAGCCCAGAGCCCAGAGACAGAGACTGGATTCTGTCCACAATGAGCTCCTGATTAGGCTATGCCTGCAGCTAGAATCCTGGCCTTCCAATTTTAAAATCCAGTGCATTCTCTTTTTGGCTTAAGCCCAGTTGAGTTGGGGTTTTCTGCCATTTGGGAACCAAATAGCACTGGTTTTATTAACTTAAATTTCTTGACCTAGAATTACTGAGCCAAAGGACATAAACATTTTAAGCCTCTTGAGGCCTCTTATCAAATTGCTTTCCAGAGAGTCTATTATGCAAAGAGCATCACCGTGTTGGAGAGCCTAAATTACAAGCAGCAGTATATTAGCTTAAATATTTTAGATGGGCAGCAATTATGTGGTTTAATTTTATTTTTAGTAAGCTGAAATATTTTTCATGTTTATAGGCCATTTTTATTTGTTTTGTGATTTTCTGAATACAAACAATGGTGTCTTTTTTTTTTTTACTTTGTAAGAGTTTTTTAAAATATCAAAAATTGTTCCTTTTTCACATATCTCAACATTTCTCCCTAGTTTATTGTCTTTAAATATGTTTGATGTGTTCTGAGATTATTTTTAATTTTTTTGTGGTCAAATTATATTTAGGTGTCCCTTCTGTTGCTTTCATGCCTCCAAAGTCCTTCCTGACTGAAGACTAGGTGAACGACCAGGTTTTCTTCTTTCTGACATTCAGATGCCCGTGTTTCTCACCCTGTGTGTGGAGACCCATCTGCATCAGACCCACCTGGGAGCTTGTCAGATTGTAGATCGATGCCAGGCCACTGCCACACCAGGTGTCTGATCATCTGCTTCCCAAGGAGTGTGACAGAACATCCAAACTTGACCTACAAATGCACAGCAGGCTGATGGCAGGGGATAGAAGGACAACCAGCTCTCCACAGAGCCCCAGCAGGCAAAGTTACAAAGCCAGCGATCCATGCCCTGGACCCCTGGACCCCTGGATCCATGTCCAGCACCTTGCAGGGGGTTAGGCAGGTTAGGGGGAGTGGGGGCAGCCCTCCCAGAATGCCAGGTGCAGCCCCATCGTGCAGATGGGGAACTGGAGCCCTGGCAGGGGAGATGTGCTCCAGGTGGGTCAGACCCCAGCTTAGGCATTTAGGACTGGCCATGACTCTAAAGCAGCAGCTCTCAAAGTGTGGGCCCGGGACCAGCGTCATCATCATCATCATCACCTGGGATCTTGTTAGAGATGCAAATTCTAAGGCCTCGCCAGGCCAGACCTGCTGGGTCAGAAGCCCCTGGGGTGGGGCCACAGAGTGCGCTGTAACGAGCCTTCCTGATGAATGTTCTGGACGAAGAATCAGTGGCCTAGAGTGTACCCATGCTCCAGGGAGGCTAGTGGGATACTTCAGATCTCCTCGGAAAGTGGTTGGTGGGGAGAGAAAGAGAGCTGAGAGAGCATGAATGTGAGCAGGTCTCTGCAATGGGCTGAATGCTCATGCCCCCCCACCCCCCGATTCACATGTTGAATTCCTAACCCCCAGGGTAACTGTGGGGCCTTTGGGAGGTGAGCTGGAGGCAGCAGCCAGGTGGGAAGGCCCAGGCCGGAGATCAGCAACCAGGAGCCAGGGCTGCCGCCTCCAATCAGGACCCCCTCTCTCCCCCCTACGGTCCCAGGCAGACCTCACCTTGATCCTGCCAAGCCTCTGATATGGGGAACGGCACCCCCCACCCCAGCTGGCCCCAGGACCCGCCCACCCACTCGCGGACGCTGGTGGTGAGAAAAGGAGACCGAGGAGGCACGGAGATGGCCGTGATGCTGGCAGGGCCCATGTGGCCGCCGCTGGGTCAGCACAGGCTGGAGTACTCTGAAGCCTGGGTGCTGGGGGAGGGGGCCCTTGGGATGAAGTCTTGACTCCTTGGATATGTCCTGAAGGATCTTGGGTATCTTCTGAACCTCTGGTCACTGTGGCTGTCATCTGACCAGCACACTCTGGGTTCCATGAGCAGTGAGATAAACTTCACAGTCTCCATTTTGTCCAACATAAATTCCTGGGGGGAAAAATAAATCTCTGTCCTTAACGCCAATTCCCAGGGACCAAAGCGCAATCAAAATGTGCCTGCACCTCCTTTAGCTTCCACAAGGGCCCTAAAAAAGATGTAGTATCAGCGACAATCGGCGAATGGGCGAACCTAGGTTCAGAGAGGTTGACTTGCCTGAAGCTGCACAGCCCAGTGGGGGCAGAGCTGGGTGACTCAGAGTCTAGATCCTCGTGTGGCTTGTTGAATGTGGACGCCTGCCTCTTACCGCTGCTTCCTCTGTGCAGCACACCCTGACTGTCCTAGCCCCCTCTCGGGCAGGCATTCGTTTCTTGAGGACCAGGTGACCCTTTATCTCCCCCCACCGCCAACTCTTTACCTAGCACAGTGCTGAGCACCTGCAGGCGACTCGAAATCTAGGTTGAGTGATCATTACAGGAGACCTCTGGGACCCCCTGACATCACTGTGCAATTGTTTCCTTTTTCATGGAAAGAAGATGAAATTAATACACGGTGACTATTTGGACAAATGTACCCTTATTCAAAGTTGTATCATTCATATTGCAACCTGAAGGAGTTAAGCCCCAGGGGATGCCAATTATGTAGCCTTCAACGTGAACAGTGCCACAGAGTGGCCCTGATTCTATCTGTGACATTCTTGTGAGAAGTCCTTCTTGACTAGGACGGAGGCGTGCTCACTGTGGACTGCTGCTGCCGGACAGCAGGGCGGAGGAGGACTTGCCCCTTGGTGCTCCAGAGAAGCTAAGGATCCTGTTTGAATATCTCCACTGAACCTGCCTCAAGTGAGGAAAGCAAGTCATGGCCTAGGATGAAGCCAGTACCGAAGATGGCAGATGGGGAAGGGTGGAAAGGCCAGGTCCTTGGTGCCTGGAACCCGGCCACCCAACATCCTCTTGTGATGCAAGACATGCCTCTTAGAAGAGTCAAACAACCTCAGAAAGGAAGAGCAAGGTTGTAGAGCTCACTTTCTGATTTTAAAACTTACCACAAAGCTACGATAGTCAAGACAGCGTGGTACTGGCGTAAGCACAGACAAATGGATCCATAAAATAAAGAGTCCAGAAATAAGAGTTCACATTTAAGGCCAATTGATTTTTGGCAAGGGCAAGGAGACAATTCAATGGGGAAACAAGCCTTTTTCAGCAAATGGTATCATGACAACTAAATATCCTAATGCAAAAGAATGAAATTGGATCCCTGTTTTATATCACATACAAAAATTAACCAAAGATGGATCATAAACCTGAATATTAGAGCAAAAACTATAAGCTTCTTACAAAAAACTTAGGTATAACTTCATGACTTGGATTAGTTTGGCAATAGTTTTTTTAGATATAATGCCTGAAGCACAATAACCAAAGAAAAAATAGCTAAACTGGATTTCATAAAAATTAACAACTTTTGTGTTTCAAAGGATACTATCGACATGAAAAGAAAATCCATAGAATGAGAGAAAATATTTTCAAATCGTATATTGTATAAGGGTCTTGTATCCAAGATAGATCAAGAATCCTTACAACTCAACAATAAAGACAAATGATCCAATTTAAAAAGGGGCAAAGGATCTGGATAGACATTTCTCCGAAAAAGACATACAAATAGCCAATCAACACTTTATGAAAAGATGCTCAACATTATTAGTCATCAGGAAGATGCAAATCAAAAACCATAATGAGATACCACACTTCCCACCCACTAGGATGGCTAAATTATAAAAGACAGACAATACCAAGTGTTGACAAGGAAATGGGGAAATTGGAAGCCTCATGCAGTGATCACAGGATTGTAAAATTATGAAGCCACTTTGGAAAACAGTCTGGCAGTTTCTCAAAATGTTAAACATAGAGTTACCACATGACTCAAATTCCACTCCTAAGTATATACCCCAAATAATTGAAAAGATATGTCCACATAAAAACTTGTTCATGAATGTGCACAGCATCGTTATTCATAATAGTAAAAAAATGGAAACAACCCATATGTCCATCAGCTGATGAATAGATAAACAAAAATGTGGTATATCCGAACAATGCACTATTATTATGAATAATAATGAAGTAGTGATTCCTGCTTCTATACAGGTGAAACCTGATGACACCATGGGAAGGGAAAGAAGCCAGAGGCAAAATGTATTTTGGGGAGTGATGAAATGTTCAGGAATTAGATACCAGTGATGGTTGTGCAACTCTGTACTGAAAACACTGAAGTGTGCTCTTTAAAGGGTAAATGCTATGGTGTCTGAATTATATTACAACAAAACTATTATTAAAAATAAAAAAGATATGCTCTGTGGTCGGTGGAAGCCAGTCTGATCACATGTTCTCTGTTGTCCAGCATCAGCATTGTGAATGATGGGGGTTTGGTCCTAGTGGGGGCACTGAGAAGGGAAAGTTCCAGGACTTGACTGAGAGTCATCTTTTTTTTTTTAATCCTCACTTGAGGATATTTTTTCCATTTTTTCCATTGCTTTTCAGAGAGCGGGAGAGAGAGAGAGAAACATCAATGTGAGAGAGACACATCCATTGGTTGCCTCCTGCATGCACCGCAACCAGGGCTGGGGATCGAGCCTGCAACCGAGGTACATGCCCTTGGCTGGAATCACACCTGGAACCCTTCAGTCAACTGGCCGATGCTCTAACCACTGAGCCAAACTGGCTAGGGTGACTGAGAGTCTTAAATTTAAATTGAAAACCTTGTCCTTGGCCAGGTAGCTCAGCATCTTGGTGTGCGTGTTTGCGGGTGTGTCCATGTATGTTCATGTGTACTGTTAGGTGTGCAGAAGAGCACATGTGAATGTCTGTATGAGTGTGTACACTGTGTGTGTGTGAGATGATGCGTCAGGGTGGCGCTACACATAAGACCAGGCGGGGCAGGAGTTCCCTGACACCCACCTCCAACCCTGCACCTAATAGGTGCTCATGCCAAGTTTGCTGAGAGACTAATAGAGACCCTGAGACCTACTGCACCAGAAGGGGCTAGAAGGGGCCTAAATGCAAATGCTCCATGAGCCGAGGCCCAGAACAGGCTGAGGTTGCGGCCAGGCTGGGAGGCAGGGAGTCGTCACCTGAATCAGGCTGAGCTTGGAGAAGAGGCCCATGGTCTTCACGGGCACAACACAGTCAAAGGAGCAGCACTGCCGAGCCATGTTGTCGATGGCTGTTCGCACGTAGTTGAGCAGCTGGTTCTGCAAGAGGAGGAGGGAGAGGAGGAGGGGCAGGAGTGGGGGAGGTAGTGGCTCAGGCCCTCCCCCAGCATCCTCTGGCCCCCTGGCCCCAGCTCACTCAGGTCAGAGAAGCGTCCTGGAGCCAGGAGCCACCTTCCCGTCCCGGTCTGTGCTCCACTCCCAAAGGGGCTTTGATCAGCCCCTCTGCCCCTAGGTCTGAGGGTCCTCCTGCCTGAGATGTCTGTGCTCCACACTTGGGGCACCTGGGAAGGGGCCTGGAGGCACCCAGCGTGCTTCAGTCTGTGCAGCGCCTGAATGCTCTTTTTTAGGCCTCCAGGGTGGTGATCAGCTGCAGCAGAGCTTCCCACCTTAGAAAGACCCAGAAGGGGCTCTATATACTGTGGCCAGTCTACTCCCTCTCCAAGCTCCTTGGTCGGAGGTCAGCAGCCTACAGACCCCAACTTTCATATCTTTCAAATTAGGATCCCAAGAGCCTGAGAAGGTCCTACATTCACTGACCGCACCCTGCCAAGGGGGAGTGTGCCCAGAGCAGCCTGCGCCCCAGGTCTTGCTTCCTGTGCCCCCCAGCAGCCCCTGGGGCTGGAAGGACACAGTTCCCTGTCTGGTAGGTGAGGACTGGGTGAAAGGGTTGGTCAGGGGGGTAATTAGTTCATATTCCCAAGGCCAATAAGAAGCAGCTTGAGAGCTTAAGCGCAGAAATCCTAGCCCCTGGTCATGAACTTTGACCATGGCTTACTCTCCTGAGCATTGCTTTTCTCATCTGTGAAAGAGGTGTGGGTAAGAACCTAGCAATAGTTAGGCGTGCCTTTCTGGAGTAGGCCTTGTGCTAAACACTCCCTGGTAATGACCAAAAAGAAGAATTACTGAAGCTGGTGCGCAACAACAGCTCACTTAAATGTCATTATTTTGTTATTAATCACAAGCATGATAGAAGGACCGAGTAAGCGCCCAGCATATGCCAGGCCCTGGGACTGGGCCAGGGCATCTCAGCTCTGGTTCTCAGTGGAGCTGGGTCCTTAACTACCAGTGGCCTCAGTTTTCCCATCTTAGAGAAGCCCTTTGAGAGCTAACAGTCACCACGGAGAGCAAGTAGGTAAGTGGTGTGTGTGTGTGTGTGTGTGTGTGTGTGTGTGTGTGTGTGTGTGTTGAGGGGTGAGGAGACAGCAGCCCCCAGCCCCTGCTCCAGCCCCCGGGCCAGCAGATTGGACTCACATTATAGCTGCCTGTGTCTTTCCGGTAGGTGACATCATATTTCGACTGCCACTGCTGCTTCTGCCAGCTGTGACACCTCTTCTGCAGCTGACACAGCCGGATCTTGAGGTTCTGTGGTGAGAGGGGCTGGGTCACTTCGGTGCAGCAAGCCCACCCAGGTCCCGAGAAGCTCCCTTCCCAGGACAGTCTGAGTGATGATGGGATGGGAGGCGGGGACAATTCTGGGTGTTCCGGGCCATTCGGAGCACAGGAGATGCAGCAGAGGGCATGTCCAGGCTGGCTGGGCCCCCAGAGCCCCGTTTTCCTCATCATAACCAGAGCCACAGTCTGTGCCCTCCTGGCCTCAAGGGGCTACTGCGAAGACACAGGGGAGCAAGGCCGTGAGCGGCCTTCTGGGTGCAGGCCTGTGGCCACAGCACTGTGCTGGGCACAGTCCCACCTCCAGGCCCCATGGGTTGTGTTTGGAAGACACAGGACACACACGGTGTCCTCACTTCTCTGAGCCTAGTTTCCTCACCTCAAAAATGGAAAGAAGAGCATGGCTGGGACTAAGGTGTTAAATTTAAGAAGGAATCAAAAAACTCAGCAATTAAGATAAGTATTATTTTAATGCAATGTTTTTAAGAAGTCGAAGTTAATGCAAAAAAAGTCCATGATGAACAAAATGTTAAAATTTTAAATAAGGAAGGGAGCCGACCCTACACTAACACACTCACCTGCCCTCGGCTCAGCCCTTGGAATAGAAGCACTTACCTGGAGGTGCTGGGGGAGATTTAAATGAGATTAAGCATGTAAAATGCCTATCACGGTGCCCCCACCCATAAAGGGTCCCTGTTCCCCAAAGGAAAACAGGTACAAAACGGTGTAGGTTTTCAGCGCTGTCACTAGGGGGCAGAGACTGGCGGCAAACGTCACGCAATGGTCCTTTGCAAGAATCAGCCAGCCCATCAGCCTTCCTCTCCCTCTGGTGTCCCTTCCTCTCCCTGTCCCCAGGCTCCAGCTACTGATTGCACATTTTTCATGCCATGCCTTTGACGGGGCAGTTTCTTCTGCCTGGAATGCCCATCCTTCCTGGTGAAAGTTCTGTTTATAACAAGATTAACCAAAAAGGAAAGAGAGAGAGAGAGAACTTCTTGGGGGCACTTACTTTGAGACAGTGTGAGTTCAGTGTCCCTCAACAACCTAGCGGCTGAGTTGCATTGCCCCCATTTGACAGATGAAGAAACTGAGGCTCAGAGAGGGTACAGACTTGCCCAGGGTCATGCATCTAGTCAGAGGTTGAGCTGGAATTTGAACCCTGGTTTGTCTGAATCCAGAACTCATGGCTTTTCTACCACGAAGATCACTTTGTAAACATAACCTGAGCCTCAGGAGAAACCCCAAGTCAGCCAGCAGAAGGGGAGGGAAACAGATTCAGAGAAAGTCTTTGGAGTGACAGCCTCACCCAGAGCCTCTCAGCAGCCCATCTCTGCTCCAGGCCTTCCCCAGGGGTGCAGAGGGAAGGGGCCCCTATGACTCCAGTTCTCTGGGCCAAGGGGAATGGGCCAGGCTGCAGGCAGCTGTTACCGGGATAAGAGCTCTATGGATCTCTTCTAGAGACTCCAGGCTCTGGTGGACGACCTGGTTCATCTTGGAGAAGGCCTCAAGACGCTTCTGGATGTCCTGGCCGACTGTGAAGAGCTTCCCATAGTGCTCCACCATGGCCTCCACCACGGCCTCCTCCTGGGCCTCCTCTGGCTCCTCCCTTTCATTGGAGCCTATGGAGACAGTGCTATAGTGGGACAGGTGGGCAGGAGAGCTGGCCCTCGCTTGCCCCCTGCAGTGAGTGATGCTAATAAGGTAGACCGAGCTTGTGCTGTTGCCCCAGAACTCCAGCTGGAGCCCCAAAACTGAGGGGTGCCAGACAGTGCATGCAGGGCTCACTGTCAGACAGCAGCTGTCAGGCCCCATCACCTACCTCCCACCCCTTCGAACGAAGCATCAACATTGAAAGGCTGCCTAATGGGGTCTCAGATTTTGGATCCAGGCTGCCTGGGGAGGCAGGAGACTGCCCCCGAGGAGAAACTGCTGATTGTGGGAGCCTGAAAGAAGAGGACAGGAATTGTTGCCATCCTGAGTGACAGGGTCCCCAGCTCTGATAGTCACTCATTCTGGATGGGCTGAACAGGGTTAAGTTGCTGAATTAGGAAGGCCCCAGACCATGAAGCTACCAGAAGCAGCACTAGTGCTGGGTCTGCTTTAAGCCCCATGCTTGACCTGGAGCTCTACACCCTTCCTTGGCTTGGTGCTTAAGGCTCTTTGGTGCTGCTCAACCTTCCAGTCACATCTCCCAGCACCCCCTGCCAGGTTCTGGTGCTCCAACACACTGGAACTCACTATCCCCAAACCCACCATGCAGGGCCCTAACTCCAGCCTATGTTTGTGCTATATTCTCTGCCTGCAATGCCATTCCCCTTTGCAGGGCTCATTTGAGCCCCATGAGAGGCCACCTCCTCTGTGAAGCCTTCTCTGAGGACTTCCAGGGCTGAGTTCTTGGGGCTCCCAGAGCTCCACAGCACTTAGTGCGGTGGCTGTAAAGTCAGACCAGAGTCTGAGACCTGGACCCACCACTTCCTGGCTAGGTGATTTTGAACACGTTCCTTAACCTCTCTGAGCATGGATAACACAGTTCTCTGAAGCTCATAAGGCAGGGTAAAAAAGATTTACTAAAAAACTTAGTATAGAGTAAATATTTAATAAATGGTAATAGTTATTTTTATTATTGATGATGTTGAGGTGATAATATGATGACAATAAAAATACATGTTTGTCTCCCCTCTTCCCTTTCCTAACAAGTTTTCAGCACTTGTAACAGTGGACTTTGGTATAAACCATGATAGAACAAAACAAAATACAAAAACCCATTCAGATGTCTGTGTAATTTTAGTTGAAAATAGAAAAACACAAATCAAAGCCAAACAAAATACTAGTAATAGTAGCTCACATTTACAGGGTGCTAGATAAATGCCAGGCCCCATGCTTATAAAAGATGAGTTCATCTAATCCACATAACTATTGCTGTTCCCATTGTAAGATACAGAAACCAAGACCTTGAGAACCTGCCATATGCCACATGGTTGGTGCTGGCAGGCCTGGGGTTCCCCAGGCAGGCTGGCTCAGCATCTGTGCCCTTCCCAAACACAGTGCCATCGGCCTTTGTGGATCCCCATTCTGAGATGAGCTTGAGGCCCAGTGAGGCCACACACCATGCTCCACTCCTGAGTCTAGGAAGTGGCCACAGACAGGACAGGCTTTCTGAGGAAGCTACATACATACCCTTGGGGATTTTCTCAAGAACTTTAATCAAATAGTCTTCAAAAAGCTTGTGCCTCTCAACCTCTCTCTTCAGCTTCCTCTGCCTGTGGAGACATTGCAGGGATGGTGTGAGCCAGACGTGAGAATGTGGTTGGGAGGCTCTCAGATCGCGACCCCTTGCAAGACCACCCTCTGTGATGTCCTGCTCAGAGTTGTGCTAGCTGGCCACTACCCCATCAGTGGGCCACTCACTTCAGTCTCGCCAGCCCATTTTACTGCTGAGCAAACTGAGCCACAAAGAGGTGCCTGTGGTCAGGCTGTGAGGTAGGGGCCCCAGGGAGAGTGAAACTGGCTTATTCTGGCGCAGGGGTCTACAGTCCCTCGCCTGGAGGCCGAGCAGGTGCTGGGTGGCTTAAGCCCCTATTAGCTGGTGACCTGGAAGGTGTTGCAGCTCTCTGTGCCCATCTGTGGTGGGGTAATGAGATACCCTCCCTCACACCTGGCCGGGACTACGCCTGGGGAACCTAGCACCTCAGTCTGAGGTCAGGGGTCCCCGCAGCCCTTAGAAGGGAGACGGCCACATGCTGTTGCCCAGCCATGTATGACTCTCAGGAGATCCCTAAGTAAGATGAGTCTCCAATAGGTGCCACTCTGGGCCTAGTCAAGGTCAGCAGTCAAGGGCAGAGGGCAGAGTAGGCCTGCCCCGGACAGCAGGCTGAGCTGACTGGGTAGGCATCTCTGAGTGACTGCAGAGTGACCCAGGGAAAGCTACTCTGCCTCTTGGGCCTCACTTTCTCATCTACACAGTCCTGAAAAATGCAGGAAAAAATAGTCTTTTCTTATGAATACTACATGGGGCCCTATGAGCCACAGTGCTAAACCTTATTGAGGAAGGAAGCCCTTATCGAATCTTATGGAAGGGTTGGGCCTTTTTTCCTTAAACATTGCTCAGGCACATCCATTTACATCTAATTCGGGCATCTGTGGGCAGCCAGAAATTGAAGGGCCGCCTGGGGGGCGAGGACCCAGGGTCTCCACTCAGAGCCAGGTGACAACCTTACAGGTTGACTTTAGGGGGCTGGGCTGACAGGTGCACAGGGGTGACCACCCACAGCCCTGCCTTCGTGATGGGAGACCCTGCCTACGGAGGGCTGGGACTGGCCCAGGGTCTGAGGTCAAGGGACAGGAACCAACTCCCCACCCCCCTCACCAACCCTCCCAATTTACTTCCAGGTGCCACTCTCCTTCTTGCCCATTTCCTGGCCTGGCATTTTAGCTCAGTCCCAGCCACTCAGCCCCCTGCAGGTGGCACAGGGAATGAGGCAGGGGGCCCAGAAGGGAACAACTCGTACTTGGCCTGGAGCTGGCAGAGTTCCTGTAACAGCACCTGCCGGTATCTGTCTTTGTCGCCAGTACTGCTCAGACCAGACCCCTGATGTGTGTCCATGGCCACTGGCATTGCCCCTCACCATTCCAGGCCTCTTTGGAGGACAAGGACCATGGGGACTGGGCAGAAAGAAGACTGATGGTGACAGCAACAATCGGGGCAGCAGCTTTGGTTTTCTGACACTCCCGACAGTCCTTGGAGGTCAGGGTCCACTCTCACTTCATAGAAAAGGAAACAGGTTCAGAGGGGTCCAGTGACCAGCTCAGGGACCTACAACAGGACTGGATTTGGACTCGGGATTCATTAAATCCGAAGCCTGAGGTCTTTGAGCTGCACCTTAGCTCTGGAGGAGCCAGATGTGCCATTCTATAGCAGCGTTATGGCTCTGCCACCCCATAACTGGGACCACCCCATCGCCACTGAGTCCTGAGAGCTGGGAAGCCCTTATCGAATCTTGGAAGATGCCTGGGACTTCCAACAGGGGCTGGTTTCCATGGCTTTCCATCTGCCTCTCCATCCTCAAGAATCAAGGTCCTTAGAGAGGACACTCCGTTGGCTGAGCCTGGGTCATGTGCCCACCCCTTGGTGTGACTGACAGTCACATCACAGAGTCCTAGGGACAGCGCTGGGGCCTGGTTCAGAAGCTGCCCACATAGGGAGAAAGCATCTTTGTCGCCTATCTGTACCCACCCATCCCTCCACCCATTTATGCATTAAACCAACGTCACAGACTCTGAGCATACACAGAGCTTATCGAGCCAGAGTGGGGTCCGAGACAGACACTGAGTAAGCTCATGGTCAAGCTTGGAAGGTGGTCTGGTTACCATGTAGTTTTGACCCAGCCTTGCCAAGAGTTTCTGCACGGCTCGCCTAAGTCTGATTCCCAGTTATGACCAAGAGAAGACAGTGTCCCTGAGGGTGTCACTCATTGACCACCTCCTGGGCAGCCCCAGCACGGGGAGGAGCGGGGAGAGAAGGTGGGGGGCTGCATGCTCAGCTTTTCCAGCCCCGAGCGTCAGGCAGACGCACACGAGCGCAGGGAGGAGGAAGGGCCTAGCTGACTCACTCACGCTCCAGGAGCACAAAGCCACACCTGGGCCGTGACATCACAATGCTGGCCCTGTCCTTGTGACTTATCTATTGCAGGATCCACCTGTGGGTGGGGGGCCAGATTCTCCGTGGCTCTGTGGCTCTCCTCACCCCCATCTCCCTGGTTCAGTTCCCAAGGAGAACGGGGAGAGGAGCATCGGTGACCTTAGGGAAGACTTGGGCTAGTTCTGTCTTTCTCTCAAGCTTGGCCACCTGTAGGTAAAGTGGAGTCATTCTTGATGCCCCCACTTTGTGGGCTGCCCACATTCCCCTGGCCTGGCCTGGGATGTTCCCTTTTACTGCCTTCTACCTGATTTCAGGTGGTGGCAGCTGGGGCACTTACCTAGCTGGGGTACTCAGCAACCCATGAAAGCTCAGCCCCACCCACAGCTTAAGACCATGCCTGGCCCAGGGACAGGGAGTGGGCCAGCTAAAGAAGCCTTCAGGACCTAGGCCTGGGACCTGGTTCTGCCTTTTGGATCAAAGGCTGGGACTGGGCTGGGGCTGGGGCAAGGGCAAGGCGAGGGATTGGGCTCGTTGGGATTCTGGGATGGGCTGGCTTCTCCTTCTACTCCTCAGCAGCTCCCTCCATGACCCCTCATCAGAAGGCAGTGGATCCTGCCAGCCCAGGAGGCACTGAGCAAGTCCCAGGGGAGCGGTCTCTGTTGACCCTCCATGGTTCTGGAGCCCATCAAATGTTTGTTGAGCACCAACTGAGAAATGAAGGCGAATGGGCCTGGTTCCGGCTTTGGGTCCAGACGAGATAGGGAATGCTGGTGCCGAGGAGAGAGCCCAGGGTCTAGGGCTGCCCAGAAGGTCGGAGCCAGCCTGGGGTGGGGAGAAGCATTGGAGTTGACAGTGTCTGAAGTGGTTCTTGGGAATAAGAATGAATAAAGAAGTAAGGTAGGAAGGGCATTCCTGGTAGAAGGCACAGCAGGGACAAAGGTTCAGAGGCACAAAGTGGCCTGCGTGGCCTGTAAGAACTGTATGTAGGCAGATCCTTAAAAACAGAAGATGAAAGAGTGGGAGTGGTTTGGGGTGAGAGTGGAGAAGCTGTCAGCAGGAGCCATAGTATATGGGCCAGGCTCTCTGGTTGCCTGCAACAGAAACCCACCAGGCTACGCGGGCAAAGAGGGCATCCATGGAAGGCTGTGAGGGAGGGCACAGAATCAGAAGGAAAGCTAAAGACCCAGGCTAGGCGAGGACAGGGGCCCAGGACACCCCTAGAGATTCAGGCAGCAGGAATTCAGGGGCTACCCCCCAAATGAACCCTCCCCAACCACTTTCCATCGGCCTCTCCATCCTCAGGTTTCTTAGAGACGTCGCCTAGTTGGCTGAGCCTGGGTCACGTGCCCGCCCCTTGGTTTGACTGTCAGTCATATCATAGGAGGCTGTCACACCACATTGGGGGCTGCAGGTTTCCCAGGGCAAATCCCTACTCGGAGAAGGAGAAATGGATGCTGAGCTCTCCACAGGGAGGCCCAGATAAGCCAGGCCAGGGACTTCGGGCTTTATCCTGAAGGCAACAGCAGCTGATGGGTTTCTGCTGAGGGCGTGGTGGTCAGGCTGACATTTTGGAGGTGTTCTTGCTCAGAGTGGACAAGAGGCAGCGAGGCCCGCCCTGGTAGTCGCTAACCTTTGTTGACACAGTTCCAAGCACTTTCCCAGGGGTTAACTTAATATGCCACACCCACGAGGTAGAGCCGTCACTTCACAGGTGGGAAACTGAGGCCCCCAGAGGTTTAGTAACTTACCCAAGGTCTCACTGCTGGGAAATTGCTGAGCTGAGATGTTAACCCAGGAAACCGGGACTACAGAACCATCTGGGAGGTTGAGTTGCTGGGACTTGGATACAGACCCAGTGAGGGTCCTACAGGGTGTGACAGTGGGAGGCAGCTCGTGGGGAGACTTCCAGCAGCTCAGGCCCTAAACCACTTGACCCAGTACAGCCACGGGCAGAGGGAGAGGTGTAGGGATGGTGGAATGATTGCTTCCCAGTGAGGGTTTTATCTTTGGCCTGAAGTGTCCTGTCCAGTGTCCAGAGAGCATGAGGACAAGGCTGGGAGAGAGACTGTGGCTGCTCCTGCGAGATTTTCCCTGTCAGGCCATAAGGAACGACTGTCCTCATTGCCAGTGATTGACACCTATCATGGATTTACCCTGCCTGGCCCTTTGCCTAAAGTCTCTCACTTACTTCTCAAAACAATCTTCAAGGTGGTGGCAGCACTGCTCCATTTTGCAGATGAGAAAACTGAGGATCCAGGAGGCGAAGTAACTTGCCAAGGACACGTGGCTAATAATCGGTTCCAGGGCTGGCCCAGTGCAACATAAAAATGCTCGACTCCCATTCAGAAAATTAAGACTTTCATGTCGGCAACAGCAGAACATAAAACCAAACACGGCTGTCCTGAGCACAGCTCCCCGCACCTGCACCTGCTCTGTGCTGGGATCTGAACCCAGGTCTGCAGACTCCAGAATCTGTTCTTTACCTCCACCCCACTCGCTCCCTAACCTGCTACAGGCCTCAGAGCCCTCTTCACTGCTCTGGTTCCTCCTCTCCCCCGCCACACCCTTGCCCAGCAAATTGCAGATCCCACCCTCCCCGATTAGGGGAAGAATCAGGGGCTTACATTGGGGCTGAAAGGAGCTTTAAAAGAGAGGAGACCAAGGCTGAGAGAGGTGGGAACTGCCAAGGTTACACAGCTGGTGAGGGGCCCAGGTCTCGGACCTCCCAGCCGGCCTCTGTTCCCTGGGCTTTGTGAGAGAGACCCAAGGCGAGGCTGCCTATTGCAGACAGCTGGGAACCTTGGGAGCTGGGATCCCGCTTCAAGGGCAGAGCCACAATTAAATGGCAATAGAATCTCCACGGCCCCTTTTAAAGCTTTAACAAGGACTCCTGGGGCTGGAATTTGACCCCAGAGCTTGAGTCTCACGGCACAGCAGAAGGATGGGCCAGATCGGGCCTCCAGCCCAGAATTCCAACCCCGGCTGCCCTGCAGCCCCAAGTGCCCCCACTGAGGACATGGCGAGCCTTCCCCAGCAGTAAATGATGCTGAAGGTGCAGAGTGAATCTGTGGAGCTAAGCAAGACTGCCAGCTGTGTGACCTTAGGGAAAGTACAGATCCTCTCTGGGCCTCAGTTTCCTAAAATACAAAGTGGAGATAAATGCACCTAGGATTAAATGAGATAATCCACATGGAACATTTAGCATCTCGTTTTTTAAAATTAACGTATGTGTTCGTGTGTCTGTGTATGTGTGTGTGTGTGTGTGTGTGCCAGTGCATGTGTGTGCAGAAGAAAGTCTAGAAAGGTGGGAAAAAACTTTGCAGCCTTATCTTAGAGGCAAGGATGAGGGGAATTTGCTGGAAATTTGCTAAGACCTGACACTGCTTAGATCCCCTCAGCCCTCCCTCGAGATAGACTCTCAGAGACCTATCCCTTCCTCTCCCTCCCAGCCTGGGTACTGGAGGAGGCAAGTCCCAGGGCCCAGGAAGCTCTGCTGTGGCTGCTGCTCCTATGAGACCCCCAGCCTGGCTTTTACACCCTCATCACTATTCTGCACCAGAGAAGGTCTCAGCAAAACTCACTGGTTCTGCTTCCAAAATCGCTCAAATCCATCCACTGGCTCGCCCTGGTCCAAACCCCTATCTCTGCAGCGTGGACCAGTGCAGCACCCTTCCCTGCTGGTCACCCAGCTTCTCTGTCCCCTGCATGCCATTCTCCACCCAGTAGCCAGAGAGAGTTCTCCTTAAAGAACAAACCCAATCTCCCCATTTCCCTGCCTAAAACCAGTGTTATGCAGGTAAATCATTAACCATGTTGCTGCCCAGAGGACAAAGCCATGATTTGTGGTGCTTGCCACTTTCCATGGTGTAAATGCTCCCACCATGGTTGATTTCAAGCTACTAATAGTTAACAACCTACTTGCAAAAGGCCTGAAGATTTAAGAGATGGTTTTCAGGGGCTGGTATGAGTTGTTTGTAGCACAAAGCTGTTTGAAATCCTCCAATAATTACAAATGAAGGTCAAACCCTGGCTGACCAGGCCCTGAATGATCTGGCCCCCACCTTGGCCATTCCTCCCACGCTGGTATTCCCCTGCCCTACCCTAGGGCCTCTGCCCAGAGCACTGTTCTCCCAGCTCTTCATAATGTTCTCTAAGCTCTCTCATTCTTCAGGTCTCAGCTCAGATGCTACCACCTCAGAGTGGCCTACCCTGACCATCCCAAATCTCCCTGGCTCCAGCTTACTCTTGGTTTCACCTGTCCTTGTCGAGTTCTGTATTAGCACTCATTACTCCAGATTATCTCATTCCTACTGGAATGTGATCACCATGAGGGTGACAACTGGGACTAAATGGTCTCTGCTGGACGCACAGCAAGCGCTCAACAGATGTATGGGTGTAAGCAGAGCTTTGGAGATATACAGCTTTGGGTCTGCGTCATTGCTCCCCCACTAACCATCTGCATAACCATCAAAGAGTCAATCTCTCTGAGCCTCAGTTTCCTCATCTGTAAGCTGGGACAATAGTGCCCATGTGATCGAGCTGTGAGGACCTAAAGAGGACATAGATAAGGTGCTCAGTACAGTGTCTGGTATTATTAGGGCCTCAGAAAATGAGAACTTGCATATATTCAGCAACAGGGAGCTCATTCCCTCCCAAGATAGCCATGTTCACCACTGGGTCACGGCTAGAACATCTGCCCTTCCTTATGTACAGTCCAAATATGTCTTCTTGTGGTATCCCTCCTTTAGGCCTAGTTCAACTGCTTCTCCACAGAGTCTCTTGCTATTGTAACTACTCATTAATGTTAGATTGATAAGAGTCGTATTTCAGCGTAGCAGGGATACTAGAGGCAGATATGACCTCCCTCAGCATCTCCTCCCCAGTCATGAACTGCCTGGCCTTGGGCGAGTTCCTCACTGAGCCTCATTTCCTCTCTGTGAAATGGGGTTAACAATACCTACCTTGTAGGTAGTTGTGGGATTAAATGAGCTGATATTTACACATACACTTAGCACCTGGCACATAGTAAGTGCTCAAAAAAAAAAAAGAAGCTGCTGTTAATCCTATTATTCTGCCTGGTGAGATCCACTCCCAGATCCAACCTTTGAGCCATTTTTGGGTCCCCAGTTGTTGCTATTTAAGGCCACGCCCTGTCTTGAACACTCTAGCCAAGCTGGAAAAAGGGCCAGTTCTGTCTGGATCGCCCACTCCACCTTCACCCCCAGCTGTAAGAGGGTGACTCAGCACTTTCTAAAGTCTTGGGGGCGGGGGGCAGGCGAAATTACCTGACCCTGGGTGGTCACTCCATCCACTGAGCTTGATGGGTGAGGCCCTCAACCCTTGGGACATGAGCCGCCCGAGCAGGGGCTGAGTTCCCAGCCAGGATGACTTTTGCCAGCTCCCTGGGTGGCCTAGACCCAGTCCTCTCTTTATTATCTTTTTTTTTTTAGGGAGTCCTGATGTTCTTAAAAATGCTGGCGGTGGTGGGCGCATGCAGCTGAGGAGACCAGCAGAAGCAGCAGTGAGAAAAGCAGAGAGCCAGGAGGGCATGGTGTCCTGCGAGCAGAAAGAGGGAGTGGGGGGACCAATTCCTAACCCAGCCCCAAGGCCCCTGCTGGGCCTGTGACTGTGGGCAGCATTCACACCTGGGATTATGTCACCTCTCATGGCCAAAGGGATTCTGCAGATGTAATGAAGGTTCCATGTCAGTGGACTGTGAGACAGGGTGACCTCTCGAGTGGGTCTGACCTACTCCCATGACACCTGGAGTCAGAGCATCTTCTCTGGCTGGTAGCAGAACAAGTCCGAGAGATTCGTGTGTGAGAGGGATCCAGGTGAGGGAGGCTGGGATGCAGGGCTCGTGAGGCAAAGACCCCAGAGGCCTCCAAGAATGGTCTCCAGCCAATAGCAAAGAATCAGGGACCACCTTCCTGCGGCTGCAAGAAGCTGACCTCCGCCAACAACCTGAACCAGCCTGGAAGCGGCTCCTTCCCCCGAGGCTCCAGATAAGAGCCGGGCCTTGATCTCAGGTCCCCCACCCTGACCACTCGGTGCACACCCCAGGCTTCCACCTGCCAGCACCTGCTTGTCTCGCCCGGGCCCCCTTGGCCACAGGAGAGGCCACAAGGGTCAGAGAATAACACCATCCCAAGAGCAGCCCTCAACCACCGACGTCCCTGCAGGGTTAGGCCCCAGCTGCCCGCGGTGGCAGCTCCTGAGAACACAACTTGTTAGCTGACTTCCCTCTTCCGTCTCACTTCCCTTCCCCTCTGCCACCTATGGCAGGATCGCTCCCCAAATCCACAGTGTGCGCTCTGGGCCTTGTCTCGGGGTCTGCTCCTGGGCCAAGAACTCAAACCAAGAATCGCTGCCTTATTACTTTGGGGCTTCCAGGAGGTCCCTGCTCCTGGGGCCTCCTCTAGGACCCTCCAGAGTGCTGTCGTTTCCCGGCAAGAGGGACTTCTTCCTGAGAACAGAGCTGGGCGACATTCCCCTGCTGGCCTGAAGTTAGAAGTGGCCAGGTGACAAAGTGCTGGCCAGGATGACATGAGCGTAACATCTACCGCTTCCAAGCCTGGCCCACAGAAATTCTCCATGTGTCCCATCCACGCTGCTTCCTCTCCCACCACAATGTAGATGAACACAGTGACCTCGGAAGTCACATAATTTTAAGATGACAGAACCCCCCATGGAAGGAGCCTGGGTCCCTGAATCCTTGTTGTGGGGAGAGCCATTGGCCAATGAAGACTACAGCCTGTGTGTAGATTTTCAAGAGAGAGAAATAAACCAGTGTTTGAGCCACTGTTGTTTTGAGATTTGTTACAGCAGCAAATCTTTACTAATTCAGAGGACGAGAGGCTGGGCCTCTGAGGTGGGCAGAACCCAGCCCAGTCGCGACCCTGTTACTTAGTGTCTGAGTCCATGAGCAGGTCATTAGTTAATCTCACTGTAGGCCACCCTACAGGAATGACTGTCCCTGTTTCATGGGTGGGAAAGTGAGGCCCAGAGTCAAACGGCTAGGAGGTGACAGAAAGGGAGTTCAATCTGACTCCAAACCCAGTTTGTAGTTCTCAGCAGGCTCCAGGTCCTTCTAAGCCCTCTCTCTCCAAATGTCGTTGTCAGCTGTCAACCCCCTCAGGGCTCTGCTCTGACCTCAGAGTTGATGCTGAGAATTCTGCCACATCCCTGCCCATAGCCAGGCCTCTTTATGAGAGCAGGGACCTGGCATGCCTCTCTCCACAACCCTGGGGGCATTTTAGGGGCTGATGCCAGGCATCTGGGGAGATGTCTCAGTCAATCTCATCTCATCTTTGGGCTGTGTTCCTGTCCCCAGGAAAGCCCCCCACTGCCCCAACATGAGAAAGAAGCAGCCCCTAGCTTCATCTCCGTGTGACACGTTGTAGCGGCCTCAAACCCACAGAATCCTCTAGTCAGGGGTGGCTGGAAGTGTCCCATGATCTGAGGGACACATTAGCACACCATTCCAGGGCCCTACAAAGGGATTACCAGATTTAGAAAGAAAAACATAGGATGCCCAGGGGGACACAGACACCTTGCCTGCCCAACAGGCAAGAGACTTCCTGGGTCAGAAACCAGGCCACTGGGCACTTCAGCCCTGAGATTATCTTCAGGCTCCAATAGTCCCTCTCTGGGACATGCCGACCAACAGATACCTGATCCCCGGGCCAGGCATTGCTGCTAATTATAGGCCCAGGAGGGCCAGCGGGCCAGCCAAGCAGGGCCATAAAATAGGCCCAGCAACAACAAGAAAAGTCAGCTCTCATCCCAGGAGCCCAGGGGCTGGCAGTGCCTGTCACTGCAGGGCACCCACCCCAAGAGTACAGCCCTGGCTGTTGGCAGGCCCTGGTGTGTCCAGGTCACACGCTCTGCCAGGCCAGGCCAGGCCAGGAGCTATGACAGTGCAGTTTGGAGCTGGTGCTGGTCAGCTTCGATGGCACCAGAAAGTTTGGGAAATATGGAAGGAAAGGAAAGGATAGGGAGAGGGAAAGAAAATTTAAAATCGAACAGATCAAACTTGGAAATAGATCTTACAGGCCTCCTCCTGTCTCCTTAGCTGTGAAACGAAGATGCCACATCCACCCCTCCGGAGGATGTGAGAGAGCACATGCCCCCACCTTCCTCACCCTGGGTAACCTCGGGCCAGGAGTCCCCAACAGCCTCCTCATGGCATGTACAAGACCACGTGTGTGCATGTGGAGAGTCCATGAGCACAAAGATCAGCAGCAAACACATACGGTAACTGAGTTCTGCCCTCCAGCCCATGACCTGTGGTGGGAGGTTGAACACCAGGATTCAGAGACTCTTCCAAAATCATTGTTGTCCCATTTTTTATTTCTGGCTTTGAAAGTATTTAGGTAGGTTTGGTTTGAATTCCATCTATTTACAATTAGTTTTTAATCTCTGAGAAGAAAGATATGTGGTACAGCATTGTATGCTCAGTCTGGTTTCGGAGGCACTCCGCGTTCGGAGGGGCCTATATTCTTTACAGCTCCACAGTGCAGCCCCTTCCTTCTTCTCTCAGGGCTCCAGGCAGGAAAAAGATTTGCATAGAACTTTTCAGAAGGGCCAAGGCCGGCACCCTGGTGGCTAGCCCTAAGTTCTTTGTAATGTGTCAGGTGCCTCTCACCCCACATGAGCACCAAAAAAGAAACAGAGACCTCATTAGAAAACAAGAGACTTCAACAATTAATATTTTTATAAGACTTGTTCATTTGTGGATTACATTCATCTCTTTTCCTGACTTAAAGAACGTAAGGCATGTGTGTGCACGGTGCATGTGATCCAAGCATAGTGGGTGCACATGCGCCTGTGTGTGTGTGTGTGTGGGTGGGTGTGGGTGTGTGGGTGTGTGGGTGTGTGGGTGGCTGTGCCTGCCTGAATGCACCAGCTTCCAGCAGGGGGCCTGGCCCTAGCAGGGCTGAGACCCACCAGGGCCCCAACTTTCCTGCTTAATGGAGAAACTTCCCCCTTCATGGTGACCACCGAGGCTGTTCCCTCTGCTTTGCTCAAACCATGGCTACTTTTCCTTCTGCCGGTGACCTTCAGGGCTGGTTTACAAGCCCCGTTGAATGAGCCATTCCTGTAACAGTCACAAGGCACTTGAAATCCAAACACCTGGCTCTCCTGACAGCAGCTATTCCCAAAATCCACAGCCACCCTCAGGGATGGAAGGAGAGCCTGCCCTACCCCTCCTCCGCTCAGTGCAGATCTCCTCCCCACAGGCCCTCCTGCCGGGCTTTCTCCACCATGGCACCGTGGGCATTTAGACCGTTAATTCTATGTTGCGGGGGGGCTGTGCATCATAGGATATTTAGAAGCATCCTTGGCCTCTGTCCACCAGATGCCAGTAGCACCACCCCGCCCTCAGTTGTAGCACCAAAAAATGTCTCCAAGAATTGTCTTCTAGGAGGGAAATTGTTCTCAGTTAAGAACCATTGTTTCCAACTAGCCACCATCACCTCCATCTCCACCAGGATGTTTAAGGTAACAGCTCTACCATTTGTAAGTCTTCATTCTAATATAGATGTGTATAATGTATATTAATCATTGCAGCCTTCCTATGAGACATGGTCACTGTCATTTCCCCCATATTGTAGATTAGGAAGCCAAGGCTCAGAGAGGTTAAGTAACTTGCTCAAGGTCATACAGCTATCAAGTGATGTAGTTGGCAGATGACTCCAGTCTAGGCTCTTAGCCACTGGGCTCTACAGGGACATCTGGGGCAGTCACCTTACCAGCAAGTCTGTGCTGGGAGTGACCCCAACTTGAACTCTTGGAATGGGAACAAGGGGGCACAATGACATTGACACTCAGATTGTCTGTGCCTGTAGTCTGGAGCTGTTCACCATGGCTTGTGGTCTACTGCAAACCCAACCTCCCCACACCCAAAGCCTTTGTGGGAGTCTCCAGGAATAGCAGGCATCTTAATTGTGGAAGTCCAGCCTGTCTTCTGGGCCCGATCTCTCTGCTGTGGTGGGGTTCCTGCCAAACGCCCCAACACCTTGAGATTTAGAGTGCACAGCACGAAGTGATGACCAACCACTAGGATCACACTGTAAGCTTGGGCAGGAGCTGTGGAAGGGCCTTGGTTCCTCCACAGGATGGGGACACCTCCCTCACAGGATGGCTGTGCACGTGCCTGGGTCCCAGGAGGGGCTGGTAAACCGGGGCATCTGTCCATCCCTTCCCATCCCCGGATGTCAGGATCCCTGATCTACCCCCTGTGTGCCCAGCGCTGCCTCATGAGCCTTAGAACCCTGGCCCTCTCTGCCAGAACAGGCCTGGGACCTTGCCAGGAGTGTCAGGCCTGGCTGACACGTCTGCAATGTCACACCACCGACTGCTTTGGATTCTCTGAGAAGCGAGGCAGAGCTGAAAGCTGAAGCCTGAGAGAAGCCAGACACCCTTCAGCTGGCAGCTGCCACACAGGTGCCAAATGGGTGACAGCTGAGTATCTGGAGCAGCAACTTCGCTCTCTGTGAGCTCTGTCTCCAGTGTGGCTGGGCCAGGGCCTGCGGTCCCGGGGCCTCTGCCTTATTCTCTCCACTGCCTTTATGGAGGGAGCCGCATGCAACCTGGCCCCTGCTCTGGGGCGAGCAGCCAGCCAGGATCTGCTGCTTCCAGAAGGATGTGCAGTGTCCCTGTGGCCAGTGGCTAATCCCCGGGAAGAGTGTGGGCCTGCTACAGGCCCATCTTGTGTGGGAGAGGATTTTCCCTGGCTCTGCTTTCAACATGTTTATGTTCATGCAAAACCTGCTCCCAGCAGCTAACTCGGGCATGTGGAGGTTCAATTTTGTTCCTGAGTTCCTAGGGGTCACTCAGGCACGGTGAGATCAAGCCACAGAGGGGTCAAGTGACCTAGCCAGGCCACAGAGTCAGCAGCTTCCAGGTCGGATCAGCTCAAGGCCACTGGACGCCCCACCTGACCCACAAGAGATGCCTCCTCCACTCCATGGCCCCTGCAGGTGGCAGATAGGGAGGAAGTAGGCCCATGGATGTGCGTTTCCCGGGTGGACTGGGCCCTGGGTGGACTGTTTGAGCTCTGGGACCTCATTTAAATTCCCTAACAGTCTTGGGGGAGAGGAGTCGTCACTCCTTCATCTCAGAAGATGAAACTGAGACTCAGGAAGGTCAGGGCTGTGGCCAGGGTCTGCAGCAGGCAGGGGATGAGCTGGGATTATCTGAGAGCAGTGCTGCTGCTGGGAGCAGGATGAGGTGGTGCTAACTGCGATGGCACGTGGGTGGCATCTCCAAGCAAGGAAGATGTTGTCTGCACAGGGTTGGCCAAGCATGCCCAGCATGTCCCCACCAGGCCCAGGACACCTCCAGGGGCAAGACACTCCTTGGAGAAAGTCAGAGCTCACAGTCAGAGCCCACAGACAGATAGGGCTGGGGCCACGGGTTTCTGCTGTAGATGGCTCCTTAGCCAGGGGCTGTGGCCCTGGAGGGGAGCAGCGAGGATCGCACTCTGCGCCTGCGGTGGGATAACTCAGCGCTGCCCGTGGGGGGTGGTTGGAGATTCCCAGGAGGGAGAGCGGCATTTAGAGCACGAGACTATGATGTTGGCTGAGCTCGGTCATGCCCTTCTGTCCTGCTGCTTCGTCCTGGCCACTGTTGCCTGAGGGGTCAGTCATGGCCCAGGAAGGCCCTGGCTGGCCAGCTGCAAAGGGCCTAATGTCTCACGATGGAATTTGCACCTTGGATCTGCTAATGTTGATGAAAACCCTGATAAGATCTTCTGTTCCTCCCTTTACATGCCTGTGGGGTGTTGGGGAGAACGGGCCAGGATCAGGCAGCCCTCCGCCAGTCCCCAGGGGCCCTGCTGGTGGTGTCGCCTCACCCCACTCTAGGGTGTCACAGGGCATGAGACTGACCTGCGCTCCTCCCACCAGAGGGGTGAAGGTTCCGCCCTCACTCTGCTCTCTGTAAACAGAAACACTGTCTTCTCTCCCTGGAGTTTGCCTTAGCCCCCTGAGCTGGGAGGGTGAGCCGGGTGGGCTCTGAATGTACCAGAAGAAAGACACTGTCTGTTGACCACACCCCAAAGGGCACAGGGCCCATTTGAAAGAAAGGCATAGGGATGGGGCCCTTGTCTGCCCTCCCCACCCCCACCAACAGCAGTGTGTCCCTCCCCTTCAAGCACGCTGCCCGGGGTGAGGATCAGTATCTGGTCTGTTCCTGTTCATCTCTTGAGACCAAAATAAACTGATATCAAGAGGCAGCCAGGGCTGGGGCCAGGACGCCAAGGCTGAAGGGGTGCTTATTTTAGCGGGTGATATTCCAGCGCTGGGTCGGAGCGGTCCCAGCACTTGGCATTGACCCACATCCCAGCTCCCACCACCCCACTCCACCTCCTTTAATGGAAGAGGTGTCACCTTCATAAGGAAAATGTACAGAATCAGGTTCCCTTTCTGGGCCCTACTAGGTGTGGGACTCAGTGAACTGCCCCTCCAGCACACACACACACACACACACACACACACACACACACACCTTTATTCTTAGGAATTCAGATGAAATTAAACATGAAGGGAAGCCTGGTGTGTGTGTGTGTGTGTGTGTGTGTGTGTGTGTGTGTGGTCAAGAGCCAAGTTGAGGCTGGCAGACAGCACCACAGCCCTTCCCAATTCAGACCCAGGAGTTGTGTGGCTTGAGTGTGAGCACATCCATTCAACAGTTATTTAATTAGCACCTACTATGTGCCAGGCCCTGTTGTAGGTGCTGACAGGCAGCAGTGAACAGATGGGAGAGATAGGCAATAAACTCATGACAAATAAATATGTAACAGGTAAGGGGGTGGAGAGTGAGGAGGTTTCTAGTTAGGACTGGACAAGCAGAGCCCTTCTGGGGCCACGTGTGAGTCCTGGGGGCTTTTCTGTGGGGGTCACATCGTTCTTCTTGCTCCCCTGCAGGTCGACCAGTTGTTTGGTTTCTGCCTCTGCATCTCTCTCTCATTTATCCCTTCCTGTTCCCATAGAAACCCTGCCCAGAAGCCTGGTTCACAGGACCACCTCTGGGGCCTCTGCAAAGTTGGGGACCCTGAGAAGGCTCCAGAGATCATTGAGGCCAGGGCTTCTCAGATGCTCGACATAATTTGTCATTAGGGACATGCAAATTAAAACTGTACCAAGATACCACTAATGCCCACTAGAATGGACAATAAGAGAAAAGATGGGAAACACTAAGTGGTGGTGAGGACATGGAATACCCGAGGCTCTTACATGTGGCTGACGGGTACATTTACAGCAACTTTGGAAAACTACCTGGCAGTTTAAAGCCAAACATAGGCCTGTCCTTTGACCCAGCAACACCCATCTTAGGTGTCTACCCAACAGAAATGGATACATACTCACCAGAAGATGTGTACCTGAATGTCCATAAATGTCCCAAACTGGGAACTACCCAAATGTCCACCAACAGTAGAATAAATCAATTGGGGCATGTTCATGACATGGAATCCTACACAGCAATGAGAAGGACTGGCCCATAACTATTTGAAACAATACAGATGAGTGTCACAATATACTGTGGAATGAAAGAAGACACAGGTACGATTCCGTTCATATGAAGTTTGGAACAACCTGTGCTGCTAGAGGTCAGAAGAGCAGCCCCCTTGGCAGGAGGTGGTGGGCAGCGGGGTAGAGATGGGGCGGGAGCAAAAAGGGGCACTGGGGTGGTGGCAATATTTTCTCTTAGATACAGACGCTAGATATGTTCGGTTTGTGAAAACTGATCGAGCTGTACACTTAGGATTTGTGCACTTTTCTGTGGGTGGGGCTATACTATACCTTAATAAAAAGTTTTTAGAAGTCTGTGCTGTCCAGGCCGTGGCTCCGATGAATGAAACCAGAATCCCTGGGGTGGAGGCAGGTGCTCTAATATGCAGTCAGGGCTGAGAACCGTTCATTGTGGAGGTGAGTAACCTGCGATGTCAACCAATGGGCCAGCATGTCTTTGTCTCGGGCTCTGTGGACCTGTACCCATGCAGCACCAAGCCTCCCAATGGGGCTGAGTTAGGGGCCAGGAGAAAAGCACGTAGTCACCAATTTGTATTCGTGGCCTTGTGGGGCCCCTTGTTCTGTCCCAACATTTGGATCCCCGGTTACATGGGGGATAGAGCTGTGGATAAAGCATTGACCTTGTGTCAGGCAGATCTGCTTCAGATTTAAATCATCACTTATACATTGTGGGACTATGGGCACACTCTGCAACCTCTCTGAGCCTCAGTTTCCTCATCTGTGAAACGGGGTGCTGAAAGTACTTGCTGGGAAGGCTGTGCGAGTGCAGCAGGACAGTGTTGTCACTTATTAGTCAAAGTGTGCCAGGCCAGCCCCCTCTTCTGCTGTCCACCCCCAGAGTACTTTCCGTTCCCTGTGACTCTTTACCCACAATTTGGGCTCTTGATTTGCGAAGGCTGAGGCCAGGCACAAGTCAACAAGATGTGGAGAGTGAGTTTCCCCAGCTCTGTCGACTTTAAGAGGTTTGTTTGGCCTGGAGAGGAGAAGCCAGGCAGAGCGCCTCCTGAGAAAGCCAGACCTGGGAGGGGTCTGTGATAGAGAGCAGAGGGACTGCGCCCTGCCTCCAGCGGGGAGCCCCCGGAAGCAGCAGGACCCTAGGGATGCAGTCCATGGAGCCCACTAGAACTTCTCACTGCCCAGGAAAATCCCCAAGCAGTAAAGAGAATCGAATAGCCCCCCTCTCTGCCCTTCTCTCGTACACTCACCATGGCAGGTGGTCTGGGAGGAGCTCAGCTTGAGCCAACCTTGAGGGGCAGCCCAGCCACAATAGCTCAGGGGACTGTCCCAGCTGGGGAGATACACAGTTTAGCAGGTGCCAGAGTAGCTGAGAGACGGCCTGAGACAGATCCTGTCCTCCTGGCCTCAGCACCAGGTCAGAGCACCAGAACCTTGGCCAGACGCCAGGGAACCCTGTATTCACCGAGATTTATTTTCAGGTGGAATAGTCCATGTGAGTCTAAAGGCATGCCAAATTCTCCTGAGTTTGAGTTGATAAGAAATCATTTGAGTTGATAAGAAATCATAAATGCAGCATCCTGTCATAAATCCAATATCCTCCGAGGGGAAGGGACCTTTGAAATTGAAATTATTTTCCAGGGAGTGGGACGGACCAAGTGTACATTTCCAGCCCACGATTCCGGGGCCTGAGATCTGGGTGCATATGTGGGCATGTAAGCACCTGGTCCGCTTCTGCCTGCTCCTGGATGCTCCACGCATGGGGCCGTGTGTGCGCCTTTGCCACCTGACCCTGATCCCAGGTGCCCTTTGCTCTCTTGCAGACCCAGCGGGTAGCCTTCCCCGGCCCTAGAGGAAGGGCTCCCTTCTGCGCTGTGCCTCTGCCCAGGGCTTGCCCGCATGCTTGTTTGTTTGCTGGTTTGTCCCCTGTCCTTCGTAGCTCCAGCCCCATTTCACAGCATCCAGCAGCTGGATCGCCGGTGCCTCCAATGTCAGGCTCTGCCACCTGCCAAGCGGCCCGAGCTTCCCGCAAAGGCCATTTACACCGAGTCCTTTCATCCCTGCCGCCCGCTCCCTTCCCTCCAGTTCATCTTCCTTCCTGCTTTCCCTCCCTTTCCCCTTCCTCTGAATAGTTTTCAGTCCCCCTCTTTCTCTCTCTCCCACCCTCCCTGTCTCCCCTCCTTCCTTCTGCTTCTCCTGCCTCCTGTTCCCTTCCCTCTCCCCCACCCTCTCCCCCTCCCTCTCTTCTTTCTTCCAGCCCCTGCTGTCCTTTCCCTGTCCCCTTTCCTGTTTCTCTTACTTTATTTTTCATCTCTTAAATGGTCCCAATCTCTCTCCTCCTGGGTCTGGGTTTTTTTCTGATTTCCCTCCCTTTCCCCTCTGGAGTCATTCCCTCTCCCCTCTCCTCTCCCCCTCCCCTGCCTCTCCCCACTTTTCCTCCTTCGCCCTCTCGCCTCTTCCCCTGCCTCCGGCCCTTTCTCCCTTGCTCTCCTCTCTTTATCTCCCAGTTCTTCTCTCCATTCTCCTTTCCCGTCTCTCTGTCTCTTACCCTCTGCTTCTCTCTCTCCCCTCTCACTCCCTCCTGGGTAGTTCCAGAAACATACCCATATATGGCCTCCATGCCAAGGATCACACATGATGACGTCACGCGAGGGCTAAGGCGCTGCTCCTCTCCGAGATGCTCTCTGCAGCGAAGTCCGTAGCTGGTGCACCCAGGAGGAGCTGAAGCAGGACCACAGCTTCCTCCTTGCAGTCTCCAAACAGGAAATCTGAGCTTCTTAACATCTTATAGTTTGGCTTGCCATCATTGGTCATGCGGTGGGCCCGAAATAAACGCCCTGCTTCAAAGGAGAGCTTTTCAGAGCTGCCAGGCAGAGCAGCCAGACGCTCAGGGCCAGGGCAGAAGCAACACTCAGGGAGCATGTGCTGAATTCAGACACTGTCAAGAAAATCCTTTTATTCCCCCTTGTCAGAGCCTAACAGGTAATGCATGCTTTCAGCTTTCTTACCAGACCTGGAGCGGGAGCGTTTGGCTGGTTCTTTCGGAGCCTCTCCTGGTCAGACGACTTCCTTGCGTCTCCCTCTGTCTCCTGCTCTCCTGGGTTATAGAGCATGCCGGTGGCTTTCGTTTCGGATCTGGGGGACATTGCAGCAGTGGTTTGCATGTACTTATCCACTCTTGTGGAGGACTCTTGCTTGGAATATCCCTCTGCCATGCACTTCTAAAAATGGAAATGCAAAAGGAGTTATCAATGATGCTATTGTTCGTTCGCAGGCCTTGGGCAATATGTGTCAGACAAATGACTTTCAGAAATGCTTTTATTTCTGGCAAATAGATATTTTCGTGCATGGGGCATCTATTTCATGTGATACTTATGGAGTGCCTGTGTGTGCCCTGTATCACGGGGGCAATAGCAACCAAGGTGCCACGGGCTAGACCTGCAATGGCCTGGGGTTTTAGGAGAGGAAGTGGAAATTGGAAACAAAAACTATGGCTCAATGTAAAGAATGAGAAATGTCATGTGGGAATGCAGAAATGCAAGAATGCCATATGTGTGCACCCGCTTGAGCTTGCGTGCATGCGTGTGCGCGTGTGCGTGTGCGTGTGCGTGTAAGCATGAGGACACACTCAGCGAGGAGATGGCCTTTGAAAGGATGAGTGGGATTTCATCAGGCAGAGGGGTGGAGAGAGGGACCTCCAGGTGGAGGGACAACTCGGCGAAGGCAGAGAAGTCAAGGTGGGTCTGGGTGTCTGTAGACAGTGCAGTGTGGCCACGGCAAAGGGCCGTGAAGGTCAGAAGTGGGGGGGAGCTGGAGGCAGACCCAGAGCGCACCAGGGGAGTCAAGAGGGCAGAACATATCCTGGCTGTTGTTGAGCAGAGGAGCAGGCGGGATCTGACTTCAGGAAGCTAAGGGAATGGACTGGAACTAGGAGGCAGGGAGGCGGTGACTCTTAGCTGGGGACAGGTGGATGATGGAGACTGAGGCTGGGCAGGGGCCAAGCCTGCCCACACAGGACAGAAGAGTAGCCTCAAGGGAGGGAAAGCTCGAGCATGAAGCCAGGGCTGGAGGAGTTCACAGGGGTCCCGACAGAGCCAGCTGGGGCCAGTGCACCAGCCACAGCCCTGACCTCCGCGCCATCAGAGGCCTGGGGCAGAGTGCAGCAAGGCGGCCGGGGGCAGATGCTCCAATCACTTCCAAACAGTCGGATGGGTCCCGACAGCTGGTGGCAGGCCTGTTTATTGCATGCCCTCCTTGAGGAGCTGGCGAGGCCTCCACCTGGCACCAACCCAGTTTGCATCACCCATTCTTGCACAAACAGGCCAGACCATGAGCGCCTCATGGGGGAGGGGGCATCCTCTTCTTCCTCCCTGGAGTAGGGGCCCCATATAACCCACCCCTGGTGACCTTACAATTGATCATAACACAGTCAGCATCCATAAGCATTCACTGAGCACTTGCCGTGAGCCAGGCCCTGGGCCCCATGCTTATGGCGATTTTTCTCATTGACTCTTCTCAAGGGCATCATGAGTTAGAGGTGATTGTTACTCCCATTTTCCAGATGTGGAAACTGAGGTTCCGAGAGGTTAAGGGTCCTTGGTAAAGCCAGACAGCTAGGAGGTGTTGAAGCTGGGAATCAAACCCCGGCCTCTTGGTCTATTAGCCTCCAATGCCCTGCAGTCTCCCAGGGGACCAATGGCAGCAGTAAAAAGACCTGTCCCTGGCACAGTCAGGGCATCATAAGAGAGCCTTCCCAAAGGAGACACAAAAATATCCTTCCATTTCTGAGCTGTGGGGGTCAGGCTGCCTGGAGGAGGCAGCTGTCACAGGGCTGACTGGTTTGTATCTTTACTGTCATCCTCAGCACCTTCTCTTGGACTAATTAATGCTCGGGAATATAAATGGAGTCCTTAAGAGCCTTGTGGCTGAGGGAGATGTTTGGGGGAGGTGGCGGTGATGTGAGAGTAACTTTATAAAGTAAAGGACACAGAAGAGAGGGGTGGAAAAAGAGAGAGAAAATAAGGAAAGCAGAGAGAGGAAAAGAAAAAGATTTAAATAAAGGCAGGGGAGGGGGGACAGAAAGGAAGGAGAGCGATCTCAGATGACTTTGGCGGGTTCTCGGTTAAAAGATTTGCTGTCAGCCCTGCGGTTGGGCCCGGGTGAGGAGGGGCTTGGCAGGGCACCCCTGCCCCACCAGAGCCTTTCCACTCTGCAGTCTGGAGCTAGAGCTTCTAGAACCCTCTGCTGCCCCGGGGGCCAAATTGAGGGTCCGTGTTCTCCTGGTGCCCAGAACAGGGCTGGGCAAGCTGCTCTTGGGCTGTAGAGTGACCAGGGCAGCACTGTTGGAAGCTCAGGCCTGGACCTGCAAGCCCTGCCCCTCCTCACTCCCACCCCAGGCTGCTGGCACAGTGGCAGAGGCCTGGTGTCCCCCAAGCCCTGAGAGAAGCTGGGTCAGGGGCTTGGAATCCTGTGTCCAGACCTGCATGTGGCCAAACCCCACTGACGGGTCGGCTGCCGGAGGGGAAGGACAGGGAGATGGACCAGGAGAGGTGTGGGAGGGGTAGCTCTGCTGGGGCCAGATCCTTGCAGGGCCAAGAGGAGAGAGCAGTGCCCTCCACTTGGGAGGATACGGCGAAGGTGACCCACAGGCTTGGAGATTCAACAGGTTGGGGCCCAAAGAAATAAAATGGAAACTTGACGTTCGTTGAGGCTTCTCTTAGCTGGTACTCATGGCACCTCCATTTCGGTTGGAGTCTTGGGTCGACGCACTCCCCGCAATGGGCACAGAGTGTCTCGAGGGGGGTGTGAGTGGGAGCAGAACCAGCTTTGGACAGGTTCAGATCCATGGCAATCACCTTCTACCTAGGTGACCTTTGGCCAGTCATGCCCCTTCTCTGGGTCTCAGCTTCCCCTCCAGTCAACAGGGAGAAGAGCCTGAGTTGTGGGGTCAGCTGAGGCCTGCAGCCCTGAGCAGATCCCCCTGGTAACATCCAGCAACCCTGGCCCAAGCCCGGAAGCCTAAGGTCCTGGCGCCTGCGGGAAGCCAGAGCTTGTAACCAGCATCAAAGTCTGGGATTAGTGATGCTGGGAGGAGCTTTTTAGCATCTTTAGAGTCTGGACAAAAGGCTTAAATTCCCAGCAGCTGCGAAGCCCTGGACACCAGCAGTGAGAGGCCAGCCAGCACTGCCCATGGCAAAGGCCCACCTGCGGCTTTGATGGGGGAGGGGTGGGGGGGTCAAATGAGCTGGCTTGGATTCCTCTCTCCCAAGGCCAACTCACCCTTTAGCCAGAACAGAAACTTCCAGAGTACCTAACTCCTGGCCACTGCCCAAATATGCGTTGTCAGAGGATCTAATGAAAAGGGGCAGGCAGGCCTGTCTCCACCCACTCTGCCCCTTGCAATCTGGGCCTCAGTCTCCCCACCTGGCCGATGGGAAGAATCTTTACCCCCCCACACATCCGCACACCAGGGATTGAGAAAGTCAAATGGTGCCCTACATGAAAGTAGCCAGAAACAGTGCAGGGACCCACAAGCACCAGCTATTTTTATGGTTTAGGTTTTAAAGCAATAGGACCTAGGAAGGGGAGAGAGCACTTGAATGATTACTGCCATGAGCCCTCCAGCTAGAAGTGTTTCCTCAAACTTCTTAAGACCCCTCTGGACCCCGGGGGACAGAAAATCAGAAAGATAAGCTTGGACAGAAAGTTACTGGGAATTTCAAGGAATAGAGATGAGGACCCTGGGGGCCAAGGAACAGCCCAGGTCAATCCCCCACTTCTTCATGTGCCCAAGCTGCCAGCGGTTAGGACTGCCTGCCTTCCACTAAGGGTCATGTGATGTTTGGAAGACCTCGAAACTTTGGGGATAGATAGATAATTATATATAAACTGCTCTTTAGAAGTTTCCCGGCTCTGTAGGGAGACAGGCCCATAGCAGGCAGTTAGAGCAACAGAATGTGAGTGGTGCCCTTGGAGGCAGCTCAGGATGCCTCAGCCATCAAAAGGGAGGCTTCCTGGTGGAGGAGATGCATGAACTGCATCTGGAAGGATGACTGGCCAGGCGATGAGGCAGAGAAGGGGAGGGGAGGGGATGAGTGGCAATATGGGCTCCATCTACAAACAGCCTGAGGATGGGAAGGGACTGGCCCAGACTCACATTCTTGACCCAAGTCGCTGGCTTAGAGGGAGCTCTGTGTCCTGGAAGTTGGCTGCCAGTCCATTCTTGCCCCCCACCCTCCCTGCCATGTTCCCTACCTCCAAATTTTTGATAAGACATTCGAGGAGGCACTCCTCACACTTTGAGGCAGCCCTCAAAGAGCCACATGGACCCCACTCCTTCCCCCAGTGCCAGCCCCTACTACCAGGTCCTTGGCTATCAGTGAGCCTGGACTTGTGGGGAGGGGAAGGGACTGGAAGCAGGAAGGACCACTTTTTCAAACGCTATTCTTTACTCCTCACCACAGCTCTGCAAGGACCCATGTTCCTAAGCCCATTTCACAGATGTAGAAATGGAGGCCCAAGTTAAAAGAGCACTATTCCGAGTGCTTGCCATGTGTTAACTCAGGGAACCCTGTCACAGCCACTGTTATCTCCATTTCATAGAGGCCACCTGGGAGAGGTGAGGCTCTCCTGCAGCCACTGTCTGGGATGCTATGAAGGAGGCACAAGAGGAGCCCCTGGAGGCCCAGGGGTGGCCCCAGTCTTGCTTGTTCAAACTGGCCTCGGATTGATAGCTCCCTCTGCAGGCCATGACTGGGCAAAGCCCACTGCACTCCCGCTTTCCCTGGGAAAAGGCTTTTTTTTTGTCCCAACCAGCCTCCCAGAGAGTCCCTTGAGACTGCTGGCCTCTCTCCAGGACTCAGGCCTAGAACTTGGCCCAGGCCCCAAGCAGAGGCCTCAGAAATCAAGCTGGGCAGCTTGAAGATGAGGGGAAACTGAGGCCAAGAGAGGAGGAAGGCATCACCCAGGATCTCTACACCCCACCCCACCCTTACCTTGCCATGATGTAGGTACTCTTATTATGCCATTTTACAGGTGGAGAAAGTGACATTCTAAGAGGTCGCGCAGCTAATGAGTGGTAATGCTGTGATTTGAACCCAGTTAAGTAGACCCCACAGGTCACTTCATAATTGCCTGCTTCTGCTGAGGCTGAACTGCCCCACCTTCCCTTGGCGAGAGGCTGCCAGTGCCCCTGCAGACATCCCCAGCCTATAATGTGTAGGCCCCATGATAGGGCCTCTTGATTCTCCCACCAACCCTATAATAATAGCTCTTATTAGTGTCCCCATTTTGCACATGAGGATTCTGAAGATGGGTGATTTACCCAAGGACCCTCAAAAACAGGATCTCAGTGGGAAAGCAAGGGATGGCCGAGCCCACCGTGGGGTAGGGGAGCTCCCCCACTCCAAGACAGAGGCCCTCTCCCTCAAGATCCCTTGGAGGTGAACCCCCACCTCACCCATCTGTATGGGCCTAGAACGTGATGCGGTGCCCACAGCACAGGTGCAGGCCAGGTGGCGAGGCTGGGGGAGGACCGTAACATTACCCTCGCCGGCTCAGATCCCGTGTGTGTGCCCCGGGTGTGTACTAGTTACTTGGCTTTGTGCTCCTGGAATTCCCAGGAGGAGCACTGGATTTGACTTAGGAAGACTGGGCTCCAAGACCCATCTCTCCAGCTGTCTGTCTTTGAGCAAACCCTTCCCTCCCCCTCCCTGAGCCTTAATTGCCTCATCTGTAAATGGGAACCTCAGGTCTTCGTGGAAGGAGTGGAGGTGTTAATTCACTCTGTTAATTCAACAAACAACGCTCTTCCCTTCTAGGGCTGTTGTCAGGACAATGCCATGAAATAAGTGACGGATGGAAAAGGATCTGAACACCACCCCGAACATGGGGGGGGGGGGCTGGCAAGTCTGGAATCAGCTGCTGGAGGTTGGCGGCTCCAGGTGTCCATCACCTGGCTGCCTTCACCTGTCATATCTTCTGGTCAGGGAAGGGCACAATAGCTGAGTGCTGTCCATATGCCTCTGATCAGCCCACACCAGGGCCAACAACCGCCTTGGGTTGGGGGAGGGTCCCCATCAAATGCTTGCTTTACCCAGAGCCACAAGAATGCTGCATACAAAGCACCACAGATAAACATTTATTCTCATGCTCTGGGGCTGCAAGTTGACTGCAAACAGGCTGATCTAAGCCACCCAGGCTGGGCTCCTCAGCTTCAGGCACAGGCCCTGCTAGGCCCGGCTCCTCTGTGCAGGTTGGGCTCAGGCTGCCCCAGTGGGTTCACTCTGGGCCCAGCTCAGGGCAGTGCCTCCAGGGGGAGCTCTTCTCCTGGCAATGGCAGAAGAGCAAGCCCCACTGCGCAAGCACGTCAAGTGGCTGCTTTATCATGTTCACCAGCATTCACTGGCCAGGGCAAGTTCATAGCCGAGCCCATTCTCAAGGGGGAAGAAGAGGGGAGACTCTGCCTCCAGGGAGAAGGGTGAATATTTGCCTAGCAAACCAAATTATAGCACTAGTATCTTGGGTATTTATAAAAAGGCCTCACATGATTTTAATGTTCAGCCAGGGTTAAGAACCACTGACCTACAGTCACGCTGCTTGTCAGCCAGTCAAAACAAAAATCAGGCTTAGTTAATTTTACTTTATTTCCTAAAGCAGTTGACTCAACCCATGCGTTCATTTTTCCTTTAGGCTTGTTTTGTTTTGTTTTAAGAAGAGAGTCCCTGGAATTAACACGACAAATTATTTTAACAACTAATTTTAACTGGATCATGAGATTTTAAGTAACGGGGCTGTGTCTCAGCCCCAGCACACGGTGCAAAGAAATGAAAACATGCAGGGATAAGACGCTGTTGGATAATCGGAAGGAAGGGATGTGAGCACTGTTGTGTACACTCCCTGGGGGCAGGGAGTTTTTGTCTGTTGGGGTTATTGTTGTATCACCAATGCTTAGAAGGGTGCCTGACATAGAGTAGGTGCTCAGTAAATAACCCCAGTTAATGAAGCAGGCATATATTATAGGTGGGCGGTCTGGAATGGAGAGCGGATGGTGGAGGAGCGGATGGTGGAGGAGTGGATGGTGGAGGAGCAGATGGTGGAGGAGAGGATGGTGGAGGAGTGGATGGTGGAGGAGAGGATGGTGGAGGAGAGGATGGTGGAGGAGTGGATGGTGGAGGAGAGGATGGTGGAGGAGAGGATGGTGGAGGAGTGGTGAGACAGGTAGATGGGTGGCTGGATGGACAAGAGGATGGATGGAAAATGGATGGGAGGTGGACAGATGCAGTGCTCAGAGGGCAGATGGAGGGCTGGGCGGATGTTGGATGACCGGATGGACAGATGAGCAGATGGACAGGAGCATGAGCGGTTGGGTGGAGGGGCGATTAGACAGTTGGGTGAGTGGGTGAATACGTGGGCTGTTGGGGGCGGGTGGATAAACGAGCAGGTGGGTGGACAGGTAAATGTGTGGGAGAATGAATAAAAAGACATGTGGGTGGGTGGTTGATAGGTGGGTGGGTTGCTGAGTAGACGAGTGGATGGGTGTGTAGGTAAACGAGCGGTTAGGTGGATCGTATAACAAACGAATGGATAAAAAACGATTGTGCAGTCGCCGGAAGATTGCATGGCCTTCCCGGTGGGTGAACATAGCTGTTTGGCAGAACCGTCCGTGACCGGGATGGCTCTGGTCTCCTCGCAGGGTCTTCTGATCCGCTGCTTCCTCCCCGCGGAGCGTGTCCCAAGGGGGGCAAGGCGCGGGGAGATGGCCACGGAGATCAGCGCGCCCGGCTCGCAGCGCGCCATCGGCCACGAGGAGTTCAGCCTGTACAGCAGCCTGAGCGAGGAGGAGCTGCTGCAGCTGGCCATCGAGCAGAGCCTGGCCGACAAGGCCCGGGGCCCCGGCGCCGAGGCCGCCCGCCAGCCGGCCCACTGCCACCCATGGACCAGGTAAGCGAGGGGAGGCCCGCGGGGCTCGTAAGGTGCAGATCCCAAATGCTATTGACCCCAAACCAAGTTATCCTGGTCTCTAGGATGCATTTGAACACTTCGATGACTTACATTTATTGTCTAAACTTTCTGAGCTCTGACAGCGCCAAGTACTCTGTCAGGTACATGTATACATACTTTGCCTCATTTAATCCTCTTAAGGACCTTCTAGGAGGCTCTGTGCTAGATTCCCATTTTGCGGATGAAGAAGCTGAAGCTCAGCGCTGAGTAGGTAGTCCAGGTTACACAGTGACTAGGTATTGCAGAGACTGGACCGTCTGTGGCCTGGCCTCGCGCTGCTGGCTGCAGGTTTGAATGCAGTGGAGATGACATCTGAGCCTGGCCAGAGTTTCCAGCCCCATCTACGCAGTCTCCCTGGGCAAACATGTCTAAGAAGCAAGTGGCATCTTCCCAGCAAGGCGATCCTGCCTCCTTGCTCTGGCTCCCTGTCTCAGCACCACCCCATCTCCCCAGTGCAGGACCAGCTGGAGCAGCACCGCACTACACCATTGGAGGTATGACACAGGCCACAACTGCAATTCCACGTATATCATTTTGAATTCCTAATAGCCACATTGAAAAGTAAAGAGAAACAGGGGAGATTAATTTATGCCTAAAATATTATCATTTCCATGTCCTCAATATAAAACTTACAAAGGAGATGTTTATATTCATGTTTTTTAATATCAAGTCTTTGGAATCCAGTGTGTCCTTTGCACTCACAGCACATCTCGGCTCAGACCCCCTACACCTCAAGGGTTCACTAGCCACATGTGGCCAGCAGCTGCGATACAGGACAGCATAGATCTAGAGGACACTATCTTTGTAGGAGATGAGAGCCAAAAATGTAATTAGCATTGGACCTTAAATGCTTTTAGAAAAGAAATACACAAATTTTAAAAATGCTTTTGCTCACCTTGGAGTCCAGGTCAAGTATCGGGGAGTGGGTAACGGGGAATGAAAATTGCTATAACAATTGTGTTGGTGTTATCTTGGGGCATGGGCCTCAAATCACATTGTCTCCAGCAGCCAGCTGACTCCCTGTGTGACCTTGGGTAGGTTACTTAACTTCTCTGAACCACAATTTCCTTTTCTAATAACAATAGTAACAACAGCAACAATAAATAGATTTTTTCCCACATCCATCCCCAGCTGATTGGGGTGGTGGTGGGTGATGGTGCATCTCAGCCTGTCCCCTGATGAAACTTACCAAGGCGCTCCCCAAGAGACTTTGGCGCTTGCCCAGGCTGGACCATCTCTGCCAGGCAGGCTGGGCAAAGACCCTGGATGTCTGTCACCAAGGAGTCCCTTCTAAAGGGGAAGCAGGCAGCCTCCTTGGACAGCTGGAAGCTCCAGGTCACTGTGCTGCCCCGAGGACATCCCATTTGGAGACTCAACCTGAAAAACAGAAGCCCAGAGCCAAGGACTCATGGTGACCTGTGCTCTAGGCCGCCCTGGTTCCTGTTCTGGCCAGTTCAGCCTAAGTCAGACCACAGTTTCCTCTTTCTCAGGAGAAAATCAGACAGAAGAGCACCTTCCCTCCCCCGAGCCTTCCGCACAAGCCAGCACATCTAGGCCTCTGCAGCCTTCCCCCAGCGTGGGAGCCCCACCTGGAGTCCTGAGTCCAGGCCCTGGCCTCCTTCTGCCTATAGGGAGAGGGAAGTAGACAACCACCGTGGGGTGGGTGTAAACATTTACCCGGCCTCCTGAGCAAACAAGCTCTCAGAGAGAAGTAAAATGACTTATCCATGGCCACATGGCCCGCACCAAAGATCCAGGGACAAGTAACGTAGGGGGGAACAATTCAGCCCTGCATCCTGTCACTCTTCTATTTAAATTAATTTTCATTAAATTTATTGGGATGACATTCGTTAATAATATAGGTTTCAGGTATACAATTCTATGACACATCATCTGTATATTGCACTGTGTCTCCTTCCATCACCATTTCTCCCCCTTTACTCTCTTCTGCCTCCTCCCACACCCATCCCCTCTGGTAGTCACCTACTGTTGTGTTTCTAAGAGATTTTTTCTTTGCTATTTCCTTCACCTTTTTCGCCCAGATGCCCAACCCCCCTCCCCTCTGACAGCCGCCAACCTGTTCTCTGTATCTATAAGTCTGTTTCTATCTTATCTGTTAGTTTATTTTGTTCATTAGAGTCCACATATGAGTGAAATCATATGGTGCTTGTCTTTCTCTGACTGGCGTGTTTCACTCTCGATGTGACCTGAAACCTTCTGGGTTCAGTTCCGCCCCTTTGTCTCTGAAAGGGAGCTGGGCTTGGGTCCTGCCGGGGAAGCCAGTCCCACCAACAGGATCTTTATGTAACTCTCCTCCTGCCCCCAATACGCACTGAGTGCCTCCCACGTGCCCGCACACTCTGAGCCCTTACAAAGCCACGCAGGCCAGGTGTTTCTGTGCCCATTTTACATGTGACGGAGCACCAGCTCAGCAGAGCCAGGAGGTGAACCCAGGTCTGTCCCACTCCGAAGCTCAGGCCCTCACCCACTCTGCGGGTTCTGCGAGGCCTTTCTGTTTCCTTTCCCTCCACCTCGGAGTGGCTCTGGGTCTCGTGCCATCCACCTCTGGCCCACAGGTTCAGGGGCCCAGAGACGCATGGGCTTGGGCTCGCACGCGAGACACAGGACCCGAGAGGGTCCTGGTCACTTTTACCCCCAAATATCACAGTTTCCATGCAACCAGACGCAGAGCAGGCTTAGGAGCAGGACATCACCCATGGCCCCAGGGCCGCCACATGGCCAGCTCCTTCTCATTCCCCAGGTCTCAGACTAAATGTCACCTCCTCAATGAACTGCTTGGCTACCCGCCTGTGTCAGGCAGGCCACCCTCTTACTCAGTCGCTCTCCTGGCTATTTCCTTTGTGGCTCTGACCTCAACTTACGATTTCTCTGTTCCCACCGTTACCCTGTGAACTCCTTGTGGGCAGCGCCCCCCCCCCCCTTCCCGCGAAGCCTCCTGCCTCGCACACGGCCGGATGGCCTGACCCGGGCGAGCGCCGAGCCGGTGCTGAGTGAACAGGGGATAAAAGGATGGGAAAGAAGAAGCTGCAGAGGGGAGAGGAGTGGGTTTGGAGGTTCGAATCCTTCCTTTATCACTTACCGGCTGTGTGACCTTAGGCAAGTTAGTTAACCTTTCTGAGCCCCAACAGCCTTGCCCTTACCATGGCAATGGCAAAAGCTGCCGAGCCCACCTTGCAGGGCTCTTATGAAAAGCAAGGAAGATGAGGTGGGTGTCGGAGCCCCCTGTCCTGTCCTGCCGCTGGAAGTGACCTCCTCACCTCTTCTCCGAGGGCCCACCTCATGACTGCCTCTGTTTCAGGGACAAGCTTTTGTGTCACCCTAGGAAGACATTATCTGACCTCCTGAGAGTGTCCCCGACCACGCTGTGTAACCTCCTTGGGGACAGGGAACAGATATTCCTCACTTCTGTATCCTCAGTGCAGAGCGAAGAGCCTCTATTATCGTAGGTGCCCAGTGAATGTTTTTAAGCGAATAAGTGCACTAAATTTCTTACAATAAAATTCTCTAGGAATGTAAGTTATTGCCATCATCTTGTGACCAAAATGACACCTGTGGACATAAAGATCATCTGAGTCTTTGGGATCCTAGAAATGAAAGCCAGACCACAGCCCAGAAAAAAACCATTACCTTCCCTTTTAGAGCCATTTTCCAATTGGATCTCTCCCTCCATGATGTAAGAAGTGAAGTTTGAAACCTGCGTGAGGATCGTCTTCCAGGCCGTGGCTTGCTGAGGGCTCCCTGGAAGGCAGACCCAACTTCCCGTCCCATGGAGAAGTAGGGTTCATGCCCTGCTGGCCTGAGAGGAACGAAAGAGGGGGCCCGAGGTTACTGCTACAGACCAGCCGATTGGATCCAGGAAGCTGGGTCTTCAGTCTTTGAACTTCTGCATTTTATTTAAGGTTACGTTTCTGAGAAGACAAAGGAGGAAAGCATGAAGCAGGAACTTGCTTGGGCTGATGCGACCACACTGTAAACAATTCAAATCAGTCCACCCGTATTCACTGTGCACTTCTGATGGGCCACATGCCTGCCTGGCACCTGGATGCGAACCAGGCCTGGTCCCTGCCTTCCCCAAGCTCGACAGCTAATGAGAGTAAAGGCACAGCGGTACATAATGATCCAAAAGGAAAGATGCAGGAAAGGGGCTTATCTCCATTTCAGAGGGATACAGAAAGTGTCTATTCACTTAGTCAAGGAGGTGGGCTTTGCAAGATGAATAGGAGTTCACCAAGCAGGCTAGAGGAAGCAAACTTCTTTGAGCCTCAATTTCCTCATCTGTAAAAGGGAACCAATTGCATCTCCTTGACTAAGTAAACTAGAGGACGAAATGAGATGCTTTGTGCCGTGTGCCTACCGCAAGGCTTGGCACACAGCAAGCACTCAGCCAGTCTCAGCTGTGTGCAGGAAGGCAGAAGCTGCACCTGGAATTCCTGTTCCCCTCTAGGATTCCTCTCTGGCCAGTCCAGAAACGACAGCTTGGCCAGTGGATGAGGGAGAAAAGTAATTCTCCTGGGTGGTAGGCTGATTCCAAAGACCTATGGGAATGGGGTGGAGGTGGCAGTGCCACGTGAGCTCCTCTTCGCTCTACCTGAGGGGGCAGACTGGTTCTTGAGGAATCTGAGGTCTTGGCATGCAGCCACACAACACTGAGATTACCATATGGGATCCCTCCAAAGGCTTTGGTTTGTTTATTTTGTTTTCATTTAAGTTTATCAAGTGCCTACTGTGTGCCAAGCACTGTACCCATGCCACCTGTGCTTGACACAGGGTTGGCACGAGGACCAGATGAGAGAAAAAATGCAGAATCCGGGCACAGTGGTGGGCCCGGGCAGACTCTTGGATTTGTTAGCTTCCTCCCTGTTAAGATGCCTGCACGCCACCTGCGTTCAGCCAGGTCCTGTCCAATTTCACACCCTTCCCGTGGCTGGCCTGAACTTCTCACTAACTGAGAAGCCAGCAGGCATTGTCATCACAGCTTCGCTCACTACTCTCCCAAGTCTGAAGGACGGGACCCTACCTGGGCTTCTTCTAGGGCATGACCTGCGCCCACATCCTGCCAGGTTTCTCTCACCTTTAATGAGTCAGCAGGTGGTTTTCCCCTGCTCTGGGCCTGAGAAGGAAGTGCAGCTGCAACCTCAGCAGAAAGAGCTCAAACCCCAGTCAGGGGCCTGGCTGCCCCTCCAGCTCAAACTGAGACTCACGGCTCAGGGGCTCTGATCACTCACCCTGCCTGCCCCTCACACCAAGTTAGCAGCAATCTCAGGGCTCCCAGAACCAGTCCTCCTGCCCCTTTTCAGCCCCTCCCCTGCAGCTCTGTGATTCCCCTCTATGTATGTGTGTGTCCTAGTCTCCCACCCACTGGCCCCCGAACACCTTGAGGATCAATGGAAGTGTCTTGTTGGCCTGCATCCCCAGGCCCCAGTTTGGGCGCGAGCAAGCAGGAGCTGGGAAATTCTAGTTGAACAGAATTCAGTTTGTCTGCTTCCTTCTCTGTGAAGTGGAGACAGTGCACCCCCTGCCTCCATCATGGTGGGGGAACCATGGACATGAGGCACAACCCCAGGGGCTGTCAGCGTGAAATCCCAGAGCTTCGGAGCCGGTGGATTGGTCTCTTAGGTCTGTTTGACACGCTGACTTTCCACGTGAATTCAGGTCAGCAAAGGCTCCGCGGCCGCAGCAGTGAGGAAGCCCCTGGTCTGGTCCTGCCTCCTCATTTTGCAAAGGAGGAAACTGAGGCACAAAGAGGGGCGGGGCCTTGTTCAAAGCTGCAGGGCCTGTCAGTGTGGCAGCCTTAGAGCTGGAGAGAGGACAGAGAGGGAGGAAGAGACCACGGCCCAGAGGAGGGAGTGTGGTGTCCGCGGCTCCGCTCCACTCGCCAGCTGCAGCTGGGTGGGAGCCGGGGGCAGTCCCCAGCTCGCAGGGCCCCAGCTTCCTTGTCTATAAAGGGCAGCGACATTGGCACCCAGCTCCGATGTTAATGAATGAGGACTGATAAATAAACACACACAAGGGGCTCGACCCATAGGGCACACAGGAGAAAGTAGGGAGTGACAAACAGAAGGGAGCGAAGGAAGGTGGACGGTAGTATGGCCATGAGGATGAGGCAGGCGGCAGCCCGGAGCCCCCCAGATGGGCTAGAGCAATGGACTCAGATGCCCTTCCTTCTCTCCCTGCCCCCTCCCCGCTCCCACCGTGCCCTGGCGTCGCCCAGGGTCCCCACAAAGCCTATCCTGGAATAGTGTGGGTCCTCAGAGTCAAGTTTCCAGCACCTCCATGCCCCACGGGGTGTTGGTCACCGGTAGCAGTGTCCTCCTCAGTCCCACAGGGCACCCCCCACAGGGGCTCAGGAGGCCAGGCTAAGCCGGCTGGGGTGCCCGTGGTACCAGGGCCTGACCTGTTGGAAGTGGGGCCAGCATGGGCCACATGTCCCATTTTTGCTACAACCCCAACTAATCCAGATTCCTGGAGTGGCCGCCATATCTCCTTCACTCCTTCCATCTTCAGAATATGGGGTGGGGAAAACTGATGCTCAGAAAGGCAAAATAATGGCCACATTGGTGGTGGACACGATTTAGCGCCCTGGGCTTGCCCTCTACTAAGCGCTGTATGCCATTCCCTCACTCAGACCGCACCAGCCCTCTGAGGCTGGGCTGTCCCGGAAACTAAAGCCCAGGCAAGTTCGACCTGCCCAAGGTCACACGGCCAGAAAGTACCAAGCCTGGACTTGAACCCATTTGGGTCTGACTCCAAGCCCTGGCCCCAGTGACCTTCCTTGGGCACTTTTGCTGTAACCTTTATACTGTTTGTTCCCAACCCTGGGACATGGGCCCCTCTAATGAGGAGCCAGCAAGGTGGGGGTGGAGGAAAAGGCCCCGCTTCGCTCCCCTGTCCCCCACCCCCATGAAGCTCTTGTCCATCCCTGTTAGGACCCGGCCTGGCCAGCCCTGAGGCTGGGCCCCTTACACCCTGGGGCCCGCTGCTGACACTTCTCACATCCTCCTGGTGAAGTATTTCACCTTGTTTCATATCTGCCTCCCGTGTGGCTGGCTGGGGAAGGGGACCGCAAGAGTGGGGGTGAGGTTAACCTCATTGTTGTCTTATATGGTCATTTAAATCTCCCAGGGCTTCCTCCAAGGGCCAAAAATAATCCGAGACACAGCAGCTGTGTCCAGCACACAGAGAGGACCGGGCCATCTGCTTTGGTTCAGAGCCCTGCGTCTGTCTGTCAGTCTCTCCCCCTCGCTCTCCCTCCATCCTCGGACCTGCCTCTGGCCATGACCTGCTTCTCTTATGCAGAATATTTTTCCCTCTTTCACTCCTGCCCTGCACCCTCCAGGTCGGCGGTGCCTCCCGAGAGCCCGGCGGCCTCGGGCCACATGGGCCTGTTCCAAGGGGTAATGCAGAAATACAACCGCAACAAGACCTCCCAGCTGGCGTAAGTGACCCCGGGCCCGTCCCCTGAGACACCCAAGCTCGCTCTCCCAACTGGGGCTGGCGGGGGTGGGGGGTAGGAAGCAGGTCCACAGCCCCCAGGCAGGGGGGCACTCTGGAGGGACCTCCCAGGCACACCCCTCCCCGGGGCGTCCCTCTGAGACCCAGCTGCTCCTGCTGAGCCGGACTGGGTGGTCACAGACTGTCCTCAAGCGATTGCCATGCAGGCTGTGATTGCGATTAACCTCTCAAAGGCCCCAGAACCAGCCCTGTGTGCTGGAGTGGCCCCGTGGGAATCTGAATCTGGGGACCCAGCCAAAGGGAGACTTGGGGAGCTGACCCTAGCACCACAGAGGCCCAGAGGAGCTCAGAACAGAGTTGATAAGTCAGCCACACCCTCTGTTTGTCTCAGTTTCCCCTCACCCCTGCCATCATTCCGGGTGTATGTGTATGTGTGGGGGTGAACACTTTGCTTTGTTGCCTTTATTTGTTAAGTGCCAGGTGCTAAAATCCAGAAATAATCCGAGTTACTGGAGGGGTTTCTGTTTGCCAGGCACCAGGGTGCTGGGCTAGGTGTGTCTGTGGGAAATAGCTCAGTACTATTTGCTTCTCTGCTCCCCATATTGAGCCCAGAAGCAGCTGAAAGCAGAAGAAGGGCCCCACGGCTGGAACCCCATTTCCTTGCCCAGTTACGTTGCAGAGAGGAGAGGAGGCAGTTGGCCAGTGTTTTGTTTCTCCTTCCCAGCCCTTGTGAAGCACCCACCTGCCTGGTGCTGCAGGTGGGATTCTGACTGTGTGGAGAAGGGAGACCCAGGGTCTGGTCTTGGCACTGCTGAGGTTTCCTGTGTGACTGCCCGGGAGTCGCTGTGAGGTTGGAGAGGACAGAGTGGCCTCCAGGGTCCTGTTCAGCTCCTCAGTTTCTGGTGGCCTGACACCCCAGCAGCCACTCCCACCCGTGGGGCGGGGACTTGGGCTGAGCTCATAGAGGAGCCATCAGCGGGTGTGCCTGAGAGCTCCAGGGTCCTTGCGCCACAACTGGAGGAGACCCAGGCTGGGTGGCAGGTCCTGAACGTGTTCTCATGATGCCACCGCCCCCCCAAGGCGATAAGAACAGCCAGCCCGCCTCCCTTCCACTTCAGCTGGGGTCCCACAGGAGACCCTCCAGAGAGACGGGACACATACCCCACCGGGGCTTTTCCTAACGCCAACGGGGGCTGCTCTGGCCGCTCCATAGGGGAACTCGTCAAGGTGGCAGTGATGGCGTTGATGGGGAATCCAGGGCTTATCTGGTCAGTTACCCCTCATCCTTGCTGGGTCTGTAACTTAACAGGCATCGATGCTCTGAAGCTATTAATAACCGAGAGGCTGAGAGTCAGGAGGAAGTCGGCTCAAGCTGGAGGAAGCAGTGGGAGGTTGAGGGGCTGGCCCTGTGGACCCTTAAGGCCTATCCCGGCCTCTGACAGGGGTGGGCCCTGTGTCACTTCTCCATCTGGGAAGTGGGACCATGTATGCAGAATGTTCCCCAGGAGTGGACCTGGGAGTCACTGACTCTCCAAGGATGGGGGGAAGGGAGCTCAGTGAATGCAGGCAGGCATGCATATGTGCGTGAATGAATGAATGAATACAGGAAACAGCTTTAATGAGCCAAGCAAAGAAGTTATCATTTGCATTAGCCCTGAATTCTTTTTGACATTGAGAGTTTTATATTGCGAAGGCTTCAGATTTCGGAATCCTTCCAGTATTTAAGTCTTTCAGTGCTAAAGGTTCTGGGGTGAGGATAGGGTCAGGAGCAAGGAAGGAGTTGGAAAGACCTCAGAGAGATGCTTACTGCAAAGAGCTCCCTTCACAGGGGTCTGTGCCTTCGTCTCAGAGCTGCTCCAAGTGCAAATGGGCCCCAAAGGTGAAGGTGCTTGGTCAGCACTGGAGCGCTATGCTCAGGGAAGGCATTTAATCGTTGCCAACCCCTCCCACGGGGTCAGTTATCCGTCCCTTTGGAGGCTGGCACTGCAAACTCGAATCTTCTTGGTAGACGTGGCCTTGGTGTGACATTAGAGGCAGCCACTAAAAACCGCAGGGAGGTAAGACCCTCTGGTTCTCTTTCAGCCCCCGATGGGCTTTGTCTGAAAGGGACCTGGGTTTCCACCTGTGGGAGTGAAGGAGCTTGCCATGCTTCAGCCTGTTTCTAGTAGAGTTTCCCTCCATGGTGCCCGACATGGAGATCAGAGCTGTAAGAACGCCCCTGATGCTCACAGGGGGTTGGACACTGGCATGGCTTGACCTAGACCCCCTGCATTTATCTTCGCGGGCCGGTAAGTCTTCCAAGTGCTCCACAGAGGCCACTGCAACAAGTGTTTTGAGAAAGATATAAGTAAAATTCCTGAAGAAACAAGCAAAACTCTGATAACAAAGAAGCTATCTTTTTGGAAACAGAAGGGATGAAGGTGTGAAATAATTGTTGGGGTTCCTAGGTTCTGAATTCTTCCTCCTTCCCTCTTTTCTTTCTTCCCTTCCCTTCCCTTCCCTTCCCTTCCCTTCCCTTCCCTTCCCTTCCCTTCCCTTCCCTTCCCTTCCCTTCCCTTCCCTCCCCTCCCCTCCCCTCCCCTCCCCTCCCCTCCCCTCCCCTCCCCTCCCCTCCCCTCCCCTCCCCTCCCCCCTCCCTCCCTCCCTCCCTCCCTCCCTCCCTCCCTCCCTCCCTTCCTTCCTTGCAGCAAATATTTATTGAGCACCTATTATGAATCAGTCACTGACCTGGGCCTGGGAATTAAATCATGAGAGATAAAAGAAAGAAAGGCACTGTCCCTGTCTTCTGGAGCTCATAGTCCATTCGGGGAGACAGACAGTGGTCAAAAAATCATTCAAAAACATGTGAAGGCCAGCGGTTATAGGAGGGCTTATGGTTAGAGGCAGGGAGAGGCTAACCCGGCCAGGCAGGCTGAGGAAGCCGTGATGGAGCTGAGAGCTAGAGGGGCCAAGGTCAGAGCCAAGGTCGGCGCCGGTTCCCAGGGCATGCCCATGTGGGTCAGGACGGATTATTGTCCTTATTGCAGAGGACACTGGCTGAAGGGGGCGCTGAGCACCCACCCAGACTGGCAGGGACAAGCAGGGCAGAGCCATCCCACAGCTTGCCCCGCTCCCGCCCACCAGCAGGAGGCCCTGCTTTCCCACTGGGAGAGCAGCTGCCTGGCCCAGCCTCTGCCCTGCTGGGGTCCTGAGCAGTGGCCCACTCTGTTCTCACAGGCCCGTGGACCCTGTGCTAAAGGCCATCAGGGAAGACGATGAAGAGGCCTTGAAGGCAATGATCAAAGCGGGGAAGAATCTCGCAGAGGCCAACAAGGAGGGCTGGCTGCCGCTGCACGAGGCGGCCTACTACGGCCAGCTGAGCTGCCTGAGGGCCCTGCATCGAGGTGAGGTGGCCGTTCTGGGTGCAGCCAGAGGTGGGAGTGGGACTCAAGAGCCAGGGCCCCTTCCTCCTACAGCTTCGTGCTCTTTGCCCCACAACCTGGGTGATGGGGACCAGGCTAGGTTACCACTCCTGTTGCAGAGTTACAGTCACCAAGCTGGGAGACGGAAAATGACTGGTCCCCTGACTGCGACCACCTCTTCCCACCCACCCAACCTCTCCAGGCCTCCCAGGACAGGAGAGCCTAATTCCTAGAAAAGAAAGGAGGGAGGGCCGGCTTTTGGGAGAGCCACTGCCAGCTTGTTCTAGAATGTTCCAGGGGCTGATTTGGTATGGAAAATAGTGCAGCTGTGCCTGTGCCTGCCAAGGCCATCCCCCACAGCTGTGGGACCCTGGGTGAATCATGCCTCCTCTCTGAGCCTCAGCTTCCCACCAACCCGTATGTGAGTAACACCTGCAGCAGCACCCCAGCCAGCCTACCACACTCCAGGCAGAAACAGCTGCATGAGACCGAGCTTCCAGCAGCAGCCGGTGGGACTGTAAGGGAAGAACAGGGTCATTCACAGAAGGAGGGGCTCAACCAGGGGAGGCTTCCCAGAGGAGGTGGCATCTGAGCTTCACAGGAAGCTGAAACAGCCTTGTGAAAACCACTGAGTCCAGGGCCAAGACGATGAAGGCAGTCTGGGTGGTAAATTTAGGCAGATGTCACACAAGTTTTTCCTTGGAATTGGGAGAAAATTATGACCACTTCTGCGGGGTGGGGTGTTGGGGAGGGGAGAGGCAGGTATCTTCCTCCTTTGGGAACGTACCAACTGCTCTCCTCAGCATACCCAGCAACAATCGACCAGCGCACCCTGCAAGAGGAAACAGCTCTGTACCTGGCAACGTGCAGGGGACACCTGGACTGCCTCCAGTCCCTGCTCCAGGCTGGGGCCGAGCCCGACATCTCCAACAAGTCCCGAGAAACCCCTCTCTACAAAGGTAGGCCCCCCTGAGGAAGGTCCAGAAACTAGGTTGCTCCTGAGGTGCATACCCCTCCCCCCCTGGGGTCTACTTTGAAAGGGCAGCCTCACTTGGATGCGTAACTTAGGTAACTGAACCTGTCATACGTGCGGGTGTCAGTCAACACCTCCCAAGCCCTCCCGTGGGCTAAGCACGCCGAGAGGCACCACTGCAGTGGGCGCCGACTCACAGACCACGGGTAGCCAAGGGCGTGAAGAGCGTGGCTCCTGGCACCTGGGAGCACGGGGCGGGGCCTGACATGGGGGAAGGGCAACCACAGGAGCGTGTGCCTGAGCTGAGCCCGAACAGGAGGGAGCTACCAGCTGGACAAGCGGGAACAGCATGGGCAAAGACAAAGACGTATGGGAGAGAATTTGTACCTCGGGGGTTTAAGAAAACCAAAACCTCCTGGCTGAATCAGCACATCATCTGAGGACACTGGCTACCCTAGCAAGTGCCCAGAGCCAAAATCTGAATAATTATGACAGCTGGCTTGTATTGAGTGCTTATATATACCAGGCGCTGTCCTTTTATTTACCCCCATATCCATCTACATCTGCTAGTATCCCCATTTTACAGATGAGGGCTTAAGACACAGAGACCTGCCATGAGGTACCCAGGACCACACAGCAAGGGGCAGACCTAGCATTTAAGCTCAGGGAGCAGTGTGCCAGCTCCACCCTCTGGACTCCTACCCGATAAAGCATCCAGTTCCTGCCTACATGCTTAAACCATCAGCCTTGGGGCTTGCAAAAGTGAGAGGGCCTTACACTTTGAGAAACTATAGAAATCCCTGGTTTCCCATGTGTCTGGCATTGAGCACCTGGAATGTTCTGTAGGCAGCAGACCCTGGGTAGCTGGTGACAGGGTCCGCCGCAGACCTGCGGTGGAAGTGTCTCCCCCAAAACTCATGTCCACCCAGCCAACAGAGCCATCACCTGGAGCCTCCGCTGTCCCAGAGAGCGCTCCTAGGATGCTAGGTGGGCCTTGGTCCTGCATGAAATCCAACTATGTGCTAAGCACCATGCTAGAACCTTCCGTGCACTGCCTCACTCAGTCCTCCCACAGCATCTTCTCAGGAAGGCTTTGTTATCTCTGCTTTACAGGGAGAGAAAACCAAGGCTTCAAGAGATAGGGAGCTTCACCTGGGGTTCTGTTTGAAACACTACATAGCTCCCCTTCCTCCCCACCAGCCCCCTGACTGACCCGGAGAAGCTTCCAGGGATAGTTAATTTGGACAAGTGTCCAGGCTCCCTGGTGATAACTGGCCAGAGCCAAGAGTGCACTCAGGGTCTAGAGAGGAGGCTTGAAAGGGAGGCGGGGGCGGGTTGAGACAGACTTGACGAACTATATTCAGGAGATAAATTTTACTCCAGATTAAGTGCAAAGCCTTTGAGGAGGGGTTTTGAGCAGGAATATGACACTGTCCTCCTCTTGGGGCCTTGGCAACGTGGAAGGCTGAAGCAGGTAACATTGGGAAGGGACATCAGTTCAGGACATCCTGGGACATTCCAAGGGACAGAGATTTTCTGGACCCAACAACCTGGGTTTGAATCCCAGTTCTGCCCTTTACTGTCTGTGTGACCTCGGCCAAGTCACTTAACCTCTCTGTGCCTCACGTTCCTCCTCTGTGAAAAGGGACAATAACCCTACTTATTTTAAGGGTGGTTGGGAGAATTAAACGAGCTAATCATGTCAAGTGCTCAGAACAGAGTTCCTGGCACACAACCGGTGCTTAGGTCAGCAAGTATTATTGCTAATCAGTGTTACTATTACTTTGAGCTGTGTATCCTGCGCAGGGACTGAAACTTGGTGTAGACCCATTGGATGTCTGTTGAATGAATGGCTGATGAGTGAGTGAGTGAATGGGCAGACAGACAAATGAAGTCCCGGCTGGCCACCGCCATGGGCCCCGGTGAGCGCCTTACTTCTCCCTGGGCGCAGCGTGTGAGCGCAAGAACGTGGAGGCGGTGAGGATCCTGGTGCAGTACAACGCAGACACCAACCATCGCTGCAACCGCGGCTGGACAGCGCTGCACGAGTCTGTTTCTCGCAATGACCTGGAGGTCATGGAGATCCTGGTGAGCAGCGGCGCCAAGGTGGAATCCAAGAACGCCTACGGCATCACCCCCCTGTTCGTGGCCGCGCAGAGCGGGCAGCTGGAGGCACTGAGATTCCTGGCCAAGCACGGTGAGTGCTTAGCATCTGGGCCATGGCATCCCCAAGGGGTACAGCTAGGAAGCACCCCAGAGATCCGCTCTCAGGGAAGGCAAGCCTAGGCGTAGGTGTCAGCGTGTGGACATACTCCGATGATCTCCTTGGAGTGCTGTGTTGAGAAGGATTCTGAGGCTGTGGTTAGGCTCAGCGGGAAACCTGTTGAGATCCACTAGTGATACCTGAAATTAGGCACAAACTTGGGATGAGGGGAGTGGGACCCCAGCCACATATTTGCGATCTCTTATCTAGCCCAATATCCTTGTTTCACAAATGAGGAATCTGAGGCCTGGAAAAGGGAAGTGAGTTCTCTAGAGTCACATAGCAAATTAGTGGTAGAACCAGCCAGACTCCTAGTCTCCCGACACCCCAGCCACTTTTCTTTCCGCTGTGTCACACTTCAGGGCCATAAGTAGCCTCAGACAGCACCTAGATCACATCCTCACTTTATAGTTCATGAAACCAAGGACCAGGATGGGAAAGTGATTTTTTCAAAGTCACACAGAAAATTAGTGGCAGAGCTGGGATTTGAACTCGGGCCTTTGTACTCCTTGTAAACAACTTTTATTCACTTAATGGGCAAAGTAAAACAATATTGCCTTTCGGCAGACATCCTTTTGGCTGAAGAGCATTATATTCTGATCTCCCCCAAGAACACTTTTGGTTTCTTTTCTCTCTCTCTGGGAAGTGACCCCTCCCTCTCTATCAATAGAGGCTGGAGGTAAGCCAAACCCTGAGACAGAGTTGGAATAATTTGCTGAAGACCTACTATGTGCCAACCACTGTATTAGCATGAACACAGGTTAGGCCAATGTGGTTTCTCCATGGCCATATGAGATAGCTAGTGTCTTCATCCCATTTTGTAGATAAAGAGACTGAGGCTCAGAGGCTAAATGATTGGTCACAGTCAGGGCCTGAATTCTGACCACGTCCATTTGACCCCAAACTGCACATTCTTTGCACACCGCCACGCCACCCAGGCCAGGAGAATGGCCCTTGTGGAACTTTGCTCAGATAAGCGTCCACTTAGCATGTGCTTGAGCAGTTAGGAAAACAGACCCAGGCACTTCCTTACAGCCAGGGATGAATCTGGACTGACCAGCGCAAGGACAAAGGGGCACAGGCAGGGTCCTGGGAGCCCAGGCAAGGAGGCTGGGCAAAGGGCAGGGTGCTCAGTGGGTGGGGACCTGCTAGCTCTGCACATCTGCAGAGCTCTCCTGCCAGCTCTGAGTCAAGGTCTGCTCCCTCTGTGGGTCGAGCCCATCTTCAAATCCAAATATTTTTCCTGTGTGAGCAGTCAGCTTTGCTAGCGGGGTCCAAGCTTCCAGGGAGCTTGACTTTGAGAATCCTGCTCGCTGACTCTCCCCAGGGATGTAGAGCTGAACCTGTCCCTGTGCCCAGACCCCTCAGTCCTGGAGAACCGCCACTTGCCGAGCACCCCCTCTGTGCCAGGCACCATGCAGGGAGGCTGTCCTAGTCCATACCGGCTGCTATTGCAGAACACCGCAGACTGCCTGGCCCTGGACAGCAGCAGCTTGTTTCTCACAGTTCCAGAGACGGGGAGGCCAAGGTCAAGGGCCTGGCAGATTCGGTGTCTGGTGAGGGCCTGCTCCCTGGTTCATAGACAGCCGCCTTCTCCTTGTGTCCTCACAGGTTGGAAAAGTGCTCAATAAATGCCAGCATCGTCATGGCAGCTTTTCAGCTTCTGCTCAGGTGGGCAGGCCCTGGGGTCTCGGTGCTATGGAAGGGAACTGGGGGTTCTCCAGGTGGATCCCTCCTTTCTAAGGATCCAGTGTGTCACGGTGGTTAGCACCGCCCAACAAGGACACTGCAGCAGGGACCGTGACCACCCTGATCGCTCACTAGTCTGCCTCTTCTTCCCCAGGCGGTGACATCAACACGCAGGCCAGCGACAGCGCGTCGGCCCTCTACGAGGCCTGCAAGAATGAGCATGAGCTGGTGGTGGAGTTCCTGCTGTCCCAGGGCGCTGACGCCAACAAGGCCAACAAGGACGGCATGCTCCCGCTGCACGTCGCCTCCAAGAAGGGCAACTACAGGTCAGCCCAGGCCGGGCCACCGCCGCCCAACCCACCCCGGGGGGCTCCGAATGTCCTTCCCACAGGATAAGGCAGGCTCAGGTCAGAGAGGTGGGCACCTTCGGTGGGACAGAGGAAAGGCTCTCAGCAACCGCAATGGCGATAACAGGAAAGCAAACGCCTAGCGCTGACCGCCACTTTCCATTAACTATTTTAATCCTTTTGATAACTCCACTTTCAATGATCCTTTTAACAAATCTTCTAAGGCAGATACTGTTATCTCTGTTTTTCAAATGAGGAAGCTAAGACACAGAGAGGTTGAGTGAGTTGTCCAAAGTCACACAGCTTGTAGACAGCAGGAAATCGCCTAGTCCCAATGTCACATCTATAGAAATTCCACTCAAGGTGCCAGATATGAGTCTGGGCTGGTGGATATTCCTGATGGGGATAAGACGATAACCTCTCAGGCAGTTAGCAAGCATGCTGGATGCCTACAATAATACAAACAGTACCAGTGATAATAGCTAGCCTTTATTGAGCACTTACTATATCTGAGTACTTTGAGCAAGATGAGAGATGCTTATATCCTCAGGGAGCGATCTGGTGGGAGGAAGATGCACATGTATGTACACACATACACATACGAATTCCTGACAGAAAGAGCATGCCACAGCGGTCCTGGTGCATGTTGGAAGCAGAGGTGTGGTAGAGCTGATCAGTATCAGCTTACGTGAGCTGATTGTCACATTGATAGCCTGAAATTGGCCGTGGTGAGAGTATTTACACCACAGAAATAGGTGCACGCTATAAACCACGGGCTCCTCCACACAATTCAACTGTGCAGCTCAATAGAGCAGCGATTTTCAACATTTTTCATCTCACAGAACGTAAGCTAACTACTAAAATTCTGTGGCACACCAAAAAATATATTTTTTGCTGATCTGATTTTAAAAAGATATAATTTTGATTCATTCAAGACGGCTATTGCTGTGTTGGCTGTTGTTATTTTTTAATTTGACAATATAAGGGAAAAGAGGTCAGTGCTCCTTACTGAATAGGTACTGGATGTTTTAAAAATCCTTGCATCACCTGGGTTGAAAATCACCGTAGTAGTGAACCAGTGTCTTAGGGTCTATCTTGCAGCTGACGTATAACACAGACCTGCATTTTGGACCTAACTTTTTACCCCCTTGTTCTTAAAAATTCTTTCTCTCTTACTTCTAATTTATACTATCTTTGCAAGCTTACTTAAAACTTTTTCTGGAAAAAGGCAGAATAGAGGACATTTAATAAATTAAATTAAAATGCAGCTTATAAAGCATGTTCACAAGCAAGTTAGAATCCTCATTAATTAAAAGGGAGACTGAGGCTCGGAGCTCAAGGCCTCACAGAAAATAAGAGGGGAGAGCCTGGGCACGGGCCCTTTCCCCCACCTCTGCCCCCTGCAGGAAGCTGGTTGGCTGCCTGTGTCTCCTGTGGGAAGTGATTGACTGGCATCCATGTGTCTCGGGGTGTGGGGCGTGGATCACCTGCAGCAGACTCCCAGGTCGCTCCCGGCCTGCTGAATCAGGCACTGGACCCCAGGGCCCAGGACTCTGCATTTTTAGTATTCCCTGGTGATTCTGAGTTGCACTGTAATGAGAACCAGCAGTCTGCATCTTCAGCAAGCTCCATTGTGTGCCCACCCTCCCTCCTTCAAGGAGGACCTGCTTCCTGCTCCAGCTCCCAGAATCTCCTAGAAAAGCAGCAGACTCCTGGGCCGAGTCCCTCTCTGCCCTTGGGAACACCCCTGAGCAGATGCTCCACTGGTGGACCTTTGCTGGCTCCCAAATGAGCATTACATGGGCTCAGAAAAGAGATAATTGCCCCCAACACACACACACACACACACACACACACACACACACACACACACACACAGAGCAGGGCTGACACAGTGCAGCTCAGTGGTATTGGCGGCTGTGGGCGGCTGGTTCCTTTGTGAAAGTCTAGTCCACAGTCAAATTTACACTGAACAAAGGTCACACTACCGTGACCCGGTGACCCAGAACACCTCCATGTCTCGAGTAGCAGGGCAGTGTACTACAATCACCCTGATAGCCCAGGTACCAACAGCCACCATATATTGAGTGCCTACTATGTGCAGCTCAGCTTAACATGTAAGATCTCATGTTATCCTCAAAAGCAGCCTCAGTGAAGGTATCACTAAGTTGTGTTTTGCAGCCTGGGCAGAGCAATCCACCTTGCAGGTTTGTTACGGAGAGTGAATGAGAGAAAGTGTTTAGCTCATAGTCCCAATTCCAGAGGGGCAGGGAACCGGGCCTCTGAGGCACCGAGGGTTCTGTCGGGCAATGGGCACCGTAGTTCCTCTTCAGAAGGTGCACTTGGAGCAGTAAGCACTCTGTGGTCCCTGGACCTGCCCGTGGGAGAAGTGGGAAGGCCCCAGCCCATCCTCCAGCCCACACAACGGGCTAGGGGAGAGAGGTGACGATATGGATATGCAGTGGGGCCACCAGCATGGTGACCCCCCGTGTTAGGGGGACTGGGCATCATGGAAAGGCCTGGCCCTGGGCATGCTGGACCCATACATTCTGGCTTGGCTTTGCCATCCACCTCCTGTCCAACCTCACTCTTATTCCCACCCCATACCTGGGCCTCGGTTTCACCCTCTCTAAAATGGGACAGCTGGACTCACTGATCTCTAGGCCCAGTCCAGTGTTGCACATTCGCGTTCTGATTGAAGAAGTCCCACAGAAGTGGACAATAAGATGGTTTTACTGCATTATTAAGATGATGCTTCCGGGAATCTAGGCAGCATCCAGTCACATTCCTATATTTCTGCCACTTTCCCTCCATTCAGTGGGGGATTGCTGGAGACCAGCTGTGACCCGCCAGAGATACCAGCCCCATCTGGCGGGCAGCCCCAGGCAGTCCCTCTTGCTGTTCTTTCCTGAGCTTGGGCAGGTTACGGCTGTTAGAGAGCATTTGTTGCTAATGGCCTCCGTCCAGGGTAAGGCCCCAGCCCTGCCTTTGACCAGCACCTCTGCAGAGCAAGGTCAGGCCTCCAGTGCCTGCACAAATAGAAATTAGGAGGCAATTAGCCCCCCTGGGTGTGTGAATTTCCTTTTGAGGTTTTAGACGCAGATTTTAGGTAAACACAGCGTTACTAACAATAATAACATTTTCCACTGAGATCCTAGCGGGAGGTTGCTGGCATCAGATTTCCAGGAAGCGGGGAAGTCAGCATGCCAGGAGGCAAAGAGGCGTGGGAACAGGCCTGGTGGCACCGGCTTGCCCTGCCACGTCCACCTCCTTGGAGCCCACATGGGGCCGTGAGGTCACCTGTCATCAGGGATTAGATGGATTAGGGTCTGGAATCATGACAGGAGCTTGTTTCTGCAGGTGACAAAGGTCCGGGGGGAGGGGGAAAAGAGCAAAGACAATGGGTCAAGGGTCCTGGGATCAAGCCCCCAGAACTGCTTTAAGACCTTGGATTAGTCACCTCATTTCTCTGAGCCCCATCAGTTAAAACAGAGCCACAGACCTGCTCTGGCTACCCCACAGGGCTGCAGGGAAGACAGAATGGGCAGGCAAGTAACGCATCGTGAAGGATGCAAAACCCCATGACAGAGCTGCTGTCACCTCAAGTGCTACCCGGGAAGTGAGGGGGTGGTTAAGAGTGTGGCTCTCCCTCAAGGGGGAATTAGACTACCTGCATTCAAATCCTGGCTGCTTCGCTTAGGGCCTGTGTATCCTTGGGCAAGTCACATACCCTCTCGGGGCTTCTGTTTCCTCATCTGTACAGAGGATAATACTAGTACCCCGCCTCAGGGCTCCCGGGAGGGTAAAACAGATGAATGTAGGTGAAGTGCGGGAGGATTCAGTGGAAGAGAGCCGAGCCAGGGATCTCCGGCCCCAGCAGGGGCTCAGCAACCCACTGCAGGCTGCAGGCAGGGCAGAGAGCCTGGGAGAGGCTAGAGTCAGAGACGTCAGCATAAGAGGCATTGGGACTTAAGGACAGGGGAGGTGACTTCGCGGTCACCCAGCTCCACTGCTTACTGGCTATGTGACTTTGGGAAGGTGGTTGAAGCTCTCTGAGCCTCAGTTTCCCTATCTGTGAAGTAGGGATAACAGCAGGCCCGCCCTCCCCAAAGTGGGAACTGTGAAGAATGGCCGGCTCCTCGGCGCCCCCTGCTGGCGGCCGCGTGCCTCCCTGCATAGAGTAGCTGTGAGCGGCCGAGCCCGGTCCCTCAGCGCCCCCTGCTGGCGGGTGACCCGCGCGCGCCCTCTCCGCCCGACAGGATCGTGCAGATGCTGCTGCCGGTGACCAGCCGCACGCGCGTGCGCAGGAGCGGCATCAGCCCGCTGCACCTGGCGGCCGAGCGCAACCACGACCAGGTGCTCGAGGCGCTGCTGGGCGCGCGCTTCGACGTGAACGCGCCGCTGGCGCCCGAGCGCGCGCGCCTCTACGAGGACCGCCGCAGCTCCGCGCTCTACTTCGCCGTGGTCAACAACAACGTGTACGCCGCCGAACTGCTGCTGCTGGCGGGCGCCGACCCCAACCGCGACGTCATCAGCCCCCTGCTCGTGGCCATCCGCCACGGCTCCCTGCGCATGATGCAGCTGCTGCTGGACCACGGCGCCAACATCGACGCCTACATCGCCACGCACCCCACCTCCTTCCCCGCCACCATCATGTTCTCCATGAAGTACCTGTCGCTGCTCAAGTTCCTCATGGACCTCGGCTGCGACGGCGAGCCCTGCTTCTCCTGCATGTACGGCAACGGCCCGCACCCGCCCGCCCCGCCGCCGTCCAGCCGGTTCAACGACGTGCCTGCGGGGGACAAGGCGCCCAGCGTGGTGCAGGTAGGGGGACGGGGCGCCCAGGCTTTGCTCCTGGGGCCGGTGGCCGCCCTGCACCACGCTTCCGAGGCTTGGTGGTTAATGCGCGTGGGAGGCGGTGTAGACTAGTAGTTAGCGCGCTTTGGTGGCAGTGGTTAGCGCGCTTCAGAAGCAGCAGAACTTGGTGGTTCACGTGCACAGTTAAATTCTTTTTTTTTTTTTTTTTTGGTTCGCTGTCTTGGGGAACTTAAGGAACAGTGGAACAGGGGGCTGGTGGGGGACTTTGCAAAACCCAGAGGTGTATCGCCCCCAGCAGACCCGTGTCTGGAATGGGAGGTTGAATGGCCAGGATGGGGATGGATGTGAGGGCAGGTTGGGCTAAGGTGGGGTGAGACGGGCAGTCAGAGCAGGACCTGTCCGTGGTGATGACTTAAGTCAGAACTTAAAATGAAAAGGAAGTTAGAAACGCCCTTCCCTTGGAGATGTTTATAACGGCTAATGGCCAGCACTTATGGGCCACCTACTGTGTGCAAAGAAGTTTAGGTTCATATTACCTTAATTCTCATAAACCCTCGAGGTGGCTGTTATACACCCATTTCCTAGACAAGGAGAGTTGATGCGACTGGCACGAGTTGCCCGTCACCCACTGTTGGCAGCAGAGGCCTGTGCTGATGAGAGAAGGGAACTGGAATCTAGCCTGGGTGTACCTATCCGGTGTCTGTCCTCAGACGTGTCCCCTGCCCTCGCCAGCCTTAGGCTGCCACCCGTAGGATGAGCTCACGGAGGTGGTGCCTTTGGTCCTGGGCATCCCAGCACTGGTGTGTGCTCTCTTTCAGTTCTGCGAGATCCTGTCTGCCCCCGAGGTGAGCCGCTGGGCAGGGCCCATCATCGACGTCCTTCTGGACTATGTGGGCAACGTTCAGCTCTGCTCGCGGCTGAAGGAGCACATCGACAGCTACGAGGACTGGGCTTTCATCAAGGAGAAAGCAGGTAGGGGCTGTCGCTGCTGCTGCTGGCAGGTCTCCTGCCTGACTCGGGCCCCGGACTCGAGTCGGGTGACTGTTACTAACATTTGATGAGCACAGTGCCAGGCTCTGTGCTGTGTGTCACATGCAGTGTCTTCGTGACTGTGTGGAAACTGACCCGCAGAGAGACAATGTCACTTGTTCTCACTGCTAGTTAATGGCAGAGCTGGGATTCAAACCCAGGTTTGGCCAACTCGAGTCCTTCCACTAAGTCTTTCCAGAATGTTTTAAACAGTTCCAGCTCCCGAGGGATATCAGGACATTCAGAGCAAGCTGCCCATGTCTGTGGGCCACTGAGAGGAGGTCCAGTGAGGTCCAGGAAAGAGTGACGACCTGGAGTGTCTCAAACTGTAGAGTGCATATGAATCACACAGGCGTCTTATTAAAGATGCAGGTGCTGGCTCAGCCTGTCTGGGGCAGGGCCTGAGAGCCTGCATTCAGCATGCCCCCAGGTGGCGCCAGTGCTGCTGGCTCACAGACCACACCTGGAGCAGCACTGGTCTAGGAGGCGGGCCCCCTGAGCTCTGGAGCCAGGAGCTGTCAGGTGACCGCAGGCCTCAGCATCCCCATCTGAGCAGAGGAGCTCGGGCAGGCTCATGTCCAGCCCCCTCAGCTCTGCCAGCCTGAGGTGCCTGCGGGGGGCGGGTGTGCCTGGTGCAGTGAGGTGGGGTTTCGTCACATCCAGCCGCTGTGTGCAGTGTAGGTGGGGCAGCAGGGCTAAGCCAGGTTGAGAATCCCCCTTAAGTATTAGGGAGCTCACCCGGGCAGGTGAGATGTCAGAAGCAGTGGGACCCGGTGCTGCCACTGATACTGAGAATTGGGCACCTGCCCGGAGGAGTTGCAGCTGCCCCAGGCTTTCTCTGGCTCTGACGGGCACAGTCCCGTCTCTGGCCAGGTGTTTGTCGATCCGTAGAACAGAGACTGACATGCAGGGAGTTGTTATTCCGCCACTGCTGCATGCCCAGGTGAGGCTGCGTTGGCCTGTTGCCTGTCCAGGTGCCCCATGTCCCAGTGCCCCGACTCCGACTCGCCAAGTTCTTCCTTCATCCCCATACGCCTTTGAACCTAAACCTACTGTCGGAGTTTGCATTTGGACAAATCCCTGAGTAGCACTTGAATGGAGTTGGTGGGCCGGCAACAGGGAGGGTGGCATCAACTTGGGCACAGCTCAGGATGCTCGATAAACATTCATTGAGTTCATGAATAATTGGTTACTGTCACCATGATCCTCCACGGCCACTAGAGGGTAGAGCAGTCCATGCTTAGATGTCGGCCTTGCCCCTTGCTGTCCCCTCTTCCTGTCCTCCCTAGAGAAGGCAAATCCCTTACAACTAGACGGTGTCCCAGGGAAAAATGAAAACTAAACATCTAGTAACAGGTAGAACGAATAGCTCTTAACCAGTACCCGCTTTGGTTACCGTAAAGCCCACCCTCCATCTGCAAAGCACTCTCCCTGCACTTTTTCATTCAGTGCTGCGATGTTGGCATCATTATTCTTGGAAGAAGGGCAGATAGGGGCTCTAAGAGGTGGCAATGATAAGCCCAGAGTCCCCTAAGTTATCCGGGCCACCAGCCCAGCCCTGGTGGCCCTGTGTCCTCTGCCCACCAGTGCCTTCTATCTTCTTCCCCACAAGTTCAGTCCTTGCTCAGGTGAGAAAGGGGCCAAGCTTACCAGAGGGCAGGCTCTGTCCTGAGACCCAAAGGCAGCAGAAGTGTCAGAAACGCAGTGATGGCACATTGTCACCTGGTGAGGCAGCACCGTAGCTGCCTGGCCTGTCTTCCGTCCGCATTCCCTCTGCATCCGAGCCTTCCCTGGGCAGCCATGGCCTCCTTGGCCTGGCACTGCTACTTTCCCTGCTTGGAATGCCCCTGTCTCCCTTCGCTGCCTGGCTAATTCCTGCCCACCTGGCAAGACCCCACTCAGATGGCAGCGTCTGGTGTGAAAGCCTTCAGCAGAGGCCCTGGGCTGGCACCTGTGTGTCTCAGACCTGAACACGGAGCCAGGCACGGCGAAGGGGTCAGCATGTGTTTGTTGAATGAATAAATGAACAGCATTCTTTGATTCAACAAACACCTTCCCCTTGCCAGACCTTGTGCCGAAGGCTGAAATAAATGACTCCGTTACTAGTCGTATCCGTCCCGGTTCCTCCCTGGCCCCTTTCCTCCCTGCCCCCAGCTGAGACAGCTCCACTGTATGAGAAGGCAGCCTAAGGGGCCTCCCTGCCCCCTGCCCCCTGCCTCCTGCCCCTGGCCTGTCTGCACCACCAGGAGCCCAGAGCTGAGTTGCATGCATGGAGGCATTTAATAGCTCAGATTTCCTACCCTGTCACTAAGGGTTGGGTTGGGGTCCGGGCTGTGTACATAGAGGAAGGAGCAAACCCTTCGCGGGTTGCAAATGACAAATCAGCATCTCTCTGTCATTTTTCCAGAACCTCCGAGACCTCTGGTTCACCTCTGCCGGCTGCAAGTTCGAAAGGCCATTGGGAAGTATCGTATAAAACTCCTGGACACGTTGCCTCTCCCAGGCAGGCTGATTCGATACCTGAAATACGAAAATACCCAGTAACCGGGGCACATGGAGAGGAGTGCTCCTCAAACTGTCTCACTAAACCTCAGGACAGCAGTGTCCCCAATTCCAAGGGGACCTGGTGATGGACAAGGCTGTGTGGGCTGCTGCCACTGAGCTGGGGCAGCCACCGTGACCTCACCAGGTCTCTGGGCCAGAGCTGTGCCCAGAGCAGAGAACGGAATATGTCACGTGGGAGGAAAATCGTGTTTATTTTCAAATGGATGAGCAGATCTCAGACCTCTGCCATCAGCAATGGCAGGAACCTCCGTTCCTGGGGCGGGAGGGGCTGACACGGGAGAACTTGGGGTGGGCTGCGGCTGGAGAGCCCTCGGGAGAGTCTGCCTTCATGGACACTGCAGAGCTGGCCCCTGCCCCTCTGCTCTGTGAACCTCTCCACTCAAGTTCTGAGCTTTTTCCCTGAAAGTGTGGCCTGGTGGAGATGGGGAGACCCTCAGACCCAGGGGGCTTCCTCAAGTACAATAAATGTTGCACAGATGCCTCCTTGCCCAGCACAATCCCTCTCACTGGACCTAGGGCCTGGGTTCCTTGGCACTGCTTGTGGCGGGAGTGGACTCACCAGTTTTTTCTTCCCTAGTGTGATCAAAGCCATGGGAGGGGACACGAGAGCAGGCCACCTCTCTGAGAGCCTATGCCGGGTTGCCCCAGGATCTGGAAGGGTCTTAAACCAGGTCAAACGTAGTTTCTGGCCTTTGGAAAGTGAGCCACTAGGCAGGTGTGGGGAGTTCTGGTTCCAGGCCCAGCTCTGCCTTTGGCTCGCTTCCCTGGGACCCTGGGCTCCTCATTGCTGTGGCCCTGATGGCCTTGCTGATTCCTACATAGTGGCTCTCTGGAAAACCAGTAAGTTCCAGCTTCTGCCTGAAGAGGAAAAGCCTTCCAAGCAACACTTTAAAGCCATGGATCAGAGGGGAATGAGCAGAGCCCTTTCCACTGCCTGGGGCACAGATGGGAAAACAGGCCCAGAGAGGGGAGGGGGCTTGCCTGGGTACACACAGCAAGTCCCTGGGGTTCCAGCCCAGAAGTGCTTGGCCACAGTCCCACTCTGCCTTGCTCCAGTGATCCTGAAGAAATCCTGATGGAAACCCGGTCCTCCCAGACTTCAGATGTCAACCCTGATGGGGCGGGAGCGGGGCGATTAGTGACAGGAGGGAGCAGGAAGATGTTCAGGTGCATTTGGGCCAGGGCTGGCTATCAAGCAAACTCTTAATCTATGGCATTTCTCTGGTTACTTTAGGTCGTAGAGAGTCCTAACAGGCAGTGGCCCTAGGCACCCCAGGGAGGTCTGAATGAGATGCCCCCTAGAGAAGGTGAGGTTGAGGAGGAGGGTGAGAGGGGTAAGCAAGGAGGGCCTGGTACTGCCCATTGGCACCATTTATTTATAGGATGTGGGATCCCTGGGTCTAGGATGCTCTGGTGCTGCATTTGGGTTCTTGGATTATTATTTTTTTAATTTATTGATTGATTTGAGAGAGAAACATCGATTTTTTGTTCCACTTATTTATGCATCCATTGGTTGACTGTTGTATGTCCCTGCAACCTTGGTGTATCAGGACACTCTAACCAACTGAGCTACCCACCCAACCGGGGCTGGGTTCTTGGATTATTGATGTAAGTCCATGTCAGTTGGTCACAGCCACTGGTCAGGACCCCTTTCCTTCCCCACCTTGACCTCCTCAGGTCCCCACCCCCACCTCCCACAGCCCAGCAACTGAAGAGTTAATGCCTTGCCTGGGGCTCAGGCTGTGCAGTTGGTAAATCTTTTGACCATCACTGCTGGATTTCATAGCCATTACCCTCTGCAGAACACCCCCCAATGCTTCCCCAGCCCCCCAGGAGGATTACAGCCTCACATGTCTCCACAGCACCCCCAAATTCTTAAAGCCCTGAATGCATGTCATGAGCAGGAGCACGTTGGACCCGGTGCTGGGATTTGAGGCTGTGAGTAGGAGGTGGGCTCCTGGGTTTCCCCCTGAACCAGCTCAGTTTGCTTTCTGGTCAGGGGAGCATCGGCACTAAAGCCTTCCTAGAGATATTTTTCCGAGGTTGCTCCTGCATGTGGACTCAAGGTGCCAGATGCTTCTATTGAGCTGTGTCTTAGTAAAGGTTTCTGCTTCCAGACAAAGTCTCCCTGTGTCTGAGTTAATATGCTTTCCAGCTATTCCCCTGGAAAGGCTGCGTGGAGCCCGCCCGTCTGTGGGGTCCCAGGCAAGGTGGGCTCAGGCAGCACCCACTCCGAGAAAACAGGCCTCCCAGAGCTCCATGCTTTCTCTGGGGTCGAGGTGGGGATTGGATGGCCCAGTCCGTAAGATCACTGACATATCTAATGGCAGGACCTACAGACACTGCCAGATGACCAGGAGAGGTGGCCTTTGGTTGGTGCAGCTTCTCATCACTTGGGTAGCAGTTCTCAGAGTGCCGGACCCTCACATCATCCCCACAACAATCCACGCAGCAGGCCTATTTCAATCACATTTTTCTGATGAGGAAATTTTGGTATGGGGGGTTGAGTAACTTGTCCAAGGTCACAGCTGGAAGGTGGTAGACCTTGGATTAGTGCTTTAGCACTGCTGTGCTGTGTGGAGGGCCTGAGGCTCATCAGAATGGATCCAAGGGGAGAAGAGGGCACTTGCCTGTCCCTGGTCCCCTTCCTGCTCTTTAGGGCCAGAGCAACCTGAGGCAGGGGTCCTGGCTGAGGACTCCCGATCCTGTGTGCTTCATAGCCTCTGTGACTCTGAAGTCCTCCAAGACCATCGGACATAAGCCACTTCCCAGTGCCACGCTGCCCATCCATGTGGATGTGGCCCCCAGGGGAACACTGGGACACATATAAGCAGAGTGGAAAAGTCTCTTAGTCATCACTATTCCTGGAGCCTCACATAGGAAGGATTCTGAGGCCTAATCAAAGTGGAAGCTACCACAGAGGGCACCATTGTCATCCCTCCCCTCATTCTGCAGGTGGGGCAAGGAGGCCCTGAGAGGAAAAGCCCATGTCCCACGACAGAGCCAGGACTACAGCTCTGCCTCCCATGGTGGCAGCCTCCTTATTTCTGCAGAGCAGTTTGGACCCTCTGAGGACCCAGGCCTCCTCCAGCCTCTGTCCTCGGACACAGAGAGCCAGAGCATCCTTCCCTGGTGGCTCGTCCCCACCCTACCTCCTTAGAATTGAGCTATTGGCCTCCAGTGCCCACTCCCAGACGTCACAGAGGCCCTTGGGCCACTCCTGGCCTCCCGCACAGTCAGTCACCTCCTTAAGCAGCCCTCCTTCTGGGCACAGCCAGCATTTCTTAGGCCTGGGTACCACTCAACTTCATGAGACCCAAGATGTGGAAACTGCAAAAGAAATGTCTTTATTCTTTTAACCGTCTTAATATTTACATAGAACAAAAAGAACAGAACTGAGGTTGGCTTACAGAGTGGGTGGCGGAATAACAGATGTGGAACTCGGGTTCTGGGGTGACTGGCAGACCAGGCAAAGCCCTGCCGCCTGAGGTCTGCACGGGGACCGATGATCTGCCGGGCTCTGGCTTGGCTGGAGAGGGACCAGCCGCGCCCAACCCCACAGCTCCCAAGGTGAAGGCCTGAGAAGCCAGTGCCCATTCCTGCCCTCCCCGCCCGGCACACACATAAAAGGAAGGTTCTCAGGAGGCCACCCTGCTGCCCAACCTACTACTCACAGGAGAACACCTGGGGCCCCAACACTCCTGGGGGAGGTGGGGGCCAAGGCCCTGGCAGCCCAGCTAGAGGTAGCCAAAGACGTTGAAGATGGGTGGGGGCATGGCCGGCTTAGTGGGGATTGGCTTCAGAACCACGGGTCTGTATATTTTCTGCCCCGGGCCATCCACATCCTGGCAGAAATGGGCCAGCTCCCCAGGGGAAACCGGGCTTTTCCTCCACAGGCCCAGGCTGGGGACCGGTCCCTGAGGCAAGGCCCCTGGAGGGCCCTGGTAGATGGGCTGTCCATGGTACTGGAAGGGGCAACAGCTCCAGGCATTGACACGGCCCACCAGGGAGACCCCAGGCATCTTGGGTGTCTCCTTTTCAGCCAGTACCCTTGGGGACATGGGGATCAGGGCCATCTCGGGCCCTAAGAGCTCCAAGCCCTTGCAATATCTCTTACCCTCATAGGGAGGTCCCTCTCTGGGGCCCAGTACCCCCTCCAGCCCCATGGGGTAGCTGTGGGTGGGCCGCGGCTCTTCCCAGAAGGAAGCGGGCAGCTGTCTTTTCCTCATGGGCACCTGGCCAGGCCTGGCAGCTTCTGGATTCTGCCCCTGTAGGGTCTGCTCCTGAGAGAGGCACTCCTCTCTGTAGGGGTTCCCCAGAGCCTTCTCCTTGCAGTCCCCACCACTGCTAGGGCTGGAATCAGGGCCAGGATTGAGGGGCAGCCTCCCGGGGCGCTCCTCGGGCCCCCTTTTCAGGTGCTGCTCAGCCCCTCGGCCGGGGAGGCCCCGCGGGAGCCGGGAATACTTCTGGGAGAAGCGTTTGAGCTGCTTCTGCAGGTACTTGCGGTGGTCCACGGAACGGCGGCAGGGCGCCGACTTGTCCAGAGCTGCCTTGATGTCACTGGATGCCAGGTTCACAAAGTTCAGCAGCATCTTCACGTCACTGTCGGATGCCATCACCAGGGGGGCCACTTCACGGGGCTTTCCATGAAGAGGGTGGTTCTGCTAGTGGTTGGCAGCTCCAGGGAAGGGCACAGAGCTGACCTGGGGGACACACAGGCCATTGGAGTCTCTCTGAGCAACCAACTTAGCCCTCCCCAAAGACCACATGGCTGCAAACAGTGGCCCCAGCATCCCTGAGCCCCGGACATAGCCCTGGGTAGCTGGACACCCATTCCAGCCACTAAGCATTTCATGAGTGTCTGTGATGGAATGGGCTCAAACACATTTATTTAGTCTTCTCGGGTCTGTTGCCCTCTACTTGCAGCTGAGGCTCAGAGAGGTCAGGTGACTTGCCCAAGGTGACCCAGCCACAAGTGGCATTGCTGAGGCTGGAGTGCACATCTCCTCACTCCCAGCCCACTGTGTCTCACACACACCACGCTGCCAACATGTGCACTTGCCAGCAAGGTTTTCCTTTCTGAGCAGAGGTGACTGCTCCACTATCAAGCAAAGCCAAGCCCCTCTCCCCCTGGCGGTGCCCTTCTCCTCCCACCCCCGCCCCCAGCCCTTCGAGCATCAGCCCCTCCTTGTCCCCACGCTCCACCCCCAGCTCTCACGCAAGTCAGGCAGGACCCCTGTCTGGCACTCAAGCGCGGGCCTGCCTGGCGGGCTGAGCGCAGGCTGTGGCAGGGGGAACACCCCCGTAGAAGCATCTGCAGCAATTTCATGCCTCCTGGGCCACCTCCCACAGCCCCTCGCCCCTCCTCCGGGCCCCAGCCTGCCCCACGCCCCCACCCAGTTGGGCCCAGCCGCCTGGGCCTCCACACTGACCGAGGGTGCGGACCCGGGCCCGCCAACGTGGCCCGGCTGGTTCCCGCCGCAGACCTGGGTCAGGCCCGTGCGGCCTGCGAGCTCCGAGCGTCCGGCTGGAAGCAGTTGTGCCGCCCTCGAGTGGGCTGAATGGAGGACAAGTCCCCAGAGCTGGGGGGCCCCTCAGGCCAATCAGGAGCGCCTCTCCAGATACAAAGCATCCCAATCAGGCGGCAGCGCCCCGTTCCCACATTCTTTGCCGTCACAAATTGTCACCATGGGGACCATCACAAAAAAGACAGCTCGCAAATGCAATCATTTCCCGGTAAATTTCTACCCTTCAGCCCCACTCTCCCCCTCGGCCTCCACGGCCTCCTCCCCTTGACCTCGGTTCCCTGGTTTCTCGAGGGGGTGGTGAGTGTGTTTAAAAAGTCCAGGACTGAGGAGGGGCTGGGCCCAGAAGAGATGGGCTTGCCATCCTCCCCCTAGGCTCCAGGCCTGCAGCTGCCATGCTCCAGTGCAGACAGACAATCGGACGGGTAAGCCAGGCAGGCAGCCTTCCCGGCTGTCCTTGAGTGTTGAGTGGCCCTCTCCTCTCCTCTCCTCTCCTCTCCTCTCCTCTCCTCTCCTCTCCTCTCCTCTCCTCTCCTCTCCTCTCCTCTCCTCTCCTCTCCTCTCCTCTCCTCTCCTCTCCTCCCCTCCCCTCCCCTCCCCTCCCCTCCCCTCCCCTCCCCTCCCCTCCCCTCCCCTCCCCTCCCCTCCCCTCCCCTCCCCTCCCCTCCCCTCCCCTCCCCTCCCCTCCCCTCCCCTCCCCTCCCCTCCCCTCCCCTCCCCTCCCCTCCCCTCCCCTCCCCTCCCCTCCCCTCCCCTCCCCTCATCTCTCCACCCAGCTCCCTGAGCCAGGGCCAGTGGCAGGCCTGTGAGGGCCAGCGGCACACTGATGTGGGCAAAGGTAGCCGGGAAGGACTCTCCAAAGAGGGCCCGGGATATCCATGGGAAGGCAGCCGGAGCTCTCAGGAATCTTGTCTTTATGTTTGCTTCCTCAATTGAGCTGCACAAAGCCTGAATTGCCCATTCAGTGTGGCCGGACAAAAGGTTGGCGTTGCACGGTCCCCTTGCATTTGTAGTCAAACAGTTAGGGACTTAAATCGAGTCGTCATGATGGAGAAAGCGGTGGACAAAGCCCATAGAATTGCCATCAGCAAACATTTTCCTGTGTCATATTAGCCAGTCTCCATGGCTCCCCCTGGCCTGGGGACAATGGCACAAGTTTGCACACTTGGCTACTGTCACCGTGCCAACGCCAGCAGGGCTGCAAGCAGGGACGCTCTGAGCAAGCAAGGGAGCCCAGGGCCGGCGTGGGCCCTGCCCACCAACTAGCCAGAGGGAAGGTGAGGCCAGTGGCAGAGGGAGGCTGCCTGGGAAATGGGGATGGGCGAGACCTCCATGCCAGCCAGCCTGGTGGGCCCCTGCACCTCCTGCCCGTCCCCTCCTCTCCTTCCTCTTCCCTTCCTTCTCTTGTCTCTGCCGCCGCCTCCTCTGGCCCCCGGCCATCCGAATAGCTGATGGTCTATACACCAACCAACCCCTGTGCACCACAACCTGAAATGCCAGGGACTCCTCTCTGAAGTCTCCCCTCCCAGGCTAGGAACGCTGACAGGGTGGGGCCAGGCTTCGCCCAGGAGTGATGGTCCCACCCCCTCCTGCTGGCCAATAGACTCCTGCCCACAGTGGCATAGCTCCAAGACACCTCCCCCTCTGGCCTAGGGTCCCTACAGGCAAAATGAAGGGTCTGGCAGAGATAGCCCCCGGGGGGAGGTGGCCTTCTCCATGCACCCTCCCCTGCTGTGGGGGTTGGGACTGAGATGGACGTGACCTTGGACTGCAGCACCCTGGGTCACTGGCCATTGCGTGGCCCGGAGAGCACGGTCCCTATTTGCAGCAGCCTTTGCATGGATGGGAGCTAAGCCATCGTCATTTGAAGCCCCTGAGTTTTGCGGGTTACTTGTTTCTGCAGCATAACCCAGCCCACGCTGACCGGTACAGGCAGGAAGCAGCCTTTCTGCTCCAGGCCACCCGCACCCATGGCTGGAGAAAGTGCCCGAGGCCATCGGGTCAGGCTCTCGCATCTCCCGTCCCAGCTCCAGCTGCCTCCTGCGTGGGGGCCAGGGACGCAGCCTGGCATGCGTCCATATCCCCCACAGCCCGCCGCTCACCACCTTCTCCGTGCCCCCTGCTGGGAGGCTGGCCTCACACCATCGCGGCCCCGTGCCCACCCTGCCTCCTTCGCGTCCTATGCCTGCTCCTGCGGGGCCTCTCTCTGGAGCACTTTCTCCCTTCGAAGAGCATCGAGACTTGCCCACACCGCTTCGCGTGGGCTCAGCTTCCTCAGGTCCCATGGCACCTGCAGTCGCTGCAGCCCATCCTGGCACTGCCTGCCTGTGATGTCATCCCTTCGCCCCTCAGCTCTTCAGTCCCTCCATCAAACCTGACTGTCAACTTCCAACTCAGGACTATAGATGGGAGCCATGGCTGTGGGAGATCAGTCCAGGGAGAGCAGGGAGTTGTGGCTTAAAGAACTGTGGCCTGCGAACCGATCCAGGGTCCTGAGCTAACCCAGGCCTCAGGCCAGCCCTCTGGGGGCTGCCTTTGACCCGTTTTGACCCCCGTTTTTCTGAGAGGCCATATAGACAGGTGGAAAAACAGTGATAATACTTATGCCTCACTCCCGAGAGCCCTTTCACAGTCACTCTCTCATTATGGTCCTGTGTCTGGGCAGGAAGGGAATTGTTTTTCTTATTTGCAACTGGTGACAAACCCAAAGACAAGCCTCAAACCTCTTATTCTTGGGCCCAACTCAGGGCTGTTCAGCCAACCCTGTCCTTTCTACATTCTTTAAACTCCAGCTCAAGCATCTAGGAAGACTTCCAACTCTAGCATTATACAGGACACCCTCTCCCAGCCCTATGTTTATAGATTCAAAGATAAAGTATAACCTCCTTAGCTTAATACAGAAGGCTTTTTGTAATCTAACCCCTACTGGGGTCTTGCACAGAGTAGCTTCTCACTAAATGTTTCATGAGTTAAGTATTTTGCCCACTCAGCTGAATAGAATTTTTCCTGTGGACTGGAAACAACTGTTCCCTGTCTTCTTTTTCATTTATAGTTTCCCCACCCACCCCACCACACCTGTGTGAGCTCCCTGAGAGCAGGGAGTTTGCTGGTTCATCTGCATCTTCAGTGACTAGAATTGCCTTGGCACAGAGCAGCCTTAATGAAGGACCCTTGTGGTTGCTGTGGGTGTACTTGATGGCAAACTGTGTTTCTTTGGGACTGTAGATGCCTTGAAAGCAGGAAGTACTGTTTCACAATCGCATCCCCTGCACCAGAGCAGGGGTTCTAGAAAGCTCTATTATCGGCAAGTAAGCTGTGCTGATTTGAACTTGAGGATCCCTTCCAGAACCCACTGTTGCCGCCCGTGGATCTTCTGCATTCCAGCCTTGCTAACCCTGCCTCAAGTTTATTCACCCCACTCAGTGTCAGGGACTCCCAGCCTCCAGCCAGCTCTACTCAGCACCAACTCTACTCTGGTTCCTACTGCATGTCAGGAACCAGAGGGTGCAGGGTGGGCTTACTCAGCTTGCTCTTCTGTCCCCGAAGCAACTTGTTGGAGGGGAGACTGACTTGGTCTTGATGACTCAACAAGTCCCCTTCTGCCTACCCATGAGTGAGACAGACCTACAGAACCCGACTCTCCTTGGTCTCACAAACGAACTACCAGGAGCCGCTCGTCCCAAATCTCTGGATGTCATCTGACATAATCCACTTCTAGGATTTAGCCAACCCAGCTGCAGACAGAAACGGAAAGCGAGAGGGGGTCAGTTGACAAGTGACATGCACTAGTCAAACCAGAAGGGTCATCTGGGGTGGCAGGCTTTCAAGTCACTTTCATCAGAGAAGCCCGTTACAAAATATTATGTGGCAGCCAACATGTAAAATAGCGACAGCCGTGCGCCGCGAGATTCACTTCACACATGCAAATGCGCTTTCCACTTATTTTGCAAACCATGGAGTAAGACAAGGAAGCTGTTTTGATGACAGAGAACTTCGAAATCAGGGGTTATGGATTGTGGTCTGACATCAGCCATCCTTTATTTGGGTGGCAGGCTATTTAGAAAATCTTGGTTTATGGAGACAAGCAGCTGGAATGGTAATTTTTTAAAGCCCATCTTGCGATCTCAGGATAGTCATCGAATGACTACCCAGCACGCACCGTTTGCTTGAAGTCCAGGGCATGCATTAAGTGATTTGTTCTCTCCAGGTGCCCTGGTTACTGTCTTTAACGGAGAAGGAAACTGAGGCACCAAGCTAGGAACCCTGCCCAAAGTCCCTGCTCAGTAAAGGACAAAGCTGGGATTGGGACGCTGGCAGCCAGAGCCAGACCCCGGGCATGACCATCGCAGGCTGCTCCCTGCTGACAGCTCTGCACCAGCCCACAGGCCCTCGTCCCTCCCGGCTCTGCCAGCCCCGCCCCCATGACCCTGCAGAATTAGTCTGACCACCAGACTCAGAAAACATACCCAGGGGATGCAACAGCGGGACCAGGGCCTCCGTGGACACGTGACGCAGACACCACAGGATGATTTATGTAACCAACCCCCTTACGTAACGAGAGCATTTCCATCAAATCCCAGCCCGGGGCTTGCTGTCAGCCATAATCAGAGCGGACTGGCTTCCATGGGACGGGAGGCTAAGGGGTGAAATAAACCCCTTGGGCTGCCAGACTGAGGGCTTCCTGCCCTGGCGACCTCGTCTCAGAACCGAGGCTCAACACCAGTGTGGCTGTGCCCTCAGCATAGCCAAGGATCCTGTGATGACCCAGCTCGGCCTGTCCCTGTGCCCCTGGCCACAGCCCAACAGCAGTGACAGGGGCATCCTAGTTGATGTCCCACCTTCTCTTGCCCTCTGGGTCCAAAAGCTGCCCAGGTGAAGCCCATCTTGGGCACGTCTCACCTGTAAAGAGGGGCTGATGTGACAGGAATAGCATCTTAGTGTCCCTGTTGGGTGTCCCCAGTGGACCACTAACCCCACATTCTTGTCACTGCCCTGTCTGATCCCTGCCACCCACCACATGTTCATCACCTTGACTTATCCTCTGGTGCCTCTCGATGCGTCTCTCCACCGGACCACCCAGGGCGCCAGCCAGGAATGAAAAGTCCGTTTAATCTCAACTGTCACCTCGGATTTGATTGGTGATGGCTGGCAGGTGCCGGGTAGAAAGATTCTGAGGGGCCTGCAGGGCTCAGTGGTTAGAATGCCCTGATCGGCTAGTGCTGTCTTCCGTGGGTGTGGGTGGAGACAGGCTGGCTATGTGCCTGGTGTCACTGAATCCAGTTCAGAATAACAGGATGCAAAGCCAGCGATGTGAAGCTTGGCGTTCTTATAACCCAACCCTGCCATTTTAATCAAGGGAACAGTGTCCTAGAGAAGGGCAGTGACTCCCCCAAGGACTCAAGTGCTCCCACTTCCCAGGCCAGAGTTCATCAGTTCAATTCAGCCAACTGAGACCAGGGAGGGGTGTTCGGCATTTGGGGGAATGGAGACCGTGATAAGTTTAGTGCAATGGAGAGGAGAGGTTGCTGCAGGGAGGGGGCGAGATAAAGTGAGGAAGAAAGGTGGTCCTCCATGTATATTTGCAAGCAGTAGGCACATAATAAAGGCTGAATGAATGAATGAATGAATGAATGAATGAATGAATGAAATGATTGGTTGACTTCTGAGCCATCTTGGGAACTTCAATAGCCAGTGTCATCAGAACCTGTAAACAGTTCTCATACTAACCCATGGACACCCTCTTAGCTCTACTTGCAAACTACACCCAGAATCTGACCACTTCATACCCTCTCCTCTGCTCCCACCTGGGACCAGTCCTCCAGCCCCTCTTACCTCACCTGGATTGTTTGTCTCCTAACTGGGCTCCTGAATCTGCCCGTAGCAGCCTGTGCTCCTTTTAAAAAGATAAGCTGGCTCAGAGCACGCCTCTGCTCCCCACCCCCGTCAGCTCCCCTCTCACTCAGAGTGGGAGCCCTCCAGAGCCACAAGATCAGTGACTTCTCTTACCTTACCCCCCTGACCACCCCCCTCCAGCCCCGCTGCTCTCCTTGCTGCTCCTCAGACAACAGGCATGTGGCAGCCTCAGGGCCTTTACATTTGCTGTTCTCTCTTCCTGGGATTCTCTTCCCCTAGAACAGTCCATCTGTGTCAATAAAGTTTTATTAGGCACAGCCATGCCTGTCCACTGGCTAATTGTCTACGCGGCTTTTGCACTAGAGGCATCATGAAGGGGGGTGCGAAACACCAGAGGGTGCGCAAAGCCTGAAGTATTTACTTATTTTACAGAAAAGTTTTGCCACCCCTGGCCCTGGTCAGTTGCAGGGCTCACCCCTCCTTTCACCGCCTTTAGGTCTTCACCCTGCTGTCTTCCTAGGGCACCCTTCTCACCTCCATCCTGTCCGTCCCCTCCGTCTTCTCCATCGCACTTCCCACCGCGAAGCACTCTGGCTTTCCACTCACTCACCTCCCTTATTGTCTGTCTGTCTGCTGCCACCAGATGTCATTCCCGCTGAGGGTGAGGACTTGCTCTCTTGCGCACAGCTTTGTCCCAGTGCCTAGAACAGGGCCTCGGAAAGTAAATTCTCAATAAATAAAAATGTTTCCCACACTCCTGGGCGTTGGCCTAGTCCATACCCCTGGGCCTCCGCCTCAGTTTCCCTTGTCATGAAGCTGGGGCCCTGAGAGGTCTCTCGCCAGGTCTCTCCCCAAGGAGGCTGAGCCCTCATAAATGGACACAGTCTGAGAAACACCCATCTGGGTTCAGGCAAGCCTTGTACCACTTCCATTTTATGAAGTTATCCTCATTATTTTAAAAAATATATGTATTTTTATTGATTTCAGAGAGAGAAGAGAGAGGGAGAGAGAGAAACATCAATGATGAGAGAGTCATTGATCGCTGCTTCCTGCACACTCCCTACTGGGGATCGAGCCTGCAACCTGGGCTTGACCAGAATTCAACTGCGATCTCCTGGATCCTAGGTCGATGCTCAGCAGCTGAGCCACACTGGCTTGGCTATGCCCATATTTAAAAAGAATTTAAAGCAGGGGGTGGTGCAGAAATGATGGCATCTTAAATATTTACATGTGACAGAATAACACCCATGGGACACGGAAAAGCACTTCCACGTAACAGTGCCATTCACTAGATAGTTACAGGGCTCATTTTCAATATTAATCAAATTCAGTTAAAATATTAATGAGAAGCAATTAAAATATTAAATTAAAATAACCTAAAAGTAGTTAAAGTTAATGTTAACTTAAACATTAACTAACAGTGTGCAGGAGATGCAGGAGAACGTTGGAGAGTCGCTCTCGTCCTTCAGTCCTGTCGCATGGTCCCCTCATTCGAAGGGAATATCCAAAATCTGGTCCAAGAAAAGAGAGTCTAAAACCTGAATGCTGGGCGGGCTGCTAGCTCCCGCTGGGACCCCAGGGCATCTGCCGTGGCCCCTCCGTTTCACCTCCCCACTCCCACCCAGCCCTGTCCTGGGCCCGTCAGGAGTGATGCTCTTTGAGACCAGTAAGCACTAGTCAGAATTTACATTCACTGTAAGGTGACATGAGGGGCTCAGACTCACCCACCAAATCCTCTAACTGCACTATAGAGACCCTCTGAGCTACCTCATTGTACAGAGGGGCAACTGAGGCACAGGGTGATCTGCCCAGGTTCACGCAGCTAGGACGGGCACACCTGAGATCTGAACCTATGGCCACCTGAGCTCGGATACCCCTCCCTTTCTCATTGGTATCTTCCGAATGACCAGCCCTCCAGAGATGCACCAGCCCAGGAACGAGTATCCTTGGTATCCCCAAATCACTCCCCAAGGGCCCCACCACTTCAGCCAGCCCCCCGGAAATGTTGGTGTGCCAGGTAAACTGAGGCAGCATGGGGCAGTGGATAAGAGCTGAGCCCTGGGGTGAAACAGATCTGCTCCTGGGTAAGCAGCTGGCGCACAGAACATTGTTTTGATGGTTAATACAGCAGTGGCCATAATTTCTTCTTCTGCAGAGACTGTGCACTTTGTACGTGAGGTTGCTCTAGGCCGGAATGTTCCCGTCTCTGATCCTTTACTTCCTGTCTTGGCTGCCTGCCAGGACCCTACTGGTTCCTGTGAGTCCTTTATCCCAGAGGACACCTCGAACCACAGACCGAAATGGCAGGGACCCTGGAGACCATGAGAAGCACGGGGGTGGGGGTGGGGGGTGGGGGGGGGGGGGCTGTGGAGTCACAGACCTGGCTTCAAGCCCCACTTCTGTCACTTACAAACTGGGTGACCAAGGGAAGGTCACCTAACCTCTCTGAGCCTCAGTTTCCTCCTGCCAGGCAGCACCTCAATGCCATGTCCTTGGAGGAGGTCAAGGTAACGCCTTCGAGTGCTTAGCCTGGGGCTTGCCTTTGATCAGCATTTCCATTCCTGAGAGCCTTTCAGGTCATCTAATCCCCTTATTAATCAGATGAGGAAACTGAGGCTGACCGGTGAATGGCTTGCCCAAAGCGACCTGGAGAATGAGTGGCATGGTCAGGACTAGCAGCCTGACTCCAAGACCGGTGTTCCCACCCCCTTGTGGGAGCCCATTTTTTGCACCCTTGGCAAGGAGGAAATGCAGGATTTTCCTTTGAGCTCTCAGCCTTGGCCTCAAAAGGCCACACGAGGGCGCCCTTGGGGTTGATCGGGTTTCTGGAGTTTCTGGACCAAGGAGACTTCCCGTCTGTCTGCCCCAACGTTCACTGTCTCCTAAGCCCATGCTCCTGCCCCTCTGGATTCTGATGAGAAATCAGCAACTCTGGCTCCTTGAAAGTATTCCAGAGCCCCTGCTCATTGCCCTCCCCGGCCTCCACCCTCTACCCCCACCCCAGGATTACCTAGTCTCCTTTTCCTGAGTAGATTTGGGGTCCTCTGAGACCCCATATTGGCTTTGCCAAGCAGGGGTTTCACAGCTGGCTTCAGGATTACAGTTATGCTGTTTGGTTGCCGCTTAGATTCCACCCACACTTCCACCCATCTACCCACAACACCTGCTCAGCACCGGCTGGCGGGACGGCCAGGCAAGGGCGGGTGGAAGCGGGCAGAGGGGGGAGCTCCATCCACAAGGCTCCTGCCTCATGGAGGGTGCCTGCCACGTGGAGCCCACTCAGGTTCCTGGGTCATGAATGAGAGTCCCTGAGGGGCTCCACTGTGACCCTGCCAGGGCTGCTCTCCCCTTTTGCCCACCCTGGCTAACCCTGAGCCATTCTTAGGTTCTTGTATAGTAGAGCCGATTAGAGTAAAAGCACAGGGAAGGCCAGGCTCCCCTGGAGGCCATCCTGGGGCTCTTAGGAGATTAGAGCCTGTGAAAATGATCCCAAGCGACTATGGACACACTGCCCCCTGCACCCCAAGGGCGCTGGCCAGGAGGTGGGCACCTGCTGAGGGGCCTGGGCTCTGGGGCCAGGAGTAAGGGCTCAGCAAGAGTTGGGGAAAGATTTTCCCTCCCTGGAGAAGGAGTGGGGCCGCCAGCGGCTGCTGAGAGGCTGGGGGTTCATGTCCCTGCCCTGCACCTTTCCAAACCTCCCTCCTTGGATGGCTTCTCAACCCCCATTTCCACCAGATTTCAGCTGGATTTGAAGGCTGAAATGATCAGGTATGTCAGAATTTTTAAAAAGTCTAATAGTGCCCAGTGCTATTGAGCATGTAGAGAAATAGATACGCTTGAGCCTTACTGATGTGATGTAAATTGGTATTGACTCTTTATGGGTATTTTGTCAGCATCTGTTCAAATATGAAACTGGTCTGCCCTCAGGCCCAGAGCACAAAGGTCCAGGTGTGAGGATGCTGCAGAAATGCTGGTTACAGCTGCAAGAAGCAAACAAAGGCCAAGTACCAGCCTTGGGGTTTATACAGGATGGATCATTCCATGGAAAAAAAAAGTGCAGATTTATGTGTATAGTAAGACCCCATTTATGTTAAAAACCAAAAAAGAAAGAAGAACGGGTGAAATAAAGTAAAAAGGAATGCTCAGAAAAGCCTGGGAGGCATGCACCTCAAAGTGATGACTGGTGATTTGTGGAGGGTATAGGAGGGGAGAGGGTTGTGGGGGAGGGGGGGTAATTTTCAGCTTACAAATTTTTATACATATTGTTTGTGTTTTTTTCAATAAGCACATATGCATGTATAATGTTTCTGTCCCAAGTATTATATATATATATAGTTTTGCTCCAGACACCCACCTCAGAATGCTGCTCAGAACCTCTGAAATAGGTTGACACAAAAATCATTCATTCAACAAACGTTTCCCATCAGATCCCCTGAGCTGGGCACTGAGCACAGGAGAGACATGGTCCCCACAGGGAAAGGCATGTGAACAGATAAGGACCTTACAGCCTGACAAAAGAGTGACGGGGCTTTCACAGACAGTGGGGCCCGAAGTAGGTGTGAGCAGTTTCCCTGGGTGAAATAAGGGGAGGCTTCCTGGAGGAAGTGGTGCTTAGTAGTCTTAGAGATGACTGGGGCGTTATCAGATGGACCGGAGGGAGGAGAGTGGGAGTCCTGTGGGACAGAAACATTCCAGGAGGGCAGACGCGGATGTCTAATGCATCTGAGAGGTCACAGTGGGAGGCGATGGCCCATGAGGCAGAGAATGGGTCGGAGGGACAAGGGCAGAGGCGGGGCTCACCTCTCTTCCCCCCTAGTTGTGTTTCCGACATGCAGGGACTCATTCAACTGCCAGCAGAGGGTGCTTGAACTTCTGACTGCAGAACCGAGCTGCTGGTATCGGTCAAAAAGATTTCTGCGACCTGGGACGGGGGAAGCTCTCCCGGCCCCTGCAGGGTGCTGAGGGCAAGTGGGGGGCACAGGTCGAAAGGGCGTGAGTGAGACCTGGGCACAGTGGGTGAAGGGTACGGAGGGGCGGGAGAGGGCAGCAGCCCCATTCCACCTACAGGCCACTGGGGCCACAGGCTGTGCCCCAGCGTGGCACAGGACTTCAGACAGTCAACACCCAGTGGTTTCATGTTTGATGCTTTTCTTTGCAAATGCGTGTATTTGAGTTAAAAAGAGAGTCGACTTCAGGCGGAATGTGAGTCAATGGTGGCTCAGGTGGCGGCGGCCGCAGGACGTGAATGGCCGCAGTGGAGGATGGTGGAGACGGGTGCTCTGAGGGCTGGACCAGCAGCAGCCGGGTGTCTGTCCTGAGCCTGTCCCTCCACCACCCCTGTCCCTTCTCTCGCTCTAAGCTCTTTTCTCCGCTCCTCCCAAGCCCACGTGCAGGTGCCTGGGCTCCAGTTCTGAGCGCTCCCAGGTCTTCCCACGGGACATCCAGCAGGTCTGCCCGCAGCACTGCTCTGTGTCCTGGAGCTACAGCCTCCGTTTCAATTAGGCTTGAATTTGAACACCTTCGAAAAATGCCTGGCGAGCACGCCAGTCCAGGAGGGGACCGAGCGTGTTTCTGCCCGTCTTTTTCCTGCCCCATGAAGTGGACGGAGCACATTTCCCCCTCAAGGAGCCTGAGCCCTCTCCCCAAATCCTGAAACTCGGTCTTGAAAAAGGGTTGTTTTAGCCTTGTCAACATGTCATCCATCAGTTGTCCCTAGTCATAACATAGATTTTCAGAGCTGAGAGGACTCCCTAGAGATCTAGCTCAGCGTCTTCACTGAAAAGTGGTGCCAAAGGAGTCCTCACTTGCTTGGAGCTGAGCCAGACAGTTCAGAGACTCTAGAATTCTAACCTGAATCCAAAGAAGCAAACCCCTCACGTGGACATTGGGGCCTCAGTGGAGCCATCCTGTCACCACAATAAATGGAGGGGCCTTGCCCGGCCAGCATGGCTCAGTGGTTGAGCATTGACATATGACCCAGGAGACTGAGGCTGGATTCCCGGTCAGGGCACATGCCTGGGGTTGCAGGCTTGGCCCCCAGTAAGGGGCTTGCAGCAGGCAGTCGATCAATGACTCCCATCATTGATGTTTCTATCTCTCTCTCCCCCTTTTTCTCTCTGAAATCAGTAAAGATATATATATATATATTTCAATGCAGGGGCCTTTGCCACTCAGTGGCACACAGGTTGGGGGACCTGGGGGCTGGTGCAAATCCATCCACTAACGGTTTCCTGGGTACCTGTCTGCAGTTCCCAGAGCCACCATTAGGTGGCCCCAGGCATTGCCAATCACAGCTTCATGGTTCAAACAACCTGGCTCTCTCCCAGCCCAACGCTGAAGCTTCACGTCTCAAATTTTCAAAGGGTGCAGGAGCACAGGGCTAGAGGGAGAGGCCTGCATGTGTCCTGAGCATGTCGCATCCCATCTCTGAACCTCCCTTACTCACCTGTGAACAGGTGTGTTAATAGCCACCTGCCTCCGAGTTACTATGATGATGATGATGATGATGATGATGATGGATGAGAAGCCTGGTGGGAATGGTGGCCCAGAAGTTCCCAAATGCCGAACTCCAAGTCAGGCTCCCTGGGAGGCTGCGGCACAGCCTGGGGCACAGTCCGGGGCCCACCTTGGAGAGTCAGGTGCAGAAGGTGTAGAGCAGGCAACTCCAGGGTGAGGCCTCTTCCCCTTCTCAGGCCAGCAAGGGGTTGTGACTGCGTCTGCCACCGTCACACAGAGTACTCACAGGGGAGAAGGTGACATCCTGACCCGTGGCCCCATCACAGCACCACAGCTGTGTTCCCACCACGACGCCTCAAACACCTGGAAAGGAGTGACCTCACGGTGGCACACGGCGCACCTGGGCTGCTGTGATCCGCTGTGAGCGCAGTGAGGCGACTGTGACCAACCACTGCCTAGAGCCTGGTGCTGGTTGGTGACTGACTTTGCAAATGAATGCAGATTTCAAGTTATTCCCATACGAACATCACTCATGCACATGGCAGGCTTTCTAGAATGTTCTGGGATAGAGTTATCGCGACCATGTAGAGAACGGGGTCCAACCCATGGGCATGTGTCCTGCTGAGACTGCCTTGGGACAGTGGAAAAGATAGATTCCTCGTGCTTTGCAGAATGACCCTTGGGGGAAGAGGCATTTGAGCTGGGTCTTCAAGGGTAAGGAAGATGAGAGGCGGCTCCAGGAAGCGAGAGTGTGTGAAAAGGGACAGAGTTCGGCACAAGCCTGATGAGAACCACAGATATCTGGGTAAGGCTGAGAGCAGGGGCGATGGGTGGGACAGCTCCGCAGAGGCTGCTTCTGGAAGGGCCTCCTGAGCCATGCTAAGCTGTCCAGATTTTACACAGACACCCACAAGGGCCTCTGAAGGCTTTTCAGCCCCACAAGTGCAGGGACTGGGTGACAAAAAGGCCACACACTGGCCGTTGCTGCCACCTGGGGAGAAGCTGGGGCCAGAGCAGAGGAAGCGGCAGTAGAGATGGGAGGTAACACAAGATGCCCGAAATACTCAGGTTGCGGGATCTATGGGACCCGTCACGGCAGGAACAAAGGGACCAAGAACCAGATAGCAGCCAGGCTGGCTGGTGGGCGGGAGGATGGGGCAGGGGGCAGGGGGCTGGCAGCCGAAGGCATCTGGGCGTGAGAGGCCCTGAGGCTTTATGCCGTGGTGCTGGGGGCTCCAGAGAGACCCCTTAGGAAGATGAATCTGGAGGAGAAAGGACCCACAGGAGGCGCTGGGCAGGAGGCAGAAACTGCCCCAGCAGAGCCGGTGGAAGAGGCGCGGACTGGAGGCGGGCGCACATCCAGGGGCACTGGCGGGCTCCGGGGGAGTGAGGCTGAGGGCTGCTTCATGGAAACTTCCAGGGCCACAGGGGAGTCTGCTGAGCAGCTGGGGCCAATCACGGTGCCGTGGGAGACAAGCCCCTCTCTCCTCTCAGCCTTAGTGTCCTTATTTACGTAGTATAGGGCTGCCCAGCAGTCTCTTCAGTGTAGACCCCCTGGGTTGTCTAATGAGGGGATGGCCCTTTTCTTGTCTTTTCTTTTTTAAAATATGTTTTTCTTGATCTTAGAGAGAGAGGAAGGGAAAGGAAGAGAGAGAAACATAAATGAGAGAGAAACATCGGCCAGCTGCCTCCCACGCCCCTCCTACCGGGGATGGAGCCTGCTACCCCAGCATGTGCCCTGACTGGGAATCAGCCGGAGACCTCGCGGGGCAGGGGAGGCTGCTCAGCTGAGCCGCCGGCCAGGGCAGAGCCCCTTTTCCTAAGGAAGATGCTAGCTAACAGTGATGGGCATCTACCCTGCATACGGGCTCTTCTGGGCATGCCCTTAACAGGAGAGTATTTCATGCACGTGCAGCCCAGTTGCACAGGCCCTGCCGTCCTTTAGACTAGAGTGTGACAGAGCCACTCAAAGTGGCCACTCTGCTGAGAGCATCCTGCTGCTCCACGGACATGCCACATACAGGGCACCCAAGGTGTCTACTCCACGGAGCCTGGAAACTGTCCCCTAAATGTGACTGGAGAGAAAAGGAAGAGCCCTGAATCAGGAAACCAAAGACCGGAGCTCCAGGCCGGCCTGTTGTATTATGTGGGAAGACCTCCACCTCTCTGGGCCTCTGTCCCTGTAGCCATAAGTAGTCGGGACAAGCCGGTCTCTGAGGCCTTCCTTGTCCAGCCTCTGTGTTCCCACTGCCAGAACCACTCGTCCCTTGGAACTTGCAGCAGCACCCACATGGCTGGTAGGGGTCATGATCACTGCCAGGGTCTTCGACAGACTCCAGCATCAAGCGGGCCACAAGGCAGCCCCTCTCTGCCAGTCCTGGGAGCCAAATTTTTCCGTGGGCCTACATGCTGCAGAGCAGAGCCTCTGCTGGGCTTGGTCCAGCCCACATGCTCCCAGGAGCCCCAAGGGCTCATTTCCTGTATCGGCTGCTTCCTCCTGGCTGTGGATGTAACCCAGGGCGTCAGGGCATCTCTGCTGCCTGGCCCGCATTAAATGTCCAAGCTGAGAGGCCGCTCACCGCAGCACCCGACAGCCAGGCAGTTCTGGTTCAAACCGTCATCATCGCCTTAAATCCCATGAGTAAAACAGTTGGATTTGCTGCTCAGGAAAGCAAGCAGGACATTCATCTTGGGGACTTTCCAAGATGGACAAGGTTGGCGAGATTCTTTGCTTTACAGGAACCCAGCCCCATTACAGAGCGCTAATTAACATAATAAGTAGTGTGTTCTCCACAGTTTACAGTCTAGGAATACCTTTCTGCACTTAAGTCATTCAGCAAACACTAAAGGATTACCCTGGGCTAGTTCTCAGAGGCCATGGACATGAACCGGCTTCAGCAATCCCTCAGAATTGCTCACAGACCCCCTAGCTCATAGCTCATTTCATTCCCACAACCACCCTGTGAAGTAGGTTCCAGTCTTACCCCCATTTTGCAGAGTAGGCAACTGAGGACAGGAAGACTAGGTGACTTATCCAAGATCCTACAGCTAAAGGCCAAGCTAAGCCCTAGATGCAGGCAACAGGATCCAACCCCCAGGTTCTTTGTTCCACCCCAGGTGCTGTGGCCTGGGGCCAGCACCTTCCCTTTCAGGGCCTCAGTTTCTTTGTCTGTGCAGAGTGAGGAGCCCCGAGTGGTGACCCAGCTCTGACGCGCACAGATCCTTTGATCCCATATCTGCGGGGGATTTGGCAAACAAGAGTTAGCTTCAAATATCAAGTTGGCAGATCCAGAGCTTTAAATCAGAAAAGACCCTGCCTGACAAGCCAACCGGGCAAGCAGGCATGTGAGCCAAGTCTGAAATACGCACGACTCACCCTTATAAGCTGTAAACACACCACGATCCAAGTTCCCACTGCCCGTCATCGGGCCTGTCGGCTGACGTCGGCTATCTCAGAGCCAAGCTTCAGCCTCGGAGCAGATGCTCATGTCTCCCCACAGAGCCCCACGCTGTAAATCAGGTGCTGGCGGGGAGGCGGAGGGGCTGTCCACGCTGGACCTGGCCACACAGCAGATAGCATGGGGTGGGGGCAGCAACAGCCCACAGCTTGTGGAGGGAAGCAAGGGACCTCAAGGTCCACGTGGTCAACTGTCACTGCCCACAGGCCTCAGTGCAGCGCTGAGGACCACAGGCAGTAGTTACAAGAAGTGCTCTGGAATGCTGGCCCTACTGTCAGCAAGCAGAGTTCCATTTGCCCCTCCTATGCCCCTGCAGAGCCCAGGAGGGTGGTCACTGGGTGCATTCAGGACTTCTCAGTCGCTGCTTCTCAGCGGTTTCCCACCATGGTGGGCATGGGCGCAGGATTGGGGGGACAGAGAGTGAATTTAGGTGTTCATTCCTTTGGCTCTTTTCCCACCAATGACGGCACCTCTGGTCAGGTTGCCCTCTCCTGCCCTCAAGGGACAAGGGTGATACATGATTTTTACAAAGACTCTAGGTCTAAACAAGTCTAAAACAGTTTTGGTTTTTTTTGATAATACAAACAAAATAAGCCAATGAAGGTATTCCCAAACCTCTTCACACCCAGAGCGCAGTCTTGCCTCGGAATCACCCGTGGGCACGTTTACCCACACAGTGTCGGCTCTGGGCCTCCATGGGCACCGGTTCTTAAAGGAGGGCTCCACTGTCGTCTCCAAGATTGTTTCCCAAGCCACTGCTCACGTTCTGCAAATTTCCATGTACATGCGAGGGCAATGGCAACTCTATTATGACTGTCACCTGTCAGCGTCAACTGTAAGAAGCACCTCCGTTTCACAGATAAAACTTGTGTGTCACAACCAATAAAATGTGAGTTTTAATGACGTCGACCTTAGACAAGTCAGTTGGCCTCTCTGGCCTTCGTGGTTTTGATAAGTACAAAATTTAAAAATTTTAAATGAAAGGGAAGTGTACTGGAAGAGCGTCAATCTTTCCACATCCAGATCAGCACTTGGTGTTCTTTTTTGTTTGAATCTTTGAACATTTTAAAGAAAAGAAACCTAGTATCTTCGTGTTTAGATTTGAATTTCTTAGGTTACTAGTGAGCCAGAGTATTTTTCCATTGTTTATTTCCTGAATCACTTCTTTAGTCAGTTCTCTAGTGCTCATTTATCTAGTGGAGGGCTGTATTCTATTTGTTTTGTTTATCCATTTATGTGAGCTCTTTATGTAATTAGAATATTAATCCATTTCTGTCATATTTGTCACACCTGAAAAACTCTTGCAGAGGCATTTCTATTATTATTATTATTATTATTATTATTATTATTATTAGTTATCCATGAAAACAAGCTAGCAGAAATTAAAGCATCAAGTGCATTCTGCCTGACTTTAAGGATGCTGTAGAAGTGGTCCTTAAATCATTTTCCATGGGCCCTGATGAAGCTGTCAGGACTCTTTCAGTTAGAAGTGAAGCTCAGCTCAAACAGGCTTAAGCAAAGTAGAAAATCTATTGGCTCCGGAAGCTGTAAAGTCCAGGGTTGCAGGTACAGTAAGACCCAGGAGTCCAAGCAAGGTCACCAGGACTTGCTTCCTTTTTCTCCGTCTCTCGAGTCTGCTGCCCTGTTTGGCTTTGTTATTGGAAAGGCTCTCTCCTGTAGACGCCCACAGGTCCTGGCTCACACTCCACCAGCCCAGCAACCCCGGCTCCGGCGCAGCCTTCTTGCTCAGTGCTTCTAGGAACAGTTCCAAGGCTCCGCTCCGGACCAGTCGGCTCACGCGTCCTTCCCAAGCCAGCCACTTTGGCCAGGGTACGGCACGGGCTGATTGGCCAGGCCTGGCGGAGAGAAGCCCTGCCTGAGGATGGGTAAGGGGGGTCCCCAGAGGAAAATCAGGTGCTGGTACCGGACAGAGGGGGCATACATATGGGCAGACAGAAAACTGACATCTCTGCAGGTGCCCAAGGGACCACATGAGGAGCCAGGGGGGCCAAAGGGAAGGGGATTGTGCTCCCCTCCCCCACTTCAGCCAGATTACCTTCCTGTTTATCTGTTTTATGTCTTGGGCCCGCTGCTAAGATCTTGCTGGGGGAAGAGTTAATTGAGTTTCTGAGAACTATTGTGCTGCTAAATGAGTTGGGACGTTCTTGATGTAAACAAAGGGAAGCATGTCCAGGTTGGTGGCTGTGGATGTGAGTGACCATCGAGGAGGAATCAGCAACGAGGAGACTCTGAAGACGCGAGCACCATGCTCCTGGAAGGGGTGTTTATTGGGCATCTGTGTGCTAGACCTGGACAGCAGCAGAACCAGACACAGACCCATCCTGGGGCGCTCACGTTCTAATCGGGCAGATGGCAACACCTAGGTAAATATTGTACCGCATTATATTATAGTGTTAAAAACAAGACAACAGGCCCCAAATGGAGTCGCTTATGCTAAACCCCACATCACTAAACCGAGACTTAACTACCATTTCGGATGTCCCAGAAGCACAATCTTTAACCAGTCGATCAGGAACCGCTTCTCTCTGAAATCAATATAGATATATTTAAAATTTACTCAACTGAATTTTTTAAAAACATATCACACACCTAGACAACAGAGTTGAGCTGGTGTGTGTGTGTTTTTTTTTAATATATCTTTCTTAATTTCAGAGAGATGAAAGGAGAGGGAGAGAGAGAGAAACATCAATGAGGAGAGAGTCATTGATCGAGCCCACAACCTGGGCATGTGCCCTGGCCGGGAATCGAACCCCGATCGCCTGGATCCTAGGTCGACGCTCAACCGCTGAGCCACGCCCGGCCGGGCGAGGTGTGTGTGTGTTTTTTTAATATGTTTTTATTGATTTCAGAGAGAGGAAGGGAGAGGAAGAGAGAGACAGAGATATCGATGGGAGAGAAACCTCTATTGGCAGGACACGCCAGAGCAAAGCCTCCCACCGGTGGGTGATTCTAGGAAATCAGCAGAGGAAAGCAGAACCAAACTTGAGAATAACGCTTAACAAAGTTGACAGTGTCAAAGGACCCACTTGAAACGTTTTAGCAGCAGCCTGCTGTGATCAGAGCACTCTCTAGAAATGATTTATTTACATATAAAAATGAGACATTTCCCAACAGCCTCCAGACAGCCCCTGGGGTGAGGCTCTCATTGGATGGAGCCGCCCGAGGCTGGGCCCCTGGCGGCTCCAGCCCCGGCGGGGGGCTGATTGCCTCTCCCCAGGGAGGAAGTGGTGCCCGCCCTGCCCGCATTCCTGAGAGTTACTTCTCCAAAATAAACCTCAAGTAAGCATTTAAATGTGCGGCTGAGCATGAAGTACAGTCTACGTTTTTATTCCAAGAATGCAAATGAGCCCCTGAGGGGCCTGGAAGAGGCAAACCGCCCTGGTTCCAGAAACAATTTTCTTAAAGGCTTGAGTTGGGCTCTGCTAGTTCCACCCCAACTCTCAGGCCCAACTTGGGGAAACTGAGGGTCGGGATCTGGTCAGACCTCAGAGTGAGGGAAAGGCTGACTGGCCCCTGACTCAGGATTTCTCCCGTTAGGGACTTATTCCTTTGCAGGGAGGTTGTTCCCGATACAGACACATAGCCCTGGAAGGATAGGTAATGGGGATCATTCTACAGAACAGAATCGCTCAGCAAACTTAGGCTGAGCTGTACTGGGCACCAGTGACCCGGGGTTAGTGCCCTCAGCTGCCCTGGCAGCGGCCTCTGCTGAGACCTCGTCTAGACGCTCCAGTCTCCAGTTGGGGCTGGGTCCTTCCTGGGGCTCAGGAATCAGGACACTGACCCAGTGGGACGGAGAGATTGGTCCCATTTTGAACTCGCCTCCAGGCTGCATCAGGGCTCCTCCTCTGGGCTCCAATCACAGTACTGGAAAGTATTGTCCCCACCAGGGCCTGGCACACAGAAGGTGCTCAAACATGTTGCTGTGACCTGAACATAGTCGCCACACACAGAGGACCCTTCTCCACTCCCCTCCCAGCAGAAAAGGGAAGAAGCAATTAGACAGGTGTGTCCTGGGCAGGGGCCTCAGAAGGCCTGGGAGCTGTCCTGGGGTCCCTGCCACTCTGGCTGGAGGTTCTGGACCAGACACAGGGAATGGAAGTTTTTAACAGTCTCCCAGAGACACTTAGAGTTTGGGGGAGATCTCAGAGGCCCCCTTCCTTGCTGACCCTCAGCAATTCATCCTGGTCTGAGTTGCTAGCAGGAAGTTCTCAGCTGGGACCTCCCATGAATGGCTTTTTCATAACAGAATCTCAGCCAGGGACAGGAAAGGAAATGGGCAATGGCCAGGGCAAGGAGGTAGCTCAGGAGGAGATCTCCCTGAGCAGAGGGCAGCCTCTGCCAACCCACACAACAGAAGAGACCTGGCATGTGCACCCCTGGAGCATCACACAGGCTCCCAGGGGCGGGGATCCCAGACCAAGCATGAGGATGAATGGGGGTCCCCTGGGAGAGTCAGTCTCCAACCTTACTCCATCATGTTTCCTGCCCAGCAACCTTTTCCAAATCACACTGTTAGGGTTTGCCTTCTTTATTGTCGACAAGGGACACCCCTTCTGACGTGTCATCTTCTGATAGCAGTGGGCAGGGAGGCCTGCTTCCTCACAGCGCCCAGAGCAGAGATTCCTGGTTTGCCCCAGGGACCTAGTGCTAGGCTAGGGCCCCCCAGGGCCCTGCCCCACCAGTATTTATTAGCCCAGGGACACAAGTAGGGCACAAGACGTAGAGGCACTCAGCTGGCCCTGCTCAGCCAGCCCATGTTTCCCATTTCCCTCTGGAGTGAAGTGCCTGGCTCTCCTTTCCCTGGAGAATTATAACTCACTTTAAATAAGATGGCTTTCGTGGCTGCTTCCCCAAGCCAAGCAGTTTAGCACCCTCTGAATTCCAATTAACATTGTCGAGTTTTCCCTGACACCCACCTCCTTCCAGTTGTGAACAGTTTGCTCCAGGTTGGGTCACACTCACACATTCACAAGGCCTTTCACTGATCATACATTTACTGCCACCTGCTATGAGCCCTGTGCTGGCAGCAATAATAGTAACCAATGCCAGTCCCTGGTACCTCTTCTGGAGTCTGTGCCTCCTGTGTTTTCCTCCTGAGCTACCTCCTTGCCCTGGCCATTGCCCATTTCCTTTCCTGTCCCTGGCTGAGATTCTGTTATGAAAAAGCCATTCATGGAGAAGCCCAGCCCAGCCCCCCACCCCACATGGAGCCCTGGCCCCACCTGCCTGGCCCCAGCACTGACCACTGCTTTCCGGGCACGGGGGGCCTGGCTTCCTCTCCCAGAGTCCCACTGCCTGCCCTCCGCCGAGGGGCTTCCTGCCCAGGCTCAGCCCCTCCTCGGCCTGTTGTCCAGACAGGACACAAGACAATGGCTATAAACTTGTTTAAGTTGTACATAAAGGATGGAGACCCAGAAGCATTTGAGAAGCAACTGGGGAAGCCCTTCGACAGCAGCCAGCTGAGTGGCCACCATCAACTAAACTTCATTGCCTTCAACATTTCTGAGCCCATAAGCCAGGCCAGGTGCTGGGGACCCATGATGAGGAAGGCAAAGTCCCACTCTCTTGAGGAACACCCAGGGTGGCGGGACTCAGTCACAGAGGCCTGAGCCTGCAGACATGGAGGTGGGATGGCTGGTCTAAATATATCCACCAAATGGGAGGAGCAGTTCTTCTGCATAATCAAGGCCCTAAGGATAATAAATTACTCATCTGGGCCACCTGCGCTTTTCAGCCACCTCACTGCTATCTGAGCCTCAGCTGAGGGATGGGGGCAATCCAGAATGGGGGTGTGGTATACACACCCCCACTCCCCCGACCCCCGGCCTCAGCCCAGGACCACCCACGGGATGTAGCGCTCAGCCTTCAGCCTCCCGGAGCCCAGCTCCTCCCGCTCCTCTCCTTACCTGCTGGGGCAGGATGAATTTATTGGTTTATTTGTCAGTTCACACTCAGGACAAATGCAGGGGGAAGACCTAACTCACCTTTATGTCTCCAACACCAAACACATAGTAGGCACTCAGTAAACATTTCATGGATGGATGGATGGATGGATGAAGCATCCCTGCCAGCTCTGTGCTAGTTGTTTGTTGGCACCAGCACTTCTGTCTAAAGCTGGGGATCTTCTTGCTAGAAGCCCCTACTGTCATGGGTTAAATTGTTTCCCTCCAAAATTCATATGTTGAAGCCCTAGCCCCCAGGACCTCAGAATGTTACTGTATTTGGGACTAGGGCCCTCGCAGGTGTAATTAGTTAAGATGAGGTTCATACTGGGGTAGGGTGGGGCCCTAGCACAATGTGACTGGTGTCGTTATAAAAAGGGACATTTGGACACAGACGTGCACACACAGAAAGAGCGCCATAACAGGATGAAGGCAGAGATGAGGGTGCTGCTTCTACAGCCCAGGAAGCCAACGATTCCAGCAGCCCCAGCAGCCCCGGCAGAGGCCAGTTCTCCCTCACAGCCTCAGAAGGAGCCAGCCCTGCCCGCACCTGAGCCGGGCCTCCAGCCTCCAGAACCGCGACGGAATGCATTTCTGTTGTTAAGCCACCCAGGCTGGGGTATTGTTACAGCAGCCCAGGAAACCAGTTACCTTCCTGTTAGATGTCACCGGTGCAAGACACTCCTGTGAGATGGGACGGTGACCCTTATTCTTGAGGGGTCCTGAGCGTTGGGGCCAATCACCTACTCACAGATAGGGCTTCTCAGCCAGCCTTGTGAGCACCCACTGCAGGGTCCCCCAGGCACCTAGATATGGGTGCCTCCCCAGCCACCCCCTGGGCTCCTTGGCCTCCCCACTGGCTCCATGGGGCTGAGGCCTGGGGCTCAGGCATGGAGACTCTTTCTCCTGTCCTCCAGGGCCCCAGCTGCTCCTATACTCAGCAAGCCTCCCTCCTCTAATGCAGCCCTCAGCCCCGTGTCACCTGCAGTGGCTCTGTGCCCTTGACCAAACTTCAGAACGCCACGGTGAAGGCACAGCTCTCTAGCTGAGCCAGAGACCTGTCAAGCGCTTCCCTCACCCTCCAAGGTCACAGTCTTCATCAAAAAGGCAGTGAACAGGCCCCCAGGAGTGGCCGGCAGGTCTCTGAGCTGTCCACTCACAGTGACAGCCACGGCGACAGGCACCCTGATGATGAATTTTCATCTCCCCGCTGTCACACTGACCTCGGCCACGTCCACCTGAGAGGGCCCTCTTGCTGGGGCAACTTCATCACTCTCCTGCAGAAGCCAGTGCTGCACTCAAGATGCCCCAGCCCGCTGCTCACAAAGCCCGAGGGGCGAAAAAGGCTTTCCTGGGGGCGGGGCACCAGCTACACCTGCCACGTGGGTCCAGGGTGGCATTTGCAACCAGCTCCCATCAGGTCCCAAGCATACTCTGCCGCTTGCCCGAACTCGTTGTCCTGGAGGAAAGTTCCGAGAAGCAGCCTTGGGCACGTCTCCTAGGAGGAAGGGCCAGTGCTCAAGTTTCCACAGATTCCGCCAAGACCTGGAAACCCAGAGGAGCCTGACGGATCCGACACAAGCCCACGAGGCAGCCTCAGGCTCTGAGAGCACCTGCACCTGCCCTTGACCTGCCTTCTGCCACCTGCAGGCACCTCCTGCCACCTGCAGGCACCTCCTGCCACCTGCAGGCACCTCCAGCACCTGGGGCCCAGCACACTATTCCCACCTGCGTCCACATCCCCGCACTCAGCTGCCTAACCACCTTGTCTGGCCAGGGGCCAAGATAATTATCCCCACTTTCTAGAGGGGAAACTGAGTCATGGAGGGGCCAGTGATGTGCCCGACATCACACAGGGGGTAGGTGGGGAAGCTGGGGACAAGCTTCTGCTTTCAACATTAGAGTGATGGTGTTTGAGCTTTATCGAGCGGAAGTGCCTGCTTAAAAGGCAGGCCATGCCCCCAGTGGCTTTGTTCCTGTGGGTCTGGTGAGACTCAGGTCCACAGCCTACCCTGGGCAAGGGGTGTGTTAAATGCTCCTCCCCATGGGGAAGTTATTTCCTCACCTGCCCATGTTCTCCAAGCAGCTGGCCAGCAGAAATCTCTCTCTCCCTCTGCACACTCCTATAGCGCACTGTGGCTGAGGCCCTTTTCTTGAAAGTGGTTCAGATCCCACATCCTTCACTTAGCAGCTCAGCGACATTGGATGAGACATTTAGGCTTGTCTTGATTTTCTCATCTGTAAAATGTGGAAAGTACTAGGACCTGACGCAGCATGGAATGAGTTGATAAACAGAAAATGCTTGAAACAATGCCTAGCACATCATAAGCTCTCAACAAATATTGGCCATATTATTACTACAGCCTTCCTTGGGGTTATCATTACCATGAGTGACTTCAAGTATATCTGTCTTGTCTACACAATAAGATTCTAAACTCCTGAGGCACAGAGCTTAGCAGAGGCTCAAATATGTAGTAGATACTCAATAAATATTCACTGAGTACATAAATTCATTATTACATGCATAAATAATCAAATCCCATAACTAACATATGAGGGCACGGAGAATGGTCATGGTAACAATACTATAAGTAATATTATTGATCACTTGTTGATCAATTAATATATACCAGGATTCAGACTAAGTTGATTATGTGAATATCTCACTTAATTGTCACAATTGCTCAGGAGATGGGCACTACTTGCAATGGGACAATTAGGCACAGAAAAGTTCAACAATTTGTCCATGTTCTGGAGCTGCTAAGTGGCGGGTTTTCACCCCAGATTTTCTAATGCAAGAGCTCATGCTCTTAACCACAACATCGTGTGCCCAATTTTTCTTGCTGGACTGGCAGGTTCCCAGGAGAGAAGCTGAATCTTGTTTATTTTTGTTTTCCTAGTACTTCACATAAAGTGGGCGTTCCAGAAAACGTTTACTGGGTGTTTTCATGGATGGATGGATGGATGGATGGATGGATAGATTGGTGGGTGGATGGAAGAATGGGTGGGTGGATGGATGGATGGATGGATGGATGGATGGATGGATGGATGGATGGATGGATAAGTTGATGGGTAAATGGATGAGTGGGGTGGGTAGCTGGGTGGTTTGGTGTGTGGATGGGTGGATAGATGGATGGATGAGAGGATAGATTGATGGGTGAATGAACGATTGGGTGGGTGTGTTTTGGGGGAGCAGGTGGGAAAACGAGTGAGATTCAAGTGGAAGGTTGGGTGAGTGGGTGGGTATGTGGGTAACAGGAGGGTGAGTAAGTGGAAGACTGGGAAGATGGGTGAGTGATGCATAGAGAAAGGATACCCTCCCCATGTAACTGCAGAGTGGCACTCGAAGACTCCTGAGAAGGGGAAATGTTGGAAACAGATGTGCATTTGGAGATAAAAGGAGCTGCAAAGTAGTTGTGGGCAGTGCTGTTCCTGGAAGGGAGATGGAGGTGGGAAGGCACCCCTGGGTTACAGGAAGAGGCGTCACCTTATTCAGCATCTTTAGTCTGAAAGGTCCCAGGGCTCCACAGTGAAGGCACTAATTGGATTTCATTAAAGTGAAATAGATTTCCTAGCACTGGAAGAGCTAGTTCATTAAGCTAATACATGCTCTACTGGCGGAGGCGTGGGGAGGGCCAGCAGCCCCAGCCCACCTGGGAATGTCCCAGTTCGATGCAACACTCAGGTTCTGAGCCTGCGTTATTCCAATGCCTGGGCTCGGAGAAAATCACTACCTCCAGTAAGTCCCAGTCTCAGGGGAAGGGGACAGGAATGCACAATGACAGGGTGCTGGACACGGGTAAGCAGCATAGACTGTCTGACCTGTGCGTTTGGGCGCAGGTGAGGAGGGGAGGGAGGTAAAGCTGGTGCAGCTGGGGTGAGGTCCATGGGCCACGGTTCGCAGGAGGAAGGTTCATCCCCAAAGTGGTAATTGCACAAAACCAAAGGAGAAGAGGCTTGAGGGGCTGGGGATCATCCGATTGTTCAGAACTATCTACTGAACATCAACTTTGTGCCAGACGTGATCTAAATGCTGGACATTCAGCGGAGAAGACTGGCCTGGTGCTGGAGCTACGGGGAGTGATCTGGGCTGGAATTCAAAACGGGGGCGTTTTGAACATATGAAAGCTGGTAAATGCCCAGGCCCAGATGAGCTCACCCAACGAGAGGGTCAGAGGAGTGGTTCGTTTTAGTTCATTCTCCCTCTCAGGGAAACACTCCGTACGTGTTGCCTCAAGTTGTGCCGCATGAATTCAGCACTATCTGTATGACTCCCCTGGGAGAGGGCAGCTGCTCTCTCCTGGACTCTACCCCACGCACCTTAACCCCTTGCTGACTTTACTCTGTAGCCTTTCACTGACATAAACTATAACCGTAAGTAAAATAGCTCTCCTAGCAAATCATCAAACCTCAGTGTGGCCTGAACGCATCAGCTGCCAGAGCATCCCTCCAATTTTATTACATGTCTACACCCCACCCTCTTGCCCCCAGAACAGGAGCCAGAATCCCCAGGTCTTCATCCCAGTCTCCCCCCACCGACACTGCTCCCGGACCGTGAGCTGCAGACAACAGCCAAGGCTCCAGCTCACCATCGATTTCTCCTAAACTGCTTCTGAGTTTTGCTTGACGACTGATGGACCCGGGTTTCTCAGGCTAACCTTGCACGCGGGAGCCAGCCCGCTCAAGCATGAAGGTCCCATCACAAACGATTGTGGGTTTCTACCCGGGACAGCAGCATCAGTTGCAGTTTTTATGGGCCACTCCTGGGTCTCCGATTCTGGATGGAAATTCACAATGAGCTGAGCTGTGCAAGCTCAGTGGAGCCTCAGGACTCCCTGCCTCCATCCCCCTTAAATACCACTCCTGTCTTCTCACTGCTGATCGAGCCGCCTCCCTTGGCCTCACAGCTCTGATTTCTAAAAAAGTGACAGGCCCCTGAGAGCTCTGAGTGACACCTCTGCTCATATCCCAGGCCATGGAGGGCCAGAAGTGACCATGGCTGTGTCAGCATGAGGGCCCCTGGGGACCCCCAAGAGGAAGATAGGAACTTCCCTTTGCAGGGTGGATGCAGAATCTTCGAAGAGCTGGTTTCCTTGGCAAGATGTAAAAAAATGGAAAAAAACAAGTCTGAGAGCAAAGGAAATTCTACTTGGTGATTTCATAGCTGGGCCTGGGCCTGGGCCTGGCCTGGCCCCACAAGGCTGGCTGGAAAGGACACTGTCCTCATGACCCATGGCTGTGATGAGGCCATCTCCTCCCACCCTCCCTCTTCTCCCTGTGTCTCTGACGGCTCAGGAGGCAGGTGGGCCTGGCCCCAAGGGTTTTGTCTGCCCCTGGTGAGTGAGTGCCTGCTGCTGTGAGAGGGGCAAATTCAGATGCTCCTTTTAAATTTAATCTTTCTCTTTAGCCAACAGGCTTAGCTTCTAGAAACAAAACTGGACTCTAAATAATATTTGTTTAGTGCTTATGGGTTTATTTATAAAAACCTCTTTCCAACCATGATCCTGGAAACTTGGCAGGGCAGGAATTATCCCTCACTCCCACCCTTGCCTCTTCCAAACAAGACACAGGACCAGAGAGGTGATGTGGGGGAGAGGACAGGGTCAGGTGCTATGGTAGATATTGTCGCCTACATGTGTTGTCTCCAGGAGGAAGGGAAATTGACAGGAAGACTGGTGACAGCCCCCTGGAGGGCGGCTCTCAGATCTGCTGCCATGTGGCATTTGCTCAAGCTGCCCCTCTGCCAGAAACCCTCTCCTTATTTATTAGTTGGTCTCCTACTCATCCCTCAGAGCCCCACCTAAATATCACCTCCTTGACAAAAAGTTTCGGAATACTGGTGGGCTGTCACAGCTGCTGGGATGACTTACCACCTGGATTATCATTCTGGGTTTGCCCCTAAGCTCCATGGGGACAGAGCTCTGTCTTTCATCCCTGCAGCCCCAGCCTATAGCGCAGGGACTGTCCCAGAGGACACATGTCTTTATAGTTTATTGGCTGAGTGAATGAGAATCAGTCAGTCAGTCAAACCAAGCTGCCGCCTCATGTATTTATTATCCACAAAGCAGATTTGCCCCCTTTTTTCTATTCTTATGCATTTACTTTTTTTACTCGGGGAGCACAGGATTATATTTTTCCTGTAAGCAACTAAAACACTACAGAGAAATGCCAATTCCCCCTTGTCGCCACCCCTTTCTTCCAGTCCTCCCCCTGGAGGGAACCCCATTGTCAGTTTGTATGTCTCCTTCCAGACCTCCTGATCTGCATTGCCTGCATATGACAACCTAGGCTCTGTGTTTTGTGTGCATCTTTTAACATAAACAATACCCCACTATACCTTTATTCTGCAACTTGCTTTTATCACAAAATGAGAGATCTTGGATTTCTCTCCTTGTCAGTCTCAGAGAGCTCCCAGGCCTTTCTAGTTGCTGACCTACTATTCATTTATCTAGACTCTTCTTGATGGGCCTGTAAGCTTCCCCCAACCCTCCCTCCGACAATGATGCTGCGGTACTGTATTCGAGTCATATCATTTCCCTTCCCAGGCCAAGCCCCTTGTAGATTCTGGCTGGAGCCCCTGGTCTCCCCCAGACAACGTGCCGAGGAGAGGCCTGGGCTCTGGCCACACCAGTGGCTGAGATGGTCAGAATCTTCGAGGACCTGAGATCCAGGTCATCTAGGCCAACCCTTGCATGAAGTTCATTCCCATTTGCACAACACCCCGCACATGCTCCTTGAGTCACTGCTCAACAGCCTCAGGAGCGAAGCCTCATCACCTCCCGAGGGAGAGTCACTTCACCGTGGGAGGAACACACACTCCTGGTTTGGGGGCGTTGGAGGTGTGGGGTCTAAGCCTCAGATTCTTCTGCTATACACAGGGGGCAGAGCCCCTGCCTCCAGGAATGCTGTGAGGGTTTCAATGAGATGAAATGTCCACTCTTCACAGGAGCTCACACCACGAGCTACCTGAGTCCACGCCGGTGTCCGAGCCTGGCCACCCTGCTCCAAGGTCAGCTCAGCTCACCCTGCCCGGGCTCTGCCACCACTTGCCCTCATTTTGCCCCTGCTGATGGCAGGTCATGGCTGAGGAACGGTGTTCTGGTATATTTGGAAATATGAACCCCGTGTTTCCTTATGTAACACAGGATTGGAAATTCACCTCCTGCCAAAGTCGCCGATGGTCAGTGTTCCAGGATCCAGAAGGATCTGTGTCAGGGCCAGCTCCCTCCCTCCGGCTCCTCCTGGCAGATGGAGCTGCCAAGGGCGGAGGAAAAGAAGACAGATCAGCAAAGGAGCCGCCAGCGCCAAGGTGCAGGCTGCTCGTGAGGAGCTGTCCTGCCCGTAGTCACACAGCAAGGACGGGAGCCAGGAGGGGGGCAAGGGCCAGGGCACGTTCCTGGGAAAAGCCTCCCCCCCAGGAGGAGTCCGTGGGCATCAAGGGGTGGTTGAAAGGTGGTCGGCCTTGGCTGAACTGAGCTCCGTTTACTTACTGTGTCATCACCCTCTTGGGTCTTGGTTCTCTCATCCGTGAAATGGGAACAGGGCTGCTCCCTCCCTGGGTTGGCGCAGCAGCTCGCGTACAGGTTCTTGGTGATGCCTGAGGTCTGGTGCATCGGAGAAATGCCAGGCCTTCCTGTGAGGACACTCTCAGGGGGCAGAAATCGGTTCGCGGCTTGCTCAAAGACCAAGGTAAAGGAAGCAAGCCTCCAGCAGGAGCCCAAGAGGGGAGCCACAGGGTCAACAAACGGAGGGAAGGACAGGCCGTGGGCAGGGGGGAAAGAGCAGCGAGCTTTCAAAGGGCCGCGTCCTCCCCTCTCCCCCTCATTTATGTTCCTGTTAGTCCTGGCGGATGGGGCCGGGCTGATCCCTGGCGGTGTCTGTGGACCTCAGCGGGGCTCAGGCACTTCCCCTGTCCTCGGCGGGCTGGCCCCGTGTCCCTCCACTGCACCTGCCACCGGGGACTTGGAAGAACACTCAGAGGCTGCGGCACTGTATCCTCTGGCTCTCGGAGGCTTTTTTTCGGGTGGAAAAGTTTCCTCCGCTCTGTCTCACTCTGACCCACATAGCTCCCCACCTCGCCTCCCAGCACCCTGGCTCCTGGGAAAGGCAAGGAACCCCAGCCACCCCAGGCCTCGGGCCAAGGCTGTCCTGAGGAGTGGGGGAAATGAGAGAGAGCGAATGCGGGAGGGGGGGAGGAAGGCAGAGGGAGAAAGGCAGAATCCCAGAGAGGGAGGAATAATGACAGAGAGACAGAGACCCCAGGAGAGGAAGGGACTGGCAGAGCCCCCTCAGTCTCCACCCAGGAAAGCTCTTGCTTGTTATGAACTGGAGAGACCAGCGAGCTCGCCCCTCCTGCAGCTGGCCCGACAGGCCTCCTCTCTCAGCAGGCAGCTCAGAAGCAGCCCAAACCCAGGACAGACTCCCTGGGGAACGACCCCTACCCTGCATGGGAGCAAATTCAGTCACCCCGCGAGGAAGGCCTGAGAGACACGTCACCTGAGGGCAGCCAGCAGCCGACCGGAGGCCACGGGGCGAGCGCCGCGCCCGGCTGTTCTCGCTTCTAGAAAACTCAGAAGGCGCAACGAGAGTTGCCACCACAGCTTGGCTTGGCTTGGCTTCCGGAGGGCAAGGCTGACATTAAGCTCCGAGAGTTAACTGAACTGTTTTTAAATGATTTGCCATTCATTTTATGGTTTTGGAAGAGCTTTCCAGACGAAAGATCTCCCGGGTGACTTCAGAGGCCGTATTTCACGGGGGTTAATGCTGACTCAACCCCGCAGGCCACCGCCGCCTTTAATCCCTCGGATCGAGCCTGTCCTGACAAAGAGCAGTCCTAGGGGACCTCTCTGGGAACACTCAAGTCCCCGCCGTGGCAGATCTATTTGTATCTCTGTCCCCTGCAGCCCCACTTGTCTCGATTTCTGCTCCAGGCAAGATGTGCCAGCGGGTTCTGAGCCCTTCATCTGCTGCCCTGGGGTGAAGGTTCACCACAGTCACACAGCAGCTCCCTTCTCTCCAGATCTTTCTAAAACACAGATACGAGTGGACTTCTCCCCTGCTCAAATGCCTTCCATGGCTCCCATTTGCCACACGGTCCACCTGGTCAACCTTTTTGAGATGCAAATGGAAGTATTTAGGAGTGAAATGACATAAAGCTTGCGACTTGCTTGACAATGTTCCAGAGAAAGACAGGGGGGCTGGGGGGGGGGGCTGAAACTAGTGCGGCAAAGATTTAATGGTTGTTGAAGCTGGGCGCTGGGCACGCAGAAGGTCGCTGTTTCTCTACTTTCGAATGATTGGAAATTTCTTAATAAAAAGTAAAAATAAATTGAAAGTAAATTTCCAAATAAGTAACAAATAGCCTCCCAGGCGAGCTGTCTTTGAGTTTCTTGGAGTTAGTCAATGGAAACGGCCTGCTAAAAATAGCCGAGAGATTTATTTGGTTTTCCCACCTGACACCTTCGATCGTTTATCATCCCTGCCCCCCTTACTCCGTTCCCCAGATGTCCTGGGTGGGGCTGGGTCTCAGGGAAGAAACAGATGCTCCGGGGCCCCACGTGAACAAGCACTCTCAGCTTCTAATCAAGGCATTGGAAGGAAGTGCCCCTCCCTGTCCCTCCACTGTGAGCCTCAGTTTCCCCACAGAGCGTTAAGTCTGGCATTACCTGCTTTGGCTCCCTAATAGGGTCCTTGCAAGGATCAGAGGAAATGCTGAGACTGAAAATGCTTTTTTATTACCCCTTATTTTCTTGTTCAAAACTGAGACATGCTCACTGAGGAATATTTAGAAACAGAGACAATCAAAACACTACCCCCACCCCCAACATATAACTAATGTTATTATTTTAGTATATTACTTTCCGGGTTGTCATGTACCATGCATATTTTTCTAATTTACAAAAACAGACTCAAATTGTGTAAAATTTCATTTTTTAACATAACCCCTTGGGAACATCTTTTCATACCATTGCAGATTCTTTTACATTTCAATCATTGCTAGGTTTCCTGTTATGTGACGATGTTATAATTCATTTCACCGGCCTCGTTGTCTTAGTTTCCTAGGGCTGCCATAATAAAGTGCCACAAACGGGGGGCTTAAAACAAAACACATGTATTTTCTCACAATTATGGAGGCCAGAAGTCTGAAATCAAGGCTTGACTCCTTGGAGATTTGGAGGGTGAATCCGTTCTGTGTGCACCTCCCAGCCTCCAGGGTTCTGGCAATCTGTGGCATTCCTTGGCTTGTGGCACCATAACTCCAGTCTCTGCTCCTGTAGGCACCCGGGTGTCTTCCCTGGGGCTCTCTGTGTCTCTCCTTTTCTTGTAAGGACACCAGTCCAATTGGATTAAGGGTCTACGCTGCTCCACTGTAACCTCGTCTTAACTTAGCTAATTAGAGCCACAGCAACTCCAGTCTTGAGAAAGGGAGGCTGGATCTTGAAAAAGAAAGCCACGTATGGATTAACTCAGCTGTTTTTTCTGAAGAAAGAACATACAAGCAATGCAGGCGATGATGATGGTTTTGAAACATGGCTGCAAATTATTCAACATTCTCCCTTTCAAGAGATGGACCCATGTCCTCAACCCTGGAATCTGGGTGGCCGTGCAACTGCTGCCACCAATAGAGGCAGAAGTGATGCCATGGGACTTGTGGACGCTGACTCCTGGAAGGCCACGTGGTCTCTGCCTCATGTTCCTGCTCTGGACCCACCATTAATTAGTAGCTGACTATCCTGACACCTCAAGCTGCAGTGGTGTGGCCACCTGGTGGGACCCCGAGATGACACAGAAAGACAGAGAGATCCAATCAGGCACCCAGCCCAGGTACAGGACGTGTGAATAAAGAAGCCTCCAGAGGATTCCAGCCCCCAACCATGTGAGTCATCCCTAGCCTTTGGGTGTTCTCACTGTGACCCTAGACAGCGTGGAGACAAGCCATCTCCTCTGAGCCCTGTTCCAATTTGCAACTCAGACTTTATGCACACAACAGAATGGTGGGTGTTTTATGTCATTAAGTTTTGGATTATTTTGTTACAAAGCAATTCACAGCCAGGAGAATGGTCTAGGAGAAATCTAGAGGGGGGGAAATGAAGCCAAAGATGAAAGATTTATCCGTGTTCCTCTAGCAGCTGGTGGAAGACCTCACCCACCCATTCAGGAGCCTCATGCATGGTGCTGGGAGAAGTTACCAGACGTTTCTGTGACCTCAGTGAAATGTTCCCCAAGAATGCATACGTGCACTTCCTCTGCTTTTGTAGCTACTGATAGCCAGGAATATTCCCGTCCCTGGAAGAGTTATATCAATGTTGTAAACCTGTAGCCCCACTTTCTGGTTTGTACATCAGTCTCTTGTGACTTTGATGTGTGTGAATCAAGCCCCAAGCTTCTGGACCTCCTTAGTACAGTAGAAAGGTCATGGGCTGAATCCCAGCCCTGGTTGGAATTCCAGCTCTGCCACTGTATGACCTTGGCAGGTATTTGGCTTCTGTGAGCCTGTAAAACTGAATCAGGAATGTCTTCTTCATCCAGTTGTTGTGGGGCTTAAATGAGACATTGCCTGTAAAGGGTCAGCACAGTGTGTGACTCATAACAAACCCACTGCTGATGCTATTTCTGAATTCTCTCCCCACCTCCAGCAAACCGAGGAGCAGATTCTGGACACGGTGATCCCCCTAACATTCCTCCCCCACTCCAGTCTTTACCCCCAGAACGCCTGACTTTGGGAGCCCAGTGTCCCTCACTGACCCCTCCACCTCCAGCTACAGCGATGCCCACACAGAGGAAGCTGCTGGCCTGGCTGTGGGCACAGGCTGGCCTCCTTGGAGGACCCCCAGATGTCTCTTGACTCTGCATCTGCCCCCACAGGCTCCAACTTAAGAGGCTGAGGGGCAGATTTAACGGAAGCAGGTGGAGGCTGCACGGCCAGGATGACAGTGTCGTTCCCATGGGTAAACAGCCCGGTCCCACCAATTCGCAGGACAGCACCGAGGACAGGCTTGGGAATTACAGCCCCGCCAGGCGGCCATCATCTCTGCAGCTCATGAAAGTGATCCACGGCCCTCCGGCTCTCATTTTAAAGATTAAATGGGAGGAAGGATGGCTCCATTGCATTTCAGCCCAAACCGCCGGCGGCCCAGAGTGCCAGAGCGTGTGATGGATTGAGTGCCTGAAACTCGGAAAGAAACCACGAATCTCCACCTGTCACAGTAAGAAGCCAGTCAGGTCCAAGGAGGCAAGTCTCCCAGCCTCAGGGCAGACCCTGGGCTCTGCTGGGATCCAGGCCCAGGCTCTGCCTCCTCAGCTCTAGGAAAACAGGAGCCCAATACATTTTGTTCAGCACAGATTAGGCACTCAGTAAATGTTAGTTGAATGAATGAATGAATCCTGTTTTGTGTTTCTAGCTATGAGATTTGGGGCAAGTCACATTGGACAAGTCAAATGGCCTGTCTCGGCCTCAGTTCCCACATCTGTAAAACGGGACCAGGAATATCTACCTTCCCAGGAATATTGTAAAGATGAAATGGCATCATATAGGAAAGCACAGTGGGTGTGCCCAGGCCAGGGAGGGGCCAGGAGGGAGGGCCAGGCCATGAGCCGAAGCCCAGGGGCAGGATGAGAGCCGGAGGCCCAGCTCTGTGGTGCACAGTCCTGAGCGCTGGGGCCAAAGACGGCTCAGCTCCGACTCACCTTTTTCACCTTCTTGCCACCTCACTTGTCTGTGTCCATCAGCGTCAGAGGAATCACAAAGGAGGCTGTGACATGGGCTTAACAAGTTCTTCTCTCTCAGTGGCACGTGAGTGGTACTCACAAAGGATTCAGAAAAGGGGGAGCACTTTGGAATGGATCCGAAGGTGTCGTGGAGGAAGGCACGTTTGTACCAGTCCGTGACAGGCAGACAGGGACGGGCTGGTGGGGCAGGAATCCAGGCAGGTTTGTGGGCTTGGCGCACCTTCTAGGAAGGCTCCCAAAGGCCAGGCTGAGCTTCACACCTTATCATTGAGGCACTGGGGAGCTTTGGGGAGTTCTGGAGCAGGAGAAGGATTACCCAAAAACACTCTGCAGTTTTGTTAAACAATTGGTGATTTGACTACACACACACACACACACACACACACACACACGCACACACACGCACACACGCACAAAAGGTGGGGGTCAGTAATTCAACATTAATGCCAAGAGCAGAAAAGGGAAAGAAAATAGCCAGACATGTAAGGGCACCAGGCCCCCAGGCAAGTCACCTCACTGTGCCAACAGGCCCCAGCTCCTCCTCTGTTTATGGGGCGGCTGGGAGAGGACCGGGTGTGGAGATTCCAGGAAGGCCCCAGCACAGGCCCCACTTGGCAGCAGGAGCGAGCAAGCCTGAGTTGGGTTTTGTGTGTTTGGGTTCAATGGAGAAAGAGCGGGAAACCTAGTGAAATAAATGGTCTTGAAAGGGGGAGACACGGGAGGCCTGCAGCACCTTGACATTCTGGAGGCCAGATGTGGCGTCACCAGTGTGCCCTCAGGGGGACATGCTCTGTGATGTGTCCTGTCAGCCGCTGGCTCTGGGTAGGAGGCTGCTATTCTTTGCCCTCCGGCTTCTCCAAAGGCCCAAGCAGCCGACTGGCTGAAAGGCTGGGGCGGGCTTCTTTCAGCTGGGGACAGGCTGGTGGTTGGAGACTCCAGCTTCCTCTGGGCAAGGGCTGCCCGAATCCCATCTGAGTGAAGGGTTCCTGGAGATGCCTACCCCTCACGACCATCTTGACATCAGGGTCACAAAGTCATTCTTTCTCCCTGAGCAGACAGGGAGGCGGGACTGAGGACGCAGCCCCGGTGCGGTGGCTGGGATCTGGGGTTGATGACGTAACACATTAGGATGGAATCCTCCGTCCAGAAGGCACACTCTGCAGCCAGCAGCCACTGTCCTCGGCAGCTCTCCAATGTCCCCAGTGTCCACAGCACCAGCTACCTTCCTGCTTAAACAGTCTGGGCCTTTGCAGATCAGAGTGAGGGCTACAAGCCCAGAGTCCACCTGTCCAACCTCAACTCGGCAGGAGGTGCGAAGTCAACAGGTCCAGGCAAGGTTTGCTTAATAAACGCAGTGAGGGAAAAAGTCTAACTCATCACTCGTGGTTTCTCACTGACCCCCTGCAGTGGTCCCTTAGCTGCCATTCCCTCCACCTCCGGACTCAATTTAACCCTATTTCCCTTTCCAGATGCAACTCTGGTCAAGTTGTCTGCTGTAACTAAAAAGCACCTGCACACTCCTCACCCTTGCATTCAAGGCCTCCCTGCCTCACGGCCAATCTCAAATGCTGCCTCCTCCAGGAAGCCTCTCCTGGTTTATTTTTTTTATTTCTTTCTTTTTTATTTTTAAATATGTTTTTATTGATTTCAGAGAGAGGAAGGGAGAGGGAGAGAGATAAAAACATCAATAATGAGAGAGTCATTGATCGGCTGCCTCCTGCAAGTCCCCTGCTGGGAATCGAGCCCGAAACCCAGGCATGTGCCCCGACCAGGAATCAAACTGCAATCTCCTGGATCCTAGGTCGATGCTCAACTGCTGAGCCATGCTGGCCAGACATGAACCATGTGTGACTGCTCCCTTCACAATCCCCATCAGTCTTTACTGATAGCAGAGCCCACCCCAAGGCCCAGGGTGCGAAACACAGAACTGAGGAAGAGAAGACTCAAGGAAGAGAAAAGGCAGTCCTTCCCAAGGGAAGGCGGATGGCTTCCCAAGGAGCCCACAGTCACGCTGCCATCTGTCACATAAAGAGCAGAATCACAGGGAGAGTTACCCACCAGACCTGAGGCCAGGGGGCCAAGTGCTGAGCAGCTGGCCTGGCTGGTGCGTTGGGGGGAGCAGCCCAGGGGCTGAGCATGTCTCAGGTTGACAAATTTAAATCAAATTATAGTGTTCGAACTAAAAGAACACTCTCGTCCAACCCTTTACACACAGGGAGGCTAGAAGAGGGAGTACGGGCTTGATTTCAGTTAGAGATCATGAGTCATTATTTCATTCATCTCATCCGACCAGTTGATCATTTGTTTTTTCAATTATTCAACAACCTCACTAAGCCCCTGTAGATTCCAGACCTTGTGCCAGACTTTGGGCACAGAGAGCTGAAGAAGGAATGACTCAGCCCCCACAAGGCCAAGAGTGTGTGGGGAGTGACAGGTACCAGGCTGGGGGTCAGCCTGAGGTGAGTAGAAGCAGGAGAGGGAGTAGAGCCCTGTTGGGACTGATGAGGTATATGGACAAGAAGTAATCCTGGAAGGCTTCCCAGAGGAAGTGATGTCTGGTGTGGTTGTATAGGAATATATAGGAGTTTTATGAAGAGTCCAAGCAGAGTTAGCAGTGGGATCTCTGCTTGTGGATTCCCTGTCCAGTGCCCTGTCCTACCCTACTCTACAGGATTTTAATATCTCAGTGCTGCCTGAAGGTAATTGGAAGAAATGGGCCCTCTGTCACCCTGGCTTGGACCAGCAACCACAGAGACATAAGCCAGAGGCCGTGTAAAGCACTGCAATGCTTATGTGATTGGAAAGGCCCAGTGTGAGTGTGACCTGGGGAAAGGCTGTTCTAGGAAGAGAGGCTTACAGCTACTCTGGGACTGACCTTGTGTTAAACGATCAGCTTCACATGGCAGTGGTGATCTTGGAGTGAAAAAGATGCTAGGGTTCACTGGGTTATTTCACAGATGAGGAAACTGAGAGCCTCCTGCTGAAATCTGCCCAACAAGTCAGTGGGAGATCTGGGACTTAAAATGGGCTTTTCAACTCCCAGGCCTGTGTGCAACCCTGGGGCTAGTCAAAGAAAACAGAGTTCATTCCCTATGGAAGCCAGAGGTTATCATAATAAGGTATAAAAACGTTTTCATAAAACACATAGAAACAAACAAAAAAGAGTGAGAGGCTGATTAAAAAAAATAATATAATTAAGAAGAAGGAGAGGTTAGAAGCTGAGCCAAGACAGTGTGTGAAGGTCTGCTCTTCAGCATGTACTGCATGGGGTTGGGTTGAACCCCCTCCTCCAGGATGCCTCCTCTGACTGCTCTCCGTTGCACTGGCTGCTTCCACCAGCAACCCTGGTACTGTGTATGGTGTAATCTCATCCATACTTGAGCTTAGTAGATCTCTTCAGGGCTATAAGCTCCTTGAAGGCAAGGGTGGCATCTCACTTATTGCTGTGTCCCAATTAGCCAGCATATAATAGATGCTCAGTAAACATTTGTTGAGTGAATGACCTCAGGCACAAAAGAGTGGTGCTTCTTCCTGGAGACCAGGCCAAAGGAAAAGAAAGCATGGCGTCCTTTGTGAACTGAACCCCCGTCTGTGCATGCATCCATCACCCTTCCACCCATCATCTCTTCATCTCTCCCTCCTCCCTCCGTCTTCCCCTCCCTTTCTCACTCACCTGTCTCTGCACCACCACAGTGGCCCCTGACTTAAACAGTGGGGGATGGAGCTTGGTCCCCAAAATGAAAATCTCTCTGTTGGCAGGAGCCTTCGCGAAAAACCATCATCGATGTTTTGGAAAAGACAGAGAGTAATTTAGAGATGTGACTTCATCAATATTTCCTGGTCCCTGAAATCCATCTCTGTTAAGTGACCAACAAAAGACTGAGGCCAGGGAAGCACCGCCGACAAGCTGGAGGGGAGAGAACTCAGTGAGCCTTGTGATGGGACTAGAGGCACCCGCTGGGGCGGCGGCCGAAGCCACCAGGAGCCTTGCTGATCTTGGTAATCGCTGCACTGGGGCTCCTGACAATGAACACAGTGTCCCCGCTCCTGAGGCTCTGCTGCAAGCAGTGACGACAGGTCTAGGATAATGGCATGACAAATGCTCCTGGCGGGAAGCCTTCGTTCCAGCCTGACTCCAGCCGGCTGCCACGTGGGCCACTCCTGCTGAAGACCCTCCGCCTCGGAGGACCTGACTGAGGGCGGCAGATACTTCCCAGCAGGACAGGCCTTCAGGGTTTCTCCTCTGAGCCCACTGAATATCCTGGGAGAGAAGTAATATCATTCTTCCCCTTTCCCAGATGAGAAGCCAGAGGCTCAGGAGGGAGAACCGACTCGGCGGGGTGATAACATTTGCAACTGTCAGCGGGAAGACAAACCCAGTCCTGAGACTGACTGATCCCCTAATGAGGCCTTTGGGGGGCGTGACTCAGTGTCAGGACATAATTAAAAGCCTAAGTGGCATCTTCCAGCTTATACGCAGAGTACAAACAGTCCAGCGCCGGCCTGGACGGTAGGAACGGTGTTAGGACTTAGAATGAAGGCCCAGCATGGGGTTTGGGGACCCCAGCTGAGGATGGAGGCGGATGTTCCCCGAGCCGGGCCTGCCTTCCACAGGCTAACAGAGGCCGTTGGTCAGGGCTCCGTACCACCCATTTCAAAGCAAGAAGGATTGCTTGAGGGCTGCCGGCTGTCATTTCTGTAAGGAAATTCGCATTCAAAGCCCGAGGCCGTGCTAATGACAAAATAAAGCAAAGTCAGGCTCAGGCTCAGGCAAGAGAAATGCCAGGAAACGTCCCTTGGGGGTGGAGCTCTGGGAGTCGTGGCTGAGGTGCCCACACTTGTGCCCACACACACACGTGTACTCACACATGCCACGGGCGCCCGGGAAACCGGGGTATCCAGGGGAGCTATCCAACCTGCAACAGACACTTGGAGGGCATTTGAGAACTGTAAATACTTTAAGGGATTGTTGTGTAGGAAAGAAATTCGAATGAATTTGAACAAAAGTTGCTGCTCTTTGAGCACCTACTATGTGCCAAGCCCTGCACTAGAGGTTTTCCTCTCCTCCTTCAATCCCCACAGCGAACTCAGGGAGTCCTACTGATAGCCACGTTAGAGATGACACAGGGGGGCTCTGACGAGATGCCCTTTGCTTGATGTCTGAGTGCTGATAAGGAAGGGAGCTAGGATTTAAAGGTATATCTGTCCTAATCTTATCTCTCCACCTCCCTACAGTTAAAAAAATAAAGATAAAATAAAACAAAAGGCCGGTGGCTCCCCAGGGCAGAACTGAATCTGATGGGGAGATGTCACAGAGGGGAAGCCTCTGTCTCATTCCAAGAAAGAACTAAAAGCCAGGACTGGCCCCAAGTGGAACAAGTAGGGAGACTCCTGTCCCAGGAGGTATGCAAGAAGCAGCAGAAACCACTCAGTGGGGACGACCCCAAGGCCAGTTGTCTCCTGTGTCTGAAGCTGAAAGAGCTGTTTTTCAGGCCCCCCCAGAGCACACACCAAACCAATGCTGACAAGTCCGCTGCGATGACAGTTCCGTGAGCTCCCAGGAGGAGGCCTCGCCCACATTCAGGATCCACAGCATTCAGGACGCAGCCATGTGACAACCCCGCCCCCAAAGACACCCCAACTGGTGGATGGACAGGTCCCCAGGGAGTTCCCACGCAGGACCAAAGTGGCTGAGTCAGGAGCTGCCTGGCTGTCCCCTCAGCCCCACCCATGGCGGGCGCTGCGGGGCGGGGAACTAACTCCCGGCCTCTGTGTCACAGTGCCACCATCACACACTCTGCCACAGGGCTGCCTTTGCCTCCACAATGCTGGCTGGAGCTCCTGCTGCGTACTGGACAGTGGTCAAGAGGCCGGCCTTGGAGCCCGACAGAGCGTTTCCAGCCTGGCTGCCCGCAACCGCCCCACGCCACAGTTCCCCCATCAGCGAGACCGAGTAGTCACAGCCATGTCACCGGCTGACGGGAGCACTAGAGGAGCTAGTCATAAAGGTCACAGAAGGGTGACTGGCACACACTGCAACCGTTATGGTTACGACAGCCTCACTCAGGCCCCAACAGCCCAGAGGGATGGCCAAAGTGACCTTGCTTTAATAATTAAGGACACTGAAGCTCAGAGAGGCCAAACCACTCAGTCACGATGGCACAGCTGGCGAGGGGCAGAGCCTGGACTGGAACCGGAGAAGTTCTGACACCAAGTTCAGGCCCCTTATCATCTCTCCTCCCCCTGGGGGGACCAGACTCTGCTCAACCTACTCCCAAACTCGGTCCAGTGAGGGGCCCTTCCTCTGCCCAGGGGCAGGTCATGGTTTTTCTGCTCCCAGTGAATGATTCTAATATTTGTTGAGCACCTACTATGTGCGAGGTTCTCACCAGCTGCCGCATTGCTGCTCTGAGGCTATGAAGATGGGGGAGGCGGGACTCCAGCCTCAGGAGGTGTCTCTGGAGAGCTCAACACGTAAATAGCTCAACACACACGGTGAGCTGCTGCGTGAAAGAGAAGCGCGTGTAGAGCCAGGAACCTGCCGAGGGGGGAAGCCCGTTCTGGCTGCAGGGAGCGTGGAAGTGGGGAAGGCGGGGGTCAGGGAAGAAGGCTGGCAGCAGGCTTTGGGGGGCAGGATCTGAGTCACGAGACGGCGAGGGGTTCTCAGTGTGGCGAGCACAGCCTCAGCCAAGGTGTGGCAGCTGGGAGGGCTGACGGAGCCCCAGGAGGGCAGAGGCCGGCCGTCTGTCCTTCTAAGACAAGCAGAGGGATGCTGTGGATGCTGCCAGGCTGCATGGCCCGTACCCGGGGCCTGGCCTGCACGGGACACAGCACAGAGGTCCGTGGAGTGAGTATGTGTGGCTCCCCTGAGCTTCTTCGGGCTGTTTTCTGTGATACAGCTCAGTGGTTTAGTTTCTGAAAAACTGCTCTAGTCACAGTTCTAGTGATCATCAACTGCTTTGAAAAGTTCCCTAAACTCACCACTAACAGTGAAAGTGAGCATTTATGGAGCCCAGTGATGTCAGGGGCTTCCAGGGTTATAAAGTCTTTGTAACAACTATTTAAAGTCAAGGCTATTGTGTGGTTTAATTTACAGATGAAGAGACTGAGGCCCAGAGAAGCTAAGTAATTTAGCCAAGGTCACACAGCTGGTAAGGGCGGAAAGGGACTTGAGCAGGACCACCTGAGAAGTAGGAAGGGCGGAGAGAAGGCGAATCACGGGACCAGCTGTGGCACTTGGTGACCCTTGGCAAAGCACCGGCGCCAGTGCTTGGCTGGAGTGAGTTGGGGGGAAAGGAGGGACTATAAGTGCCAAAGATGGTGAATCTAGACTTTGTAAAAGCTCAGCTGAGCATTTCAAACATTTTTCCCATGAAGAGTGGAAGAAACATGGGGTGGCCCTGGGGTCCGGGCAGGACATTTTAAAGCTTGGGGATACTAGAATATATTTGCGTGCTGCTGAGAATGGCCCAGTGGAGAGGGAGGGATCACCGATTTAAGTGATTGGAGAGTCGCAAAATCCCTGAGAGGTGAGAGGGAGGGGGACCCAGCAGGAGACAGGGACCCTTTCCTTGTTGTACAGGAGGGAAGGCAGAGTTTGGGCATAGCCTGTCCCCGCTGGTTGTCCTGAGGGCAAGACTGAGAGGAATCCCTGTCCACTTGACTCCTGGCAGAGGGAGAGTGTGACACGGTAACTTAGAGAGCAAAGAGGAGTGCGGGGGCTCGGGGACAGGGTTAGGCAGCCAGGGGCTCGGCCTGCGGGCGGCCTGCCGATCCCAGGCCTCGGTGTGGCCAGGGCGCCCCTCTTATAAACAACACTGCGGTGAACATCTTTGCTTATCAAGCCGCCCCCATTTGCGTCCTGCTTTCTCAGAACTGAGTCCTCGAGGTGGATCTGGATTAAGGCCAATGGCCATTTTAAGCACCCGTGGCAGACGTCAGCACTCCGCCATCGGGTTGCTTTCCCGGTCCCCCTCCACCCCCCGCAGCCCCTCAGGACACTGTCATGGTCTGACTTTAGAAAGTCCTCCTAGTTTGATAGCAAAGAGGAGCGTTTCCTTGTCCTTTGATCCACGCTGGAGTGACACATTTTTTCACGTGCTTATTAGCCGTGTTTTCCCTTATTGCAGACCAGCCCTCCGGGGCATGAAGTGTCCCAGGTAAACCTCAGGGTGACGGCCACACGGCCCACGGCGAGCAAAGCGGAGAGCGAGCCTGCAGAGAGGGGTTTGCGGCTATTTATCTTCCTGACAGTTGCACCGGCATGAAGAAACAAAGCCAGTAAACTGAGTCAGGGCCATGAGCAGCGTATTTCAAAGTTAATTTAAAACACAAGGCTTCGTTTAAACTGCCTCCTCTCTCTCTCCGCCTTCAGTGCACACAGACATGCACGGACACACGCCGACGGCAGTAGGGAATTATTTACAGAGCTTACCTCAGTTGAGCTTTTTGTGATGACTTTTATTAATTATTGAATAATTTGATAAATAATTCATGATGCTCCTGCGGGTGAAGGCATCATCAAAAAACTCGGGAGAACAAGTCAAGCCATCCCACGGTTTTCCTGAAGCTGGAACAAACCCTGATCGTATGTCCACATACGTGTGAATGTGCGTGTGTGTGTGTGTATACATGCCCGTGGGTGTTTGTGTGTGTGCCTGTGTGCCAGTGAACATGGAAATCTGTGTTTGAACAAGTATGCAAGGGGTTTTACCACGAGTGTATGTTGAGCAGCTTGTGTGGGCATGTGAGGGGAGGTATATATATATTTGGGTAAGAGTGAGTGGAAAGACCTGGCCAGTGTTGCTCAGTGGTTGAGCATCAACCCAAGAACCAAGAGGTCCCTGGTTCGATTCCCAGTCAGGGCACATGCCCAGGTTTCGGGCTCAGTCCTCAGTAGGGGGCGAGCAGGAGGCAGGTGATCAAAGTTTCTCTCTCATCAATGTTCCTGTCTTTCTATCCCTCTCTCTTCCTCTCTCTAAAGTCAATAAAAACATATTTTAATTTTTAAAAAATAGATGAACAGAAAAGGATTTCTCTGGTGACTTTATATTCTGCATGTTATCATTTCTTTGGTCTCTGGTGGTGGGAGCAAAAGTTCTTTCTTCATTATCACTTTTAATAAAAAGCATCCAGATTTTAGAAAGAGGACATTGAAATGAAGAATATGTGTGTATTGGGGAGCAGTGAGGAGCAGGGCAGGGGCAATGAGAAAAGATAAGGAACATCACTTCCACCTGGTTTTTCTCTTATTTCCCACGCTGGGCTGCTGAAGGCTTGGCGCATAACGTTCCTCAGCCAAATCACTAAAAATGCAAAAGAGAAGGCGAAGGAGAAGCTCCTTTGAAAAGGGAGACAAGCCAGGCCGGGTACCTCGCCATTTTTAAACAGCTTCATTGAGATGGAATTCACATATCATACAGCACATACATTTAAAATGTACAATTCAATGGGTTTTGGTATGTCACATCGTTGGCTTTTTAAAATTGTGATAAATTTTGACATTCTGACCATTTTAGTGTACAATTCAGTGGCATTAGTTACATCCACTATGCTGCCTGAACGTCGCCACTGTTTCTAAAACATTTCCATCACCCCAAACAGAGACTGTAACCTCTGAGCAATAACTTCCAATTACCCCTCTCCCCACCAGCCTCCTTTAATCTGCTCTCAGTCTCTATACATTTGCGTATTCTAGATGCCTCACAGGAGTAGAATCATATAGCATGTGGCCTTTTGTGTCTGCCTTATTTCACTTAGCCTAGGTTTTCCAAGTTCATCCCTGCTGTAGCGTGTGTCGGTACTTTACCCCTCTTTAAGGCCAGACGACATTCCATCGTATGGATCTAACACATTCTGCTTATCCAGTCATTTGTCAAGGACAGGGGTTGTTTCCACCTTTTGGCTACTGTAAATATTGCTGCTATGAACATTGGGCACAAGCACCCGTGTCCCTGCTCTCAATTCCTTCGAGTTCAACTCTATTTTTGAAAGGTATAAAATTCTATGTTGACAGTTTTTTTTTTTTCTGTGTTTTAAAGTTCTTATTCAATTTTCCCTCAGGTCTCCATTATTTTGGATGAGAAATTAGCCTTGATTTTTATTGTTTCCTGTTTCCTGTTACGTGTCATTTTTGTCTGGCTGCTTTTAAGATTTTTTGCCTTTGTCTTTGGTTCTCAGAAGTTTGACTCTGATGCCGCTAGCTGTGGTTTTCCAAGGTTTGCTGAGCTTCTTGACCAAAATATGCAATGGCTTGGCTAGTGTGGCTCAGTTGGTTGGGCGTCATCCCCGTGCACCAAAAGATTGCTGGTTTGATTCCCGGTCCGGACACATGCTTGGGTGGGGGCTCCATCCCCAGCAGGGGGCGTGCAGGAGGCAGCTGATCAATGTTGCACTCTCATATTGATGTTTCTCTCTTCTCCATTTCTGTCTCTCTAAAAAATCAATAAAACTCCTCTTAAAAAAAAAAAATATGCGATGTTCATCATCCAGTTGATGGATGATGAAAACACCCATCAACTGATATTTTTCATCAAGTTTGGGAATTTTTAACCATTATTTCTTCAAAGACTTTCCTGGCCTATTTTTTTCTCTCTGTGCCTTCTGGGACTCTAATAACACTGCTTAATATTGGCTCAGGGTCACTAAGGTACTGTTCACTTTTTAAAAAACTTTTTTGCTCTCTGGTCTTTAGATAGGATGATTTCTGTGCATCTGTCTTCAAGTCCACAGGCTCCCCAATCTGAAGTCAAGCCCATCGGTGACTGTTTTACTTCATGTCACGTGTATTCTTCTGCTCTAAGACATTCACACAGTTTGTTTCCTTCCTCTGCTATTCCTCATCTGTTTATTCAGTCAAACCATCTTTTCCTTTAAGTCCTTGAAAACATTTGTAATTGCTTCTTTAATGTTCTTGCCCTCTAATTCCAACATCTGGCTCATCTCTGGGCCTGTTCATATGGACTCCTTTGTCTCCCCAGTGGACATGGGCCTGGTGCCCAGAGCAGCCAACAATGGGCTCGTTATTGCCTTTCTCCTTGCCTGCCTCTCCTTCCTTCTCTCCCCTCCAGAGTAAACCCCCTTCCCCCAGCCCTTTGCCTTGGACTCTATATGACACCGTCAGCTTCACCTTGCTCTCCCTGTGGACCCCACTTTCTCTATTCACACTCTTCTCTCCTGGTTCTCGTAGTCAGCACTCTGAGCGCTTGATCTGAACCAGGCACTGGCACAAGGAAAAGCAGACATGATCTCAGCCCTGAAAGACCTCAGCCTGATGGTTCTAGTCCTAGACAGGTGCTGACGTCAGAGCACCGTGATGAGGGCAGGGACCCAGTGTCCCGGGATGTGACTGGAGCCCAGACAGGACACTAAGAAGTCTTGTCAGATAATTGATGCCTGAGCTGAGAGGTACAAAGGATAAAAAGTCATTTAAAGCAAAGGAAAAAGTCGGGACAAAGCAAGGAGTCAGATTGGTTTGGGCCAAGGAAAGTGCTTGAGAGAAATAAAAGGGAACAACCTTGTCAAGGAACTACTGTGAAGGCTCTATGTTGGTCTTTAACACTTGTGGAGAGCTTTTCCCGGTGCCTAGTCCTCCCGTGGGTTATTTCATGGAATTCTCATCATGGCTGTGAAGTAGGCAGAATCAGCCCCTTTCATAGATGAGAAAACAGAGGCAAGATTTAAGTCAATTCCCCATGGTTATCCAGCTAATAAATGGCAGGAATATAACTCAGAGGTCGCTCAGATTCCAGATCCCAAGGTCCTAACCCCAGGAATGCTCTTGCTTCCACTCTCAGTAGCGCATGCGCAGGGTGCTGGGGACGTGGAGACAGAAGGCAGGGGCCCCATCACAGAAAGCAAAGAGCTCAGGAGAGTTTAAATAAGGGAGTGACAGACTCACACTTCGTATTTTCCAAAGATAACTTGGGGCATTGTTAAAACATTCCCTTCCTTGTGCCAGAGTATGAGAGAAAGGTCCTTGTCCATACTGGACCCAGAAGGGTCAAGGGCAAGCAGCGCCCCCATGAGGCTGGAGGGGGTGGCAACAGTGATGAACATGCTCCCCCTCCAGGCAATGGCCATCTTCTCCAGGAGGCTCAGCAGCCCTCCCCCTTAAGAATTGCCCTCCGGTACCAACTTTCCAGGGTCTGAGATTTTTATTAAGGAAAGCGACATTTTCTTTCAGGTTTATCCCTCTTGGAAAGCGTAATAAACATCGTCTAATGTGCAAGAAGGGCTTCCTAGGATGCAATGATGTACATGATGACTATTTTTGACTCACCCTGCGCTTTTCCAGAACAACCTTAATTAAGTGGAAGGTGCCAGTAGCTCTAGAAGAATCTACTAACTGCCTCTCAAAGTAACTCTGATTAACAGCAGAGACACAAAAGTGTCACCACAACCAGGTCACATGATGTATTACAAATGACCATCTGTTGCTTTTTTTTGGCAAATTATAAAATGAATAATTCTTTATTGCTAAAGGTTATTTACATAAATGTTTAAGGAGCAAAAAAATATAAATTACAGTACAGAAGCCTTGTCCGGTTTGGCTCAGTTAGAGCATCACTGAGCATCGGTGGACTGAAGGGTCCCTGGTGAGATTCAGGTCAAGGGCACATATCTCGGTTGCAGGCTCCATCCCCAGCCCTGCTTGGGGCATGTTCAGGAGGCAACCAATCGATGTGTCTCACATCAATGTTTCTCCCTCTCTCTCTCTTTCTTGCTTCCACTCTGAAGGGAGAAAGCAATGGAAAAAATATCCTTGGGTGAAAATTTAAAAAAGAAATAAAAAGAAATAAATTACTGTAAGAAAGTTCTCTTTAGGAAGAAGACACTGAACTACAGAGCCATTATTAACCCTTGAGTATTTAACCAAGACACAGCTACAAGTTTTGCTGGAAGACATTCCATGAGTTTTTTTTGTTTTGTTTTTTAAGGTTTTATTGATTTCAGAGAGAGAAAGGGAGAGGAAAAGATAGAAACATTGGTGATGAGAGAGAATCATCAATCGGCTGCCTCTTGCACACCCCCTACCGGAGATCGAGCCCAAAATCAGTAATCCAACTGGGATTCCAGGTTCATGGGTCAACGCTCAACCACTGAGCTACACTGGCTGGACTCCATGAGATTTTAACTTCTTCATTATACTTGTGGAACATCATCCAGAATATTTGTTTGAAGAAACATTCAGTCTTTACACTTTAAAAGGGTGAATTATGGAGAAAATAGAAAATGTGAATTAAAAGTAATATAGACTTTATTTTTTTTAACTTTAAAAAAAATTTATTTAAATCATTATTTATTTATTTATTTATTTATTTTTAAATATATCTTTATTGATTTCAGAGAGAGGAAAGGAGAGGGAGAGAGAGAGATAGAAACATCAATGATTAGAAAGTCATTGATCGAGCCCGCAACCTGGGCAAGTGCCCTGACGGGGAATTGAACCCTGATCGCCTGGATCCTAGGTCGACGCTCAACCACTGAGCCACACCCGGCCAGGCCATTTTTTATTTTTTAATTACAGTTGGCATACAATATATTAGTTTCAGGTGTACATTCCAGGGATTAGACACTATAACTTACTAAATGATTATCCTGATAAATCCTGTACCCATTTGACACCATACATGGTTATTAGAATATTATTGACTATGTTCCCTATGCTGTACTTTACATCCCCATGACTATTCTGTAACAACCAATTTGTCCTTCTTAATCCCTTTACCTTTTCTCCCATCTCCCCAACCCACCTCCCATCTGGCAACTATCAAAATGTTCTCTGTATCTATGAGTCTGTTTCTATTCTGCTTGTTTGTTTATTTTGTTTTTTAGATTCAATTGTTGATAGATGTGTATTTATTGCCATTTTGTTGTTCATATTTTTTATCTTTTTTTTCTTCTTCAAGAAGACCCTTCAACATTTCATGTAGTACTGGCTTGGTGGTGATTAACTCCTTTAGCTTTTTCTTATCTGGGAAGCTCTTTATATGTCCTTTGATTCTACATGATAGCTTTGCTGTATAGAGTAATCTTGCTTTTCATCACTTTGAATATTTCTTGCTGCTCCCTTCTGGCCTGCAAGGTTTCTGTTAAGAAATCAGCTGACAGTCTTATGGGAGCTCCCTTATAGATAACTAACTGCTTTTCTCTTGCTGCTTTTAAGATTCTCTCTTTGTCTTTAACCTTCCACACTTTATGATGTGTGTTACTGTGGGCCTCTTTGGGTTCATATTGTTTGGGACTCTTTGTACATTCTGGACTTGTATGTCTATTTCCTTCACCAGGTTAGGGAATTTTTCTGTCATTATTTTTTCAAATAGGTTTTCAATATTTTGCTCTGTCTCTTCTCCTTCTGGCATCCCCATAATGCAAATATTGGTAAACTTGAAGTTGTCCCAGAGGCTCCTTACACTATCCTCATCTTTTTAGATTCTTTTATCTTTTTGATGTTCTGATTGGGTGTTTTTTGTTTCTTATATTCCAAATCACTGGTTTCTCAGCTTCATCTACTCTATTGTTGATTCCCTGTAAACTATTCATTTCAGTTAGTGTATCTTTTATTTCTAACTGGTTCTTTTTTATGGTTTCCATATTCATTTTATGCTGTTGAAGTTCTCACTAAGTTCATTGAGCATTCTTATAACCAGTGTTTTGAACTCTGCGTCTAGTAGATTGCTTGTCTCCATTTCGTGTGTGTTTTTTTCTGAAGTTCTTTCATTATGGCAGCCTCCCTGTGTTGTTTCTATGAGTAGGTAGAGCTGCTACGTCTCAGGATTGGTAGAGTGGACTTATGTAGTAGGTGTTGTGTAGGGTCCAGTGGCACAGGCTCCCTGATCACCCAAGCTGGGCACTCCAGATGCACCCCTGCTTCCCACATGGGCTGTGTACACCCTCCTGTTGTGAGCCTTGATTGCTGTTGTCATGTCAATGGGAGAAATTTATCCCCAGGCTAATGGGTTACAAGGACTGGCTGTGACCACCATGGAGGATCAGCTGTGCAGGGGCTCATCCCACAGAGCAGTACTTACTTCAGTGAGTCTCTAGTGCCTGCTGAATCCACCTCTTGAGAGTGTAGCTTGTGGAGGTACTTGGGTGGTGCTTCAACATAGTGTGAAGCTGTCCACTGGGTGCACTGGCTCTGGGACCTCCTGGGAGTTGCAGACCAAGGTCAGCTGCCACCTGTGTTCTGCCCTGGGCCACCCAGCATGAGCTACAAAGCCATCTGCAGATGGCTGCTACTTGTGCTGGGCTTGGAGGTGCCCAAGCAAGGCCAAGATGCAAACCAAGGCCAGCTACTGCTACTGCGGGGCCTGGGGCACTTAACAAGAGGTACGGGGTATGCCGAGGCCAGATGCTGCTTGTTTGAGAGATTTTAGGAAAGTCTGAAGCATGAGCCAAGACAGGCCATTCGTATTGTTGCTATTTTTAAGTAATGTTTATTAGAATCCCTTGGCGCGTAATAAATTTAATTCACAGCCGCTTGCAGCCTGACTTACACATGGCCTCCTGTGGCACAGTTCATTAACACACTCGGGGAAGAAATGAGTTTTCTCTTTACTTCTCCCATTCCATTCCTCCTTTCTAATGAGGCCAGATTGTGAAACTCTTCAGGAGAGAATTCCTCCATCGTCTCCAGTAAAAACTGTCTTAAACACTCAAATTTTTTAATTATCACAGCACAGACTCATGTTAGATAGCTCAGGGCAGAGCTGGATAAAGAAACAGTGACTCATCCCTGCTCACGTGAGTAAGTACAAGCCCTCGGAAGGGAGAGCAAGAGGAGGAGGTCTGGAGAGGCCTGTGGGTACCAAGAACATCCCAGTTGGAGATCTGGAGGCCTTTAAACTAATGCAACTATTACTTATTGGCCCCTCTAGAGAGCAGTAGCAGAGCTCTGGGCTAGGACACGAGAAACCTGGGGTCTCATTCTGCTTAAAACCAGTCTTGCTTAAAACCATTCGTTGCTTCCCCACTGCCCCCAGAATGAATTCCAAGGCCCACACGGTCGAGTCTTTCCTCCCACAGCCTGGTCTCTTGTGCTCTCCACGCTCTCCTGCAGCCACGCCCGAGGACACACAGCCAGGGAATAGCGGTACTGAGATTCAAACGCTGCTTCGTTTGAAACCAGAGTTGATACGTTTTGCCCTGAAACCACAACCCCTCCCCCAATTACTTACACAAGAGGGTAAAAAGGACAGCTATACAAGGCCTTGTAATACAGACAGCACAGAGGAGGCCGAGATGAGCCTGGTGGGGTGGTGGGGTAGGGGAGGCGATGTTTCCTGGGCAAAATGATGTGGGCTGGGATTTGAAGGATAGCTAGGGCTTAGCCGGGAAGACAGAGGGAAAACATCCCAGGTAGAGGAAACTGCGTGTGCAAAGGCAGGGAGGAATAAACAGCAATCGTGTGCAGAAAACCGCAGTCTGGCCCATCTCAAGCAGAAAATACAATTGTGCCAAGATGCTAAAAACACCGGGTTCCTCCTGCAAGTCTGCAGCCTGTGTCACGTCTATCACAGCTCTTCACAGCATATTTATAATCATCTCTTCCCCATCCCCATGCCCAGTCTGTCCCCCCGTCCCCAGTCCTGGAGCACCTAGAAGGAAGCAGGCGGTTCTGGTCTCCCGTCTCATGTTCGGTGCATAGTCTGCATTCTATACATGTTAATTGAGGGCCTAATAAGCATGGATTGCCTCAGCCACATTTCAGGGGCTATCAGACCAAACTAATCCTTCTACATTATACTCTGAGACAGGTGTGCTTTTTGGAAAGTGATAACAGCCGCTGAGCACTGGACTGGCCAACGCGGGTGTCAGCAAGAGATCGCCAAGCTCCGGGATGCTTCTGACATTTCCGACTAAAGTAAATGGCAAAATCCTCACTCCCTGAAAAATCCGCAAAGCTTAAAACAGACAGGTTTCCAGGCAGAAGTCATTCTGTGAAAATCCTAGTGTAAACAAGAAAAAATGTAGTTCAACAAGTTCTCCTTATGATAAAAAGTCACCCAAACATTTCATCAAAAGGCAAGATGCAAAATGTAAAACTCTGTAAACTGTCTCTCTTTCTGCTCATTCACTCAACAAACAGGTACTGGGCCAGCACAGGTCAGGCACCGTCCTAGGCTCTGGAATACGGTGGCCTCTTCGTTGGGATTCTCCCAAAAGCAGAGCATAAAACAAGGACTCATGCACGTGATCCATTTGGGAGGTAAGCTCAGAGGAGGAGGGAGGAGCTGGTTAAGGCTGTTAAGGAGCCAGTTTCCGCTGTGGCCCAATGGGCCTCATTCCACTGGGAACCCCCAAGGAACTGTAAAGAATTCGCCTCAGAAGTGTCCTCCAAAGAGGAGAGGCTGGGGCGTGTGTCCACAACCTCACCCTATTGTTCAGGTTGCTCTGGAGGCCTCAAGCCCCTCCTCTCCTGGTTTCTGCTTGCTAGGTGGGCTTCCTCAGCTCTCAGGCAGAAGAGCAGAGAGATGCTGCAGCTTGGGAGGGGGGCGGACAGCAGGGGGATCCCAGCAGGCGAAGGAACTGTCCATCACAGCTGTGCTGAAACCGGAGCTGGGCTGAGGGGATGGGATCGGGGGCACAAAGTGCCTGCTCGGGACCATGAACAGGGAGCCCAAGCCCCCGCCCTCATGGAGCTCACATTCTAGTGAGAAGAGACACATACCGACAAAGGAAACGAGTAAAATAAAGTATTAGAAAGCAATAAATACCAGAGAGCAAAAATAAAACAAAGCAAGGAGGGTGGTCGTGGTGGGTCTTGTTATAAAAGTGGTCTGTGAACCAAGACTTGACATGGGTGAGGGAATGGGCCCTACTGATATCAAGGGAAGGGCATTCAGGCAGAGGGAACAGCCAGGCCGAGGCTCGGGTCTGAGGGTTTGCAAAATAGCAAGGAGGCCAGAGGAGGGTTAGTAGGAGATACTGAGAAGCTGAGGTTCAAGAAGTGAGGGGGATGTTCTTGGGGAAAGAGCTAACTCAGAGTTTGGGGCAAGGCAAATCTGTAAGGAATCCTGTTCAGCTCTTAGAATACTGGACAAGTGGCGTCTTGAACAGAGCCCAGGAGAGGCTTGGGGTTCCCCATGCCCCACACCTGGTCAGTCAGGAAAGCATTCTCTCTGGAGAGATTCACAGCTGACCTGTAAGACATCACATTGACAATTACATATTTAATTCAAGCTGCAGTAATGAACAATTCGGATAATACCAATGTCGTTTCAAAACATAATCAGCCTGCATAATTTCATAGGTCGATAATGAATGTTCCTTTACTGGTCAGAAAGCATTCCTTTTGTTTTCCTCAAAAAGATCCCTGAAGCCAATTAGCACTGTTGCAATAGGGCAGCATTTTTGCACCTCTATCCTTCAAAATAACCAGAAACGCCCTTTTCTGAGCAGTCTCTGTGAGCCAGGCTAAGTGTTTATCTGAATTATCTCAGTTAATCCTTTTAAGAATAATTATATCTAAATACTATTCTAATTCCTGCTAGACCAGGGAAAGAGTTGAGCTTTTACAGGTTGGGAAATCCTCTAAAGATTCTACAGCTAGGGAACCAAGCCGCTGACTCGGGAGCTGCCATTCTCCACGGGCGCGAGCCCCTCCCACCTGGAACGTGCCTGTTTCTCAGAAAAGCAGAGGCCTGAGGAAAGTCCTCTGACGCTCAAGGAGCCCCACTTTGAATCGCTGCAGTCCTACAGATGTTTCTGATGTGAAGTATCCTGGTGGCCATGGCGTCCCACTTCATTCTATGCACGTAACCATGAAACCCCTAAGAACTTTCTCTAAGCCTAGGTTGCCCCGAAAAGGCAACCTGAAACGAAGTGTATGTAATAACGCATTTTGGGGGGGCGCAATCCCAGGTCAGGAGGAGTGAGCAGAAAGAGGCAGGGAAGGAAGGAAAGCAAAGGAAATGGGATACGCTTACTGAGCAGGCCACGCTTTGCCAGGGAGCACAGCCCATCGCTCAGACACACAGACAGATTTGAGTCAGTCATACGGAACCATGGCTGGAGAACGGGAGTTGGGTTACCTACCAGGTCTTTCCAGGACCCTTTTTTCTTATTGATCGTAATTCATACCACAGGGAGTTAACTTCCCCACACTTTCAGGTCAGCCCCTACAGATAGCTGCTGGGGGACTCAGATCCCACTCTCCATAGCGTGGGACTTCCCATTTCTCCTCCCTCCACCGCGGGCCCCTTTAGGGCAGGGACAAGATCTGATTTGTCCACTATCGTGTACCCAGCATCTAATGCTCTGCCTGGCCCTTAGTTGGTGCTCAGAGACACTATGTATGAAATGCAAGAGTGAATGAATGAGCAATTGAGTAAGAATCTCCACGTTTTTGCCCAAGAGGGAGGTTCCCAACACTTGAAATACACGCCCACTCCCAGCAGGCCACCTGATCCTAGAAACCTTTAGGGACCCTCTTTCCAGTCTTCATTCTTCTGTCCCCCTTTCAGTGTGGGTCCCTTTCTCACCCCGCATGCCAGGGGACAGCGGAGTACCTGGTTTTATTATCTGTGTCCCAGATCAGACCCCAAGTTGCTGGAGGGAAGGCACCAGGCCTCATTCATGCTTGTCACGGCATTTCTTGGGGTTCAGATGTATCTGCAGAGCTTAGACGGAGGAGAGCCTTAGGTCAGCTCTCCACAAAAAGGGGGTCACTAGGAAATCAGTCTGAAAGCTGATCTGCAGAGCAAACAGTTTATACTTAGAGTACGTGTTTACGGGGGTGACTGAAGGGTGCCCACAGAGACTGGGCAAAGGAACCAAGAAAACGTTCCTTCCACGAATGAACTATGGTGTCAGATGCTCCACTCTCGGTCCTGAGCCCCCGGTACCTTCGCCAAACCTAAGAATCGGATTGCCCAGGCCTCGGGAGCCCTTCTGGGAGGCCAGTCCACCAGCCAAAGCGCCTGCCACCGCCTCCAGGGATGAGCAGAGCCGCGTCGCAGGCCTGGGGGGGCCGTGGGGCCAGGGCAGCTTCTCTGAAGGAAACGTGCCGGGCTACTTCGCCACGACTTGTTGACAATCTTGCCAGCAACAGAGGAGTTGGCGATGGCCGAGGAGAAGCCGTGGCCGAGAGGTCTCCCCCGGGGCCACAGGCGGCGCCGTCGGAGCGCAGCCCTGCGGGTGGAGAGGTCCGGGTAGCGGGGCTGTGGAAGGAGAGCCAGCCCTGGGCCCCTGCACCCCGGGGAGCTTCCGCCCCCTCCGAATGGGGCAGGGAGCAGAAAGGGTCCTCAAGGCGGGGCGCCAAAAGGGGACCCCACGAATCAGTCCTTACCCCCTTCCAGCCGTCTCGGAGAAACTTGGGGGGGGGGGGGAGGCAAGCCAGGAGCAAGCGCGCCTGGAGCTGGGAGTCCTTCCCGCGGGTGGATTAATAAATGATCCAGCGCCCGATACACAGCAGCCTCGCTAGATGGAGACGCCGCCTCACTGCAGCGGCGCTGGCGGCCGCGAGCGCGGGCGGAGCGCGGCCGGGCGGGAGGCGGGCGAGGCTCTGGCGCGGCTCACGTCTGTTTTCCTTCCTCGTGCATTATTTATTTCGCCTCCGCCCGCGGCCCTGCTGCGCTCCCAGCCGGTGCCTCCCGCGGGCCGGCGTGACCGACCCGGGCAGCTCCGGCATCCCCGCGCCCCGGGCACCCGCGCGGCGCCACCGGGGAGGGCGGCGACCCGGGGAGGGCACTCGCCGCCGGGTCCTGGCGGCCAGGAGGAGACTTTCCCCGCCCTGGCCTCCGCCTAGGCAGGCAGCCCGCCCCGGCCCTGGACACCGGGTGCCGCCCCTCCCGCCCCGCGCGCGGCCAGGCGCAGCCGGGAGCCCCCCGGTGCGAGCGCGCCGCGCCCGGGACCCCAGCTCGGCGGCCCCGGAGGCCCAAGCCGCGCGCAAACTTTTGCTCCAGTGCCCTGCGCTCCTCCCCGGCACGCGAAGCCCCCAGGCGCCCGCGCAGTCGCCCGGGTGAGGACCGAGGCCCCGCCTAGAGGGCGGGGGACTGGGGAGGCGGCCGGCTTTAAATGGGGGCTGTCCGGCGGCTCGGGAGCAGTCTGCCGCGGGGGGAGCGCCACCTCCCTTCGCCGCGCGGAGGACCGGCTGGGGCGGCCCCCAGGCAAGGTGGCTGGAGGCGCGGGAGGGCTGGGGCGCGAGATGGAGACCTGGGGGGAGGCGCACTCTCCGGGGCGGGAGGCTGGGGCTCGGGAGAGCGCGCCAGGGGAAACGGGGTGCGCACGGGGGTGCCTATGTTGCGGTGTGCGCAGTGAGGGCCGGCGGGGCGAGGAGGGTGCCCGCAGCGTGTTGTGCATGCAGGGTCAGCAGCGTGCCCGCGGGCGCCGGGGGGTGCGCACGGCTCTTTCTGTGGATGTGCACTCGGGGGGAGCGGTGCCTGCCCGGTTTGAAGTATTTCAACTGTGGGAGTGAGGAGCGCATGGCCGTTTCTGGGGTGCTGCTCCGGGCGCTGTCGTGTGCTTAGTTGTTTCTGGAAGTGTGCATCGGGCCGAGGTATGCAAGCAGGATTCTGGGGAGGCGCACGGGGGCCACGGGATTCACGCAGGGTTCCGGGGGGTAGGCACCAGGATAGGGTGTGGGTTCTGGGATGCCCGCTTCTGCGAGTGTGCACGAAGGGTCATCGAAAGTGCAAACTAGAGCGCAGGGGCCAAGCTTGATTTACGAGGGTGCCCCAGGGTGCTGGGCGTGCCTGCCCAGGCCGGACTGTGTTGGGGTGAGCGACCGCGATGGGGCCCGCGCGACGCCCGCCTGACCCAAGCTCTGCTCCCCCGACAGTTCGCCCCGAGAGCCGGCTGCCGCGGGCCGAGATGCTCCTCCGGGACCTGGTGCTGCGCCGCGGCTGCTGCTGGCCCTCACTGCTGCTGCACTGCGCGCTCCACCCGCTCTGGGGCTTCGTACAGGTGAGCAGGGGCTGCAGGGGCCTGGAGACCTCCAGGGCAAGACCGGTGGCGGTGGGGTGTCACTTTACTCCCCGACCCCAGCTTTCTGCAGCCGCCCTTCTGATTGGTCCTGGGGAGAGTTTAGATAAAGAAAAGATGCTAGGGGCCTCCCCATGCTCAGGAACTCCATGGGGAGGCTTCAGTTGTGGCCGGAGACCTGCAGGACAGGGCCTTGGACAGGAAGGGCTTAGGCAATGGCTTCTTAATGCAGAAATGTCAGAAAAAGTAACCCGAGAGCTTTTGCACACTTAAAAACAAAAATGATCCCAAGGATATCCATTTTTTTAATTTCCAACTGGCAAACTTCAAATTAGTCTCCTGAAGCTGGACTTCAACACAGGAGAGGCTGCGTTTCTTATAGGGAGCGGAGCTGTGGATGTGGATGGATCGTACAGGGTGGCCCTCGTGGAGAATGTAAGGAAAAACTGTCCATCTGTAAGGATTGCCTGAGGATGGAGTCCTCACCCTGGGTCCCCTGGCCCCCAGGGCAGAGGCCAGGCGGCCACCAGCTGGAGTTACCTCTGTTAGGGTCAGAGACAGGGTTAGATGGGATGGTCCCCTAGTACCTCCCAGAATGTACGAGGTCCGTGGTACAGTGGAGTGGAGAAGAGGTGGGCTTTGCTGTCAGCTCTGAATTTTGAGCCCCAGCCCTGCCCCTCACCAGTTGGGCAACTTTAGGTGGGGCACTTAACCTGTCTGATTTTCGGTTTCTTCTTCCTGACTGTGCTGTTACAAGTACTTGATGAGCTAAAGCAAGTAAATACTACTTAGGGCAGTGCCCAGACCTCAATAAACACGCAACTCTAACTGTTGACATTAGCAATAGCGATGCCGCCCTTCTTTCAGGCTGGCCAGGTACTCTGTTGATCACTGTCACCTGTTTGACCTTTTTGAGTTGTTAGTGGTTCAGCAGGTGCTGGAGGACGTTTTTATTGTTTGGGGGGCATTGAAATACCCCACTCTGGGCATTCGCAGCTTCTCATTCTCCAGGTGGCATTTGGGGGGTTGGGGATAATTCAGATGGTTGTCTGAATAGGGGCGATAGTCCAAAGAAGAAGGGGTGGGCGAGACTGCTTTCCAATCTGCTGTGGTCCATGAGCTGTCCCAAGTTATGGGGCCCTGCTGGGACCAGCTCAGTCAGTCCTGCTTGGATGGTGGCCCAGCGACCGCTGGGAGAGGACCAGGGGCTCTGAAGCTGGACCCAGCATGCTGGCTGTGTGGGTGGGTCCACCAGGGTCCACCTCCACCGCAGCACCAGGCCCGTGTTCTGCGCTTGTCTCTGGCTTGCTCGGCCTCGCTCACAGTTGTTTCCCTTTCGGAAGTGGCAGCTTTGTTTAATGTGTGAAGCGGCAGTTATTAAACTCAGCTCTGCCTCCTCAGGATGCGGGATTTTGTCACTTTTAAACACTCGGGCAGTTGGGGACCAGCTTTCCTTGTTCAACTTTTAGTTGAACCTCAGATGTTAAGTTCACTTAGTTTTTATACTTGTTTGCTTACAGTTTTCTAGAAGACTTTTCAGCTTGTGTGGAGAGTTACACAGTGATGTTGTCTGTCTCCCAGACTAGAATTCTGTCGGGTAGAAACAGAAGACCCCCCCCCACCACCACCACCAAAAGAAATAGTGTTGGGAAAGCAGCCTGGCTTTTTTAACAATGTCCTTCAGCCAGGCAGTACTCACACGTGTGTGTGTGTGTGTGTGTGTGTGTGTGTGTGTGTGTGTGTGTGTGTGTGTTCAGATGCTGTTACTCAATACAAATCAATTTTTGTGCAAATCAATTAGAAAAGGAATTCTCTAGACAAGTAGAATGGATACAATCTCGGCTGGAGGCTCTGGAAAAATTAATCTACAAATGATAAGGACTGAGAAGCCAAGGAAAGGGGCCTTGGAACGGATGGGTCCAGTTTTTAAGCAAAAGAGCTGAATCCAGGGGCACAGAGGGAGAAGAGGAAACACGGAGGTGCGTGAAGCCGTGTAGTTCCCTAGAAGTGGAGGGATTAAAATCTGTCACATCATAGGAGTTTCTCGAATATAGAGAAAGAACTCAGAGCTTTCTGTGCTTTCATGAGTATTTTGCCAGAAGGGTCCCCGGAAGATGTAAGCATTTGGCTGGGTAGGAGAGACACAACCACGTCCTCTAATTAACAGGATAATTGGTGAAGTGAGAGACCTATGGTCCCCAAAGCAGCAAGTTCCTACCTTGAAATCAGCCCGGAGCCTCTGGCTGCTGCCTAGATGATAAGAAACTTAATCACTGAAGTCAGATGACATTTAAAGTGCCGCCAGCTTCGTGAGGGGGCATCCACGAGCCTCCCCCTTTCTTTTTAATGTGTCTGCAATTGAGATCTTGAGCTTTTGTGATTTAGGGTTCTTCTAAGTTCACTTCCAGATGAGTCCTTTTTTTTTTTTTTGCAAGCGAAGAGGATGACAGGCTGGCAAATTTATTAGGTGTGACAGGAGTGTGTCTCATCAAGTTACTGTGGTGCTGGCCTGGCTCCATAAAAGATGCCAGAAGCCATCGTCTTTGTGGGTGTCCTCCTACGGCCATCATCAGGGAGACGGCTCGGATCGGAGCCTGTGGGTCTCTATGCTGACAAGGTGCTGCCCCCGGGCCTGAGCAGTGCTGACCTCCCCCCTATGGCCAGTCACTGCAACTTTGCTTATGTATCCAGCAGCACTTATTGGGCACCTACTGTTTGCCAGGCCCTGTGTTAAGTGCAAGGGATCTAGTGGTGCCGGCCCGCATGGCATCGACAGTCTGGCACTGGAGAGATAATTAAACACGTAATTATAGGCAAGATAGCTCAACAGGAGCGAATAGTTTAGAGACGGAACCTGGCAGAAGTGACAGATGCAGTGCTCAGCTGTGACACGGACAAGGAGAAGTCAGGAGTCAGGGGGCGAGTGTGAGTAAAGTGTGCAGGTGGAGAGAACAGTCCCCGCAGCCGGAGGAGAGAAGGTGAGGCCCCTGTCGTGAGCCACTAACATCGTATCTTGCAGTTTGGACTTGATTCTGGGGGCTATGGGGATTGTCAGAGGTTTTAAGCAAGAGATGACAATCTCAGATTGGCATGTTAGAAATCTCAGCAGGAAAGATGGACTCGGAGAGGGGGGCGAGGCAAGGGTCAAAGAGGCTGGTGGGGGTAGGGTTGCCAAACTGAGCAAATAAAAATACAGGCCATCCAGTTAAATTTAAATTTCAATTAAACCACAAATTTTCTTTAGCACAGTAAGTATATCCCATACAATATCTGGGACATACTTACACTAAAAAGTTGGTGGTTGTTTATCTAAAATTTAACAGGGTGTCCCATATTTTACCTAGCAACCCTATGTGAGAGGCTAGGGCTGCCCAGCCAAGAGATGGTATCCTGGTTTAGGGTGATAATGGGGACAAGTGGATGGATTCAAGGACTGTTTGGGAGGCAACATCCAATGGACCAGAAAACTGGACAGATTGGCCAGTAGTGTGGACTGGCAGCCATGGAGCACCTTGTCCCCCAGACCACAGTGACAGGTACCAAACCCAGGTGACGGCAGGACCTCCCTGTGCCTCAGGATTCTGGCCCCAGGAGAATACTGCAGAGCAGGGAAGGGGAGGCAGGTGATAGCAAAAGTGGAATAAAAACTCATCCCTGGAAGTAGTGATACCAGCTTTTGCTCTGTCGGTTTTAGGCAAGTCATTGACCTTTCTGGGTCTCTGCTTCTTCTTGGTCAAGTCCAGTTAAGAGTAGGGGACTTCAAGGGCAGGTTTCTTCTTGCAGGACTCCCTAAGATATAAACCAACCAAGCCAGGTATTGAGACAAACTCCCAGCACTGAGGTTTCCTCTCTACTTGTCTAAGGCAACACCACCAATCCACAGAACCTCAAAGTGGACCCAGATTGGGGGTGGGCTAGATCCCATGTTTCTACACTGGTGGGCGGATCATCTCCCAACATATCTTTTCACTGAGCACCAGCTGAATGCCGGGCCTTGTGCCACTCTGGTCGATTACTTACCCTCACTGCTTCCGTCCCACCGGCTAAGTGGGGATGGTAACACCTGCCCCTCCCGGTTATCGTCATGGTGAAATGACAGCTGTGTCCCATGGCTGGCACACAGTAGGGCTCAGGGTTCATAACACACAGACTCATCTACCTGCCAGCTTTACTGGGGGGAGCAGGAGGCCAACATTACAAAACAGTAGGAATGATACCCCAAAGAGAGGGGTTACAAGCTGGAGAAGCAGGTGGGTCTAATTTGGGGGTAACGGGACTCGGGATGGCTTGCCCGAGAAGGCTGTGCCAGAGCTGGGTTTGAAGGATGAATAGAAGCTGGCAAGTGGATAAAGGGTGTGAGTAACCAACTGTCAGTGTCGAGAGGCTCGCGGCCACTGGTTTGCGCCGGACCAAACTCTAGTGAGGGGCCAAGGGGGGCCCGCCTCTCCGGGAGAAGCACAGCCAGCCAGGCTGATACTTTGGTGCTGACGGCTGGTCAGGCAGTTGTGCAGGTTCCCTTTCCGGTGGACCATTGTCCCAGACACCGTGGCTTTCTAAACTGCGCCCTCTCCCTCCAGCCTCGAAACTTGGCCCCGGTTTCCCTGCCTACAATTTCATCGCATTAAACTCTCTTATACATCTGTGCCCTTATTTCCTCTCATAAAAATAGGTCATTGTGTTGGGCCAGGTTAACAAACGTGCTGCTCTTGAACTCTCTCGCGTAAACTGCGCTTTGGAGAGTGGGAAAGTAATTGCTTTGGCAATGGCATTCATTGCTTGAAGTTCACGCACGTGGTAGAGTTCAGCAGAGAGGCGATCTCGGAGGCCAGCCGCTGGGAGCACGGAGCTCTCGAGCAACCCCCACAGTCCTAGAAGGTCGGAATGCAGAGGACAGGCTCCATGGTGGTGGGAGAACTGAGGACCACACTGCGGGGGAGGCCCGGGGATTTGCCGCTGACATGCAAGGAGTTAATCATCTCCGTAAAATACTGAGAAAAGGCTCACCCTCTGAGTATGCTCTCCCCAGTAAGAGACAACATTGCCTTCCAGAGTCTGAATTGCAGTCAGTGGTCCTTTAAAAACGCTAAAAGGTGGTGAGCAGGAGCTTCTTGGCCTCACGGATATTGTCAGGGCTGTAAATCAGTTCACCTCCCGCTGTCCTCCCAGCGGCTATTATCCAGCCCATTCACATCTGCCAAATGTGAAGAGCATCCAGCGCTGCAGGCTGTCTCTGCGGGGCCTGGACACGGGGAGCGAAGGGTCTGCAGGGGCCTTCAAAGGCAGCGGCAGGTGGCTGGTTGCAGGGAAATTGGGGCTGTAGGTTTCTACTCACTCAAGATGACAGCCAGAGAAATTGACCCTGGGCCTTATGGAGGTGGGGGTGCCCACCGGCTTTTCCGTTCATGCCCTTACATCAGCATGCTCCCTGGGACGGGCACAGAGCGCCGGCCTCGGGGATGGACGGCGCTCCGCCTCGGGGAGGGGCGCAGCGCAGGTGGTCGCTCTGCAGCGTCTGTTAGATGCCGTAACGGTACTGCTGGGAAGCTAAACAAAATACTCGCGCCTGGCTGCACCTGCAGAAACTCTGATTTAACTGGCCGTGGGGAGGCTCAGATGTGAGTGTGATTTAAAGCTGCCTGGAGATTCTGATGTGGAGTCGGGGTCGGGAACCGCTGGTGGAGCACAACCCACTCCCGCTACTCTTCGTAGTTTACGGGAGAGGAAACTGCCACTGAGTCAAAAAACGCCAGACCAGGATTCAAGAGGCATGGGTTCTGGCCCATGTGCTTAATATTCATTTGCTCATTTGTTTGTCCCTTCATTCGCCAAATATTTATTGAGAGCCAGGCATTCCCTTAGCCAGGTTATGATAGTGAGAGAAGAGGTAAGAGGCCTGGCCCCTGCCCCATAGATCTCTAGTTCACGGTGTGGATGGGCAGGAGCCAGGGAATCACCCACATTTCTGCCCCACACACTGGAACCTGGGCCTGAAGAGCCTATGAGAAGGAGACCTGACCAGGTCAGGGAGGCCAGAGACACTTCCCTGAGGTGATAGCCAAGCTGAGTCACAGGCTAGCAGGGAAGGGGTGAGAGAACATTGCCGGCCACTAGAGCAGTACGTGAAAGGGGACAGGTGTGGCCAGGGCCCGGAGACTGGAAGAGGGCACTGAGGGCAGAGCCGAGGGTAAAAGCACAGGGGGGTGAGGTGGGACTGGAGACGCTGTCTGGGGCCTCCTGGCCACGTGATCCTCTGAGCTGTGGGCAGGCATTTGGGGTTTTTTTGAGGGATATAGGTGGTCTGGGCAGGTATGTTTCACACGAGACCCCTCGGGCTCCCTTTGGTCATGAGGGCCACCAGAGCAGCCGCCTGGCTGAGTGAGGGTCCTCCTTCAAGACAGGACTTTGGCCATCCCAGGAAGGCTGTCAGGAGCTGTGGCCAGAGACAAGGTGAAGGCTTAGCCTTGTACAGTTGTAAGAAAGACTGGGGGACCCTGGGGGGAGGTGGGGTGGGGGCGGGGCAAAAAAAAAGAAAGACTGGTGAATTAGCTGGGTCTGCTTACTGAGGAGTAAAGTCAATATCCTGTCCCCATCTGGGTGGGAGAACCTCGGGCGGCCACTTCTGCTGGGCCTCATCTGCCTGATGGGGTGATGCTAGGAGTTAACCTTCAAGTTCTTGTCTACCTCTCAATACTATTGAAGTCACTTGTAACAGTCTCATCGCTGGTCCCTGGAAGAGCTGGAAATAAAACCTGTCTCCAAACCTGCCAGGCCAGCCTCCCACATTGTTTTCTCTGAGTCATCCCCACTTCTGTCTATTCCTCCTGCCGTGGTCGGGGGAAGACCCCCAAGTTGCAGCCTGGCAGACAGTGGGTTGGGAGGGCCCATTTCGGCTCCCAGTTGCTTCATTGTCTTCTCTATGGCACGTGTGCCCATTCCTGCAGGTGACACATGGTGAGCCCCAGAAGTCTTGCTCCAAGGTGACTGACAGCTGTCAACACATCTGCCAGTGCCGGCCCCCGCCCCCGCTGCCTCCGCCACCCCCGCCCCCGCCGCCTCCCAGACTCCTCTCTGCCCCAGGTAAGTGAAGGCTGGCCTGTTTCCGGTTTCTCTTTGTGTTTTCTGCGCCCAGAGAGGGCCTGCGAGCATGGCAGAGGGCAGCCTTGCTTCCTTTGTAATTTTCCACTGGCCGAGCAGGAGGGAAGCCAAGGCCCAACTTTTCCCTGCAGTCTGCAAAACGCCTTTCCCACAGAATGTTCCTGCGAGATGGAGAAAGATGTTTCTCCATCAGTTAATCAGATAAAAGTCAATCTCCATTTGATGAGCGACTCGGTCTGGCGGGCCCTGGGCCCTGGTCTTCTATATCCCACCCACGCACACAGTTTCATTTTTCGGCTTTAATTCAGGTTTAAGGAGGCAATTAGTGTAGAACCGAAGTGAAGGCTCTGGGAGCAAAGTAATATGGATGCCTTTCAGCCATTGGCAATGAACTCTGCTCTCCACCCCAGCCCCCTCCCGCCCCCTCACTGGTTTGCCTTGATTTCATCTATGAACAATGTGACTTCCTGGTCATTCAAACAAAGGAGGGTTTCTTTAGCCAGAAATGGCCTCAGTCCTGACCTCTACAGTTAAGTTCCCTGCCTACAATTGCTAGTTGATAAGGTCTCCAACAAGAGATTCTGTATTTTGGATTAATCGCTCCTGTTGAGGCCTATAGAATGCCTATGGTCATGTGTGGATCTCCCCCTGTAAACACATCTCCTTCCAGTTATTGGGGCATATTTTAAATAACCTTGATGACGCTTGCTCTCTGGTCAGCTGTGTCCAGGCTCTCTGGGTTCAGGCAGTGATGCAATGTTCTGGGAGGTCTTTGCAGTTCATGGGCATTTCTGCATTTTGTTGACTAGGCCCCTACCTGTCTCTATTCTTACCTGACACCTGTGGCCGGTGCTTCTCAGAGTGTGATCCTCAATATTGTCTGAAGCACTTTTCTTACAAGTGCAGCTTCCAGGGCCCTATTCAAACCCGCCCACTCAAAGTCCTTGGGGTGGGGCTTGGGAAGTAGCATTATAACAAGTGCTGAGGTGGTTCAAATGCAAGTTAACGTGGGGAACCTTGGCCTACCAGGCCCTCTGCTCGGAGCCTCTGTAGGATTCTTCCATCCCAGGATGCTTACCTTCTCTTCTCTCCTGAAGGAATCCTCGAGGTGTCCTCTGGGGCCTGGCCTCAGGCACCTGTCCTTGAAGATCACTCCTCTCCCTTCCTCTAGAATTTCTCCCCCTGGCACTGTTTGGGCTCCAGGCCTGTGCTATTTTCAGGTGTGCCTGTATCTGATGGACCCACACCCCCAGTTAGAGTCCCTTCAGTTCATCTCGTGCTAACTGAGCTTCTGTGCCAGACACAGAGGTGAGAGACTGGTCATCTGGGATCTCTCGGCTCAAAGGGAAGGTCCTCCTGTCAACAACTTAAAAAGGTGCGCCGGAAATCCTTGAGTAGCTGGGCCACAGTAAGCAGTAACATTGTCCTGGGTCTTAAAGAATACATGGGTTGTACTAGGTTGCTACTGAGGTTGTGGGGGAAGGGCATCCAGGCAGAAGGAACAGCATGGGCAAAGGCTTGGAGGTCTGACTCTGCGAGACTCACCCTGGGAGTCACAAGCCTTTCAGTAGGTTTAAAGGAGCGGTCAAGGGTGGACCGGAAAGGGCCTTGTGTGTGTGGCTGATTAGATCACATTTCATCCTGTGAATCGTTGTTTGCCAAACGTCATTCACTATATCCAAATACTTCCTATTATTTGCCCTTTTTTTCCTTAAATAGACTCACTTTTATGTTTATGCAAATTAATTTCCAAAGAAAACTTGACATAACTACTGTCGAAAAACCAGTATCACTTGCATCAATAAAGGTGACCACAAAAATAAATGTAATGAGACCTGGCCAGTGTGGCTTAGTTGGTTGGAGTGTTGTCTTGTGTACTGAAGGGTTGAAGGTTCGATTCCCGGTCAGGGCATGTGTTCGAGTTGTGAGTTCAATCCCTAGTTGGGTGTGTAGAGGAGGCAGCCGATTGATGCCACCCCCCCAATCAATTAAAAATAAATGTAATGAAAACAAAGCTAGTGACTATGAGGTGTCAGAGCCGTGGTAGCTCCACACGGAGTTTCTTCTCTATAAAGAAACCAGAAGGTCTGTAACAGAATCAAAAGGACCTAATTTCTTGTTCTGTGTTTTGCTGTCTTTGAATTCTGGGTCTCTATGCCATCGAAAACCAGCTCCCTTAGCTGCAGGGACAAGTAGCCCATCCCTTAGGAAACTGCTGGGGACAGTGATCAGCCATGAAGGTGTCGAGCAGGGAGATGACGTGATTCTGTAGCTCTGCTTCAGAAAGATCAACTTTTCTGGCAATATGAAGGGCAGACTCGGGATGAGCTACCAGACTGGAGTCAAATGGGGGACTCTTGAGATAATTCAGTCCCCAGACCACCCACTAGGGCCTGAAAGCCAGGCTGGGACTGCAGAGAAGCAGAGGCGGGCAGAGAGTGCCCGGGAGGAGACAGCGGCCTTAGGTGGAGCTTTGGGCCTGTGGGTGTTTCTCGGTGAGAGAGGGCAGGTGTAGTTTGGTCCTATGGCGGGGCTTTTCTAGTTATACGTAGCAGAAACCCATCTTAAAGTGGCTTAAACATTGCAAAAACTAGGGAGGGAGATGTTAGTTTTTTGGCTCATGTATCAGGATTTTCGAGCAGCAGGTCTCCTGTGATAGTATTGGATTTCTGTCTCTGTCCCACTCTCTTCTGATTTCTCCTGGGCTGCCTTTTCTTTCGGGCTGGCCCAGCCCCTGTGACTCTAGGCTACAGGATTCCGCCAACCTTACAGTTAGCAATCTCCCTACAATCAGAGCTGTTCTTTCCCAAAAGGTCCACTGAAGTCCTGGGGCTGACTTTCATTGGACCTGCATGGGTGACGTGTCCATCCTTGGACAATCATTGTGGCCTGTGGGATGGAATATGCTGACTGATCAGGCCTGGACCATGTCACCACCCTTGGAGCTGGGATGCAGGGCTAAAGGTTAAGGGAGTGGTGGCCCCCCACGGTCATGGACATGAACGCTGGGCAGAGAGGACAGCCGATGTCCCCAGAGCCGTGAAGGGCTTGCAGACTAGACCAGTGGCAGAGCATGTGTTCTGTACATTCTCTTAATCTTCCTTGTGCTCGGCCCAGACCCTGCGCACAAGTAGTGATCAATAAAATATCAGACAGAGCTATGAGCACATCTGTGACTTCTGCCTGCTCTATAATTGCCAGGAATTAGCCTCCCTCCAGAGGGCACAGGCTGTGGTGCTGTGGAAGCTCTCTTGTCATTTAGCAGGTGCGCGTGGGGCTCACCAGGTGCTGTGCTGGGAAGTCAGCAGTGAGCGAGGGAGGGGCCGCTCCCGCCCGCATGCAGCTCCCAGTCCCGTGGACTGTCATTTGCAGAAGCGTTTGCAGGAGAGTCCTTTCCTGCCATCTTTCTGGATACCTTGGCTCCAGGCTCATGTCAGCCTTTGCTCCTTTGTTCGTCGATGTGCCTTGAATCCCTGCCTCTTACAAGGGCCTCTCTTTCACCTGGAAGCGTTAGCCAAGTGCCTGCTCTGAGTCCAGCCCCATGCTGGGGACACTGGAGGCACACAGAGGCATTCGGGGACTTGTCCCCACTGGCAGGGGCTGGGTAATGAAAAGACTGAAAATGCAGCATCTGAGTCTTCATCTTCGAGCCCAGGTGGGAGTGCTAGCCCAGCCACTCCTGTATGTCTAAGAGGGCCGGGTCACGTAGCCTCAGCCTTGTCTCTATGAACCAGGTGTAGGGATTCCACCCACCGCGAGGGGTTGACTTGAGGAATCCATAAGTGAAAAGTGCTTCTGAAAACTGAACAGGTGTCCATCCGCTGCTGCCAATCGTCCTGTGAAAACCCTTCTGATACACAGCAGCCCAGTGATGAGGGACTGTGGACATCAAACATGGGCCACGTCACTTTGAACATCTCTTGCTTCATGGGCGGTGTGAGTGCTGAGCTTGTCCTCACTGTCATGATTGATTGGGGCCTTGGGGTATTGGATCCTCATCATTTGCAGGGTTGGGGCTTCTGTCCTGTCATCTTTGAGCCACTTGCCTGGTCTGGGAGTAGGAGGACCTGGAGGCCAGGCCTGGCTCTGGCTCTTACCAGCTGTGTGCTGGTCACTGAACCTCTCTGAGCTTCTGTGTTCTTGTCTGCAAATGAGTGATGAGACTCCATCCTCTGAAGGTGGTTGTGAGTACAAAAAATACATGTGAGGGCTAGCCCAGCACCCGGTACAACCCCACTCTCCTGTGAGCATAACCCTTGCTTAAATAAATCTCTTACCCAAGCTGTTCTCTGCTCCCTTCCATAAAATCGGCTGACCCTGCCTTGAGCTTCTCTCTAGACCGAGCACAGTGCCCTGTAAGCACGACTCTTGACCAGATGCTCCTGGACTTGAGCATCTGACATTGTAAGAATTTTAATAGTTGCTGGCTTTCTTTTAAAAGTGATTTTATTTTTTTTTAAGTACTGACTTTCCCTTTCCCAATTCAATAAATGGAATGGTTCCTCTTCCATTTATATGCTTAAATCTAGCAAATAAAAGATTATGGATTTATGTGGACTTTAATTTACTCAACAAACCTTTACATTGATTTATTGAACAAACTTTGCCAAGAATCTGTGCCTGGGCTGCAGAGATGAACTGTCCATAGCCCTGCCCTCAGGGAACCTGAGCCCTGGACTCACACTGGCATCTCCTGAGAGCTTTGAAAATGACTGATGCCCAGGCACAGTCTGATGCCTAGAGGGGGTGATTCTTGTATGAATCAGGGTTGAGACTCTTGGCTACAACCAGAGACACAAGGCAGGAAGGGATCGGTGCCCAAAAAGAGGAAAAGGCGAGGCTCGAGGGAACTTGGGGCCAAGGTCTGGTGAGACTTGCACATGAATGAGTGACCTCCGGTATCGCCACGGCTGCTGGGATGTTCCCAGGTGCGGATCCTGCCCTCCAGGACTTGGGAGCCTTGTGAGGAGTCTGGACTCAATGCTGAGCCTGAAACAGGGAAACACATCCATGCACTGCACTCGCTTTCTTATAATTTTTTATTGAGATAAAATTCACCATTTTAAAGTATGCATTTCAGCAGTTTTTAGTATGTTCACAAGGTTGTGTAGCCATCACTACGATCTAATTCCAGATCATTTTTGTCACCACCCCCCCAAAAGAAGCCCTGTACCTCCCAATACAGGCCCCTTGCCCAGTCCCTGGCGACCACTAATCTACTTCCAGTCCCTGGACTTGCTATTCTGGAATGTAGCATAAACCTGGATATTCCCTGCTAGTCTGGGCTCAGTTTCTTCATCTCCTAGTGGAGAGGAAGCCTCTTTCCTCAGCGCTGAGAAGTGGAATCCTGACGGCATGTGTACGGTGGGCCCAGGGCCTAGCACAGGGCAGGTGTTTGGAGGGTGTGACCCCCATAATGGAAGGGATCCGTGGGCAGGGGGGGCTTGAGATCCCGGCTAAAAGGCCTCACCTGTTTCATTGGGATTAAGAGCTGGTTCTGACAGCCCACAGCTCTGGCCTCACGTGGACCTCATTTCATCATAGGGCTGTTGAAAAGGTCAGATTGGTTCGCAGGTGACAGTGTTGAGACTAGTGCTGGCCCAGGATGGTCACCCTGTCAGTGTCAGCTATTCATATTATTAAGAAATTCGTCTAGGATGTCCCACTTGTGTCCAGGACAAAGCAGCCCGCCTGACCTATTAAGTTTCTGATCCGATCCCTGAGGACAGTGAGTCCCCAGACACAGCTCACAGCTTGACACGGGGAAAGTACACACTGAGGGTTTGTGTGAATGAATGCATGTGGCCAGATGAAGAAGACAGAAAATAAATTTTCCAAGATAAATGGGGTAGGGAGGGGACTGACATTTTTAAGATCCTGCCATTTGCCAGGGAGCCTCTGGGACCATGTCTGAGTTTGGGCTGCTCTGGAAACAGACACTGAGACAAGAATTCAAGTGCAGGTGGCTATTTGGGGGACGGGGAAAGGGCGGCAGGCAGCAAAGGGGGTGATACCAAGCTAGTTGCCACTGGGGGCGCTGGAAGGAGCCTGGTCCCACTGGAGAGCTCTGGGAAATGGCAGGGCCACTCACAGCACCTGAGAGTGACTCACCTGAGGGCTGAGGGAGCTGAGGGAGGGTGTGATCGACTCCCCCAGGCAGAGATGCTGCACTGGCATCGGGAAGCTGAGCCAGGGAGCCCAAAAGGACACCAGAAGCATGTGCTACAGGCTGTCCCCTTCTTCCACTGTGATCGCCATGGGTGCCCTCACCCCTGGTCACACCCAGATGGGTCTATACGTCAAACTGGGAGTCCACACCCCTCTTTCCCACTCAGGAAAGCATATTAGTGGTCAAGTGGTTGTTCTTCTATCAGAGGGACACCTGATTTATGTGTTTAAGGAGCAGTAAATCACTCACAGCCATTTGTGCATTCACAAGTATGTGTAGAGCTCTCCATGTGGCCACAGACTGAGGATGACGCAGTGGGTAAGACAGGGTGAACCACAGGGGAGGTTCACGGAGGAAGACCAGGGGAACAAGTCTCAGGAGAAGCCTGGGACGTGGAGGTGGGGAAGGGGCTGTGTTCTGGCAGCAGGAGCAGCAGTGACAAAGGATTGGAGGCAATGAGAGCCTGTCCGTCCCAGGCTGAAGCACACAGGAGGCGTGGGGAGCTGAGCCAGAAGGGTGAGCGCACTGCCCAGCCTGACGGCGCACCGGGGATCTCGGCCCCATTCCCCAGGCGGCGGAGGGTCTGCGTGGAGAGCTCCCATCTGAGCTGCGTTTAGACGGCCCTGGCTGCGGGGGAAGTGGCAGGAGGCTGAACGCAACAGGGAGAAGGCAGGGGTCCAGGAGAGGGAGCGGTGGCCTGGGCCAGGCAGTGGCAGTGGGCAAGGGGCCTGGGGCTTGAGAGACCACCACTGTCAGGGAGGAGGGAACAGAAAGATGCCCCTGTGGAGACAGTTCATGGAGGGAGTGTGATGGGCTCAGGAGTTTCAGCTTTTGTCACGTGGCGTGGGAGGTGCCGCGGGAGGTGCCATTGGACAGCAGGAAAGGCATCAGCTTGTGGGTGTGGAGTTGAGGGCAGAGGCCTGAGTTGGCCCTAAGGATGAGGGGTGGGGGCCTATAGATCACCCAGGGAGAGCGTGGGGAGGACAGAGCCTGGGCGCAGGCGGAAGGCAGCGAGGTGACCTGAGAGACGAGGGAAGTAGCTGAAGGCTGGGGAGAGCTCACAGGATCAGCAACGAGGAGCTGGTATCCACCCTCCTATATCCATTTACCTGAAGGAGGGGGAAGCTTTGAGCACTAAAATAAACACGTGCTCCTTGCATAGGGACCATTAGAAGGCAAGTGGTGATATAAAGTGGTCTAATCCAGGAGGCTCCCAGGAGCTCACTGTGCACCTGGAAAGTGGGGAGAGATGTGATGTCCTCAGAGAGGTGACCTGGCCTCCCAGAGTGGGCGGCGCATGAGCAAAGTAAGGCAGCTGGTGTGTGTGTGGCTGGGAGCAACCCAGGGGCCCCAGTGGACTGTCTGGTCAGTGTTGTCACAGGCGTGTGCTGATTGGAGTTCAAAGCCAGAGCCCCCAGGACACTGGGAGCTGAGGTGGGGAGAGGCGACTGCAAGGCAGGGAGATCGCTCTTCATGCAAACATTTCTAGAGTGCTCTACATTTTAGCAGCTTGGGATACACCATGGAACAAAACAGATGGAGAGCTGACATTCTGGTGGAGAGAAGAGACCAGAAGCAATAAAGCTGATAAACCTGTGAGCTGTAGAACATGCTAGATGGGAAGGGTGCTGGGAGAAATGACAGTGGACTACAGCAAGCTGAGGCTGGGCCAGGAGGCAATCTGAAGAGAAGGTGGCATCGGACAAAGGCCCGCAGGAGGAAGCACATTGGCACCTGGGGAAGGACGGCCAGCCTGGGGCCCAGGACCGAATTCATCTGGGGAGCTTGAGGGGTAGCCAGGGGCAGTGTGGCTGGAGCAGAGTGGGGTTGGGGTAGGAGGTAAGAATGGGGGGAGGCAGACAGGCCCCTGTGACCATGTCATATGTATGTGGGTGCTGGGAGTGGGAGTGTCTCGGGGTGGATGTCTGAGGAATCTGGATGTGATTCTGGAAGAGCCAAAGGTTTCTGAGCAGCTGAGTTAAGTGAACCACGTGGTGTTTGAAGACTATTAATCTCAGAGATGGGAAGGGGGCCAAGTCCACTGCGCACTTGCTTGTCTGTGTTCAGTCCCTGGCTGCGGCAGCCATCTCTCTCTAAGATGGTGCCAAGACGCTGGCCTCGCTTGTTCCCCTTCAGACGCAGTATATGGGGACTTGATTTATGCTGCCTCTTGTCCCATTCCTCTCTCTAAATATGGTGAGGTTGCAAATGGGGACGGTGTCCGTTAGTCCTGCAGCGTGGGCCCTCCTTCAGTTTAGCAAGACAGACGTGACCTGGGAGAGGCATTCGTGTGGCCCTTTGCCCTTTGGCCTCTAGAGAAGAAACCCAGCAAAGGGTCAGTGTCTTGGCCCAGCCTGCGTGGGAAGCTTCTAAACTGTGACATTCACACTAGGGTCTCTGCTGACGTCTAGAGTGGGCTGGTGACACCACGCCCTCTTTCTGGGGTGCTCCTCTTCCAGGAAGGCCTCCCCTCCTCGAGGCCTGGAGGTAGGGATCAGGAACGGACACTCACGCGCAGAGGCGGCACCCACCCTTCACTCCTTCCCTCTCTCCCCTTGAGCTGATTTGTCTCCTACCTGTGGTCCTCAGTCAGGAGTAAAAACACCCCCTAGTGTACATTTGGAAGTGCGGGGGGTGTTCATTTTTAGGTGGTTGTCACAGTGACTTAGGGGGCAGGGTGGAGTGCTACTGGCATTTAGTGGCCAGGGGCCAGGGATGATAAATGTCATGCCAGGGACAGTTCTCCACAACGGAGTTGTAATACAAAGATGCTGCTGAGAATCTGCTCAGCCCCCAAGCCTCGTTTTGAAGCAGCTAGATTTCAAGTCCTAAGCTGGTGTCCCAAGGAGCGTTGGCTGTTTCTATTTTTGGAACCTCCGTGACCCAGGCCGCTACTGTAGGGGACAGTTCCTCTCTTTCGATGGTTGTTTCACTCCTGTCTGATTGCTTGGGGCTAGCCCACATCCTCTTAGCCACCATTTACAAAGCACCTGGCCAACGAGAGACGAACAAAGCACACACTGGTCCAGGAGCGGGGGGCTGGCGGTTGGTGAGCATCGCGGGCCCACTTGGTGGCCTCCGATGACCACGCTAACTGCAGGCCCCGGGAGGCAGAGAACGGGCCCACTTCGCCCTGTGTGCAGCCCACAGAGCCTCTCGTGGTCCGTGAATTCAAACGTGCTGACTGGACCCCAGGACTCCAGCCGCGCCCGTGTGGACATTCCAGTTGGCCCGGAGGACAGGGCTATCTGCGTCCGTCACCAGGGCCCTTGTTCTGCTCTACGCTTTGAATGCTGATATGTGAACTTGAACTTTTACACATGGTCTCATGTGCTCAGGTACTTGTGCAGACTTCATGCTGTGTTTTTGTTTTCATTTTTCCTTCCTCCTCCTGTCTTAGATCAGGCCCCCGAGAGGCAGAGCCTGCGGCAGGGGCTCGGGTGTGCGTTAGTGTCCTCTCGGGGAAGCAGTAGGAAAGGGAGGGGAACGGGGCAGGGAAGGGGAAGGAGCGGTCAGGGTGCGGTTCCAGCTGGAATCTGGCTTCAGGGGAGCCCACCAGGAGGCCTGGAGTGTGAGCAGCTCCGATAGGAAGCCTTCAGGCAAGGGGCCAGCTTTCTGTGGCCACATCTGTGAGTCATCAAGCCCTGGCTGCCCTGTGACCTGGGGGCACCAATGTGTCTACCACACAGTCCTCTTAGAAACAGGGCCAGTCTCCGCCAAGCAAGGTAACTGCACAACATGCTCGCAATCTCTTGGCCCAAATATGGCAGAATCTATTGCTGTAAAGACCTACCAAATTTTATCTCACTGCTTTTGAGATTTGTACACGTTTCTCTCAGTTTCTCCCCCTTTTGTCCCTTTCATTCCCCCTTTCCCCCCATTTTCACTGAGCTCATGCCCAGCGCCCTGAAGTGCCCAGCTCACCTGGGGGACTTGCAGAGCTTGAAGGGCTCCGTGCAGAGGAGGACCGGTCCCCAGAGCCCGAGGCCACCGCCTGGGAGCAAAGCCCCCTCCCGCGGGCCCACTCGGGCTGGAACCCTGCATCCTTCACACGCAGAAACGCACAAAGGATTTTCATCTCCGAGAACATCCTGGGCCCTGTAACCCGCAAAGCAGTTCATCTCCTTAGCCAACTCTAAGACGCTTTCCGCAGCCACTCGAAGCCCCGTGGGGTTCGGTGGCTCTGATGTCCCCCCCCCCTTGCTCCGGGAGGGGCTGCAGGAGCGTGAGCCCGAGCCCGCGGCGGCGGCATTTATTAAGTGCTGCTGTCTGCGGTGCAGCCATTGAATCAGACGATAATTCCTTTCCTCCTTGTTTGTTTTTCTTTTTAAACACACATCACACAACTTATCCACCTTCCCCTTGGAAGTTATCCCGCTGGCTCTGGCAGTTCAGTCACTGTCGAGAAAGTTTTTCAGATCCTTCCCTACAAGGGTTGGAACCTGAGTGGTCAAAATGGGCAGCAAACACTGTGGTAAAAAAATTGGGGCTTGCCCTGGCCGGGTTGCTCAGTGGTTAGAGTGTCGGCCCGCAGACTGAAGGGTCCCGGGTTTGATTCTGGCCAAGGGCACGCACCTCGGTTGCAGGCTCGATCCCCGGCCACTGTCAGAGCGCGAGCGAGAGGCAGCCAATGGATGTGTCTCTCTCACATCGATGTTTCTCTCACCCTCTCCCTCCCTCCCTCCCCCTTCCACGATTTTGGAAAAGCAATGGGAAAAATATCCTCAGGTCGTCCCGTACACCAAAGGGTTGTGGGATTGATTCTTGGTCAGTGCAAATACCTAGGTTGCGGGTTCGATTCCCAGTCAGGATGCCTATGGAGGCGACTGATTGATGTTTCTCTCCCACATCAATGTCCCCCTCCCCCCCACCTCTCTCTGAACATATCCTCAGGTGAGAATTAAAAAGAAATAGAGCTTTAGTCTACATTTGTAAGGAGCCTTTAAAGGGTGTTGAGCAAGAGTGTAACAGGATTCAATTTACATTTTATAAAGAGCCACTGGCCCCCTGTGGAGAGTGGGGGGGGGGGGGACAGGCCAGTTGGGAGGCTGCTGTCAAGGGTGTGGCTAGTTCCTGAGGTGTCATTCTGTCTGTCTGAGGCAGCCCTCACCTCCAAGGCCCCGTTAACGTCCCTGTCAAAGGAAGATGACGGGAAAGTCGAATATGGTGACCTGCGTGGTCAGCTGTCACAAACAATAAAGAGCAGGTGGCCTTGGCTGGGTCCCTGAGGTGCTCAGCGCCCCCTGGATTTTGGAACAATGTGTCCAGGGAGCTCGTGACTATAGGAATGAAAAGGGGGGACTCTTTCCTGAATGTGATATAGAAGTTACTCCCTAGTTTCCCCTTGCTGAGAATTTTATTCCCTTTTTCACCCCTCCTGGCATCCAGGGTGGATGTGAAGCTAACTTTGCACTCCCAGGTCTTGCTCACATCTCATGGACTCTCCTGCCGAGGAAGTCCTGCCCTCTGCCCTCAAGAGGAATAAATACGAGTCCGGAGAAGGCTGGGCGAATGGCTAGGGACACTCCTCATGGAAACCACTGGTCAAGGTCAGCGGCATCCCCAGGCAGTGTTCAAATCTGTCCTTCCAGATGGACCCAGGCGCCCTGCTGCTAAACCCCACTGACCGTGGTCTTTGCCTGATTTACAGTAGGATGTGGTGGAAACAAGACAGACTTGGGCTCATCAGATTGTTCTGAACCCCTGACTGCCATTGACCGCTCCTGCCCGAGCTTGTTCTCACCTCTGTATGTGGGGACAGTGACACCCACGTGTCCTGCTGGATCAGGAGACTTAAATTAGATGACTCAATGAGCACACACCCAACAGTGCTTAAAAAATGCTTAGCAAAGGCGGCTGCTATTATTATCGTTATATTTTCATTAATTGTATTAAATTTTTTTGAAATGTAAAGATATTTCTCCATAAAATTTTCTGAGACCTTAGGCATTTGCCAGAACATGACAAGTAAGAAATGCTAGCAACGGCTCAGAAATGGCCTGCCAGGCCTAGTGCAGATGTTGGGCATTCGGCGTGAACATAGGCGTTAGTGGCCATGACTCTATAGACAGTGATCGTAGAATCTTTGTACAATGGGGAAGATGCTCCTGGTTCACGTTGTGGCACTGAACGCATCCTGGGGTTTGGCACCCTGTACCAGAGCCTGGAGCTGCGCTGCCCGAAACAGGCCAGAGAAGCCCTGCTCGGCTGTGCCTGCCACTTATCAAGGGAACCTGTTCGGAAAGAGGGCGGTGTCGTCGCTCTAGTTAAGTGAGCATCAGTCTCCAGTGGCCTTGAGAAGAAGCTCTATTGTTGGGCCTTCCGCCTGGGAAAGATGACCAACCTCTTCCAGGCGGGTCAGGGAAGAATGTCCCTTGGTTTGTGTCCCTTCTTCCACCAGAGAAAAACAAGGCAGTAGGAGCAGTGCCTGTTCCTAGCTCCCAAGTTTCTGCGTCACCCTTGCCAGCAATCAGAGAAGGCCAAAGGCCACCATTTCCTGGAAGAGATGCTGGCCTGTCCCCTGCCCCTCTGGGGAGTGAATGGGCTCCTTGTTGTCATATTTAGAATGAACTGGACTGTGGGTGGCAAAGGCACATTGTCTCCTGCGTGGGCAGAGAGAATTATGGATGCCTTGGAAAATAATGCATTCGCCTCTTCTTGGACACTGTTACAGCCAGTTCCGCTCTGCGGCCTCTGAGTAGCCAGGGGTCACCATGGAGGCCATTGGCTTGGAATCTTAGGTTCCAGCTGGAAGGCCTTCAAGCTTGACTCCTTCCATTGGCTGGGGTTGGTGTGGTGCACTCTGGGAGGCCAAGCCAGGTCTGAGCTGTTGGCCGTGCCCATGTTGGAGGCCTCTGTCTCTGCACCAAGTGTAGGAGCCAGGGAAGGGCCCTGGAGACCTTTCAGCGTCTGGTTTTCAACCGGGAGATTTTGTTCCCCAGGGAACATTTGGTCATCACAGTTGGGAAAGGGGTGCTACTGGCATCTAGTGAGTAGATGCTGGGGGTGCCCAGACAGCCCCCCACAGCAAAGATTGACCTTGCCCCAAATGTCAGTAGTGCCGAGACTCAGGAAACCTGCTCTAGGCCAAGGTCATGACTTCAGTTTGGCAGAGGGGTGTTTGAGGTCCAGATTGATGAAGTGCTTGCCAAAGTGCAGAGGGTTTCCAATGCAATGCCAGGAGCCGGGTCATGTGGTCTTCATCTCGAGACTGAGCTGCTTGTCCAGAAAGAAAATGAAGTTCCCAGGCTGGAGCTGGTTGCCAAGTCCATTCCTTCTGCCCAGTCTCAGCATGCCTATCCTTTGGACAGAAGTTGTCCATGGGTCGCAGAAGCAGGGTTCTCGTGGGCCACGGGCCGGCCCCATTTCATGGTCATGGCACAACTGCCCATCACGGAGGGTGGAGCCACAGAGCAGCCTTCTGTGCTGTTATTACCTCGAAGGCAAAGTGACCGCTTTTTAGGTCACAAGTGTCCACTCAGGAAGCTGTGTGGCTATTCAAAGAGTGAGTGTGCATGCCAAGGGTAGACATTAGAAATGCCCCAGTTCATCAGAGACCCAAATTGTTGGGTCACCCCGCTGCATCCTTGCTGTCCTGGACTTCCCAGTGGCCATGGCAGAAGCCTTTAGCTCAGCTCTGACCCTGTCACTCTTCGGGCAGCTCTGTGACTTTGCTTCTTTGGCCCATAGTTTCCTCACCTATAGAATGGTACTAATAATTCCTGCCTTGTCTATCTCAGGGGGAAAGGATATGAGAATAAAAATTTTACATCTAAGAGAAAAAGGTGCTTTGAAAATAGCACTGTCAGCATATGTGTGGCTCTTATTTTGCCGTCTGTGGGCTCTGGGGACTGAAAACTACCCTTGGCTGCCTTTTGGGACAAGAAAGCGGATCATGCCACCTCTCCTGGTTAAAATATAACCATGCAACTGAGGAACTGAATTTTTAATTTTAAGTATTTTAAATTTAAGAGATCACACGTGGCTAGCGGCTACTCTATCCGAGGGCAGCGACGCACCATCAGTATGGGGTCGGTTGGGTTTTCCGCCTCAAGACTATGGCTTTGCTCCAAAGCCACAGATATTTCAGGCTTCTTCCCTTTTTTGTTTTTAACAAACTGAGCAGCTGTGACTTTCCTCAGCTATGTCCCCGTCCCTTCGTGGCCACCACCTGGACGATGATCGTTCTTAGCTTAACCCCACAGGGACCTTTCACACTGGGTGTAGGCTCTGTCCAGGGGACCGGCAAAGGGCAGCCCGGAAAGAGTCACTGGGTCATAGAAAGCTCCCGCGGGTCTGCTGGGATGTAATTTCATCTCCCTGGAAGGCAGGCCAGAATCTTCCAGCACCTCGCGACCTCCTGCCTGAGGTTCCTGACGTGGGACCTGTCCTCAGAGCTGGAGACAGGGTTTTTAAAGGACGTGTTCCCAGGAGGGACACGGGAGGAGAGCAGGCCAGTGGGAGCATCACCTCAGGCCCGGTCTCGCAAAGGCCTGAGCCTGAGCCTGCTCCGGAGGGGACGCTGGAGCTTGGTGATGCTTCTACATGTTGTCCCCAGCCTGTGGCAGGGGCTCAGCTGTCTCACCTGGCACCTGGCAGCCACTGGTTACGATTCTCTGGGTTGTAGGGGTGTCAATTCTCTCCGCTTTGGGCCTGGGCACCCCAACAGCCCTAGGACAGTCTTCCAAAGAAGGGCTGCGGCGCCTGGTGCGAAGCAGCTTCCACCTTGTCATGTGTACGCCCACTGCCACCACTGGGTAGGTGGCTGCAGCAGCTGACGTCTGAGTACCCAGCAAGCGAAAAGACCCCAGATGTACCCAGAGGGAACAGTGCGAGGGAGGGGGGGCCAGAGGCACTCTTGTGTGCTTGAAACCGGCAGACGTGGAATGGCACGGAGCTGCCCAAACTGAGGGTAAGGCTCTCATCACATTCGGAGCCTGAGTCCTGGAACCTGGCACCAAAGTGGTGGCTGTCCCTGCCTTGGGAACAGCCTGCTCCATTACAGGACAGAGTGTGGGCAGATCCTGGGATGTCAGTCCTAAATCTGCCCGAATCCCATTGCTTCTACTCAAGGGCACTAGACCTGCCTTTGGAAGACGGTTATTGTGGCAATCCCATCCTTTTTTTTTTTTTTTTAATGTTTTTATTGATTGTTTAGAGTGAGAGGAAGGGAGAGGGAGAGAGAGAAGCATTGGCCAACTGCCTCCTGCATGCCCCCCACTGGGGATCGAGCCTGCAACCCGACATGTGCCCTGACTGGGACTTGAACCGGCGACCTCTCGGTGCATGGGACCACGCCCAACCAACTGAGCCACACAGGCCAGAACAACCCATTCTTAACGACTGCCCCTGCGGCAGGGCCCCGGGATGATATTTGACACATTACCATGGTAGATGCTCCCCACCAGCCTTCCAGAGAATGTCATCGCCCTGTGGACTGAGGAGCTTGTCATTTCAGTGCATTGTATGGGGTCCCTTAGCAGGTGTGGTGTGGCTGTGTTAGGATCCACTCATGGGTCTGTCTCACCACGTTGTCACCATCGAAACTCCCAGAGGAGAGCGCCCTGTGCCACCTGCTTAGAGACCTCCCACCAGAGCATTGGCATGGCTTTGGGAGTAAAGGGCTATTCTAAGACTAAAATGGAAAGTGTGGAGCATTCACTTGCAAAGCAAAAATCTGGGATATAATTTCAAGCACCCTCAGACTACTTGCCTAAGCTTATCTGAGAATCTCAGGTGAAGACCTCCCTCATTAGGTAGAGGTAGACATGCTTTTTCTGTAAAAGGCCAGAAAGTAAATACTTCAGGTTTTGCAGGCCATACAGTCTCCACTGCAGCTACTTACCTCGGCTATGTAGTCAGAAAGCATCCACGATGATATGTAAACACATGGGCATGTCTGTGTTCCATGCTTTCCAATAAAACTTTATTTACAAAAAGAGGTGGTGGGCTGGATTTGGCCTGCAGGCCAGAGTTTGTCAACCACTGGTCTGAGCTGGTGCTAAACTCCTCCTCAAAATGGATACAGCTGTTTAGATAGAGTAGATTCTACCTGACTGGGCACTCACCAGGCCCCACCATCCGTGAAGCACCCCCCTGGACAGGAGACAGTGACCCAGTCCACTGAGTCAGCTGGGTGCTGGAGCTCAGCTGGACGCCTAACATCAGGATCATTTGCCTGTCCCAAGGTCATGAGCCTCTCGCAAAGATGAGCTCACTGTTCTTAGTCAACTCACGTTGGCTCCCCGCATTCAGGGCATTGTTATTTTTTGTTTTATTGTGTCCCATTTTGTACCTAAAGCACATGCACAGGTTAGTGTCTGGCTGAGGCAGGAATCACAGCAGGCATTTATCTAGTGATTACCGAGTCAGTGTCCATGCCCTGCAGTCTAGTCTGTAAGCATCACGAGGGCAGGGTCCCTGTCCGCCTTGCCAACCGTCATGTTCCTGGAACCTCGCGCAGCACGTGGCACCTAGTGGGCTCTTAACAGATATGTGTTGAGTGGGTAGATGGATTGGAACTTGAGCAATAAGGAGTCAGGGCAATGAAGGAGGGTGCCAGAGCCTCCCCGAAGTGGCACCCTCTTGTCACTTCTCAACAGCGCTGCACGGTTCTAAAGCTGGAGAGCTCGGACCTTCTGGGCAGCAGTGTGTCCTGGGTGGGAACAGAAGACTCGGGAGACTGGGGGAGGGTCCCCAGAGTGAGGAACAGAGACAGGGCTGCTGCAGCCTCTAAGGGAGGGCAGTGCTGTGGAGTAACAAGTGCTGGCCTGAAGGAGCCTCACAGAGGGCTGTCTGGATGGTGAACAAGGGGAGACGTGTTCTGCAGTTGCCACCAGAAGCAGAATTAATTATACCAGGCAGTGGCCTGCTGGTCTTGCCTTCTGCCCCGGCCTCCACCCAGATCTCTCCCTGGCATCGGGCAAAGCTGTGGCTGCCCCTGCCCTAGAGACTTCAACCCAATTCATAAATTTCCTTTCCTAATTAGGCACAGGAGTGATGGAGACAGTTATTAATAATGTATGGGGTGTGTTTTTTTATGCCCCATGTAGGAGCCGAGCCTGAGAACAGTGTCCTTGATAATAAGCAGCCACACTGCCACCACGCTGGGCTCTGTGCCCAGGACGCCAGGCAGAAATAAATAAATCAGAGGAGTGAGTGTCCCATGGAGCTCAGGTACCAGGCTGGGATTCACAGATGGCAGGACCCAGAGCCCCTTCAGCAGGGAGGTCCTGGGCACTAGGTGGGGGAGCAGAGGAGCTTGGGTGCCAGCTGCCTGTGTACCCCCCACCCCCGTTCCTTCCCTTGCTAGCCCAGGCCGACCCAGAAGGGACCTTTCCATAGGCTGGCTCCCTCCCTCCCCCAGCCGGTAGGGCTGAGCCTAAATACCACCTCCTCCCCCAGGCTTCCTCATGCCCAGGGTGACTCTCTGCTCTGTGAGCTCATGGACTGGGCCCTATTTGATCCTGCACAGCCTGTGGAGGAGGTTCTGATGCTTTGCCCCAATTACAGTGTAAGGAATTGAAATTAAATCTCAAAGATGAAATGATTTTCCCAGGGTCAGAATCAGGAATTTCACTCCAGGCCCTTCTGATTCAAGGCCAGCGTGGATACCACTGTGCTGAACTGGGGGAGGTACCAGGGAGGAGGAGCCTGGTGACTGTGATAACTGGGGAGGAACCAGCTCAGGCCTGGAGTCCAGAAAGGGGGCAGGGCTGAGAGAAAGGGCAGGTGGAGACGGGGTCAAAGGTCAGAGGGTGCAGCCACTGGGGCCTGAGCCTGGGAGGAGGGCAGGGCAGGGAGGCAGTAGCTCTCAGACAAAGCTTCCAGCACAGGGGGTGGGTGTCTGAGGGATGCTACACAGGAGTGAGGTAGTGGGGGGTAGTTGCTGAAAAGAGGCAGAGGGCAGGGTGCATGTTTGGGGGCCACCGGTACAGCAGTGAGTGTGGGCCCAGGGGCCCTGGGCCATTCTCCCCATGAAGCAAACGAGGTGTCCAGCCTGGTCGGCCTTGCTGTTCGGACCCCTCTGGAGCCCTGAGATAGTCATGGTGGCAGACTTTGGTCTGGCTTCTGGCAGGACCCCTCGCCAGACTGTCCAAGGCCTATGTGCTACCATAACCGCCAATTTCCATCCACAGTGGACGAGAGGCTCGACCACGGCAGCCCCCATGGCCCCTCTGAGCAGCAGGAAGGGCCTCCTGGGCCGGGTTTAGGAGACAATGCGAGGCTTCCAGGAGGACTGTGGGACGATAGTGCGCAAGAGACAGATGGCCCCCAAAGCTGGACAAGCACAGCCCTGCCTCCTGGCACAGAGCTCACCCCCCAGCCAGGCTGAAGACCAGGGACTCCCGTTTAGACTGCAGCGTCTTCAGCCTGCTTCTCTCCTGCAGAGTGGAGAGGGGTTGCCCCTTGCTTTTGGAAAAGGCAAGCACCTCTCTCCACACCCTCACAAGATCTCGGCCCCCCGTCTTTCTGGTCAGTGCAGGCAGGGAATCGTGCCTTCTCCCACTGTTGTTGGGCAGCCAGGGGGCTCCTGCTGCAGGCACCCTGGTCCAGGGAGGAATCAGGAAGACTTGAACAAGGGGGGGGGTCTCTGTGCTGCACCCAAACCCGAGCAGATTCCCATGAGCAGAGAAGCTGAGACGCAGATGCTCACTGTTTTCACCTGATCAGTTCCTAAGGAGAGGACTTCTTTCTCTCCGGAAAGGGGGGCTGGGTCCAGAGGTTTGCAAAGAGTGCCACGTCTGATTGTGTTTGTGATTTTAAAGCCCAGCCACACTGGCACCTCCAGAGTAGGAAACAAGTGAGGGCCCCTCACCCAAGTGGGCCCACACGGTGGGGCAGGGTGGACGCCCTGGCACAAGCCTCCTCGAGGATGCCCTGTGCCCATGAATGGACAGCAGTGGCCCTGAGTGGGCCCTTGTGTCGGGAGACAATGGGCTCTGTGTAAGGGTGGGGCGAGAGGGAGAAGGCTGTGGGCCCTGCCCCCAACACTGCTGCTTCTTCAGTGGCTTCTGGGGCTGGGGACACCAAGGCAGTGGAAGGGGGCACTCAGCCGGTGGAGGAACCTCAGGAACCCATGTCCTCATAGTACTCTGAGGCAGTATGGAAAGCAGGGCTGAGAGATGGGAGGCCCAGGGTCTCCCCTCCCCCCCTCCGAGCCCCAGTGTCCTCCTTTGTCCGAAGGGCCTATGAAAGAGCTTCTGGCACCAACAAGTGATTTAGCAAAGCTCCTGGGCCCACAGGTGTCTCAGGTGAGCCGCCCGAGGCAGGGTCCGAGCAAGCATGCTCGGAGATGCTCCCCACACTTTCTAGCGCCCCACACTCTCCGGCGCTAGTCAGCTAGGTGTGTGCTGAGTCTGTGCATGAGCTCCCACACGTGCTGGACAGCTTCCCCAATACCCTTCATGTCGCTGAAGGGAGTGGAACCGAAAGGGACCCACACAACATAAGCGCCAACTGTGCCATGAGACTGTCCCTTGGAGAGGGGCTACGTGGCCCCCTCGCCCCTGCCTCCAGTGCCCGGCGCAGGGCCTGGGACAAGGTGATGGTGACGACCAGGCATTGTCCTGAGGCCAGGGCTGGCTTCTGACTTGTTTCCCACAGTAAAGGCCAGATGTGTCGTCTGTGGTTTGGAAAGTGCGGTCACAGACATTGTCCCCCTGAAGGAGACTGGCCTCTAAGGCTCAGGGACCGTCAATGAGCCATGCTGGGCTGAATTGTCAGTGGCTGGGATCTGTCTGCTTGGCTGGGAGCTGGGCTTGAGAGGCAGTGGGCGGCACCCCCTTATCCACTGATTGAGTCTCCCGTTGATTCAGCTCCTGGGATCAGGCAGGGAACAGGTCAGGCAACCTGGGCCTGAGTCAACAGAGACTTTGAAAGTTGGGAGAGAAGCGTAATGATGCCCCACAGACCCACAGCATACCTGCAGTGTCACCAGCTGTGCCTGGCGCTGGGGCTGAACTCAAGATCAGGGAGCCATGTGTGCAAGCGCTGGCCTCTGGAGGTGGCCACACAGGGTCAGGAGGCCGAGCCATGAATAAAGCTAGAGCTCCCATCTCAGTGGGTAAGTGCCGTTGAAACGAACATGGCCATCACTCCCCTCTCTAAGAACAGTTGAAAGAAATCATGCACAACGGAGGTTGTTTCCACCCCACTCATTCCTTCGGTTCATTTCTGACTCTGTCCCTTCCTGTCACACCTACTGTGCACAGCCTCCAGGGTGCGGGTTGACTAGAAAGGGGCCTGGGGAAACTTGCTGGGTGAGGGAAATAGTCTCTATCATGATGGAAGTGTGGCTTTCACTGGTGTACCCATCTGTCAAAGCTGATCAGACCACACACGGGTGCGATTCACTATATGTAAATTACCTTGAGTATAACAACAACAACAACAACAAAGCCGCCCATGTTGTCACTTGGGAAATCAGTTCTTTATTCCCCACGTACTGGTGGACCCCTCAAGGTGTCTATTATTAAGTGGACGCTGAGTCTAGGGCATAGTTTTGATACTTTCGCAAACATTCACATCTTGAAGGCCTGTGCAAAGCTGCTAGGAGTGCCTGTATGTCTGTCCATCCATCCCCCTGCCTCCGTCCCTCCCTCAACCCCGCCTCTCTCTTTCCCTCCTTCACTCTCACCTCCCCCCTCTCTCTCCTTTTGCAATTCCTGGCGCTTCCTCCGAGTTGGGTCAGGGCCTACACCCAGGCTGGGGTCCCCCCCCACACAGCCTGTGCCAAGGGGGAGGACAGGCTCACCCCGAGCACCTCGTGGAATGACTAATGACAGGGGGCCCTGCAGCACCCAGTGTCAGGGGCTTTGTCAATGACAGACTCTTCCAGATTTTGGCCCCCGTGCAAGCTGAGACAGCTGCAGGTACCGGCCACATGGGCCAAATCCAAGGAGGGGAGCTGGCCCCTCTCAAGAAATTAGCTTAAGAACTGATGCTGACGAGCCTCTCTTTCTCTGCTTCCTCCCCAGTGTCCCCCATGAGCCCTGCTTCCCACCCCCACCGTCAGCGGAAGCGGACTTAATGCCTCAACTGAGAGAATGAGATGTTCTGTTATTTTTCACGGGAAATTAAACCTGACCCTGCTGTCAGTTAGCTCAAGCCGAGGGACGATGGATGGCCGGGCGTGGTGCTTAACCCCTGCTGGGAGCTTGCGGCCTGGCTGCAGGCCAGCCATGATGTCACCTGCTGCCAGAGTGGGGGTGGGGACGGCAGGACAGGTCCGAGGGCCTTCCTCTGGGATGGCAGTGATGCCACCCTTGGAGTCACCCGTGACGGTCCAGCTCCGGTGCAGCCGGACGGCCCGTCCAGGGGAGGCCGGGGACTCAGGCCGCTCCCGTCTCTTTCAGCTCCCAGCTCGACCTCGTGCCCCGCTGAGGACAGCTGGCGGTCGGGGCTGCTCACCGTCATCGCTGTTTGCTGCGCCTCCCTGGTGTTTCTCACTGTGCTTGTCATCATTTGTTACAAAGCCATAAAAAGGTGAGTGTCCGCCGGCCTTGAGCCCAGAGGGGACCCCGGCTGGGCTCAGGGCTCCTCCACCCACCCCGCTGTGTGTTTTTTTCATTATAAAAATTGTTAAGCATCTAAGAAACAGAAAGAATGTACCATGAGCTCGCATCTATCTTCACCCTGATTCAACAGTTGTCAAGATTTGGCTAATATTTGCTACACTGCTTTCCTTTTCCCTTTCAGCTTTTCATTTGCTGAAATATTTTAAAGCTGATCTCAGACCTTATGTATCCACATCATTATTAGGGAGTTCAGCTCAGGGAGCATTTGATGAGCACCAATTATAGCCAGGCCCAGTGCAACAGAAAGCGACCCTTCCTGTAAGTCAAAGCCTCGGGGTATGGAAATAATCCTCGGAGTATGGAAATAATCCTTGGAGTATGGAAATAATCCTGGCAGGGTTGGCAGCGGAGCCACTGGTGGAAGGCACCATGCTGGTTTGGAGTAAGGACTGGGTTTTAGAGTCAGAGCTAAATTCAGGCTCTATTTCTGGTCCTCCGTGTCCTTATCTGTAAAATGGGGGGAAAGAGTCACCACCTCATCCTGCTCTGAGGAGCAGTGAGCTGCCTGCTCTAGGTAGTATGCTCAGCATGTGTCCCCTGCGGTGCCTGGTACGCAGGAAGTGCTTACCAAGTGCTGCACAGCTTCCATTGATTCAGTTGTCGCAGACGGAGGGCAAAGGATGACAGAGGAGGGAGCAGTGCTTCTCCTGGGAGAAGAGTGAGGTTGAGATGCTTCAGAGCAGCTTTTCGGTGAATGTGACACCTAAGTTGGGTTTTGAAGGATGTTCCAGTGGGGTCATGAATGATCCAAGCAGCAGACTGTCTTTCAGTAACACTCACTGTCATTTCTGTAACTACCGTCTCATTTTGCCTTTCAAAAGAGGTTTCGGTTGGGGTTTGCTGCACGGTTTGGCTACTGTTGGGGTCTGGAGAGGTTTGGGTTGTGTCCTGGGCCCTAAGTGTGGCAGAGTAGGCCCTGGAGTTACAACACAGCAGCTCTGCCAAGTCCCTTGATAGGACTAGAAAGTCTTTTCAAGCCTCCAAAAAATGTCCTTTCTAGCACAGGGATCTTGGGGGAAGATAGAATCCAAAGACAAAGAGAAAAGTTGCAAAACACCAAAAGGTAATAGGGATGGTCAATACATTTCTAAGAAAGTTTTTAAAAATTCCCTGTGGCCCCAAGTTAGAAGATCTACATTAAGAGCAACCATAACACCTAAAATATTTAACTTAACCCTTTTAATCGACTGTTCTATGTGATTTCACTTTAATAATTCAAAGCAAGAAGAGTAAAATATCAAGTTAAAGTCTTAAACAAATGCACAATAAGGCACACAAGGTGAAGGGACATGTCAAGGCAACAGCCTGGGAGTTAGCTGCAGACCGGACCCAGGTGACACAGCTCCATGAGGGGCAGGCCATGCCCTGGGGATCTTCTGTCCTCAACACTCATGCTTGGAGGCACTCTCCCAAAACAATAAATAGATAAATAACAAGGGAATGACCTCAGCCAAGCGCTGGGCTCCTCCCTTCACCAACATTCTCTCAGTTCTCTCTGCATCTGCATCTTCTCCCAATCAGTTCCATTTTACAGAGGAGGAAGCTGAGGTTCAAAGGTGTTAAGGGAACTGTTCAAGGTGGCACAACCAGGGAGCAGTGGAGTCAGAATTTGCACCCAGCACCAAGTGATTCCAAGGCCAGGGTTGGGCTGAGAACGGACCTGGCTCTCCCTGTCTGCCTGTCCTCCCGGGAGCCTGGAAAGGGGTGTGGTGGGGTGTGTGTCTGCCTTCTGAAGCCAGAAAAACAGATGGACAGAAAGGGCCCAAGGCCCTATAATTCAGGGACACACCAGGCCTTGGAGATCAAGGTGATGTGTTGGAGTCTCCGGGGGGACCCAGTCAGCCAGATTCCCAGTGTTTTGTGGGCACCTGCTGTAAGTACAGGTGCTGTAGGTACAGAGACAAATGAGACCCAGGCTCTTCCAAAAGACACAGTCACTTCTGCCTCCCTGTCTGCCCCAACTTCTGACGAGATGGTGCTGCTTCAACAGGAGGAGGGTAAGGGGAACAAACTCACATTAATATCTGACTGGCAGTGCCAGCCAGCTGTGGCATGCTGGCCTGCGCTTCAGCGGGGCTGGGGGTCTCCCAGGAAGGCGTGTGGGGGCGCCACCCTCACCTCCGCCCAGAACTGCCAGAGAGCCCTCCTTTCCTCCCTGTCTTCTTCCACAGGCTCTAAGCTCTTGGTTCCAGGGTCTCTAGAGGCCTAGAAAGACACACAGCTCACCCCAGACACCTCAGAGGATCCCTTCCAGGGGTGTGGGTGGGGCTCCCTCCAGGGTGGGGGCGGGGCTCCCTCCAGATTGTGGGTGGGACTTGCGAATTGAGGGAGCAAGTGAAGCTGGTGAAGAGGTCCATGACCAGCAGAGGTGGGAGCAGTTAGCACCCCTAGGACAAGGGCAAAGGAAGATGCCATGTGAACCTGGAGAACTGAGAGACTCCTGAGAGGCCCATCATCATGAGCTGTGGTTGGAACTGCCAGAGATACAGCCCCAAAACAGGAAAGGAGGGAGAGGAAATGCCCTGATCTCCCTCCAGGCTCCGGGGTCTCATGAGGGTGACTCCCATTGGCAAACCCAAGAAAGAGGGGATCCCAGGAGGTGCAGTCGTCGGTGTCAGCATCCAGGGGCATAGGTTGGACTGGGATGGTAAATGGCGACTGCATCACAGTCCCTTTCCTGCCCCAACCCCATGCTCCTCCTCTGGGCAAGACCTGGGGACACAGGAATAAGACCCCAGCCCCCTGCCCAAGACCCTCATCATCCAGAAGGGCGTCCCAGCCCCGAGGACAGATACTCAGTGACAGGGTGCATTGCCAGACCTGCCTGCAGGGAGGCAGAATCCCCCAGGGGAGGGAGAAGGAGACGCAGAAGTTACATCTGGCGCAGGAGAGCTAGTGACCCTCCCGCTCCCCCCCACCTCTGCTGGGGGCTGTCTGTCTGCATTTCTTTCCAGGGTCATTGGAGGATTTCTTACTCATGGCCAATTCTTTTGGGTTAATAATTTACCTGAAACATGCCTTTTCTCCCAGAAAACAAAAACATTTCATGTCACTGTAAAATCATTAAAAGGAAAATCAGTGATAAACCCTGCTTTAAAAAGAAACCTCACAGCATGGAGTGCTAGGGGAGGAACAGAGATCGTTATGAATGGCCCCAACACAGCCTTTTGGAGCCAGATTGCTGGGAGGATGGTTCTAGAATCAGCTGAGGTAGGGAGGTGATTCTGGAGATGCCAGCTTGGCTTGGCATCTGGGGTGTGGGCCAGGGGGAGGAGTGTCCCGGTGCCCTCGCTAGGCATTGACCTTGGCAGAGGGGGCCCTAAACAGCACTTCCCACACATACTCAGTGAATCAAACTTCATCTTGTCACTCAACAACCATCCCCACAGTCTCAGCCCTGTGCTGGGTGATAGGGTGCCCAGGGGACTCTGAGGCGGGGGGAACCCAGAGGAGGGGCACCTCACCCAGACCTGGGGCCCGAGAGGTTTATTGAAAGAGGGTGGATGTTAACCAGGCCAGGGGCTGGGAAGGGGCGTTGTTCACAGTGGGACTAGCACATGCAGTGGCCCCAAGTCCCCTGTCAACTTCCCCAAACCCCGCAGTTGGCATTTCGGTGGCCTTGTTGCTGTAAGCTGTTGTGAATGACTTCTTTACTCACAGCCACAGGATGATCAGGCCCCAGAGCCCTTGGGCATCTGTACCCTGCACCCCCACCCAGGCCTCTCCCTACCCCTTGGCCTGGCACATGCTATCAGACAGCCTGGAGGTGTTGAAAGAGCCCAGGACTGGGAGTCTAGATCCCTGAGTTCCGTTCCCAGCCCCAGCCCCAGCCCCAGCCCCAGCCCCAGCCCCTGGCCCGCTCAGTGGGTATGGCTGCTCTCCTGGGGCCTATTTGCCGTATCTGTAAAATGAGGGTCTTCTGTGACTCTGTCCAGCTGCCTGGGTCTTGAGATAGCAGGAGGGTCACTGCCACTTGCCACGAGGTCAGTCCACTACTCAGCCATATAAATGCCAACCAAAATGCTTGGCTGGGCTCAGTACCAGGGCTACGCTTGGCACAGGGACTTCAGTGGGGGTGCTCCAGGCACAGTCCCTACCCTCGAGGCATACATCCCCTGGAGGGAGAAGCTGTTGTTAATCAGAGACCCTCTCTTCCCCCACGGACCACGTATTACAACAGGAGAGGACAGCTGAAGGGAAAACTAGGGCTCTGTGAGCAGAGATGACAAAAAACCCTCTGGTCCAGGGCAGATGTGGACCTCAAACAAGCAACAACCAGTGGGAGTCATCGAGATGAAGCTTCAGGGTGCAGGGTGTCCACTGCCCAGGTAGGAGGGCAGGCCTCAGACACCAGCCAGGGGAAGGGAGGGAACCCCACAGGTCTGTGGACACTGGAGGGTGAGGCCACCAGCCACACCCCTCACCCTTCTCTCCCGTGTTGTGGAGAAATGACACCCACCCCCACTCCGCCCCCTCCTTTGAGCCACCCCCACACCCCAGCTCAGGAAGAACACCTCGCCTCCTTTGGCCACCCATGGCACAGGTCCTTCACCTTCTGCCATCGATTGGCCATTAAGCCACTTGACAGCCATTTCCTTCTGATTTACAAGGCACTGGCTGAAAGACAAGGGCCGCAGGGCAGTTTGGCCATCCTGCAGACCGTTAATTGCGGACAATTAGCACGCGTGCTGCTCCCTGGGAGTGCGTGAGCTTGGTGTGCGTGCCTGGGTGCACCTCAGCACGTGCGTTATTGTGGGGCCCTGGGGCTCGTCGGCTTTTCGTGATTGAGCCACTTCTAGTAGGCCGGGCATGTCTGAATGCTCAAGGCTCTTTGATGGTACTTTGGAACCATTGAGTCCCAGGGCTTCTCAGTGAGTCAGTGCTGGGCCACCGATATTCTATGGAGCACCCATGAGACTAGACTAGGTGCCAGGATGTAGAGATTAATGAGACTGGGTTCCTGCCCACTCCCCACCACACCCTGTCCCCAACAGAGAAAGCAGATCACACACACACACACACACACGAGTATATTAATAAGAGAGGCTTTTAAAAACTATGAGTACTATGAAGAAGGGTTGCTTGGCCCACCCAGAGTCAGAAGTGCTGTGCATGCCTCTTGAGGGGCTTTATGGTTCGGGAGTGTGGTTAGGGCTTTGTACACCCACTACCACCTTTTAATTTAACACACCCTTCTGTGGGGTGCAGGAGACAGAAGCGAGCAAGCAGGGCAGCCCGCCCTCCTCAGGCTCCTCAGAGCTGTCCTTTGCCTCCAGCTTCCGCAGCAGAGCAGCAGGCTGAGCGTGGGACCTGTCACAGTGATGTGAGCAGAGCCCTAGAGGAGTGCCTGGGTCCTAGCCCTCCCTGCCCAGCCCAGATATGCTGGCGGAGCAGCTGCTGCGGAGGCCGGGCGCTGGCCCTGGCGGAGCGGTCTGCTCAGCTCTCCAAGCAGACAACGTGGAGCACCTGCTGCCTGCCAGCCCGGGCCGGGAAAGTGGAAGAGCTGCCCTCTGACATGACATGGCCAAGGAGAAGCTCACTGCCCTTTCTCTTGGTTTTAGGAGCCATGCCGTGTAGGGAGCCGTTTGTGGCCCCTCTGCCTGCACCAGGGTGGAAATGCCTTTCTCTGGTTTATTGGGACCAGCCCTGGCTCGCTCGCAGCACCTCGGAGCCAGGCTGGGTCTAGCAAGTCTCTAGCGTTCCTGCAGCCCCATGGGGCGCACATTAGGTAGGAAATCTGTGCAGACAGGAGACTGCTGGCTGCTCCCTGCCAACAGGAGCAGCAACCCACTGACACCTTTCCAACACAATCCTGAGAGCTAACAAACACTTATGGAGCACTTACTGTGTGCCAGAGGCTCCTCTAAGCGCTTAACACACATTAACGTGTTTAATTCCCCCAACAAGCCTGTGAAACGGACACCATCATTGTGCCCGTTTTATAGACTGGGAAACTGAGGCACAAAGAGGTTGACTGGCTTGCCCATGGAAGGACACAGAGGGGGTTTTGAGGCAGAGCCTTCTCTTGCTGTAGAAACAACTCCAGTGTCCCCTGGGCTCCAGTGAGTCCCAGAAAGACTTCGGGAGCGGGGCAGGCCGCAGCCCAGGGAGCAGGGCGGTGGGGACTGAGCTCTGGTGGGGGGCGCAGACCAAGCCCACCTCTCAGGAGGGCCCTAGGCAGCCACCCTCCCCTCCGCAGGCTCAGGCTCTGGAATGCCCGTGTACGGCTGCTCCAGCCAAACCTGCCCTCTTTGCTGGGTGGAGCCCCTGCCCAGACCCCCTTCACCCTTTCCAGCCTGGGAAGCTGGCTAAGCCATGCGAAGAGCCTGGGGCTGCCTCCCTGCCCTGTCCCCAGTGTGTCCCCCCTCCAGGCTTGCCTCAGGCCAGGCCCTCTGAGCCACCATTTTCCCCGAGGCCAGGGGAATGCACAGCGGTGTCCAGGCCGCAGCTGGCTTTAGAATCCCCCCTCTTGCCCCGGCAGAGGCAATTCTGCTGATTTCTCGCCTCGTCTAAGGAGGGCAGGAACTGTGTCCCAGGCTTTGCCCACGCCCAAGGGAGTTCCACACCTTCTTCTTCTCCAAGGCCCCAAAGCCTTATCTCCCCTGCCGGGACCTGCTGCAGGTTTTTCAGCTCAAGACTGAATATTGTTAGGGAACAAAGCAGCGGGCTTGGGCCCAGAGGTGCTTGCCTGGTGATATTCTCTAGGATCCTGATTCTGATGTCCAGTGTCCCTCTCGTACATTGATGATAAACTTAGAATCTCCCTTCAGTGGCCTCATAGTGCGGGCAACACGGGATCTCACTGTAGGAACATGCACCCCCACTTTTTCCAGAAATGCAAACTCACTGAGTCAGAAATCAAGCCCACCAAGCCAAGTCGGAGCTGCGTGAGGCCCCCGGGAAAGGCGTGGGTGACATGAGAGGAGAGATGAAGGGGACAGAGGGGGAAAGGCCCAGGGGCAGAGGTTCACTCAGATGCTGTCATTTCCATGAGCCCATCACCAAACAGGCAATTCTTCTGAGCCCTGCAAACCTGGGGTTCCAGAAAACATCTGTGAGCATCTATCCACATAAATTGGGGTTCTCAGACTCCAGGACATGGGATGTGCTGGATTAAAGCAAAATGAGACGGGCTCCTTGGAGGCCTCCGAGAACTTCTCCAGGACAAGGGGGAAGAGGCATTCCTAAGTTGACCGGACACAGCCCATTTGGGGGGATGCCTGCTGGGGATGCTGATTTAACAGAAAGACAGCTGGACCAGGACTTGGTAGTAGTGGGTACTGGTCCAGGCCCCACCGTAAACCAGCTTGGGACCTTGGGCAAGTCACAGCTCTCCCTAAGCCTCAGTTTCCCCATGAAATGGAACTCAACTCTAAGCCTTGCTTCTTCCGGGGACCACTGTGAAAGGGAATGAGAGCCCCTGTGGCTGAGAGTGCTTTGAACAAAGCGTGGCCACCATGGGAGGAAGTGTTGGTTAGCATCTCACTTTCTAGAAGAAGCCACAGTGGCCGGGCCTGACGCCCAGTCTGAGTGCACTTGGGTTTCTTCATGTGTTTTGTGAGCTGATTGTGCTATAAGAGAAAAGAAAGAGTGTATGGATTTGATCTCGGGGTGCTGTCTGAGCAGGCCTGATAACCCCACCCCACGATGACCACCTCCCAGCTCCTCTCCCTGGACTGATCCTTGAGGCTTTACCCCACAGGCATCACACCAGTCCCCTTCTTACCCTAGGTGTGGGGGGGTTCTGGGGACATTTGAGAAGGCGGCTGCAGTCACTGCCTGGGCTCTTGAAGATGACCATAAACATTCCATTTAGCCAGCTCAACAGGGGCCAGTTCAGACCCCGTCCCGGCGTTACTGGGGACACAGGTGTCTGAGCTACAGCCCTCTGGGCCTCAGATCCACCCGAGGCAGCAGTGCTGTAGCCTGGGGTTGGGCTACACAGCACGTATGGCCTAGATCAGGAGCTGTCGCCACTCAGGCCTAAGGGCTGGGGGCCAGAGCCCTCCTGAGCCACTCGAGAGAGGAGATGAGAATTGAACCAGAAGGTACTACTGTAAATCCAGAACCTCAGGGAGGGAGCAAGAGCCTTCTCAAAGTCCCCGCCCCCAAGCCAGCAGCCCAAGGACACTAACCCAGAACAGAGCCTGTGAGCTAAGGGAGGGCGCGGCACCCGCAGGCATCGATGACTAACGCGTGTCCCCCACCAGGAAACCCCTGAGGAAGGAGGAGAACGGCGCGAGCGTGGCCGAGTACCCCATGACATCGTGTCGGAGCAGCAAGGGCGCAGACGTGAACAGCGCCGTGGTGTGAGTGCAGCCCAGGACCCGCTGGCTTGCTGAGGGGCACCTTGGTGGCACTGGTGGACATGAGCTGACACTGCACTTGTCCTGGACTTCATTGCCTTGCCAGCCTCGAGCCCCTCAAAGGAGAGCGCGTTCTCCCAGCCGTGCGCCCCGTGGGGCAGCGCAGCCCGGGCCCAGCGGAGCTCGCCTGCATGCGGCCCCCGGGGGCGCCACCCCCCGAGGCTCCCTGCATCTCGTCCTGTGCTCCACCCGCCCTGTCTCCCAGCTACTGTCTAAAGCACACGCTCTGTCGAAGGCAGAGGGTCTGTCTGCTGAGTGGAGGGAGGCGGCCCCCTTTAGCCAAAAGAAAGGCAATCCAGGGGCCACTCCCCTGCCAGAAAACCTCTCCTCGCCCCCGGGAAGCCTGCCTTCTGCTCTGTTGACTGTACCCTTCCCAACAGAAGCCATCGGCACAGCCATGAGACGTCCCCTTTCTAAGGTGCTTCCCACACAGCTGTCTGTCGCCCCATCTGCTACCTGCCTTCTCCCTCTTGTCCCCATTGACACCCTGGGCCCCTGGATCCTGCCTGACTCCCGACTCCCTGCCATGGAGGGCTGGGAGCCCAGCCTGAAAGTCCCCTCCTGACTGAGCACACCAAGGGGGCTCCTTTACACCCCGGGGTAGCAGCTGGCCTTCCAGAGGCAAAAGGACTCACTGAGCCCTAGGCCAAGGGCCCGGGAAGGACAGAAGCCATGACGCCTGTTCTCAGAAGCATCCTCACACCTGACCCTCATCAGAACTGCCACATCTGTGTGAGCCAGGCCCTGCCTTCATCTGGCAGAGGCCACACTGTGCCAAACCCACCGCGGGCACTCTGGGCTGGGCTGGGACAGCCCGGCCTGGCGCTGGGTCTCCCTGACGCTCCCCTGTAGCCCCGATCAGGGACTCAGACCTTCTCCTGAGAACCCCTGGCCCTCCCCTCACCCAGGAGGAGCTGAGTTCCTCCAGTGGCTCCCTTGAATGTCTCTTTCCGAGGTCTTAGGTTCTAAAAGTGCCGAGCACTCCACAGTAGTTGGTGGTTGAAGGGGAGGGAAAGGGATGACAGGTGAGGGACCCTCCAGGCCTGTTGCCCAGGAGACCACCCACCACTCTTGGGCACATCACTAGGCCCATGGCGACAGCGGCCTTGTGGGTTTGCACCCCCTGGTGGATCGGGAGAATGCTCCTGACCCTGTGGTTCCCTTACCACCCACACACTTGCTAGGAAGAAACCAGACAACAAGTGGTTCCACTCTCCAGCCAGATAGGAGCGTAGGCAGGGCACAGTGCCGCCTGTGGCCTCCATTCTTGCCCCCAGTCTGGTGAGTGCTTCCCAGCTCTCCTGCTTGACACCACTTCCCCAGGATGCATAGCTGGGTGACAAACAGGCCAGAGGATGTGGGTCCTCAGCAGGACAGACCCCTCCACACTGGCAGGTGGCTGGGCAGGACCCCAGCCCTAAGTACAGGCCACCTTGAGCTCAGAGGTGATGGGAGGGCCCCTTTGGCCAGAGGGGGGCATTCTGGCTAAGGGGTCGTGGGGAGCTGGGCAGCCAGCCTGGAGGGATATCAAGGGGGGCAGGCAATACCCACCTTTTCACAAACCCACTGGTCGCACCTTCCCTGACCTTGGCTTAAACCTAAGAGGCCCAGATTTTGCAATTAGACTAATCTGCCAACATCTTACCCTAGGGGCACAGCCAGGGCTCTGAAAAGCTAACCTTGGAGAGTAAATCCTCTCAAATTGGGTTTGTAACATCTCTTCTCACCCAAAAGAAGAGCTTTTTTTTAAAAAAGGATTTGCTTGAGAACCCCCCAAACCAAGAGCCAGCCATTCAGAGACAGCTCTCCTGGGTGCAGGGAGAGAGCCCCACCAGATTTTTAGCTTAGGTGACAGAAGCGTCCACCAAACCGCAACAGCCAGGTACTGAGCTTAGAATTTCTACATAAGGAACGTATCTGCGGCCCCTAAACAGACCAGTCCTCAGCCTCACCTGAACTTGAGGCTGGAAATGAAATGCACATTCCTCTCTGCATTTTCTCACACAGCTGTTTTTCAGCGTGTCTCCTGGTGGAGCCCAACCTTAGAATGGCATATAGGATTTCCCAGTTTTCAGGTGTTAACTTAGGAGCTTCTAAAGCGAGTTTTGGAAGAAAGACTAATAGCTGTAAAAATATAAACATATATTATATATAGTTATATATATTTAAAGAGATATCAATCTATATACAAAATTACTGTACTCCGACTCCGTGCAAAGTGACTTTCGCAGCCCAGGCAGTGCGTGGTTCCTACTGCATGGACTTAAATACTTGTGACCTGCCTCCCTGGCAGCACCGAGCGCACACGGAAGCCGGCTCCTCTCCAGCCCTGTCTCCATGGACATCTCGGTGCCGATCTGTCCACTGAGGAGCCAGGGACATCGATTTTGTGCTGAGACTTTGCACACAAAGCAGGACCAGGCAGTGTTGGGGGGAACGCTGTATGCTACTTCCGAGGAAGAAAGCACCATGCCTTTTTTATTTTCAATAAAAATATACTTATGAAGATGGCTGCAGTTGTTGGGTGTGGCAGGGGCTCGGCCCTGGGCGGGGTGGGAAAGAGCCAACAGGCCGAGGGCGGGTGTGATCTCCCCAGAGCACCCGCTGGGAACTCAGGGCTGGGCTGGGTGCTGCTTGCCTCGCTTTTGTATGCTTTCTATCTAATACCCCAAAGCCGGCATTTATGGGGTTTCTTCGGTTCCAGTCCAGCCCCTCATCCCCCCACAAAGCCACCTTGATCCTTGACTCAACTGAGAAAAGGGTAACCAACCGTTCCAGTTTGCCTGGGACTGGGAGGTTTTCCCAAAATGTGGGATTTTCAGGGTTAAAACTGGAAAAGAGCCAGTCACCTAAATTTGACAAGTGCTCACAGGAATCATGGGGGCAAGAATAAGCGGGCCACGCCGGAGCCAGAGGGGAGGCCAGGTAGGCCCGCGCCCAGGCTCGGGCCTCCTGCTGTGCCCATCCCGTCTAGACCTCACGGGGCCCTCAGTGGGCCTGCAGCACCCCTCACCTGACCAGCTGCTCAGAGCATCGTGCTGTGTGGCCCGCGGGCACCGGCAGCAGAGGGAACCCAAAGGGCTCGCTGCTCCCTGGAGGGAGTGGATGAGCCTCCTCCTGGGGCCTCCCGCTCCCCTCCCAGCCCGTCAGCACCACCGCCCTTCCCAGCGCTTCCTGCCTGATGGGCCGGGAGGAATGGGCGAGAAAACTGGCTACAGAACCATCGTCCCCCCCCCCGCCCCCCGGGAAGTGAAGACACATCAGAGGTGGAGTGGGACGGCCACAGTCACACGGGTATCAGGAAATGAGCGCAGCTGGGGTTCGAACCAGACTTGGGTGTCTTTAGCACCCAGCCACTGAGCGAGACCCCAACCCAGACTATCTCCCCACGGTGGGTGCTGCTGGACCCTGTCACCCCCACCCAGATTCCACATGGCTTCAGTTAGATCGGTGGGGGCTACTGGGAGGACCCTACGCACCCAGAGCGGGGGGCCGTGCACCCGCACTGCACGAGGGCCCCTGAGCAGCCCTCTGCTTCCGCCCCTGCGGCCCCACGGCCCTTCCCGCAAAAGCCAGGGGGCTGTTGACAAACCGCGAGTCAGATCGGACCTGAGTCAAACACCTGCCCAGCACTGAAAATAAAACCACAGGCCTTACCCTGCTCACAGGCCCTTCCTGCCCCGGCCCCTGCCTCTCCGTTGCCCACCCCGGCTCCCCCTTCCCCCAGCCTCTGCCCCCCCCACGTGCCAGGCCCTTCCCATTTTCACTGCTTCCCCCCCCCCCCCGCCCCCCGCCTTGGCCTTCTTCGCCCCCAGCCCTTCTCTATTCTAGCGCCTCATTTGTGTTCGCACAGCTCTTCTCTCCACCTGAGAGCACTTGCTGGTAAGTGGACGCATTTTACTTCCCCCTCCGTGGCTGGTACAAGAAGTATTTGTAGGATTAATTAATTAGTGGTGGGTTACACATTTAACACCGCACATGCATCATAAAGAAAAGAACATAGCATTTTATTTGCCATAACTGTTCAGAATCCCCACCTCACTGGGTAAGCGGGGCTGTGGGGGTAAGAAAACTTGACTTTCCAAATTGATGGTATTTGGTTTTCTTCCGACTTAACGATTCTCTTTTGGATAGGTTCCCAGTCTGTGCGCCATCTTCCGAGGTCTGTCCCCCTCTAGGCGGCACCCAGATGTGCTCCTGAGCAGGTATCTGGCCACAGGGGAAGCAGGGCTTAGATCACATGGTGTCACCAGGTTCCTGGCAGGGCTCGGCTGCTTCCCAGCCAGGTGGCTACAGGGCTGTGCCTGGGCCCTCCTAGCCCCTGAGGGTGACCTGCTGGCCCCCGGGGCTCCAGTTGCAAGTGTCCCGGCTGTAGCAGCCTCTCTCTTGTGACCACAGGCTCCGCAATGGGGACTGTGGGGTGTGCGCAGTCACGCAAGCCGGGAAGAGTGGCCAGAGCCGCTGCTGGAGGTGTGTGTCACCGTGTGCTGGGCTCACCTGGGCATTTCTACAACAAGCTCTCCCCAGGGGGAAGATGAAGGCCCACCTGGCCTCAGCGCAGCCCTACACGTGTCTCCCTTTTTCTTTTGCCAACAGCCCCCAGGGTCCAGAAGAGGAGGGGGCTCTGCTCCCCCATCCTGTCTGACCAGACCTTTCCCTCCATCTGAACCTCCTCCTGCCCCACGCCGCCCGCCCGTGGAGCTAGGCTGGGGGATGGGGTTTCCTGGGGAATAAAGAACAGATCCGTTTATTTTCAGGATGTTGTCCCCATCACAAACACGAGGATGTGTTCACAACAGGTGAAGTCCGGACGACAAGGGGATGCTCCATATGGAGGAGGGTTTCCCAGCGCGCGGTCAGGAGGAGCGTGGGGAGCTTCGAGCCACCACAGGAAGCTCAGAGCATGGGAGCGCTGCTCTCGAAAAGTGAGCCAAATCCCCATCGCAAGCTGTGACTTCATTTCAGCAAAACACCAGCTGTCACGCAGCCTCACCGGAGAGACGGCTGCAGGAGTGTCGGGGCCTAGCAGAGCCTGGCACCCAGGAGCAGCGGGTACTCCCGAAAGGAGAGCTGTCCCTCATGTTCGGATTCCCTCCCTCGCTGAGTACCCGACAGGCATCATTTCTTCTACGAAAGTGCTGGGAGAGAGGAAATGCCTCCTTCGTTTTGCAGTTGATGAAACAGAGGCTTAGCGAGATTAAGAGAGTGACTCGTCCGTGGTCAGAGAGCAGAGTAGTTAATCCAGAATCGACCCGGCTGCAGAGCCCGGGTCCTATGTCCCCACCATCTGCCTCCCCCAGCCCAGGCCGGCGCTGAGCTGCCTGCTCCGGCCCACCCTGCGGTCTGGAAGGGCCCAGTCCCCCTCTGCAGAACCCCCACCCCCCGCCCCCAGCTGCACCTCGTGATCGTCCTCACCTGGAGTGCTTCTGTCCTTCAGGCTTGATTACCGGCTGGTTCCTTTCTTTTCCAAGAGGCCACTTGAAGGAGTGGAAATCAGGGCGTCTGCCAGGCAGCCCTAGGAGGCTCCCTTGTCCACTGGCCTGCGAGCGGGCCTGTCTGGGCTGCATAATTAAAGAACCAGCTCTTTGTTCAACCAAATCTGTGGCTTTTGCCAATGTCCTGTGTACCCTGCAGGGAAGTGCTGGTGCCAAGGGCTCACCTTGAGTCTCCCCCTCCCTGACCTCAGCTTCCCTGAGCTGTAAGAAACCAGGATGGTGGTGGGCTGGAGAGACCAGCCCCAACCTGAAACGAGGTCAAACTGACGGGTGCGGGTGTGCAGGGGTCATGCAGGTGGAGATGAGGAGTGAGCCAGGGAGATGAGTGTCACTAAGGGCTAAGAGCACAGCCCCAAGTCCTGCTGTGCCACTATCTTGCTGACTGACCCTAGGTAAACCCCATCCCCTCTTGACAGGGTCAGTCTAAATGGGGTGGCACAGGGTGGCATGCCAGGCCTTGCAAACCAACCCAGAGGCAACAGGATTTCTGCCAAAAGGCTGTTGGGGAGCTTCCTGCTTGGAAGGCAGAGGTCAGCAGTGGGAATTGTACAAAACTGGAGCCTGCGTGCCCCATCAAACATACTCACACCAAACGGAGAAATTACAAGTTCAAGTTCATCAAATAAAATATGCCATGAGCCAACTTCAGCCAGCAGGTTGCCTATAGGTGACTTCTGGTCTCCATGATTCTAGGGGATCTTGTTGGTCAGGTGAGTAGCAAAGGACTACCTATCAGTTAACTACCAGAATTATGTACTAGAAAGAACCAGGGCTTTGGAGGCAGACATAACTGGATTCAAATTTTTCTCTACCTCTCACTGAGTGACTCCTGCAAATAGTCTCTCAGTGCCTCAGTTTCCTCACCTATAATACGGAGTTAATAACAGAAGTGCCTACCTCATGTCACTATTATGAAGACTGAATGAGATTGGTGTATCTATTAGTGCCTGACAGGCCGTCCACCCTCAGATCGGGTAGGCATGGTTACAATTATGAGGGGCAAGTCTCCATACGGCCAAGTGAACTCTCAATAGGCCCCCAATCTAACAGAGAGAGTTCATCACCACAATCTTTAATTCATAAAATTTTATTCTTTCTCACAGAACTATTATAGTAAGTGGGAAACTAAATGTGATTTAATTTGTGGGCTATAATCTTTTTCAAATAAATGAATTCCCAAAGCCAAGAGGAAAGTCTTTGTCAGATGAGATGACGCTGGCTTGATGGATACTTGTGAAAGAGATCAATAAACGGAGACCTCGCCCTGGCCGGTGTGGCTCAGTTGGTTGGAGAGTCGTCCCATGCACCAAAAGGTGGTGGGTTTGATTCCTGGTCAGGGCACATACCAGGTTATGGGTTCGATCCCCAGACGGGGCGGACGTGGGAGGCAACTGATGGATGTTTCTCTTTCTCTCTCTGAAATCAATAAAAAGTAATTAGCTAATTAATTAAAATAAACAGAGATCTCAACAAAATGGGCCTGCCTCAGAAAAAAAGCCCACAGATTTCTCTATCCCATGTTCTTGGCACATTTCAGCCAAAAGAGCCTCTGGTCCTAATGCTACTAAGTCATTTAACTTCTGGGTCTCAGTTTCCTCACCTGCAAAATGGGAATAATAACACCATCTCCCTCATGGGGAGGAGAGAGCTAAGGAAGAGCTATGTTTATAAACATAATGTATATAAAATGCTTAGTACTCAGTAGATGCTCAATAAATGGTGGCTATTGTGGTTTCTCTTGAATACCGCTCACAAGAGGCTCACTGTTGCACCTCTCAGTACAAGGAACTGGCCATACTCTTTCCAACAACACCTCCGCCATCTCCCAAAGCGTTCCACTTCCATAAAAATTCCATTGAGTTCCAACCACTCCCTTCTTTCTTCTTAAGACCAGTACTATAAAACTCCCAGTCTGCCCAATATACATATTTGCAAGTTAATTCTATTAAAGAGGTATATTAAATGGTTTGCATTGTCCAATTAATGTCAGAAGCCCTTCAATCCTAGCCCACAAGAATCTTGGTGGATAACCCTTCTTCTCCAGTGCAATCCCGTCTTGTTTGGCCTTAGTTTGGAAACGGAGGTGAAGTTGCTGCAACCACTTGGCCCCAGGTGAGACTCTTTGGGAAGAGATTTGCTGAAAACATCCCGATGTCAGGCAAAATGACAGGCTTGCAGAGATGGGATGCAGTGGAGACTGGACACCCTCGGCTAATGACCAAGTTTTGGCTTCCACGGGTCTTATAGAACTTGCTTCTGAGGGATTGGCTGAAGGAAAAACCAAATGAGCCTGCAGCTGTGAGCTGTCCCCTCACGTAGCCTTCAAAAGGTGGCAGCAGTCTTCCTCCTGGAGGTCTGTAGATTTTGGCACAGTCTCCCAAGCACCACCACAGTCCTCCACCTGCTGAGCTTTCCACCAGCTCCAGGGACAGGTAGATAGCTCCATTGTACAGATACGGAAAAAAGAGGTCTGCAGGGTTTAATAACTTGTCCAAGGTCACCCAAGGAGCAAGAGGCATGCCCACCGTGAACAATCATGGAATCTATGCATTTGCACATTGTGGCTCCTTCCACTTTTGGGAATCTCAGAATGATCTATTCACACTCGGAAACCAATAGGACTCCACGAGGGAAGGAAGACTGAGTCCATTTCTGGGCCCCTCTCCGAGCCAGTCATTGGAGCAGGCCAATCGGGGTCGGGCGGTTTGTGGGAGTCGCGCTGCCCTCTGCTGCTGTCGGGGCTGCCACCTGGGGCTGGTGGTGGGGTAGCAGGAGTCAATATGGGCAGTTTAAGAGCACAATCCTGGGGTCAGCCAGCCTGCGGTCAGTTCTAGCTCTGCCTCTTATCAGCCGTGTGACCTTGGGCAAGAAGCTTTACTTCTCTAAGCTTTAACATAAGAATAAAAATAACAACTGAGACTTAGAGTGCTTATAACGCGCCAGGCACTGCTCGAAGCCCTTTCTTTGCCTTCTTTTATGTCATCATCTCAACCCCCATATGAGGTAGAATGTGTCACTGTCCCCATTTTACAGATGAGGAAACACTAATAATGAAATTTCAAAAAGCCCTGGGTAGGGAAAACATACCCACCCAAAGACTCAGCTCAGGGCTCCTGTGGCCTTCAGCTAGGGTAGGGGTTAGCAGGCTTTCTGGGTAAAGGGTCAGACAATAAATATTTTAGGCTTTTGGGGCCACCCAGTCTCTGTCACAGCTCTTCAACTCTGCTGTCATAGCTCAAATGCAGCCATAGACAATGTGTAAATGGCGGGTTGGGTTGGGTTCCAACACTTTACTGACACAGGCAGTGGGCTGCAGTTGCCCATGGGCTGGAGGGCTGGCCCCTGACCTAGGATAATGGCTTCCCCTCCCTCTTAGAGCCAATCCTGCTAAACATCCACCTGTCCCCTCTTTTCCTGACTTTTTCCTTCTAAGTGGCTGAGTCCCACCTGCTGGAGAGACTGACATAATGAGGTAACAGAGAAGAGAGGACACAGGGAAACAGGGTGGGTGGTGGCAGCACAGGCCAGAGAACCTTGCTGGTCTCCATCAGCCAGTGAAGTGGCGGAGTCCCAGCAGGAACAGTATTTGGGTCAGGCTGGCAGGAAAACAGGTCACAGTTTTCAGAAGCAGGGAGGGAGACTTGCCTGGGTGGACCCAAAACCCCAGGTTGTGACAGGGGATAAAGGAACAGGTCTGGACAGCAGGAAGCATTAGATGGGGGCCCCGAAAAGAGGGCTGAGTTAAGGGCTCGTTTGCAGCTCTTGAGGGGATGCAAATACAAAGGGAACTGAGGCAGAAGTCCATTTAAAGAGCAGGTGAAGAAGATGGGGTCGGAGAAGAAGCTGTGGGTGACTCTAGACCTTGTCTACTTAGGACAGGGCCACGAAGGTCCTGGCCAGGAGGGCTCGGGAGTAGTGAAGAGCCAGGCCTCCAGGCGAGGCCAGATGGGGAAATCAGGTAAGCCTTCACAGGGAGGGCAGCTGGGCCCCTCCACCACCTGTTTCTGTAACCCCTCTAAGAATCCCTGCACAAAAAGAGAATGTCACAGTTCGGCCCCTGCTAAGCCCACTAGGTAGCTCAAGAAAGCCCTGCTGCTTAATCAAATCCATTCAATTCAATAAACATTAGTTAGACACATACGATGTGCCAAACCCTGGGGACGCAGAGACAGGACATGCCCTGAAAGCTGTCACAGTTTACAAGTGAGCTAAACATGCACAACTGACTACTATTCAAGAGAAAACGTTCCTGGGAGCATGACCAAGAAGGACCGGACACAGAACTCTGACTCTGGGAAGGCCTTTCAGGTGTCTGTTAGCAAATAAGAATGATCATTTCTATACTCTTATTATAGAGACATTGGTTCCCTGCAAGTTCTCATAAGAATGAAGATCTGCCCCCTGTCTTTCTAGAACTCATGTGAAACACTTAAACATTCGAGGAATTGTTTTCCCCTGAGAAGCATGACGGTATCAGGCTTCCCAGGAAAAAAAGAAGACTCTTAATAACCAATAAAAAATAATAAAAAATAAAAAAGGAATTGTCTCATGCCCTTAAAGTCCTTCTTAGAAAATGAACTTAAATAAATGTATATGTCTCTCACTCAATGATCTAAAAGAAAACTTGTCCTCTCAATAACTGTATTTTAGCTTTAAGGGAAGTTAGAAGTATTAAAAGTTTAGAATAAATGGTTATCAGGAACTAAACTCTAGCTCTATAAACTGGTTTTAACAAACCCCAGGCTCACAAAGATGATAAAAAATGCATTTAATAGCATGTCAATGTACAGCTTAAATGTATATCAAGTCTTCTTTTAGTCAGTGCATTACAGGGAGAGAGGAGAGAAACGTCACTTGTGAATGTAAGTAGGAGTGCGGATAAACCTCGGTGTTCCCACACTATTAAAATCCCGTTTTAGGAAACGTCACTCCGGGTGACGTGTTCTGTGCCAGCGCGGGGAGTCGACTGGTCCAGTATGCGATCTACAGTTTTAAATTGAATTGTATACAAGTATTAACAAAAGAATAAAATTTATTATTCACAAAACTAAAGTGGTCATCATAAAGCGTACAAGAAAGTACAGCCTAGAACTAATGAGTTGAAAAACTAGTTTTAAAAATAATAAGACTGACTGGACAGTTTTGGAAAATGACATTATAAAACAAAGGAAACGATTGGTACAGTTTAACCACCTAATTTCTAAGTGCACTTTGTAATGGTCCTTGCGAGCTGCCACTTTTCCCAGGATAATGACAAAAAGCTTCGGTGGAGTGTCACTGGCTTATGGTGACGTTTTTGTTTTGTTTTTTATTGCATTGCCAAGAGTGAATTTTAAGAAAAAACACTACAAAGGTTTCAAAAACCCTATTTATTCTCTATCATCAAAAATAGCAACAGGGGGACTTATACAACTTTTCTGTGAGTACCCACCAGTCTATTTTTTTTTTTTTCTTAAAAAAAATAGAAGTTAGTTAAAGAAAAATGATTTGGTTTTTAAAAAATAATGTAAGGAAACACTTAATCAGATAGCCCAAGGAGTCATCAGAAATATGTGTAGCAAGAAAGCTGCGTTGTTGGCCCTCGCCGGCCTTCGCACGTCTTTTACTAAACTAGAATGTACAGTACCAGTATGTTCCCCAACCTGCTTGGATCAAATTGCTTTGTTTTGAAACCCATTATTGCTAAACCAGAATGTTGACGCTGAGAGCCGAGGAGTCCGCTCAGAGAGGGTAGAACTGAGAGGCTGCTTCTGAGGACTGGATCTCCACCTGGGCCATTTTGAAGCGGGTGCACTGCAGCCACTTGCGGAGGGCCGCCAGGCCGCTGCTCTGCGCCGAGCCGGAGCCGGGCAGCGTGCGCAGGCTGTGGTGGTTGACGTTGTTCTGAATGGCCTGGAGGCGAAGCTGGAGGCCCCCGGATAAGTGCTGTGGAGAAAGGGCAAGACATTTCCTTTAGCTTCTTTCTTCCTCCGGTTCACAGTCAACCCAGGGGTGCTGGCCTGGAGGAGGCCAGCTCTGGAATCATGGTGCTCAACACGGGGGTGGGGGCCGGTGCCATGTTTCTAGAGTCACCCCAGCCCGAACCCATCCCAGTCACGCCATTCCTAGCTTGATGCATTCACTGCAACAGGAGCTCAAAGCCGCACCAGTGTATGGGCTGCCACCTATGTGTCCCCCAGGAGCTGTTCACCACACGAGCCTGGTGTGGTGGTGAAGTGACCAGGCTTGGAGACCAGGCTCCCTGGGTTCAAATCCTGGCTCCTCTGTGGACAACTCTAGAAACAAACTTTTTCGGTCTGTGTGTGGATTTTCTCATGGACAAAGTGGGGATAGTAACACTCACCTCCTGGGGTCTTTGTAAGGAGAAATGAGTAAACAGAGGGTTCAGAACGGAGCTTGGCACGTAGTAAATACTCGCTACATTCTAGGTGTGCGTATAACCTCCTGCTCTCGGGTTAATGCACATGAAGAAGCTGGGCTGTAAGATTTTCTGACTTTTCCTACCTTCTCACCAAGTTCCGTGGGCCTCCTTTTAACAGTCCAGCCCATGTCAAATTGCCACAGATTATTAAGCAGGGGAGGGCGGCCTGGAACGCCTTGGGGTGGAAGTACAAGCGCTTTCCACAGGAAGAACAGGTACTGGGCTGAGGTTTTCCCCCACCAGTCCCACAGACGGGACTCTGCGCCTGCAGTCACTACTGACGGCTGCATTTCCCTCTTGGAGTCTGGGTCCCTTGACATCACCCTGCTTCCTTCCTCTAGCATCCCTCCCCGACTCTGAGAAGAAACCCAGCAAGAAGGCTTCTGACTTCTCCCCCTGCCCCGCCCCTGCTCCCAGTGCCCTAACGGGGCCCAGTTCCACACGGAGCCATCTCAACGTCAAGCCCCAGCAACGTGTTTACTAGTCACGGAGCATCTTTGGCCCCACAACAATAACGCATCGCTCAAGGCAGGGACAGGCAGTGGGAAGTACACTCATCCAGTCAGGGCCTCCCCCTTCCTGGCTGTGGGGCTCTGTCCAAATCACTCCCCCTCCCAGCCCTGGCTTTCCTCAAGTGTAAAATGAGGGGGTGGGGCAGGTTCCTGCCAGCTCAGTTCTGTCCTTCATTCAACACTAGCCTTTCTTAATAGAATTCTTCTCATCACAAAATGACAGTTTCAACGACCAGGAAATGGCACTGGACATGCCTGGGGCCAGACTCACTTCAGCCTGCATTCTAGGCAGTAACTGAGCCTCACTCGGACTCCAGGATCCCTCATTTTCATCCTCAACAGTGGGTCCTGCTGTCACTTCAGTCGCAGGCCTCTTACCTGGCCCACAGGGTCTCCTGCACTATGGGCCCCAGAGGCCAGCAGCAGGTAGGCTTCGTCTTTCTCCACAGTGAGTGGAGCATGAAGGAGCCCTATGAATGTTCTAAGGCTCTCAGGAGGGAACGGAGCCTCGTCCACCAGGGTGACTTACCTTGATATTTGACTGAATCATTGGCAACCACATAGGTATCAGCTGTGTGGAGAAACACAGAAGCCTCGTTACAACTGTTCCCCCTTCTCCTGCATAAGCTTCCGTGACTCGAGGGACAGCAGGGCACAATGAATCCCTTTAACGCTGCGAAAGAATGTGGGCCCCTGCTGCGTAGTTACCCGTTACCAGAAAAGTGTCTTTCTATGGCCACACCCTGCTGAGCTGGTGGCATTTGGAGGCTAATGAGCGCCCCCTGAGCGCCTGAAACACACACTTTAGAGTAAATGACCGGTTGTCTCTTGAAAGCTACCAAGCACAGGAAATTAAATGTGCATTTATTTAATTAAATCCTCACTTTCTTGAAATAGAATTTCCTCCACGGATCTTTAGAATTGAGTCCCTGAGTAGCATGGTGACTCTGTCCGTAGTCATTAAGGAAATATCACTGGGAAGCGGTCAAAATGTTTTGATAGTAAAACAAGCACTGCAGTTGCCTGGCGTGATGTGGAAGGTGAGACAAAGCAAGAGTGAGGCGGGCCAGGGTTCGAGCTGGGGGGGTGCACATGCAGGCAAGTGGAGAGGAGGCTCTGAAAGCATGGCTGGGGTGCCTGGCCCCTCTGCCGCCCCTGATTCACCTGTCCCAGGAGGTCCCAGGGTGCCCATTCCAGTGCCTTTGGCAGAGGGTCTCCTCTGTCTGCTCTGCTCTCTCAGAAAATAAGTAAACATTCATGGCCTGGGAAATCCAGACAGAATACAGCGTTTCCGAGAGTGTGTTCCACAGAACTCAAGTTTGGTGGGATTTAAATGGGGAGGGAGTCTATGAACCAGTAAGTTTGGGAATGCTAGTTTCTTTATTTTAGTATTGCTCAGATCTTTAATATGCTAATACGCGTCTTATCATTTTCCCCCAATATTACTTCCAACAGATTGAATTGTGTCCCCTCAAACAGATGCTGTAATCCTTACCCACACAGCCTCCAAGGTGACCTTATTAGGACATGGGGTCACTGCAGATGCAATTAGCTAAGAGGAGGTCATTCTAGAGTAGGGTGGGCCCTAATCCGATAAGACTGGTGTCCTTGTGAAAAGGAGGAATTTGGACAGACACACCCTCGGGAGAATACCGTGAGAGATGAAGGCGGAGATCAACAGCCACGGAAGCCAAAGATCCCACCAATCCACCGGGTGCTTCAGTATGGCCTGGAGCAGACCCTCCCTCAGCCTCAGAAGGAACCATCCTGCTGACTGATGCCTTGATCTATTTCTGAACTCCAGAGCTGTGAGACATACATTTCTGTCACTTAAGTCATCCATTTGTCATTCTCTGTTACAGCAGCCCTAGCAAACAGCACCCAGGAAGCAAATCCCGAGGTAGGAGTGTGCAGAGAGGTGTGGAGGCCATAGGTGCTCACGTGATGCTGAAGGTGTGGTTCTCAGGAGAGTGCCACAAGAAACTACCTTCGAAAAGCAGAGGTGAGGCCTCTTGCCATTGCCCACAGATGATCTGAGATGCCACATGAGGAGATGGGATTTTATTCCAAATTCAATACAACCCCTAAAGAGGGGGGCCCCATTCGCCACAAGCAGACTATGCGCCAGAAAGATGACTGTGGCAGCAGGCTGCAGACGAGGGTGTGGGAGGACATGGGGATTGCAGGCAGGGGCCCTGGTGTGGAGGCGGCCTCCAGTCCGGGTAAGACCGAGGATGGCTTCTGGGATGGAAAGGACGCTGCCTGCAGAGATCATCTATGAGGGTCTGAGGACTAGTTTGCTCTTTGGAGAGAGGAAAAGGTCAGAGAAAAAGCTGAGGTTTCTAGCCCTGGCAAACGGAGGACAGCGGCGCACTGAACACAGTGAGAACCAGGAAGAGAGACTCTGGGATGGGGGACAGTGAGTGTATAAATGACTTTTCTCTTCACTACTCATAGCCATAGACTGCTGGTCTCATTTAATTCATCAAAACACTGAAAAATAATAATAAACTTGGTGAAGTGATAAATTACATTTCTCTCGATGCTTTTGTTCCCAAGGCTGAATCTGGTGGTTGTTCTGCTTTCAACATTCTATTGATGTATATGTATAATCTGCTAATTGGACTTCTAGTGATGTTTACTCCTAAACAGTGTTTATGCTGCAGCCAGTTAATAATCCATTTCAAACGTAAATATTGTGTTTAGAAATGCAGTATGCTGTGTCCCAAAAGATGTAATTGGACTAAAACTCAAAATACCAGGAAATGAAACCCTCTCCCAACCTCCGCCTGCCACCAACACAACAAACTGTAGGATTACACAAGTTGGTGCCACATAGGCTCTGCTCTCTGACATTCTTAACTGGAAAAAATAAACTGGTCTAACCGCTTCCTCCCTGATGTCTGTACAGCAAGAATTAAACCTTTCGGGTCCTAATGTGTAGAGACTTTAGCTGACTATAGACCTATTTGATATGAAAACAGGCCCATATGCCTCTTGATATTTGGGAAATACTTGAACTAACCTCTTGTTAAGAATCCTGAGGGACCAGGGAGGGAATGGGCCAGGAAGTCATGAGTACTCAGACCCTGGTGAACACCTTTCCCAATGCTGTCCCTGTATGAGGCAATCAAGGGAAATGGTGAGGTTGGTCTTAGAAGGGTTTTTACTATTTCCCCATTGATGTAATATGGGACCATAAGATTCTAAAATATACCTACAAAGGACCTTCAGGTTTGTGATCTACAAATCACATGACTAAAGGCTTCAGGTTAAACCTCATTTTTGTTGATAGCATTATATAATCCAGCAGTCATCCTATTTCAGGAATGCTAATTTGACTTATTGAATAGCATTCATTTCAGTTCCCTCTTGCCAGTGGTTCCTACAAAGCTGTCAGTAAGAATTAGATGTAATTTATTTTAGGCTCTGTAATGTTATAATGAAGTTGGTTGGGGGTTTTTTTCTTCTCCAGAAACAATATCTGGAAAACTAAATTGTTTTTCACCAAAATAAAAGTGATCCCTTTTCTCTTATCTTGGTTTATGCTACAGAATAAATTAAAGTCACCCTGCTTGGTTGAATGTATTCATTTTGCTGCATGCTTTTTCCAGGCTTCAAAATCAAAATTAGCTGTGAAACGCTCTCTTTCAGCAAAGATAGAGTAATAAGGACCAGATTTATCATTCTGCCTGAAACAACTGAAATCCCAGATGGAGTATATGAAACAATGGTTTTCAGACATTGAACATCAACAATGCTGGACAGTGGTGACTGAGGGAGAAGAAACAAGGTAAGCCCTACAATTAGCCTAGCCCACTGCCTAGAGAGAGTTTTCAGGCAGTTGCATAGGGAGGAAGAACCCAGGCAGAGCCTGGCAGTCTTTCTGAGTTGAGGCAATGGAGCCAGGTGTCCAGAGAAGCCAATGTGACTAGAGTTTGTAAGGCAGAGTACTGCAGAGGAGAGAGCTGCACAGAGAGAGAGGAAGAACTCTGAAGACCTGTAAAAGGTTCCCCTTGAGTCTTCAGCTGAATACTGACCAGTGAATACATGTGATAAAACTACCTGAGGCTGAAGGAAAAAACACCAAAATATATTGAAGGGAAAAATCCCTACTGATCACATAAGGCCAGCAAGAGTTTGTGTTTCCACTAGTTAGAGTGGAAAAATCTTATAAATCATAGAACATCAAGTAGAGTACTCAGGATATTACCTCAGTAGTGAAGAAATACTAACCCTAGACAAAATGCTGCTCTGATCCCACCAACAAAGCTTAAAAGTAAGTCTCAAAAGGCTAACAAACTAATTCTAAGTAATTTAACTATGTCGCAGAATATAGTTCAAGAATATTTATAAGAATGCAAAACTATCCAGCACCCAAAAACGTACATTCAAAATATCAAGAATTCAATAAAAAATTAGTAGGCATGCAAAGAAGCAGGAAAATGTGACCCATAATGAGAAGAAAAGTCAAGCAATTAGAAAAGACCCCAAAATGACACATAATAATTAGTAGACGAGACTTAAAACAGTTATTATAACTATATTTAATAGTCAAGAAGGTAAAGGTTGAGTAGAGGCATAGAAGAAAATAGTTAAAGAAACACGGCTGACACTTTTCCAAATATAATGAAAACTATACATTCACAGATCTAAGAAGCTCAAAAACTCAAGCACAAGAAACATTAAGAAAACTGCACCAAAGTGTTTCCTCATCAAATGGTTTAACAACATGGTGAAGAGAAAAATCTTAAAATGAGCCAGAGAGGAAAGGCATATTACAGACATAAAAAGAAAAAAGATAAGAATAACACAGATTTCTTACCAGGAACAATGTAAGAAAGAAGACGGTAGAGAAGCAACATCTTTAAAGTATGAGGAAAGACATTCAAACCTAGAATTCAATACACAGCAAAAATGTCTCAAAATGAAGGCAAAGTGAAGACTCAGACATACAAAAACTGAGGCATTCACCAGGAGACCTACACAAGACCCAGTAAAGGAAGTCATTTGGGCAGAAGGATGATGAAAGCTTAGCTCTATATAAGGAATGAAGAGCACTGAAAATGGCAAATAGGAACATGGCAATAATAGCAAATATAAATATATATACATATTTTTTTCTTCACCTGAGGATTTTTTTTTTTTTTAGAGAGGCAGGGAGAGAGAGAAAAAAACACTGATGTAAGAGAGAAACATCTATCAGTAGCCTCCCATACGTGCCCAGACAGGAGATTGAACCTGCAACCTAGGTATGTGCCCTGACCCGGAATCGAACCTGCAAACTTTTGGTATATGGGACGATAAATAAATATATTTTTAAATTTTAATCTCTTTAAGAGATGACTATATTCAATAATAATGTGTGGTTTGTTGTATAACACATGTAGAAGTAAAGTATATGACAATATCGCAAAGCCAGGATGTGGGAAATGAGAGTATGCTATTGTACATGCTTATAGTATACATGAAGTGGTATATTACTTGAATATAGATTGTGATAAGTTAAAAAATATATATAATAAACTCTAAATCAACCACTAAAACATCTAACTAATACAGTAACTAAAAAACACACTTCTAAATAACCCATGGATCAAAAAAAGAAACCCTAAGGGAAATGAGAAAGTATTTTGGGCTGAATGGAAATAAGAACATATCAAAATTTGGAGGAATGCAGCTCAAGCCATACTTAGGAAATTTAGAGCACTAAACACTCAAGGCTGAAAAGAAGAGTTCTCCAATATATGGTTCTCCAGTTAATGATTTCAGCTTCCATCTTAAAAAACTGGGGAGGGGGGGGGAGGAAATTATATACAAATTTTAATCATTAAAAATTCAATCTAAAAGAAGTTAGAAAAAGACAGAATAAGGGACAAAGAACAAATGGGAAATACAGAAAATAAATAACAAAATGATAGATTTAAGCCCAACAATATCACAAAACACATAAAATGATTTAAAAACTCCAATTAAAAGAGATTGTCAGATTAGATTTTTTAAAAACCCCAACACTCAACTATATGCTGCCTATAGGAAATAGACTTTAAATATAAAGACACAGCGAGATTAAAAGTAAAAGGATGGAAACAGACATACCATCTTACTAATATCAAAGTAGCTTTCAGATCAAGAATATTACTGAGGATGAAGAGCCAATTCAAAATCTCAATTTATTAAGATATAATAATCCTAAACATTTATGCACCCAAAAATAGAGCTTCATAATACATGAAGCAAAAATTGGTAGACCTAAAAAGATAATGAACTCCATAATTATTACAATATTCCAATCTTTCTCAAAAATTGATGGAACAACTAAACAGAAGAAAGGACATGGAAGGCTTGAACAACACTATCAGTAAGCTTGCACCAACTGACATAGAAAGCTATACCTGACAACAGCAGAAGACACGCTCTTTTCTAGTGCACACAGAGTATTTACCAAGAGAGACAATATTCTGGGTCATAAAACAAATCTCAATACATTTAAAATAGCTTGAATTATGAAAAATATGCTGTCTAACCACAAAGAAATTAAAATCCATAACAAAAAAATCTCTGGAAAATCCCCAAATACTTGGAAACTAAATAATATACTTCTAAATAACCAATGGGTCAAAAAGGAAACAAAGGGGAAATTAGAAAGTATTTAGAATTGAATGAAAAGAACGCAAAATACTAAATTTTGGAATGCAGCTAAACCAGTGCTTAGAGGGAAATTAATAGCACTAGTCACTTATATTAGGAAAAAAAGTCTTAAATCACTGAGCTCCACTTCCACCTTAAGAAACTAGAAAAAAACAAAACAAATTCAATCTAAAGTAATCAGAAGAAAGAACATAGTAAATCACTGAAACAGAAAAAGAAGAGAGAAAATAAAAATCAAAAGCTGATTACTGTGGTGTTTTTTTAAATCAAAAGCTCACGAAAATTGATAAACCTCTATTTAGACTGAACAGAAAAAAATAGAAAAGTCACCAATCACTAATATCAGGAATTAAAGAAGTGACATAACTACTAATCCAACAGATATTAAAAGTATAAGGGAAAGTTATGAACAACTTCATGCCAATAAAACTGACTACTCTGAAGACATGGACAAAGTCCTTCAAAGACACATACTACCAAAGATCATTCAAGGATAAACAGATCTTAAGTAGCCCTATATATTAAAGAAATTGAATCTGTAGTTTAAAACCTTTCTGTAAGAAAATTCCAAGAAAATTTCAGGAAGTTCAACTGGTGAATTGTATTTAAGAGAAAAATAATACCAAATATACACAAACTTTTTTAGAAAACAGAAAAGGAAGGAATACTTCCCAAGATGCGGAAGAACTGGAATGCTCACACACTGCTGATGTGAATGTAACAGGGCACAACCACTTTAGAAATCAGTTTGTCAATTTCTTTAAGTTATACACCTATCATATGGCCTAGATATTCTGCCTGGTTATTTGTCTAACATGCATGAAAGCATGTCTCTATATAAAGACTTGTATACCTGAATAACACCTTTATTCGTAATAGCTCCAAACTGGAAACAGTCCCGATATCCATTAACCAATGAATGAACAAAATGTGGTATTTCACACAATGTACTGCTACTCAGAAATAAAAAGAAATGACCTACTGATACATGCAATAACATGGATTAATCTCAAGATAATTATTCTGAGTGAAAGAAGGCAGAAAAAAGTATATGTACTAAATGAACCCATTTATATAAAAGTCTAGAAAATGCAAACTAACCTATACTGACAGAACACAGATCAGCAGTTGCCTGGGGATGAGAAGGTGGGGTACAGGGAGTGGGGAAGAGCAGGATTATAAATGAGTATGAGAAAACTTTAGGGGGTGATGGATACGTTCATTATCTTGGTGGTAATGGTTTCACAGGTGTAATATATGTTAAGACCTATCAAACTGTATACTTTAAATATGTATAATTTACTGTATGTAAACTACATGCCAATAAAGCTGTGAAAAATAAAATCAGGTCTGATCATTACCCAAGTGTCAGTCATATGGTTTCTCTCATAGATTTGACTTTTGCTACTATCATTCGAAGCAACTACGTTACAGTGTTCTGATAACAGTCAAGTTTTTCCCTGAAAATGGGCTGCTTTTCTTCAACATTATGTGAGTTAACTTGACAAGTGTCCTTTATTAAAGAACAGAGGCCACCAAGGAGCGAAAGAGCAAGTTATAACGTTCCAAAGCGGTGCACTATGGGGGGTTGGGGGGAGTGAGGGTGGTCAAGATAATGGAATACAGAAGTTGGGGTGAAGAAGGGAGTCCTAAAGAAGAGGAAAGACAGACTCAGCGAGACAAAGAGGCGGGATGATGGGAAGAAAGGAAAGGGGGAAATAAAAAGACAAAGTGGGTACGGAGCCAAGTTCTTTACTCTTTTCCTTTCTGTGTCACGAATGTTTCTAATGTCACTGGATAGCTATTTTCACACACTGTCCAATGGTGTAGAATAGTAGTACTGGAAACTAAATTAATTTATCTTAGAGAAAAGTACCAGCTAACAGGTCAAACAATCACAGACTATTTTCTTTGGTTTTCTGGATTCCTTGGCGGCAGGGGAGGCGAGGCACCTTCAACCAATTTATATTATGATAGAGTCATTTTCAGATCGGTAAAACAGTAACGTTTTAATTGTCTGTGTTGCATGCAATCACAGTCCAACATATTTAACCCACTTAGAGCTGGTCACAGTGGTGGAGCAAAAGGAAAAAATAACATGATAACCATTTAGTGAAGGGTTGGAATGAGCCTGAATCCTCCAGCCCCAACTCTGAGTGTTAAAATTAAATCTCTCTTATTTCCCTCCTCAGAAGATACATTCAAATAAATCCACGTTTGTATTTAGCAGCAATAAAAGAACTATAAAAATCATAAGATTTTCCTACCTTGACAAAAATTGTTGAATTGCATTCTTGCAATGCCTCCATTAAACTAATCACATGGAGACACACCATTTCTACCATCTGAAACAAAACACATGAAAATCAAGTCCACTTCCAATAATATAGAAACCCTGCAAATAGCTGCAGCCACAGAGAATGCACACGCTGTGCCTGTGAGGCCTGTCTGCACGACAGCCACGGGGCCACACATTGTGCCCGTGAGGCCTGTCTGCATGATGGCCATGGTGGCCATGGGGCCACACACGTGCCTGTGAGGCCTGTCTGTATGACGGCCACGGGGCCACACACTGTGCCTGTGAGCCCTGTCTGCACAACGGCCACGGGGCCACACACTGTGCCCGTGAGGCCTGTCTGCATGATGGCCACGGTGGCCACGGGGCCACACACTGTGCCCATGAGGCCTGTCTGCACGACGGCCACAGGGCCACACACTGTGCCCATGAGGCCTGTCTGCATGATGGCCACGGGGCCACACACACTGTGCCCGTGAGGCTTGTCTGCATGATGGCCACGGTGGCCACGGGGCCACACACACTGTGCCCATGAGGCCTGTCTGCACGATGGCCACGGGGCCCACACACTGCCCATGAGGCCTATCTGCACAACGGCCATGGGGCCACACACTGTGCCCGTGATGCCTGTCCGCACGACGGCCACGGGGAGCACAGGAGTGGTGTACATTCATCTCCAAAGCTTCAACCAGAAACTGAATTAAAAGCTCCAGAGGTTTTCCAACTGTCGTGCCTTCCTCATTTATCTCGGGGCTGCCAAGGGAAGTGGGGTATTGATCTCGCTAATCTGCACTGCACTGTGATTCACACCAGAGGATCAATGGCTTTTGCCTGCCCATTTCCAACCGCAGAACTCTGGGCTTCGGTACTAGTCTACATCTCCATCCTTTCTCCAGTTCCATTACCGGGAGGGGCTGTTTCATTTATCGCATATCTGTCTTTGGGTCTTTGTTCTCTATGGAAAAGGTAGTCATGCTTAGGACAGTTCAAAAGTACAGTAGCAATGATATCCTTGCTAATTATAATGTTGTCGAAAATTCCTAAGGCTAGACTTTAAACACTCCAGGGGCATTTTACCAGATTGGCTTACTTGGTTGGAAGAAAATTAATTCATATTCATTTATAACATCATTACAAAATTCATTTGTAACATCTGAATATCAAAAGAGCTTTGAAGGAGATGTATTAATGACATCAAAAAAGGAATGTGTCTCATCTCCAAGTTCTTCTTCAGTGCAGACTCTCTGATCCAATAGATGTAATTATCTCCACAGCAGTCAGAGCTGTCTGTGTGCACCCTAAAATTTTCACATAAGTGTCCTTTAAATTGAACTAAAACATCTCTCCCCATACAGAATTGCCTTATAACATCTGCTTCACTAAACAAAAGAAAGTGCTTCACTAAAGGAAATATAAAATCCCCTTTCCAATTAGAACTGAAAGAAAATATTTCTTAGATTAATTTTCAATCAAAAATTGTTTCTGGAATGCCTTTTGTGGGTGGTGCAGTGCCAGGTTTCTGAGCATGTTGGGAGCAACGTCATAGTGTTCTTCAGTCCCATGCCCCTCGCAGACATGAATTCGACTCATACCCAAGACACTGGCTGCTGCTTTGCCAGCTCAGAATCCTCTTCCAAAGCAGTGAACCAAACTAAAGGACTCCCTTGTAAATTCCTTCCATACACCCTCCAACCTTGACCCCATGAGGACTAATCCAAGTATGTTCAATGAAGTGGGCTCATGCTAACCATATCCCAGATATTTTCCAATAAGTCTGGAGCAGCCCTCACTCGGTGAGCCGACATTAAAATAGAACAGGATTTGAAGACTGGGGGCTTAGGTCTTCATGGATAACTCGAAAAGGTAAGGCTCTTTTCCAGTTTTGAGCCCTGAGTGGAATGAGCACGTATGGTCGGTCTGCTCTTAAAATGCCACAAAAAGGTGACGTAACTGGCTAGGGTTTTTTCCAAAAATAATATGAATCCCCCTCCTAATTCTCTGAATGTATAGCACCACAATAGCTCTTAAAGGTAGGAGTTTCATACACATTTTCTTTGGCACTAGGCAAAAAAACAAAAATTGATTTTACTCAACTGACCTGTTTGCTTTGTGTTTCATCAAAATTCTTATGCGAGTAAAACATCCAGTTCACAATGTAAAAGTTCATCAATCCATTTCTATAATATTACAGCTGAGATCTTTAAGACAGGCAGTGTGAAGGCTGTCAGTAGTTTACACACTTTGAGATTCTAACCAATGGGAAACTTATTCGTGAACTCACCACTTTGTTGTGAGCCATCAGCTGAAGGATGCTGGGTGTCACCCTACTCCAAAACTCTAGTGCTGTCAGGATGGCTGTGAAGCTGAATTCATTCTGATTTTGGACATTTGTAGCTACGGCACTTTGTTCACAATATACGGTCCAGAGCTGAGCAAAGATAAACGCGTGGAAGAGGGAACACATGTGCAGCACGGAGGTCTGAGGAGGAACCAGAGGAAGAGCCGTTACCTCCTAGTGGGCGGGCTGCTCCACGGAGCCCTCCCCGCATGGCTTTGGCCTTCCAAGGCGCACAGCCAGAGCACAGCCAATTCAAGGATGAGAGGCTGAAGGAGTGAGCTCCAGGTTACAAACCCATGATCCATCACCTTGAAACAAACTGCTCTCTGCTTGGTCAGTGGGAATGTGCTCAGAGAACAAAGCATCTTTTCAGAGAGAAGACACCTTAGTTTGTAGAATAAATCTACACCCGTCCCCCCTTTGCCCTTTAACAAAACTGACGTTCCCATCCCTAAGCTAGATTAGGAAGAGTAATCCTTCTACCATTTTAGGGTGTTTCCTCATCTGCAACATGGGATAACAGTACCCTCCTCAAAGAGGTGCAGTGAGGAATAAATGAGGCGGGATCTATGAACACACTGCCCCGTACTTGACAGTCATACTATTAGGAGCAGGAATAGCAGCGGCGGCAGCAGAGACAGTATTCCCACTGGTGGGAAGCGCTGGTTGAATGAGCACCTACAATCCCCAGGCACTGTGCTAGATGTTTCTCATAGATCAGCTCCGTAATTCTCAAACCATCCCCTCATCTGCTTTACAGAGAAAAACCAGAGCTCAGAGAGGTGAAGTAACTTTCTCAAGGTCACAAAATTACAAAGCACCGTCGTTAAGAAGTAAACACAGATCTGCGCTGAAATATTAGAAGCTGACTGCCTGACGTCTCCTGCAAACATCATGTGGGTCATTGAGATGGCTGCTCTGCTTTATCACAGAGTGCGCTTATCCTGGCCCACGCCACCATGGTCTCCCAGAATTTGCCTAAGCTCTCCGAAGGGGCCTTGGCTCTTCAGAGCTAATTAGTACCAATGTGTCTAGTTTGCTTATAGAGGCTCATGATCGATGCCTGCCTTGGGTTTACTTTATCCCCTGGAGCACATCATCTGTCTCTACAATTTACAAAGTTCCTCTGCACAGGTGATTCTGATGTGTACTTAAGTGAGTCCCCAACTGGCCGCCTTATTTTTACTTTGTATATTCATATATCCCTAGAGATTTGAGTTGAAAAGATAGTGCATGAAGAATTAGGTAGAGCATAAATTTTCCTCCACTTCACATCTGGTCCTAAAAACTGCTCACAGAGTTTTTATTATATTCCTAGCCTCTTAGTCCTGTTCATTATTTTGAGACAGAAATGCCTAGGAAGCTAACTCTTGCTTGCCTCCATAATTTATCTTCATAAAAGTAAACTGAAAAACAATTTAGGGGGAAGAAAAGATAGTCTGGGAATTTAAACAACTTTAAATAAGGCATTAGCACAAAGTTTTGCTTTCCTAATATCCACAGGAGGCCTGTGATAAGATGCATTTTCTTCTCAGAAGAAACGTAATTGGCTGATAAGGGTTTCCATTAGCAATTTCAATGCACATGGTCTTAATCTTGCAGAAATCACTTACCTTTGATTGCTCTGGAAATCCAATGAGAATAACAATAAGATGGTCTGCAATATGAGACCCCGCATCCAGCGGTATGGGCAGGCAGGGGGAGGGGGCATTTGGACACACTGCGTTGTGAGTGAGGGACCCCAGGAGGAGCCAGGACAACAGACGGATGTGGGAGACACACTCGATGAATTCTTTAGGTCTGTTAGAGAAGAAGGAAGTGTTAAGGTGTTTTATGTTCTTTGTTTCGTTCGGGTGCTCAACAAATCCTTATAGGTGGATTAAAAGTGTAGTCTTGCAGGCAGTTACATAAAATAAAACACCAAGGTGTCAGAGTGCCAACAAAACGCTGTATGTGGGTTGTGTTTTTGTTTGTTTGTTTGTGTCCCGCTCTAATCCTGGATCTAAGCCTCTTGAGCAAAGGGCAGCCTTTGGTGACACAGGATTAAATTCCATTCTCCCATGAACCTACTGCCTTTCTGACTAGTTTCTCTTTCTAAACCCTCTATTTTTCTCTCCTTAGAAAGTCTGACATCACTACAGGGGAGGGAATAAAGGAGAAGGTATAACACACAGCCACCCGTTTTCCTGCCCTCCAATCATTTTCTCCTCCTGCCCTCCTCACCCCCACTCCAAACCTTTCCTCCAGCCAGGAAGTCAGCCACGCAAAACGGCAGGCTTGAGCCTGCTCTGAGTCCCCAAATAAACCACCCATGGGACCTCCTTTCCTAGCCTTCCTCAGAGGCAGGACCAGGGGCTCCCTCCTCCCTGCACTCTATCTCATCTCCGCTATACATTTCATTCCAGCTACAACCCAAGCCCATTGAAGACAGAAGCTATGTAAGTGCTCAATAAATACCTATGGATTTATTTAATGAGTTGAAATTAAGAGCTAAAGTGGTAAAGCTCCAAGTTTTCACCATCCCTCAGGATGACTGAGGTTTTCGTGTGAGGGCAAGTTTCTATTACTGGCAGCATGTCATGAGGCGCTCAAGCTCAAAAATGCTACCAGGTCAGCCAGTAAGTACAGGGATGGGTCTCAGTTCCCATCTTCCCAGCCAATCCTACTCCACTCCCATAAACCTTCAGTGAATATACTTTTTCTCACTGAGCCCCAGGGAGCTCAGAGTGCTTCCTGCCTTATCTACCCTCATGGCTGGAATAATAAGGGTCTTACCCCTGTTGCATCGCAGAAGGGGGGTGATAGAGCCAAGGCAGGTAGCGAATCACAGCTTTGTTATCTCTGTGGTTGCCCCGGGAGATTTCCATGGCTGCGATCTGAGCCAGCCCGACTTTGAGATGTCCACCAAAGGTATCTTCATGCAGAGGCTGGGAACATGTCTTCATGTGGTTCTACAAAACCAAATGGTGTTTTGTGACTTTGGCAGAGTACCTGGAGACATTCCAGGCCACTCCTTAAAATGAGCAGGTTGTCATTTCCACACCTTCTATCGCCACTCCCAAGCATACAACCCACTGAAAAGTAAATTGCTTCCCACTGCTCTTAGGATAAAGGAAAAAAAAATTCTTCTGCCCAAGCTAAAAAGCCTGGAATGACCTCGCTACTGCAGAGCTGTGCATCTTACTCCCTCATCCTTGGGCTGCCGCTACAGCGGTTCCCTCCTGTTACTGCCCTGCACTCATGCTGTTCCTGCTGCCTGAAATACTATTCCTGTCTCTCTTCACCCAATTAATCGCTCGCTATTCATTGTTTGGATTTTAGCTGAAGTGTCTCCTCCTCCAGGGAGCTTTACTTGACTTCCTTTCTGGCTAAGTCATATCATCCTATTAGAAGCTCTCATGCTGCTGACTACCCCTTCTTCATAGCAATTGTGAAAGTCACAATTTTACTTCAGTTTGTATAAAATTTTCATTAAAGTTGGCCTCCACTACCAGACTATAAATTACATGAGGGCAGCTACTGTGTTTGTTTTTTTCATCATTGCATCCTAAATGCTTAGAACATTATAGATGCTCAATACATATTTGTTGAATTAATTTAGAAAACATGTCTTTGCTCAGTGTGGCTTAGTGAATGGAAAGAAGATGAAACTGTGAGTTGAGACCTAGGTTTGAGACCCATTCTGTCTTAATTAGTTGCATGGCCTTAGATAAGCCACTTGCCACTTGCCCTTTCTCATCTGTTTGCCAATACTATGGAAAATCGGAGAAGTGGAGTATGTCTGTAGTCTCCAACCTTTCGATCATCATGGATTCTTATTATTCTTCTTCTCTGTATTTTGAAAGTGGCTATATGAAACAAGCTAAAAATGTTTAGGTAACAATTGTTCCCTCTTCTTTGTAGATCAAAGTCATTTAAGTGTAGGCAACCAGATTCGGCAATTAGTGACCAGTGGGCAATCAAAAGCGAGGGGAGCTTCCTTGGAATGACTGCATTTGGACAGTGTGAGGAATCATCCCTTTAAATTTTGATTCTACTTTCCACTGGAATGTGCAAATCTATTGCTGTCCCAAGAAACACTTAGATCATCTGAGCAGTCTGGCCACTGTGTTGGGTGAGGAAGGGACCATATTTTTAGCTGATGGACTTCTGGCATGACTAGATCCTGTTTAACAAAAAAGAATCATTTGATGCCAGATTGCAATCTGGCTGCTTGTTGGGCCATGTTTAGATTCCCTTCTGCCCTGTGTCTAGGGCCTACCTCAAATCTCTCAAACTATCAATCTTTTAGTCCACTCATGGCAGGGAACTTGACTTGCATCAGCAATTCGTTCCACCCTGCAAAACCATCAATAAACTCAACAAATTCACTGGGATTTTGCCCACTTGCAAATTAAAGTTTGTTCTACCCCTTGTCTTTAATTATTTTCTTGAAGAAGATAGGTTCAATGCAGATAAAAACCATAAACTGCTTACATTCGCATAATGTGTTATAGCTTACAAAATCTCTTCATACGCATTATTTAACATCAAACCTTGTAACAGTCAGCAAAGGCAGGTATCATTGGATTTGTTTTGCAAATTAGGAAACTGAGGCTTAGGGAGTTAAATGAGGCTTTGTGGCCTAGTGCAAAGCTAATGGTTTGGGAGTCACTATAGTCTTAGGTCAACCCTGACTCCACCACTTAGTAGTGTGACCTTGGGCAAATTACTGTACCACCTCGGGCCTCGGTTTCAACATTTGTAAAATGGGGATAACACCTTAATAGGGGCATTGTGAGAACTGAAAAAGTGGCAAAAGTGCACATAGCCAATGCCATGTAAATATCCTTTCCTTTCACCTTTCCCTCTTTGCAGAGGTGGGACTCCGTTCTTCAGGCTCCCCAGACGTGGGCTCATCCAGGTAACAGTGAAGTCCCATTTGGTCTGCTTAAGTCTCTCCAACTGTCTCTGCTTTGTTAACCTAAGAGATGGGCAGTGGAAGCGCTCTTACCTTGAGCTTGGTTAGCGTGTGCATGTCTGCCATGAAATCCAGCACCTCGCTGATGGACTGCCGCACGCACTCCATGGCCGCGGTCCCGCACTGAAACACAAGGACACCGCCGGGGTGCGCTCTGAGTCACGGCCTTCCTCTCTGCCCTGACTGCCGCGACTGTCTCGCTCTGTTTCACGCTGTTTGCTAATGAGTTGTTTCATTTTCTGGATTTCTGACTCACTCTATTACTCTCAGCACAGTCTGTGATTGTCTGCCCGGCGTTGGGACAAAAATTGATAAAAGGTTTGTGGTGGAGAGCAAAGAAATGACCTACGGGAGACAAGGTGGGCATGCTTTTTTCTTCTGGTTTCTAACTGGTTTCTGTTTGTTTTTCAAGTGGTTGGTATACAAAGATTTAGCCTATGTAAAGCCACTAGTAGCAGTCTTTGTGATATGAGTCACACTAAAACTACAGCAACACTTTATCACTCTAGGGAGTCTTAGATACACATCAAATACGTGACACCAAATTCCGCCACCAGAATCCTGGCTTTCTCTATTAAAAACAAAAGTATATAAGCAAATATTGTGTTTGCTGGAAGAGTCAAGAATTTTTATATTCAAGTCAAGCCACTTACAACTTAACTCATATATGGCAGGTACACTACAAAGTAGATAAATGTAATTACTGTTGTGTTCTTCCTAGAGGTAAGTAAATAAACAAAACGGTTATCTTCCCCAGGCACTAGTAGCATGTTTGTGAGGATTTAAGGGAAAAAAAAGAAAGGATACTTGTGCTTCAAGTTACAAAGTGGCACAAGCCTGCTCTCTCGGGGCCCTGCAGTGGCACGAGCCTGCTCTCTCGGGGCCCTGCAGTGGCACGAGCCTGCTCTCTCGGGGCCCTGCAGTGAATGTGGGTTATAAGCAGAGGAAAGGAAAGTGGGCAGACTGCTCATCAAAGCTGTAGGAGGGAACCCACCCATCAGTGGGGGTTTAATGTGGGTCAAAAGCAGGACGTCTTGGAAGCCGTCTGAATACTATGCGAAGGCCTTCCTTAGCTTTCTTTAGGAAAATCTGGAACATTAGATGCTTAACACGCTCACCCAGTCAGAAATTATTTTCCCATATTCATGTATATCTGCACAGTCCTGAACTATATCACCTTCTCTCTCTTCTAGGACGTCACGCCTGTCAGGTCCCCTGACAGGGTAACAAACAGTAGAATGAGGTCACTGGCAGTTCTGTCAGAGCGTTTGCCAAGCATTTCATACATACTAAGGTTTCCTTCTAATTTAAATCAAGTGAAGGAATTATAAAAGTGTGTTGTGCCCCTGCTTTTGGAATATTAATCCTTTAATGCAAGAAAGGATTTCCACCCAATTTATTCCATTTTCTCTGACCTTTCACATGTCATACAAATAGGAGCACATACTCTGCTCTTGCACTTCTTGAAAGGGATTTGTTTCTTTTGCTGGCAATATTTTGTACCGTTTCAAGTAGGCAAATATCACAGAAAATAATTACCAGGAATATTATTTAATATTTGTCTTTTAAGTTTAAATTGCAAAAAAAGTGAGAGCAAAGAATTTACTATTACTCAGTTATGTTTGCTCTAGAGACCAGCAACTACATCTAATAAAAGTCTTAAAATATACTTTATAATAATGAAAACCTTAGTGAGCCATATACCCTTATAAAACAAAGTATATCATTTCCAGTTCCCCCTTTTTTACTCTGCAAAACATAAGTATAACCTTAGGCATGTTATTAAAAAACATAAAGAGCTGGGCTGGGCATGGTTCAGCGGCTGAGCATCGACCTGGGATCCAGGAGATCGCAGTTCAATTCCCAGTCAGGGTACATGCCTGGGTTGCAGGCTCGATCCCCAGTCGGGGGCATGCAGGAGGCAGCCGATCAATGACTCTCTCATCACTGATGTTTCTCTCTCTCTCCCTCTCCCTTCCTCTCTCTGAAATCAATAAAGATATATTTTTAAAAAACAACAACCATAAAGACTCTAAAGAGTCATGCTCCACTTGTTTCAGAAGGCCTTTAGTTATTCCAATAGGAAAGCTACTGATAAAGGCATTGAAAACATACTCTAACCCAAAAACATGAATTGAAATGAATCATATCCAATTCCTCCTCAAAACTTATGTCTGATTTTAAAGTTACATTGCTTAAATAATAAAAGCAACATGTGCAATGAAGAAAACTTGGAAAATACGAATTAGTAAAAATAAAAATAAAAATCACCATAACCCTAGTTCCTGTCCTTCGCCTGTGAGACAGGCACTGTTAATACTTCCTTCCAAGTTCTTTTGAATGTATATAACACACACATACATAATTTTTATAAGACTGAGATTTTTTTCTAACCTGTTTTTATATTAAATGCATCATATACATTTTCCAGTTAATTAAATATTCTTTGAAAACTTGACTTGGTAGTCACATAATAATGCATCTTATAGATACACCTTATTTTACTTAAACAAAATCCTAACATTGGACATTAATTTTATTTCCATATATTTGCTATTTCAAATGCTGCTTTAATAAACATACTTGTGTAAATTCCTTATGTGCACACTAGTTATTTCCTGGAACATATGCGCAGAAGTACACGGTGCTTCATTTTCCACTACTACTGGGAGATTATACGAATGCTTGTTTCACTTCATCATGAATGAGTTCATTCATTAAGAAAAACCCGCTGATTTGCTAGCTGACTTTAATTTTTATTTTTAATGTTTTTGTATTTTATATTAATTTACAATCCACTGATGGCTAGTGAGGGTAAAAGGTATATTTTGAATGGCTTATTGGTCATTGGAAAGGGTTCTATATTTGGTTCCTACATCTGTTTTTGTTTTTCTGTTGTTATTGGAATGTTTGTCTTACTTGTCGATTTCAATAAACCTTTGCTGTATTAAGGATAATATTTTTAAGCTATCACATAAGCAGCAAATACTGAGTCTTAAAGAACTGAACAGTAGCTAAACCAGTGAGTGTGCAGCAGAGACCGGCTAGCTACTCACAGGAGCACTGCTTCCCTGGCATGAGACTAGACCCCATTTCCCACCCTCCCTTGCAGTTAGGTGAGGCCATGTGGCTGAGTCCTAGCCAGGGGGATCTAAGTAGAAAAAATACACAACCCGTTTAGACTTGGCGCATGAAAACCTTCCACGCACCATGTTCTCTTCTCTTTTCCCACCATCAGCTGATTATAGAGGACTGCACAGCACAGAAGGAACTTGATCCCTAAGTGTCCATATGGAAGCCCTCCTCCCTCTACTAATCAAGGTACCCATTTTAGCTTCACAGGAGCAAACGATAAACTTTCCGTGTGCTAAGTCGCTGAGCACTGGCATTTTATCTCATAGCATTACCCTAATTACTATTAAGAACTCTTAAAAAAGCAGTGTCTAGTAATCCTACTCCCAGAAATTGATTATAAAAATACAGTCTACAATACAGACAAAGGTTTAAGCACAAAGATGTTTATCACATATTACAACTGATGTTACAACTGCAGAGTATTGAAAATAACTAAAATATCCAAAAAGAATTAACGCTTATTAATATTATTTTAGTAGTTATTGTTTACTCGGTACTTACTACATGCCTGGCACCACGCTGATATGTTTTTCATGCATTTTTTTATTCAATCTTCAACCTAGACATTGGGCCTGTCACATCCCATTCTACAGATAATACAAATCAAAGAATCACAGGTTGCTCCTGCCTGTGTGGCCCAGTTGGCTGAGCGCTGTCCCATGCACCAGCGAAGGGTCACCAGTTCAGTTCCTGGTCAGGGGGCATAGGGGAGGCAACTGAAAGATGCTTCTTTCTCACATAGATGTTTCTCTCTCACACAGATGTTTCTCTTTCTCTCTCTCCCCCTCCCCCAAACCCCTTCCTCTCTCTCTAAAATCAATAAAAACATATTAAAAATAAAAAAGAATCACAGGTCAACTGACTTTCCTGATCACACAGCTAGTAAATGGCAGACCTCAGTCTCTGCTGTGACTCTAGTCCTTACACTTTTAACCACTATTCTATGGTACATTCCCATGAGGTAATATTCTGCAGCCATTAAACTTTGGGGAAAATGCTTATGACGTGTGAACCAAAGTGGCACTTATATTACGGTTTCAACTGTGTTCAAACAAATACATGGAAAAAGAGAAAGAAAACACATTAATATGTTAGCAGTAAAATTACCTATTGAATGATTATTTTTTCCTCTCTCTAAATTTCTACAAATAAAAAAATAAACAGTAGTTCTAAAAAAATGTTTAATGTTGTGGGTAAAATTGGTGTACTTCTAAATGTAAATTAATAAAATCTTTTTGGAAAACAATATGAAAATATATAACATTAATATATTCCTACTCTTTAAGGAATTAATCCCAATGATATAATTCAAAATAAAGATGAAGGTAATCTTTGTATTATATATAACATATATAACAAATATATGTATTAGCAAAGAAACTAGAAAGTATATAAATTTCTGACAATATGGGAATAAGCTGATTAGGATACTAAATAGATCAAAATATGGGAAATATTATAAACAATACAGTTCTCGTTATAAGGCAGAGGAATTATAGATGATCCTTTTCTTTATTAAATTTTTTTCTACTGAAAATTTAAATAATTGTTTTCAGTGAACAACATCTCTAAAGTTTCTGATTTTGTCGTAGTAAACTTGCTATGGTTAAGCAATTCTGGTAACATATTTTACCAAATAGTTCACTAGCTGACAATGGAAATTGTTTAACTTTCAGAGAAAATATTATAAAGGAAAACATGGCATTACAATGCTTATTTCTTTCTGGAAGTAGTTCAATCAAATTGCTTACGGGGAGCCAGTGTAGGAAAATTGATTCTGGAAAAATAGAACTTTAATCAAATCTATTCTCTCTCTCTCTCTCTTTTTTTTTTTAATCCTGACCCGAGGATATATTTTTATTGATTTGAGAGAGAGAGAGGAAGGGAGAGGGAGAGAAAGATCGATCAGTTGCCTCCCATATGCACCCCGACCGGGGACCAAACCCACACTCTAGGTATGTGCCCTGACCAGAAATCAACCCCGCAACGTTTCTGCTGTATGGGACGACACTCCAACCAACTGAGCCACCCAGCAGGGCCAAGTCTATTCTTTATGTCTGGTAATTCTTTTCTCACCTTAACTAGCTGCTTCAATTTTATTCATGTTTCCTGGAATTAAATGTATCCAAGGGCTGGTGTTAGTTTAATTTTTCACTAGTGCTCTTTTTAAAAAGATGCTAATATGTTTTCAATTTTAGTGTATAGTCTATCAAAGTGAACCAAGACACAGGTCAAAAATACCTCTTTGCTAAACGAGGAAATGAGAAAACATAAAATGCAGACAATTAATTCAGTCCGTACTTACTCCAGGTACAGAGGCGATCATCTGCTTGCTCAGGATTGTCGACTCAGCTAGTTTGGTTCCAGCATCTGCACAAATAAACTAATAAGAAATTGAAAGGATAATTATTTTTAAGAGCATTTGGACAGTAATTTGGACAGTAATAAGTAGTTTATAATTTTATTAACTTGGCTTAAATTCATTAGTGTTTGCTTTCGTGACAATCTGCCCTGGATTTATGGTACTTGCTAATCATGACAGTTGATTTCTATGAGAAATTCACAATCACAGCACATAACACAGATTCTTACTTTACCCAGACAGCTAAATGACACTGGAAACATGCGTTCAGTCAAGGAAGAAAAGATGTCAGCATTGTCAGATTCATTCTGAAGTTATTCTATTTATTTTCAGCACTTCCTGACAGTTACTGAATTTTCATAGATTCTTCCAGGCTTCTATCATTATATCATACATTTAGAATGAAAACAGAAAAACGATTAACCGCAGAGTGAGTATTCTAGCTGTTGCTTCCCCTCTGTATCTGGCCTTCCTTCTCCCACTTCATTCACGCCTGTCCTCTGTGCTGATAATGAGCCCCGCTCCTGCTCTGTGTCCCCACAGGACTTTTCACATACTTCCATTGTAACAGTCGTGACATTAGATTGCAATGACCTATGAGTCTATTTCATAACCTGCTCCGAGCTCTTCGAGAGCACAGACTCAAGGCACCTCACCCCCAGCACTAGGTTCATGCCCGACATCTCAGAGGGGCTCAGTAAAAGTTTGTGAAATGAACTGATTAATCAATTATGTCTTGAGATCATGAGGATGGATTTGCCAGATTATAATTTAATTTCCTTCTTTACAGATTTTTACAGGTGTTTCCCACTAAATGCAACACCCAAATATTTATTAATGGTTTTAGGGGAAAAGTTAAACATAAAGTCTGTATGTAGGGTTTGCTATAAGCAATTATTTCCTGGTCAATCTCTCTCTCCTGGCTTCTGCCCAGTAGCCCCAATCACTTTGGAATCCAAAGTACTGCTATGCAGGGTCCAGAGGCTTGGAACAAAGCTTTGACGCTGACAGCCCCTCCTTCTAATTCATGTCACTCTCATGCCTAAAGAGCACAGAAAAGTTAGGGAGGTCAAGACAATGAGATGAGTTCAGCAAGGCAGGCTCAGACCCTGCCAAACTGGGGAGAGTAATATGGGTTAGGGTGGTAGAAAAAAATCTCAAGGAGGCCTGCCGAGGAACAGAAACCAGCATATTACAGACTAATCAGGAGTTACAATCAAAGCATTATTAATAGGCAGCAGGTTTTCGCTAAGAAGGAGAAGCTATAAGCCAAAGGCCTTCTAAGGTCAAGAAGTCCTCAGAGTTCTTGTTCAAGGCCACAAGCTGGTCTTCATGTGTGTTCCTCCATGAAAAGTGTTTCAGTACAGGTAACCGAGCAGGCATGAGAAGACAGCAAACGGAACTCCGAAAGCCGCGTGGCAGGAGCGAGCACACATCTCCACGCTCACATTCTGTCATCTGCACTTGTTTCAAATACAGTTACAGAAAACTGAAGAATCTATTTGCCGTTAATTCTGAATCTGGCAAAGAAAGTGCCGGCTAGCAACATCCAGGGAATGCCTAAAATTTTCCATTATTTTATTCAAGAATGCTTATGTCTGCTCTTCTAATTTGGGTTTATTTCTAACATAAGGAAAACTAAATAAATCAGGATTTTTTTAAAAGTAAAGCCTATACCTTCGGCCAAAACCTGTAAGTAAAAAATCTGATAGAAGTACATGGTGAAAAGAAGGAACTCCCCAATTCCTAGCAGATAGTTTTCCTCATTTCAAAACTCTCTGAGTCTGCAATCTAAGACAAACTACTTATCACTAAGTTCTGAAACCTCTGCCAGGACACCAACATTTTAATTAATTTCTTTAAAACAGAAATGAGAGACTACAGCTAAGAGAGGCCAAGGGCAAGAGAGAACTGCATGGAAGTGTGAGGGAAGGGGAGCCCAGGCAGCAGGAGTGCCCCTAGGTGGTCTAGAGCCTTCAGCCCCCTAAAGAATGCCTGCACAGCCCACCTCTGCCCTTAGGGCAAGATAGGATTTGTGAAGAGAAACTTCAACCATCTCCGTCTCCCATTAGCAGGAGCCTCTCTCACCTACCATGCTCAGCAAAGGGGAAGGAGCAACATAATGTAAGTGTCAAGATATGAGGCTAAATTCAAATGTCTGATCTGTGATAACTCTTGGAAGCCAAAACTAATCAAAATCACCCTAAAAGCTATGGAGGTGCTGCAGAGAGTTGGTATATCAAAGGGTATAAAAGTGCATAAGCCCAAAACCATCTATTTACTTTTTATCAATGCATTTTAATCCAGTGCATTTTAACATAATATGTACAACTAAGTAAACTTTTCTGTCTTCATTTTATATAGCTGCTAACCAGGAAGTGAAAAACTCCATTAAAATTTTATAGAATTGCTCGTATAAATATAAAGATGTAACTAAAATCAGAGAGGGAAAGGATGACTGCCATACAAGGAAGAATTTTATATGCAGATAGAAATATGCACTCCCGCACGAATACAAAAGAATGCAGAAGAAATGCAATATCCATTATGTGTCATTACTAAATTCATTATTGAAATGAGACTCAAAATAGTATCTCCACCTCTCATCCTAAAGAGCGATCAGACTGTAAGTAACTCAACCAATATTAATAATCCCACATCCATAGCACCTGTGAGTCAAAAAGAGCAGCGGTGCCCCTGCCGTTTCATTGTCCTCCAGCCCACAACTAACCGATCTTTAAAAGAAAACCTGCCACCCACACGGTTTCTCACACTTGAATGTGCAGGTGTATCCCACACAGTGGGAGTGCTCCGTGCAAATCAGCAAAATGTCTACTCTTGACATGTAATAGGAGCCGAGGATGTTCTTTTGGATTTGAGCATTTCTATAGCCTTTGTAGCTGTTAATGGGTTATCACTCTATTAGGAAAACTGCTTTAATCCATCTTGAGAACACTTACAATAACATCTAACACATAAAGCATCTGCAGCAGACCAGCAGAAGAGAAAACGCTGTAAGTGAAAGCAAAACTGTCAATAGATCGGAATTAAAACAATCAGATAGAGCCTCGGTCCAAAGTGCAGAAGAACCACGCCCTGATGATTGACAGGGATTAGATTCTGAAGGATACATATCTTTTTTCTATTTTGAAAATTCTTCCCTATCTCCATGCTTTTTTTCTTTAAAAAAAAAATCCACTTGAATATCTAAGGCCACCTGACTATACGTAAGTAAAAACAGTAGGAGTCATGGCTGGACAACCACTATAGCCAGTGGGAGGTTTCCCGTGATCTCAGCCTCCAAGGAAGAAATTCTAGGCATTTAAAAACAGATTGGCACCTACCACTGCCTTGAAGTGTTCAGAGCTTTGTGGCCCCACATTCCTTGGGCAAGTGTTTCACTGTTTTTAAGGGGACGCTTACAGACAGAGTATGTGGTAAACAACAAGGGCATGGTCTGTCTATGAGAATGTAAACAGCTCCATCTCTATGAGCTTATCTAAGTTATTAATTCAAGAGGTAGAGGACACACCCGACTGCTTTCCTGGAGGGTGAAAGAAAGAAGGGCAAATCCAAGGTTTAAAAAATTGACTCTCTTCTCTCTAACGGGGCCAGTGTCATTTATGATGGCTCATCAGGGGGGTTTTTCCTTCCAAATGTTTCTTTCTTTTCTGTTTTCAAGTTGCATTTTCAGTTAAACAAAGCCACCCCACTGCCTTCAGATGGTGGTCACTGACATCTATAAAGGAAGTCACTGTCTGCCTCAGACACAGTATCTGTCCATACTGGGAGCTAATCCTCCAGGAGCGAGGGCCTGGCATGCCCCATCGGTAAAGGGAAGAGCTTTCTCTGACTCCAGGCTAAACTCTCTGGCCTAAGAGAAACTACCAGAGAGCAGGTTATACCCTGTGCTATTCTCCAGGGAACACCTGGAGGACCCAGGCAGTCAAGGGCAAGAGAAAAAGTAACAGGAAAACCCACAGAAAGATGGACTATTCATGAAGAGAGGCAAGTGGCTTCTTCATCCCATGAGTGGTCCCACATAGAACTCCTCTCCACCAGTTAGCCAGAAATCACAGGGTAGACATGGGAACTTTTAAGTATGCCTCCTTTTTATTTCTCTCAGTAATTAAAACTGTTTATTCTAAAAGCTTATAGAACAAACAAAGATGTACTACTTCAAAACGGCAAGATGCTTAACCTGCTTTGTTGGAGGTGGAAACATTCATAAAGTTGTTCCTCATGGGCACGACCTCAAAATGTCTCCAAAACACCTTTCCAACCTAAATAATTTTACAACTTGATGTTTTAAATTTAATGATTCAAGGACAAATACACATTTGTTTCAAAAAGATGAAAATGAAATTCATTGACATGGCATATGAGAATCCAAAAAACACACTCAGAAGAATCTACTTTTTTGCCTTCTTTCTTCCTGAAACAAATCTGTTTTTGTTATTTATTTACCTCACTGTGACGCATAATCACTGTTTTCATGGTTTCCTTAAGTGCTGGGCTATTGAAACAGTCAGTGTTGGTCTGCTGTCTTGTGGCAAGTTCCTATTATGGTTGACTCATGTACTTCATAGGAAACCAGCCCTCGGCTGCAGTCACGGCGTCAGGGGCTAGACCCCAAGAAGATCCGCCTCGCAGATCAGCTCTGCTCAAGGCTGGGGGCAATTAACAGAACGCTCCCTGATGCCCACGGGAAAGCACCTTCAGGGCCTGAAACCTAGGCTATTTTGAGGTGGCAGGTCACCAACCAAAACACTATCAGAAGCAAGTGACTTGAGTGTGAGTAGGAGGGGCTGGCCCATGGCAACCCACCGGAAGAGGGTGAATACCTGCCTGACCTCGGGAACACAGGTATTTCCAGGCTGTGGTTTTGCTTCTACCCTCCTCTTGGGCTGTCTAACATCTTGGTTCAATGGGAGCCACTTCATTCTGACCACATCATGTCTCACACCCACTGCTGTCATTTTCCAGCAATCGCTGCTCTCACAGAGCTTCAATGTGACCAAAAAAAGCTCTTCAAAGGCAACTGAAGACGATTCTTCAGTGAAAGTACACCAACTTTTTATTAAATCTCAAGGCTTTGTGGAAAAACTCAATTGTGGTCCTAAGGACCAGTAGTATATAGTAGTGAAGGAAGGGGCCCAAGTAGTGGCTATTAGCTGGTAAATGACAGGTGTCCCTCCTCCTCTTCTCCTGGATAAACACCTCAATTTCTGTGCACCCTTCAAGGTACACACAGTCCCTTTTCTACACCACTTCCCTACTCAGTGCACGCCTCTGCCACTGTGCCCATTACACTACGGTGGGAATTTTTGTTTACATGTCAGCTTCACCTACCAGGTAATACAGCCTGGAGGAAGGGGCCATGGCTTGCTCATCTCTGCTTCCCCAGCGCCTGGGCCAGGTCAGGGGGCACAATGGCTTAAGGGGCCTTCCTCCAACGCCCCGGCTGAGCGGGTCACTCCTCCTCTACAGGACCTTACACGCTGCATAATGGTTGGCACATTACTGGCACAGGACCCATGCCTCTACATCTCTGCATTACCAGACCCCAGCCCAAAACAGGCGGTCAGGGAACATCTGTCATGGGAAATACCGCTGAGGAGTCAAATGCGGCCAGATAATGGAAGACCTCGGTCGTTCAGGCACTAGGAAGTCACTGCAGGTTTTCAATGCAGGGTGTGATCTGATAAAAAACAGAGGTTTAGCAAAATTCATTTAGGCAGCCATAAACCAGAAGACTGGATCGGTCTGGAGAGATGAAGGCAGTACCAAAAGCTCAGAGCTGTTACGGTCATCTGGGCGGGGAATGGAAAACCTGACGAGGCTGTGCTCCACAACGAACAGACCCTGTGGTCGGGTGCTGACTCTCCTTACGCCAGCTGCGTGATCTTGGGCAAGTCACTGAACCCCCCAGAGCCTCAGTCTCCTTATCTACGATACAGAACCAAGAACTCCAATGGCAGTAAGGTAAAGTGAGGGGAATATGTAAAGCACCCACCGTACTGCCTGGCACATAACAGGTGCAGAAATATTTGATTTATGCATATGCCCCATACCTTCCTTAATTTTTCCAAACATAAGTGAATCTCATGAAGTATTACAAACAAGGCATCAGCCTACCTGGACAAGCAGGAGCAGGTTTGTATCTGGTAAAGGAGATTTCAGCTTCAGGGCCTGCAGGAGTTCTAGGACAACACTGCGAGACAAGTACAATTTATCCCGCTCCTAAAGAAAACAAAAGAGAAGGTGAGCAATTTCTACGAATTCAATTAGAATAGATCTATGCCAAAAGAGCTTCCAAAAGAGTCGCAGGTCAGAAATAAAAAACAGTATTTTAAAATGCATAATGAGGCCCGGCCGGGCGTGGCTAAGCGGTTGAGCATCGACCTAGGATCCAGGAGATCGGGGTTCGATTCCCAATCAGGGCACATGCCCAGGTTGCAGGCTGGGCAGCGGATCGATGACTCTCTCATCATTGATGTTTCTCTCTCTCTCTCTCCCTCTCCCTTCCTCTCTCTGAAATCAATAAAGATATGTTTGGTTTTAAAAAATAATAATAATAAATAAAATAAAAATAAAATGCATAATGAGTTGTCCTTAATAAATAAAATTAACAGAACAAAGGAAAAGTTTTGAAAAGGCATTTGTGTGTCATGAGTTTACTACAGCAATAACAACAGATCATTTAACGGGTAAGAAGACAGGCCTGCTCTTCAACACGGAAACCACAGGATTTGGTTCTTACTCACAGGGAATGACACAAGTTCCCAGAACTGCAAAAATTCAACAAATCTAAAAGCTTTTTTTTTTTAATAGAAAATAATTTAGAGGGAAACATGTACACCTGCTTAAAGGATCTCATATTCTCTCTAAGGAACTTACTTTTTAAATGGACAATTTTAAGCATAAAGTAAAATAGATGGAATATATTATGTATCATGTCAAATTTTAACATTTTGCTTTGATTTTACATTTTTTTAAATAATAAATCAAACACCACAGAAACTGTCGAAGCTACCTATGTAGCGCTCTCTGTTCTTTCTCCCTTCCTTAAAGTAGCTGCTATTTTGAGTCTGGTTGTCCCTTCAGTGCACAGGGTGATGCCCAACCAACTGAGCCACAGGGACCAGGGTCACTACATTATATTTTTGAAGTTAGCCCTATTGATACACATAGCTCTGGTTCTTTCAGCTAAATGGATTAATAATATGTTACATATGAACATACCAAAATATATCGATCTGTCCTCCTATTAATGGAACACTAGGTTGTTTTCAATTTTGTAAGCCTTTTTTCATTGTCAACTATAACATACATGCAGAAAAGTACATAAAACATAAGTGTACAGATAAAGGGATTAGTATCAGCACCAGATCCAGCAACAGCACACTGTGAGCATCTTAGAAGCCCCCTGTGTATCTTTTCTTGACCATAATCAAGTACCTAGAGACCCTGTTGGTTTGTATCCACTGTCTTTTCTTTCTACTCATTAGTGCTCATGCTGTCTTGACTCCTCATCTGCCTGGTTATCTTTGCATGCTGGATGCTTTATTAAAAATTATTCATAGCCTTGGCCAGTGTGGCTCAGTTGGTTGGGCCTTGTCCTGTGCACTGAAAGATTGCCAGTTTGATTCCTGGTTGAGGTACATGCGGGGGTTGTGGGCTCGATCCCCAGGAGGGGGGCATGAGGGAGGCAAGCTGATCGATGTTATGCTTTCATGTTGATGTTTCCCTCTCCCTTCCTCTCTCTCTAAAAATCAATAAATTATTGTTTAAAAAAATTTTTTTTCATAAAAATTATTTGAGAACTGAAATGTTGTCGGAGCTCCAGTCGCGCAATCGGTTAGCACGCGGTACTTAATGTGAAATGTTGTCTTCCTCCAAAGAGCTTTCTGTTTGTTTCTGCCAGGTACTGGAGGCACCAGAGGTCCAGTGTTGCCTTAATAAACATACAAGCCTTGTACTTTCTTACCTCTAGCAAGCAAAGAACTTGACATGCAGCTGCGTCCGCATGAGGGCATATCATTACTTTGTGGTTCTGACCAAAAGTGTCTGTGTGGGTGGGTGTATTAGAGTTACCACTCTTGGTAGATCCTGGGTTGTGACTTTTGTTCCCCTACCCTGAATCTTCCAGAATTGGAGCTCAGTTGGTCACATCTTCCAGATAGGCAACACCCCCAGGGCAAAAATGCCTTCAGTGCTAGGCTCACATCTCTACATTTCTGTGCTCTCCCAGGTCTTAGCCTGGTAATTCTCCTATATCTGATTAGCATTTTAATGCTTTTTAAAAGTTTTCAGAAAATATTCTGTTCACTTTTTTTTTAACTTTTTAAGTTAAATGGGAGGATAGGTTCAGATTATCTAGTCCATCATTATCAGAGAAAAGTCTAGGATTTTTATTGAAATTATATTAAATTTATAGGTTATTTTGTGAGAATTAGCTTCTTTATCATGCTGGGTCCTCATCGATGAACATGAGCTCTGTGTCTATTCATTAAATGTTGTTTAATAACATTTTCTGGTTACCTCCATAAAGTTCCTGCACATTTTATTAGATTTATTTCTGTTGCCACAATCAATGGTATTTTAAAGTACCTTTTATAATCATCTTAGCTGAAGGTGAAGGTGGATGATTTCTGAGTATTCATTTGTACCTGGCACCCTTGCTGAACTTTCTTACACAAGCTACAAAATGGTGTCTATAGAGAGATTCTCTTTGGTCCATTTATAGTGACATGTCTATGAAAAGTGAAAGCTTTATTTTCCTTTCCGATCCTCATATGTTTAATTTCTTCCTCCTGTCTTATAGAACTTAGGAGGACATCCAGGACCAGAGTGAACAGAAACAGGGATAAAGGGCATCCTTGTCTTACTTGCGATTTTAAGGGTACTACTGCTGGCACTTCACCGTTAAGTATAATGTTTCCTAGGGGTTTCTGGTTAACAACCTTTGTCAAGTTAAAGAAGCTCCTTCTATTCCTAGTCTGACAAGAATTATCATAAATGGATGTTACATTAGAAAGAGTGCTTCTTTTATTATCTGTTGAGATAATGATAAAAGTTTTTCTCCATTAATCTGGTAACACGGTAACATAAATAGATGTTCTAATATTTAACCATTGTTACATTTCAAGAAAATCCTCACTGGGTCATGAGGCTTTAGTTTTAATGCATATTATTCCTTCAGAATTTTTACATCTCTGAAGTATAATTGGCCTATAATTTTTCTTGCCCCTATTGCCTTTGTCTGTTTGGTTTCAACAGTCTATTGGCCTCATAATATGTTGTAATACATCTTTTAGTACTTGTTTCAGTTAAAAATATATTAGGAAATTTCTAATTTTCCTAATAATTTAGGCTTCACTCTTAAATAATAGCTTAGCTGGTAGAGAATTCCAGATGAACAGTTATCTTTTTCTCATAATTTTAAAGACATTTTTTCCATTATCCTCTGGCTTACATTGTGCTGTTGATAAGTTTGTTGTCAGTCTATCTATAGAGTGTCTTTTCTCTTTGTTGCTCTTAAAAAAATCTTATCTGTCTTGGTTGTTCTGTCAAGTTGTATGTTACTCATGTACACTATGACATGTGCAGGTAAAATTTTAGTTTATTTGTAATACTTTTAGTGCTCATTGTGCTTCCTGAATCAAAGCATGAATGATTTTCATCAATTCTAGAATTGCTAAAAATCCCATTTTCCCACTCTGAAACACTTATTAAATACATGTTAGATCTTCTCTTTATCATCTTCATCTCTTTCTCTCTCTTTGCTGCATACTATGTAATTTCTTCAGTTCTATTTTCCATTTCACCAATTCCCTCTTTGGCTATGTCTAATTTGCTGTTTAATCTGTTTTTTTATGTTAGCGACTATTTAATTTCTAGACTTTCTCCTTTTTTTGAATCTTTCTGTGTGCTTTTTTGAGTAACTAGATCTCGTGTTTTTCTCTCTTCTTTTATATGCTTATCATTTAAAATATGTTTTTATAGTCTCTATCACATAGTTCTAATATCGGAAATCCTTAGAGGAAATAATCTTGCTATATGTTGACTCTGATAATCAAGCTCATGGTGGATTATTTCTTCATATGATTTATAATTTTAGATTGTGGCTCATGCTCATCAGAATTTTAATTATGGAAATCCTGAGAGGTCTGAGGATTGACTTCAAGTTCACTTCTACCAGACATTCCAATGCTATTACTTGCTCAGCACCAATGTTACTTGACTTTTTAGTTTGGGGTTCACAGAGCATGCAGGTATTATAAATCAAACTCTAAACATGTTCACAGGTAGATTTATGTTTACTAATTCTCAAGGTTACTACAAATCTTTTTCTCAATTTCCAGGTTCAGACAGATTCCATTCTTTGTCACTTCCATATAAGAATATATTCTTTGCAAATCACCCTTTTACCAAATGTATAGCCTTTCAAGGGTTCTGGCTTTCTGCTGGGGATGACTCAGCTCCAAGTCCCAGCCTGATATAGTCCCCAAACCTCATCTTCTTTCTCTGTGTGGGCTTTAAAACTCAAGCTACTAAGTTACTAAGAAAAGCAAAACCCTCACCCCAAGACTTCTACAATATTAGCTTATATACTTACCATTCTGTTTCTCAATTCCCTCTCCATTTTTGTCTCTTTTTATTTTTATAAAATTAGTTTTACTTTTAAAATCATGTTTATTTCATCCAGCAATTCTAGTATTTAAGTGGAATCGTTTTTAGGTTATCTAGGCTGCCAGATTGGCAGAAAGGGAAGTTTCCAAATCCCTTACATTTCCATGCCTTTTCTCTGGATTAAATAGGGAGAAGGCTTGATTAGATACTGCTATTTACCTATTTCTTAGAGCTTCTCATTATGAGGTAGGCAGGAACACCCTAGATTGAAACTCTCTATAAGTAACATTAGTTTCAAGTTGAAAATGAGAAAGGGTAGATGGCAGCAGGAAGTGGAGGCCCCTAAAGTTATGATAGATTATGAGGGGATATAATGTATAATGAATATTCAAAGCCAAGAATATCTTGAATCCAAATTGATAAAGGTCCCCTATAATCGATACCTATAGTGGACAACGTAAGAAATACAAACTCATTATGGTTCTTCCTCTATGAAAATGCATTAATTTAAACAAATCAAACATGAAGAAAATGTCTTCTAAATATAGAGGATCTTTTTGTTCTATTTGGGGCTGTGTCCTACAGATCAATTTTTTTAAAGTGAAAAAAAGGAAAAAGTCATTTTTCAGGAAGGATTTGAAAAAAGAAAAAATACTTATTATTTTGGTAGTTGGAAAACATATCGTTCCAGGCAGAGTAATGGTTTATAATCAGAAAGACTGAAGAGAAGATTATCATGGAACACTTAACATGGCAGAAAGGACACAAGATGGAAAAAAAATGAGACAAGAGTGTTTTAAATAGAATAAAAGCCTTGGTATAAAATTAGATTTTTATGAAGAAAATAAAGGGCTTACAGAAGTGAACAACATGAAGAAAGGAGTATTCTGAATATTCAATAAAACAGCAGAAACAGAGACCCCATTGAAAACAAACTTGGAAATTGGAAAAGTAAGATCTGCACATTGTAAGGACAGAAATGCCTCCTGCTCTTCCATTAGTGTTTACCAGCTCCAGCAAGGCTGCTACCTGCACTAGGCAAGCAGTAGTTTTCCACTTCCTCAGTGGTGGGGCAGGGGATACTGAAGATAACTCAATAGAGAAAGCATTATTAAGGCAAGATGACAAGAGATGAGATTGCAATCTCAGAGGCCAAGAACCCAGAACTGGGGAGACAGACAAATGATGAGAATTAAGGAGCTCTTCACGGGCTGTTACAAATGACAACCCAATATTTTTCTACTTTGGGTATAAAAGTAATAGGTAGTGACGCCTTGCCCACTAATCATGGGTGAACTTGAAAAGGACTTTAAGAGGTCATTTAGACCATGATCTCATTTCATGCAAAACACCTCTTCTTTTCTAAACTATATGACCCTCAATCCTCTAAATTTTCGTATTTAAGATATTTTATGTATATATGTAAAGTGTTTCTTTCCAACGCTATTTATTAGACCTCAGTAGAATTACCCATTTTAAAACTATATTGAAGCAATTAGTCTAACAGGGACTTGACATACATATGCACACTTACCTTAGTGAAAGCTCGGTAACATAAGCCACACACCTCCACCAGGTAGGCCAGAGTGAAGACAGCATTCTGAATTACAAAGCTGAGCAATTTTGAAAATGGTTCCAACAAACTCTGCAATGAGATTGGGGCCAAATAAAATCAACTGCTGATTCTTTCATTTAAAAAAGTATTAAAGTTTTATACTTTAATGGGATCATTCTTTCCTTTTTATTTAAAATCTGTTGCCAGATGGCTACTGTAGCAACCCAGTTGGTCTAACAAGAACAGAACTGCACCTTCAATCAATGGTTTGAAGCGCATGATTTAATCATTTTATTGCTAAAAAAAAAAAGAGGGGGAAAAAAGCCTTTTTTTTCTAGATGGCATCATTTGTAAACCTACCTAACTCTAATCCTATCCTCATGTGCACCCCCAGCAATCGATATTCTGTGAGGCTTGCATCAGATCTTCTACTCTATTTCTCAGAATCCCTAGGCCTCTACGGGCTCATCAGATCCAGCTCCTCTAGAAGCCTGTCACCTCAGTTAAACAGCACAAACCGACCCTTGCATGTGAGCACCAAAGCACTATTAAGCTTAGGTACAACTCATCATGGCCCAGCTTCCTGCCCATGTTTATTATCAGAAAGACATTGTCAGTTTTGGTTTCTCCATCTGAGATCCACCCATAAAGGGTCAGTTTTAATCCATATGCTTTCTGAAGCCAGTTAGAAACACATATTGAACACCTATTAAGTATCAGGCAGAGCTAGGTGCTTTTATATAGTTTATCTGATTCAAATTCTTTATAACAATCCTGGGAAGACAGTATGTTAGAATAGGTAATGACACAAGTCTAGAGTTTCACACATGTTTTCAAACTCTAGCTCTCTGAGACCTTGAATAGGTGATTTAACCTCTTTGGACTTGGTTGTTCCCCCTGTAAAATGAGGTAATAATGGCCTCCACCTCAACATGCTGTTGTAAGAATTAAAGGAGATAATGTATGTAAAGCACTTGGCAGCAGTAAGCCCTCCATCACTATCAGCTTTGATCTGCATCGTAGCTCTGAGGCTCTAGTATCCCCATGCTGCAGCTGAGGCAGTTGAGCAGGCAAGTCACTTGCTCAAAGGCACGGAGCTATTGAACGGGATTCAAAGCCAAATTCCAGGGCAATTTTCTAGAGGAAGAACTGCTCTGCAGGGAAGACGGGATTGTTTTAATTTGGCTCCAAAAGACTTCCATGCCATTATTCCCCACTACCTCTCAACCTCTATAGTACTAACTGTCTGAGTTATAAAAGTAATACCTGCTCAAAGTGTAAATGCAGGATCTGCAGAAAGCAGAGATGAGTAAATAAAAGTCATCCTACTCCTACCACCTGCTGATAACATTTTGCCATATTTCCCCCCTTCTTCGTTGCACACAAGTTTATAAGCTGAAATCTGACATGTATACAATCCTACATTTTGTTAATACAACAACAAAACTAATTTCCAATGCTACTTAATTCTTCATAATCATCCATTGGGATGTTGTAGTAAAATATCACATTTTATTATAACATCTCAATAAAGAGGTTTTGCATAATATTTGTGTTTTCTTCCTTAGAATAGATTCCCAGAAAATAAATGACTAAATCAAAGGATATGAGCATTTTGAGATCCTTTTGCCTTATTAATGCAAAAATGAATTCATTGCATGTTAGCTGCCCCTGAGGACAGGGATTATATCTTTAATTTATCTGTATTCCCCGCATAAACCCATGTAGTACTTTCCACATAAAATAAACCTTAACAAGAAACTCTTTGAAATAGGACAGCTGATTCAGCATTCTTTGCTCTGTGTAACTGTTGTTGCCTTGGATGATGGATGAGTGGGGACAGGAATATGTCTCTGTTGATATATAATGCATCCCTACTGCCAAGAAACAAAGAAATCTGAATTCAAACCAACACAGAAGTTTTTTGCTCTTTCATCTAGCAAAGCAGTGTGGTGACGAGGCAACATGGCACAGCAGAAAAGTCAGGGGACTTGGAATCAGAGGCCCCAGGTTCCACCAACCTTGGCCCAGGCACTGCGCCTCTCTGAGCCTTTCCCCTATCTGTAAATGAACAGATCGGATCAAATGATCTTTTCGCGACTTTCCAGCATAAACCATGAGTCTGTGAAAGCACATTCAAGGTAAAAAGTTACAGGAACTGTGCCTTCTCGGTATATTAACCAGGAGTTACAAGCTGCTGCAGTGCAACTCGCTGTACCCTTGCAGATGATGCAGCCAGAAATGCAGCCAGGCATCCACAGGGGAGTGACCCCAGGCTGGAGTCTCGCTGGGGAGGCGTCCGCATGTTACGCTAATTCCCAGAGCTCTATCAGTTGGTGGGCGCTGACTTAGGTGGAAGTTGCTACAGAGAACAGGAGCAGTTTTTCACTGAAATTCAAATTCTTATTTTGAAGAGTGAGAAGTACACCTCACTGACAAGGGTATAAAGCATTTCAGGTAAAGGAAGTGGCCTAAGCAAAGGCAAGGAAGTATGAAATTAAATAAGATTATAACCGTAAAGCTGTTAGCACGATGCCTGCCATACGGTAAGTGCTCAAAACCAGTGGTGGTTGTTCTGATGATGATTCTGAAAGTACGCAGGAGGCATGGGGATGGGACAGGGAGCCGAAGACTAAATTAGAAAGGCAGGCTGGCAAGTGAATGCAGTACCTTCTCGTATGCCACGTTAAGGAATTTTGGACACTATCCTAAAAGAAATGAGAAATTATCAAAGATTTTAAAGCAAGGAATTAATGGGATGAGATCTATGTTTAGAAGGATCACCTAATTCATAGTATAGGGGACGGACTGGTGGACATGGCCCAGAACTAATAAGACCAATTATAAAAAATGATACTGTGATATATTAGAGCTCTTCATACTACACATTTTCAAGGAAATTGAAAGTGAAGCATTCAGCATGCAATAACTGTTTGTTCAGTATTGCTCCATGCCCTTCTTCTCAGGTTAAAAAAATAACTAAATACCAACTGGTTATGTTTGTCTGAAACATACATACCCTTGTGGCATTGGTAGAGGGTATCTTCAAGAGGCAAATCATAATTCTCAAACTGGAATCTAAAGAACACTGTGAATAAATATGAAAAAGTAAAAGTCAGTACTCATCGTTATATCTTTGCTTCTTATACTTCCTATGAGCATTTATTTTAGGAAATAAAATCTGAGATATAGCTGCCTCCTGGTAGTTTTCCATGCCATGTATTCACACTGAAAAAAATCATTCTCAGGTTTAAAACAATTTATTAAACAATGTTAAACAGTTAAGTAATTAAACATAGTTCTTAAACTATTTCTCAAAGATATATCCCTAAAATTAAATCAGATAGAGTTGGATAAAGAATTGGATAATGAATGGGTGAGTGGATGGATGGACGGACGGACGGATGGATGGATGGATGATGGATGAATGGATGGACGGACTAACAGATAGGTGGATAGGTAGATATTAAATGTGTCCAACTCTACAGAGGTACACTAATTTGTAAAAGGGCATGTTGAAAAAAACTTAGATCGATTTAAAACCATTAGGTTTATTAATCCAAATAAAAATCAGTTTCATCTGCCCTTTCTCTGCTACTAAAAGACATGACAAAAACCTGGGGAAGAGCAGTAAAATTTCTACAAGAGAAAATCATGTCTCACAAATTCATTAGAATTGTATTTGGCAAGATTCCACATCAAAACGTACTTTTTAAATTGAGTTTACTGGGACTGGGGGAAAATGTTACAGCAAGAATAAACAATAATATTATTTAACATTATAAAGACATCACAATAGCAAGCTACAGTTAAGACTCGGCAGCTGGGTACAATAGTAACTTCTTTAAGGTAGTACAAAGTGGGCCAGTTCTTCTCCATGTATAATCCCTGTACCAGCAATACCTCTATGACCTGGAAACTTGTTAGAATGCAACTCCTCAGCCCACACCCCTATGGAATCAGAAACTCTCAGAATAAGGCCCAGGAAGCCCTCCAGGGACACTGATGCACGCTAAATTTTGCTATTCACTTCTCTAAACTGATGAGAACAAACTACAGGTTTTTCAGTGGCTTAGTATTTTCCCCCAAGATTAAAAACAAAGCAGAGATAATCAGAGGCAGGGCTCAGCAGGGCAAATTTTCACATACATTCTGAAAGTATTTTGCAAGTATTTCCTAAGGGAAGCATTGGTCTATTTAATCTGCTCAGTACCCATCAGAGTTGGTCTGACATTTACATGACTTTACTTTGAACCAGGAGCTGAAAACTGGCTGCTCATCTGCTCCCTACAGTGTTTTTAAAATGAGGAAATAACGTTTTGAAAAACATAGGAAGATCAACAGCATGAGGCCTGCATTCCCACACAACAGCTGGCTGGAGAGGAGTAGCAGCTGACCCTGTTAGAAGGGACTGGTGCTCTCCAGTTCACAGGGGTCTCAGTTCTCCTTATTTCCGTATCTCACTCCACGCCTATGGGCAGTCAGGGTCCCTATGGGTAGGACTGAATGTTACAAATTAGGCTTACCAGTTTTTGCAGCTGGCAATACTTCCAACTGGTCAGTGTTCAAGTTTAATATTTTGACTACAGCATCAGCCCATGGGCATCTGAATTTGCCAGGCACACCCCACCCCTTCTCTTAAGCAACAGATGGCCCTGGATGGCTCTCTGGTCCTAGGGAGGTTCCATGCGGCCCCGTTAAAAAGTGTGCATCTGATTCCCTGGGTGTCTATGTACAGCAGCTAGCTGTGCATGCACATGCTTTCAAAATACTAATCCTCCTTGCTTAGATGATTCAGCTACTCCAGGCTTGGGAGGAGCCAAGAATCAGAGGGAGTGGGAGACAGCGAAGGTCTCAGTGTTCCTGCTTCTCTCATGGTAGCTTCAAACTCACAGAAAGCAGCACACACCAAGCCCAGGGGCCCTGAATTATCATCCTGACAGAGCCCATGTGGGGGTCACACTTTCCAAATCTGCCAATTTGGAAAAAGGTACTGTTAGAGGTGATTGGCCTTTATAAAACATTTTATATACTGTAATAATCATTTGAGAAGAGGTGCTGCTAACTTGTAATTTCACCTGTCAGATTAACAAATGATTCATTAACAAATTGAATACTTCTATCTGTGATCTGCATAGAGCACAGAAAGCTTGTGGGACAAGTGAGGCTCACAGACCACAATGGCCACTCCCAGCCCCTTCTTTCTGCTATCAAGACCTGAATGCTCTCAATTCACCCTTGCTTTAGAAGGGCTCTAAAGCCTGTTAGTGACAAGGACACTGGACTGGGAGTCAGGAGACCTGAATTCTAATTCTCACACTGTACCACCTCTCTGAATTTGTAGTCCCCCATCTGGAAAATGGGGACATTGGAAAGGATGGTTTTTATAGGTCTCTTCCAGCTTTAACAGTACAGGATTCTGTTTTCACATTTAGTGGGCTCATGTTGAACATGTTCCTTAGGCTATCAGATTTCCAGCTAGGCACCTGTGTGTGTTCTTGGAGGGTGGGCTGGAGAGAGGAAGGTGTGAAGCTGTCAAAGTATCATCCTGATCTTGCAAGTACTGGATTTACAAATACACAGCAACCACTCCCATTTAGATAATTCTCTAAAATTGAAGCTTTATAGTATGTCTGGTCTCCCTTTAGACAAAACTATTTATTTATTTATTTAATATCTACTCGAGAAAAATTTCTAGATAAACACAATCTAATGTCTTCCTGACCTTTACTTAACAAACTGAAAACATGAAATCACTACGTATAGAGGTCATTCTGTAACATTTGGAGAGAACAACCTAAATAATATTCTCCTTTCTCTGGCTGACGGAGATTCCATATAGCCCTTTATATAACATTAAATCACCCAAGACAGATGATCTGCAAACAGAAAAAAGGAATCTAAAATGAAATCCTTGGCTCGGCTTACCTTCAGAGGCAAAACACAAGGCAGCTTGGCAAAAAATGTCTGAAACTGATTGCTGATTGTGGTCCAGAGGCTACTAGGAGAATCCATGGGCAAAGCTTCCATGAAGGTAGCAATGTTTTCCAAACAGTGTATCATAGCACCCCCTGCTGGTAAATTCTTTTTGTTATTTAGACCCTAAAAACACAAAAGCATAGGTGATCAACTGTTGAAACAGCATGGGAATTTATATAGCTACTAGGTAAAGATCAGTTTTTAAAATCACATATTCAAGTCATTGTGTTGTGTACCTACCATATAGGGTAATCACTGCAACTGGCAGGAGTATGGAGAAAAATCACATTCAAACTTAGGAGGAAAAATTGTGATCTTTGACCCAGTCAGAAAAGGTGAAATGTGAGCAAGAAAAACATCTTTTAAAGATCTACATGGTATGGTTATGTGCTAAAAAGACACAATGAAAGATGCTTGCGGGAAACTCTATTGGCCAAAGACTAAGAGTAATGACCAGCAGCAAAGTCCCTATGGCAGTCTGCCAACACTCCAAGCTAATTGAGAGAGTTTAAGCAGAGGACCTGAGACATGAATCCAAGTCTCACAATACAACGAATAAGCAGTGGAGCTGAGAATTGACTTCAAGTCTCGTAATACATCAAATAACAGGACTTGAATCCAAATCTCATACAATGAATAAGTGAAACTGACATTTGAATCCAAGTCTCACGATACAGTGCGCACTGCTCTACCCACCACACACTTTGAAAGGTGGGACGTTCTTGGAGGTGAGTTCTCAATGGCTGGCATCCACCCTTTGGTTGAGGGTGTCCAGAAGCTTTAAATAAATAGTAAATCCATACAAAACTCCAGTATCTAACTGACCCTTTCCTATGCATTGGCAATTTTTTAAATTAATTTCTTAAATTTAAATTATCTTAAATTTACATTTTAATTTTTAAATCAAAATTTTCTAATTTAATTTTTAAATTAAATGACTTTCTTCCTCAGCAGGGTTTTCAGTAGGGGCTTCAAGTATCATCAAAACAAACCTACCTCCAAGAGCTGACTGAGAGCAGCAATAGAGCTCAGCTCATTGAAGTCCATCAGAGATGTGGCTAAGGTCCGTAAAAAAGTCCCATCTGGAAAGTGAACAGTGAGACTGAGCAGGGTCCGGGTTTCAGTGGCTAGCCCCGTCGGTGGCGTGCGCATTCCCCGAGGGTGAATTACCTTTGATGGTGCTCTGGAACAGCTGCGGGAAGATGCCGTTGGGGGCCAGCTGGTGGAAGATGCAGCGCAGGAACTGCTTGGCCACCCCTGCTGCATTGCCAGGAACCATCATGCTTGGGTTGAGCAGGGAAAGAAAAGACAAGGAATCATGGAACAAGCAGCCTGAGTCTAGGTATTTACTCTCTTATTTATTTAGAGTTCCGGCATTTATACACACCAACCCACTTATGGGATATCTCATTGTCATTTTCATCCCTGAGATGAAATATTCTAATCACACAGAATCCTGTTAATAAGGTTTTAGAAAGAGAGAGCCAGGAAATGGCAGGGTGGTCCCAGGCTAATTCCAGCCACCCCAGTATACAGATGAGGGTTCCGAGGCCGAGGGAGAAAAGGTCACCTTCCAAGACCACAAACCCAGAGAACGGCAGGGTAAGGACTAGAACACAGGGTGAGAATTGTCAGCAAGATCCTCCCAGAAAGTGTCACTGGCTAACAGAGAGGGCTGCTCTGAGGAAAAACCGGCAGGGAGATGTTCATTCCCCTTGGGAGAGCTGGGGAGTTTTGGGGGGGTAGGAGGGCTCTGTGTTGGTTCTTGTAAAATGGAAAGGATTTCGATGTGTGCAGTTATCCCCTTTACCCTCTGCATGTCAAGAGAGATGATCATGTGGCCCTGCCCCTCAGATTAACATGTTAGAAAGGACATCCCCAGAGTGCTTACGGGGTGGGTTACCAGAAGGAAGAAAGGGGAAATCGAAGAGCCCAGATTGCTAACTGGTAACAAGTCCCTCTTACTTAACGGTTCCACTGCACCAAGTCTACCCTGAAATGCTGGTTCGAGCTGGTGGGTCAGAAAAGTTCTTCAGGAAGACATAACACTGAACTTCACAAAGCCTTTCAAAATTTAAGAAACCCTTCCCAACTTATTTTATGAGGCTAACATAGCTCTAAAATAAAGTCATTACAAAACAAACAAAAAACAAGAAGGAACAAAAAAAAAAAGAAAGAAAAGAAGAATAAAAAGACAGCCCAATAGTCCTCCTGGACATTTAATCTGCCTGTAAATAGAAAGGGTGGACCATGACCAAACAGAGCTGATCCCGGGGCTGTAAGAATGGCTTAATACTCAAAAACTGATCAGCGGAATTCAATATATTAAAGAATAAAGGGCAAAAACCATATATTTCAGTAGATACAGAAAATGCCTTTGAAAAAATTCAACATACATTTCTGATTAAAAATCTCAGCAAACTAGAAACAAAAAGGAAAAAAAGTCCTCGGTCCGGTAAAGAGCAGCTATGAAAACCTATAATGAACGGCGAGATACTAAGCACCTCGCCCATGGGAGCAGGAGTGAGGCATGGGCGCTCGCTCACATCTCCCTTACTGTCCTGGAGGCCCTCGCCACTGCAGTAGAGCAACCAACAAAAATAAAAGGCACAGAAATCAGAGAGAGAGGTGGCACTGTCACTATTTACAGGTGATAGGATTTTTTAGATACAAATGCTTTAAAGTAACTACTACAACTAAGTGAACTTAGCTTATTACATTACAATGTTCACACAAAAAGTCAATTGTATATTCATATACCAACAGCAAAAAGTTGGAAAATTAATTTTTTTAAAAATTCCATTTACATTGGAATCATTAAAACAAAGAGCACTAAGTGATATCAAATTACATTACCAGTTTTTTTGTTAGTTTGCTCAGTCTGCCTCCTCAACTAGAATATAAGTCTGTGCAAATCAGGATTTGCTGTTTTGTTAACTATGGTGTCCTCAGTTCCCCGCAGCCACTCCATGCACACTTGCTGCATAAATGAATGTTACACATGTCTCACTATACTTTCTGTTTACAGGACTTAGCACTGTTTACAGTTACAAACTTATACAAATATTTTATTCATGTTTGCCTCCCAGATAGACTGTGAGCTATACAAAGGCAGGAATCAGGTCCATTTTGCCCCTAGCTGAAACCTAGTATCTAGCACAATGCCTGGTACAGAGTGGGCTTAAAAATACTTATTATTTATTTATTTATTCATTTTAAAATATATCTTTATTGATTTCAGAGAGAGGAAAGAAGAGGGAGAGAGAGAGATAGAAACATCAATGATGAGTGAGTCATTGATCGGCTGCCTAGCCCACAACCCGGGCATGTGCCCCGACTGGGAATCGAACACCAATCGCCTGGATCTTAGGTCGACGCTCAACCGCTGAGCCACGCCCAGCCGGGCAAAAATGATTATTGACTAAAATGAGTGAATGAATGAATGAATGAATGAATGAAGGAAGGAAGGAAGGAAGGAAGGAAGGAAGGAAGGAAGGAAGGAAGGAAGGAAGGAAGGAAGGAGTGGGCACGAAATGGACGAGTGCTCTCTGGAGCAGCAACTGACCTTAACAATATTCCTTCCACGGTGCACACTCTTGTGTTTTAGAAACGGGAGGAACAAGCACAGGAGACAAAAGAAAGTGAGATTTGGGCTCACTTTAGGACCTTACCTTTCTGCTTGATTAGAAAAAGTGGTGCTGGACGCCAATCTAGGAAATAAAGGAAACAGAGTCACATGCATACCTGAGGCCTTCACGATGAAGTGCATACTGCAGTCAGACCCGCTGTAGCTCTGGTTTAGACGGCGAGACACCTCTGACAATTCCCTTAGGCAGGGACAGAGGGCCCACACAGTGGTCAGTCTCCAGGGACTTGAGAGTTCCTGAGACCTGATTTCTGCATCAAATCAGGTATCTCCAGGGAGATGTATGCAGTTAAGTTGGTTGGATATCACCCAGCCAATTTGCAAAATGGTCTCTGCAGCTGGGCCAGACAGGTATCGGAACAGCATCTGACCCAGTCCTTCCCCATATTAACTCCACTCAAAATTCATTACTTTGCATACAACTTCTGAAACCTAACCACAAACAAATCACAAGTTGCAAAAGCCTCTCTAAGATAGTAAAATGGAACATAGGGGTATTTGTCAGCTATTTGTTGGGTTAAAAGGACCTATTGAGAAGAGAAATGTATGAGGTTAAGTAATCAATATATAACATGTAATTTTTGAAAAGGACAATTACATGGCTCTGTACACACAGAAATAATCTATAGGCAGAGAAAGAGAATATACTAAATTGGTGGGTTTAGAAAAACATGCCTTGATCAGTAGGATATTGAAGAAACAAAGAAAATGCTACAGACTTATTTGCTTAAAACCACAAGAGTGATTGAGCCAAGAACACATCTGGAGAGGAACAGAGAGCCCAGCAACCACTAACACCAGGCACCATTCCCAGCTGCTTTGGTCATGGGCCCTCTCATGCTAACCATACTGTAGTGAAAAGATAAACATTGGCAAGTGAAATCAACGGTAATTAAGGGTGTGGCAAATATGATCTTGAAGGCTGTACCTAGAAAAAGGGGTGGGTAATTGCTTTTTACATTTTTTTTTCAATCCTCACCGAAGGATATGTTTTTACTGATTTTTTGGAGGGAGAGGGAGAGGGAGAAAGAGACTGAGGGAGAGAGAGAAACGTGGATGAGAGAGAGAAACAGGGATCGTTACCTCCATACTGACTGGGAACTGAACCCATGATGCTCCAACCAACTGAGCCACACTGGCCAGGGCAGGGTAGGTAAATTTTAAGAGGGATGTAAATAGAGAGCAAAATCCAAAATCGTACGGAAAGGCTTGGGTGATAAGTGAAAGGGCTGGGCTGAACTTACATACTCTTAGAACACCCTGGAAGTAGTTCCTGAGGGACTAGCATAAATCAGCCAAGTGTTCGTCCAGGCGCATGACCTCGTGTGGAACTGGGGCATGCAAGGAAGCCCTGAACCCGGAGACTGCTGAATCTCTTCTTGGCGGGTTTGCTGATTCGGCTGAGGTTGTTAAGAATTCTGGAAACTTGCTTTAAATGCTCTCTCCCTGTCTCTTGCTACCCAACCAAAAGAGGTAGGGATTTAAATATATGTGCAGTAAGTATGTAAAAATGTATCCGATACTGTTTTGCCTTTGCTTTTCTTCAAAGCTCATGTTTCCATCCTAACAGCTGGCAATGTTCGAACATGGTTTATTCTTTCTTAGTGTTAAAACGAAAAAATAAAATCCTTCTATATATCGATTACAGCTTAGATCAGCCATTCCAAGGAGATGGTAACAGACCACAACAATAATTCTATCTGTTCTAACACTGCAAAGTATTGACAGTAGAAATTGTGGCCTGGCATTAATAAAAACTCTCAGTTCCACAGTGTTGTTGACAAAATTTATTCCACGATTATTATGATTAGGTTAAAATCAAGGGCTTAAATGAAATCATTCATCTTTTCTTATCTCTCCATCTCCCGTGTTCATCACTTACTTTTCATACTGGCTATTTGTAAGCATGAGAGGTAAAATAGTTATACCGTCTCTGACTATATACTCCTAAGGGTAATACAGAAAAATCGGGGAAAGGGAGATTAAGGAATCACATGTTTTAGGGTCAAGGGGTTTTTAATGCTTTCCTATTTGTCTTAAATTTGAAATCAGCATTTCTTCATTAAAAAAAAAAAAAAAAATTGCCCTGGCCGGTGTGGCTCAGTTGGTTGAGTGTCTTCCCATACACGTACACCAAGAGGTCATGAGTTCGGTTCCCAGTCAGGGCTCATGCCCAGGTTGCGGGCTCATGCAGAAGGCAGCTGATCAATGTCTCTCTCTCTCTCTCCCCCTCTCCTTTATTCTCTCTCTAAAATCAATAAAAGCATTTTTTTTTTTTTAAAAAAAAAGGTTAAATTCTAGCTCCATTAAGACTAATGTTCTTTCCCTCCCTCAAATACAAGGAATTCCCAGAGTCCAGTTTTCCCCTACCTTCCCCGTAGAGAACTTCCCTAAGAAATCATTTCCATCCTAACTTTCTATAGAACTTACCATTCATTCTATCTTGTCTGGCTACCCAGTTATTCCACACACCACTGTCCTCTTCAACAACTAAGCCGCAAAGCACTTGAGAACAAAAGCCTGGTCTAATGCCCACAGCCTAAAGCACCTAGCTCTGTGCCCACACGGACTGGAAATGTAATACAGTCATGTGAATTTAAGTCAACCCTCCTCCATAAGCTGTTCATGCTAGGACTACAGTTTGTTACTGAATTTGAACCGCACTTATATCCATGAAATACTTCACTTTTCTTCTAAGGTCCTACCTACTAAATGGAAGTTTCTTAAACATGAAAATTTTCAAAGCAGCTGATTTTAATCTTCCCTCTGTCAGGCTGAAGGCCCTGTTCCCAAAATGTGTGCATCCTTCCTTTTTCTGAGTCAAAATTGTGAAACTGCTACGCTTCCACTTACCCCCTCATGTGCCAATGCCCCAACTGCATAAGTGAGCCACCCCCAGGTTACAAAATGCCTAGAGGACCCATCTTAAAATAGGCAGAGAGATTAATAACAACAATAACTGAAACACCTAAAGTGTTTACTCTGAACTCCACCCAGTTCTGAGCGCTGTCACCTCCATTAGCTCATAAAGTAACAGACAACAAACAACAGTTTCCTTGAGTATCTTCCTCTAGCTTCACTCTGACACTTGACTCGTGGCCCTACACAGCTGGGAAGTCAACCAAAAATCTGGTCCTTTCCGTTTTTAAAATTAGTCTGAGTCAATCCCACAAATATCAAGCATTAATAAGGCTACTAAATGTTTCCCTTTTGGCCTGGTAGTTTTATTTCAGTATGTAAATTGAACGAGGCGCCTTCCCACCAAACAACAGAAGGCGACACCCACCTTCCCACAGACTGCATGATGTCCAGCAGCAGCGGGGCCGCCAGGTCCGGGCTCAAGTGAATGAACGTGGAGAGGACCACGATGGCCAGCCCCAGCGTTTCCTCGTCGTATTCCTCCAGGATGGCCCCGCAGTCGTGGCATCTGCAAGGAAAGCAGAGGAGTGCTCTCCACGAAAGCCAGCAATGATTTCAATATAGAACAAATTACATACAGCCATTTCTGGGGAGTCTTGGAAAAGTCCCCAAAAGGAGGTCAGTTGTCTAACGATAAATAGGAGACTCCACTGTCACCATCACCATAGACACAGAAGCAGCCAGCACATGTGGCAGGGACCAGGAAGGTTCCTGGGCCACCGAGAACATTCTTTCGGGTCACAAACACCTGGCCTAGAGATGAACTACTACAGTGAGTGACAACTGGACTAATAGTTTAGAGCTTCTAGTTGAGGGATTATGCATGTGAAATTACTGCTAAGGATAGTCAGAAGCTAGATATTTTTTCATTTGTTGAAATTAAACATGAAAAATGCCTAGACACAAATGGAAGCTTTCCTAAGCTTTCAAATTTAAAAATGTCCTTTTAGTGGGTGAGAAACAGGTAGTCAGGTCAATAGAACACTCTAGAAAGCCTGGGGAGCCTGGATGGCCATCTCGTCTCTACCACTCAGGTCAGTTTTATGAACTCACCATACCTAGAGAGTGTAATATATAAAAACACAATGGCACAGGTGGAGGGATGAGCAAAAAAGGGGGAAAAGAGAGAGAAAGAAACACACTGGCACCTGCTCTTTAGTAACTTACGACTTACTCCTCTGTAATATCTAATGTAGGCTCAATTTAATTCATCTCAACCAAAGCCAAAGCTCTTCTTTTCAGCCACAGCTGGGCAGCTCTATAATGGGAAGGGAAAGTCTGCTGGGAACAGCCAGGGAACCTGAATTATGAGCACTATTGTGAGCCTTCCATCCAAAAACTTCCTAAGTAATTGACTTTTTAAAAATATAGAACTCACATTTGTACCAAAAAGAAGAGAAATGGAATGTATACACAGGCAACCAGGAAGGCAAATAGGAAAGGTTGGGACTTGGAGGATGGCACACAATGGGGAAATTACCAAAGCAGGAGCCAGGAGGAGTCCTCCACAAGCAACTAGATGCTCCCCATGTGGACATACCAAGGCAGCTGTTCACACAGACACCGTCCCGCCTTCAGTAATGACTGTCAGCTGTGCGCAGCTACATGGGTCTTCACTCCAGCCCCTTCCACCTCTCCCTCCTCTCCTATCACAAGCTTGCCCCATTAGTCACAAGGGTTACTTTACCACGAAGTCTCCCTGGCCCAAGGGGATCCTCCAAACCTGAAATCCTTTAAGTCTTATGCTTTATCATATGCAGTGAACAAGCATTTATGTGCCAGGCAATGTATAGGGAGCTTAGAGTGTAAAATACTCTGAGAAAGCCCGGCCGGGCGTGGCTCAGGGTTGAGCATCGACCTGGGATCCAGGAGATCGCAGTTTGATTCCCTGTCAGGGCACATGCCCGGGTTGCGGGCTCGATCCTCAGTCGGGGGCGTGCAGGAGGCAGCCAATCAATGACTCTCATCATTGATGTTTCCCTCTCTCTCTCTCCCTCTCCCTTCTTCTCTCTGAAATCAATAAAGATTTTTTTTTAAAAAAAATACTCTAAGAAGAAAGTGTCCCAGTCCCTAAGGAACTCACAATCTATTACAGAATGTGTATGTACGAACAACTAAACAATTAAAATACCCTGTGATAAGTGGTAGAATAGATAGATGCATCAAATACTATCGAAACTTGGAGAATGGCATGACTAATTCTACCTTATGGAATCAGGGAATGTGCCTTAAATTGGGTTTTGAAGCATGAATAGGAGTCTACCAGGCAGAGATAGTACAAAGAGAAGGGCACCTATGAGATCGCAGAGGAGAGAACACATCAGGCATGCTCTGGAGAAGATGAGAGGGCTTGGCAAAGAGTTCCTGGTGAGGAGTGGCAAGGCCATACCTTCACAATCAAACGGGCTTTTATAAGCTACTGCATTTGGACTTTATCCTATAAGAAATCTAGGGATAGTGAGGGCTGACAAACCGAGACATGGCATAAGCAGTTTGAGATTCAGAGAACAGGTTCTGCTGGTAGAATGGGAGTGAGGATCCAGTCTCCAACTCAGTCCCACGCTAACAATGTGAAGCTTCTGGGTGGGGCTCTACTTGTGTGAAATTGCTGCTAGGAGCAATCGGTAAGTGGATATCGTCTGCAGTTGTCCAAGTTTTTTAAATGCCTTGGAAGCTGCCTAACCATACGATACTATGTTTCTAGAATAATAAATGCATACCAGCACTTAGGGCTACAGTCATTGGAGAACAAATTATAGCACACCTCCTCTGGAGCTTTCTCATAGCCACAGTGGGCAAACTCTCAGATTCTGCAAACATGGTGAAGGAAGTAACTGTGTGAGCTTACTTGTCAGTCATCACCGTGGGCTGCTCATCTGTGAATTCCTCGGGTGCTGGCACAAACATACTGACAATACTGGGTGCTGACAGCAGGCTGGATTTAGTGGCCCCTGGGTAAGCAGCAAAGACACAACCGGTGAGTAAAGATCTGTTTCCGAGGGCCAGGAAAAGCCCTGTTCGCCTCTTATAAATCCTCCAAAGATCACATTCACAGGGAGGTAACAAGGACAGCCCAATAGCACTGTGAAAACCCTCAAGAGTAAAATGAATTCAAGAGAGATCGTGATTTGTTTCGGCTTGTATGACTTTACCAGCCAAACTCCTATCTCTCTCTTTGCTTCTTGACCTTAAAAAAATCAGAAAGAGGTGAGGTCAGGGTGAACAGGGTACCAGGACAAAGATGAAGAAAGGGGGAAATCTATTCAAGGCTACCCTAAATGAGTTATGACCCTTACTTGTCAGGCATAAATGGAAGCTGCCCATACGATAGCGTTTCTAAAATCACAAATATGTACCAACACTAAAATGTTGCAAATTTGGGAAAGGAGTAAGTTCCCAGAACTCCACACCCCTAAGTGAGAGGAGATGTTTGAGCTAAGAAATATTAAGACGGTTTTCTGCTTTGGAAATTAGTATCATAAGCCCCAAAATGAAAGACTTCATTTTTCAAACTAAAATATTTAAAAATGAGATATCAAGTGTTTTGAAGGAATCATCAAGTGTCTTCAGCCAATCAACACCACACAGTTTAAGATCTTGGGTTTTGTTGCCTTCAGAGAAATCTGAGGCAGGAATCTTGGCAGCGTGGTCTAGCGATGAGGAAATCTGGAGTCAGGAGACTGCTCTCCATCAGGAAACCCAGCAGTGCTGGCAGATGCCTGGGAACGTGGAAACGAGGCACTCCAAGAAGAATCCCAAAGTGACCATCCAGAGCAATGCCCTGCTCTACGACAGAACCCGAGACTGAGTTCTCCGAACAGGAAAGAAGGCAGAAAAACCCGACGGTCATGAAAGAATCTGTTTCTCATCAAGGAGCTGGCAACTTGGTGCTGAAAAACAAAACATAACTGCATGATCTTTCCTTAAGTAGGGGAAAGATAATGATGCAGAGAATTGGTTTCTAAAGGAGTCAACATAAAAATTTTAGAAACCTAGTCAAGTGGGCAATGCGTTTCAATGAGAGGGAGAAAGAGTGGCGTGGGCCTTTGAAGAGGCAAAACACTGCCGGGCTATACTGACTCCCTCGCCAGATCAAAGGCTCCAAAATGTGCTTATGAGAAGCCTGAGACCTGCAGACCCAAAAGGCAAAAAAAAAGTATCTGAAAATGTCTTTATGTTACATTTAAAGATCCCAAATGGGAACCCAAATTTTACCACTCTATTTATCAGCTGTTTCTGAGATACTACTCTCTCTTGAGTGTACCCAAGTGGATCATCAACAAAAATCTCCAATTGTTTTCTTAAAGATGTAGCTTGGAGTGGAAGCAACAGTATTTATTATAAGCATAAGTATGTATAACTTGATTAATAGTAGAAAAGGCAAGAACTGGGCCAGGATAAAAGAAGATATGACTGATTATTAAGTGCGAAGGTAAAGAACATGAAGTGGCTTCAAGAAACCAAAACACAGAACGTTTAAATCCAATACACAGTGTACATTTCTTGAACACTGACAGACCATGTCTATCAGATCCCAAAATGCCTGTGGTAAAAGTAGAAAAATTCAGCCCATTAGATATATGGTGATGTATACACAGTCTTACTAGAAACATAAGAAATTGATTTTTTTTTTTAAAGCCTCTGAGTCAAAGCTTTCAGATTACTGCCCATTATTGTTATACAGAATCACAATTCAAGTCAAGAAAAGGGAGGAAATCGAAGTTGTCTGGGTGGTTTCAAGCCAATTATTTGTATCCAATACAAATGCCAACAAACAGGTATTTTTGACAATAGCATCTTGAAGTTGTGTTTTCAAATGACAACACAGAATGTGTGACACAATATTCATGGCAGTCATCTATAAAAGTGGAGGGGTTAAGTTATTGGGCAACAGTCTCCGTAAGGCAACATTAGCTGAATCAATGGATTTCTGAATACTGCTAGCGATGTGACAGCAAAGAGCAACGTACAGGAGGAGGTAGGAAATGCAAAAGGGAAGCCATAGACATCAGCTGCCTTTTGTTATGGCTGAGTCACAGCTCAGTCTGCAATGTTAAAGGCAGTCTCACTATTCCCCTGTTGTTGGCAATGCTTCTGGTGCGACCACCTCTGGTTCCCCTCCTAAATACCCAGCATACATGCTATCTGGAACTAGGAACAGAACTAGAAGGTTCTTAGGAACTTTAGAATAGAGAAGGGACCTTCTCCAAAGCCCGACTTCAAAGCCGGAGACTTTAACAAAAGCCGCTTTGGGAATCTGGGAGGTAAGAGAAAGTATAAAGGTGTTGGTTTGTCTCAAAGCATGTGTGCACACATCAGGCCCTGAGCTGCCGGCGGACTCTTCATTTCACAGTGACAGGGACTCGCCGTGCATCTTTCCTCTCATCACCCCATCCCCTGTGTGCTGCTACTACCTGCGTCACTGGGTCGTGGACAGGGGCCAGAGTTTGTTCGACCACCCCGATTTCTGCTTATAAAAGCTTTTCCTAGGCCCTTAAATGAGAAGAGTCTCCTCTCATCAGATACAGGGACTAAAACTGCTGCTACTCAGTGCGATACGAATGTTAGCAAAATCTGCAGATAAATATCCCCTCATTCCTAGGGAGAATTAGAAGAGTGATGTGAATAGTAGGTCTGCTTGATCTAAGAGGCTAGCTAAGAGATAAGACCATCATTCATTTTTACTTTTTTACTTCTTACAAATGATAGGGTAACCTGCTTCCTGAATTAAAAAAGAACAAAGTAATGATTAACTAGCCATGAGATGAATTTTGAAAATATATATCCTAATGACCTTAGCACAGACTCATTCTCAGCTTGCGCCTATGAGCAGCACAAAGTCAAGAGTACAGTCCGTGCAGTTTCCGATGGCTGACTAGAAGCTATTCATCAGTGATTTCAACGTTCCAGAAGGAACACAGAGAAGGTGGGCATGCTCAGAGAAGCAGACACAGACTGAGATGGAAAGCTGATACATATCGGGAGGAATACCAAAGGACCCAGGGACGTGTGGTCTAGAAAAGACTGAGGGAATAAGCAACAGATGGCTATTAAGAGAGACTAGACTTGTTCTGTATGGTCCCGAGGGTTAGGAAGTCACTCGAAGGAAGAACTTCCTGTTGGTCGTGTTCGGAGAGATGTCATACATTCCTGTCCCTGGAGGTGTTTGAGCAAAGGCTGGAGCCTCTTCAAGGAGCTGCTAAATAAGAGATTTCCACACCTGCTGAATGACTCGATGATTGACAGATACAGTTTCTTTCCGTTTCTCACAGTCTGCGACTCCGTGGCTCCACTCACCTCTCATTCTCAATGGCTGTCCCTCCAGCTCAGGGTTTAGGCACATTGGCACATTACACTGGCGTTTCCCGGGCTGTATCTGTTCTGTGGACAAACAGAGCATCTCAGTCTTCAATGTGGCAATTGAGCATAATTCACAATACAAAGAATTTAACCAATAATCTCTTGGGGCCATGTTTTTGGTCATTATTGTTGATTATTAACATTTACAGGAAACATCCTACTTTTTAGGGCAGGGCTGTTTGGGGTTTCACTACAAACCTGCCCTTTAGGTATATAAAATGCAATTAAAAACAGAAGAGCATCTAAAACCATCCAAAAATAGTCCAGATTCCCACCCCCCAAAAAAGCTCAAATCCCGTATCTCTTGATATGAAATGAAAAAAATGAAAGGCTAACATCACAGCCATAAAAGAAATGTTTTATGCAAATCAATAAGTGCGTAAGTGATCATTTGGGGCAATGGCCAAAATGGTCATACAGAAAACATGTGGAACTGGTAGCAAGAAAATGACAGGCGTTTGAGGACTGAGGAACAGGAATAAGGGGGCAGGGGCAGAAATGCAGGGGCAGTGCTTCAGGAACACCTGTCTCGTATGAGAGATGAAGCAACGTAGGCCATCAGATGCGCATCCCCGGACGGAGGAGAGACAGCATTCTGTGAGCGAGCAGGTACATGCTGAGGGGGCTCGATCGTGACCCATGTTTCAGGCTGCCTTTCTCAGTGTGTCTACATGACCAGGTTTGTTCTTTTGGAGACTAGCAAGTCACTGAATCAACATATGTGGTATGAAGTCCCATGCCCCCTAACACTGAACTACACGTTCATCGCCTCTCCTCTGGTCTTAGATTTAGGGAGAACATTTTATTCCACGAACAAAAACAAGAATGTTGCGATGAAGCTCTAGTTGGACTTGAAGGATGGAAAACAAGCCCCGGAGAACTCAGGCAAAACAGATTCAGACAGCATGGAAATGGCAAGTATTAAATGAGAAACCAGAGTGACAGGAACAAGGCTGAAGTTTGGTTGAAAAGTGAAAAATTCCGTTAAATGGGTTATTTGGCATCATGTAGATTTTTCTAGATTAAAATTTAGACTGGAAATAGAGCGCTGTTTGCCTTTTTATCTCTACTGAGTCAATCAAACTGGGTTGTCATTATAGTTAGAATCTAAAACAGCTCAGGCTGAGCTGCTTGCTATAGAAAACAGTACAATGGCCAACTACTCTTTGGGGCCCACAGGTCAACCCAACAAAAGCTGGGCATTTAATTATTAAAGAACTAACCAAACAAAAGCGTTCATTCTCAGTTCCTTACACAGCTTCATCTCAGTAAAGGGGGCAACAAAGTCCTCTTTGGTGTGAACAGAAGATTTCACCCAAACTCACGAGACTGGTTATCCACTGTCTTTCTCCTGGTCTCTTTTGCCTGTTGGCTTTTGGCCATTTCATTACTCACTACCACCTGTCACTAAAAGAAAGATAAAACACTAAACCCTCAAAATGTTAACCACCCTGATAAAGGCCAGGAAAGTTGAAACTATTTGCTAAGTGTAGGATTGCGTATAGTGTCTGAGATTCAGTTATCTATACCAGCTCTTTTTTTTTGGTTTTTAAGATCAAAGGGGGAAAATAAGTTGAAATGTACGTAACTATTATGGTTTTTTTAAAAATAACAGTATCTCAAGATTTTGGCTTTGTGGACATTATAATTCCTGATTATAAGGAAGGATATTAAAATAATCTCATATAACCGTAGCCAGAAAGTACTAACCAAGATACTACATTGGCCCAAACCAAGTGTTAGCCCCCAAATCAGAGTGATAAACCCTGATATTTTCCTAGCGCATCCATGTTGCCAAGTGCTTTCACACATATAATCTTGTAACCCAAATGACCCATTTAATTTAAAAGACAAAAAAAAGCAGGCACTCAAAAGAGCAGGACTGGGGCAGTAACTGCTAGCTTGGGAAAGGGGTACGTGTGCAGAAAGAAAGTGGTAGCGAAGTGAAGGAGATGCGGAGTGGTCGTGTGTAAACCAGACACGTGGTGGCGGGCAGCCCTTTCTTTAAAAGTGAGGTTAGATGCGCTTCCGTCCCATGGGCATGAGGGTGTGGCTGCAACCTGGTGGCCCTGCTGACTCAAACACACAGCTCATATTCCCAAACCTACTAGCAGATCATGACATCGCTGAGCTGACACTGGCTCTTATTATTACTATTAATAATCCTTTATTTTGGGTACTTTATAAAACAGAGAATACCGACGGATAACCTGGTGTTTTGTTTGGTATTTTTAATTCGCATCATAAAGTCATAGTGCCATTCCCCCTTTTATGCATTTACATCATTTAACTCCCAGATAGATAACCTAGTATCTGGAATCTAGATCTTAAAAAAGAAAAAAACGAGTTGGACCAGCCTAGATGGGAGAACAGATGGCTCTAGAACACTTAGAAAGTTTAAACAGACTTATTAATTACCTTCGGGTTTTTAAAAACTATTTTAACCACAGAGCACAAGAGAAAATCTATTCCTCAACAAGGGAGCAGAGGGGACACAGAGAGACTGGCATTAGCTAATCTGAGAGGTAAAACAAGAAGAAAAAGCTTGACCCACCAGTGTCCCAGTTGCTGATGTTATGGGGGGCGCTAGACTGATGTTCCAGCTGTTGCTTCATTAACTGGCTCACTGTCAGAGCTCCCAGGGATCCCCTTTTCATCTGCCTATACTGAGCTATATGGAGGAAATTAGGAGATGATTACTAGGGGGAATAAATCTGCATGGCACACAAAGGCTCTAGACATCCATATAGAATCTTAATTGAATCTTCCTCAGCTATGCGTAATTGTTTGGTAAATTGTATGCTCCTGTCCAAATGGAAAACTAAGGCACTGTGCTATTCTGGGTGCCTTTCTGCACTTGATAAAGAAAAACCAGTATCTATGAGCACTTATCTGTAGCCTGTAAATATTTACCCCAACAACATGATTATTGTCATTAACTTTTTATTTATATACTCTGCCTTGTTCCAAAAAGGATTTAAGACAGATAATTTCACTCTAGACTTATAGCTCAATTTTCTTTAATGGAGCTTGTGCATAATAGTTTCGGTCTCCATTATATCCCCTGAGGTCCCTGTGTGTGTGTGTGTGTGTGTGTGTGTGTGTGTGTATACACATACATGTATATTTTGGAGTAGGATGACACATATCAACCCCGATTTTTAGAGAGAAATTGAAGCAAATGAAATTATGTTACTTGGAACCAACCAACAAAAGAAGCAGTCGTAAAACCAAACCATGTTAACTCCAAAGTCAGTGCTATTTTCAATCTCCATATGAGCCTCCTCCCACTATTTGAAAAGTGTGACTCGAACAGTGTTCCACAACTATATTCCAGTACACATCTTTGTGGTAGAAAATAGCGGTAACATTTTTATCCTGCGTTAGGCACTGACAAATATCCCACCAATGAAATGTGAAGTTATAAGCATTCCCAAACCAGAAAAACCATGAAAAGCACTTCTGCCAGGAGACCGCTGAGTGACAAAGCCACCTGCTTCCTGCCCTCCTATTCCTCTGCAAGCGGTCCCACCTGTCCTTGCCACCAGCCCAGTAAGAAAGGCAGAGCACCACTGATGTGCTTTTTCTACATGATCCCAAGCACTGGGATATTTGAGAACTTGTGGCCGTTCACTCCATTATAAGGACAATTTCAGAAACTGAAGCTCTGCACTATGTGACTTAAAAGGGGGTAGTAGAAACTGGGATGACTGTATGGCCCCAGAAAGCCTTGAATGTTACACACAGGTTTCACAAACGGTACCAAGGCAGCAACTTGGTGTGATGTAAAATCAATCATAACATTATTTTTCATGTAAGTAGCAGGCTATTTGATTCATGGTGGTCATGACATGCTTAGCTACAAAATAATCAGCTAATAAACTGATGAAAAGACAGGGGTGCAATTGGAATTCTTGTGTCTTGGAATCCATGTTAACTGAACTCATGGAAATGACTATGCAAACTAATATGGAAAAATCTCTCAGTCTTCTGGCTGATTGGGAAAATTTATAATTTTGTGACTCACTTGAAAAGTACAGCTTCTTTAAAATTCAAAAGTGTAAATCTTGTAGAAGATTTCACAAATTTAAAAATCAGCACAGGAAAAAAAAAGATTTAAAATCTTTAATGATTGAATAATTTTTCCAATTCTCTGCTGTTTTTATAGACAACAGAATTCCCTAAGAATAAAAACCCTTAATAGTTAGCTCAGTGTGTAAGACCCCTGGCATTATGCCTCCAAGAACACATCACCAAGGGCCATCCAATCCGTGCTTTTAATGAAGAGGAGGAGGAAGGTGGAAATCTAATGCCAGTGACTTGGGAGTTATGACACACTGGATACATTTATTTTATGATACATTTAACTGGCACTGAACTCAAACTGACTTAGTTATCCTTCTCAAATTATAGCCAACTTGGAATTCTCATTAGAATTCACTTTTTTTTTTTAGATGACTTATGCAAATTAGGAGGAATAAATATGCTTTCATGATTTTAGTATGCGGACTTAAAAATGGGCATTTTATTGGGTTATCAAACAGGTTTTTTGTGATTAAAAAAAAAAAAAGAACAACTAGATTCAGAACTAGCCCTTCCTCTCTGCTACCAAAAGGGCAAATAACGGTCACTTGGAAACTCTTCCTTAGAATGCCTATATTCTCTATTCTAACCAAATGTGAATTATTCTAAGGCAGTGTGGCATATATACTAAAAAGACACGGGCTTGAAAAGTCAGACAGACCTGGCATCAATTCCTGTCTCTGCCACCTAGTAGCTGTGTGACTTTAGGCAAGGCAGTTAGGCTCTCTGAACCTGTTTCCTAATCTATAAAATGGGGTCAACGATACACTGCTAATGTAAGGATCGAGTAAGACAGCAATGTGTGTAAACAGCGCGGCACAGTGCCTGGCACACAATAAATGTCAAGTAAATGCTAGCTCTTACCACTATTATGACTGTAAACTCCTTGGAGAAGGGGTGTCTTATTTATTCACATCTGATCCCCAATGCCAAGCACAGTGCCTGGCACCCAGCAGCCACTTAATAAATAATTGCTGAATGTATGAATGCATGAATGAATGAACGATGAAGATGGTGATGTCGTTCCACACTACAAGCCCAGCGTTTAAGTTAAGATCTTGATCTGATTTGTCAGAATCATCTTCATTTCAAGAGAGTCAAATGAAAATTAACCAACCCCCCGGGCAGTGTCCACATGGAACAAACGATGCCAGCGCATGTGACAAGGGTTTGCAGAACTTGCAGCTCTGTTTATGTCTGATTCCTGTGGAAATTTCCTATTCTAAAGTCTCTTAATCACTTCCACTGAGCCAGGTGGACACCCTATCCTCACCTCAATGGAACTCAAGCTCCTCAGGACAAAATCTAGGACCTAACAACAGAAGGAAGTTTCCAAATAGTTGCCTCTTATAGATCCTGTAGAATTTCAGGACTTTTTAAAAAATATATATATATCTTTATTGATTTCAGAGAGAGGAAGGGAGAGAGAGATAGAAACATCAATGATGAGAGAGTCACTGATCGGCTGCCTCCTGCACGCATCCCACTGGGGATTGAGCCCGCAACCCGGGCATGTGCCCTGACTGGGACTCGAACTGCAGTCTCCTGGATTCTACGTCAATGTTAAACCGCTGAGCCACGCCTGGCTGCGCCAGGGTATTTTTATTTTCTGATTCAAAAGGGCTTGATTCTATCATGAGATATCAGATACATTTATTTTATGATAACATAGATAAAATTTTGTCAGTGATGGAGGTGATTCACTTAAAGTGTTCCATGTAAAATTCTGCCATAGACAATGCTTTTCACTTGCTCCAAATCCAGTTCCACGTCTAGGCTTGTAATATATAATTCTTATTTTATTTAATGATGAAATTCAGTGATTATTCCTTAACATCTTAGGATTCGTGGCCCATCAGTAACCATATTGACTTATCAAACACTTGAGATGTTGACAAAGGTGGGCCTATGCCTCAGGGTCTCTGAGAACATACAACATAGTGTCACCTGGGAAGCTAACATATTAAAAAAAGAAAGAAAAACGACCAAGAGTGTGAAAATTGAAAATAATGCAGCAAAGGATGCTTCAAAATCAATGCAGAAGAAAGCTTACTTGATATCGAGGAATGGCTGCTTGTTTCTGGCACACCTGCTTCTAACGTAGGGGCAGACGAGGATTCTCGTGGCATTTCCAAAGTAGAAAGTCCTTTAGTAGAGGGATCTGCAATCACAAATATTATTTAAAACTCAGGACACTGATTAAAAGCAAGTTCTAGATAGAATAGAATCTTTTCTATATCCTTTCCCCGCTTGCCTAATACCTTCTACTTACATTATGTACACATTATATACCCTTATATATTACCTGACCTACTGATTTCTTTAATGGCATTATATACAAAGTGGTTTCAAAGTTCCATGGGAAATTGCTTGCATATTGCACTCTGCGTTTGTGGCCATGCCTCTCAGAGATCAATGTCAACACAACGACAAAACTAAGGCTCGTGTGCTCACACCGCCTGTCCTTGAGAGGGTACCATCCCTTCACCTTTCCAGGCTGCATTTCTCTTCATCCAACACCTAAAGGTGCTTACAGTTCATTCCACCTACACCATACCACCACTCCACCTCTGTATGGCAATTTCCTATTCATCATTTACATCTCAATTTGTACAGAAAATTCCTCCTCTAAGATGGTTTTTAGGACCCCTCCCCCACCAAAATATAAACCAAAAAAACTGGGTCAGCTGACACTCTTATATAATTCCAGAGCACCCTGTCCTTAATCTCTCCCTAACCTAACACTCTATAATGTAATTTTCTATGTACTTATCTATAATTTTGCTAACCCATAAGTAATTTAAGAGCAGGGACTATATCGAACATGAAATAAATACTGTTAACTCAGATTTTATATTCTATTAGTTGAGCAAGAAACAGACTGTACCGTTTGCTTCTTTTATTTAACAAATACAGCTGAGGTGAAATATTTTCTGCATATAACACTGTCTTATTAACCTAATGGGGGAAAGGTACTCCACATCATTCTAGGTAAAGACTACCCTTTAAAACTTTTTGAAAAGTTTAATAGGTTATTGTAGCAAACCTCCTAAAATTCTTTACAAACCACCTTGCCATATTAAGCAGCGCTAAACACAGAGAGCACCCTGGAGTCACCCACGATGGGCTTTCGTGACTACACCGCGCTGCAAGGCAGGGAAGCCACCCTCAGTGGCTTCGGATTCTTAAGCTTAATAATGTAGCTGTCTCATCCTTTTACTACGGTCAGTCCTTGTTGGGTTTTGTCACAGAGCAAGACATCAGAGATACATACATACAGTTTAGGTATGCAGATGCTATTCTGTTACTGGATGATCACAAAACTTGCAAAACTATCAGAAATAAGAATAAAATAGATCCTATGTGAGAGCATGGCATAAAAACCTCTGAACACTGATTCTAAAACATCTGTTTGTGATTCTCAGGGGTCTTTCTACATAGATATGGTTGCCAGATTAACAACTTCCTAGTAACAAAAAAGTGTAACTCTAATAATGTTTCCCAAACTCAATAAAGCACAAAATAACTACCCATTTTAACTTACCTGAGTCATTAAGATACTAATGACTCTTAGGTATTCTCCCTCAGCCACTAGCTAAAAACACGTGTAATTCCCTCTCTTACCCTTACCTGCCTGTTTTATATATGCTGGTACTATGGCATAATAACCCCACCGACTATGTAAAATGAGAACGCTTAACACTAATTTTCAAGAATTCTTTGAAAGATTGTTGAAACTTCTAGAGGTTTTTGGTATGCTTACTAAAATCATTGGTGTATCTTTAATTTTAAAGAAATGTCATTACTGTAAGACAGTTATTATTACCATTAGTGTACCAAGATTCTTTAAGCCAAGTTTCTTTAGGACTGGGTGTAGTCCAGGCCTCACTGGGAACCTGATGTTTAATCAAAGAATTAAAAGAAGTGAGAGAGTGACCCAGGTAAATATCTGGGGAAGACAGTTTTGGGGCTGAGAGGACAGCCAGTGTAATGGCCCTGAAATAGAACTACGTAGAGAATATCCAAGAAATGGAAAGAGGCCACTGTGGCCAAGTAGAAGAAATGCTCTAGAGCCTATGGATCTAATAAAATAAACATCCCTGACCAATTCCATTTTTTTTAAGAGTCACATTCCTTTTTTTAAAAGATGAGCTAAGAAATGAAGCAGCATTTGATCGGTGTTTTGGTAATACTGCAGAAGACTGTGTTTTAGGATGAGGTGGACTATCGGCTTGCCACTTTTGCAAGTTATCGTTCTTAGAAACGGTGCCTCCAAGGAAACAAAAGGAATGGCACGAGGCATGTGCTGTGACAACTTCACCATCAAGTGGTGTCCATGGATGTGGGTTTCACTTGTAACTGGGCTTTTTGTTTTGGTTCCTGAGGGCACACATGGCCACCGTATTGCTGATATTGGTTAAAATATATAATCAGCTGTAGGCCCTAAATGCTAATACAGTCAACTCTTAATTATTCTAAGCCTCTTTGCTTTATTTTACCCCTTTGTGTTTGTCCCTCCTTTGGACTATATCACAGCTCACTAAAGTATAAAGCAGGGGGTAAAAGAAAGCAAAAGGAGTTCACATTAGTGACTTTTGCTGATAGAGGTAAACTAAAACGATATCTGAAATATCTTGACATGAATTAACCATTGCCTCTTATTTCCAAACATGGTCAAGAACTGACTGAAGAAACAGATGGGGAAACATTTATGGAGCCAATAGAACCACATCTGAATCCAGCAGATGCAACTAGGCAGGAGGGACTCAGAGTGATTGGGAAGCAATTCTAATGTCACTCCCTGGCGTTATAAGATTAAGGATTTATGCACAGTCGGTGCCAAGCACCTAACAAGGAAGGTGCACAAACCTGAACGTAAGGCCGACAGGAAGGAGAGACAAGAGCTCACCTGGATCTTTCTGCTCTCCCAGTTTGTCAAGCACGTTGAAGGAGATGTCGAGGTACTCCCTCTGGATGGCACTGACGGCGATCTTCCTCTGCTTCCTCTGCCTGGGCACAATCTGGATCTTAAATTCGGATTCCTCGGCTCCCTCCTCTTCGACCTTCCTCTCGGGATTCTGTTCTGTATCCGAGTCAGCACTGGTGTCAGGCTTCTCGCTTTCCATAGGACTCTCCCCATCTTCAGGGACTTTGAGGAGGACAGTTTTGACCCCTGAAGCTGGCATCAGCCCACCTGGCGTCTCTTCGTTGACGCCGGGCTCGAGGTTATCGTCCAGTGACATCTCGGGGAGAGCAAAGGACTTCTGAAGGAGGTCTCGTTTTTGCTTAAGCGTGAGCGGGCTGCCGCTGGAGAACTCGAGCAGCTCCCCGGGCTTTGACAGTTCCTCAGAGTCCGTGGGGTCGTCCAGGGCTATGAGGCTGGAGTCCTTGTCACCTGCTGACTGATGATTTCCTGAGTCCTTGGAAGAAGAGTCTTTGGAACAGTCCTCCACGCTTACTTGCACGAGGGGAGTTGTGCTCAGGCTAAGGGCGGAGGGGCGGCTGGGGAGGGAGGTCGAGGAGGCCGCGTGTTTCCCGGGGGCACCGTCACTTCCCTGGTCCATGGTGTCCTCTTCGTCACTCTCCACTATCCGGAGAGGGGGGAGAGGCTCGAAGACCAGGGAGTCGCTGTCAGATGTTGAGAGCATGGACTGTTTCTCAGGCCCGGATGCCGAGTCTGAGGACAAATCGATCAGATCTAAGTCCTCTCTAGGGGCAGGCTGCGTGGGGGACGTGGCCTTGACCTCCAGCGTCTCCATGCAGTTCAGCCGCACCTCGGGAATGACGGGCCGCCGCGCCTCCTGCGGGCCGTCGGGGTTCCCGGGAGCCCGGGCGCCAGAGTTCTGTCTGGGACGTCCGTGGTCCTGCAGTCTCTGCGCGGGAGGCTTTTCTAGGTCACAGCGGTCTATGCAGGACTTCCTGCGGTGCTCGTCTAATGTAAACAACAGGGAGTCTGCGTTCCCTATATCAAGAGATTTTTGTTTTAAAGAGCGCAGCTTTTTTTTCTGAATGCTCTCTTCTCTCACACAGTGGAGAATGCTGTCTTGTAACGCGCCCGTTTCTCTATATTCAGCCAGCTCTATTTCACCTGATTAAAACAGAAAAAGCTAGTACTATTTTACTGGGAGATTTCACCGTTGTTTTTTTTCCCCCCTCATACCTGGGCATACAATTGGCATAAATCATCATCACAATCCCAGCTCCACCAGAAGGCAAAACTGACTTTCTGGCCAAGTTTTTGTAAGGTTTGTTCTAATTTCAAAAACCAGGAACCTTTGGAATGAAAGAACCCACAATGGCAGCTTAAGATCATATTTCTGAAATCAGGCTTCAGGATAACTCCTCAGCTCTGTTCATTTGTACACAGGAGAGGGGATCGCTTTTGGCTGAGGCAGGTCTAGAGAACTGTATTCAAATTGTGTGGAAGAGAAGCAAACATTTTGCAACAAATCAAACCAAGCGATGGCCCTGTAGGACAGTCATGACGCTAATGAGGTACCTGTCGATCCACGTATATATATAAATGTGTATATATATACTGCTTATGCATACATATATATAAAATCAACGGCATTAAAATGTGTAGTAACATAATAAAATTAAGATTTTACCCCAAACAAACGGTAGAGTACAACATTTCTGCATAAAATGACTAAGAGGAAAAAATTCATACTTCTCTGTACATTCATCTCAACCGGCTGATATTTCACCATTTTGCTGCCGCCTATCCTTTTCAATCTTGCAAAAAAAGTTTGAGACTCTTTATTGCAGGGTCCAGTAGGTGTATCATGAATATCAGATTCATCAAAAACACTATCTTCTTCTAATTGGGGAGAGAAAGTCAAAATTACACTTAAGAGGTTATTCTCTCTGAGGCTGTGTCTACACAAGCATTTCAATGACAGCATTACACGGAGGCAAGTCTGGGGTGCTTTCTACGCCAGCCCAAGTCTAGCCACGGCTTGGCATTTCATCCAGGCATCAAATCACCCATATGTTGAACAGAGCAACCGGTTACACAAGGTTGCCCCTCATTTTCCATGTGACAATTGGCAGCATTTTCAAGAGAGGCATCTCAGTATCCCAAGAGAGCCTTCACGCGGAAGCTTTTCCAATGTACTTAAAACCAGGTAATACATACTCGTCAGGAATCTGCTTGACATCCCTGCTTTGGGTGAATTTTCAGGCGAACTTGGCCAAAGAAAATTTGACAAAATGAGTGGATCTCACTCTTTCCAAAAACACGTGCCTTCCTGGGGTTTGAGAACTGGCATAGACACAGCCTAACAGTACATGCACCTTATACTTTGTGAATGCAAAATACTGTACTCTACATTTGGTAATGAAACACACAACACACAGAAACAGCTCAGAAAGGCCACTGGTCATCTCAAAAGCTCCACAAATGGTTATGGACTGAAAGAGTAAACAAAGGAAAAAGAAAACAGAAAGTAACATTTCCCCCTAGTTCCGAGTCTTCTCTGAGGAGTTTGCCACGTGTAACTCTCGTGAACCCCTGAAAGGATCTTCGATCCATCAGCCTACAGCTTGCTAAACAACCTGGCCACTGGAGGGTCCGTTAAGCTTGTTCCTATGCCCTCATCTACCCCATTTGACTACTCCTAAATCAAAGATAAACAAAAACATATTAATGAGGAAAGTTCCCTTAATCTCAGATGTTCTTTTTTCAAGCTTTGGACAGTCCAAAGCCATGTACAAAGCAGCAGGAGAAAAGGCTACAAAAATGCACTTAATACCACGATAAATGGAATTAGCCTACTACTCGAGTTGACTATCACTGAAATCATAGCATCTGGCTTATATTAACATCTACCCCTAGGACAAAATGAGGCTCAGGTTCAATTATGATTATTTAAGGTTTCTTGAGTATAGGGGGGTACAAATATAGAGTTATGTTTTGATCCTGTCCTAATTCAGCAAGAGTCTACAGTAAGTGAAATTTGAAGCAGCAGATGTTGGATAAACTAAGAATACTAATCTTTTTTGTCAAGTAAAAAATAAACGTTAACAATCAAAATGGATACAAAACTCTCAGTGAACTTCCACACTGATGAGAAAGCCTATTAAATTCCTGTGTTTCTGGGGAGATACAACACAGTGATGTTTTATTTTTTATTTCCTTTATAAAAATATACTCCTTTTAAAAATACATTTTTTGAGGAAATAGTTATACCATTTCCATTACATAACTGTGAAATAATTCTCAAATATACTGAATAAAAGAGAAGAAAGACTTCAAGGTGGCACCTCCCCTTCAGAAAGGTTCATCTGGAGTTGGCCCAAAGACTGAGCCCACATAGTGTAACTGAATCTACCCAATTTCCCGGAAACTAGGACCTAAACTGGTAGACAAGATAGTCTTCAGAAAGGATCTGATTGGTACCAGAACTAAAAACTTAGTACTCAGAGCTCCATCTATAGCCAACTGAGATTCCTAGACCTTGCAGCAATAAACCAATAATGGAAAGCTGGCTTCAATCCATCCTATTGAGATATTTCCAGAGCAGTCAACCAAATGAGACTCTATTAACACCACTATACAACAACCCAAAGGGTCATGGGACACTTGGCTTTCTCCCAGGATTGGATTAGATAATGTCACCTTTTACAAGTCTAGTCACCCCAGGACATGCACTAAAGATATACACCTCGGTTCTTCAGCTCTCACCTAAAAACTTTCAGGCTATAATTTTACCCTAAAGTTTTATTCTATGGCCTCCTTTGTGGAAAAGCTATCAATATAAAAAGTCAGTATTGGAAATAATGTAAACCTATGCAACAAAAGTATTTCATTCCAGTTGCCTTGAATCAATTTTTATTAAATAAGACAGCCAGAAAAAAAGCACTTCAGCAAATTTAGACTCCATTCAAATCTGTGAGCACAAAGTTCAGGAGTAAACGAGAGACTGACAAGATTACATGGCTCCACTAAGTGCTGACCAAGATTTACCTCACAGCCCAAAGCAAGGTGTTTCCATCAAGTGGGAAAAGGCTCACAAAGGCTCCTTAACCAAACAGCAGACAATTTTTACCAAACTCTACTTCTTATGAAATGGACTTCAGAAGCATACTAATTCTTTCTCTTGAATGCTCATTTTAAAAATTAAGGCAGCGACATTCATGGGAAAGTTGGAAAATTAATGAAGCAGTAAGTGCTTTTTTTTTTTTTTTACTCCAGAATGATACCTGGGGGCACCCTTCTATCTCCTAAGAGAAACACCGTCCAGAAATGTCTTACCTATTCAAGCTAAGTTTAGGATAGAATTGAGATATGTGAAGTACCTTTTTCCTTCTCGCTGTATCTGCTTATGTTACTGTTGTCACTGTACAAAGGTCCTGCCGTGGCATGGGGCTTGCAGCTATGATACTGTGCATTGAGTGTATTGACTGTTATGTGAATCAGATGCAGCAGGACCTTGCTGATGTCACAGTCTCGATATGGATACTGCACAATAAAATGAAGGGAGAAATATATAAATGATTATTTTGAAGGCTAAGTTTCCCACTTGATCTTGCTAGATAGCTTTCTCAGTTTTTCTCTGGGATAAAAAGAAAAATACAGAAAAGCAAACATAAATTCCTATCATGACCTTGTTCCCTGCCTCTTGTATTGAACCAGGGGCAGCAAGCACGCCAGTTCATAGCAACAACTCCTTTCAAGAAAATTATCTGGCATAAACATTTGGTGCATGCATACAATTTTAAAGATTTTCCTTGCTTTCTGGCATAAGAATTCATATATAGATAAAAGAGGAGACTCTGGTCATAAATAGAGGTTGCTGGTCAATGTTCTACAATTCATCTTTTTTTGTTGTTTTAAACATTTTCAAGAGAAGCCACTGGCATGGCCTCCATCTCTATTTTCATTCCAATTGCTCTACTTCTCGGTACTAATTGTACATGACAATTCTTCTTCTGAAGGTCAAATTATTGTCCTACAAAATTCTCAGCGCAGGTCTCTTAAGTGTTCTCCTCACTAAGAGAATCATTTCACCCCAAAAGGAGCAAGGGCAGCAGCTCACCTTGTAAAGAATGACAAGCAAGGCCTTCAGCCACATCTGCCGGATGTGCGGCTTGAGGGACCACAGGGAGCAGCGGGGCGGCTGCTGGAAATAGTGCCGAAGCTGAGGGCAAGAGCAGTATTTGAGCACCTGAACCACCAGGGGGAGAAGGTGTTTTCCCAGGTTAATGTTATAGTCCATAACCTGAAAAGGAGAAGAATTAGTAACTGAAGGAAAACTATAGAAAACACTTATAAGCCAAAAGGAAAAATATGAACCATTGAGACACAGGCAGAATATTTAACAGGCATCTCACAAAATATGAATAGTAATGGCCAGTACACATAAAGGGGGGAAAGTCCAACCTCACAAGAAGAAAACCTTCAATATTAAAGTAGTTTAATCTACTTAATTATCTAATATCTATTCATCTATTTGATTACCTATTAAAATAAAATTTTATCCATTAAAATGTTATATTAAACTATTAACTAGAATAAAACTTAGAATCAATCAAAACACCTAGCATTGGAAATCATGTGGAGAAATGGGCATTCTCAGACACCACTGGCAATAGTATTACTCAACAGAACCTTCCAGGAGAGCAATTTAGCAACACGTATTCAGAAATAAGCACACAGCCTCTAATACAACAATTACGTATATACTAAGGAAATGATCAGACAAGTGTTCCAAGATGAATGCATAAAGGCAGTCAGCAGTGTAGCCACCCCAAACTGAAGACAATCTACATATCCAACAATATGGGATTAGTTAATAAAAGATTGTTTTTATGACAGCAGACTGCTATGTAGCCATTAAATAGGATATAATATAGACTTATTTACATTATATGAACTTCCTAATATATTTTAAATTTAAAAAGGATACACATACATCAATATGTATAACATTATTTAAAATGTGCATGCATATACATACATATATATACACATGTATGTATGTATATATATGATATATGCATAACTGTGTGTGTGTGTGTGTGTAAATTTGGAGCCAGTGATATACACCAAAATGTTAGTTGTTGCGGGTTTTTTGGAGATTTATATTTTAAATTATTGGTTATATTTCTAAAATGAATATGCATAACCTGTATTTAGAAAGGGAGAAGTGAGGAAGGGAAGGAAAGAGGAAAGGAGGGGAAAAGGGAGAGAGGGCTTGGTATCTGAAATGGTGTATTCTCTCTTCATCACAGACAGCTGAGTGTTAGTGGTGATCCATCTAGTTATCAGCATCAGCAAGAGACAACTACATATGTATGGCTCCCACTTTGCTTATCTGTGTTCATTATTTTACAATCTATGTGAGCTAATTGATAGCAGCTACCATCATTGAGTTCCTATCAGGAGACAGGCACTGAGCAAGGTGCTTTGCAATATGTTGTCTCTAATCTTTCAAAAAAAGTCTGTTGCCAATGAGCAAACAAGCAGAGGATGTCTAAGGCCATAACAGTAACAGTGGCAGAGCTGAAATTAATATCCATTATATTATACCCTTTGCAGACTGTGCAGCCCTTCTGGAGAGTCAGATTTGTAGCACTGGTCAAATTAGGCACACAATATACCCCACAATCCCTTAGTTCTGCCCTTGGATCATATCTCAAAGGATCCCACATTAGTGAGGCGCATGTGCAAGGATGTCCACGGCCGAGCCGTTTGGGGCAGTAAGGAGCTGGCAGTGATCTAAGTGTCCGTCGCTGGGGGCATGACAGCGCAGCATGGTAGGTGTACACCATGGCACACGATACGGCAGGTAGAAGTAGCGGACAAACGTGGAAGAGCTGACGATGACAACGTGACATGAAGCAAGTTGTGTGATTAATCCAACTCTCCACTTGAAGCCAAAAAGAAAAAGGATTTTAAAAAAGAAAGAAGTCCGGTGACTGCCAGAGGGAAAGGGGTGGGGGGAGGTAGGAGAGGAGAAAAGGGGATAAATGGTGGCAGAAGGAGACTTGACTTTGGGTGGTGACACGCAATACAATACACAGATGATGAGTTACAGAATTGTATACCTGAAACCTGTATAATTTTATTAACCAATGTCACCCCAGTACATCCAATTAAAATTCAAAAAAACACCCACAAACAAAAATCCCACCCTGCCTATGTTCAGTGGGCAGAGCTTAGGGTTAAGGAGTGATGAAAAAGTTCTGGAGATGGATAGTGGTGACGGTTACACAACTGTGTACATGTAATGACGCAGAACTGTACACTTAAAACGGTAAATTTATATTGCGTGTATTTTATCCCCCCAAATAAAGCCCCAACTCCCTTTATGACGTCAGGTTGCTGAGCCTTCTCGTCTTTATAGTCCCCTCCACATACCCTGGCTCATAAAGTCACTTGCACAAACCTTTACACTCAACCCATGCTGGCTACACGAAATTTCACTACTTGCTTCTACTGAAAGCCTAATGGTATGACTTCTGAAAGCTGTTACTACACTTACTTGGGCAATTCCTGCAATAAACGCATTAAAGCAAGTTGACAGGCGCATTTTTTGAGGCGCAATCATGAAGCAACCTTCCTGTTGGTCGTAGCCGAGTAAGACATACAGGTGCCGCTTGACTGTGTTGAAGGCCTTCGCGCTGCTGATGTCCGACTCGGCGCTGCTCTCGTCCTTGGCCATGAACTTCATGAGCACTGTGATCAGCTGGTGAACTGTCTGGTGATCGATCCCAGCATCTTCTGGGAGCAGGTCCTTGATGGTGTTGTCATTCTCAGGGGATTGTTGTCCTGTCAGTACAAGATAGGCCATCAATGGGTGACTCCTCCACATGTAATTTTACACTAAAACCTCACTTAATGATAAAGCACCATTCTTCTGCCACTAAGTATTTAAAGGTTCTTGTCTGGAAAAACTTACAGGCACGATATGGCCTGCTAAGCAAAGCATTACTTGGTTTTCCTTCCACAGCTAAGTAATTGGGGAGTGATAAGGAAATAGAAATAAAAACGGGGCATTACAAAACTAATTTCTCTTCGAATAGCAAGACAAACGCCTAAACACACTTTTCATTTAGTGCATTTTAAAATCACTTGGCAAAGTTTTATCCTCAGTGATAAAGAGAGGTTTCCCTTCCAGCTTTGTAAAATAAAGCATGTAAGAATAACCAAAAATAATAATAATATTCTAAAACCCACTGAGCACAAAAACATCCACTGGGTTAATTTTATTTAAATTATTATCTCAATTCAGTTATGTTCATAAATCAGCTGGTGAGAAAGTTTTCTTTTTCAAATCCTGAGATATTAGCAGTGTGCAGTCTCTCAATGATACAGCAAAAATCATAAGTAGCAAATTATAAGCCCTGCTGAATGTAATGAGAAATACACGGGGAGGGAGGGCCACAGACAGAAAGAAAGAAGCATGAACTTTTTTTAAAAAGGAAAAAGAAAAAAGAAACGCCACGTGAAGGTGAGCTGAAAGTTCACATGGAAAGAAAAAAAATACCTTTGCCCTTCACGCATTCTTAACCTAACAAATAACTGTATCTGGGCAGCTCCCTGACGCTGACTTTCTCTGTTATTTTTCAAAGTCAGGAATTGCAGCCTGGCCCCCTTGCTTTTCTGCCTCGTCTGACCCCGTTTGGCCTAGGGCTTCTGGGGGAGCGAGAGTAAGATCTGCTCCTCTGGATTCTGTTCAGGGCCTGCTCTTGCCCTTCCCCGACCAGCTGCTTCGGAATGTCTAAGCTGGAAACCGTTTTTGCCTGGCGGGTTAGGTGAGCACCCTGGCATTCCCACCTCTCACCCTGCAAGGAGAACTTCTGCTAAATGAGGACAAGCTTTGGTTACAAACCATGATAAACCAAAGCTTGCCTGCATTTATTGAATGATGGTATAAAGCACATAACAAAGAGTTAGGTGGTAATTTATACCCATTAACAACCAATTCGGCAAAATCTCAGTCTTCCAGCACACAGCCAAGAGAAACAAGATACACGAAACGTTTATTGGGACTATGGAAACCAGCTGCCTCAAGCCCAGTGACTTTTCTCTTTAGCAGTGGCATGAGGTAATGTCAAGTTCGAACTGACTAGGTTAGAACTACACGTAAGGCAACAAGCTAGGTTGTCTAGTTTTCCCCAGATGATCAGGAGAATGCTGGTCTGTTCAAAAGTGATACACTGAGAAGGGACAGTTTACAATGTGAGAAGAGGCAGGGAAATCAACTAAGTCAAAGAGCTTCTAACATAGGGGAAAGCATCTGACAAACTTCAATAAGACCCTAGGATATTAACATTTTCTGTCTCATAGAGCCTGTGCAAAAAATACGTGCAATGTACTTTAGAGAAGTTTTTACCAAAAATTATTCAAATAAAACCTAAGAATTTGTTTATGATGGTATTTCACATGAAAAGTGAGTAATAAATTGTTAATTGTTAATATTATCATTATTTCTTAGCCATGCATCAGCCATCATTTTAAAAAATCACCCTGTTTCACCAAGAGCCCAAAAATGTGAAGCATCGCTGTATGTTATAATTAAATTAAATGTTTGAAATAGAAGATTAAACCAAAAGCAGTATCTATGTAAATCCTCAGAAAGCCCAAATAGAAAAAGGTTAGAAAATGATCTTTTCAACACTGAAAAATATTTAATCTTGATTTTTTTCTCCAGAGTATTACTTTACAACTAGAAGGTTATTGCTTTGGGCAAGCTTGGGCCAAGAATGTGACAAGTGTGAAAATCTAGGTTCCCTGCAGGATTCAGTGTTATTGCAGCAGCAAGTCATGGCTGTTACAGTATAGCTTCATCCCTCGATTCATTTTAGCTCTGGGGGCAAGATTTCAGACAGCACGAATCACTCAATCCTGCTCAGCCACCTCCAAGTCCAGAGTGGCTGGGCTTCGAAGTCCCAATGTTAAAAGTGGAACTAAGGAGGGTTGGAGGAGTTGCACTTTGTTTTAGAGCCCTGAGAATCTAGAGACTCAATACAGAAGAAAGGAAACTCCAGGCCAGGCCCAGCTAGGACATCGGCTATTTCATTCTATCCCAGCTTAGGTCTAGAAAATAAACCATCAGACTTCACCTTTAAATATGTCAAAATTCTTCTCGCTGCAAGAAAACATTTATTTTAAAAGTATATAACCTTAACTTTTCCCCTCAAATTACATTTTCCTAATGACTAAGTATCATTTCACAAATGCCCTATCCTCATATTAGATTCGTCTTCAGTGCCCTTTGGTGCTTTAGGTTTAAGCTTGTTGCTCTACTCTGGTTTCTCCAAATAGCCAGGAATGAATGCTCTTTAAGAAACCATTACATTTACTAAAAAAAGGACTAGTTAATGGGATCTATTGCATAAAATAGAGAAGATCTCTTTTCATTCCAATAATTATGCCTCCGGTTGTGGGTTTTGCAAGTTTGTGCTTTGTGTGTCATCTTTCTTTACTATACTGTAGGCTTGTGACTGGTACACTCATCATTAAGAAAAGCTACCTTAGTCAAATCTGTAAGAAAAATAAGCTTAGAAAAGTTGAAGTTTTTTTAATTGATAAAGACAATAGTCAGTTATCTATAAAGGTACAAAACTTCCATTTTAAAACTAAACGCCTACAATATTTTCCCTAAGGTGTGACAATTAAAACACTTTTGAATTCTAGTCTATGAAATTCCTGCATCTGTTTTAACTACAGAGATTTAATGAGTTAAGAGATTTGATTTTATCCATTTCTGTAAAGAAAAAGGTACGTCCTACCATAACTTTAACATGGACTGGGCCCGTTGTAATCTGTCCACAGAGTAGCACAACTGACTGAAACTCCAAAGCATAATACAATTTTATTTATTCAGACAATTTGGAACCAGGCAGGATCAGGATCTGCTTCTCCAGACTTATATCCTATCTCTCCATCCACCCCAAATGCTCAGTATCCTCACAAGCTGGGCTACTCACAGATCTCAGGACATTGCCAGCATTTCCCACCTTTATGTCTTGGTGCTCCCCTCACCATATAGAGTGGTCCTCCACCCCCACCCCAATTTAACCCTATGGATCTAGTCCCCAGGAGCCATTCTTATTACATGTGCCCACCCTCTTCTCAGCAACTGGATGTGATCCCTAAACTCTGTAAATCTCCAAAAACAAGAAAGGAGGGCAGATGGGAGGGAGAAAAGGAAGAACGGACAGAAGTCCTTTAGCACTTCCTAACTCTCGTGTGACAAGGAACTTCTCTGCAAGGCACAACTTTTCATTCATTCACTTGCCTTATTTCCCCTATAAGAAAAAAGGCTCCTTGAAGGCAAGTGCTATGTTTTATCCGATTTTAAATCTTTCAGAGAACATGGGGCTTATTATTCGTAAATGTCTAAGTATACTGAATTCAAATAAATATTTCAGATCTTGTCTTCTCTAGAGGAGACAAGTGGATGAAGTCCCCAAATAGCCAGGAAGTGGCCAGGGAAATAGGGAGCATCCCTCTGTGTAAGTCAACTCACAGAAGCCACTGTCAAACCAACAAGTGATAAGCAGAGGAAGAAAGGGCCCCTTCCGTGAGCTTACTCTGCATTTGGTTGAGAGAAGCCAAAGATCAAGCACTGTAAACGAGGTGCATTATTTCAGAAGTTCCTCATTGGTCTCCCTAGCTCATTAACTCAACTTACAGCTCTGTCTACAGCAGCTCTGTTGTGTGTGCACACAGCCACAGAGGGGCTGTAAAGCTGGGGCTGGTGACTGACTGTATCCTCACATGCTCCCCATTTCTGCCTGGGCCTCTTCCTACCCCACAGTCTGTCTCCATGCATTTACATCCCACCACCGGACCAGGCGCAGCGTTCCAGACCTTCCCTGGTGCCCCCAGCTCTCCTCACATTGCATTTGACGTGAGCCGTCCTGTAGTACTAACACTTCCACTCTGGGGGAATTTACTTATGTTCATACTTTATCTCTCTTACTTCACTATAAGCAAGCTGAGAGTATAAAAATATCTAACGAATCTTTGCATTTTTTGTATTTACTAGTACAGCAGGTGCCCAATAAATGTTTGTTCCATAGAAACTGTCATTTCCCAAAACTATCATTTCAAACAAGAGCATTCCTACAAAAAATCAACTGTACTCTTTGATTTATTGGGTCATAATGATCAATAGGTATTTTGAAGTTAGTGAATATTTGAATTGTAAACCATCTTTCTAGAAAGAGAGAGTCCAAGGAGAAGCAATTTGGAAGTCTAGGCCGGGACACTAAGAGGGAGGCAGGAAAGGTCAATACAGGTTTTACCAACGCTACCTAGCATTGGGCACCTTCTCTTATTGATTACAAATTCAGACCAAGAGATCTCAGGATTTCTCTATAGGCTGGAATAGAGCACCCATATCCCTTTAGGGATTAGGATAGCTCTAGACAAACCCATGGGTTCCAACCAGAAAGGTCCTTTGGTCTGGATGCTCACTGTAGCAGACCTGAATGCCCAGGTAAGCTCCATAACTAGACCAGTGTGCTCATGTCCCAAAGGGCAGGAGTACCCAAAACCAATTCCTCAAGAGGCGGCTGTAGCGGGAAGGAAGCAAATCAAGTCTCCTGGACTCAGGATCTGTTCTATCCCTAACTAGTTACTTATATCTGATCTTCAGCAAGTCATCCAAACAGAATTTCTTAATTCCTCAGCACCTCAGTGTTCCTGTCCATATGTAAAATGAAAAAATAATAATACTTTATATATATCCATAGTTGCTGTAAAATCGAAATCAGATGATTTGCATAAAAACACTCTATATAGACAGAAGTTCTATACATATATGAAGTATTATTATTTACCTGCTACTGCATGGCTAGTCATTACCAGAGATGAGGGACAAGATATAACTGAGCTCCCTGTGATCACATGGAACGGATACTGTTTGTTCGGTAAAATGCCATAACTGCTGCATTAGCTCAACAAATATTCAAGAGATGTTCTGAGTCATCAAAGACAAAGAATTCCTAGTTCTCACAGCATCAGTGAAAATACACTTTACATCCAATTATAATTATACCAATTTCAGATGAGCGGGTCAAAGTGTGTATTTCCATCAGCTGGGATTAAATAAAGGTGTGGAGCTCTTACTAGCAATTATCACACATGCCTTGCAAGAGAGATCAAGATATCTGGGCTTGAGACCCAGATCCGTTTGCTACCAACAAACCTGTGACACTTGCTCTTTTCTGGGAATCTAAGTTTCCTCTTCTGTAAAATGAGAATATTAGCCTATTTCTAATGTTTCAGCTACAGCATTCTATGAATTTTATATACATGCAAAATGCCTTTGATTTGACTTATAACTGTCACAGAGGAATGCAGCTCTTCACTAGCCTTGCAGAGTACACCCTCTATACAAGTGTATTTCTGTTGCAAAATTTGCTGTGCATGCTAAGATCAGAGAGCCATAAATTGTAAATCCAGTGCCAAAAAGTTCAGCCTTAAACAACAATTAAAGTTAAGTCTTGCGGCATAATTAAAGGGCATTTGCTTTACTTTAGGCCTAATCAATAAGAGGTCTTGCACGGAGGAGCTCATTACCTGCACAGAACAAAAGTATATTCAAGTAGCAAGGTCTTCAATTTCCATTTAATTACTATCTTAAACCATCCTGCAGTCTTCTGGCTGTCCTGGCATGTCTTTGCCTCCAAATTAAAACATTCAGTGTCCAGTATATAATAATGAAAAACTAGTTTAAAAGTGTCTTATAAGCAATTTATAAGTTTTCAAATCTAAGCAAGTTTTGCTTATGGTAGTCTCATGTAAATTATCTTTATATTTAATATGAACAATGCTGTTATTTGCCCCCTTTCCATCTGGTCACTTTTGATGGGACAATTAGATGCCTGAACGCTTTTCTTAACATCAAGAAATGTATGCATACATTTTCCCAAAGAGATATGAGAGGTTGGATTGTTATAATGGGTGATAATAATTACAAACTAGCTTTTCAATGAAGCCTTAAGACAGAAAAGATGGGGTCAAATATAGTTTGTGAAATTGCAGAAGACCAATTTCAAAAAGACCTAACTGCAGGGGAACTGGATGCATTTCACATTTGCAATGAGCTCAGGATCAGAAGTTCTTATTTTTATTCTTTCTTTCACCTCAGTTGAGACACAAGTGATGCACAAAATAAGGCAGAGAGACTCTGCCAAGTGTTTGCCATCCCTTTTTTCTCATCGATTTTGTAAGAGAAAATACACTCCAGCCAACATCTGCCATCTGCAGTCATAACCTTGGGGCTCTCGCTCCTGTCCTCCTGTTCCCCCTAATTGCCTCTCTTTCTAACACAGAACACACAGTCTTCAAAGTCTCCCTACTTGAAATTTTCCTTCTGAGACCATTCTGAAAAGTTTATCTTAAAACTATTCTTAGAAAATAAAAACTGAAAAACCAAATCTTCTCTAACATGACACATAGGTAGCAGTTACCAAGTATGTTTCTGACAAATAAGCAGGTATCCAGAACTTTCACAGTTTTCCCAGCGAGTTATGGCACTATTTGTGTGAATAACATTTAGTCTGTACTAGTCTTGCCTGTGTCCCCTCAACTCTTGGGATAATTCATGATAAACTGTAACCTATCATGAACATCAAGTGATAGTTACACTGTACCAAGCTGAATATGACCCCATGGTCCTCCAAACAATGGAAACCCTCCTTTCTCTGAGAGACAGAAATGCATGTACAGTTGCAAAGAATCAAGGATGGCCAAGGGGATGAGCGAATGATAGTGGTTCAAATGTATAACCTGCTGAAATGCAAATGAAATGTATGTTTTTCCTATAGCAGATATATATGAACATAATATTTCTATGTGTAAATACACATACAAATATAAGTACTAGGTATAGTTCTGGTCATATTGGCTCTCTGGGGAAAAGTGCATACTGGGGTAACAGGATGCTTCTTACTGGACCAAAAGTTAACAGCATCAAATATTAAAAGAAAAAGAATTGCCATGTCAGGGCCCCAAAAGCTTGAGCATCTGGAGTGAAGACCCTTTGAGTTTGCAACTCCTAACTCTATCACTCTGGTCCAGAGACACCTCACTCTTTACCTTGTCCACCTGTGAGAGACAGTTGCACACAGCCCTTCAAGTCAGAAGTACCCACCTGGCATCTGTTCGGGTGTCCCACCGAGAGCTGGAGCAGACTGCTCATGCCTGGTCAACCTCACAGCTTAAAAATCAACAACAACTCTATTTAAATAAGCATTAAAAACAAGTTGAGCCTAGAAAATATAGTCAGTGCTAACTGCATTGGATAGTAGGGGCAAATTTAGTTTTCCTATTTGTAATTAACATCACATAAAAGATGTTTACATCACAGAAGTTTTGTGGTTTTATTTGAATCTCAAGAACATCGTTCAATGTTACTTTAATTCTTAATCTTCAAAATTGTCATGTGAATCAATTAATAAGAAATAACAATAAATAAACTTTATATCCCAAACTGATCAGTTAGAGTCTAAAAGAGCTGGGAAGTTCTTACAGAAATTGTCATTTATTTGATCTAGGTTTTGGTTTTTAGGATCTGACTCAGTTTCACCTGGGGCCTCACGTTACCACCGCATATTCTTAAATGGGCATCTGTTATTATCTTTGCTCTCTGGACACCTGGATTACTGATTGCTTAAAGGGCTTTTATTGATTCTTCCAAAGTTCAAAATACTACATTCCCTTAGCTTGTCGAAAAATTGAGGAAAATGCAATAAATAAAATCAAATCATATTTATGGTTAAAAATGATCATGTTACTAATAAATGCCAATGAAAAAGCAAACTTTTCAGCTTCTAACAGGATAAGAAATATGTTTTATGGTGTTATTTTATTAACTTCACAGCAGTTAAAAATAAAAGATTAGATCATTTAATAAATTTTACAGGTTAGCAATATATTTTAATATATCCATTCACTAATATGATGATTTAATTAGTTATGAATTTTTAACTATTTCCCATTCATGAGCCATTGCTAATCATTAGAGTTCATCTAGTGATTTGGTGATTTAAGGAAAAGTTTGTTCTCTTTAAAAGTACAATATAAAGACCTTTAGAAAAGAAGTATAAACGGTCTTTTTTTAAAGTTGGTAATGAAGTTTTTAAAGTTGAGCAGAAATCCAGCCTCTCCACCTGATTTCTCCTTTCAAAAGCAGCCATTATTTCTGGTTTGTCTGGAGGCTGGTTTGGCTGCTGCCTCTATCATGCATTAAATGAAAATGTCACAGTCTTGTCAAAGTCTTATCCGGGAAGCTCTCAGGTTACCAGGCTGGTGCAAACCTTCACATTTGAGGACTTGGGAGCAAATGCTTCTACTTTCAAGCCAAGCATCAATGGATTTGCTGCCTGCCACATTTCAAAACAATCTACTGAACAATCTACTTCTGGATCAAGGCTTTGCTTCACCCCAAAACTAGAAAAAGCTACCAGGGCACTAACACCCCTGCGGTGACCCTCTAGGGAATCCGAAGGCCAAACCTGATGACCGAGCTGTTTGCTAAATACGCTACTCTCTGAACATTCAACAAGACAAGTCAGCCTCAGGAAAACATTCAACAGACTTCAAGGAAGGATGAAAGAAGATACTCAACGAATTTTGGAGGTTAGGGTCTCAGGGAGGGAGAGCGCCCTCTTGGACTCCGAGGGCCCCTTCACGCTGTCCCTCAGGGACCGCACGCTCTTCTGGCGGTTCCTCGCAAAGCGAGCCCTCTTGATCTTCCACAGTGCAGCGTCACTGAGGTTGGCGACATTGGTCCTTACAGCGGTGATAGCTTTGCAAAAGGAATTAGAGGTTGTCATTTTCCTTAACTGGCTATGTTATGCAACTAGCTTGAAACCATCCATCTGTGCGTATTTTTCAGTATTAAAAACCATCCTTCATGGATACATGGATGATTTACCTTTCTCTCTTGATGCTATTAAGTCTTAACATTAAAAATCATGACTATTGCCTATCATGACTATTGTCTAAATAAGATTAAATTATCTAACTTTGTCATTGCTGGGTAACTCGTTGAGTGACCAAAGTCTTTTCCCCATCTAGTTAGAGTTGTAGGTAACTGATTAAAAAGCATGCAAGGTGCAAATATATCTCACAAACATTACAAACATGATGACTGAATATCTAAGGGACAGACAGTCATGAATGATTCTCACAAGTCCTCAAAGAAATGAGAAGAATTATGATTTCAGAATGCCAGAAAATAGTTCATCTGTAGATTACTACAGTAGATATTCAACACACATTTGATGAACTAAGTACACGAAGTGAAGGCACCCTCCATGATGGGAGATTAAACTACGCGCAGAGCGTCTTCTGCTTAGCTAGCTGGAAGCACAAGCATAGGAACTGACACTCTTTAAATCAAGTTCTTCATTTTGCTTACTTGTAGGAAAGGGAAATTCTTTGTTACAATCCAAATGCAGCTGAGCTTCCAAAGAAAGTGTCTCGAATCTGTTGACGAAGAACTCCCAGCTCAAAGCAGGAATATCTTGCTTAAGAAAATGCAAAAGTAAAAGCTTGCTCAATATTGTGGGCCGATCTTTAACCACAGTATCAAACTGGAAGTCAAGACAAAGACACAGACCCTGGGGAAAAGGAGGGGAAAAAGAAAAGTCAGATGTAAACATCTAAGCTGCTTCAAATCAAATACACTAAGCAGTCAGTGAAACAAGGCAAACTCCTCAGTCTATATTTATAACGCAGAAGGAGCAAACTGAGATCTTTTTTATTGGAAATTTTAGTAGAAAAATACAAAAGAAGTTTCTCCTAATTGTAGAATATCTCTTGAATTTTGACTCAAAAATCTGAACTAAATGTATGTTATTAATTTTTTTATCCAAATACCCTCAAACCAATGTTTCTTAATGTCTGTAGTTTCTATAAGAGAAGCATACTTCCAAAGCTACATTTTAGAACACACAAGAAGGTGGTCTTTAAATTCCCTTTCAATGTTAAATTCTAATATTTAGAATTAAAATTTCTAAAAGAAATATAGATTTTAGAATTCTTTTAGTGATTCTAAAAGAAAATAATACCTTCTTGGAACGTGAGTTAAACAGAGTCTTAAAACAAGGAATGGGTTGAGCATCTATTTCTCTAGTATATGAGTCTACCATTCCCTTTTTTAAAAAAAACTAATTCACCCAACCAAACTATTAATTCATTCAACTCCCATCTAATGAGTGCCTCCTATATTCCAGGCCCTGAGCAGGGGTAAGACCTACAACCACCTAGTTTTATTAAGACCAACAGAGGACTATCTAGAAAACCGCTGGGAGTTTTTACAAGGGAGGGTGTGCATCCATAGGCAGCATAACCCTAGAATATTTCAGATCCTAAACCATCTGCCCTTCCTTCTTAGTCTTTTTTACAGGAAAAACCCTTATAATGATTGGGAGGCAGTGTACACGTGCACATGCACACACACACACACATAGTTAAGAACATGACTTTATTGTGAGTCAGACCTGAGTTTGCTCTACCACTTACTAGCCATGTGACTCTGAAACTACTTAATCTTTCTAACCCTTAGCTTCTCTATCTGTAAAATGGGAACACACTAAATGTTATTGTGGGGATTAAATGAGGTAATACATGATGGGATACTTTCAATACACCGCCCTGGAAACACAATAGCTATTTGATAAATGTTAGCTCTTGCCATTATTATTAGTTTTAATAATAACTTAATAATAAATCAGGCAGCAATGTGGAAAAACAGAAGATCAGGACTTTGGAGGTTCTAGTCTTAGTTCTCCCATGAATTCATTCTGTGTCCTCAGATAAGTGACACTATCTCTGAGACTTGGTCTCTTCAACTATAAAATACAGGTGCCAAATAAGATAAATGTACAACTCTCTCCAGGTCTCATATTTCATGTTACTTTGGCTTTAATTTATAGATTTCATTTTGGTAGCATATTTACCATCTCATGGTTTGCTTTGATTTATATTATAATTCATCTGATTTCTCTTAGCATCTAGCCTCTAATAAAAGGCCTTTCAGCCCAGAAGCCAGCGAAATGGTATAAATAAACAAGCTTAATTTAATAATCTGCCACAAAAAACAAGTTATACAATAATTACATCTGTCAGAAGTGATTCAGCACATGGACAAAGACTAAAAAGAAAATACCAACAAATAAAAACAAGAGGTCTGTTAATACAATGTGATTCTGGGATGCTTTTCCCAACTTAACAATTTCCACTGTTATCATCATCATCATCAGTAGTACGTGTGTTTATGTGACAAATAACTCAGTGATTTAGTGGAGCGGAGCAGGGTACCATCTGCAGAGCAGATAACACACACTGAGGGACATCACCTGCAGCGCCGGCCTCTTTATGGTGTCAAGCAGGAGGCCAGCCCTGGTGGCCACTGCGGGGTTGACGTCCTCCACAGCCGTCAGAAAGCAGCAGAAGGCATGTGCAAGCGAGTACTTTAGCAGGTGGTTTTTGGTCACTGAGTGAATATCCAGAAATCTACAAATTACAGCCACTTTTTCCACTGCAATGTAAAAGACACAACAAAAAGAAATTACATTTATTTAGATAGTCTGAGCACTAAACCCACAGAGATAAGGGTAACTCTGGGCTCCCCATACACTGATTTTAAATACCAAAAGGAAAGTCTAATGCCTCCTTTTCAAGTGCTCTGTTTTATCTCTGCAGCAGAGACCATTTCTACTCAGTGCAGTATTTTTCTGTCAGGCAGCTTTGATTTAGTTCTGGGTTGTCTTTTTTTCCTTTTTTTAATGGTCTTTCTCTTTGTTTAACTTCTAGCAGTATTTCAAACTATTCAAAAATGTCTCCATGCTCTTTTCTTTGTCCACTCTGTAGAAGTTCCCCAGACAACACAGGAAGATGGGAGGTGCCTACCAGTCCTGGCTCTAGATTCTGGACCCTCGACTCCACACTCAGTGTGTCACGATGTGAAATGACAACCAGTCTTCCTGGTGCTATAGAGCGTATTTCTTCAATGAAATAGATGCACCCTTGCTTGATAGATTTTAAATTATTCCGCAAATCTATGTTAAATGATTCCAGCCACTCTTAAAACATAGCTTGATAAAAAGTCATAGTAGATAATGAAGCAATATAGTTTCATGCAAATAAAGACGTTTCAGTACTTTGCTTAAGCTGGTCCAGCAGCCCAGAATATTTTTTCTATTCTTCTCTGGTAATGGACATTCTACCACCCTTGAAAGAATCCGCTGTTAGAATTCTACATGTTCTGTGAAGTCCACTCTGACCTCCTAGAGTGGTCTTTCCATCCCATGAACTCCTGCCGAAATACTATTCATTTAGACATGGCATTTGTGTGTTCACACATAGCTGTATGACACATCTTTTGTGATCTTGAATTACATTTACACCTTTATAGTTTCTTAACCTCTTACATGTTCGTATTTGGTCTCATCAATTAAATTGAGAACTTCTGAGAACAGGAGTCTGCTCTTATACTCTTTTTATTGTTCCCATATATATTATATTTATTCAATAAGTCTATTATTTATTCAATAAGTTCACATACTTTAAATATATATATAACTAAGAAATGATGCTAGGTATTTGTTGGGGAGATGCAAGTAAATGGAAAAATGAACTGTTAGGGACTGAATTGTGTCCGTCCCCCCCCCCCAAAAAAATTTACACGTTGAAGCCCTTACCCACAATGTGATGGCATCTGGAGCTGGGACCTTGGGAAGTCATTAGGTTTAGATGAGATCATGAAAGAGGCCCCCATGATGGGATCTGTGCCCTTATAAAAAGCAGAAGGAAAACCAAAGCCCCCTCCCTCTGCCATGTGAGGACAGAGCAAGAAGGTGACCATCTATAGGCCAGGAAGAGTGCCCTCACCAAGGTACTAAATTGGCTGGCACCTTGATCTTGGACTCCCAGCCTCCGGCACTGTGAGAAAAAAAATTGCTGTTGTTTAAGCCACCCAGTCTATGGTATTCTCTTATGGCAGCCCAAGCAGACTAATATGTGAATTATTCACAGGTCTTGACTTCAAAGTCAAGTCAACTAAAAGAGGTAAGACAAGTACAACTATAACCAAAATGTAATATGAAAAGCTGTAAATATTGCTAATGATGTATAAATAAAATGCTATGGGAGACCATGGAATAAAGAAACTATTTTCCACCAAGGGAAGCGAGAAAGTGGAACTCAGTGGGGGCATTTGAAGGCGGTTCAAGTGGAGGGGGCATTTGAATGGGCCCTAGAAGAGAAGAAGATTTCAGATTGAGAACAGGGAAAGGCCAGGACGTGGGTGAGGGGAAGCAGGGAGCAATGGGGAAGGTGCAGCAGCATGTGAAGAAAGAAGAGAGGGAAACGAGTCTGCAACCAGGTGCAGTCAGACCATGGGAGGCTTTGAACGTCCATTTGAAGAGTCTGAACTTTATTCTATAGCCACTGAAAACCAATTAAAATTTTTTGAGTAGAAAAGCAACATAACCGGAGATGTGATTCAGAAGATTAATCTGGCAACAATCTAATCCTTCCATTGGAATGAAATATTTATCTGCTTTATTTGTAGTTAATGCCTATAAAATGTTGTCAATATCATGTTGTTTTTTGCTAGAAATTTTTGCTCTGATCTAATTCCTAACAGCATCATGTACGACCATATAAATACACCAGCCCCTGGAATTCATAGGGCATTAAAAAGCAAGAACTCTTTGAGGTGGCCAAAGATTAGGAAACTGAACTCTAAACAATAATAGTTAGCTCCCCTGATGGAACTTCCATTTCTTTGCCCAATTTTTGAGACACTAACATATAGAGAACCATTCTGATAAGGCACACTACGGTAGGCCAACCCTGCTCGCTGCCCCTTGAGAACAGAAGTACTAGCAGAATGCAGTGGCAGTGAAGCCAGCAGATGTGAGGCTAAGAGAACACATCCATTTTCCTTCCATACTAGGTTCCTCTGAGAAGTTGTCATTCTAAGTACTAGGATATTATATCCATCACTGTCCAATACTTGGCCCCTGATGCTTCAATGGCAAGGGTATAACAGCAGAGCTTCTCAAATTCCACTCAGTTACCTGGAGAACATGTTAAAAATGTTGATTCCTGGCCTTACATTCTGAGATTCTCATTCAGTAGGTCTAGGATGAGGCCCAATATAGTCAAACCTCGGTACTCAAACATCTCCCATCTCAAACAATTCAGTTCTTGACCAAGTTGTTCAAGGGAAAAAAAATGTCTTGGTTGTCAAACAAAATTGTGGTTCTCTTGACAACTGTTTCATGCTGATACCTCAGCATGACAAAAAGTGTCTCTCAGGTGACAAAGGAGAGTATGTGCAAGTATGAGTCAGTTTACCACTAAACCTTGCATTGTTAACATCTCAGGAAATTATACTGTGAATATTTTCATGTTTTTTTGCTTTTGTTGTTGGCAAAATGATTAGCACACTTTTAAAACTTAAAGAGGTCATCAAGAGTGCTGATGTTGCTAAGGGTGTGAAAATGCTCATGAAACTCATCACAGGCAAATGAAGAGGTAGAAATATTGTTGATTTGGATGAACGAAAAGCAGTTCATTTCAGAGGCAATGATATGTGAAAAAGCGAAGATGCTGCATACTGATCTCCTGAAAGACACCCCTGGAACGAGTGCTGAAAGTGATTTGTTTAAGGCTAGTAGGAGGTGGCTTGATAATTTAAAAAAAGAAGTGCTTGTTTATAGATTAAACAGTATATTAGACATGTATTGTATATAAGAAAGGTTAAAACAGAAAATTATTTGAGGGTTTGGAATTGATTACTTCAATTTACATTATTTCTAATGGGGGTAAAATATGATTCGGTTTTCGAACAAATTGCTTCTCAAACAGCCTCTGGAACAAATTAAGTTCAAGAACCAATATTCCACTGTAACACTGTAATCAGTGTTTTTAACTAACATTCCCAGTTATTCTGATGCAAATAACCCATTAGGTTGACTACATGATTGATCATTCAAGCCAGGGCCCATTTGAAAATAAACAAGGGGAAAATTAGTAAATACATCTAGTTGACAGGCATAAACTGGGACTATCCTAGGCAAACTAGACTGGGTCACCCTACCTAAGGACCATTCTGCAAAATACTATTATCAAGGAAGCTCAGCTAAGTAGAAACAACAAAGAATATCAGAAAGCAGGAAAACGCCCTTTAAAAAGAAAGGAGGAAAACGGAGGGCCAGAAAGAGCTCTCATAACTGGACATCTGGTTTGCGATGTGATCCAGAGAGAATCGTTAAGCTAATACAGAGGTACCTGCTTCAAACCTCATCTTCCAGTCTTTGCTGTTAAAATTGCCATTTATGATTGTCCAGAAGATGTCAGCACCATGAGGAAGTGACAAAGCGTGGAGAAGGAGAGGAACTGCCAATGAAGATAACTGGGAGAACTCAGACTTGACAACTCTCCACAGGCTGGAAATCAAGAAGAGGCAAAGTGGTTAAAGTTATGAAAACCTTTCTAGAAAGAAAATACTATTATCTCAATTTATAAGAAGTATAGTTAACACATAGCTGGTAGGAATGACTTTAGTGAAATTACATTCATCCACAAGACAATAATCCTCTGATACACTTTTCCTATGCTCTGTTCTGTTAATGTTTTTTTAAAGTAATTACTTTTATGTAACAACATAGAAAAACACCACCTAACATTACATTTTCAACATAAAAATTTTTAACTATATTTTAAATTCAGGTATAGAAATGAACAATGACTGTTAAATAATGTACAAAATTGATACTAGTTATATTAAGATCATGATGTGATAGTAATTTTTTCCCTTATACTGAACAGCTGGGGCATTTTGTTGGCTTTGCCTGCCTAGTAGCCTTTTCCTCTTACTGCCCTAGCAAGGGACAACTCTTTTTCTATTAAGAACAGCCTGGACAACTGGCAGAGCTGTCAATCAAGCTCCCTCCCCCTTTGCCTATTGTAAGAATGAACACAAAGCCCATGCTGATCAAAGTACTTCAATGCCTCGAATAGAATATTTAGTCTACGGGTGGACATATGACGTAAGTCTGGGAAAGCGGAATCCTCTTTCCAGGTGTTGATATGGGCTCTGGGACAGAGATCTCTCTCCTTCTCACAGGAACAGCCCGCTGAGAAGCCCACACAGATGGGGTGCAGCTAAGTGACGGAGAGGGGGAAAGGGGAGAGGAGTGAGAAAGAAGAAAAGGGGGGAGAGAGAGCAATCCCTGTAACACCTTATGAGTACAAGCCGTGCCTAAAACCAAGCCACTACTGGTGAAATGTACTCTAGCAAGTTTAGCTACGTGCCTGTCAATTTCTACCAGAATAATTCTGAAGATGTGTTTTTAGTAATAATATATTATAGGTTTTAAATCTTTCATTTAATTATTTAAATGTTTGTTTTTTATTTCTTTCGGAGAGAGGAAGGGAGAGGGAAAGACAGAAACATCAGTGATGAGGGAGTCACTGATCGGCTGCCTCCTGCACGCCCCCTACCGGGAATGGAGCCTGCCACGTGGGCATGTGCCCTGACTGGGAGGCTGCTCAACCACTGAGCCCTGCAGGCCGGGCTTTCATTCAATTACTTAAAGTATGCTTTTCATTTGTTTGTTTTTGTTGTTTTATTTTGTTTTCTATTTGGCTCCAGAGTTGATACAGAATCAACACTATTTGTGACTTTAAAAAACTCATCATATACCCCTAAAAGATGAGAGGAGTGGCACAGTACCTCCATTTTATAGAGAATACATTGAGGTACAAGTCACTAAAGTTGCTGGTATCTCAGAAGACATACCAGACCTACAGAATGAAAAGGAGTAATTTTCAAACACTATATGCTTCATCTGAGTTGTGGAAATCAGACAAATATGGATCTAATCCACACTGACAATAATTAGCTGTGTAACCAAGTGTAAATGTAACTTGTCTGAACTTCCACGTCCTCCCAATGCTAGCTGTATGAAATGCATAGTGCTTGACATATAGTAGGTATTCAAAAACCTCACACTACTATCACCATTGTGAGGCTAAGGATGACGATGCTTCTATACAACAGGCCCTATAGAGAATGCAAAGGAACTTTCAGCCTAGCAGAAGGAAGCAAACCGTACACGGCACTGCTAGAAAACCTCCTCAGTGGCAAAAATCCCTGGACTTGGCCAACCCCACATGGCTTTCTCAGTTCCCTAAAGCAGCTTTGTTTGCAAAATGGAAGAGCGTAGCCCAAAGGCTGAGGCAGAGATTCCATGGCACCAATGATCCGTTTGTCCCAAGTACATATCCGATAGAGGTGACTTTAACAACAAAAGTCGGCCCACTTAGTATTGCCACTCTCCTGGAATGAAGAGAGCTTCTGCCTAACTCCTGGCCCTCTTCCTTCACTGCTTTTGCCTGGATTTGCGGGGCCTTTCAGATCATTGCTACTCTTCCCCACATCCAGGTCAGCCATGTCCAGCCTTCCAACAGCTCCTCCCACTGCACCAGTAGAAGCCCCATTTTACTATGAGGAACTTCTTGAAATCCTCTACCTTTCCCACAGTATGCTTCTGTCCTGTGTGGAACAGTGTCCCCACTCCAAAAAAAACCATATCCACCCAGACCTCAGAATATGACCTTATTGGAAATAGGGTCTTTGTAGATGTTACCCCCTTTCTCTCAACTCTCCCACATCCCTGGAGCACCAATGAAAAAGAATCGCAAAGTCCTCCTCGCTTGGTCCACCACAAGGCGGTACTAGCTAACTTCAGCTGGGCCTGAAGTTGGCAAATTTTTGGTTATTTCTGGTTGACTCCTTACTGCTTTCCTCCTACGGGCTGTTCCATTCTTTTTTCCCATGTTCTGCAAGCTACCAACCCAATCTCTATCACCTCCCCCTCAGAAGAGACAGCAGCACCTACTATTCTTAAGGTTTAAATCACCTGTTATGAACTCCCCTTAACACTTTATTTCTCTTTTCCTCAAAATGTATATTCTTTCAAAGGAAAGGGCATCCCTCCTCTTTTCCATACACCCTTTGTTCTTGAATGAATACTCTTGCCTTCCAGGACCTGGCTCCAGCAACTACTCCCTTTCCTCTGATTCTCTCCCACTGACCATAAATATGTTCAGATTTTTCTCCTAAAAATCCTTGACACCCATTCCCTTCCCCCTCTGAGTATATGATCTTTCCCTTCCTTCCCTAACAAATTTTTTAGAAGAAAGTTCTGTGTTATATCTTTATATTACTTAGGCCCTTGCACCATATCATTGCACTCCTTTCAATGTGGGTGGTTCCCAAGGATCTCTCTTTTCTCCATATTCATGCTATTAAAGTATAACTCTGACCCTGTTCATAGTTTTAAGATCTTCCCTAGATCTCCAAACATTATTAAATAAAGTCCCCGTCTTCAAGGCCCTTCACATGTGGGTCCCAACCCGCTTCTCCAGCCTCATTTTCCATTACTCCCCTAAGACGACACCACGCAGCAAAATAAAACCTTACTGTCACCTAAGTATGCCCTTCTTTCCAACTATGCCATCTGTTTACTCTTGACATTCCCATTTTCTACGAGATGGCTTGCCTATCTCCAACCTCTACCCATCAAAATTCTATCATTATCTCAATGCCCATCCAAGTGGTATCTGCTCCTGAGGCTTCTCTTGTCATCCAAAAATGACCTCTCTCGCCTATGAACTATACAAAACAAGTCACCCATCACACATCCCAGGATTGACAGTAACTCATATATACAGAGGTGACCATGTGTCTTCGTTTATCCAAGATCTTAGCCTACTTTATACTTATTGTTTTGAGGTTATCATGAAGAACATCCCCTCTTCAGCTTCAAAAGTAGACCAATTTTAATAATAAATTAGGTGGTCACCTTCTGTACACATACCATTCACCCTCTTCCGAACCAGACTGCAAATTCCCAAAATGACCCAGAATAATGATGTGTGTAGTAAGCCCTCAATAATATTTTTGAATAAATGAGTAAATAAATGAACAAAACGAGGAAAGACAAATAGAGTCTCAACTTGGTTTGGTCGCCATGTTAATATGAACCAACCTTTCCCTTTTTTTAATCACCTCATTCCCTTACATATGAAATGAGGATAATATTTTTCTGCTTATTTTCAGGAAAGATTATAACAGTTATTTGAAGTTTCTCAGAAAGAAAAAACACTATGTAGATCCAGGGCAATATTTTCTTGTTTTTTTCAGAATGCCTGGGTAGTCTTTAAAAAATACCTTATCAGATAATATATGGAAAGATTTTAGATGTCTATCAGTTCTATTTCAAGTAAGAAATTAAGTCCTTACTCAGTTTTACTAGGTAAATATTAATTTAGTACCTGTTGACATTTTTCTAGGGCATGCTATATTCTTAAGCCATCTAAAAACTGAAAGGCATAAAATAATCTTTATTTTGCCTTTTCTATTTCTATAGTATCTAGCAAAGAAAATTATTATTACTCATATCGACATGCTTAATAATTTAACTAAACAAAAATAGTTCCCATAGGTGATTAGGCTGTCCTGGCTAAGAAAAGTAGTCTAAATGGGTTGATAAGTCTTATTCTAACTTTAATTTTCATAGCTAAAGCCTAACATACCAAAAAAAGGAAGACATACCTTGCAATCAACATATGATCCTGAATGTAGGCTAAAAACTGAGGGTGATCTTTTCTAGCAATGTATAAACACTCTCCATGTAGACAGAGAATCTTCAAGCAATTGAGCATATTAAAAAGAATGTCTGGCTCTTCAAACTTAGCCATTTCCTATGCAAAGAAGCACATGGTTACTTCATTATCTAAAACAGCAACTCTACCAAACCAAAAATTCAAATATTCCAAAATATATACCTGGAAAATGGTGTATATTAGTCTCAAAGTTACTGGAAGCTGTTGGTAGCAAAACTTTCTTTCAGTATCATTCTTTACTGCTGGGAGGAAATAATTACACAAAGGTTAGCATAACTCCTCCCTTCCCCCACCGTTCATGAACTGATCAGGTCATAAAGCCAAGAGGAGTAAAAATAGACATAGGATGTATGCATTTTTAGTGTTTTGCATTTTAGTGTATGCATTTTAATGTTTTGATTTGCTCTCCAGGTTAGCATATATCCCTTCTATGATGCAAGTGAAGGGAGAAACCTTCTAGATTTGGGGTTCTCATCTTCCATTTTCCACCGTGTAGTCCATCCTGTACTCAGATGCCCTTGGCTACCTGAAGCGACCCCAGGCCACCCCTATGACCCTGTGGGCTGCCAGTTCTGCTGCTACCTGTAGGGGCCTGGGACCTGGCTAGGTATGCATTCCTAACTGAAAGGGAGATAAGCCGGTATTAAAGAGAGGTATTCAAGTGGTATTAGAAGGGATTTATCCCATAGACTCACTCAAAAAGCCAGTATTTTAAAGAAGCTGAGTATACTCAAATCAGAACAGCTACTCATGGCTTTATTTTCTTATGAGGATCTCTAAAATCTCTGCCCCTATGGTAAAGGGTGGCAGTGTATTGTACATGAAGCATGCTAGGAAAAAGAATTCACAAGGTAACCAGATGTCAAAACTAGTGTAAAATGTTTTCAAATCACTGTTAGAAGCTTTGACAATTCCTAGGATCAGAAACAATGGGAGTCAAACCCCCTTGGTGTATATACTAGATAGTTTATTGGAGATCTTCCACCCTAACGTGTTTTAAATACTTGTTATCAGCACTCAACTCTGTTTTGTCTAGGGTGAAAGTTTTAAAAATATTTTTAATGGAAGAGATATCTGACTGCCAGAAGAAATAGGCACCAGGCCACAAAACGCAGAAATAGGAAAAACTCTGAAAGGAAGGAGGAATCACTGAACATGGAGGCAGAGCAGCCGTTTGTTCTGTGGCAGAGGAGCTCAAGACCACTGCCTGAAGGCCCACAAAGCAGAAGCAGGACTGGGTGCTGAGCAGCAGGGGAGGCTGGTCTTGAAAGGAAATTAATGGAGACCTCCCTGAGGGGACAATTTATCACTGCATCCTGCAAGACAGCAGAGAGTAAACGTAGGAGAATGGACCAGAAGCTGTGACGGGAGCCTGACTCCGTGTCTGGGGAAGAAAAATAGAGGAAATGCTTAAACAAGTGGAGTTGGTAATAATTGCGCAAGGAAAAGAGTCATTTATGAAAATAAATGGCTTAATTTTAAGCATCGTTCAAAGAAAATGTCACATATAAAGAAATAAAAGTGGCAGTTAATTGATTTGTGTGCTATCTTAGGTTTAAAAATATGTTTGCATATAAAGAGTACAGGTTACTGGATCATAAGTGAAATCCTTGCTTCCTTTGGACATTAACGCAGCCTGGGCCTGGGCCTCAGTAAGTATAATTAATTCTAAGTAAACCAGGAGACATAGGTTCTAGTCTCAACCCTGCCACTAACTAGTTTTATAATATTTGGATATCCAATTCCCAGGCCCCACCCCAGAGATACTCAGAATTGGGGGTGAGTGGGCGGAGCTCATTCACTTTGTTTGTGTTTCAACTCCTCAGACAATCCAGCTGCTCCAGTACCGTTCTGGCAGCATGGTAAGCATAAAGCATAAATAAGGATCGAATAATACGAGCTTCATGAGAAGAGGCAAGTTGTTTAACTCCTCTGGGATGTATCTCCTCACCTGCAAAGTAGGAGTCTGAACTAGAGTCAGCAGGTCTCAAATTTATTTTCTATGGAATACTCTGTTCAAAGGAAACTTTACCCAGATCTCCAATGTATGAAATAGAGCAAGTCAGAGAATCTGGGTGAAGCAGGGTGGGGAGCCTGAGTCTTCATCATTTACCCACGTCTTCCTACCAATTGCCGGCCCAAATAAGGAAGGTCCAAAGGAAACAACAGAGAGCCTGTACAACTCCAAGTACACACTGAAAACCAATGAAGTGGGTCATCTCAGGTGTTCCTTCAAATTCTAAGTGTCAATGGTTCTAAATAGTGAGCCAGGATAGCCACAGTCAACTGACCATTTATACCATGCACGCAGAAGCAGTTAGTTCCAACCAAGAGTTCTGTAGTAACGATGTAGTCACCTTGGTCTGACTACGACACCCAGGACCTACAATGAACCCCACACGATAGTCACACAACAATATGTGCTGTTCACTGAGGGACTGATAGAAAGCCCATGCTGCCCAAACTTTGCTTCTGGGGATGGGCCTCCCAGGAGCCAGCCTAATTCAGGACAGTGGAAGCAGGAAGATTAAAAGCTGCTCAGATTTGTTCCAGGTCCTGTATACATTCCCAGAGTGCCGCAATGCAGACCTAGAAATCAGGCTTTCCCAGAGGCACCTGGAATCACATCCTAACTTCCTGAAGCGCCTTCAGCGTGAGGAGCTAGAGTCTGACTCCAGGCCTGCCTGCCATCTTGCTGTCCCCAATTAGCCCACACAGAGCCTTTAAGCACCTGGAAAGAGGCCAGCCTCTCTCCCAGCTCGGAGCCAAGCCAACCAGCCTTAGAGCACAAATTGCACATCTATCCATAGTGAGCCTGTCCAGAGTCCTGGTCACACGCCAGGGACACAGGAGCCACAGGAGCTCAAGTTCCATCGCTTCTGTCCCAACACACTCTGCTCTGGCCAAATGCCCTGAGTGGCTGTGGAGAGTGTAAGCACCTTCCATTCTGCCTCTCACCTGGCTCACAGCTACTTCTGCACAGAAAACACGATACACCATAAGGAGGTAGGTGGTGTTTTCTACACTAACACCACGGGGTTTTGTTGACAAGTTGCTGCTGCCAGAAAGATGCTCAGTGACCTCTGTTCCACTAGAAACACATCCTGGATCTGTTCCCTTCCTAATCTGGGGGAAACGATTCACTGGCACAAGTCTATATTAAGGGAGCCAAGTCTGAACTCGTGCAAGTCCATGGTAATCTAAGCAACCAGGGCTCTGAGTGCTGGGCCTGTGCAAACTGTGATGTGCACACCGCTCGCTCTCTCACGGCAGCCCAAGTCCACCTACCAGCATGTTCCATGGGCTCGGTGTGATTGCCGGGGTTCTCCCCATGCTTAGAGGCTGGATTCTCCTCCTCTTCACCTTCAGGGCCTATAATAAACTCTGGTCTGGAAGAAAGGAGGCTATCCTCAAGGCTGTCTGTGGGCTCCTGAAACAAATATGACAAGCAGCCAGATGAGCGGCCCTGTGGGCTTGTAAAGATCGTTCTGCAACAAAGACCAGTTGAGCGCCTGCTGGGTCCCGGCCTTGCGCTGAGCCCTGGGGTGCAGAGGCGCCTGTCTCTGCAGAGATTTGAGCTTATTTCAGTAATGGTTAATGGGAATTTGGAACAGCTGTTAATGAAACATTTTCATTCCCTTGAAATAAATACGGGAAAATATCAAAAACATTGTTTTCCCATCTCTGCTTTAATCCCTGTGATTGTGTCCTACTCACCAAATGATCCCAATCCATGCACATTTTGTTCAATAACTACTTAATTTGCAGGGAATAATAAGGGGTTCACATCAATATTTAAAATACAAATACTGATTGTCTGGAGAAGTCAAAATTTTAGGAATAAGAAATTGCTATACCATACGAGTTAGAGAGAACTAGGTATGGCAACCCAAGTATACATCAAGAGGTAAACAGATAGATAAATGTGGTATATACATACAATGGAGTATTATTCAACCTTGAAAAAGGAAGGGCATTCTGACACATGCGACAACATGAATGAACCTTTTAGATGTTATGGTAAGTGAAATAAGTCAGTTATAAAAAGGACAAATACTGTCTGATTCCACTTGTGTGAGTTATCTACAGTAGTGAAACTCATAGAAAAGGGAAATAGAATGGTGGTTTCCAGGGGCCAAGGGAAAGAGGAACAGGGAGTAATTGTTTAATGGGTATAGAGTTTCAGTTTCGCAAGATGAAAAAGTTCTGGGGATTGATTATAAAATAATGTGAATATACTTATGTATATATTTATAATTATATATATTTATGCATTTTATATATTAAAATAAGCTGCAAAAGTAGGTGAAAGAAAGTGCTAGATATCATTATATTTAAAATATCTCTCTCTAGTTATCCTCCTGTTCCAGTTTTTTTTTTCTTTCAAGTTCTACTTTCAAATATCCTCTTTTAGCTAACAGTTTAACCAGTAAACATTTTTTTGAGAATTATTTGACAGCTAACTCAAAGCAAGACATTAAGATTGATGGGATAAAAGGACACGAGGAAGAAAAAAAAACAAGTGGTTAGGAGGGCTCTGAATATCTTTGACCACGTTACGATTTTCGAAGGCTTGCCCTGTTCCCAGGTTGCCCATGGACAAGACGCTAAATCAAATTATAAACTGAGTTTTGTGAAGTTTGATATGATGATGTTTCCTGCTGCACAGTGACCCTCTGCATACACCCGGTCACCCATGTTTCTGGTGTTATCCTCCAAGGTGGCAGGGACTGGAAATAACTAATGTATGGAGCAGCTAATACATGCTATTCCTTATTCCATATTAGCTGTTTCTTATTTGAACAATTTTAAATGAAATAAAGATTTCACTGGCTGTTGATGAAGTTAATAGGTTTTGAAACTGAGGTTACCTCAGTGTCCACAGCCAATCTACTTACTCAGTATTTGATACGTATACTTTGTAGTATTCACTGTTATCTAAACTTTGTAATGACTCTCTGATAAAAGTTATTTCAAGAATATCAGGAATGTTTTGTATTTGTGAAAACTGTGTGAATGGATGTGCTACAAAGGCTAACTCAAACTCAAGAATTCTAACCCAAGAACTCTATATAATGTAGCTCCATCTCATATTCTTTTCCAGGAGCCTGAGTGGGTGGAAGGAACAGGAACACTTTCTTTTAACACAGTCTCAGGTATAACCCAGCATGGAGCATAAGGTAGTACTGGAGAAAGACTCTATTACAGCCACTACTACAGTCTTTATTACTCTTAGACATGGGCCACCTCACTTCAACTGCTTACCACCAGCCGGCTTTCTTCCTTAGGAGCCAATCTCTCCAGGAGTTCACAAGCGAGCTGATAGCACAGAATACTGGACTGGCATAAATTACACTCAATTGCTTTTTCGTCCTTCTGGCAGGAGTGGGAGCCCCCCCAGGGGGCTTGGAAGACATTGTTTATAATGGAAATAATGTCCTTCGATATGCTGTGCTCTAAACCCATCGTGATCCCATCATCTTGTAACTCCATCTGAAAGACACCAAAAAAAAGGCCAAAAAAAAAAGAAGAGGGAGTTTGGTCCTTTTGTCCACTATTCCGTTGGCACACTAATTGGGGGAACTTTTCATTAATGGACAATATTAAATTACTTAAAGATGGTAAGGCTAATAGACCGTGAATATACATTGATTTCCATGGAGTCTTCTTAAAAGACTATAAACATAAGACAAAGTAATGAAAATTATTTTTTAAATCATGTAGGACATTTAAAACTTATCACTCTGTGAGGTTTTACACACTTAAAAAAATGCTGCTCCTCACCTAATATCCAGATCTTGATTTCTAAATACCATTATTCATTAAAAGGAACCAGGGATCCTTGGAGAAACGGCTGGTTTCAGGGTTGGGGCAAGGAAAATATAAAAGGAGCCTGGAACATCTTGTCAATTAAGGAAGTATTCAAAGAATGATGGGACCGTGTCGAAAGTACACAGGAGCCAACTCAAAGGGACTCCCACAAGCCAAATAGGGGGCAATATAAGCATCAAAATAAAGAATCATAGCAACTGATTATAACCCACTGAATAAAATAAGCATCCATGAGTACATGAGGGTGTAAGTAGATAAACAAACAAATATATAAATGGGAGAGGAGGGAAAACTGTTCCTTCAGTAGAATGCCAACTAACAAATTTTTTTAAATGATGAAATCTGAAAATTATCATTTGATAACCATCATAGTAATAATTTATTTGGGCATGAATCACCCGTGGATATTATACTTGTAGGTAAAAGTCTGATGAGAAACAGGAAATCTCACAGTCTTAAAGTATCTCTCTACAAAGCACTTATTAATTACAAGGAAAAATTATGACTTTGTAGTAGAGAAACCTGCAGAAATCACCTTAACCAAGTCACCACCAATAAGTTATCACCACTAATTACTGTCATGTGCTTTCTGATATGATGCACTGAAAAGAACATAACATCACATTTGTGGTATTAATGCCAAAAAGTGCTCAACCCAAATCGATTCATAGGAAACATGAGACTCAAATTGAGAGGTATTCTACAAAATAACTAGACTCTTTTTAAATGTCAAGAACATAACAGATAAACAAAGACTGAAGAACTACCCTGGAATAAGACTAAGGCAGGAGAAATAATTGCAATAAGTGATGCTGGATTGTGTCCTCAATCAAAAATATTTTTTTTTCTTTTGTTATAAAGATGATTGTTATATCGATTTTAAAAATAAAAGGTTTCTGTAAGTTAGATAGTATTATAACAATATTAATTCCCTGATTTTGATAACTGTCCTTGGTTATGAAAGAAAATGTCCTTATTTTTTAGAGAATACACTCTGAAATTTTAAGGATAAAGGAATATCATGCTTGCAACTTACTCTCAAATGCTTCATTAAAATTACATACATACATACACAGAATAAAGGAAAGAGAAAGAAATGAATGTGCTAAATGTTAATATCTGAAAATTTTAGGGGAGAAGTATTCTTTGTACTATTCTTGCAACTTTTCTGCAAGTCTAAAATTATTTCAAAATAAAAAGTTAAGACCAAACCTTTTAAACTTCTCTTTTAAAATTACCTTCAAAAATCAATTTATGAAATATATTAAACTCAGCCCATCACTATAGCGTTGTACGTTGCTCTTCCCAACAATTGCATTACCCAGTTTGTTCACCAAATGCGTTCAACAGAATCAATTCTAACGATGCTAGGATGTTTCTAAAATTCATATCCATTCTCATAGGTCAATATCACTGCAGAAATTCATACAAGTATTTTTCAGGCTCTTTAGGAAATCCCCAAGAGAGTTTGAGAAATGTCTTGAGTGACGCTGCATCATTTCAGTAAGTGTAAAGATGTCCAACACAGAAAAAAATCACTATACAATGCCCTGCTCATCCTGTATCTCTGAACTAAAGGAAGCTCATGCTTCAGCTACCTGCTTCAGGAGAAGATCAAACATGAGGATGAAACAATTTAGATTCATTTCATCATCTTCACAATCAAAGTCAATAGTCCTTCCTCCTGGGTGTCCAAAATTCTTGAAAGGGCTACGAAAAGGGCTACGCATAGGACTCCGAAATGGACTCTGAAAAGGACTATGAAATGGACTCAGCATATTGTGCTGAACTCGTCGACCAGGATCAGAGGCGACACTCACCTAGAAGAAAGAACATCAACACACATAAGTGAACTTGCAGAGGCTCAAATGGCTGTATATAATACTGGGGCCTGTGAAAGGTATTTCCAGTTGTCACGCTGATTTCCTTTCTTAGCATTAGTACCTCCAAATACTATAAATCTTTGCAAAATATAAATATAAGAAATAAGTTTACCCAAACTGTCAGGTGAATAAAACATCAGCACTCTGAAGAATGAAGGCAGCTGTCTTTGTCATTATATTTTTCATCCCATCAAACATTTCCAATTAAACTAAATTGTCTATATCTACCTAAAACCATAACCTAAAAAAATGAGAACTTACAAAAGTAAAACATCGCAAGATCGGTTTTAGAATTATAAGCACAGATTGTCAGATCGGCATGACTGGTTAAAGAATGGCCTCTGGGTATTATAACTAGTAAACTACCAGGGGAAAACAACATAAGACAAACCTGTTTCCTGGTTACTCTCCATGTGCCAACCCAACCCCCGCCCCCACATACCCCATCTAGGCCCTCACTGCCCTGCTCTTCCCTGCACCTACACCCAAAGGTGTCAAGGACTGAGTCGCTCAAGGCTCTCCTGCTGGCTAGCTTCCAGTTGTGTTAAGTCAATGGGAGGCACCAGCAGAAGACCTGAAGCTGAAGAAGAGAGAAGTAGGACTATTTCTCCCCACTACTGGCGTGCTCTGATGCTACATCTCTGGCAGTCTCTCCATCACCCTATAGCTCCTCTAGCCAGCTCATCCTTATAATTACAGCTCCCAATGGGCTCCAGGAATTCTTTTCCCTTGTTCCCTCAGCCCTAGGGGAATAACTGTTTCTTACTCAACTGCTAGTTCACCAACCCTTATTACTCCCTTAACTTTTCCCGTAACTCTACAGGCAGAGTTTCCATGAAAGTCCCTTCATTTGAACCATCTGGGATAAATTCTGCAGCAGAACCCTGACTGACATACCTGTACGTCACTCTCAAATCATATTTTCACTCTTAAAGACTTCTCTAATAACAAGCAAGCTCCTTGAAAACCATATAAAATAAAGATGAGTACCCCGTTAAGAATCGGAATACCTGGCTATTGAGTGTTACCTACGGCAAATCACTTCCGTTCACAGACCCTCAGGTTAAGAAGCTGTAAGATGAGGACAGTGAGTTCCTCCCCAAAGCTTCACACAATTCTGTGCTGTCATTAATTGTGAACACATTACAAGGTATAAAGTGCTAATGAAGTAATGTAACATTAAAGGTTACAGAAGAAGGGAAGAAACAAAATATAAATGGCAGCTGGTTCCCATGAGGCAAATTTTAAAAAAAGTACTGAATACAAACTGTGATCCCATGATTGCTATATTTTCTAGTCCCCAGATATTGGGTGGAATGACTGGGGCGTGTGGTATACAGTGGAGAAGATGTAAAGGAGAGGCTTGACCAGGAGAGAAATGAGAACAACCTTCATCCAACATCAGATGTGAGTCAACCTCTCCAAAACTGATCATGGTCTGGGAATGTCATTACATCGACCAAAATTCTATCAGGTCCCCACAGAAAAAGTATCAAAATTTCCAACGCACCCTGGCCAGGTGGCTCAACTGGCTGGAGTGTTGTCCCACACAATGAAAGGTTGAGGGTTTGATTCCTGGTCAGGGAACATGCCTAGGTTGCAGGTTCGATCTCCGGTTGGGATGTGTATGGGAGGCAACAGATCGATGTTTCTCTCCCACGTCAATGTTTCTTTCTCTATCTCTCTCTCTCTCTCCTTTCCTCTCTAGCGTCAATAAGAAACAGATCCTCGGGTAAAGATTTAAAAAGAAATTCCAACAGTTTTCAAACACTTTGGACAAGGCTATATTGACTTTTCGCATCCACAAAGATACAAAGGGGTCAATAAAAATGGGCTTAGTTGATTCACAGTGATAGCATCACTCATGGTCACCACCAGTTGATCATATCTTCTCAAAACACAATTTAAAAAAAGAAATCCAAGCTTTTTAAAAAAATATATGTTTTTATTAATTTAAAAAAAAAATTTTAGAGAGAGAGAGGAATGGAGGGAGAGAGAGAGAAACATCGATTAGAAAAACATTGATCAGCTGCCTCTTGCCTGCCCCCACTGGGGACTGAGCCCGCAATCTGGGCAAAAGCATCCCCCCTTCATCCTCAAAGTAAAGCAGTGAGCTGCTCAATAGCTGGTAAGGAATTCTAATTTGCCAGGAGACCAAAAAAAGTACCCAAAATGCTTCTTTTTATTGTTGTTGGTTTTTTGGGGTTTGTTTTTGGTTTTGTTCTGTCATCAAGGGTAAGAGATCGCTAACAGGTATGAAGGAAATGAAGACTCAGTAACTTAACTTATTGATTACAGACTTAACCAAACACAACTTAAAGTTTTCTATTATTTAATGTGCTTAAAAGGGTCCAGAGAGAGATGGGATAAAAAATCATTTTCAGAGGAGCTTACATGATGCTACTTTTAGGCCCATTATCATCGACAAAATCTCAATAAGTAAGACAAAAACAGATGTGGGATAATTACCCTTCGAGCTGCAAGGTTCCCTGCCAATTCACTGACTCTTGATTTTCTTTGATTTGCCAGTTCTTTGACAGAATTAACTCCATCAGAAAACATACTTATTAATAGCTGAAGTGGAACCATGATGTCTAACTCCGATAATACCTGAGGAAGAAAGGCACAGATATCCCCCCAAAATATAAACTTTAAAATTCAAAAAAAACCATTTAGCATTTTTTCCAAAGTAAACTATTGAACATAAGGACATTTAGCCTTCCACATATTCTATCGGCACAGTCATCCTCAATTTTTTGTATTAATAAAATCAACATTACCACTGAACCTTCCTTTTTCCTACTCCCAACATCAAGTAAATCACCATGTTCTTTCTATTGACACTTCGAAGTGCCTCTTGATGCTGCCCCCTCCCTTCCATGCTACTGCAAGTGCCTTAGGGCATCACCTTTCTCATGGACTAGTATAATCTGTGAGCACTCTCCTCCAGTCCATCCCTGCTCCCATCTGAACGCCCATCTGCTCTTGTTCCCTGGAGCGTGCTCAGGTATCCTGCCAAAGTCAAGCTATCTGATCTGTAATAAATATCTGGAAATAGATGCCCCCCCCTTAGAATTAACCCATCCTCTTCACTGCTTCCTGAGAACTTCCCACATACTTTATTAGAGCAATTATCACTTTGCATTATATTTGATCATTTGATACTATCTTTGCCCCTGTGAGCTCTCTGAAGAATGAAAGTATGAGGATTCCTTCTCCCATTTTGTATCCCAGTGCCTATTACACTGACTGGCACAGAGGAGCTCTATAAATGTTTCCACAATTAATTAATAAATGAGTCCATTCCTATCTCTATATTGTTAACCTGTTCTCCAAATGGTTAGACCGGTGGCTTAAATCCTTCAACTGCAGCACTGCCTTCACCAAAACTACAGCAAAGCCCAGTCCATAAAACATGTAAACTATAATTGTTTTAGCCATGTTGGGGACAGAGGTTTACAGCCCTGTTCCCAGATGGCACAGCTCAAAGGGTGTGTAATGGTAACAGCACCTAGCCATCTGTAGAAGAACTGGCTTTCCCAAAATGAGAAGTTATCTTATTGAGACCTACCTGGGGATAAAAAGTTAAAATTCTAGGTCCCAAAGGTGACTTTTTAAAAAAATGATCCCCTTTATTCTTTGACAGTTGTGAAAAATATGGTTTCTTAGTTTAGAGCCCAGAATTGCATCTTCGCAACTTGAAAAGCTTTAGGGATCACATCCTTCCATGAAATAGAAATGTATCAGCACCCATAGCTAATCTAAACACTGAGTCTGTCTTCCTGTTTGAAACTGCCCAAACTTCATGTCAGGTTATTCAACTCAATTTAAGAAACTTTTAAGAACATCTACTAAATTCAAAACACATGCCAGAGAATGAGAAGAAAGGATGGACTTATAAATTTAAAAATGAAAAAGACGTAGTCCCTGCCCTCAAGGCACTTATAATCTTGCGGAGAGACAAAAACTAACTATAATACTAGACAGAAATAGTATTCACACAGAGAACCTGTATGAATACTGGGAGAGGGAATAATGAATTCTGATGGGAAGATGGGGGTAAAGAAACTGAAAACTTCATAGATGAGATAATTTTTTAGTTGGATTTTAAAAGATAAGCTGGAGTTCACAAATGGAAATAGGGCAGAAAGTCATTCTAGGCTGAGTGAACAGCATGAACTACTCCTTAAGTCAGTAGCTCTCAGCCTTTCCAAGTAAAAGACCTATTTAATATCAAAAGATGTATCAGAATCCCACAAAACAGCTACTATACTTTTAGTATCTATTGATGGAAAGACACATAAGGACCAAAAGCTAACATGAATTCAATAACAGTACTGCATGAATTTGTGTTTTATTAATAAATCACAACTATAGCTACATATATTTGAAATGTACTTATCTATGCATATGAATTATTAGTTTACAGAGAGCAGACTAATACAGCAAACATACAAATTTATGGACTCTGCAGTAACTCCCTGCCCCTCTACCTGGGGATCTAAAAGTTCACAGGCTAAGAACTAGTGCCCAAAATGATCAAAGTATCATTCACTTACATGAAGCCACAGAAGAGCTTGTTCCTGCACAGAAGAAGGGTATCCTGTGAACCGACAGCTGATAAAGCCAAACATCTCTTCCATTGAAAAAGGTAGAGGACAGAGCTCAATGTCAAACATTTTGCTGGAAAGCAGAGCAACAAAAGTAAATGACCGGTGGGCACAGAGTAGAATCTCCTGTTGCATTTCTAACGTGTTATTCGGGAAGCCAAACACTTCATGTTCGTCTATTACAGGAACAGCTTATGTCATTGGAATAGATATCTTATAAATAATTCATATGCTTGTTAATAGCTTTAGTGTTCATAGTCACATTAGGCTTAACAGAAGGCAATGCATTTCTAAAGAATGGGAGTTGCTTCCCAGCATCTAAAAACATTTTCCTTTTGTACTTTTCCCACTTTATCCAAACTAGAATTATGTTTGAAAATAAGCAAACAATATGGTATATCTATTATTCCACAAGAACAAAATCTTTTCTAAACAATTCCAAATCATCTTAGCATGATTTATAGCAACTGTTCCATTTTTCAAGTTTCTCTATAGGGTTTTGTTAAAAAGTAAGCAAGATTATATAAAATGCTTAGCACAGTGCCTGGCACACAGTACATGCTCAATAAATGTTAGATATCATTATAATTATGGTGACTTCATCAAACTACTTACCCACCTTAATACTTCCCTGAATTCTTTTAACTGGTTATCTGGGACTTCCGTTCTGATGGCTTCCAGCCATTCTGGCATAATACACTCCCACACAGACTGGTTGATCACATTGTAGGGGATCAGGCAGAGGATTCGGTTGAGGCCTTCCTTCAACTGAGTCACTGTGCTGCAAGACTTATCCCAGTATCCACCGACCTGAATGCAGTTCAACAGCAGCAGGAGAAAGGAACAGAATGCACTTATTTCAATTATACACAAAGATTTCCTAAAGGAAATGGGTACGGAGAAAGGCCACAATCCATTATATCTGAATCCTAGGCCAAGTATCCTCAGAGTGAGACCTGTAAGAATCTACAAACCATCCAGATCCATTAGTTTAAAAAAAACACCATAGTTACAAATACATCCAAATATTAATCACAACTGAATGTGAGCTATTCCATTGTGGACTTTCCAAAACACAGATGAATTAAAATTCCAAAGATGTATTCCTAACAGGAATTCTATTGGAGCATTTTATTTCTCATGTTTGACAAACCCATTACAAATATGTGCAATTATACCTATACTTGAGAGAAAAAGAGATTTCTACTACTATAAACTTTGTATTGAAGATTGTTCATTGTGGAAAACAAAGTGGCACAAAGAGCTCCTGTTCCCTATGCTGTATACGCTGCCACAACATTTTCCCTAAATATGCTCAAAGGCTGGTTGAATCTATGAATAAAAAATACTGGTATTTTTCCCTAATTAAAATAGTATATTAATTTTTTAGAGCAGAAAAAGTTAAAATCATAATTTAGTCTCTGTGTCTAATTCCAATTTTAGATAAATTCCTATATTCTTATTATACATATCAAAGTAACAAAGGGTTAACTGGTCCTGACTCTTTACCATGTAACACAAAATTTGTGGGACACTGCCTTATTTTAAATGAATCTAATTTTAGATGTTTAGTTACTAAATCTAGAATTCCAGAGTATTCTAGATAAATCAATTCTATTTAAAGCTCAACTATCTTTTTGGTATCATACTGGCCAAAATCCTTGATGATTAACTAGATATTTTCAGGAAGTGACCAAATTTCTGGACTTGTTGCTGTTAGTTAAGCTGACTGATAATGATGAGACCAGGGAAGGTATCCTTGTTGAGGCTCTTTGGCTATGAAATTCATGGTTAAGCCACATAAAGGCCTATTGGATTTGAGTCACATTTTGGAACAGATATCCCTGTGGAGACCCCAAACAGTCAATGGCCAGAAAATAGATCCTTTTATTTGGAAAAGGTTTTTATATTTTAAAGGATTTTTAGATCCAAGATGGTGGTGGAGTAGGTGGATATTACATTTACTTCCTCCCAGGACCAAATTGAAATTACAACTAAAATATAGAGCAACCAACCTGAATAACCAACTGAAGACTAGCTGAGGAAAAGCCTTATAACCAAGGACTTACAGAGGAAGGTGTGGCAGGACAGTAAGGAGCTAAAAAAATTCCTGGGCAAGTGGAATGGGGAAGCTGAGACAAGAAAATTAAACAAAGCCGAACAGTTTGGGCAGCTTACAGCCAGTTTATGAATCACAAGACCTTATCTTCCCCAACCAAAGACACTTTGAGGGCAAAAGGTTTATACCTCTCTTCCCTAACCAGAGAATACATAGCTTAAATCACCCTGGCCTGGGAAAATAGAGAACAAAGACCCATTTAATACCATTTGTGCCAGCTAAACCCAAGGACAGATTAAGTCTGAGGGACAAATAACAAAACCCCAAAATCATTTGGATGGTATCACTTGAGGAGAGTATGCCTGGCAGGATAAATAGCCACTAGGGCAGGAGGAGGGCAAGGTGGGGAAGGGAAAAAAGGGGGAGTTTATCTCACCCACTGAACAAGGAAGTCAGAAGTCTTGGGACTTGCCAAGATAAAAATCACCAGATGTTCTCATGAGCTCTGAGAAAAGCCACAACTATGTAAAAGGGGAACCTTGAAACCTATAGGGAGGAAAAGTATAAAACCCTTGAACCCTCACCAGGTGGGGCACTCAGACTAGCTGAGTTGCCCACTTATGCTTTATGCCAAGTGTATTCTTAATAAATTCACCTGCTTTGCTTCCTTAATAAATTCGTTTGCTTTGCTTCAATACTGCTTTCTGTCACTCATCTGAATTCTTTCTTGCAAGCACAACAAGAGCAGAGGAGGGGAGAACCAGCCCCCTTTGACTCAGGTGGTACAAAGGTACAAAGCCACATCAAGACTGTTAGGAAAGGCAGAGACATGAAAAGGGCTGGCCCCACTCCCATGGGCATGGCTTAGATTCCAGAAGGATATCTCAGCTGCAAAGGTTCTCTCTGAAGTGTGGGGTCTCAATCCCAAGCCAAGATCCCCAGCTCAGAGCACCAGAGCTGGGAAGAGGCACCTATATAACATCTGTGAAAATTAGCGTGAATTCTGTCCTCCAGGGAGAGATAAGAGTCTACTAGAGACACAGGTGCCCTCTTAAAGAGCTAATACACAAAATCACATTTGCAGCCACTCACCAGTGGAGGCAGGGAGGAGTGGACTAGAGTCACATGAGGAGAGACCTGGGCTTGTAACTCTGGGGAGAGAGCTGAAACGACAGCCCCAGAACATCTGTACTGAGTCACTCTCCCACAACACAGATGCCACCTTTCTTGGGTGGAGCATTCCCCTCCTTACAGCATCAGCCTGGGGCAATACAATAGCCCCACCCTCTAGACTTCCTGTCACCCTACCCTGCAGAGCTTGCACCCTATTGAGGAGTCAGCTGCCTGGGCCAGGATGTAGGGATCTGGGCAGACTCAGGGGTGTTACTGACTGAATTGTGTGGTTTTGGGGTGGAGGCCATTCCCCCCACTTTTCCATGAACCTTATTGGCACCTTCCCCTCATAGGAGATCCATAAGCTCTATCATCCAGAATCCCAGCAGCCCCGCCCTGCTGAGATCGGGCTCCTGGCAGAATCTGGGACAGACTGAGTTGTGTGCCTCTAAGAAGGGGGCCATTTCTCTTTCACATGCCCCACTGATACAGAGCCTGCCCTTCACATGGCCAAATCTTAGTTTGTTTGGGTCTAATAAGCTCTGCTGGCCTCACGCTGATGACTCCAATATCTTGCCCCACCACAAAGTTGTGCAAGCACCCAGCAGGTTGCAGCTAGACTTGGTATACCCTGGGTCATTTGCCAAGTGGCCTCAGACCCAGCACTGGCTCCAAGTCTGAACCTGTATTAATCTGGTGAATACCACTCGCCCCTATCTGGTGCCTCACTGAAAACCTACCTCATGTAACTGATTCAGCTGCCCTTGGGGACACACAACTCAGTGCCATTAGCATCAAAAAGCCCAAAAGAATTTTCCTTATCTTCCCATTCAAGTATTAAAAACCTTGTATCTGTGGGTATTGAGAAAGTTACTCATCTCTTAGTACTCCTGCATATAAGAGTAAATAAACTTTATCTCTTCTCTTATTAATATGTGTGTTGCCAATTAATATGCAGGCCCCCAACCACTGAACCCAAGATAGAAAAGTTTTCCTCCCAACATAATCATTTCTTCTTATCTTCCAGAGTCAGATGACACCAGCCCTTTACTATTCAGAAAGAAATAATAATAGGGAATATATCAACACAGTCAAAGAATGCCAGGAAATGGAAATTTCCATTATGCAAAAATCCAGTTTTATATGTGAGTCAATAGGTGGCACCAAAGAAGGAAGAAGTACATTTTGATAAATGCACAGAACACTCAAGTCCTGAAAATCTAACAAATGCTACTTATGCCTTTAGATGGTCTGTGTTCTCTTTTATTCTGAAATGGCTTATTTAAATTGAAAATTGCCTCAAGACCCCATAGAAAGAAACCAAAACACACACATACACACATGTGCACACATACACTTAGAAAATACCTTGAAAAATTTTTCATATATTGCTGCTAAAAACTGATTATATTGTAATTAAGAAATATGGGGTCTTCTCAGCCATACATCTGAAGCCTGGGATCCAGAGGAAGAAGCACAGAGAATTTTGTCCTATAGCCAGAGGAAAAACCAAAAAAGGTTTGGGCAGCTCCTGAACCTGTCTGACATTCCAAATGGGAGGGCAAGGACTTCTACCTTTCATTAACAGAAATATATGTGAAACCACAGAAATTGCCCAAAGTAAACGGTCGCCTTTCACAGACCAGAAAAGGACTGAGCTCTAGCAACCTCACAGGGAGGCTTTTTGTTTCTGTTTCTTGATGAAAATATTCAGCAATGTCAGGAAAGAATATCCCCTTAAATTCTTAAAGATACCTCACACATTCATCTTCTGCTCTTCCCCATCCCAAACCAACACCAAAGCAGGACATCACCTAAAATGTACACACTAAACTCGTTCAGCTGAACTGACTAAAATACAAAGTGTTCCTGTTCTGCAGACACTGATAACACTCTAATGGCTAAGGCGGAGCTTCTCCCCAAGTTCTCCTCTCCAGCCAGGCCTGAGCTGTAGGCCTCCACTTACCCTGGCAAATTCCATTGGTTTGGGAAGAAGGCACATGACCATGACATCAAAGCGAACATCGCATACTGTCTTCAACCACTTGGTAACAAACTGAGGCTTCAGTTTTTCTACCAAACTTCCAACTTCATCATCCATCATATATGCTGTGGAGTGAAACCACTGGAACACCATGGCCACCAGCCTGGCCAAGCTTTCCGTAGGTGTGTTCTCGCTGGGTGTGCAGAGGCTCACCTGGAAATAGACAGATTAGACTCTGCTTCAGCCTCCATCCATCTTTACATAATTATTACATGTTCATTTAAAGTCAGAAGAAAAAGAAATATGTCCCACATAATCCATTTCAAATAGACAGTTTTCTAAATGATGGAAGATCACTTATCTTAGAAATTGTGTTTCTCTCTTCAAGGAGAGGGGATTGCAACAATCATTTCCCCTTAAGACTGTACCTCCCAATAAGCCTTTTCTCCTATAAGAAATATTTTACATAATCTGCACTAGATAGATGCTTTTAGAAAGCTACGTCTACAAAGTGAAATTTCCTAAATATCTTCCGTGAAAAAAATAACTATACACATTTCAGTTCTAACATGACTGGATTTAGCTGAGAATTTCCATCAGGAATAATTCTGAAATGTTCGAGCCCCCACCTCCAATTCACCACATTATAAATAGGCGTTTTAAAACAACTAATCATTCATTCATTCGCTTATTCTGAAATAATCTTTTATTGAGCAGTGGAGTAGGGCTTAGGAATATAAAAAATAAATAAACCCTATCCTTGCCTTCAAAACGTTCACAATAGTAGTCACTGTGTCATTAGACAATAAGTTCTGGGAACAAGACATGTGAAATCAACAATTAAATCCCAATTTGGTTTAAAAAAAAAAAAAAAAGACTTTTTTGGGTTGGGTAACCATGTGAAAGCATAAGAGATGTATCACTATGGAGACTTAGTTCATATCTCCAGTGGGCAGAAACAAAAGTCTGCTTCTCTGCAGAACTGGCAAATCCAGCTTGCTTGAAATTTTGGATCTGTATGTTTGATTTTTACGGAACAAACGTTGCAGTTCAATCAGTCAATCCAATTCCTTGTGTTAGTGTGGCTATAATTTCTTTGGCTATAGGCAGACTTGCAATAAATACAAAAAAAGCTCCACAGAGACTTAACTTTCAAGAAAAATTTTATGTATACAGACAATAGGGTGAGAATGACCTGTAAATCATATTGAATCTAATCTTTCAGAATATACCCAAGCTATCTTCCCATCTGTTTCCTGTCAAAAGGTACAGCTGAAATAGTCTAGAGCCAGGCAAAGCAGGTTTCAACACCTGGCTGTTCATTAGAACCAACTAGAAAGCTTTTGAGAAGCTCCCGGGAATCTAGAGTGAAATCTGGGCATGCCATGTTTTAAAAGCCTCCCCGATGAATCTAACATGCAGCCCGGGGTTGGGTGCCACTGTCCTGGGGCATAGGGCCCCAGGGCTGAGGCTAACTTTGCCCTGCGCAGTTGCGCGGGTTCGAGCAGGAGGGAGAGGGCTGGGTGCACGTTGGAGTGGGAGCGAGCGGGCGGAGGGCAGCGCGGCTTCTCTTACTAAGAACCATATTCCAAACTGGCTGAGCAGCCGCTGGTCGTGCTTGTCGTCGTCCTGGTTATCGAAGTCGGCGTTCTCCAGGGAGTGGTGGGAAGAAGACAGGCCCAGCTGCCGCCTGCGGCTCAGCTCATGCTCCCGCTGCTCCGCGTGGAACTCGGCTTCTTTCAACAAGCTGCCAAAAAGGACAGGGCTTTTTAAAGGCTGGTTTTAGGCAGAGAGGCAGGGAGAGGGGGGAAGAGAGGGAGGGAAACATCGATTGGTCGCCTCCGGTAAGCAACCCAACCAGGGATCAAACCCACAACCTGGGTCTGTGCCCTGACTGGGAATGGGACCTGCAACCTTTCCGGGTATGGAGGACACTCCAACCAACTATGCCACACGGACCAGGGCCAAAGAGGAGAGATTTTAAGTTAGACTATCAAAAAACACATTCCAGAGGATGACCTATTCAGAGCAATTACTTTATGAGTAATCAAGCATCTTTTAAATTGGTAGGAGTTACTCCAAGAAGCCTAATTTCATTTCCTTACTATTTGTAATCCATTCCCATTTTAAAGATAAACAAACTGAGGCACAAAGAGGCTACTTCCTTCACTTAATTAGAATAAAGCAGAACTGATGCCTTCTGGCTTCTGGTTCATCACCCATCCTACTAGAAGTCAATGCTTCCCCTGTATCTAGAGTGAAGCTATGTGGACATCAAATGTATAAGATGACGAAAGACTGAGGATCTTGTACCCAGAGGAAAAATATTCAATATCTAGTATTCAAAAACCTGAAAATGAGCAACAAAGACTCCCTTTCCAATTTGCTAAACAAGTGACCGTTTTTAAAAATAATACCCAATATTGGCAAGGGTGTAGCAAAACTAACAATATCATACAGCACCTTTGGCATTATGAATTCGTATACGCTCTTTAAAAATCACTTTGGTGCTGTATCAAAGCCATTAAAGTATTCATACCCTTTGACCCAGTCACCCACATCTGGTCATCTACCCTAAGGAAATAAAAAATATAGAAACAGCACCATATGCATACATATGTATCACTTATTTATAATAGTAAAAAAATAAAAGCATTCTACCTATTTAAGGGTGGGAAAAATAACCTGGATAAATATTATGTATCCACTAAAAATGATAAATATGGAAACTACACAACAACATTGAAAAGAGCTAATGGTATAATGTTATATCAAAAAGAACTGTGGATACACTGTGATTACAGTTATTGAAATAAAACATGCATTTGAATAAAACTAGAAAAAAGTGCAAAATGGATGATAATGATGAATCAACAGGTACAGTTGATTTTTTTTTTCTATTTCCAAATTTCTGTGATGTCTCATTTGACAACCATTTATCGCATTTCTACTGTGTCAGCCACTGGGATGGGAGAAACAGAAAAGACTGTCCCTTATTCTTAAAACTTACATTCTAATATTATTTCTTTAATTTTTAAGAAACTTGCCTCAATGAGTATTACACAATAAGAGAGTAGGTCTAGACATCCCCATTTCTAAAACTCCTTTCTTTGTCACATAATAGAAGAAAAAGCCAGGAGCCTGCAGGACTGCCCCTCTTACTCCACAGCCTTCTGGTTGACCCCAGTGCTGACTAACCCAGGGTTCTCCACCACTTCACTGCTGCCAGTCAAGCCCCAGGCCCCCCACCCCTGCTGGGACTGGTGCCCCACTTCCCTCCCCCTAACACCCACTGCCGAGCTATCGCCGCGCGCACCGCTCTGGATCACAATTGCCTGCTTCTGCTTTAAGAGGCCTTAGGTGGGTAACCTGAGGGCAGAGACTACATTTTATTCTCTTCTGCCTCTCAAGTGCCCAACTCATGCCTGGCACATAACTGGCATTTGATAAAAATGTGTGTTGAATGAATGAATTACAACATCATCACTGTGACACTGTGCTGGGCTGAGGGCACTTGAAGTTGAATTAAATTTGCACATCTCAGTGTGAGAAGGGTGGCTCAAAGCCAAGGCGGTATTTTCAGAGCAAGCGACTAATAAACTGCCCGTTACCTAATCACGGCCTCCACGGCGCAGACAAGCTCCTCGGCGCCGCACTCGCGAGTGTTGATGGGCGGAGGGGAGGTCTGATAGAGGTGGGTCTCCGAGGCAGCCCCCACTTCGTTACTGTGATGATTCGAGTGGCACCTTTTGCAGTACCGAACAGGCCTATTTCCGTGAGGATCACAGCACCCTGCTGAAAAGCAGGTGACAACTGCTCTTCTAACATGGGAACTGCAGTTCTAGAGGCAAAAAAAAGTGAAATCAATTAAAATGAATCACTGAGCTAAATTTGGCTCAGAATTGGAAGGAAGGGAAACTAAAGGGGTCATCAAAAGTGGCAGCTTGTTTCTGAAGTGCCACTAGTTTCCAGAATGCAGGTCATCTCTATCCAGTTAGATTTCAGTCACAGTTAAAAATAAAGGTGAAAAGTGGTTTCTATCAGTGTGCATGGGAGAAACACTTTACATATGAGTGGAACTGTGTCAGAAAGCCCTCTGGAAAGTCACCTCAGTCATGGGGGCTGGAGAGCTCTCTGGATTATTTTGTGTTAGTGTTTCAGGAGTTTTCAGGAGACATATGAAGAAAAAATTAAAACCAGGGTGCAAAGAGAGCACATCACAGCACATCAGCAAAGAAAAGGAATAATTTTAACCCCCAGTGTACACTTTGAAAATTATTTTATCAACCACTAACAGAGCACACATCCACAGCAGCTCGTCTGTCCTTGTTGCCGTGAAGCACAGGGAGGGGGGTGTACTACACTGAGCTGATGCACCCAAAGCAGGCCCTTCCACTCCCACCAGGGCTTTCTGTCAAGACCTCAAGAATATTGACACCACAGTAACATATAAAACGCAGCAAAAACCATTCATAGAATCACCCGTTGACACCATCTACAGGAAGGAATCAAAAGATGAAGTGAAGGAAATGAGAAAAGTGGAGCAGCCTAAGATTCTGAAGTTCAGGGGGGCTATTGTCGGATCTGCTGAGCAGAGGCAGAGGAGCGAGGTGGCATCCACACGAAGCAATTTGAGGCGCTGTCAGGAAACATCCCTGGCCTGCACCAAAAAATGCGCCCCTAGCCTGTTAGACATGCGACCACATACTCAATGTCTTGTGTCCTGAGAGCTTTTCAATCTTTCACTAGAGCTTAAAAAGATGTGAACACCTCTAGGGGATATAATATTCTAAGCCCTTATGAACTCAGAGCTTGGTGAAGATTTGAGACAAACTCCATGACAGCCACCTTGGGGAGACAGAAGATGGAAGGAGGCAAGCGCAAAGCCTACATCAAGACATTGACAATATATTGAGCTGTCAATCTGAACAACCATTTCAATGGCTTGTTCCACTCTGATTTTAGCAAGAGGCTTTGGGTACCAGCAGTGGGAAATCTCATTTTCTGAAAAGGATTCAGGCCAACAAATTATAAGAGCAAATTAAATTTTTTATATCTTTCCTTTAATTAATATTTTCAAAAATTATTTGTTAAAATATAGCTTGTTTCTTATGCATCTAAAGCCCAAGCCTTCTTTGGCATTCAAGTAGGCCCTGACTTGTCCAAGTGGGCTTCTTTCCTGCGCTGTGCCCTTTCTTTCTCTTTCTCTTTTGCACATTAAAATTCATTCTGGAAGCTCAGGAATTTTTATTGGTTTGGGGCTTCTCCTGCTCACCCACCAAACCACCACCACACCACTAGCAGTGTGGCTTAGAGCAGAGGACATCCTTAGCGCTTACTTCTTCCTTTGGGTTATAATTAGTCTTTGTTCCTCTGGGACTCCTGCTGTGATTTAAACCATAGGATACGGATATGGGTTTAGTGGGTACTTATTTGCCATAATAAAGTCCTGAAGTTTAAGGTCTGCAATTTCCACCCGATTTTCTGGTTACATTGTTTACATTCTTCCCACGTGGAAATTCCTAACCAGAGGCCCAAGGTCTTCTCATCTAAACGAAGTCCAGCTGCGGGTGAGGCTCTTGGAGTTTGGTCCTGCAGATGTGCCTCCTTGAATCCATGCCCTGAATCGAGATGGGCTTGTGGCTCCTTCAACCAAGAGAGTAAGGCCCAAGTCATACTTATATGCTCCCAGACCAGGTTATAAAGAGATGTGTAGCTTCCACCGGACTGTCTTGGAATGTTCTCTCTTCAGAAACTTCCTCATCAGGACACGGTTCTCAGAACTCTGCCATGGCCAAGCTCCATGGAGAGGCAATGACTAAGTCTCTAGTCAGCAGTCCTGGCTAAGCCCAATCCCAGAGATATCATCTAGAAGCCTTTAGATAATTCCACCTGTAAGCTATTCAAGTTTTCCTAGATGAGACCTCCAATATCATCAAGCACAGACAGGCTGTGGACTGTGCCCTGTCCAACTCCCTGACCCACATAATTAAATGGTGGGTGTTTTATGTTGCTACATTATGAATGATTTCTTATGCAGTATCTGGGTATACTACATATATTAGTATCTGGAGTACCAACTGAAAGTCAACCTGCTTTAGCACCATGTGCCATCAATTCTAAATAATATCAGCAATGAAATACTTTGCCTCAAAATAATATTTGGTTCATCAAAGTTCTAAACAATTGCTGTGGTTCCCACTAGATTTTAATAATATATTTATAAGCCACAAGTAGTCCTCAATCCATGTGGAGTCAGCTATATGCATTCATTTCAAAAGTAAACGGAAGAGATTTCCCTTAGATTTAGATTCTGCTGGGGTGTTCAAATGTTTACTCCAGCCACTGTTTCATTCACTGCTTTAAATTTTAAACATAAATAAATAACTCCAAATGGTCTCATAGAACAACAAAATTGAAACAATCAAGGTCTATCTCTATAATCTTAATGCTTATTTCAAACCTACTATTTGAATGTAGGAACATATAATACCAAAAGTACAAACTGTGCCCAAAGCAAGCTTGAACAATTCTGAACTATTTTGAACTTACTGGAAGGTCTCCAAAATAACATTCATATAAAATACAACATTTATTAAAGGGTAAGTGATAAAAATGTGCTAATTTGAAGCTTATTACTAAAAATAATTTTATCATATAAAGGAGGGGAATATCAAAAAAACTATCCACTCTGGGTGTCAAATATATTAGGTATATCACCAAAGTCAGAACATACTGACTTACAAAATAAAACTATTTCTCATCCTAGTCTCTCCAGCTTCTGAAAGATTCTCAAAGAAATAACCTCAGGATAAAAATCAAATTAAGAGTTTGCTGAATGACTGTACAATCCTGTTAAAACTTCAGAAGGATATAAGGTGATGCCCAGTTAAGCCTCTCAGCTAGAACAGGGCTTCTAATAATTTTAAGGGCAGCCTGAAATGCCCAAAGTATAGAAAGAACTATTTCAAAAAAATTTTAGGTGGCTTTGGGAGCACAGAACCACAATGAGATTTACTGAAAATCCACAAAGTTTTAAAGTCACACTAGCAAAAGCACCACCAACTTAGACTGCAGGGGACAGGCACAGCTCAATATGGAAAAAGGTCTGTGAAACCCCAACGTCTACACGCCGGAAGCAGACTTACAGAGTTACTCAGCTGCAGCCCGGGCCATTCCTTATCAAAAAGGAGAGATGTCTCAGAGAGCGCAGCAAAATGCCAGGAAGACAACAATGGACTTGGTAACTACTCCGAGAAAGAAAAACCAGATCCAATTTAAGGCACATTCAATATTCCTACAGACAGAACCGTGGTGTGCGTGGTTGGAGCTGCTATAGACCGGTGGCTGCTCCTTGCTTCCTCTTGCTCTTTTTGAACAGAAGTCCGCTGCTGTTATCATGTCCCTACCTTACCATTGTGTGTGAGGTGTGTAGAGAGCAGATAACTTGCCTTTTTAGTTAACAGGTCTCTGGATCAAGAGAATTTGCACCCCAAGAGTTTCATCAGTGACCAGACCAGGTGCACATCACAAGAGCATGGACTTTAAGCCTGAAGCCCTATAAACGGGTAAGACTTTTGAAGGTCTTGCAAGGTGGTGAGAGTATTTTGCATTTGGAGAGAATGCAAGAATGTAATGTCCAGAAGGTAGATTGTGGTGGGTTAAATATGACCACAAAATTCTTGCTGCTATATAAAAAGGAGGAATTTATTTCCCCCAGTCCTTGAAACAGGGCTGACCTTGGTACCCTCTTTGACGAATGGAATGCGGCAGAAGTGATGCTGCGTGACTTCTGGCTTCAGTCTCAAAACGCCTTTCAATCTCCTCTCTCATTCTTTCAGAATACTGCTACCATGAACAAATCCAGCCTAGCCTGGAGGATGAGACGACTAATGGAAAGAGGAAGGGCTAGACAGCCCAGTCATCCTAACCATTCTAGCCATCCCAGTGGAAGCCCCAGACAGGAGAGAGGTCATCTGGAACCAGCTAACCCCCAGCCTACTCACCAACTGATACGAATGCATGAGAGAGCCCACAGGAGTTTATCAAAAGAAGCCTAGTTGAGCACAGCCAAATGCTTGATGTTATAAGCCACTACATTTTAGGATGGTTTATTACGTGGCAATAGATAACTGAAACAGCCCTCCAAAGGTACCCATTCACGACTGATGCTTAAGGAGTTTAAATGACCTGTACCTGGTCTCATAGGTAAGTGGAAATAGAGCTGGCCAGAACCCAAGCATCTCAACCACCTAACCCAAAGTTCTTTATATGACACCACACTACCTTCTCTTGTACTTTTCCACAACTAGAACAAGAAAAAAGATGGATATGGTTTAGGGAAACTGTCATGAAAGGTGGCTAAAGGAAATCTGAAGGTGGAATCTTAGCTAGAGATAATATTCAACTTACATATAAATGAGTATTTTCCATATATAGTTGGTCCGAGTATGTGTTACCACATACATTGGACTATGTGCACTCCACTTCAAAACAATAAAGACGTTTAGCATACAAGATACCTCATTTACCAAAGTTAAGCTGCACATATCACACAGTCATTCAAACCATTTTGTAATTAGAATTCTATTCCAGAGAAGCACACAGCTTTTATTTCAGGTTACTTGTCAAAAACATTTGTACATAAGATGGGTGAGCAAAAGCAGAAATGGAAATAGAGACCATTCAGACACAGAAATCTTGCATGCTAAATTATTTCTTTTCCCCCTTCACAAATACAGTAACATGTACATACTGGGAAACCATGGTGCAGAAATGAGGCAGATGTCAATGAGTGAATTTACATACAAACACAGCGAATCATGCCCCACCACACAGATGGGTTGCTCTTACCTTCTTCTGACATATAGCAGATATTTCAGCTGTAAGGGGAAGGCACACAACATATCAACAAAGAAAGAGGGCCCGTTTTCAACAAGGGCAGCCACGAAGAGGGGTAAAAACAAGTTTTATAATATAACCTCTAGACCTGGCCCCAACAGCTTCTCACTCGTCTCATGAATTATCATCTACTTATGTTTAATGAGGTTAAAAAACACCTGCGTGCTGCAAATACTGCACCGGTCCCTATAAGTAACTCAACCTTCTCGGACATGACTTAGAATTCAGATCATGTTAAAGCCAAGTAACTTGAATCTCACCCCCTTATTTGACAGAAAACAAAACGCAGGGCCACTATTTATTGTTGGATGACTTCATGACTTCTTCAGGATCACACAGGCTATCAAAGGTGGAGGCAGACTGACCAATATGTCTACAGGTTCTCTCTTTACTGCTGTTCCATTACACTATGACACTGAGTTGATGTGACATATTTAGAGCTTCACCATGGAGATGACTTGCTATATCAGAACTATAGAAACTTCAATTACTTGAACTATCAATTTATATTAGTCCTTAACTAGTGTAAAGCCAGCTGCATGCTTACTTAAGAGAAAGCAATTTTCAAACCCATGGATTGGCCAGTTGGAACAAGGCTGTCACACTGTCTACTTCAGGATTGACTTTAATGAATAGATTAAAACTCCTGGGAGTGGGCATACAAATTATTTCCGTGAAAGTTGATGCTTGAGAGTACTTGAAAATAATTTTTCCGAGAATATGTTAACACCTCCCTTGAAATAGCAAGTGTTCAAAAAATTAACTAAACTATTAGTTATAGTATAGTCTATGTTACAATTTATTAAAAAGATCAAAGGTAAATGTCTCCCAAACTTTGTCTAGAAATTATGAATTAGTGGATGCCTATTCAATGAAATATACAACTCAGTTTTTAAAATTAGTTTTATGTAATTAATGGCTATGGAACAGTTTGATATCTTACAGTTTATCTTAATCGGAGGTTAGTCACATCTCTAGATAAATAATAAAAGTTATTGTCAATCTTCCTCCAAAGATGAATATCACCCGGAGATGGTAAGCAGAATGCAGCAATACTTCTGATATTTAAAATGTAGTTTAGGACCTAACTATGGGTTTTCCCTCAGAGCCCTGGAATTCACTAACAAGGTAGCCTAATTTAAGGGGGAGATGGGGAGTTACCTTGACTCGTACATGCCCAAATCTTTATATAGATCTTCTTATATAAATTTTCAAAATGTCTCCTTGAAGGACACAGAGGCTTATCCTCTGTTGACCCATTCTACAGATGGAGAGTACTTGTTAAATTAATTTATTTCTTAAGGTAGAGATGCCTAATATTAAAAGTTAGACTACAAACAAATAGTGTAATTATCATCAAACACAGGCCTTAAGTTTTAAAAAGAAAGTTCACAGAATTTAGCTAAGGTTTTTACATATCCTTTTAAATGAGGCCTTTCACAGTCTTATTTCTACCTCTGAAGCATATATCGAGTCCCTCCTGTGTGCCTATCTATGCTCAGGATGCGCCCAGCTTTTTCTACCTTTCATCTTTACTTTGGTGTCCAGAACTTTTCCTGGTCACTGTCTCCAATTCGGTGGCTGGAATACTTGCCTCCCGATGTGAGGAAGAATACTACCCATCTATCCAATCTGTCAACCTGGCGGGCATAGCTTTCAGAACTCTAACGAACGACAAGCGTTACAATCTCGCCTCCTCATGGAGATGGGTCAGATACACTTTATCCCCATTTTACTGATGGGGAGACTAAGTCTCACAGTGATTAAATGATTTTCCCTAAAAACACAGAGCTAGTAATAGTGGCACGAAAAAATCCCATTATTCAATGCTCTTCCCGCTGATGTTCTTTATTCTCTTTCTGACCTGGCACAGCTAACATATCATTGGTAATACCTGTTATGTATACAGAAAATCTCTTAAAACATAATTAAGCAGGGCTTAAATCATGCAGAATCCTAATTTCAACATCTCCCCTTAATTTGGGTAGAAATGATACCTCTTCCCTCATTATTAAACGTATAGGCATACTATAAGCAAGACACTGATACAATGTTTCATATCAATGAATATTCATACACTATAATACTTTGGTTACTGCCTTTATTAAATAAAATAGTACAAAAGGAGACCAATAGACCATGCCCTTAGTCATGATTACTCATGACTCATTCTTTCTGAAGTAAACCGTACCTTGTGGCAGAAGAACATCGATCAGCCACTCGCTGTGGTCCCTACGAAGAAAAACAAAAGTCATTTTTGAACTTCTTAGCACTGTTACCCTTCCACGTGAATGTTTATAAGCTGCACGCTATTGCTAAAAGGCTTTTAATAGAAAGGAAGTGTAATTAAGAGGACTATCATAATAAACTTTTAAAATGTCTAAGGCATTCCAGCTAAATTATAAGTTATAGGCATTTCGTTATTCAGTTATCTTTAAATGATACTTTCCAGATGCTAAGTAAGTCAACCAAAATACAGCAGGATTTGTACAAAGCTGAGTGTGATCCTATGAAACCAACAAGCAAAGAGAACCCATATGAATTAAATGTCATGTGAAAAAAAAACAGTTTTATTTTTCTCTGTGGCCTTTTTAGTAGGGTCGCTTGAAAACTGGAGCTGCTTTAGTAAGTGGAACTGCTTCCTCTTGTCACACAGAGAGAACTATTACAACTTCACACCGCTGAAATCTTTCAAATGAAACTTTGCTATATATTAAATATCTGACAAAGTAACCTTGAAAAAGCAGAGAGGTTAATGGGGAATGTGGGTAATGTAACCAACTTAAGCCCAACTGACTGGTCCTATCTCCTCATTACTGCCCCACTCTTCTTCTCTGAGGCCCTCATACCTACCCTGCGATCCTCTGGCTGCATTCTTCACACAGATACAATGGGGGCGGCTTATCACCCAACGCTACTGACAGGGAAGGGTCTATGCACATCTGAAACACATGAAAAGACAGAGTGAAATCTCCTCTCCTGTTTATCACATTCCTGATATCATGAGCACCAATGTTTCAATAATGACAGGTTTTCAAAAGCAAAGAGGAACAAATATTTTTAGTAAAACCCACTCAACCTGTAACCATTTTTCCTCTACTGGCCCATGAGTTCACATGGTTGATTTAAATGGGGCTACTGTGTGTTTTCATTTCTCTTGTTATTTACAATTCAAGTAACAAATAATATCAAGAAATCTACCATCATTCCACAAAGATAAAAAATCATCTTCTTCAATGGCTGCTCAAATTGCCTCTATGTTACTCATACAGTAATTCCTTCTCTAAAGTGGTAAACACAATGTCTCTCTTTAGGAAAAGGAAAATATATTATTAAGATTAAAAATCATAACTCTTACCGAAATGCTGGCAGTAGAGTCTCTCTTTTGCTTAAGAGAAACCTCATTCAGAAAATTTAGCTTTAAATCTAACAATGAATGATTCACTTTTCTCACTCTGGAATCTAAGTTCTATATTAGTCATCCAATGTTTCACTTCCAGGTGTGTATGTTTTTCCTTCACACATAGCCTGTAGTTTGTTTAACCCTGCTGTGCCCTGTTCAGTTTTTGATTATTTATGGCTGAGTTTTTTGTAAGCCTAAGCTCAGAGATGAAAAATGTTCATTTTACAATTGATCATCAGGATATTTCAAATATCTGGATGTTTTAAATAAAGTGAACAAAATATTCAGGTGACTCACTGAATTTTGTACTTTGCATCAATTTAAGTTTCTATGACTTACCAAAGTCATTTTGAATTCTGTTCCTGCCCTTCAAGAAATAATCAATACATAGTATAGCTGATTATGTAGTTAATATGCCACAAATTCTTCTGGAACATCCCTCTGCCTTTCCTTTGGTTGTTTTTACTAATTTGAAGGGGGAAAATGAACCAAACTTATAAGCCAAACAGCCTGTCATTTAAAGCTAAAACCCTGAGGAGTTTCAATGATTGGGGAAAGAAGAGTTAGAATTCCTAAATTTAAATAATTATACCATCTAAATCTCTAAATTATATATTTCCTGATGCTAAAGATCCAGTGTGACATTTTTCCTTAGGGTAAGTTTTATGCTTCTTTTGATGCAATGGATAACTACTTTTTGGTATGTTAAATCAGGGATTGGCAAACTTTCTGTAAATGGTCAGAGAAAAATTATTTCTGGCTTTATGTGCCATGTGTTCTGTCACAACTACTCAACCCTGCTGTTGGTAGCACGAAAGCAGCCATAAACGGGGATACATAAGCAAATAAATAGAACTTTATTTACGAAAACGGGCAGTGGGCCAGATTTGGCTATGCACCATAGTTTGCTGACTCCCATGTTAGATAATAATCTGGGCTCCAAAGTATTTCATAAAGTGATTCTCAAATAGGATCAAGCAAACCCAGAAGCAGAATGTGATATTAATGAACTATAAATTGCAACATATTTTCATTGTGAATCCTATCACAACTCTTGGCTCTTGCCCCAAAAGTACTTTTTTGCAACCTATTGCAACAAAAATAAATACTTTTTTACTTGGCAAATCATTACTGCCTAGTGGATAGCTCAATATTATGGAAATGTCAGGCTTTTGCGAGGGTAAATCTGTTTCCCTGAGTCTCTCCCAGGTGCCCCAAGCAGACCTCTCCTTCACCTCTTACTTGTATGTCTAAAAAGTCACTGATGCCTCCGTCAGGTAAAGATATTTGTCCATCCCACACAAAAGGGAAAACTCCTGGGATGTTAGAGCTCAACAGAGATTAGCTAGTTGACTTCTAATGTGTTAAATGAATTTATTAACGTGACCCATCTGATTTGTGACTAGTAATGTCAATTCTGTTCTACTCTAAACAGATCTATTTACACCCATATTAATATGCTCATATCTGATCTTGCGTTAAAAAAGTAGTTATTTTCTGTTTATAAATATAACATATGCCCCATGTAGAGGTTTGAGAAAATAGAGAAAAGGAAAGGAGAAAATTTAATTGCTTCAATAACCCTCCATCTCAATGCAATCACAGTAATGTTCTGATGAGCATTAACTGGCAGTTTTTACTATGAATATGAATATAAATATACACATATGCAATTTTTAAACTAAATTGGCATCACACTATATACAATTCCATAATTTCTTTTTCACTTAACATTATTCCATAAGCATTTGGACATTGGATACCCTAGATCAACAAGTCATAAGGTTATATCCATGTACATCTGGGAAGTGCTCATATTGTAAAGAAAGGACTAAATACCACCTGCGCAGACCTGTTGTTGTGCAAAAACATGTCTTGTCACACTAAAAAGAATGTTACCTTGCTGGGAAGCATAAAGTAAAAATACAAAATGAAGCTCTTTAGGAAAAATGGGGTTCAGAAAGTAAAATTTGGAGTGTGATAAAAATGTTTTGGAAATAGAAGAGGTGGTGGTCACACATTACAAAAATGCTAAATGTCGCTGAACTGTTCACTTTAAAATGATTATTTTTAAGTTCCATCAATTTCAACTCAATTTAAAAAAAAGGCAGAAAGTCGGATGGTTTGGCCTATCCTGGAGGACTGGCTACAAGGAACAGCCTGTGAGAAAAGTGAGGCCAGGCCAGAGGAGTAGACTGGGACTGTCTGCCTGTAAGAGAGGAAGAAAATCTGATTTGTGATGAGTTCTGTGAGTAGGTGGCCAGAAATCATCAGGAAGTCAGAGGGCTCCTGTGAATGCAGTATGACATAAAATTAGGGGGGGAAGTAACTGAAACAATCGACAGAAAGTACCTCTTTCCTGTTGACACCTCGGTGAACCAAAAGAGGGCATTGTGATTTAGGCAGAAAGAAAGGCAGATATAGAAACAAAATTATGGAAACCAAGAAAGTCTCACCACTGTGAAAAATTAAGCTGAATTCCATGAAAAATGTATGAACTAACATTTAATTCAACAATTTGCTCCTGATAGTTTGACCACTGACAATACAATATGACACAGGTCTAATAAAACAGTACCTTCACTGCTGGTTTGTTAATTGCGTTGTGGCATTCGATGTGCTGGCAGTGGATAGGATTCCAAGCTGTAAAGCAAAGCATAACTGATGAATACTTGTCACTGAAATTATTTGTGCCCTAGTAAAAAACACAGCAGATACTTCATCAGTTTTCTTTTTCCTAAATAGAACCATCATCAGAAGGCTTCCTAAAATAATTTTTAAATCTATGAAGAATTTTTAAATTGAACAAAGATATCACAACTCCATCATCCATTTTCCTAAGGGGGGGAGCCAATCTAGTATAAAGTGGCATACACAATACCATAATATTACCTTCACAATGATATACCGTTAGTAAGTTCTCAAAGGTTTTTACATCTATGGCTTCACTGGATCCTCCCAACAACTCTGTGGGACAGGTACAACAGATTATTAACCTCATTAAATATATGAGTAAGTTAAAGTTAAAAAGGTTAAGTGGCTTACTATGATCACAGAGTTAGTAAATGACAAGCTAGGACTAGAACTTGGTTCTTGACACTTCACTCTTTTCATGACAGTATACTATGCTAAACATCCTAGGTTTTTAGCACCAAGAAGTGTTTCAAGTTGATAACAACTGAAATGAATGGTAAAACAATTTCTACCATTCCATCTCCCACCCCATCCCCATCAAATGTGAAGACTGGAAAGATGACTTTCTTGTCCAAATGAAATGCAGCTCTCTCTCACATGTGACCCACAAATTAAATCCCTGCAAGTTTGCTAATATGCAACTCCTTAACACAGTATACACACAGAAAATGAGGACAAGAACCAAGTGATCTGGAGTAGATCATAACAAGAATCACAACAAGTAATTATCATCATCCAGATGATTCTGTAGCCCAAAGCACTTAGCTAACAATATTCCATCATAAAAAAGTAATAGAATTATATGTTTGAAAGTAGGGCATTTTTCTAAATTGCCATATTCTAATCTTATAGGACCATGACTGGCCTAATATAGAATAACTTGCAGGTGAGAGGATATTGTTACTTAGTTACATATCAAATTCTAATTTAAAAATACTTGGAATTCAAGAAAATACAATCAACAGAGCCATTGACCTTAAAAAACATACAAAGAAGACAAAAAGTACAGACCAGAAACCACTACTCTAATAAGAGTATCATATTGACTATATTTTTAGAGAGAAAGAAAGAGGAAATGAGTAAGGAGTGGATGAATGAAAAAATTATTTGAATATAGACATTCTATAACTATAAGATATATTTCCTACATGTGGAAAAGTCAAGATGAATATAGAGAGTAGCAACAAGTTTTTTTTGTGTAATTAAAGAAATCTAGAAAAAAAGAGTGCCTTTAATCAGTATGGGAATTGCAAATATATAGGACATATGGCCCCATTCCTCCAAACCCAAATTCATGACAGATATCACTAATCCGTAAGAGCATTCCTTCCTACTAAGTCCAGAACTAGCCTTATAATAATTCTCAAAACTGAGCTCCAGGAAGTCACTACTAATAAAAATAGAGACTCTAGGAAGTTATACCATAGTAGGAGGGCTGAACTAATGTTAGTTAAAAGGCTAGCCCAGGTTCACCCTAACAAAGTATAAGAACAAGCCTTGGAAGGGTTAAGCTGATCTACCAGTAACTTGACAGCCAAAACACACCGTAATGGAATACAACAAAATCCAGACACTCAATAATGTAATATTCATGAAGTCCAGCATCCAGTCAAAAATTACTTAATATTCAAAAAGGAAAGAAAATGTAACCAATAATTGAGGGGAAATTGGCCATTAGAAACAAACCCAGAAATTATAGAAATGAAATAGTTTTAGCAAACAAAGACTTTAAAACAGCTATTATAAACATATTTAAAGGAAAATATGAATACAATGAGGATAGATATTAAAAATATAACAAAAGAACCAAATAAAAATTCTAAAAATTAAAAATACAATATCAAAAAATGAAAAATTCACTAAATAAGAGTAATGGCAGATTAGATAATGTATAAGAAAAAATCAGTGTAGTAGGAAACATAACAACAGAAACTACCCAAACTGATATACTGGGAGAAAAATACAGAGCTTCAGTGAGCTGTGGGAAAATATCAGGCAGAGTATGTGTGCTTAAAAGCCAAAAAGGAGCAAAGGCAGTGGGAACAGGTGATTATTTGAAGAAAAAATGGCCAAAAATTTTCAAGTTTGAAGAAAACTATAAACCCACAGATCCAAGAAGCTCAATGAATCTTAGCCAAAATAAAAGCAAAGAAAACCACACTAAAATTCATTAAAATCAAATTGAGGAAAACCAATGATAAAGAGAAAATCTTAAAAGCAGCCAGGAAAAAGAGACACATTACTTACAGGGGAACAAAGATAAGAATGATCGCTGATTTCTCGTCAGAAACAATGCAAGCCAGAAGACAATGGAACGACATCTTTAATAGGCTGAAAGAAAAAAACTGTCAACCTAGAATTTTATACCCAGTGAAAATATCCTTCAAAAATGAATATGAAATAAAGACTATTTGAAGACAAACACAAGATTAGAGAATTCATTGCCAACTGAGTTCCACTACAAGAAATGTTAAAGAAAGGTCTTAAGGCTAAAGGAAAATGATACCAGATGAAACCTAGGACCTACACAAAGGCAAAAAGAGTTCTCAACATGGTAAATATAAGACTTTCTACTCATATTAGCATGTTTTTAAAATATGACTTATTGTTCAAAACAAAAATAATAGCCATGAATTGTGAAACTAATAATATGGAGAGAAAGAAGTAAAATATTTGATAACAAGAACAAAAAGGATCAGGGGTGGGGGGAATGAAACTGTACAGGGTTCTAACATTACATGTAAGCTAGTATATTATTTTAAATTAGACTGTGAAATTAAAGGTATATATTGTAAACCCTAAAGAAATTCTTTTTAAAAAGGGTGTACCTAACAATTCAATAGAGATAAAATGAAGCACTAAAAATAATTAACCCAAAAGAAGGCAAGATGTCAAAAAGAAAAGGAACAAAAAACAGATGGGACAAATAGAAAGCAAGTAAAAGATGATAGGCTTAAGCCCAACTATATCAGTAGTTACATTAAATGTAAATGGTCTAAACAATAATTATATTACATGTAAATGGTTTAAAAGGCAGAGATTGTCAAATAGGATTTAAGTTTTTCAAAGAACATGACTCAAATATATGCTGCCTGTGAGAAACATTTGAAATATAAAGATAGATGTTAAAAGTAAACAGATACAAAAAGTTATAAAATTACATATGATTAGCACAGCATTAGCAAATGCTAATCATAAGAAAACTGGAGTGTCTATATAAATATCAGACAAGTAGACTCCAGAACAAAGAATACTACCATTAATAAAGTGAAATATTTCACAATGGTGATAGGGTTATTTATCAAGATGACATACAATCATAAATATCTGTGTATCTAATGGTAGAGTTTCAAATTATATGAAGCAAAACTAACAAAACTGAAAGTAGAAATAAGTCCATAATTTGTGTTGTAAATTTCACCAATCCTCTCTTAGTAATTCATAAAACAAACAGACAGAAAATCAGTAAAAATGGAAGAGTTGAACAACATTCTCAACAACTTGACCTAATTGATAATGATAGAATTCTCCACTCAGCTACTGTGGAATAGACATTATTTTAAAGGGCACATGCAAAGTTTACTAACATAAACAATATTCTGGTCCAAAACTGAAGAGACATTAAGTCAAAAAGTCTTATGAACCCCAAAAAAGACAAATAAAAATTTCATAACTAGATATATCATAGTAAAGCTGCTGAAAAATTTAAAAAATATAGAAAACCCACACTCAATGATAGAAAGATCACACAGACTTAAAATCAATAAGAAAACAAAGAGCCCTTGCCAGTGTGGCTCAGTTGGTTAGGTGTCATTCCATTCACCAAAAGGTTGCTGGTTTGATTCCCCATCAGGGCATATGTCCAGGTTGTGGGCTCACTCCAAGATAGGAGGTGTGCAGGAGGCAGCCAATTGATATTCCTCTCTCACACTGATGTTTCTCTTTCTCTCTCCCTCTCCCTTCCTCTCTCACTAAAAATCAATATAAATATTTTTTTTAATGAATAAATAAGGAAACAGAGAACTTGAACACTACAGATCAGTGATTTTCAACCAATGTGGCATGGTACGCTGATGTGCCACAAGAATTTTTATAACAGGCAATTCCTAACTATTTAATCAAGAGCACTGACCTCTTTTTCCTTAGACTGTAAATGAAAAAATGACACAGCCAACACAACTATAGCCATCTGGCATGAATGAATACAAATTACACCTATTTTTTGTCACATTGGCAAAAAAAATCTATTTTTTGGTGTGCTGCAGAATTTTAGTAATTAGCTTATATGTGCCATGAGATTAAAAACGCTGAAAATTGCTGCCCTAGATCAAATGGACCTAACTGAAATATACAGAACATTCTATCCAACAACAGTAGAATACACATTCCTCTCATGTGCACATGGAACATTTTCTTAGATCATACATTGAGCCACAAAACAAGTCTTATTCAAGAAGACTGAAATCATACTAAGTATATTCTCTGACCACAACAGCATGAAACTAAAAATCAGTAACTAGAGCAAAATTGAAAAATTCATGAACATGTAGAAATTAAACAACATTCTCCTAAACAAACAATGAGTCAAAGAAGAAATTAAAGGGGAAATAAAAGTTTCTTGAGACAAACAAAAATGGAAACGTAACATACCAGAACTTATGGGGTTCAGCAAAAGCTAAAAGAGAAGTTCGTGGCAATAAATGGTTACATTAAGAAGCAAGAAAAATCCCAGATAAACAACATAACTCTATGCCTTAAGAAACTAAAAAGAGAATAAACTGAGCCCAAAATTGGAACAAGAAGGGAAAAAAACAAAGATTAGGGTAGAAATAAATAAAATAGAGAACAAAAAATAATACAAAATATAACCAAACTAATGGTTTGTTGAAAAGATAAGCAAAACTGACAAACCCTTAGCTATACTAACCAAGGAAAGAAGAGAGAGGACCCAAATCAACAAATTTATAAATGAAAAAGGGGACATTACAACTGACACCATAGAAATACAAAGGCTTAGAAGAGACTACTATGAACAACCATATGCCAACAAACTAGACAACCTAGAAGAAATGGAAAAATTCTTAGAAACATACACTTTAATACATACAACTGAATCAGGGAGAAATAGAAAATATGAATACACCAATTACTAGTAAGAAGATTAAATCAGTAATCAAAAATCTCCCAACAAAGAAAAGCCCAGGACCAGAATATCTCACTGGTGAATTTTACCAAACATTTAGAATTAATACCAATCTTCTCAAACTCTTACAAAAAACTCAAGTGGCAGTAACACTCCCAAAGTCATGTTACAATGCCAGACTTATCCTGATATTGAAACCAGAATAGGACACTACTAGAAAAGAAAACTACAGGTCAATATATTCAAGGGATGAATACAGATGCAAAAAATCTCAAACACTGGCAAACCAAATTCAACAGCACATTAAATGGATCATTCACCATGATCATTGAGACTTATCCCTGAGATGCAAGAATGGTTCAAAATATGCAAATCAATGTGATACATCACATTAACAGAATGAAAGAAAAGAATCATATAATCATCTCAATACACACAGAAAAAGCTTTTGACAAAATTCAACAGCCACTCGTGATCAAAATGCTTAACAAATTAGGCATAGAAGAAACATATATCAATATAATAAAGGCTATATATGTGTGACAAGTCCACAGCTAACCTCATACGTAATGGTGAAAGATTAAGAGCTTTTTCTCTGAGATCAGGAACAAGACAAGGATGCTCACTCTCACCACTTGTATTCACATAATACTGAAGCCCTAGCTAAAATACTCAAGCAAGAAAAATAAATAAAAGGTATTAGAATAATTAAAAAATAAGTAAAATTATCTCTATTTGCAGATGACATGATTTTATATATAGAATATCCTAAAGACTCAATCAAAAAACTGTTAGATCTAATCAATGAATTCAGTAAAGTTGCAGGATACAAAACTGACACACAAAAATCAGTACCATTTCTATACACTAACAATGAATTTTCTAAAAATGAAATAAAGAAATTAATCCCATTTATAATAGCATCAAAAACAATAAAATGCTTAGGACTAAATTTAATCAAGGAGATGAAAGATATCTACTCTGAAAACTATAAGACATTGGTGAAAGAAATCAATGAACACAAATAATGGAAAGATATCCCATGTTCATGGATTAGAAAAATTAATACAGTTAAAATGTCAATACTACCAAAAGCCATCCATAGATTCAATACAATCCCTATCACGAGTCTGATGGCAATTTTACAGAAGTAGGAAAAAACACTCCTAAAAATTATATGAAATCACAAAAGACCCCAAATAGGCAAAGAAATCCCAAGAAAGAAGAACAAAGCAGGAGGCATCACACTCATTAATTTCAAGTTATACTATAAAGCTATACAATCAAAACAATATCCTACTGACATAAAAACAGACAAATAGACCAATGAAATATAATCAAGAGCCCAGAAATAAACCCAAGCATACATGGTCAATTAATATTTGACAATGGAGCAGATAATACTCAATGAAGAAAAGACAGTCTCTTCAATAAGTGGTGCTATGATAATTGGATAGTCACATGTAAAAGAATGAAACTGGGACACTACTTACACCATGCACAAAAATTATGAAAAATAAAGAGAGCATAAAAGCATAGCATGGAAGTCAGGAGAGGGTAAAAGAAGTTAAAATCTTCTGTCATCTTACCAGAAAAGCTAAATGTATTATTTTATACTAGACACTGATAAATCAGGAATGTATGCTATAATCTCTAGGCTAGTGACTAAAAGAATACAGAAGACTGAATAGCTCACTAAAACAAACATGGAATATTTAAATATACTCAATCAGTGCAAAAGAGGCAATACAGAGAGGAAAAGGCAGGAGAAATAGAAAGCAAATAGAAAAATGGATTTTTAATCAATATACCAGTAATTACATTATACATATGGATTAAGTTCTCCAATTAAAAGGCAAATATCATGAAAACTGAATTTAAAGAACAGAATGATATGCTGCCTATAAAACACATGAAATATATGAATATAACATTGGAAAAGAAAGGAAAAAGTTAAGCTATGCATTCATGAAATCTGGTGTAACTATTAGTATAAGACAAAGTAGATTTTAACAAAAAAAAAGCACTACTAGAAATAAAGACATACACTTCATAATGGAAAAGTTTCAAATCACCAGGAAGATACTGCATTCTAAATTTGTAAACACCTAGTAATGCAGCCTCCAAGTATATACAGCAAATATTAATAGAACTACAAGGAGGAATACACAAATCCACAATCATGGTAGGAGATTTTAACATTCTACTCCTGGTAACTGATAAAAGAAATACACAAAAATGCAATAAGAATACAGAAGATTTGAACCACACAATTAACAAATTTTATTTAACTGACATGTATAAAACACAGTATCAAAAGAACAAAATACAAGTTCTTTTAAAGTACACAGGAACATTTACCAAAAAAATGAACACAGGCTCAGCTCTAAAGAAAATGTAAAAAGTGTCAAAGGATCAAAATAATACAAAGTATGTTGTCTGACCACAGAGGAATCAATATATAAATCAATACAAAACCTCACTAGGAAAATCCCCATATATTTAGAAACTAATCATCACCCTTCTGAATGACCAAGTGGGTCAAAAATGAAACCATGAAGGAACTTAGAACTCAGCATAGCACAGGAGGTGTTAACAAGTGCAATAAGGCAAGAGACACAAAAGGCGTAAGAATTTAAAAGGAAACATTAAATTATTCTTATTCAACATAATATAAATACAAACATAAAAAACTTAACAAAACTAAAATAAATTATTAGAATTTAAAAGTCATCATTTAGAGAGTAAAAAAATCAGAGAAGATTTGTAACTGACAAAGGTTATATAAATATCCAAATGTAGCATGTTTATATGCTAGCAACAAGGAGTTAAAAAGTGTAATTTTAAAAAGATATATTATTCATTGGGGAGAAAAAGGGACACCTGTAATATTTTAAACAAAAATAAAAATAAAAAAAATAAAATAAATAAAAATAAAAAGATATATCATTGACAATAACATCAAAAAAATAAAAATCTAGGGACATACCACATGAGAGACAAGCAAGACATCTACACAGAAAACAGCACTGAGGGGAACTGAAGAAAGTCTAAATAAATGGAGATATACTATGTGTGAGGGTTGGAAGATTCAATATTACAAAAATGCCAGTTCCCCAATTGATCTATAGATTCAAGGCATCTCAATCAAAATCCTAGCAGATTTGGCATATGTTTATGTGTGTTTAACATGACAAACTCTTTAACTTAGCAAACAGCTAGGAATAACCATGAAGGAGGAAGGAGAAAAGCAGTAAGAGAAAGAACAGGAAGAATAGAAATCAGAGGAAACAAGGAAGAGAAAGACAATTACAACAAGGGGGAAACACTTGCAGTAGAGGATATAACATTTTATTATTCAGACACTGTGGTATTGAGAAAAGGGAAAAAATATCACAATTAAACTAAATTAAGAATCCAGAGACAAAACTATCCTTAAATATGCCCCCCAAAAATGGTACTACAGAGCAGTAAGGAAAGGACATTTTCAATAAGTGACATTAAGTCAACTGGAAACCTATAAGAGAAAAAATTTACATTTACCTCACACCATGCAGAAAAATTAATTCCAGATATATCTAAATTTAAAAGGTATAAAAACAAATATTCTGGATGACAACAAAGAATACTGTCATAATTATGGTGCAGGGAAAAATTTTCTTAGACAAGATATAAAAAGCCCTTTAAAGAAAAAGACTGCTTATTTGATTACAGTAAGAAAAACTTGAGTTAATCAAAAGTCATCATTTAGAGAGTGAAAAAAAATAAGAGAAGATATTTGTAACGTATATAACTGACAAAGATTATATAGATATCCAAATGACTAACAGACATAAAAAAGTGTGTATTAGTAATCAGGAAAATGCAAATTATAACCACAACTAGATACTTCTACATGCCCTCAAAAACGAGTAAAATTTTTTAAACAAATAAAGAACTGCCCAAAATGTAGAATATAGACCAAAAAAAATCTCATACTCTTATAATGGAAGTACAAATGAGTACAACCTTTTGGAAAACTGATTGTCATTATCCATTAAAATTGGATATATTGCCCTAGCTGGTTTTGCTCAGTGCTTAGAGCGTCAGCCAGTGGACTAAAGGGTCCTAAGATTGATTCTGGCCAAGGGCACATACCTTGGTTGCAGGCTCAATCCCCGGACCTGGTTGGGGCACATGCAGGAGGCAACCAATTGATGTGTCTCTCTCACATCAACGTTTCTCTCTCTCTCTCCCTTCCACTCTCTCTGAAAAGCAATGAAAAAAATGTCCTTGGGTGAGGATTAAAAAAAAAATTGTATATATGCATACCCTCCAATCCAGCAATTCTGCCCTAGTAATAGATCTAACAGAAATGTGTATACATGTGTACCAAAAGATATGGAGAAAGATGTTCATGGCAGCATTAATTATAATAGCCAAAAAGTGGGAACAATCCAAATATCCATTCATAGCAAAATGGATACATAAACTGTGGTACATTCGTTTGGTAGCATATATATATATATATATACACACACACACACACACATATACGCCAATTAAAATGAACAAAGCACAGTTATGCTCAACCCATGGACAATTCGCACACACATACACAAATAAATAATGTAAGATTCCATTTATATAAAATTCAAAAATAGATGAAAGTAATCTCTGACGTTGGAAGTCAGGTTAGTAGTTTACCTTTGGGAGAGCAGAAGGAGGTAAACATGGTGGGAGGTGTTCCACAGATAGTCATAATTTGTGTCTTTTTCTACATGTGTATATTGCACCAGTAAAAAATGTTTAAAACGTTTTAAAAATTTTGTGGAGATAAAATCAAGACAATAAGAAAATAAATAAAACCTCAATGATGGGGAAGTTATGACATAAAAAGACAGTAGAGTTTCTTGTACTTGTATACAACTCAAGAATCCAACTCTACTAATTTGGTAGCTTAAACCAAAGTATAACCTTGTAGTGCTATCTTTAGTTAGTTATGCCCTATTTATGTTTGCAACAGTCTCTGCCCTGGAAATGTATATCTTCCCACATCTTTTATCCATAGTTCAGATGAAAACTGTATCATACTGGTGCTGATCTTTGCTACAAAGGCTAAATTATTTAATTGTTGGGAAACTGTAACAAGAAAATTGCTAAGTAATGTCTTTCTTCCCCACAGAAGCAGAGCTATATAGAACAACATAATGGGAGATTATCATTGCCAAGAAACCTGTAACTTTTGCATCTTTAAGACTCATATTTGATGACCAAAACAATTGGAGTAGTTTTTATTGTTGGTAAATGCTAATAAACTCAAAAGAGGCAAACACTGTAGATTACCAAATCCTCACTATTTGATCTTCTTCATATGAGTTGTTGTAAATATTCCTATGTTACTATGCTTAAAAAACAATAAATAATTTATATACATATATATGTATAGTTAAAATTATGGTGAATTACTAACAATTATTAAATCTAGGTGGCTATATGTGTGTCCATAGCGTTATTTTTTAAACTTCTGTATTTGAAAACTGTCATAATAGATTGGGGAGAAATCTTGTATAATTATGTACAATATGATCTCAACTTTAAAGTGTGCAGTCAAAAAAACGTGAAGAGACTTTGTGCCTCCCAGGAAGCCTTAGAGACAGTGCACCCGGTGGTCAGCTTCAACCATGCTGATCACAACCCTACCACATCCATGAGTGACACACAAGGGGCGGACTTGGTGAACACTAAAGCCCCACTGAAATAAATCCTGCTCCACAGGGGTGTCTCCAGCACAGCAGCTCTTCAGCTATAGTTTCAGCTGGTCCTCACAGCCAGTTGGCTTAGGGATCAATTCCTGCCAGTAACACTAACAGCAACCAAGGCTCAACTAAAACAGGACAGTGCACACAGCCCACACAGAGGAGCACCAAGAAGGTCCAGCTCAGGTGGCTGGAGAGGTTGAGCCACTGGGCCCTATAGGACACCTACTACACAAAGCCACTCTACCAATTCCAGGAGACATAGCAGCTCTCTACCTAATATGTAGAAACAAACACTGGGAAGCAGCCAAAGTGCAGAGGCAAAGAAACATGTCACAAAGGAAAGAACAGTAGAACCCTCCAGAAAAAGAAGTAAATGAAATGAAAGCAAGCAAACTACTAGATACAGAGTCCAAAACAATGGTTATAAGGAGCTCAAAAAACTTAATGAGAATTTCAAGGATCTTAGTAAGAATTTTAAGGAAATTAGTGAGATCATCAGTGACATAAAAAAGAACCAGTCAGAAATGAAGGCTACACTAACTGAAATGAAGAATAACTTACAGGGAATCAACAGTAGAAAAGAGGATGCTGAGAATCAAATCAGCAAATTGAAATATGAGGAAGCAAAAAAGACTCAATCAGAAGAGCAAAAAAAAAAAAAAAAATCCAGAATAAAAGAACACAGAATAAAGATAGTGGAAGGAGCCTCTGGGATAACTTCAAGAGGCCCAACATTCGCATTACAGGGATGCCAGAAGGAGAAGAAAGAGAGCAAGAAATTAAAAACCTATTTGAAAAAATAATGACAGAAAACTTCCCCTACCTGGGGAAAGAAATAAACTTACAAATCCAGAAAGCACAGAGAGTCCCAAACAAGAGGAACTCAAAGAGGCCCACAGCAAGACACATCATAATTAAAATGCCAAAGGTTAAAGACAAAAAAGAATCTTAAAAGCAGCAAGAGAAAAGCAATTAGTTACCTACAAGGGAGCACCCATATGACTGTCAGCTGATTTCTCAACAGGAACTTTTAAGACCAGAAGGGAGTGGCAAGAAATATTCAAAGTAATGAAAAGCAAGGAACTACAACCAAGATTGCTCTACCTAGCAAAGCTATCATTTAGAACTGAAGGTCAGATAAAGACCTTCCCAGATAAGAAAAACCTAAAAGAGCTCATCACCACCAATCCAGTAGTACATGAGATGTTGAAGGGTCTTCTTTAAGAAGAAGCTAATGAACAAAATAATCTGACAAAAAAAATAGCCCAGAGACATTGAAGCATGCAACAGACTATTGTATTTCAGAGGGAAGAGGAAAGGGGGTGTGAAGGGTGGGGTTGGGAAGAGATTAACCAAAGAACTTATATGCAGATGTGCATAACCCATGGACACAGACAATAATGGGGTGAAGGCCTGGGAGGGGTGGGTGCAGGAGGGAGGGGGTCAATGGGGGAAAAATAAATAGGACACCTGTAATACTTTCAACAATAAAGGTAAATTTTTAAAAAACTGGAAGAAAATATACCAAAATGTTAACAAATATACCAAATATAACATTTCTGGGTAGTACTGTTCTCCTTCTTACATATTTCTATAGTTTTTCTAAAAGCAAATTTTCCTTTTATTAAAAAAATTTACTTTAAAAGGAAATAAATCACTGAGGAAACTAACAAAAGTTGCTAATCCCTAAGAAAGCATTTCAGTTATATGGAGACAATTTTCATCATAAGATTCTGTGTCCATATTATTTTTATTATTAAGAATATTTAGGGCCCGAACAGCACGGCTCAGCAGTTGAGCATCAACCTATGATCCAGGAGATCGCGGTTCCATTCCCAGTCAGGGCACATGTCCAGGTTTCGGGCTCAATTCCCATTGGGAGGCATGCAGGGTGCAGCCGATCACGGACTCTCTTATCATTTATGTTTCTATCTCTCTCTCTCCCTCCCCCTTCCTCTCTCTGAAATCAATAAAGATTTTTTTTTTAAAGAATATTTAGGGTAGCACTGCAATCTAAATACTGATGATACCCTTTAGTGCATCCTTCATTGCAGAAAGCATGGCAGAAAATTTCTAATGCTCCAGCTAGTTTCATTAAAGAACTGAGAAAAGTGACATCACACTCTTAGACCAGAAAAATGTAGGTTTTCAATGAAGATAGTCTAGGTTCAAATTCAAGCAGTGTTTCCTTATTATTTATGTGAATTTAGGGATGTTACTTAAACTGTGTCCCATTCCTCATCTGTAACATTGAAATAAGAAAGCCTGCCTCTCAAGATTTTTGATACGATGTCTGTAAAATCTAATCTGGTGCTTGGTCCATAAATTTTGTTCAATTAGGAGAACCCTAAAAGATTAAATGAGATAATAAGCAGGTAGGACAATGTCTGACAAGCAGACAGTGCTGAATAAATAGTAATATATGGACTAGAATGGTTAACTTTTTCCATGATCTATTTTCTGCATAGAATGCCATGATCCACTGGAAAGGGAGTTCTAAGAGAGCTGCTTCCCAGGACCTTGGACAGTGCCTGGCAGGTACTAGGCACATAATAACACTGTTGAAAGAATGGAAGTGTGTGGAGATGTAATTACAAGGATGGACTGAAGAATTAATGCCTGTAGACAGACTCCTGTTCCGATAGGCCAAGTAAAAAAAGAAAGAGCTGCTCTGATCTTAATTGGCATAGGCTGAGTTATTCTGGGGAGATAGGTTTGCCTGGCTCTACCAAGAGGGTGTGGTTACAGTGGGAAACCAAAGCAGCTGTCAGTTTCCCGGGGCTTCTGAGATGCTCTGAATAGGCCAATCTCATCATGTGGCTTCTCCATTTAAAACCTGTCGTGGTTTCCCTTTGCCATTAGGATGAAATCCAATCTCCTTCACAGGCCCCACCAGGCTTTCTGCTTACCCCTAGCTACTCTCCTCCTGTCCCTCCATTGTCTGGCTGCATTAGACTTTTTAGTAACTAAAATACAGTCATGCTATCTTTGGCCCCAAGTCCAAACCTGTGCAGCTCCTTCTACCTCAATTTCACATTTCATCTGCTGATTCAGTCCCCTTATGATGTCTAGTGTGTGCATCTCATTCAAGTATCAGCTTACATGTCACTCACTAAAGACCTTTCTTGGTAATTCACCCTCCTCAAACTTGCCCACCATCAGGGTGAGGTCAGAGGTCCCTCCTGTATGTTCCCACAGCTCTCTGTACAGTTGGCCCTTGAACAACCCAGGTTTAAATTGCGCGGGTCCACTCATACATGGATTTTTTTTTCAATAAATACTGTGAATATATTTTCTCTTCCTTATGATTTTCTTAACATTTTCTTTTGTCTAGTTTACCTTCAGAATATAGCATACTTTATATCACGATCTATTTTGTCGGGTGCAGGGAAGAAGAGGTCAATGGGGAAAAAGGGGGCCACCTGTAATTCTTCCAACAATAAAGATAATTTTTTTAAAAAGAATATAGTCTATAATACATATAACATATATAACATGTGTTAATCAATTATAATCTGTAAGGCTTCCCATCAACAGTAGGCTATTAGTAGTTAAGTTTTTGAGGAGTCAAATGTTATACAGAGATTTTCAACTGTGTAGGGGATGGGGGGATCAACATCCCTAATTCTTAAGTTGTTCAAAGGCCAACTGTATTTGCTCTGCCTTATCACTTATCACACTCTAAGGCGGTTTCCTGGTCTTTCCCCCACAAATGGAATGCACAAACCAAGATATTAGTGATCTTAGTATGATTTTTCATTGTATTACCACCAGTGCCTAGAATAATACCTGGTTAATAGTAGACACCTCATAAATATTTGATGAATAAATGAATGAATATTCATATCCAGACTGTATTAAGCTCCATGAGATCTGGTTTTGTGTGAAAATGTACAGGGCCTGGCACATTAGAGTTACTCTTCAAATATTTACCAAATAAATAAATTTCATTTAATACTGGTTACATCTTGTAAGTGCTTATTTCAGAGATCTGTTGAGAGGGGTTGGTATCAACTATTTCAATCATTTTTATCTTTTATTTTATTAATGCTTCCAACTATTTTTGCTTTTACATTCAAATTATCCAGTTAGCAATACTTTAATATTCTCTACCATCAATGATATAAAACACCAATGATACCAATTTCCATTTTTTAAAAATCACTTACTATCTACCTTCATTGTTTTAATTAATATTATTGCTACCACTATAGCCAATACTATTTGTTCTGAGTTTAGAATAAGCCACCAAGGATCATCAAAGCCCATAAAACAGATATTAATAACTCTAACACTTGGCTTTAATCAGGAACATAAGGAACAGAATTAATCAGGACCAGAATTAAGTTAAATCCCCTCTGAGCCACCTCAAATTGCCTTAGGAAAGATGAGTGATGCTAAGAAAGAAGTGAGTTCTAGAACATCAGTAACCCACAATAACTTGAATAAAAGCTAACTTTGCCAAAACATCCACCTCTCCCATTTTCAGAAAACTATGTATACAGTTTAGTGGAGGGAGAAGGTAGTCAAGAGCATCCGAAACTCTATTAGCCACAAGTTGCTTCTTTGATTTTATAATATATAAACATAAACCACAACATAGGATTGGGGTTGGTTTGTTTTTTGGTAAATATATGCCTTTATATTTAAATTCTATGTTTACTTCTCAGTTATTAATGACACCAATATTCAGCAACTGTTGACTCTTCCTGTCCAACTAGGCTACCAGGGTCATTTAATTTTTACTTAGCATATGAACTGGAAATGTTGAACATGCCCCAAGTCTTCTTATCAGAACAGAATTAGCCACCTGGGGTTTTGCTACACGGTGAGCAAATGTGCAGCATTACTCACAGCTCACACCTTGCAGTGATTAATATCAGCAGTAGTTAAGACCATGGGGCACATGGGTAGCAAAGGAGACTGAGACTTACACTATGGTGTCATAAATACTTTTGAAATTAGTTGTAATTTATTTATTTTACACCACCTAGTTTCAGAAAGGATTTATGACAATGTCTAAAGGCACAGAAATATAATCCAGCAAGATAAAAATAAATATAAGTAGGTGAAGCAAATGTGGCCTAGGAGAAATAAAGACAGGGTATATCACAGGGCTGTTCTCTCCTTACCTGTGTACTGCAAGCCCCTGTATTCACTTATTGCCCCAGGAGGTTTTAAATTGGGCCAGTAATGGAACAGCATTTGCACAGCTGGTGGTTTTACTTGTGAAGGCCCATAGGCAATCACATACAAAAGATCCTGAAGGAAACAGGAAGAATATTTTGACTTAGCATGATCAAATAAAAATAAAAGTGGCTCATTCAATAATACCAAAGCAGTGAAAATTTCAATAGAGGGGCTGAGGTGGTTAATTCCCCTGGAATCTCATCAACCAGGTGTGCTTCTCATATTCGATCATATTAAAACATGATTTTTTATCATTTACTTATTGGTCCTGTAAATAAGCCCCCAGGTAGAGTTCATATGTACACTATCTCTTAACAAATTCTTCTCTACTCCGAATAATGTTATAGACTTTAGAACAGCTTAAGCCAGTTTGCTAAACACTACATTTTAAAAATTTTCCTAAAACACATTTCTTAACAATTCGCATCTCCTATTTGAAAGAAGACAGGTTCTTAAGTAACCTTTCAAATCAAATAAAGTTGTCATATTATATAGTATTTGCTAAACTCCAAGAATAAGAGGTATTCCATTACTTTTTCTGTCAAGCCACTGTGTTCAAGATCATTCCTGCTCTAAATGATAAACAATTGACAAGTAAGGAAAGAATTACAGGCTCTGCCACACCAAAATAATGAGGCATCAATAAATTTGACCTATAAATACTTCTGACATGCAAACAGTTTTTACTATATAATATAAATTGGGGAGTTTGTGGCTATGAGTTAAATGTGGCCCAAAACTTACTTTCCAGACTTCTTGTTTATATTTCATGAGGCATTCCAGTAATTGACAATGATACACTGTAAGGAAGAAATGTAATTTGAACATGAAATGTAGATATCAGATAAAACATCTTTTGAGATATAATAAACTATATTAGTAAGACTTTCACTCTGATCATTAAATTAGAAATTACTTTTTTCCATATATTCACACTTTTCAAAAAATCATACAAGCCCTTGACTTTATCAAGCTTTATTCCAAGATCCTTGAGAAGCATATTTCATTCACCTTATCGACAAAGGAAATATTAAGAAATATCCCCAGTAATCATACCGTTACAACAGACTCTTATATCCACGTAATCAAGAACTACATAGGGAAAAAGAGCCGAACAGGATCGTAGCAAAAGGCCACACTCATTGAGCATTCATTATGCCAAGTATTGTGCTCAGAGCTGTATGTGGATTATCCCGTAACTGCCGTGCTGCAGTTAGGAAACTGAGACTGTTTCCTACCTTGCCAAGTTTGGGCAGATAGCAAGTGACAGCATGATGGATTACAACGATGGACTAGAACGGGGTCTTATCATTTGATTGCCAGTTCCATCTGTTGAGGAATTCTTAAAAGCTACACAACAGCAAGCTTCTTTGATTTGCCTATGCTTACTGAGGGAAGAGAGATACTTTCACCCTAGTTAAATAGCTGTTTTTTACTTTCCCTAATCCATCTTCCAACTCTATTGTGGCACCAAAGTAGATCTCACATTAGTCACCAGTGACCTTCAAGTCATTCAACTCAATGGACAGTTTTCCATCTGCCTTTTATTTGACTTTCAGCAGCATTCAGTACTGACCACTGCCTTCTCTTTAAAACCCTTTCTTCCCTTGACTTCATGACTGACCCTCTCCTATTACCCGTAACAGACACTATTGATGCTACTCAACTGCTATCAACAACCCCTTCCCACCTGCCCTTGTCCCAGTGCAGCTTGCAGCTGGGGACAGCCATTTGACTCAGTTGCGGCAGCAAGACCTAAGGGAGAACCTGCTAGAGAACTTGTGAGATTTCTGTTTTTCTCTTGGATAAAAGGAAAGAGGCACACCAGGAGACACTGCTTTAATTGCTCTGACGGATCTATTACCTGTTTGTGTGTGTGGCTGTATAAAAATATAATAACCTCCACTGTGACAGCCATTTGCAAACATGACAAGTTCAAGGTTACGCTAACTGGCAATTTGCAGGTGAGCACAGATGTGAACCCACATACATCTAACCTCAAAGCGCTGCTTCACTGCCTCCCAACTTAGACATCAGGACCAAAGCCTCATGATGAGACGTTTTCAATGAACTGGATTCCAAATGAAGGATTGTTTCCAGAACATAACATATAATATAAATGACATTTTAAGGATATTCAAGCCAAAGTGAGCTATGAGATATAACTTCCAAAGTGAATACATTTTCATCAAACTCATATAATAATCCTAAGGGACTGGGTTTCACATTTAAAGGACGGCATTCCACACTAGAAGAATTAAGATTTTAAAATGAAAAATATGTTTTTCCTCATTCTGAGTCAAAACCTCAGTATTTACTACATAATTAAGTAGAAGGTTGAAAACAAGTCCATCAAATTTGATCACTTTCCAAATAAACATCAAATAAAAATAAAAATGTTCATATCTTAGCATGTGACGCCAACAGTCAGCCCCTTTTTAGGTGAGTCTCCGAAAGATCACCTGCAATTATACGGATGAACGGAAACCAGAGAGAGTAAATCACAGGAAACCTGTCCAATGTCACCAGTAATCAAAGAAACACAAACCAAAACTAGATATTACTTCTCACTTGTCCGACTCTACAAATTGTGTAACAATGTTCAATGACAGGCTATGTATACTTTCATATATAATTAGTGAGACTACTGAAAATTTTTCAAGTCCTTTAACCAATTCATCCCTCTTTTATGAATTTATTCTAAGGAAATAATTTTAAAATGTAGTAAAATATTTATGTTCAAGGATACTTGTGTGGCATTAGAGTAGCAAATTCACAAATTATTAACAATGGTTTTCTTTAATTATTAGAATTGCAGGTGATTTTTCTATTTCTAATACAACTATTCCTGTATACTTACATTCAATCAATTTCCAGCCAATGTTCTAAAATCATGTCCTCAAACATTCTGAAAATGCTAGCCTACAAGATTACTGTTGATAGAAACAGGCAAGGGAAATTTATTTCAACTCAAAAGTCTGTTTTCTAACATATCTTCACTTGTCTATCCACCAAGAGAAGTTATCACATGAGAATTTCTAGCCTGCTTGTTTGATGTCTCGTTTAATTATTGGTTTGGGGATTAGTCAAGCCACCCAAATTTCCCCTTACCTGGGTTGGACGTGTACTGCATTGCAATCATGAGCATGGATGATGCAGAGAGATTAACATGGGCAGGAACTCCTTCTCTCCTTGAGGAACCCACTGAAAGCAGAATATTTTTGATTAGACACAATTAATCTATATGGATATATGTATACTTGCTACTTTGCATAGAGCATGAGAGCTGAGAAAAAACTTTTTCTTTAAAAGTGCCAACAGAATCAACAGACATTTTGCACAAATAAAACTACGAGATGTGTCCTAGCATACAAATGCTACAGTTGTCATCATCAGTAGCCAGCATTTAGTGAGAATCCACAAGGAGTGGGAACAGTGCCAGAATGTGATGTGATGGCTTTAGCAGAGCTGCACTTAGATGTGACCTCTGCACCCAAGATGTTTGCATCTGGGTGGAAAAGAGAGAAAAAACAGAATCATCCATGTACCCAGGTATGAAGGCATGTTGAAGGCTACTCCAGTAAAGTAAAAATAAAAGGTTTCTGAACCCAACTTGAATATATTAACTTTTAGAGATGCAGATAAAATACCAGTCTACTTACAATGGGTACATTATTAATTTAGTTAGACAAATTTTAAATCATGTATTTTTTAAAAATAGTATATTAATTTAAAAAAATATTTCAATTCTCACGCCTGGCCAGTGTGGCTCAGTTGGTTGAATGTCATCCCATGAACCAAAGGTCGCCGGTTTGATTCCTGCTCAGGGCACATGCCCGGGTTGCAGGTTCGGTCCCCTGCAGGAGTGTGTGTGGGAGGCAGCCGATCAATGTTTCTCTCTCACATCGATGTTTCTCTCTCTCTCCCTCTCCCTTTCTCTCTCTCTAAAATCAATAAAGACACATTTTTTTATTTCAACGCTCACATCATTAAAAAATTTTATTCAAACCTTCACATGTAACTTAACCATTAGCATCTGTATCACCATGAGAACCACTTTTTTAGTTTTCCAGAGCTTACCATCTTCAGATCCATACGAGTTGTTTTAAATAAAGCACTTTTTGATTCTGTGAATAACACTGTTGCTGAACATTTTATCCTGTGCCACAAGCTCTGAATCGCAAAGCAAGTTGGTTTCTTCAGAATTCATCTTATAGCTGTATAATCATGTTCTCCAGGTAATAACCCTTAAGACATCTTTTAAGAAATCTTTTAAGTGGCTTGTTTACAATGACATCCAACTCTATATTAAGTTTCTTTCTGTGTCTTTTTAAATATAATGTATCAGGTAACCCCAATAACATTCAAAACTAGCACTGATTGAAGTCATTCAAGGTAATATATTGTGTCCAGAGAGTACTTGATTATTCTAAACACAGTAACAGAGAGGAACCACATTAGAAGAAACTTCATAAGGACTCAAATATAAAATGAAATTCTTTTTCAGGGATAACTGTAGAAGTAGGAGAAGCCTCTCCTTATATTTGGGCTTGTGTGGAAAATTGTCAAGAAAGCATGAACAGAACAGCATACAGTGAGTATCACACCCAGAAAGTCACATCATGGGCCAGACCATGAACACGGGCAACAACGGAAGCAGAGAACCTAAAATCCGCTTTATTTTATTTTACTTTACTTTATTCTAGATCAAAGTGCAGCATGTGGGAGCAATATCTCACCTATAGCCAAAAAGAATAAGACTACTTTTAATAAACACATGTATAGAAGTACCATTAAAACACTAATAAAAAGATCTGATATAAAGAAGACAAAGAAGTTCCCAATGATTCTTTTTTTTTTTTTTTTTTTTTTTTTACATAAAAGCCTTTGAGCACCACAGTAGAGGGTGGCCATTACCACAGCTTCACAGAAACAAACAAATAAATAAAACGGGTCTCTAACTAACATGTTTGCTTTATCCATCACGTGCAGCTGCGCTGCTGCTACCTCACCACGAGGTGATACTCTGGTAGATGAATAAGTTTAATAATCACACAGAGATGTGGAGATCAGTTCATTGCTACTGAGTGATAAAGTTGATTAATCAAATATGATTGATAAAGGAAAAAGGACTTTGAGCTGAATCCTAAAGAACAGATGCAGCTGTTCTCAGACCTGAGCCAGGGGGCTCAAATTCAGCATTGGGGGGCCGTATCTAGAGAGCCTAACTCGGTTGGGAAACAGGAAAGTGCCACTCTTAGTAAGCATGTGAGTGATTCTGATGCAAATGGATCTCTGGCCTCCATTTGGAAGTACTACTAGAGAGGTAAGAAATAAGACAGAAAGCACTCAGCAAGGTGTCCAGGTGTGGGAGGGCTAAGTGCATGCCTTGTGTCCTTTGTTTAAGGAAGAAAAAGAAAGTCTCCAGAAAAAATAAATTCACATATATATTCCTTTAGGACAAAGGTTTTCACCTTTGTTTAAATTCATCTCCAACTTTTTAATAATAACATTTCTGAAAAATGGAAACTACTATTAAGGGAGACTGAGAATCACTGTGCCTGGAGGCCTTTAAAAATGGGAGAGATGCCCAAGTGCCTCAGATGATTTAGGTGAAGTCTATTTGTAGAACAGCCCAAATGATTCAGTGACCTTTGGATGTCCCTTCTACCCCCACAAATCCATGCTCTCCCTCAAGCATGGTCAACCGCAAAGCCAAAAGCGCTCCCTTGGCTCAAGCCCTAGGAAATTGGCTCCAGTGCTTATATAAACAGATGGTGCCTTGCAATTTCTTAGCCTTCTAACAGAATGAATAAAATCATTGCAATTCTAATTTAATAAACACGCACAGGCACACATCATTTATTGAATCTTGTTAAAAAGCATGATGTAAACAGATGTGTTGCTTGTCCCCATGGGGGTGCAAAAGGCCACAACTACATATAATAGAAGGAATAAGAGAATTAATCAAAATTTTAAAAATTTACACTTAATATTGTGCTCAAGAAATATAATCAAAAGTTTCAGACCTATTCCCTAATCCTCTCAGCACCATCAGAATAACCATGACCACCACCACCCCCTCTATGAATAGTAACAATTCCCTAATCTGTTCCTGCATTTCACAGTGCCTAATATAATATGTACAGCTCTTATATATGGGAAAAGCCATTTTTATAAAAGAGAAATCAAATTATTTGCATGAGAACACCAACTTAATTATTGGGACTACCGCCCAAGTCACCTGACTTCATAGCCAATGATCTAGTCACTTATTCAGTCAAAAAGTGTTTTTTCAGCCCTGGTCAGGGGGCTCAGTTGGTTGGACCATCGTCTTATGCACCAAAAGGATACAGGTTCAATTCCCAATCAGGACACATGCCTAGGTTGCCGGTTCAATCCCAGCTGATCAATGTTTCTCTCTCTCTCTCTCTCTCCCTTCTTCTCTCTAAACATATCCTCAGGTGAGGATTTAAAACATAAGTATTTTTTCAGTACCTCCTATGTACCAGGCATTGTTGAAGGCCCTGGAGACACAGCTACATACAAGACAGGCAAGTCTTTGCCCTCTTGGAGCTAAAATGCTGGAGCTGTGCCATACAATATGGTAGCTATTTGCTGGGGTGAGGGCGGGTGGGAGGAGGGGGAGGAAGGTACAGGGGAAATAAATGGGGATGGATGGAGACTTGACTTGGGATGGTGACCACACAACGCAGTGTACAGATGATGTGTTGTAGAATTGTGCACCTGAAACCTGTTATAAAAATTACTGTTACGGCACAACAAACTCTAGGGGGAAATTCCAAGCCCCAGAGAATGATCCCTTATCTCAGGCAATATTTAAGATGAGAGCATTTCAGGACAACACGTGGATTTGAACAGAATGCTGGAATTAGCTGCAATGGAACTTGACAGGTCTGTCATTAGACTATGGGTTTGGTCTCTTTATACGCTTGGGTAACATGCAATATTCAAAGGCGATTCCTATAGATTATCTCATGATCTTCACAACAAACAGGGGATGTAGACAGGGAAGGTTATGGTTAGTCACAATTTTACAGCTAAGAAAACTGAAGTTTGATGAGGTTAAGAGATCTATAGCCAAAGGACAACAATTCAGCTCTTCTGGATTTTTATTTCCAAAACATTTCCCTTGATTCAACAATAAACCCTTAAAGTACAGTAAGGCTGACCTTATAAAAACAATCATTAGCCAATAAAACAGATTTTATCCATAAAAGATTATTTCAATACCATCAATATCTTGTGTTTGTTTTTTACTGGGTTTTTTTGCATATAATTATTAGATTTTGGAAGATCATAGGAACATAACACACATCCTCTATAGTGTTAGTAGAACAAAAATGATCCAGGGCCAGTGGTCTGAAACCAGGTATTCAATTAAGTGAGATAATTTATTTTAAGTCAATGCAAAGATCTGAATAAACATTTATTTTTTCTGAGGGCAAGTGACTTTGGGGGGGGATTTAACTTAGAAAAGAAACTAGATGAGACTGCACAGTCCTGGCTACCAAGGTACACTAGGAGCATCTTTAACTGATATAACTGTTCAGCTTTATTATTTTCTTTGAAATAACATAGCCTACATCAATTAATGTTCATTTGGGATCAGCTTTTTCTCTTCTCTGCCAAACTTCCCAACTTCTCTTCCCAACTTCCATATTTCAATTCGGCCCACAAATCACATATTCTTTATTGAAAAAAGAGATTTCCATGGTGAAATGCAAATGGCTTTTTCAATTCTCAGTAACTCCTTAATATTTTCTTTATAAACAAAACCTACTGCACAAACTTGGGATAAAAAGAAGTATATCTTATTTATGGAAGGAGTTAGAAAAGGTTATGTAAAAGGAAGTCTTTATAATAAACTGTAGTTTGCTCTGTGGTACCGCCAAAGAACTTATTTAAAATAGAAGCACAGTACTTGGTTTATCGACAAAAATGACATGAAGGACAACTGATATCCATGGATGGCCCTTAATTAAACTGAAAGAGCTGTGCTACCTCAGCAGACCCACTTTAGGGCTCAGAACAGCATCTTCTAGGCCCTTAATGATGTAATTATACAATACCTGAAAAACTGCCCATGTTTTACATTTGATCTTGCAAACACCATACCAAAGAGAAAAAAGCCTTCTTGTTTTAAAGACTTTATCAAGTACTCAAAAAATGCAACATCCTTCATCCTAACATCTCAGTCCTGAAATAAAAATATTCTAGAAGAAGTTAAACGCTCCTCTCTCGTTTCAGTCAGAATTTCTAGACACTGAAACAACTTCCAAAAAATAGAAACAACATGGATACAAGCAACAGACACATATTTTCACATCGGTTCGTTTTAACATGATTAATCTAGAACCTGATCCCCCCAATCTTTGGGTCTATGTCTTTGTACCTACCTTGTAAAGGAACAAGTACAAAGAAACACATGAATCATTTAATACAATAGGCTTTAAGGTTAGTACTATGATTTAGTTTTCAAAAATTAAAAGATGACAAAGATTGGGTACTATTGAACCATAGGAATGGTGAAGAGAAATGAAAGTCAGAACTAAACAACTAAAACCAGAGCAACAAAATAAATGAATCAGATCAACGATTGGGTTTGCAGAAGATATGCGCCTCTTACATCAAATAAGATTGATCTTATTTAACCTAGACTATTAACGCCAGAAATACCCTTAGAGATTGAACATTTTTCCCAAAGCCCTCCTTTCCAGTTGATAAAAATGGAATCTCAGAGACACAAGCAACTTGTTCATACTGTTAACTGAACACCAAGTGACTCCACAAATAAACACTAAAATTCACACGCATGTTGTAAACTAAATTTACCATTTTGCCCTCCTCAGTTGCCACAGTTCACACATTTAAATAAGTTAGAATTTCAGTGTGACTGCACGGCATGTTCGGGGGTCTGTGTTTCTAAGTAAGTAGAAATTAATCACAGATGAAGAACAAACTGCCATGCCCTGCCAGTGTCGCCCAGCAGCTGAGCATCAAACTCTCCCTCTCTCTCCCTCTCTCTGAGATCAATAAAGATATATATATTAAAAAAAAAAAAAAAGAACAAATTGCCAGCCGTCCCAATGCCTGATTAGTCTAAGTATAACTGCAGAGGCCTGACACACTCAATGCCTCTCCTAAAATTAACAACTTATTCCTAAAAAGTAGGAATACAATGAATTAGATTCATTATTACAAAGATATAGTCTCACCTGCTATTGTTCAAAAAAAAAAAAAAATTCCTGTGCCTAAGTTTAACAGTTAACATATTTATTCTTTTTAAATGGCTATCCAATTCTAAGGCTGGTATGATCAGTCTGCTAATTTTTTTGAATCACTACATAATTTAGGAAAGTCAGACTCCTTGCTTAAAAGACATGAAAATTATAATTCCATAGCTAAAGTTAAACTTGTTTGTAAAATACGTAAAATGTGTAAATATATTTACAGAGTAACAACTTTAATAAGATCATAAGTACCTAACATTAAAATGGTGAAAAATGATCACTAGGAATTGAATATGACCAATAAAGGTATTTTTATAGAACAAGAGTTGTGGGAAGGAGGGACATACACTAACACTTATTAAACACTAAGCATTGTGCTGGCACCTTACCAATGTTCTAGGGTAATCATCATCTCAATTATCACAACGACCCCATGAGGCAGCTATTATTATTATTATTCCATTTTATAGGTAAGAAACAGAAAGGTTAATTAACTTGCCTAAGGTCACACAGCTAGTTGGTAGTAGAGTTAGGGTTTGAATCAAAATCTATTTGAGTCCTCAAACCATAATCTTTTCAGATTATTCACTGCAACACAGATAATTCGTAATCCATTTCTATAAAAACTATTTTAGGGGGATTTTGATCATAAAAGCCACAACCCGATTTATTTTTTTCTCTGCTCTCAGGTCTGGAAAGCCTGAAGAATTAAGTCTAAAATAGTGAAATAGAATTCAAATCAGTTCTATGTTTCTAACAGTACCTTGCACATGAGTCTCAAGCCTTAGCTGTTGTCAAAGTGTTTTCATAAAGTCTGATTCACTACCATCACAACACTCCTGTGACAGAAAGCTGATGCTGTTGTCACTCTGGAGATGTTGCTTCAGCTATGTGAGCTGCACATCACACAGCACATTGTGGACAGAGCTGAGCCTAGAATCTACATATCCTGACACTATCTACTGCTCTTCCCATTACACCTCACAGCCTTCAAATACAAAAGAGAACAATTTCTACATCTGAGGCAACACTCCACCTTTTTTCCTCAAGGGGCAAAATATACCATAATTTATATTTAGGAAATATAGACTGTGCCATTACATGTTCTTTCTTCCAACTGCATAAGATCAAACTGTGTGAACAAAACAATTCTAAGGTATAATCATCTTCCATATCTTTGGTTTTCATCATAATATTCATGCCGAAATGATTGCACTTAAATCACAGCACATGTCCATAGCAAGTGATTTCATTATAATCTTGAAAATCTACAGCCTCAAACAGCAAAAGCAATTTCCACTTGTACAATATATAAAAATAATCTAGTATTAGGTAAGATGGAACTTACATATAGCCATTGGTAGAAAAGATGTGCTAAGATATTCAATAATATCCTTGTGCAGAAATGGAGGGAAGGTAGCTAACGTTGATATCATCGTGTAGGGCAAAGTACTCAGAATATCATCATTGAGAAAGGGTAGCAAACATGTGGTTGTATAAAATATCGACTGTCCAAGATCTACAAAAGAAAATTGAGTAATCAGTCACTGAATATTTTGCCATTTAACAAAATATGCTAGTTATACATTCTAAGTTTTTATGAACAGGTTTAAATGATAAGTAACTATTGTTCTCTTCCTATTAAGAGTTCTGAAACATACTACTCAGAATAGTGAGTATAAAGCATTTGCTCATTAAATGTCTAATGAATAACTGCATTAAGATATATAAATAGCCCAGCCAGCGTGGCTCAGCAGTAGAGCATCAACCTAGGATCCAGGAGATCCGGGTTCGATGCCCGGTCAGGGCACAGGCCCGGGTTGTGGGCTCCATCCCCAGTCAGGGGTGTGCAGGAGGCAGCCGATCAATGACTCTCTCATCACTGATGTTTCTCTCTCTCTCTCCCTCTCCCTTCCTCTCTCTGAAATCAATATATTTAAAAAAAAAAAAAAAAAAGATACATAAATACCTATTACATGGGCTTTTCCTCAATGCTTTAACAATGTTTAGTAATACTTGGTATTCATAGCACTCCTCAACTTCATAAATTAAAATTCATGTGATAATGAATCCTGAAATCCCTCCAGCATTCTTACCTCCATTACATATTACACAAAATAATGGTGGCACAAGGATGTTAAATTATTTTATCACACGAAGTTTTAGAAAAGGCAAGGTCAGGATTTGAAATAAAACTAGGCTATTTCTGCCCCATCAACCAAACTACAATCTGGAGTTTGGGGCAATGCAGTAATTTGTATCTTCCAGCACAACAGCGGATTCAGCCACACCAAAGAAAGGAAGCCGTAAACTGATGCTGCATGACCCTGTGCATTTAATTATCAATTATCACAGAAGAACGTGCCACCTGATAATAATCTATCAACATTTTTAAATGGGGATAGGAACAGTACCTACCTCACTTCATTAGAAGGATTGTTAGGAGGTTTAAATGAGATAAATGTAAAGTGCTTAACATGACACATAATGTGCGCTCCACAAATATTAGCCATTTTGTTAATATTAATATTCTTACTATAATTATTACCTGCACAAGGAGTAAAAATACAGCACATTTGAAAAAACAACTATTTAGCTTTAGAATGCATGTAGACCAAATCCCACTGCACCGAGTGTGTATTTCGATCATTCTGGACTGTCCAATACATAGGTCGTCAGCCAAGACTTGACAAAAAAGACTTTGACCATTTTCATATCCATTATAAAAGAAAACTATTCGACTTTTTTTTGCAGATTTATTTCTTAGTGATATTTTGATGCCTGTTATTTCTGATTTTCATTAGAATTAATATACCCTCTCAACAAGTAATCAACTGTCAACAGAGATGTGGCCGCACTGTACACTGGGGAACCAGGGTCAGTCAACCTTGGGCTCCAAATGAAGAAACAGAAAATCCACAGGTGGTTCACTAAGAATTAACCGAGGCATGACAAACACCTCAGCTGCATTTTAGCCTACTTACAGAACTTCTGTAAGCACAGAAAGGCGCCTGAGAGCCCACCTGGAATATTCTTCATATGCAGAAACTAAGGCCCAGGGAAAAGAAGTGATTGTCCAAAATTTCCTAAGAGTTAGCTGCTGAACTGAGATAAAAATGGGATTCTTCCAGGGACACTGCACTGCTCCATGTGTGGACGCAGCCTCTAGCCCTATGTTCTCAAACTTGGTATACAAAAGAATCACCCAGAGAGCTAGTTTAAAAATGTGGTGATTCTTATTCAGAAGCACCAGCTTGGGGCCCAGAATTCCATGGTCCAAGCTCCCTCAGTGATTCTGATGTTGTTCGGATCACGCTTAGAGAAACAACGCTGTACTTTTTAACCTCTAAGGGATGGTCTAGTGAGTTTTCCCCTATCTTCCAAGCTCTGTTATGCAGAACAAGAGCATAGTATAGAGATAACAGTGAAAAGTCACAAAATAGCTGTGGGTATAAAAGCAAAAATACAAAACATCCCGGTTGAAATTGTCATAATTTACACATTAATAGCAATTAAATGAGTTGTAAGTTACCAAACTGAATGTTTTTATCTTAATCAAGGGGCTTTACAGACAAAGAAGAGCTGCCTAACACAGTGGCCCAGCCCAGGACCAGACAGGTCCACGATGACCTAAGGACTGGAGACACAAAGGAAAGCACTGACCAGCTCACCACCGGGTCGCATTATGTTCAAAAGGGCTTCTCCCTTAAGTTCTGAGATAGGATAGAATCACAATAAGAGTGACTAGGCTTAAAACAGCTACAAAATTATATGATAAGCAAATTTATAAATTTCTCCATTTTTTATATTCACTACAATACAGAATGTAAATATAAGCAAAAACAAATTCAATAATCATTATTTCATCATTTTTATGAAAGTAGATTTAAAAAATATTTTTTTAACTAGGAACACATCTTACTAAATAAATCATTAAGCATTTTCTTAGGAGAGTTAGTCATAACTAAAAGGCAAAATAAGCCCTCACCACCCATGCAGTTCCCAAATTCCAGTATTTCTGTACAGTGAAATTTTGGTTATAATCCTCCCAGAAACCAGATTCTCAGTGCTTTCAAGTTAAGACAATTGATGTTTTAAAAGTTCATTTTCTGCAAAAATCCCTTTTCTTACTATATGGTTTTCCATTTGATTCGCCCAAATACAATACTGAATAGTTAAGCAGTAGATATTACTGCACTCCTTTTTATGCATTAGAAGAATTTGGTAAGCAAGCAAGCTAAGGAACTTGCCTAAGGACACCCAGTAGAAAGGGAAAGAGTTAGGAAGCATGCTCTCCAGCTTCTGCCCTAAGGCACCCTGTATACAGCACATAGACACTGGACCGCTCAGCCAACATTTTGTAATTAACTATTAATTGTTAGTTAAATTTGGAATACTTCTTAGAGATTTCTTTTTCTTTGTTTTTAGAGATTTCTTCTTATCTAATCTCCTGGGTGTAAAGAAAGGAAAAATAAGTCTCAGAGAGATTCTGTGATTTGCCCCACAAAAGTGACAGAATTAAGTCAGTGCATTGGACCTGCTCTTCAAGCTCCACCTCTTATATTTTCAGGAGGGCAAATTTTTAAGCCTTAGCTCCCAAATCATTTCAACAAGTCTCCATGATAAGCAGATCATGGGAGAAGAAATACGTTCCTGTTAGAGTCTTCCTCCTTTCCCCAACCCATTCCCCCCCAAATCAGGCCCACTTCGATAACATCCCTCTGGCCACAGCAAAATGCTAGGATGGAAAACACCATAATTATGTTTCAATGTAAGAAAGGTTTTAGCCACACAAAGATCTTTCAAGCAATTTATTCCAATAACAACAATCTCCAGCTTCCATAAACATGCATTTACATTTTCAAAGTTTTCGATAAAATGCTCACCGTGTTGGCCATGCTGTAGTAAAGGAACTAGATCCAGGAGAGTCACCAAAGTCACGTAGAGGCCTTGATAGTCCAAAGAAGGGTAGTCTGACAAGTGAGCATCACGACTTTGCAGGCCACGTTCAGAGGGAGCATCTCGCAGGACGCTGTAAAGGAGGGAGCGAGTAACAGTAGGGTTGATGGAACTGACCTGCGGTCTTAGAGATGGGGTGAGTGGGAATGGCACAGGAAAAAGACACATGGTCATGGGCACTGTCAAATTGGAGGCATCTTGGCTTTCCTTCTTCCCTGTGCGGGACAAAATGCTGTTGGGGGGACAAAGAAAAAAAAGAGACAACAAAGACACAAAGAACAGCACATTACATTGAAATGACACTCTAAAACAAATAATAAAACACCAGATATAGCCCACATAAGATGCAATTGCCACACCAGGGGCATCTGCAAATCTAGTACAGGTCACACAGCTTTGTGCTCAGATACCAATAATGCAAGGTCTATTTTGTGAAAGTTGCATTGCATCTCATGTGTTATCTGGTTAGTAAGGAGCAAAAATATAAAAATGCATGTTTCAGTGCCAAACCCATGTTTTACAGTTTATCGATCTGGTGAAGAAGTTTCCTGAAAGGAAAAACAATGGCTTTTGTCTAACAAGTTAGGGCTTCTATTCTTAATTAAAAGGAACTTTCAAAGGAAAGGAAGTTTTCAACAAGATTGTCTTAATCAGGTAAATAAAACTTGCAAAATATAGGTATGGCACTTGCAGAAACATGTTTTAGCAAAGAATAAACATGTGTGTTTATTAAGAAAGTCTTAAAAATCACATGTTTATTGCATCAAAATAATGTCTATATGTATATTATGATACTGTTTCATGACATTCTGTCAGTATCATTTGAGATAATGAAGTTTAAACAGGCATATGAATTTAGAAATAATACATATTTCTAAAATGTTAGCTAAACTACATTGGAAAAGCTGTAAAATAATATATATTAGATGGTCAGTAGCATATGTTTGTGAACTAATGATAATGGTTATTTATGTGTGTGTTTTTAATTTTGCATGTTGGGGAGGAAACATTTTATTTTATGAATACAAACAGTGGTTTATTAAATAGTTACCTTCAAAATTCTAAAGACTAAGCAAGCAGTATCTGCCATGTAGCTGTATATCATACAATAAGATCTCATATATTACTGCTGCTACTTACGTTATTATTCAACAAAACTCACTAAAAACTAGAGGAAAGATAATTTAGAAAGTTAAAAAAAGTTTAAGGGGAATAAAAATAAATTCTAAAAATAAATTGGCTTTTTTTTCAAGCCTTCATTTTAAAATAAAAACCTTTTAGTAAAAGCAAAGAAGAAAAGTTGTTAATTTAAAAATAGGAGAAATGACTGCATAGCCAAATGTTTAGGTTTTTTAAATGAGGTTATACTATTTATCATTAAAGACAACAGCTATACATTATAATGATAAATCTGCTGCACTTACAACGTGCTTTATATGTTAATCAAAATAGATAACAATTTATAAATGTTTCATTACATAAAAATAACCTTGTTTTACACTTATTCTATGTGAATCAAACATTACTAAGTTCTTAGTTAATGATACTACATTTACAATTTTACAGTGGGGTGAAGAATTGGTTAGTGTCAAGCATGCTTGCTATTCCAAATTTACATTTATTTTTATTTACTCTTAGTGCAAAATATGTTACAATGTAAGAAAAATGACTACATGCTTTTTATTTTCCATGTGCCTAATTTACCTCGATTTCCTTTGTCTTCTGTTACCCAATGTCCAGGGAAAAACAATTAATAATAATAAAGATAATTTCAGAATAGTTATGTAATACTTCTTAGCAATAAGTAACTTAAGATTTAGTGTATTTTTTAACTTTTAAAGGGATTTAATATACCTTTTTGTGTGTGTGATGTATTTAACTTTGTAAGCGTCTACTTTACAATGGGATAATATCAACATTCCAGTTACCCCTGCCTGCCTATATCTAATATAAATACCATCATTTTCCATCAGACTTTATACTTTCCTCATATAATTCAATTACCCCTAAAAGTACCACCTTTAAATGTACTCTTGATAATAAGCCCAGTCACCAAAAAACTATTTTAATCCTGTAGGATTCTATCTCACTGAAAACACCTTTAGAATCACAATGGATATAAATCAGAAATATTCTTTCCCAAACTTCAGCCCTAACTTAGCCTACTACAAGCATCTTTTCAAATTTACAAGGTGTAGATCTTACAGAAGTGGTATAAAAAAACATTTTGCCATTGAGAATAAAATTTTCTCTGTATCATATATTAATGCTATCCTTTCAATTAAGTACAGTGCTCTCATCAAACTTTTCCTTGGTGGGGGAAATATAGCACAGTATATTTTCAAATATACATTTGCATTTTTCCAAAGTTTGATATAATTTGACAAACAGGAGCAAATCAGCTTTGGAGGCTCCGTTGATATTTTTCCCTTCCTGCATATGCGGCGTTCCCAAGTGGCAGCACAGCGACTTCACACGTGCAGGGAGGGAGGGACGCCGGCCCTGAGACCATGGACCTTCCCCACTTTCTTCAGATTGAATAGGTAGGTGAGGTTGAGAAAAAAATGGCTAAAGATGAGCTTTCCATGAAACCAGCTTTAAATTACCATTCATGTTTCAATGTAAGGAAATGTTTTCTTTGTGGAAAAACTTAAGAAGGGCTCATGAATAAATGTACAATGTATTGTGATTTTATGATGTTTTGTGAATTTTATTCAGAGAAAAAACTTATTTCCCCAACCAAACTGTCTAACTTGGAAATCATAAAACCATCTTCCCCATTTGAAATTCTTTCCCAGAGGTCCGTACATCCAACCAAAAAGAATATTAAGAGCGCCCTGCTCAGAAGAGTCCAACCCAGCAGCCAACTTCTCACCTTTCCTTCTCCCTCCTGAGATCCTCTTTCTCAAGCATTTCCTTTCAACATCAAGAGAAATCAAGAGAAGATCTCTGGGGGTGTTGGTAAAGATGAGAAGTTGTCCCAAGGTATTTATAGCACAGAAAATTAATACATAAAATAAACTTTCTATAAGATTATGAATGTTGACTTGAGTTGACTTTATGCACTAAACAAAATTTCCCTGATCATGCTATGCTCTAAAGCTACTCTGTAGACTTCAAGTCAGTAATTTGAAGGTCTATATACTCTTCCTAAGTAATCAGACACTATAATTCAATTAAGATTATTGAAATGAGGCTAGAATCCCTTTTAAAAACATATTAAACTTTTTCTAAAGAGTTAGCAGCAAGTAATTTTCCCCAAACTTAATGATTTTTTAAAAGATGTTATATGCTACCAGCTTGAAAGGCACAAGAAGAGATATCTGGGGGAAGAGATTCTAAAAGAATGTTTGACACAGGAAGACTGGAAACCTTTAAATGTTCTGCCAAGTAAAAGGCAAGATTCTTAAAGAAGGCCTTAAGTATTTAAAACATGGCCCAGAATGCTTCTAATATAAAATGGACAGACACCTCTGGTAGCGGTGAGGGGGGATTAAACTAGATGATCTTCATAGTTGCTTCTAATACTACAAGCAAACAAAATAGCTAAGCCCTAAAGTTGTGTGCAAACTGTGTGTCCATTCCTACACTTAGGTTCCTACTAAATTAAAATCAGTACAACTCAGTATTCAGATGAAATTTTACCCAGGACCCAAGGTCACTGCTAGATGAAGTAAATGCTCTAAAAGGGTTCCTGCAACAGGCGAAATCTGAACTAAAGTCAACTCAATTCAAAAAACATTTACTGATCTTCTAAGGACCAAACACTGCACTAGGCTCAAGGGCTAGCAAACTGAGTAATACACGGGACTCACCTTCCACGAACCTAGAGTTTAGGGAACTTCCATGAACTCTGTTTTGAGTCTAATTATGAGCTAAGTGGACATATGTAGACTATTCAACTGCTGATCTAGTCAATTATGCTAAATATAATCTCTCCTCTCCTGTGGATTAAATTAATTGAAGTTAAACAAGTAGGATAATCTCTGCCTTTGGAAATGCGTACAAAACTCTACTAAAATCAATGAGAGTTCTATGCATGCATGAATATCAGAGGACTGTTACTCTAAAAATGTTATTCTGACTCAAATGAAGCTACTGGGACTTCAAGTTGCATATTTTAACCAAAATAATAATAATTTTAACATCCTTGAGAAGACCCAAATAGAAAAACAGAGGGTTACTCCATGAGAATTCATCTCTAATTCTTTCTTCTTATTTCCTTCCAAGAATCTGAATTCTGAAAGCAAGAAGTGCTTCTGAATATAAAAGTTATATAAAAACCTATGACTGTCTAACCGCTATGACACACCTGAAACTAATACAAAATAATATTGAATGTAAACTGTAATTAGAAAGTTTTTCTTTAATTATGTAAAATGTAAAAGGAACCATCTCGGTTTTAAGTAGAAAATCTTACTGTTAATAACCTTGGATACCAAATGCCTACTCCATTCTATTTGTCTTGAACTTTCTAAGAGCATAAAGAAAGAAACATGAGTATGATTGCTATGGTATATATACCAACAGCAAAAGTGATCAGAACTTTTTCCAATATATAGGACAATAGTTGTAAGTTCTGTATTTCCAGTAAACAAAAGAGATGAAAGAGCTTAAAAAAAAAAAAAAAACTGAGGTAGGAAAAAAGAAGAAAGAAAATGCTGGGCTCAGCCCAGGAGTTGAATCTGTAAGCACTGAAGCCCAACCCGAGACACATTACACTGCTCAGTGCTTCTTCCTTCCTCCCACTCCATGTGCACGCTCTTGACCTACAGGCTGTCAGCTCTGCTCTGACCTGCTGTCCACAATGAATGGCCTAATGGAAGATAAAGCTAAAGCACCTGGGGATTGAAATACTGTCCACATCACCTCCGGTAAGTTCAATTTAACTTCCAAACAGATGATAAATCTTTGCACTAAGCACTTCTTTTCTTACCTTAAGCTCGAAGAGAGCCCAAACTACTCTATGGACTCTTAATGGATGCCAGCATTCCCAAAGGCCAAACCAATTACTAAAAGAAGTGTCCCTGTACTATGACAGCTAGTAGTGCTAAGGAGAAGCAGTATAGCATAACTGTTGAGAGTGTGTGCTGTGGGTTAGCACCACCAGGGTCAAATCCTGGTTCCAACACTTACTAGATATGTACCTCTGACTAACTTAAGCACCCTATACTTTAGTTTCACTATGTGTAAAATGGGTGTAATAGTACACTTATTTCATAGAATTATTATAAAGGATTAAATGAGATGACACGTGTAAGGTGCTTAGAACAGTGCTTGAGACATATAATTACTATTATTACTATACAATATTACTAAGATAATGATAGCTGTTGTTAGTATTATCAGTAGTAGTAGCTGTTGATGTCTCCCTTTGAAAATGGACTCAGCTTAATCACATAGAATCTTCTCCAACAGCCACTTGAACAAAGTACCTTAATACCAGGGTTTGACCATTAAAATGCTATCACCCATGATCATATTCTAATGACCCATTGCTCAAGAAAACAGAACCTTCATGCCTTGCAAACATGACTTCAGTACCCTAAATTTCTTAACATTCTGGCACAATGACTAAGACCTAAGCAGTAAGTTTCCAAGCGCCAACTAGGATGTCACAGTTTCTTTGCAAATATAATGCAGAATTTGCTTCTTCCTGAGAAGTGCCTCTCAGTTCAAGAACTTTCAGAATTTGTGATAAAGCAAAGTGTTTCCCGTTGAGAACACTGACCTCAAGGACAAAAGGAGAATTCCAGAGGACAGAATCAGATCCCGTGCTGTATAAACTTACGGTTATTACTATGAAAACTGAACTAATTATTCCACTGCAGTTTGAAAAGAAGGTAAATACCCTATAACAAGGTCCTAAATTTACTATACAAGTATGAAATCTATGAATCTGATAAACAGAATCCCTTTAACACAGAACAGGGACACTCAGGGTTCTAAAGAAGAAAAGATATTCCAAAGAGTAAGAACAAAGAGACAGCGGAACTGCAGAAGACTAGTGACTGACTTGACTGCATGAAGGTTCCATCTACAAAGCATTCACCACGCAAAGCCTTAGACCACAGTAAATTCCAGTGCCACCTACAGTCATTCCAAATTGGTGTTCTTTCCTTACCTAAAACCTACCTCACAAGACTTTTGTTGTTATATAGTTAAAGAGACAGTAGCAAGTCAACTCTATGTATTTCCAAAATCAGATTTGGAGCAAGATCATGGTAACGGAAGAGCTAAGCCTTAGAATTCAATGGAAAAGTAAGGTGTTCCTCTCACTTCTCAGATGTTATTTCCCAAACAATTGAGCCTTTCCTTCAAAGTCCCATGGTCTCTGGTTTTTCCCCAGTGAGAACTGTGAAGCAGATAGGTCCCTCCTCTCTCTATGCTACAGTAAAAACAGACAGTATTTGGTTTTGCTTCCTGGTCCTCTAGAGAATTTCTGTATCAATTGTAAAGGATGTTGAACACTTGAAGTGTTACACAGATTAAAAATAATTGTTATTGCCATACATTACACTTCAAGAAATACGAATTACCACTGATGACCCTCAAATGCTACATAATTCTGATTTTCTTTAAGACTATTAAGTACTTCCTATTCTTAATTTTAATCCTACTCTATGTTACTGCCAGACATATAACTTTTATCACTGTATAAATCTCTTGATAAGACATTCAACTGAGGAAAGGAGGCAGGAACCTTGCAACTTTTTTTCCCCCTCTCAGTTCTATGATCGGATTTGCTATAGACACCCAGAGAACTGGAGTCCAGACTCTTCTGGCAGAGCACTAGGAAACATAAGGCCCTTCAAAACTTTCAGTTCAATCAAAATTTAGATCCCAATCAATTCAGCAGTCCTACCTAATAATTGTTTCAAAGTAGAGGATATTTTAAAGCTTACCTTAACAAGGTCTGAGAAAAGTATTTCAGGGTGTTTGCAATATCTGTTCCTGAAGGTACAGGGTAAATGTTGTGGAGAACCCGGTTATGATATTCCTGTAAGTACCGGATCTTGGAAGCAACTAGATAGAAGCAAAACAAAACAAAAACAAAAAACAAGAAGAATCATCTTGTACTATGTATAAGGTATACAGCTGTTGCTGTTTTTAATGAAATTTAATCAGTATTTTAAGAAAAATATGTAAATTTTTGCTGGAATTCCATGACAGAAACAATTATAAAAGAACTTAAATTTCTTCTAATTGTATTCAGCACCCAAAATTATTTTTAGTTATCTAGTTTAATATCCTTTTCACAAATTATCCATTACTTTTTTTATCACTAAGAAAGGCAGTACTCCAAATTATTTTATAATCACCCCCAAGTTAGCTTATTTTTAGCAAAATAATAAAGATCTCTGCTACCAGAGAACTATATTTAATATTACTTAACTGAAACTGGATGAAAAAACTCAAAGATCTTTCAACAACACTCTAAAAATCCTAAAATAAAGGGAGTCCATTGCCCAATGGCATCAGTTGAAACCAGACTTTTAACTCAGCAAGTGATCATAAAAGTGTGCTTAGCAAATGTTTGAACTGCAAGAATACTAAGAATGGATTAATTTAGTATCAAGTAAGAATACAATGTTTGGGTGATAATATAAAAAAATGAATGTCACATTTTCCTTCCAAGACATTTCAGAAATAGAAGGCTTCCTAAGCTTTCGGAGCTTGGCTGCCCAGATCGTCTCAAGACTCAGGAGGGACTAAATAGGTTTATTTACCCTCCTAGACCTACCTGGAGTCACCAGCATTGTCCACATTCCTGACCTGACCTTTGACCTGGCTGCAGTGAATGGCCCAGTTCTAGTCATTCCTCTTTGCAAATCCCAAGGGGCCATGATGATCAACGTCTCTCAGGTCTCCTCTTCCACAGAGCTCTCAACACTGTCCATTTGTCCTTTCAATCTTTAAGGCTACCAAGGGAGCCTTTTAGGTGGCATGGCTCACTGTCAGCAGTTAACAGAAGACATATCAAGTCCTGGAGAAGCAAGGCTCTGCTGTTCCCAACAGCCCACGGAAATAGGCTCCTGGATGAGCTCTAACTGAAATTCTGGCTTAAGTAACTTAAAACACGTCAGAATGCTTTTGATAGGCACAGGATGTAGAATCACAGAATGATGACATATCAGAACTGGAAGGACCTTAATGACATTTTCCCAGAACCATTTCATTTTGAACATGGGAAAATCAGGCACATTAGGTCATTAGTGGCAGAGCTAGACTAGAACTTAAAAAACCTTCACTCCCATCCAGCGCTCTTTCCACTATGACATACTCTAGAATCCGATTCTGAAATGTAGTCAATATGCAGACAGAAGGTGTTCGGTGCATGACATTAAAGCAATTTTCAGCTGTTATTATTCACTGATTCTAAATCCCACATATACCATTTATCAGATTGTCCTTTTCTCTCTCCGAATACCTACATATTTCCATAATATGATTAGTACTTTCCTACAAAAATGTCTAGATTGCAGATAATACCTTGAGTGTGTATATAGCACATCACCTCTAAAGAAAGCAACAAGGTTATATTCATTGTCTCAATTAACCCTATAAGTGGCTGGTTGTAAATGACTTTTTTCTTGAGATAAGGTAAAAATAAGTGATACTTTAAAATGTTTCAATTACAGCCCAGCCCAGTGGTTGAGCATCGACCTATGAACCAGGAGGTCATGGTTCGATTCCCGGTTAGGACACATGCCCGAGTCGAAGGCTCCAACCCCAGTAGGGGGCGTGCAGGAGGCAGCTGATCAATGACTCATCATAGATGTTTCTATCTCTCTCTCCCTCTCCTTTCCTCTCTCTGCAATCAATAAAAACATATTTTAAAAATAAAATAAAATAATAATAAAACATTTAATTACATAATCTACAAAAATCCATTTTCTTCTCAGCCTTTTTTATTTGCTGTTCACCATCTTTTATCAAATCACATTACAGGAAACCCCGACATTCATATAGTTTCAAGCCCCAAACATCTGAGATATGTGCTAGGCCAGCATATGCTTTCTGCTCACCCAGCATCGCAATAACACTCTGTTACTATGACTTTTCTCAGCCTTTAATATTTAGCAAGTTTCTGTTGAGTATTTCAGGAAAATGTTAATCATTCCACCATATTAAAAAGAGGCAGTTGATAGTGCAAGTTGTGGTCAATATGCTCCATTGAGGAGAAAAGCCATAGATTCCCCCAACTCAATGCTTGCTCATAATTCAAGAGCTACAAAACTGTCACTACACAACATGCAAGGGAAAGCAGAAACAAGAGTCACTCCCTTCTTTGAAATCTTTTAATATTTTACAAATGTCACATTGTATTATTTTTGTTTACTTACCTGTTTATTTTTCTATGCCAGGTTGTCAATTTCTTGAACGCAGAAACTATATCTTACTCATGTCTCAATCCCATGCCTAACACACTGCCTGGCACATAGTAAGTACTCAATATATTTGTGGGATAAGTGAACAAATGAATTATTACTTGAATAATATTTATCACTTGGGGCTTTTTTGTATATATACGTATCTGTCACCCATACTAAATTGTTTTTATTCCTAGTGCCAGACGTCTAGTAGGTGTTCAATAAATAATTGACACGTAAAGATAGAAAAAAGGAAGAAAGAAAGGGGGGAGAGCCTGGCCAGCATGGCTCAGCAGTTGAGCATCAACTTATGATCCAGGTGATCACAGTTCGATTCCCAGTCAGGGCACATGCCCAGGTTGCGGGCTCGATCCCCAGTAGGGGGCGTGCAGGAGGCAGCTGATCCATGACTCTCTCATCATTGATTTTTCTCTCTCTCTCTCTCCCTCTACCTTCTTCTGTCTGAAATCAGTAAGGACATATTTTTTTAAAAAAAGAAAGAAAGGGGGGAGAGAAAGAAGAACAAAGATACTGGTGAGTAATCATGAAAGACAATTTATAGAACCAGTTGGAAAAATGTTCAAGCTAATTTTTGCACTTGTGAATTCAACAAAATCATAGATTTATTTAACTTCCATGTTTGCGATTATTTGAGAACAGCCAGAAAGGTCCCTGCTACATAGTAATTTGTCATTGTGCTGAGGATGTGACTAAAATTCATTTACATTTCAACTTCACACAGAAGAGAGGGTCATTTGGCTGGTCGCTGAGCCCATGTGAGCACCCAGCAGCCTCAACACAGCACAGAGTTCTTATTTTCACTCCAACCTTATGCCTGAATATTGCTGCAGAAACTCAGATAATTGGGCTGGATGGATATAAACAAATTACCTCCAGCCTCAAGTGACCTTCAGGCAATCATTGTTTCATCCTTCTGCATGCTCTTCAAAACTTCTCCCATAACGACTCTTCCCCTTATACTTTAAGAAAACAGACGCCATCTGTTATGGACTGAATGCCACCCCACCTCCCTCAAATTCATATATTGAAATCCTAATCTCAAAACGTGACTGTATTGGAGATAAAGCCTTTAAATAGGTGATTAAGTTAAAATGAGGCTCTTAGAGCAGGTTCTAATCCAGTCTGACTAGTGTCCTTATAAGAAGAGATTTGGACATAGGAGAGACGCCAGGGATGCGTGTGAACAGAGAAAAGGCCATGTGAGGACACAGAGAAAAGGCAGGAATCTGCAAGCCAAGGAGACAGGCCTCAGGAGAAGCCAAACCTGACAACACCTTGATCTTGGACTTCTGGTCTCCAGGAGAGTGAGAAAATTAATTTCTGTTGTTTATGCCACCTAGTCTGTGGTACTTTGTTATGACAGCTCTAGCAGACTGACTAATACACCATCATAGAGGAAATCCTCTAAGATCTAAGAGTCTGAGCTCTAAAATCAAATAATTCTAGATTAAGATTTTGGCTCTATCTCCCCTTAACCCATTTCCTCATCTGTAAAATAAGGATAATCATACCAACTTCATGGGCTATTGTGAATAATAAATCTCTTACTGAGCCAATCACCTAGGATAGTACCTAGTACACACTCAACATATAGTGAATATCAGAAGCCTAGCTGCACCGCCTTCTTTCCCCTTCCTATCAAAATCCATGCCACCACAAGTGCCCTCCATCCATCAGCTGTCTCTCCTACACACTTCCATAAGCATCCAAATAATGTTTGTGAAAGGGAAACAAAAAACCTCTCATTTAACTTGAAGTTCCCCTCTAGCTAATGGTCTCTCCACTCAGAGCCAAGGTTATAGCACTATGTGTCCTCTCATCTCTCCATCACTTCCAGCTCTGTCGGCCACTCCAGTCTGGCGTCCACCTCCGCCGCTTGAGTCTGCTTTCTCCACCATCGTCTAGGGCCTCCATGTTGCCGAATCCAGTGGGCACTTTCCAGTCATCATTTTCCTAGACCTCCAGCCTATGCCATGCCATAGCCAGTCCCTCCTTCCTTGAAACTTTCTCCCGTTGGCCTCCCTGGCGCACTCGCCTGTCTGCCTCCCCCCGCCTAGTGTATCCCTCTCAATGTGCTTTGCCGTCTCCCCCGTCACTCGATGGTTAAGTCTTGGAATTCCTCACAGTTTAGCCCTAGACTCTGCATTTGTCACCATACTCTCTAGACAGTCAATCCCATCCATCCACAAGGCTTTCACCCCACCCCACCTGTGCCAACTACTCTTAAATGTGCATCTCCATCGCTGACGAGTAGCTCCTCTGAGCAACAGGCCCCACCTATTCAGCTGCTCCACTGGAGCTCTGGAGCGATCATAAAGCAAACATGTGCGACACTGAACTTTTAGCTCTTCTCTCACCCCAATAAAACCTACTCCACCATCTATGTCATCCAGCAAGTCACTCCAACAAAGTACTCTGAAAATCATCCTTGACAGCACCTCACTCCCTCACTGTTCCTTCTCCCTCACTCCCTTAATCCAATCTGTCGCTAAGTCCTGTCAATGCTACCAACAAAATATACCTCCAAACTGTCTTCTGTTCTTTATGTTCATTATCATTACTGGGCACCATCATCTCCTGATCGATTCTACAAAGGCTCCAAACTCAAAAATAAATAAATAGCCTCTGAACTCATCTTCTGATTCTCTCTTGCCTCTTGAGCAGCCAAACAGATATTTTTCAAATATAAGCAGTTCCGTGCAAATCCTTCAGTGGTTGCCCACTGCCTTCAATAAAATCCAAAATCCTTAACATATTATACCAGGTTCCTGCCTTCCTTCCAACCTCATGTCATACCACAAGAGTCAGACACACTGGCTCCTGCCCCAGCTTTTGAACACACAAAACTATTTTTTACCTGAAAACCTTTCTATGTACTTGTCCCTCTTCCTACAATGCTTTTCCCTTCACATTCTGTGTGGCTAACTCATACCCATACTTCGAGGCTGACTTAAACTGTCGCTTCCCCACAGGGGTCTTTGCTGGCTTCCTGTCTAAATGGATTTCCTGACCTCCACCCACATTTTTCTGTATTATAATATCCTATTCTATTTTTTCACAGTAGTCATCATAATTTTTCATCATACACTTCTTTGGGTGATTGCTGACTCTCTCCCAAACGGGCAGGAGGCACCAAGAACGATGTCCCCTATTTGCCACTGTATCTGCCCCGTGGCTGGAGGGTGCTAAATTTGCTGGGTCCTAGGAAGGAGAAAGGGAAAGGAGAAAGAGGGAGAGTGGCTTTGGCAGTGGTTAAACTTTGTTTGTTTCACGAAAACAGCCAAGAAAGCCAACTGTTAGAGCTGTGATAAAAATGAAGAAAACACAAAGGGGGGCGGTCTGAGAAAGTGATGCTTTTTATCCAGGCACATACGGATCTAATCTCTGCATGCTGCTACCTCACTGTGCCTCCCGTCTCCACTGGGCCATCAGAGCTCTGCCGCAGGTCCCAAAAAAAGCCACAAAAGCAAATTCAGTCATTCATTTTAGGCAAAAATACTTTAACAAAATTGGGATTATATAATACATGAGTTTTAAATAGTTTTTCTTTCAATCTTAAGCATTTTCCTATGTCACTAAATATGTTTAATAGCAACCAATTGCTAATTTGTAATATTTAATTATTTATGCTCACTACCATAAAAGTAAAAAATTTAGGTAAGCACAATGAAGAAAATAAAAATCACCTAAGGGCCCGCTCTTCAGAGACAACCATAGTTAACATTTGGTGTATTACCCTTCTAGAAAATTTTCTACATATATATTATACATTTACAAAAATGAGATTTTACTTATATAGTTTTTGAATCTGCTTTCTTCACTTTCTATATCAGAAATACATTTCTACATCAGCATTTTAATGGTTTTATAATTTTCCTTTATGTAAGTGAATCATAATCTATTTCACTAATCACCTATTTGTGAAATTTGGGGTTATTTTTCATATCTTATTTAATGTTGCAAAGAATATCCTTTTAAACATGCATCTTTAGATACTACCTTAGAATAAATTTTAATTATGGAATTGCCGAGTCAAACAGGAAATACTCATTTTAAAACTTTTGATAAGAACTGAGACATTTCCCTTCAGAAAGACAGTATCTCTTTACATATTAGTAATATATATGAATAATAATGTTTATTGAATGTCCACTATTTATCAGGTGCTCTATATACATTAATTTTTAATCCATTTAAAGTTAAATAAACCAAAACTCAAAAAGAGTTAAGTGACTTGCCCAAAGACATAAAGCTAGTAAGTGGCTTCCCCACCAGGCTACACTGTTCTTTCATTATGTTTATTAGCTTAATTATATTTAATTGTATGATATAGCATGAAATAGTAATACTTCCCTTATTCCATTATTTGACATTAGATTGTTTCCAATATTTCACTAAGTAACACTGTAGTGAACAGAAGAAATATTAGACTAAATCTATTTATTTCTTTAGAAAACACAAAATGAAACTGGTTTACCTCTCTAGTCCTACGTTTTGTTCTTGAAAATCAATTCCCTTTAACCCTTTAGAGCCCATCTCAAGAATCAGACCATCCATGAAGCCTTCTAACTGACTCCAGTCATTATCACTGTCTCCCTTTTCTGGCTACTCACTATCTGCCTCAGAACTTCTGTCACTTCATTATATAAGTTTATCTCTGTTCTGTTCTGTATGGGTCTAAATTAGTTTCATGTTTGCAAATCTAGTATCCCTAACAACACTTCAACATCTCTGAGGGCAGAATTATCTTATGTAATATTTGTAACTCCCTTAGCACATGTCAAAATGCTAGGTACATAACAGATGGTCGACCTTTACACAATGGCTGAAATGAATTGAAAATTTAAATGTCACCTATCCCATATCCTATCAATGTTCTCTAAATAAATTCTTTAGAATCTAATATCATTTACAAAAATAAGTAGTTTCCAGATAAAATTTGTTTGACATATAAATAATGCAAAGAACTTTTTCATGACATATTTTCTTTCCATCTCTCCTTCCAATAGAACTCCAAACAATCATTTTGCCTGACATATATTCCCGAGGTATGTATAGGTTCTTCATTATCATTTTCAGTACCTACTCATTTTCTTTTCTTCAAATAGGCCACTCATTTTACTGTTCATGGCTTGGCCCTAAACATGCTGGATAAATGTCCTGGAGTTATCGCAATGTCCTGCAGAGAACTCTGGGGTCAGTGTGAGTTCCCACCTACAGCCACGTGCGACCTCAAAAAAATCATTTAATATCTCTGAGCTTCAGGGGTTCTTGTTTGTTTGTTTGTTCTCATTTTTGCCAAATGAGAAATTAAAATAGTACTTCCCACACATTCTTTGCAAAAGTTGGTTACTAATGTAGATGCAAGGCATACATCCTGATTCCATCTTATTTTTTATTGGTGCTCTCTTCCACTACATAAAGCCCACGGCTTTATCGATTTGCTGTCATTGCCCCTTTTAAAATACTCACCTTCTCTTCAGTCTAACCTTTTGCTGAGAAATAACAGACATAACTAAAGAGCAGTTCATAAATTTGGGTTGCTGTAAATATTCACCACAATGGTTAAAGTAAAAATTATGCATGGTACCTTTTTCATTTTTTCTCTCAATGAGAGGATCAATAAGGAATTAGACATCCTTCTTATTTGCCCTGCCTGTCTTAGTTCACTATTTTTGTGTCTCTCAAATTGTCTCTTATGCCAAGTAGATTCTACTTCTTGTTCCTATTTGTTCTATCTAGAAATCATCTCTAACATCTACTCTCTTCTCCATCTACAACATAATTCAAGCCTGCACAATCTCTTTCTAGGTTATTGCTGTGATATCCAGACTAATTCTCTTCTGACCCTTTCTTTTACATAACATCCAAAGTGATCTTTCTAAAATGCAAGTCTTCCTGCTTTCCTGCTGGTTGAAATCCAAATAATTAGCTTAGCATATATGGTCCTGCATGAACGGATCCTTGCTCATCTGTCAAACTTCATCTTCTGTCTTTTCCATATGTACCACACTTCAATCATACTGACTTGCAGAAACCCCAACTTAGATGCTCATACCCTCCCATGGTTTTGTGCATAATATTCTCTCTACGGGAATGCAATCTATACTTCCCTGCCTGGCCACCTCCTAAGAATTCTTCAAAGCTCAGCTGTAACCACTTCTGCTATAGATAACTAGCTGTCTCTACCACAAGCTGCATTAGACACATCTCCTCGGCACTGTCATAGCCCAAGGGACTTCCCTCTAACATAGCACTTACCACTACATATATGCTATAATTATTAACTCAATCACTGTCTCTTCGACTGGGCTATCAGATCCTTGAAATCAGAAACTGTCTTTTATTTTTGTATATCAAGCATTTAATGAGTGCCTTGTTGCAAACAAATGTTTGATGAATGAATGAATGAATGAATGAATGAATGAATGAATGAATGAATGAATGAATTCACGTATCACATGATTTTTGGTACAACAGAGCAGTTTCAAATTTATATTCCCTCTATGGACTAGTTTTAGATCTTGGATTTGACACTAAAGTTCCTAGTGCCTCTTCTTATTAAGTATAGGAAGAACTATTTGTATCACAAGAACTACTGTATCACTTTCTTCCAAAGTGCTTGGTTCCACTAGTGGCCATTTTGGGATGTGGAGCTGGTCTGGCTGAAAGCCAACAGAAGGACTGAGTTTGCAAAGATGGAGCGAGAACAAGGGAAACCTATTCCAAGAGTCAGGGGGGCAGACAGAGAGCCCCACCCTGAGTGCCTAACTACATGAGAAAGCACGCAAGGCCCTGCAGCCTTACAGTCAGAGGATGATGTGTGCCTGTCACAGCTGACCACCCAGAGGACGGTCAGAGCAGAGAGAGAGTCCTCAGTCTCTGAGCCAGTCTCAGCTGAGGCCTAGAGCTACGTACCCCTAGGTAAGGAAGGAAAGCGAACACCTACAGAAAGGCACACCCCTAGGAGGACATTTTGGGAAACATAATTTTAGGAGGAAAAGTAGAAAATATACAGGCCCCAGACAATATGGGCCTGTAGTGTCTTTGTTTTCATTGTTGCCCCCATGTTCACAGCTAAAATTGGCTCTGTTCTAATCAGAATGAGTGAGGCTCCCTTCCTCTGTTGGGAGAACCACAGAAAGAGCCCCTTGTGGCTGAAGATGCCCAGGCTGACTACACCATCTGAGCCGCAGCCTCAACCCCTAACACTGCTAAAGAGCTCAAGCTGAGGGAACTAGGGTCGGGGGTAATGTTACAGAAACAGACGAGAATTTGGAGCCCTGCCTGATACTACCTAAGGCTATATTCAAGTTACTTGTATCCTTTCAGCCCACTGAATTTAGAAGTCCTCAGTAGCATAATGGCTTCTTCTCTGTTTATCCTTTATTTCCACATGGAGCTTTTGTGGAGAAAGGAGTTTGGTTTCAGTTTTGTTGTTTACTTTTTACTACAGAAATTTTAAACACAGCCTAGGCTAGTGTGGCTCAGTCGGCTGAAGTATCATCCCGTGCACCAAAAGGGGGCAGGTTCCACTGCTGGTCAGGGCACATACCCAGGTGGTGGGTTCTATCCCCCAGTCGGAGCATGTACAGGAGGCTACTAATCTATGTTTCGCTCTCACATCAATGTTCCTCTCTCCTCTCTCCCTCTCTCTTCCTCTCTCTATAAAACCAATAAAAACATATCCTCAGGTGAGGATTTTTTTTTAAAAGAAATTTTAAACACATACAAGTAGAGAGAAAAGTAAAATGAAGTCCATGTACCCAACACTCAACTTTACTAGTCACTATCTATTCCCATCCACAATACTGCTTGGCTTCAGTATTTAAAGCAAATGCTACTAATCAAATCATTCCACTTATAAATGTTTTAGTATAACCTCTAACTAATAAAGGTATTTATAGCATAATCGCAATAGTACTATCACGCCCAATAACAGTAACGAACAAATCCCTTTATATCAGGAGCCAAACAAGATTTGTGAGGGGCATTTACAAATTCCATGTGCACCCCTTCCCCATTTCCTTCTGGTATCACAACTAAAACTTGCAGTCCCACAAGAACGTAGGCAATATGGGCCTGTAGGGTCTTTATTTTCATTGCTGCCCCCATGTTCCAGCTTCTCCAAACCTTTCATTGTTTATATCACTCTACATCTGTAATTCTCTGAAGTTACTATAAGAGTCTCCTCAACCCTCTTCCTTATGTCACCCCCTAAAACTGGAGCTTCCCACCCCCAACAACTGGAGCTTTTCACAAAATATTCCATTTTACAGATGGAAGTGGAGGAATCAAGAATTCAAAGCATATAGCAAAAGAGCCAGGTGTCGTTTGAATTCAGGCTCTTCTACTTACCAGCTATGAGAACTTGGGCAATGAACTTCTCTGAGCCTCAATTTCCTAACCTATAAAATGAGGATTTTAAAATATTATACGTATAAACTACTTAGCACAATGACTGGCACATAGTAGATAATAAGTTGCTACTAGAATTAGCAGTTATATGTGAGATCCTTCTCTTTCCCTGTTCCCAGTCCAATACTCTGTTCCTTAAAATGGAATAACCGAGAGGAAAAACAAGATGGCGGCATAGGGAACAGCTGCCCCCGCCACCTCCCGCAACCACATCAAAATCACAACTAAAATACAGAACTACCATCACTCAGAGCCTCCTGAGATCTGGCTGAACAGAAGCCCCACAACCAGGGAGCTAAAGAAGCACCGAGACCGGTAGGAGGGGCGCAGATGCGGGCGGATCGGGGCTGAATCGCGGAGACTGGGCCGCGAGCCCACCCCCCGTGCCGTGGTTGAAACCCGGAAGGGAATCTCCGCGGCGGAGTTTTCCCAGAGGAGGGAGGGGTCCCAGCCCCACAGCAGGCCCCCAGCCCAGGGCTCCAGGCCCAGAAGAGATGACCCCACAACTCCGGGCTGTGAAACCAGCGGGGACTGTCCCTGAGGGTCGCGGAGGCTGCGGGAGCCCCAGCAGCTCCTCTTAAAGGGCCCGGCACAGACTCACTCGGAAGCTCCCTCTGAGTGAGGGCAGCAGCCTAAAAGGACCTGGGACACTCAAGGAGGAACTAACCTGCCTGAGATCCGGGCGAGAGGCGGAGGGGCGGCTTCCTCCCAGGCAGAAGGGCTGGCGGAGGCCATGGCTCCTGTGGCGAGTCCTCCCTGCACACAGCCGGCAGGCAGGCGCCATATTTGAGTCGCCAGCACCTGACTCACGCCTTTGGCCCCGCCCCATGATTCCCGGAGGCCCCGCCCCTCCCCACCTGCAGCTCATCCAGGCCATTTCCAGGGGCTTTTCTGTGCAAGTGACCTCTCGAGTCCCATACTTAGGACTTTCCTAAAATCTCTCAAACAAGCAGCAGCAGGCCCCATACGGCTTGATAAGTGGCCCCAGGCCTGGCACTAGTGGCAGCCTGCACTGGCTCAGAGCTTGGCCTCTCCTGGGCACCTCCAAGCCCAGCACAAGTAGCAGCCAGCTACGGTTTGCTGTATAGCTCATGCTGGGTGGCCCTGGGCAAGGCACTGGCAGAGGCTGACTTTGCACCTCCCAGGAAGCCCCAGAGACAGTGCATCTGGTGGTCAGACTCGACCATGCTGGATTACAACCCTACCACAGCCACGAGTGACACACTCAAGGGGCGCACTTGGTGAACACCAAAGCTCCACTGAATTAAATCCTGCTCCATAGGGGTGTCTCCAGCACAGCAGCGCTTTGGCTGTAGTTCCAGCTGGTCCTCACAGCTGATTGGCCTGGGGGTCAGTTCCTTCCAGGGACGCCAACAGCAACCAAGGCTCAACTACAAGAGGACAGTGCACACAGCCCACACAGGGGAGCACCTAGAAGGCCCAGCTCAGGTGACTGGGGAGGCTGAGCCACTGGACCCTACAGGACACCTACTACAAAAAGCCACTCCACAAACTCCAGGAGACATAGCAGCTCTACCTAATACATAGAAACAAACACCTGGAAGCAGCCAAAATGCGGAGGCAAAGAAACATGTCACAAAGCAAAGAACAGAAGAAATCTCTAGAAGAGGAACTAAATGAAATAGATCCAAGCAAGCTAACAGATAGAGAGTTCAGAATTTTGGTTATAAGGATGTTTAAGCAGATGGTTAGGAAAATAACTGAGAAAATCGATAACATAATAAAGTGAATTTGAAATGAAGGCTACAGGAACTGAAATGAAGAATAATTTACATGGAATCAACAGTAGAGTAGAGGACGCTGAGAATCAAATCAGCAGTTTGGAACATGAGGAAACAAAAAACGCCCAACCAGAAGAGCAAAAAGAAAAAAGAATCCAGAAATATGAAAATAGTATAAGGAGCCTCTGGGACAACTTCAAGAGGCCCAACATTCGTATTATTGGGGTGCCGGAAGAGGTAGAAAGAGACCAAGGAATTGAAAACCTATTTGAAAAAATAATTACAGAAAACTTCCCCTACCTGGGGAAAGAAATCGACTTTCAAGTCCAGAAAGCACAGAGGGTCCCAACCAAGAGGAACCCTAAGAGGCCCACAGCAAGACACATCATAATTAAAATGCCAAAGGTTAAAGACAAAGAGAGAATCTTAAAAGCAGCAAGAGAAAAGCAATTAGTTACCTACAAGGGAGCACCCATACGGCTGTCAGCTGATTTCTCAACAGAAACCTTGCAGGCCAGAAGGGAGTTGCAAGAAATATTCAAAGTGATGAAAAACACGGAACTACAACCAAGATTGCTCTACCCAGCAAAGCTATCATTTAGAATTGAAGGTCAGATAAAGAGCTTCACAGATAAGAAAAAGCTAAAGGAGTTCATCACCACCAGACCAGCACTACAGGAAATGTTGAAGGGTCTTCTTTAAGAAGAAGCTAATGAACAAAAGAATCTAATGAACTAAATAGATCCAGAGACATTGACACATGCAACAGATGATCATATTTCAGAGGAAAGAGGGAAGGGGGATGGAGGGTGGGAAGAGATTAACCAAAGAAGTTATATGCATATATGCATAACTCATGGACACAGTCAATAACAGGGTGAAGGCCTGGGGAGGGGGTGGGAGCGAAGTGGAGGGGGTCAGTTGCGGGGGAAAATGGTATACCTGTAATACTCTCAACAATAAAGATAAATTTTAAAAGTAAAAAAAATATTTTAAAAAGTAGAATAACCATGGAGTAAGAAAAACACAGCAAAGATCTTTCATCAACTGAACCAAGCACCCCTTACACATACACACACACACACGCACGCATGCACACACACACAATATACTAGTGCATTTGGTATTGAAATCCATTTCTATATTCAGAGACTTGTCTTTTACAGAAAAGTAAATACAGTTAATAATAAAGATATTCAGAAGTGAAGCTGAAGGGAGAACAGGCCACAACACACTGGTAGTTCTAGCGAGGCACCAGAGTTCTCAGCAAATCCTTAATCAAAAATAATCCTTCTTCTTTGAGAATGGTTATCCTCTTTAACTGAAAGCAAAACCTCATAAAAGATACAAATGAAAAGTGATGGGAAAGGATACACATATTTAAAGAGCCAAAACAGTCACATCTCCCCTTAAAAGCAAGAGGATGTCAGAAGTCACAAATTTCATTGTTAATTCTTCCAAATACTCACATATTTACATATACATATATATATTTACATATATTAGGAGGTTTTAGTTCCAGGTGGCAAACTCTACCTGGCAGCAGACAGGTAGAGGTCAGCAAAGAACACTCCCGTTCTCCGGCAAGTGACTCTATCGCCATCATCATCATCATCATCATCATCATCAATTACACTTGGATAGCCTTTACATTTTTTAAAGCACTTCCACATACATTACTCAATTACACTCTTGAGCAGTTAACTTGTAAAAAACAATATTTTTGCACAAGCGGGGCTCAGTGGTTGAGTGTCGACCCATGAACCAAGAGGTCATCAGAATTCGATGCCCAGTCAGGCCACATGCCCAGGTTGCATGCTCAGTGCAGGAGGCAGCTGATCGATGTTTCTGTCTCATCAGTGTTTCTCTCTCTATCCCTCTCCCTTCCTCTCTCTCTAAAATCAATAAAAACATATTTAAAAGAAAACAGTATGTCACCCTGACGGTTTGGTTCAGTGGTTGGAGCACGGCCCATGGACTGAAGTATCACGGGTCCGATCCCCAGGCAGGGGCACATTCTTCAGTTTCGGGCTCGATCCCCGGCCCTGGTCGGGGTGCATGCAGGAGGCAGCCAATCGATGAGGCTCTCACACCGAGGCTTCTCTCTCTGTCTCTCCCCCGCCCTTCCTCTCTCTCTAGAAAATCAGTGGAAAATATCCACAGGTGAGGATTAACAAAAACAAAAACAAAAAACAAAACACCAACGTCAGGAGTTTAGGGAATTTTACACATTAAGCAAAGTTAAGTAACAAAGGGAAAGGTATCAGTGGTCTTACTCACTTATCAGATATTGATTGAACACTCACTAATGCGCTAGGCACTTTGAGATACAAACAAATCAACAACAAAAAGACATAATAATCCTCATCCTCTGGGTCACAATAATAGTAATAATTATAAATTCTGAGTGGTTATGTTGTGCCAGTAAACATAAAAATAATAGTTGTATTACTATTATTAATTCCATATTACCAATGAGAAAACCAAGGCTTAGAGAAGGTAAGTAACTTGCCCAAAGTCACGCAGGAGGTAAATAATAAAGCCACTTTCTGACATGTCACCTATAAAGAGAAACAGTAGAACTGCTGTAACCCACCGTACATTTTTAGCATATTAAAAAACACACAGAACCCTGGCCAGTGTGGCTCAGTTGGTTGGAGCATCGTCCTGTACACCAAAAGGTGGCAGGTTTGATTCCCAGTCAGGGTACACTCCCAGTGTGCGGGCTCTATCCCCACATGCAGGAGGCAACCAATCAATGTTTCTCTCTCACATCAATGTTTCTCTCTCTCTCTCTTCCTCTTTCTCCCTTCCTCTCTCTAAAACTCAATAAAAATTAAAATAAAATAAAATAAAAATACACAGATACCTAAAATCATCCAATGCTTTCATGCATGAATTAGTGATACCTAATCACTTGCCAACTGGAAAAAAAGTCTTAACATGGAAACATTTCATTTGCCAGAGATGAAGTACTTGCAATAAAGAAAAGAGGGAAAACAATTTATTCGTCAGAAGAGAATATTGCTGTTTTGATTTCTATATTTCTTTTGCACTATTGGTCAGAAGAGCTTGTGCTGGAAATGTGAAAGTCAGATTCATTCCATGGCATGTTGGAAGAAATGATAAAGCGGTAAATTTTCTTCAAGTTGAGAGTTTGTTGGATATTAGTTATAATTTTAAATGGAATAGGGAGCTCTATTCTATTTTTATGCAATCAGGTTAGGTTATATAAGCTTGTTTTTAAAAGTATACTGGGCAGCTTCCTCAGATCAAGATTCTGAAATTGAAGAGCCTAAGAGGGCAAATTCTGGGTACCTCCCATTTCATCCAAAGAGTGACTCACAAGTTTGTACTTTCTTCCTGATGTGACAAGAAGAAAGTATTTGAAACTGCAAGGATTGGGCGGGGGATAGAAAGACAAGAGTATTACTGATTTGTTCAAGGACTTATAAATCCAGACATATGGATTTAGCAGATGAAAACTAGAGAATGTTTTCATCTCTCATTGCTAAACTGTACTTAGCTCTCTATAATCATAGATTTTTGAGGAACTAAGGAGCTATTTGGTGAAAATTAAATAATTTCAGAGATATGCAGAAGCTGATGACTCTGAATCATTCTTTAAGTTTCCATACCTAAGTGCAGTACACAAGACATATTTGAATTAGCAACCATCTGTCCAATAAACATGGCTCCATTTCAAAAGAAAACGATTGCACTGAAAACAAATTATACTTCCTAAGAAGATGCAGATATCCCAGTATTGCCTAAATAAGAAGATAAATTATAAACAGCACTGTCTTAAAATTTGAATGTCTGGTTTCGTGGCCAAACTCTGAGAAATATTTGGGACCCTGTTAAAGTACATTCTCTTCCATGACAATGCTACAGTCCAAGTTGAGACTCATGATTGACCTGGAGTTAATATTCGGATGCGCTGTCATTCAGAACATACTGCCCAATTCCCAAGAATAATTCAGTCCATCATACATTTGATCTAACTTGATCAAACTGAACAACAATTAAGCATAAAACTGTGACTCTTTCGAGACTCTTAAGTCTCTTAAAACTCTAACACTCTTCAGCATTGACCGTGTGCCAGGCACTCTTCTAAACACCTCACCCTCCTAGCTCTTGTAAGTCACCACAATCCTGTGAGGTGGGTGCTGTTTACTCCCCTGCCCTTCTTTTGCTATACGTGAAAAACTGAGGAAACTGTCCATTTCAAAACCTCATGCAATCTACATATAAACTGTTCTTTTACTCATTCAGCAAATATTTATTGAGGGTCAACTATGTGCCCCGTAGTGGGGTATAACAGTGCATGAGACAGCTACAGCCCCTGATCCCCAGATGTTATGATAAAGTGTCAAAGATGAACAAAATAGACCAAAAAAATATAAAGGTATATAAAGAAGCATGCAGGGAGCTAGCATAGAAAATAAAGGAGGAGGCAGGGAATCCCTTCTTTACACAGGGTTTGGGAAGGCCTCTCAGAAGAGACCATATTTAAGACATAAAGAATGCAAAGATGCAGACATGCAAAAATGGGAGAAAGCCTCTGGGTTTAGACAACAAAGTGAACACCATCATCTAAATCAGACCCACCTGAAATGCCACCAAACTACAGTAAAAGGGTCACTTAAAGATGAGAAGAAAGGAGCAATGAGCAAGAAGACACACGGCAACATAATTCTGGGAGCTTAAAAGCCAATAGGGAAGTAGCAATCCCAGGCCAGCAGCAAGGAAAGCTAACAATGAACATGTGCATCTCGGAATTCTCAAAAGGCATAGAGCTGGCAGCACCAGATAGCCCTGAACCAGAGGCGTGGAGCAGGGAGGAGAGCTTAAAAATCAGAGGGATTGGCTGAAAGCTGTTTAAGGAGCAAAATGATCCCGAAATTCTCTCTGCTGCTTCACATCTCTGAGAGAGCACCTCCCCCCAACTCAGTGGATGTGAAGTCTGTTGTCTAAAGGGAATATACACTGGAGGGTCTCTGGAATGAAAGAAATCGAACGCAGCTGAAGACTAGTTAACCCACCTAAACCAGTGGGATTTAGTGGGTGTAAGAAGTTTGAATACTGAATACAGAGCTAAGTCAGCCGCCGCACACCGCCCCTACACCCAGCAGACAGACCCTGAACCTTCAGGCTGGAGCCTGGAAGCCTCTGTTTTGCTCCTTCCTTCTGTGAATCTGACCAGTCAAAGATGAAAGATCTGAAGACAGACAGTGACATCAGGGGTTTCCCAATAAATGGCCCCACCAATGCGCTCAGGTCAGCTTCTTAGTCCCAACCCTTAACCAAGAAGATAGCAAAGAATGGCCAGCAATCTAAAGAAAGCGTCTAACATGGGAGACAGATCAGAAGGAACAGAAAGTCACCTTGGAGAAAGAAAATTTATGTAGAAGAAAATCTTTTAAAAACTGTTCTTAATATCAGAAAGATGAGGTACTCTACTCAATAAGAATGAATATTGAAGTCCTATCTTGAAAGAAAGGAAGGAAGGAAGGAAGGAAGGAAGGAAGGAAGGAAGGAAGGAAGGAAGGAAGGAAGGAAGGAAGGAAGGAAGGAAGGAAGGAAGGAAGGAAGGAAGGAAGGAAGGAAGGAAGGAAGGAAGGAAGGAAGGGAGAGAGAGAGAGAGAGAGAGAGAGAGGGGGGGGGAGGGAGGGAGGGAAGGAAGGAAGGAAGGAAGGAAGGAAGGAAGGAAGGAAGGAAGGGAGGGAGGGAGGGAGGGAGGGAGGGAGGGAGGGAGGGAGGGAGGGAGGGAGGGAGAGAGGGAGAGAGAGAGGGAGGGAGGGAGGGAGGGAGGGAGGGAGGGAGGGAGGGAGGGAGGGAGGGAGGGAGAGAGAGAGGGAGGGAGGGAGGGAGGGAGGGAGGGAGGGAGGGAGGGAGGGAAGGAAGGGAGGAAGGGAGGAAGGGAGGAAGGGAGGAAGGGAGGAAGGGAGGAAGGGAGGAAGGGAGGAAGGGAGGAAGAGAGAAAGAGAGAAAGAGAGAAAGAGAGAAAGAGAGAAAGAGAGAGGGAGAGGGAGAGAGAGAGAAAGGAGAAAAGAAAGAAAAGAAAAGAAAGGAAAAGAAAAGAAAAGAAAAGAAAAGAAAAGAAAAGAAAAGAAAAGAAAAGAAAAGAAAAGAAAAGAAAAGAAAAGAAAAGAAAAGAAAAAAGATCTGCAGGAGATCTCTGCAACAAGATGAAGCTCACCATCCTGGACCACTCTTCTCAGGACAAATTTTGGTCATCTCCTCTTAGTGGCAACAGAAAAAAAGAAAGGACTAAAGGGGCTGCCGTGCCTTCCTCCTGACACAGACGCAGGGAGTGGGTGAATAGTCACAAGCTTGGTTCTAAAGGCAACAGCCATTTTTTCTTAACTACCAGAGAACAGGGTTTTAAAAAGAGTCCAGTTAAATATGCTAAACCAGGAGGGATCTGGGAAGAGGGTAAATGCAGCAGCATAGTTTTTTAATGAACCCAAGCCCCTCAACTAAAAACGACAGATCAATGAAGATGACAACCCAAAGACTGGCCGACAATCTCAACAACAAAACTGGGTGACAAGGTAGCCCTGTGAACCAATCGTCAGAGGGTGGGGAAAACTTCTGAGACATACACATCCATGTGCTATCAGCATCCAAGCAGGAAGGCACAAAAGGGAGGCCTCTGGGCCTGATGGTCCTCTGGACAGGGGAACTCTCAAATCGTCCACGGGTACTCACAGGAAACTGTGGTGGCCCAGCCTGAAAACATAAGTCAAAGTAGGGAGGGGGTTCCTCAGGTGATAAGATCTGCAGTGAGGGAGCAGACGTTAAACTCTAAACACTAACAAACCAAGGTACCTTCAAGATAAAGCCCTGTGCTCAGAAGCAACTACCAGGAATAGAATCCCACTGAACAGGGTAAGGATATTAGACGCAGAGGAGAAAGAAAGTCCAAATAAAAGGGGGAAGGAAACCAAAGAAAACAGGTCTCAGAAAGTACAAGAGCATATTTTTATCACTTTGCAAAAACAAGAAAATAGAATAGGAGCCCTAAAGTCATTCTGACCTAACCCTCCCTCCTAAAATCACATGGAAACTTATTTTGCTTTAAAAAATGAGCAACAGAAAACCCCATGCGAATTTATCATAAGAGAAAGAAAATAAGCAGACATGTGCACTAAACAGATGAAAACTGTAACCTCATATTTCAAAACAAGCTAAAAGAAATTAAGAACATGATTGAAACTGTGTTATTAAGCACACTGAAATTAGCTGACTAGAGAAGAGAGATCTTGAAAAGGACAGTGAAAGAACTCTGGAGATAATTAGAAATAAAAGAAGAAATATTTTTAAAATGAAGACAACCGCTAGAAACAGGACTAGATAAACACCATGGATAATGCTTAAGAAAAATAAAACATGGAAAGGAGGAATTCCTAAAATTAAAAAGAAATAAAGAGGCTTCTGGTTATGCTAAACTAAATCTCTATCAGCTCCTCCTCCTCACACGGAAATAACTACAAAGCTTGGACATGATGAAAAAGCAGTGGCCTGAGAGCAAAGGAGAATGGACAGAAGCAGACAGACTCGGGGGGAGCCCAGCTGCCAGGAGCAGGGGAGACAGGCTCTGCGGCATTTAGCCTGGGGCTAAGTGCAGTGCAAGCAGCATGTACACTGGTGGGGACGGAGAGAAACCCACAACTTATCTGACCGGGGGAACCAGGAAAGGAAAGCGGCAAGCGTGACTGTTAAAGCGAGTGGGGGGATCCCACAATGGCAAGGGGACCTGCGGTCTTGGGGTACCCACCTCCCTGACTGATCCCTGAACCGCACAGGTACGAAACAGACTCAAAGCAGCCCAGCTAAAGGCAAAAGATCTGAACAGAGGAAGATGTTACTGCATAAGCCACAGTTTACAGTTCAAGCCCAGCCAAGAAAATGACCTAGTAAAATAAAGGAAACGCTATTCATCAGTGGGAAGTAATAGAATCCAAAGTCCCTATAACTTAACATTTATAATGTCCAGGATACAATCCAAAATTATCCAACATACAAAGAACCAAGAAAATGAAACACATTCTCAGAAGAAAGGTAAACCAGTCTAGGTTGATGGTGAAGTGAAACAGATGTCGGAACTAACAGAAAGGCATATACAACTAGTATAACTATCCTCAGCGAAGGAAAGCAAAACATGCTTCCAATGCATGACACTCTCATCAGAGAAATAAGAAGTCCCAATGGACAAATAAAAATGATTTTTAAAAAAAGAACAGGATGAAAATTCTAGACCTGAAAAATATAAATTTCTGAATTAAAAGAATTTACTGGATGGACTTAGCCAAATGGATTTGACAGAGGAAAGAGTAGGTGAACTTGAAAATAGATCAATAGAAGGTATTCAAGGTTGAAGAACACAGGAAAAAAAAAGGACTGGGGAAAAAATGAACAGAGCCTCAGAGACCTGTTACATAACATCAAACGGTAAAATTAAGGATGCGCAAATGGAAAAGCAAAAGGAGAGGACAGAAAGAATGGGGCAGAAAAGATCTGTGAAGAAATAATAGCCAATGATTTCTCAAATTTGATTTATTTTTAAAAAAATTTCACACACAAAATAAGCAAACACCGAACAGAATAAACACCTAACAACTTATGCAGATAGAAGCCCATATAACATTCAAACTACTAAAAGCCAAAGATAAACAGTATATCTCGAAAATATCCAGAGAAAAATATATACATTACATACATATTATGGATGTAGTACAGTTTGATGGCTGAATTCCTCTCTGAAACCATGGAGGGCAGAGAGAATAGTATCTCTAAAGTACTGAAAGGAAAGGAGGAACTGTCAGAGCAGAATTGTATATTTAGCAAAAATATCCTTCAAGAACAAAAGCAAAATAAAGGGACTTTCAGACAAAGAAATCTAAGAAATTCGGTCACACACAGAGCTGCACTGCAAAGGCTAAAGGAAATTTTGGGCTGAAGAGTACTGATACCAGATGAAAACACAGCTCCTCAGAAAAGACTGAAGAGACTCAGAAATGGCAAACCTCTTTTAAATACAAAGCACTGTATTTTCTTTTTCCTCTTAATTTCTTTATTAACCATATACCTTTACAATTAAAATCCTAACACTGTCTCACGGGTTATATAACATATGTATCATATGTATTACATATAACAACTATAAAAGAGTGATATGGGCCTATAAGGCTGCAAGATTTTTATATATTTTACATAAAGTAGTACATAATTAATTGTACGTTAACGATAAAAAATTAACAATGTACATTATAATTGCTATGGCAACCTTTACTTAAAAATGTGAAAGACGATACCTAAGAAGCCAATAGAAAATTTTTAAAGGTTGAAAGAAAATTAATGGAAAATACAGGGTGGGGCAAAAGTAGGTTTACAACTGTTCATATGGAAAACAATACAATAATTAATAAGTAGGCTGGAGTAGCATATCAATATCAGATAAAGAGATATAAAAACAATATGCAGTGCACTGGCCGGGTGGCTCAGTTGGTTGGAACACCCTCCCTTACACCAAAAGGCTGCAGGTTCGATTCCTGGTCACAGCACATTCCTAGGTTGTGGGTTCGATCTCTGGTCGGGGCTCATACAGGAGGCAACCAATTGATGTTTCTCTCTCAAATCAATGTTTCTCATTCTCCCTCTCCCTTTCTCTCTCTCTAAAATCAAGAAACATATTCTCTGGTGAGGATTAAAAAAACAACAATACATATTAACAAGGATAAAGGAGAAACCCAGTAATGATAAAATAAATGATTCAACTGAAAAACGTAACAATCATAAATAAATATGAACTCAATAATAGAGCTTCAAAACACATGAAGCAAAAATTGACAGATTTAAAGGCAAAAAACAGACAATTCCATAATCATAGTTAAAAACTGCAATGTGCTTGCTTAGTCAGCAATTGATAGGAAAACTAGACAAAAATAGCAAGAACATAGAAGATTTGAAAACAACGCCCAACAATTGCAGAATATACATTCCTTCAAGTGCACATGGAATAGAACATGTTTAGGCTGTAAAACAAGTCTCAATTAATGCCAAAAGATTGAAATCTTACAGATTATGTTTTCTAACAAAAATGAAATTATGAGAAATCAAAAACAAAAACCAGGAAAATCCCAAATATTTGGAAATTAAACAACACATTTCTAAAGGAACTTTGGGGGAAAGGAAAAATTACAATATAAATTACAAAAGATTTTGAACTAAGCAATAATGAAAATACAACCTATCAAAATTGTGGAATGCAGCTAACGTAGGACTTACAAGGAAAGTTATGGCTTTAAGTATCTATATTAGAAAAGCAGAAAAGCCTCAAATCAATAAAATAAGCTATCACTCTAAGAAACTAGAAAAAAATATCAAATTAAACCCAAAGCAAATCAAAAGAAGGAAATAGTACAGATAAGTGCAGAAATCAATAAAATAGAAAGCAGAAACGTAATAGAAAAAACAATCAAAACCAAATGCTAGTTCTTTGAGAAGATCAATAAAATTGATAAACCTCCAGACAGTTCAAGAAAAAAGAGAGGCATAAGTTGCCAATATCAGAAATAAAAGGGCATAGCAGCAGTTTCTACCTATATAGAAAAAATAATAAGGGATTATTACAAACAACTTTATGTCAATAAATGGACAACCAGACAATTTGTCATATGAACAAAATGGGCAAGTTCCTTGAAAGACGCAAATAACAAAGCTGACCAAGAAGAATTAAAACAACAATGAAATAATTTGAACAACTCTGTATCAACTAAATTGAATTTAAAATTTAAAACCATCCCCCACACACATACACACACAAAAATAGCAACCTTCAGACCCCAATGGCTTCAGTGGTGAATTTTACCAAAAATTTAAGGAAAAATGAATATCCATTCTATACAAACTCTTTCAGAAAATTTTAAAAAAGAGGGACACTTCCAAACTCATTTTATAAGCCAGGCAAAAATATCACAAGAAAAGAAAGCTATAGACCTATATCGATCATGAACATAGATACAAAAATCCTTAACAAAATATTAGCAAAAACAGAATACAACAATATTTTAACAGGATATGTATTATGACCAGATGTGGTTTATTTCAGGAATGCAAGGTTGACTTAATATTGTAAAAGGCTCAAAGCTTTCTACCCAAGACCAAGAACATTAAATATTCATTTTTCATGCTGTCAAGCAATTCTCCTAAGTATTCACCCTAGAGAAATAAAAACATGTATGCAAATACTTTTAGCAGCATTATTCATATGGCCAAATAATACACATATATACTATGAAATACTAGAGAGCAATAAAAAGGAACAAAATATTAATACATTCAACATGAGTGAATCTCAAAAACTTTATGCTAAATAAAATGTCTTACTGAAAAGACTGCACTGAGATTAACCAAAGAAGTTATATGCATAACCCATGGACACAGTTAATAATGGGGTGAAGGCCTGGGAAGGGGGTGGGAGCAAAGTGGAGGGGATCAATTGGGGGGGAAAATAGGACACCTGTAATACTCTCAACAATAAAGATAAATTTAAAAAACAAAACAAAAGAAAAGACTGCACTAAGTGATTCCATTTAGGTGAAAATCTAGAACTGAGGCTAGAAGGGGTCAAGAGCAAAGGAACACAGGAATCTTTTCAGGGTAACGGGACTGTTCTTTATACTGATTAGGGTGGTGGCTACACAATTACACAGGGCGCCGCAAAAGTAGGTTTACAGCTGTGAGTACACGAAACACAGAGTTTATTCTTGTATTGATTTATTACTGTATTATTTATTATTGTATTATTTATTTGTATTTATTATTTACTTATTTGTATTAACTGTAAACCTACTTTTGCCTACACCTGTATATACTTAGCAAAATTCATTCAACTGTGCCTTCAAAATGGGTGAATGTTATCACATATAATCATTTCCCTAATAAACAAAGAGAGGGCAAAACAACATGCATCCCAACACACGGGGACTTGGGCATGTCTGCACTAGAAGGCGTAATGGCATAGTCAGATGCTTATACTTTCGTGTAATAAAAACTTTGGATTTATGAGAAATAAGAAAATACTCAAGAGAAAAGTTTCAATTTTTAATTTCTATTTGACATTTCAAATTAAGGACTAAATAACTATATTCCTATTTACATGCAGAATCACCATGAATAAGCTAGCTCACATACAGATTTTTTAAAAGTATTTGTACAGTTGACTCTAAAAAAAACTGAAAAGAAATAAAGGGATTTTAAAATCACTCAATAGACACTGATCCATATAGAAGATTATCAAAAAAAGATTAAAACCCCTCATACATATGATATGGATTGCAAAGAATGCCAAACAATAGAAAAAATAAATATTAAAACTATAATTCCAATCAACAATAAAGTAAGATAAAAAGAAACTAAAATTCCAGAACACTCTTTTAAATTTAAAAAAAAAATCTCAAAATTACGTATTAAAAGGATAGACCACAATAATTTCAACATGGCCAACAGTGAGTCATATTACAGTTAAAACTACTTCAAAAGAAAATAAAAATCATTTGGGCAACCAGGCAAAAAGGCTGCCACTATTAAGGGAAAGAAAACAAGATTGCCACCAGGCTTTTCAACAATTCTTAATTCCCCACACACACCCCAGAAAAGTGGTGTAACAAATTTAAGATGCTCAAGGAAGGGAACAAGAATTAAGCAGTTTATATCTACCCCAACTGACTTCCAAGTAAAAAGCTGCAAACAATCATAAGCTGCCCAAAACTCAAGGTACACTGATCCTGTGTGCCCTTCCTAAAGAATCTATTAGGAAAGGACATTCAAACAACCAAAGAAACTGAGAGACAGTAACATAAGAATTAGTGGTGAGCATTAAATATAAATATACCTGTAGAACACAGCTAAACCACAGTTATAAAGAAGAGAATATAGTATAGTGTAATAATCAAAAATTGGGATGGGGAAATAGGGAGTGCATATGAATATGATCACCTAATAAATATTAATTGGAAATAAAAAGATGTTATTTTAAATCAGATACTGAGCTAGAAGGAGCAAGGGAGAAGAAATCACAAGCTAATTTCAATATTGTTCAATGTGAGAAACCAATTAAGTCCAAAAAAATGAACTAATGGTATAAAAAATATTAGTATAAAGTTAACCAATGGAACAAACAAGCAGATAAAACCCACTGCATAATGAAAAAAGTGTAGATACAAAAGACATAAAAATAAAACAATACGATAGAACTGAGGCCAAACATATTAATCATATCAATAGATGTAAATGGGCTTAACTCACCTATTGAAAGAAAAGGATTTTCAGATTGGCTAATAAAGCAAAATCCAACACTATGCAGAATACAAGACACACCTAAAACAAAGAGATTCAAAAGAATTAAAATAAAAGGATGGGAAAAGATACATCAGGCAAACATAAAAAAAAAAAAAAAACAGGGGGTCACAATCTTGATATCTGACAAAGTGGAATTGGAACCAAAAAGCATTAAAATATATAAAGAAGGACAGTTTATAGTTCTTAAGGCTATAATTCACAATGAAGTTATTACAGTTACTAATATTTATGAGCCCAATAATAGCAATAATTTTCGTTAAGCAGCAACCTACAGAAAATGCAAGGAGAAACAGACAGAAACACACTAATAATAGGAAAACTTGAACATACCTCACAATCCAAAATCAAGCAGACTAAAAATTAAGAAAGGGGGACATTTACACCATGGAATACTACGCAGCTGTAAAGAAGAAGAATCTCATACCCTTTGGGACAGTACGGATGGACCTGGAGAAAATTATGCTGAGTGAAATAAGCCAGGCAGAGAAAGACAAACATCACATGGTCTCACTTATATGTGGAATCTAAAGAACTTAATAAACTGATGAACAGAATAGATTCAATGACGGGGAAGAATAGATGAGACTGACGAATGTCAGAGGGACAGAGGAGGGCGGGTGGGTGGACGGGGAGAGAGTAACCAAAGAATTTATATGCATCTATGCACAACCCAAGGACACGGACAATGGTGGGGAGAGGGACTGGGGAGGGCGAAGGGACGGGGTGGGACGGGTCATTGGGGAGAAAAAGGGACATCTGTAATATTTTAAACAAAAATAAAATTTAAAAAAAAAAGAAAGGTATAGAAGACCTAGACAACATAATGGTAGATCTTATAGATCTATCTCAAGTTCTGAATCCGAAAAATGGAGATTAAACTTCTTTTCAAGTACACATAGAACATTCACAAAAACTGTCCAAATGTTAGGCCACAAAAAATTTTTCAGTAAGTTCCAAAGAACAAAAATAATGCAAATATCATTCTCAGGCTATAATGCAATAAAAACAGAAATCAATAACAAAATTTTAAAACAATAAAACTTCTTTCCTCATGGACTTTATGAGCACACTTTTATTTTTTTATTTTTTAAAAAAATATCTTTATTGATTTCAGAGAGAGGAAAGGAGAGGAATAGAGAGATAGAAACATCAATGATGAGAGAGTCATTGATCAAGCCCGCAACCGGGCATGTGCCCTGACCGGGAATCAAACCCCGATCGCCTGGATCCCAGGTCGACACTCAACAGCTGAGCCATGCCCGGCCGGGCTATGAGCACACTTTTAAATAACTCTTGGGTCAAAGGCAAAATACTAAATTAAATTGCAGAATTTCTTGAAAATAATAATAAAAGCCTGACCTTATGAAGAACCTGTAGGCTGCAGCTAAAAGAAGTGTCAAAGAAAAATACATTGCATGAAGTGCCTATATCAAAATATTAAAATAAATATAGTAACACCCAACTCAAAAAGCTAACAAATAACCACCAAAACAAAACAAAGAAATCAGGAAAAAGGAGAATTAATAATAAAAGCATAAATTAATTTAGAAACAAAAAAACAACAATAGAATTAATATGTAAATCCAAAAACTAGTTCCTTAGAAAAGAAATCAACAATAGACAAACCACTAACTCACTCAATCAGGAATAAAAGAGGGGCCCTGGCTTGGTAGCTCAGTTGGTTAGAGCATCATCCTGACACTAGGTTGTGGGTTTGATCCCCGGTCAGGGCACATACAAGAATGCATAAATAAGCGGAACAACAAATGATGTTTCTCTCTCTCTCCCTCTCTCTCTCTAAAAATAAGTTGTTTTTTTTAAAAAAAGGAGGGTCAGGGACACAAATTGCACTAAACATACGACATTAGGTATGACAAGGAGTTACATCAAAATAATAAAAAAGTTTTAATTTCTAAAAGACACTTTTGCATAATTCTATGCAAACAAATTTGAAAATTTAGATGAACTGAATTAATTTTGTAGAGAAATAAAACTTACCAAAATTGACCCCAGTAGAAACACAAAGTCCAAATAGAACAAGGGTCACAGAGGAAATAGAGAAAGAAGGGTTCCACTACAAAAAAGCACCAGGCTAGAGGGTTTTACAGGGGGACTATGACGAACTTTTAAAGATCAGGTAACCTCAATGTTCCTTTAATCATTCCAGAGCATAGAAAAAGTAGGAAAACTTCCAGATTCATCTTATGTAGTAAATATAGCATTATTCCCATATCCTGACTAGAATTACTCCCCACACCATCCCTGCAAAAAAGAAAAAAGAAAAAATGGACCCATCTAACATGTGAATATCGATGCAGAAATTATTAAATAAAATATGACAAAATTCAACCCAGCATATTAATAAAGTTAAGAGAAGTCACATGGTCTCCATAGATACAGAAAATGAACTTGACAAGCTCAACACCACTCAGGGCTTTTTTTAAGTCAATAAAATAGGAATTGATGGTTACTTCCTCAGTACATACCTCAGCCCAAAAGAATATCTTATTTAATAGTGAAATACTAGAATCTTCCCAACTAAAATAAAAAACAAAAATAATCACCCCTAGCCCTAGTGGTTGGCTCATCAATTCACGAACTAAAGGGTCCGGGGTTCGATTTAGGCCAAGGGCACACACCTCAGTTGCAGGCTCGATCCCCAGCCTTGGTCTGGGCGCATGCAGGAGGCGGCCAATCGCTGTGTCTCTCTCGCATCAGTGTTTCCCTCTCTCTCCCCCTTTCACTCTCTCTCTGAAAAGCCATGGAAAAAGGTATCCTCGGGTGAGGGTTTAAAAAACAAAGAATCACTCTCTATGCTGTATTGAACATTGGGTTGTAAATATTTGCCAGTCCAATTAGAAATAAGAAAACAATTAGAGACAAAAGAATTGGATAGAAAAGAAAGGATAAAACTATTTTCTATATTCAGATTATATAATTATACATCTTGAGAACCCAAAGAATAAATGAAAATACAAAAAGAAAATAATTGAGTAAAGTTATAAAATTAGCACATAAAATCAGTAGCCTTCGTGTATAAAAATAAAAAGATAAAAGAGAAGACAGATCAATTATGCAGAGCTACCCATATCTTTTCAGAATGTAAGAAATAAATGCATGTGAATTTCCAAGATGACAATACTGCAAAACAAAAATCCCAACTTAAAGCCTATTTATTGGTTGAGTAATCAATATATAAAACTTGAACAGATAGATGTGTTATAAAAGGGTTCGCATCAAACGACATCATGAAGAATCCCTGACTTCAGATGTATTGTCATTTTATGTTAAGAAAAATGGTTGTCTATGTGCTAAGTTTGTCTACTAATTAGAAATCATAATTATTATGTTGAACATAATAATAGAAAATTTTAACTGATGAGAAAAGAACCAAAAACACAACGAATGTGCAGGAAAAGTGTAACTTGTTATATAAATACTATCATTTAATTCAGCAAATATGTTTAAGCACTCTTGACAAGTGTATATTTATTTTGCTGAAAAACCATTCGAAAAACACACATTCTATATAATGTCCACATTGTACAGAATGCAGAATTTCACACTGACAAAAATGTGTAATCTTCAAATTAATGATATCCAAAAACTTGATTATGCAATTCTTCTTTATAAAAGACATTTAAGTCACTCTCTATCATTTTTACTTATTCAAGAAACTGTTTTTGTGTAATCACTGTGCACTTGACAATGGTGTTTGCACACTGGAGGCACAGAGATGAACATAATACAGTCTACACACAAAATAAATGTGGGCACCTAACAAGAAAACTAATTATTGCAGTACAGTGTGAGCACACGAGTGGGGCATACGGAGTAAGACTGGCAATCAGGCAAAGCTTCCAAGCTGAATATTGAACAATAAAAAGGCAAAGAAGAGAGCCACCAAGGGAAAGGAAGCATTTCAGGCTAAAAGAACATGATACATTGGAGGAACTTTAAAAAAAAAGCAAAAAGAAAACACAGTCCAATGTAACTAGATCAAGGAGTTAGGACAGCTATTTGGTTGGATGTGCTAGAATCAACAGGGTTTAGTGATTTGTTGAATACTAATAACAGAGTAGAAGTTTAAGAAGACACCCAAATTTTTTACTAGGATTAATGAGTAGATAGTCACACCATTCACTGAAATGAGTAATATAAAAAGAAATACAAATTTGGGACAGAAGACAATGAGTTTGGGTTTGAGATGCCTATAGGATGCCTGGATAGAGATAGAGGCTTATAATTCAAAAGACATGTTTAGACTAGAAAATTGTATTTGGATGTCATCCACATAGAGATGATAACTGATATGAGAGTGAACGAGAGCAAAAGTCTGTGGGATTTTAAAGAGAGAGAGAGAAAGGATTAATGACAGAATCTTGTTTATAAAGGGCAAGAAGAAAATATCCCTAAAAAAATCTGAGTAGGAACAGTCAAAAGAGAAAGAAAAGAGAGTTTAAATAAGGAATACAAGTAGTGTCAAACGATGCAGAGAAGTCATGTAAAACAAGAGCTAAAAATCACGCACTCTTTTTGCTACCACAATATGGTTAATAACCCATACTCTAATTTTTTCATATATGAATAAAACTAGTTTCATCTGTAAGAAGTTAGCAATGCTGTGCAAAGATTTATAAACAAGTACAGGTTGCAGTGCTATTCAAAGGAGAATGACTTTTCTATTTTAGTAATATTACCACATAACATATGTAAAAAAATTTTTTAAACTTTCCATTGATTTCTCCAAGCATGGCCCTCAAATATGTATGGGAGAGGGGCAAGTTCAACTCCAAATCAAATTGCTAATTAGCTATACTCTTAAAAGTTTTTGGTTTTTATGTAATAAAAACTATTTTTAATTACAGAAATAAAGATGTTGAGTAGGATAAATACATTAAAAAAGCATAAATTCACATTTCTATCATTAGCTCAAATTACCAGCAGGTTGATATCCAAGTTTGACAACATTTTGATGGATATTTAGATAACTGGCTTATGTTTACTAGCAGCTACACTGCCATCAAAATACAAAAGATGATGGATAGGCATTTCATTCAAGAAATGTTTTGTTTAGATAGACCAAGTCAAGGAACTGACGTGCAGGGATCCCCTCCCACCAAAATGGGTTAGGTTGATTGCCTGTAAGAGGAGACCTGGAGTCAGGGAAAGGGAAAGGCAAAATAAAAATAGTCCAATAGTCCATATCCCATTTAAATAATACTTTGAGGGGGGAGCTAGGTCCAAATTTATCATTTATAATGTAGCAGCAAGCACAAGATTTTATACTTGATGATGATGATGATAACAATAGCTAACATTTATGAACTCCTCATTATGTGCCGGGATTCTGTGCTAAGCACTTTTCATAGGTCACCTCCTTTAATCTTCACAACTACTATGACTATCCCTATTTTATAGATTAATGCAGTCGAGGCTTAGAGAGGCTGACTTAACTTGTCCAAGGTCACACAGAAAGAAAGAAGCAGGATTCATACCCAGGCAGCAGTCTGATTCTGGAACCCCAACTCTTAACTTCTGCTGTTATCAAAAGCAAGCTTCTTTTGGAAGCACACATCCAAAGTACCCCAGATTTGTCAATTTTAACTCTTGGAAGATGGAGAAAGCTGTGGGTGGGGGTGCAGGAGACTTGTACTCCTCTTCAGAATTCCAAATAAAAGAACTATAAATTCTTATTTTTATCGTTCCAGATTCTATATCAGCCACACAAACATTTTCACTACAGTGAACTTTTTAAGAAAAAGAAGCACTTAGAGAAAAAAAAATTTAACTCTTGTGCAATTGCCTGAGAAATTGCTAGGAAACTTTCACCTTCTATTATAAGGGTTCTACACATAGCATAGGAAACAGAGCGAATGTATAAAAACAGGCTCCAAACTACCCTTAGCTAAAATTAGCCTCTCTTTCACCATTACTTATTTCATAAAAGAAAATACCACTACATAAAAATAAAATCATTTTTCACATATCTGTGACACATTACATTTCAAAGGTAAGTCACGTAATTTGTTTGGGTTCAAATGCAAGTACTTCCTCCTGCTGGTTCAACCAAAGTATGTCCACTTCCTGTACCAGGGAAACCTTTACCTACATCAAGAGGCCTCAGGAGGAAGAGTAATAGAAATAATATTTTGACATTATATTAAATCCAATTCTCCCCTGTTGGTCTTTAGGTAAGTGGTACTGTGCACACTGCTGAATGCAGAGAAAGGAACTTTCTCCTTCCCTCCCATCCTGGTCCTCACATCCAGAGGAAGAGAAAAATCTCATGGCCTTCCCTTCTCGTTCTCTTTCCCCTTAGCCACACTCCCACTGAGTCCAAGGCCAAAATACCACAGATCTGCAACTTTCCTTTATCAAAAAAGTATTCACCCTTCATGAACATCCTAGGCAGCCTTTTATGTGTTTGCTCTATTTTCAGGTTTATAATGTACACTAGAGTGTCCACCCATTCATTTTTGTGCATGTAAGAAAAAAAGAAATTCTTTCCTTCCCTTTACTCTAAAGAAAGATACTTAAAAACACCCAAAGCATCCTTAACCTCCCATTTACCTCCATTGTCCTCCAAACCCTTAGGATTAAACAGTTCCTTACTTCACAGATGAAAACTATTCCTTATCCCACAAATGAAAACTCTGAGGCATGACACTATTAAATTAATTGCCCAGTGTCTCACAATTAATCAAAAAGGCATAAAAAAAGGGGGGCATGCAAAACTCAAATCCCCATGTTCTAGCTCCTTAGTGGTGTCCTTTCCATCATCTACAGATGAACAAACCTATTTTACAAACAATTCTAAAATAGCTACTTAACTACACACTGCTTGCACTACATAACCAAGTCCACAGGTAGATTTTATTTATCTTGGCATTAACTGTCTGGGAAAAAGACAAGAAAAAGCATCCAGTGCATCTCAAAATATAACAAGGAAGAGAAAACACGGGAAGAGGACAGTAATGCTCACTGGCTATAACCTGAAATTACTTACATAATATGTAACTATAAAATCAAATGACAGGTTGTGGGGTTTTTTTAACAACTGTACTATAATAAAACCTTCAAGGGTGTGATATACTCAAGTGGGAAGATCCACACTGATTCCAAGTATGTTGTCATTACTCAAAACATAATGCTTCCAATTTTTTTTTAAAGCCTCCGTAGAAGCAAATTTTATCTTTGAGATTTAGATTTAACTTATGGAGACAGGCAAAAAAAATTACAAAAGAACTTCCTAACTATTTAGAAGAGATACACTATTAAGTGGGAAATAACTGTCAGTATTATAACCATTATTTATTGAGTACTTGCTATGTGCTAGGCTCACTACTCAACCTTTCATATATATGTATCCTCTCACTTATAATCACAACAACCCCGTCAGCATTGCTACCCCAGGTTCACAGATAAGGAAATAAAACATTGCAAAGAGGTACAAACACTGGATGGTAGGGGTGCTCTGTCAATCTCTACTGAACCATCCATCTGGGAATTCCATGAGTCTTGGTTCATTTAACCTAGCTGGTGAATAAGTAACAAACTGCATTTTATCATATACACACTACTGCCCCCAAGTAATGAGACTACTGTTTGGGGTGTCTCACAGAATGGTTTTAATAGCCATTCCAAAGAAGAATTACAAAGACTTTTAAGTAGTGACAACATTATCAACATTAACTGTGTACTACTTTGAAAGAAACAAGAATCCATTAGATGAGTGAGTTCTAGTATATTTGTTAAAAATTCAAACTTCTTGCTTAATAAAACCATCCTGTATTTACAATCATAAGTTTAAGTTCCTGAATCCCTCAAGTGCACTCAGGAAAAGGTTTCACTTCAATCAGCCTCCCAAGTGTGCACGAAGGCCTACTAATGCGCACTGCAATAAGGCTACAGGGAGCGCATTAGAAACTTCCTGCGTCCACAAGGAGTTAGCAGGTTGTTTCCAACCAAACACACCGTCAGTCATTACTGGGACAACTAAAATCCTCCTGCTGCTTGTTAAGAGTTTGTGTAAGCTGCCCTACAAAGGGTTAGATCATTTCCCCAGAGCCCCTTTCACTTTCTTGAAAGCACCCACTCCTGCCTTAACCTATCATTGTGCTTAGTTTTAGCATGGGTCGGTACTCCTGAGCGGATTATCCTCACACTGGATCCTGAATTCTGCCTGGCTCCTGGCCCCCCGCCCCCCTTCTTGCCTCTCCAACCTGAGGGGAAACTGCAGACAAACTCCCCTATGGCTCCAGCACCAAGCACTGGGCATGCTCAGAAGGCCGGGCCGACTTTGGTTGCACTGACAGTTCCCCGCCCCTGATTTGCCGCTGCCCCCCTTCCCCCACTCCAACAAGAGACACTGAAATGTTTATCTGAAAGATACGAGGCCTCTTTTTTTTTTTTTTTTTTTTTCCGAGAATGACCCCATTTTAATTTCATTTCGCAGGGTCTTTCCGTCCTTAGAAACCCCACCGCAAGCGCGACGAAGACAGCATTATTTTTCAGCACCGGGGACAGCGCCGCGTTGCCATTAAAGTCCGCCCTCCCCCACCTTCTCCTTCCACCCCCCACCCCACACCCGCCCCAACCTCAGCCCCCACCCCCGCACCAGCACGCCGCCAAGGTCTCCCGGCAGCCGCAAACGCCGCAACTGCAATAGCTCCCAGCCGGAGGCCGGGCCGGAACGCCAGGCCGGCTGCTACTTACACTGCTCCGCTTTGGTGGACATGGTGCTGTCCAGATGGAAAGGCTTTGCCCAAAAATCTGTGTCGTGTGAGCTCCCTCGCTCCGCCAGCGATGTTGCGAGGAAAAGAACGCATACCCCCCACCCCCCACCCCCTCGCTTTCCCCCTCCCTTAGGCCCGTGTCGCTACCATTCGGACAAAACGCACATCAAATTGCAGAATTCGGTCCCGGAAGGTTAGGAAATCGCCCCCGGAGAAATGGGTGGGATTTAATAGGCGGCCAAAGGCTTCCTGTCCGTCCCCTCCTGGAGCTGCCCGCGTGGATGTGGGCGGGGAGACCGAAAGGAGAGAGCGAGCTGCGGCTCCTGGTGAAATGGGAAAATGGGCTCGACCGGGGGAGGAGTATTTCCATTCATAAGGCGAACGGAGGGGCCGGGTATTTCCCAGAGAAAAGCCTCTTAAAGTGCCGGAGTCCCCGACCATTTGGATCTCCCATTGGCGTTCTCCGGGCCTGTAAATCCTGCTCCGGGAGCAGCCCCTGGCGCCTCAACGGAGTGACCGGAGAGGGACACAGGTGCGTCCCACGCTTCGTCTCAACCTCCCGGAGGAAGGAGGGGGAGGCGGATCCGGGGCGGGCTGGAGAGAGCCGGGGCCGGAGGGCGGCGAGGATGCTCCCGAGGGCCGCACAGAAGGAAATGCAGAAGTAACCCTCAGCATGGCTTCCCGGCGTGCTGTGCTCCGTGCCCTGCCGCCCCTCTCTGATGGGCTCTCCTGCTGAGGATTAGGATGGGAGGTCCCACTGCCGAGGGGCTGTGAGAAGACTTTAGAAGTTGGGGCTAAAAAAGGAGATTTCCATGGATGGCGAAGCTGGAAGGGCTACAGAAAAGGAAATACAAGATTGGAGACTGGAGGTACCCAGATGTGCTCCCTTGCAACCACGCAGAATGGAGACAGACACCTTAGGAAACCCCTCTGTTGGGAAACCAAAGCCAATAGAAAAGGAAGGTGTTGGGGAAAAGGGCATCTTGCATATTAATAGGAAGATACTTAAAGAATCATCTAGAGTGGACCATCTGAGCCTGGACTTCAAGACTCAGTTCTACCATATACTCATTCTAGGACCAATCTTTTAATCTCCCTAAGCCTCAGGTTCTTCATCTGTAAAATGGGAACAATAAAACCTTCCCCGTCACCTAAAGAGTTACTGGACAGATGAAATAGTATAATGGATATGAAAATCTGTTTTAAATCAAAATACGGTACAAGTGCCAATCATTATGACTCTTCTCATTCAAATAATTTAAATAGTTTGTGAAAGCTGAGGAACAATGATCAGAGCAAGTTATTTAGCAAAAGCCACAGAAACAGAATTGTAAGAGTTAACCAATTATTTTTAATGCTGACAACTGCCTACTAGATCAGTGTTTTTTCATCTTGAGAAAAAAAGAATAATCCTTATTTTAAAGGAAAGAATGTTAAATTGTATACGGTATGTACAAAATATTCAAAATAAATCTTTGCCAATTAAAAAATACGTGAACAAATATCAAGAAATGTTTCTGTGTAGCATAAAAAGTGTATGGGCAACTTTGCCTATTACAATATACACAGTGGCTAAGCTTCGTGGTATTGGCAAAATGTTCATAAAAGTTAATAATTTGACTTGAAAATGCTTTCACGACTGGACAATGTCACCTCACTGCTTGACAGGTTGGTCTGGCTAATCCCATTGTTCATTCCCAAAAACACATCCCACACAGAAGCTCCATTCTTCCAAGATAAATGGTGAAGTAAAAAATGATGCTGAAGCCCTGGCCGGGGTGGTTCAGTGGGTTGAGCATCGCCCTGTGTACTGAAAGACTGCTGGCTCAATTCTGTCAGGGCATATGCCCAGGTTAGGCTGGATCCCTGGTTGGAGTACGCACAGGATGTAGCCAATTGATATCTCTCTTTCTCCCTTCATCGCTCTATATATATATAAAAAAAAATCAAAGAAAAAATGATGCTGAAGAGTTAATTTTTGGGTAAAATAAGTGGGAATCATTATGACAGAAAATATGAATATAAATTTCTGAGATGACAAATATTTTGTGTGATTAAAAGAAAACTCAATAATTTAAGCAAAAATTTCTGGGAGGCTTGAGGCTTTGATAAAGAAAACAATAATTGAAATTTTTTTTCAAAAGTAGTGTCTTAGATAACTCAGCAACAAAGTAAAAAAATATGTATTGGAAAACTACTCTCCTTTGACCTGCTTATTAATCCTGCTGTTTGTCATCAATTAAACCTCCCAGTACCCCCTTAGGACAGTATAATGTCAAGAAATACGGACTCAGGAGTTAGATGGCCTAGGTTTGAATTCCAGCTCTGCCTGGGTGTGACCTTGAGCAAGTTACTCTGTATGTCTCAATTTCCTTGCTGCAAAATGCTCGTAATAGCATAGCTATTTCAAAGGTTGTTGTCAGGATTAAATGAGTATACATAAATATTCTAAAACAATCCCTGGCACAATTCAAATGACATATGAGAATCTAGAATAATCCCTGGCACATATGAGTATTTGCTGCTGTTAGTATTACTGTTCAGGCCACTCAAATGCACCCATTCCATTAAGGTTAGTTCTGTTTCAAAGCCTGAAATCATCCATATAATTGATATCCTAATTAGCAATTTAGGCTCTTAAAACTTCAATCTTCTAACATGTCCTTTGGGCTAATTCACTAACCTGGGCCATTTTTTGCATTCCAACACATGACCTAACTTACTACTTCAAAGAAACAAACAAAAAAAACAAATGTGAACTCCCTTACCTTTCCTTCTCTTTGTCTCCACCTATCTGTGTCAAACTTTCTGTTTCTTTTCTTCTATTGCATAAGTAGTGCCTACCCTCACTGCCAGGTGAAACGCGCTTTTCTTCTTAATATGTGTCTCTATTATAGGTACTCCCATTAATTGTCCTCTCTCTTTCCAGCATTTTAAGTCTCCATCTTTTCAATGCATTGTTCATTTTGCTCACAAACATGAATAAATTTTCCAACCTGGAAAATCTGTACCTGTCTTCATACTTACTGCCCCCATTTTCTCAGCATCCTACCTATTATCAACTCCTTGCTGAAACAGGTTCTTTCTATAGTCACTAATAATTTCCTAATAGTCAATTACAATTATCTTATCTCTTGGTGACTAATTCCAGCATTTCAAATACTTCTCTATTCAGTTTTGAAACTCCCTCTTCCCTTAAGTTCTATGCTATAATATTCTGAAAAAGTCTTCACCAAACTTTTTGGTGCTTCTTTTATTTAATGAAGTTATTTCCAACATAAAAATACAAAAAATATCATAAACACTAATTTTGCCACTGTCATCGGCTCTTAATATTTTCTCAAATTTGCATTAGATACTTTACTTTTAAGAAATAAAACATTTTAGATTCACTGGAAGTCCTCATAACACTTATCCAAATTTGTGGTTAATGAAACCCTCATATTTTTATACTATTCATTTATTCATTAGGCAAATACTTATTGAGAACCTATGATATGCCAAACTCTATTCTAGGCACTGGACATACTGTAGTGAAAAAGAAACCATGAATCTCTGCCTCCATGGAGCTAATATCCTAGCAGGAGGGAAAAACAAAAAAATGAAATAAAATATATAATACATTAAGTACTGATAATTACATAAAAGAAAAAATACTAAACCAGGAAAATAGATAAGAAATGTTGAAAGGGTTAGAATTTTGGATACCAGAGTAAAATTTTAGATGAGATAGCTTCCTACACAGTATGTATGGGTGATATATCCAAAACTATATATATTGTTTTACATATTTTTAACTTTATATAATTGATACCAAACTATACATATCTTTGTGAAACACACTTTTTACTTGACATCACATTTTGACTTACTCATGTTGATACATATAGCACTAATTTATTCATTTTCATTCCTGTATAGTATTTCATTTTATAAATATCCCACAATTTATTTACCTACTGTCTTGTTGATGAACATCTAGGTTATTTGCAATTTTTTCCCATTACAAAAATGCAATAATCATTCTTATACATATGTACATGTGCAACAATTTCTCTGGGTGTTTCTCAACTTGAACTTTTACTAGATACTGCCAAATTCCTTACCAAAATAATTGTATCAACTTACACTCCTTCCAGGTTCCACTTCCAGTATAGCCAAAAAAAAGGACTGCTGGACAAATCCTCCCAAAGATAAAAACCAGAAACTCTGGAGAAAATTTTTAAAAATAAAAATAAAACCTGAAAAAGTGGAGACTAACCAAAAGCAGGTAGATTCTGAACACACTTGGAAGAAGTGAATGTCACAAGAATATTATTTTCTATTCTTTTTTTTTTTTAATCCTCACTTGAGGATATTTTTTCCATTGTTGTTTTAGAGAGTGGAAGAGAGGGAGGAGGGGGAAAGAAGGGGAGACAGAGGCAGAGAAAGAGAAAGAGAGAAAAACATTGATGTGAGAGAGACACATTTATTGGCTGCCTCCTGCACACACCCTATTGGGGATCGAGCCCAAAACTCAGGCCTGTGCCCTGACCGGGAATCAAAGAGTGATCTCCTGGTTGATGAGGCGACACTCAACCACTGAGCAACACTGTCCGGGCACTACTTCCCATTCTTTATAGCTTTCAGCCTGAGGGATGGCTTTAGTCAGTGCCACACGGGGTGGCTAAAACTCTAATAATATACTCACAGCCTTAGCTGATCGACGTTTCATTCTCACATCAATGTTTCTCTCTCTCTCTCCTTTCCTCTCTCCCTAAAAATCAATAAAAAATTATTATAATAATTTAAATATTTTTTTTCCCACACAACCTTTGTGGTCTGAATTACCAAACCATATAGTCGAGAATAACCGTATCTACTAGAAAGGGAAGAGGAATCACTAGATAGAGCCAGAGAGAAGGAAATATAAATTATGTGTCTCTATCCAAATCTTTAGCTAATCTCTGAACCACACTTGTGCAGGGCTGTGTGCAAATAATCCAGCTAGGGATAAGAGAACGAAACTCAGATTTCAGCTGCCACACAATAGTTAGCATATAGTTTAAGGTGAACTAAATTAGTTATCTGCTAAAACAAAAATAACACCTTTCAGAGGAAAATAACAAAATTTGCAGTCTTCACAGCATTACATTCACAATGTGCCAAATGCAATTCAAACTTGAAACTGGGGGAGATTAAAAATGGAGGCAGACTGAGTGGAAGCTACATTGACACTCTCTGGGGCTACACTGGATTTACAACTAAAATATAGAAAAACCATCCTGAATGATCAACTGCAACTGAAGACGAGCTGGAGAACACCCTCATAACCAAGGAGGAAAAGTGGAGACCACATAGAGACTGGTAGGAAGTGTGGAGGTGAGAGGGCTGGCTGGGCTCCTACAGGCAGTAGCTGAAGATCCCGAGGGATATCTCACCTGAGGGGGGTTCCCACTGAGGACTCTGGGGCCTAAACCCCAGGCTGGGCTTCCCAGCTGAGAGCACCAGAACTGAGAAAGGTGCCCACATAATATCTGACTCTGAAAAGCAGCCGGGCTTCTGTCTGCCCAGAAGAGACAGCTGGAAATGCAGGCACCCTCTTAAACAGCCCACACACAAAGTTTCATGTGCAGCCACTCACCTTGGGCTTCAGTGTGAGTGGACTGGAGCTGTGTGAGGAGAATCTAGGGTTGTGGGTTCTGGAGATAAAGCTCATAGGGGACCCCTCTGGATTCCTGTGCAGAGTCATTCCCCCATACTGCAGAGGACATCTTTCACAGGCAGACATTTACCTTCCAAGCAGCTTTTGCCTGAGGGGGAAGCAATTGCCCTATCCTGCTGGAAAACCTCTCACCCTACCCAGAGGAGTTTCTACAGCCTGAGGTTCATTAAGAGACTGATAACAATCAGCTGCCCCACCCTGTGGAGTTTTTATAGCCTGAGGCTCAATAAGAGAATAGAGTAAGAGCCTGAAGGCAGAGGCAGACCTCAGAGTGCTTTGAGTCTTTGTCTGATCTGCTTCTGGGCCAAGGCCTTGGAATAGAAGACTTTGGTGTGCATCTTGGTCCTGTCCAAACAACCGAGCCCCAACAGAGGGGACCTCAAGGCATGGGTTGTTGACAGCTCCAAACAGGGTACTCAAGGCAAGTCACAGTGTCTGACATTGGCCTGCACCAGAGACCTTCAGAAAAGTCTGAGAGTCCTAGCAGGCCTACCTAATACATAGAAACAAACCCAAATGGGCAGCCAAAATGGGGTGACACAAAAACAAGCCCCAAATAAGAGAACAAGAGAAGTCTCCAGAAGAAGAGCTAAATGAAATGGAGATAAGCAATCTATCAGATATAGAGTTCAGAATACTGATTGTAAGGATGCTCAACAGTATGAAAAAAGATATGAAAACTATGAAAAATGACCAGTCAGAAATGAAGAATGACACAGCAGAAATAAAGAATACATTGAAAGGAATAAACAGCAGATTAGAGGAAGCTGAGGCTCAGATCAGTGAATTAGAAGATAGGGTATAAAAAAAAATCACTCAATCAGAGATCCAAAAAGAAAAAACAATTAAAAAAGAGGAGGACAGTCTAAGGGAGCTGTGGGACAACATAAAATGTAACAATATTAACATCATAGGGATGCCAGAAGGGGAAGAGGATAAGCAAGAGATAGAGAATTTGTTTGAAGAAATAATGACAGAAAACTTCCCTAATCTGCTCAAGGAAAAAGCCACACAAATTCAGAAGGCACAGAGTGTCCCAAGCAAGAAGAACCCAAAGAGGCCCATGCCCAGACTCATCATAATTAAAATGCCAAAAATTCAAGACAAAGGAAGCTAGAGAAAAGCAATCTGTTACCTACAAAGGAGCTCCCATAAGGCTATCAGCTGATTTCACATCAGAAACTCTACAGGCCAGAAGGGAATGGCATGAAGTATTCAAGGTAATGCAAAACAAGGATCTGAAATCAAGACTACTCTATCTAGCAAGGCTATCATTCTAAATAGATGGTGAAATAAAGAGCTTCCCAGACAAAAAAAGGCTAAAGGATTTTATCACCACCAAACCAGCATTGCAGGAAATGTTAAAAGGAACTGCTGTAATTAGAAGTAGAAATAGAAGCATTGCAAGAAATGTTAAAGGGACTGCTGTAATAAGGAGAAATAGAGAAACACAGACATAAAGAATTTAAATGGCAATAAATAAGGACCTATCAATGATAACCTTAAGGACTTTAAGACAGAGATCAACAGCAATACAGTCATAGTCATGGATTTTAACACACCGCTGACTTCACTGGATAGATCTTCCAGACAAAAAGTCAACACAAGAACAGTGACTCTAAATGGCACACTAGATCAGATGGATTTAACTGATGTTTACAGAACAATTCACCCCAAAGCTGCAGAATATATATTCCTCTCAAGTGCACATGGGTCATGCTCGAAGAAAGACCGCATGTTAGGACACAAAACAAGTCCCTACAAGTTCAAGAAGATTGAAACTTATCAAGCATCCCAGATCACAATGGCATGAAATTAGAAAACAACTACAGTAAAAACACAAAAAAACATTCAAACACATGGAGGCTAAATAGCATGTTATTAAACAATGAATGGATTACCAATATGATCAAGAAAGAAATCAAAAACTTCCTGGAAACAAATAATGAACACACAACCCAAACTCTATGGGACACAGCGAAAGCAGTCCTGAGAGGGAAGTTCATAGCACTACAGGCCTACCTCAAAAAGCAAGAAAAAAAATTTAGTGAACTAATCCTACAACTTAAAGAATTAGAAAGCTCCCCTTGAAGCCATCTGGACCAGGGTTTTTGTTTGCTGGGAGTTTTTTTGATATTGCTTTGATTTCATCAGTTGTTATTAGCCTATTCAGGTTTTCTGATTCTTCCTGATTCAGTTTTACATGATCTCATATGTGGAATCTAATAAACAAAACAGACTGAAGAACAAAATAGATCCAGAGACATAGAAGCATGGAACAGACTGATGAATCTCAGTGGAAAGATGGGGGTGGGGGAGTGGGTGGGGAGAGATTAATCAAAGAACTTATATATGCATAAGCCATGGACACAGACAATAGTGTGGTAAAGGCCTGGTGGGGCGGCAGATGCAGGGTGGAGGGGATCAATGAGTAAAAAAGGGGGGTATCTGTAATACTTTCAACAATAAACATAAATTTTTAAAAATTAAAATAAAAAAATAAACTGATGATTACATTTAAAAATTTAAAAACTTGAAATTGGAATTAGCAGACAAGCATTTTAAAGCCTAATTATGCTAAATAAAGTAAAATAAAATATGATCATAATGAGTGAAAAGATAGGAATGCCAGCAGGAAAGTAGAAAGTATTTTTTTAAAGGGCTAAATGGAAATTTTAGAACATAAAAATACAGTATTTTAAATTGAAAATTCACTGGATGGCCTTAATGGCAGAAAATAGATGGAATACTCAACTTGATTATAAATTCATACAAATTATCCAATCTGAAGAACAGAAAGGGAAAAATTGGAAGAAAATGAAAAGAGCCTTGATAACGGGGGTCAATAGCAAAAGGTCTAACCCATGAGTGATATTAGTCACAGATGGAAAAGATAGAATGGGCAGGAAAAAAAATCTAAAGAAATAATGGCTGGTAAATGTCTAATCACTATGTTGTACACCTGAAAATAATATAATATTGTATGTCAACAGTAATTGAAAAATTAAAAATTATTTCAAAAAAAGAAATAATGGTTGAAACTTCCAAATTTGTTGAAATAAAATTTACAGATTCAAGAAGCCCTAAAAACCTCCAAGCAGGAGAAATACAATAAAAATCATGTCTAGGAACATCATACTGCCAAAAAGGAAATTTTGGAAGCAACCAGAGAAAAAATGACAAATTACATACAAGGGAGTAAGTATCAGTTCTATTTGACGCTAACTTTTAATCAGAAATAATGGAGATGAGAAAATATTAAATCAACATCTTTAAAGTGCTGAAAGATAGCTGTCAGTGCAGTATCTATATCCAGCAAAAATATCCTTCAGAATGAAGACAAAATAAAAACATTTCAGATAGAAGAAAACTAAGAGAATCTGTCACCAGCAAACTTGCACTATAAGAAATGCTAAATGAAATTCTTCAGGCTGAAATAAAATGATACCAGATAAAAACTGGTATCTTCTCCCAAGCTGTCCTTTTTTTCTCTGTTTATAGTCTTTATTAAACAGAAGGTTTAAAATGTAAATTTAGCCAAATTTTTCAATGTTTTTCTTCATAATTTATGCTTTTTATATTTCAGTAAATGCTTTTCTATCCCCAAGGTTGTAAAGATTATCTTATATTTCATTCTAAAAGTTTTAAAGCTTTACATTTCACTTTTAAGTGTTTATTACAAACTAAATTTATTTTTATATATAGCACGAGGCAGGGACTACTTTTTCCTATATGAATACGTATCATACTAAGCCATTTATTAAATTCTTCCCCAACAATTTCTAATCCCATGGCAACTTTGTCGTAAATCAACTTTTTTTTTAATCCTCACCTAAGGATATTTTTTCCATTGATTTTTTAGAGAGAGTGGAGGGGAGGGAAGAAGGAAGAGGGAGAAGGGAGGGAGAGAGATAGAGAGAGAAAGAAACATCGATGTGACAGAGACACATCAATTCGTTGCCTCCCACCCGCACCCCGACCAGGGCCAGGATGGAGCCTGCAAACGAGGTATGTGCCCTTGACTGGGAATCAAACCCAGTACCCTTAGGTCTGCGGGCCAGCGCTCCAATCACTCAGTCAAACTGGTCAGGCCATAAATCAACTTTTTATATACACATGAGGCTGTTTATGAACATTTTCTCCTTTCTCCCATTTTACTTTAATAAAAAAATGTCTGGCCCTAGCCGGTTTGGCTCAGTGGTTAGAGTGCTGGTCTGCGGACTGTAAGGGTCGCAGGTTCAATTCTGGCCAAGGTCACGTACCTCAGTTGCAGGCTCTACCCCTGGCCCCAGTCAGGGTATGTGCAGGAGGCACGAATCGATGTCTCTCTCTCACATCAGTATGTCTCTCTCACATCAGTGTTTCTTTCTTTCTTTCTCTATTCCTTCTACTCTCTCTTAAAAGGCATGGAAAAAATATACTCAGGTGAGGATTAAAAAAGAAAAAAATTCTGTAATCCTTTTTCCCTCTGCTAAGTTGAAAGGTGTTTCTAGTCTTTGACTAAAATAAATTCCTTAACTATAAACTTTTCTAACAATCTCAAACTACTCAGTATTTCTATCTTCCTTACAATTGAACAGGATTCTTGAATTTCAGTTTGCCTTTAAAAATAAAACTATTATGCTAAGTGAAATAAGCCAGGCAGAGAAAGACAAACATCAGATGATCTCGCTTATATGTGGAATTTAAAAAACTTAATAAACTGATGAACAGAACAGATTCAATGACATGGAAGCATAGATGAGACTGACGAATGTCAGAGGGACAGAGGAGGGCGGGTGGGTAGAGGGGGAGAGAGTAACCAAAGAATTTATGTGCATATATGTACAACCCAAGGACATGGACAATGGTGGGGAGAGGGACTGGGGAGGGGGATGGGACGGGGTAGAACGGGTCATTGGGGAGAAAAAGGGGCATCTGTAATATTTTAAAGAAAAATAAAATAAATAAAAAATAAAACTTGCTCATTTGATCAATAGTTAAGTAAATTTACCAACATATTTTGTCTATTCTGGGCTCACAATTATTTCTTGTATACCGTATCTTCCCTCTGGTTTCACTTTCTTACTGAAGTACATCCTTCATTACTTTTTTACTCTCATATGCTGAAATGTTTCTTTGCCCCACACTCTCAGGTAATATTTAGCTGGGGAGACGACTCTAGTTCAAAATCACTTTCCCTTCAACATTTGAAGATATTGTTGTTTCCTGGAACCCTTTATTGATGGAGAGAAGTTGGCTGTCACTCTAATTGCTTTTTATTAAATAATCTATTTTTCCTTGTCTGGTAGCACTGAAGACATTATTTCGATCATCAATGTTCTGCAGATCCACTATGATGTGTCTACATTTAAATTTATTTTATCCTGTTTGGTATCAAGAAGTCACACCACTTTAATTCTGGAAAATTGTCTTCCATTTTCTCTGAAATATTTCTTCGCTTCCATCTCTTCCTCTTCCTTGTTCTGGAACGTCTAGCTGATGTTTCATAGCCTTTTACTCTATCTGTACCTTTTAACTGCTAAGTCATAGTCCTTGTCTTTTTACCTCTCCTAGTGCAAACTGAGTTAATTCCTCAGAATTATCTTTTAATTCACTAATTCTCTTTGTGTCCAATAGGGTGTGTATCCCAGCTATTGAATTTTTAATTTCAATGATGTAAATATTTCATTTTCATGTAGCCAAATTACATTATTCATACCCACCTGTTCTCACTTCATATATGCTTGATTTTAGTTGACAGTTTTTTTTATTATGAATTTTATTCCTTCGTTCAACCCTAAACATACTTGTTTTAAGGTCTTTAACAGCTTGTTCCATGAAAAAGAATTTTATATTGAATTCACATAATTATAACTTTTTTCTTGGTCATGTTTCTTGCCATTAGATTTATTTGTGTAATCTTTGTTTGGATGTACCTTATATAAGAGACTTTTGTTCTTATTTATCTCTCTTCTCCTGTGCGCTCAACCCTCCCGAACAATTTCTGGTTTGTTCTACCTAATTCCCTGGACAGCCAATCCTGAACTAGATCTTATACTAGCAGATATATGCACAGATAAAGATTGTTAAGTAGAGGTATGACAAAACCAGTCACAAGTCACTGGACAGTTTGATTCACTCCAAGTCTCAAGACTGTATCTATATTCCTGAATCTCCAGGCTTAGTGTGCTTTAAGCTGTATGTATCCCAAGCAGGAGCTGACAGTTTTCTTCAGACTCTTCTTGAGTGAGGCTGGGGAAAGCTGGAGACTTCTAACAGTGTGATTCTAGTTCCTGTCTTACATGGAACACTTTATCCTGCAGGAGCTATAAATCCAAACTACCTGCTTTCAGCCTCAAGTCTAGCAGGCTGACATCAACCCTACTCATAAATTTGCATTTCTGTTCAGTTTCTGGTGCAAATTGATATTTTATCTTGTTTTGAACTCAGCCATGACATTACCATGAGTTTAGGCCCAATCCATGAACACACTACCACCCTGGACAAGAAGTATCGGACTACTTCCATTGACTCCTCCTTCATCTTCTGCATCCTACTCCCCAAAATGTGAGTTATTTCTCAAGGATTCAGCCTTGGAAATCTTATCTTTTCTCTAAATCTCTCTTCCAGATATAGTATCTATTCCCATAATTCAACTACAACTTACATGTTTAAGATTCTCAACTTTTTCATTTTCTTCTTTTGTCCTAGCCAGTCTACCAAGATTCAGCCTTCTATTTTTAGCTGTTTGATAGATGTTTACATCTGGATGTCCCATTACTACCTTAAGTTCAATATTCAGAAGTCATTCATTATTTTCCCAACCCTACCAACACCTCTTCCTGATTTTTTTTCTTCTCATTATGGGGCCATTATTCTCACTGTTGACCAGAAATCACAATGTTGTCTTTTTCTCCACTATGTCTCCTCCATACAGTCTAATCAGGCTTTGCTATGGACTGAATTGTGTCTCCCAAAAGTTCTATGTTGAAGCCGTAACCCCAATGTGATGGTACTGGGAGGTGGGGCCTTTGGGCAGTAGCTAGGATTAAATGAGGCAATGAGGGTGAGGCTCTCATGAGATTAGTGTTCCTTATATAAACAGGAAGAGAGACCAGAGCAATTTTTTTTATTCCATTTTTATGTGTTTTTATTGGTTTCAGAGAGTGGGAAAACCTGGGCATGTGCCCTGACAATGAATCAAACCATGACCTCCTCATTCATAGGTTGATGCTCAACCATTGAACCACCCTGGCTAGATGGAGCTCTCCTTCTTTTGAGCCCTCCTGTCCACCTGCCATGTGAGGACACAGTGAAAAGGTGGCCTAAACTTCTGTCTGAAGAAAGCCTTCACCAGAGAAATGAATTGGCCAGTACCTTTATTTTGAACTTCCCATCCTCCAGAACTTTAAGAAATAAATTTCTGTTGTTTAAGCCCTCCAGTTTATGGTATTCTATAGTATTAGCAGACTAACAAAACAGGCTGCAAGTTCTGTCATTTCTCTTTCAGAATTGTCTTTGAATTCAATTTTTTCTTTCCATATTTTTTGCCATAACACTAATTTATTTCTCCTTGATCTCACATCTGAGTCATTAAAATACCTTCCTTAGCAGTTTCCTCAATGTTAATCTCTTTCCACTCTAATCTATTCTTCATGCTATTCCCAGATTAATCACCCTAAAGTGGTCTTAGTTAATCCTTTTATGCAAATATTTAGATTATCTTAAGTTTGGTAGTAGGGAGCGTTCCAGTTATATAATTATGTCCCTTGTTTTTTTCATGGTTATCTTTTTATAACTTGCTTATAGAGAATGTTGTGGCCAAAGGATGCCCATACTCAGTCACTTTGACAGCTATATTTATCATTGTAAATTAACTAAGTGGCTTTTTGGTTTTAAAATAAATACAAAACAATGGACTCTGTCTAAAGGCAGAGCTTCCTCCCCACCAATCATCCCCAATAATCACACACATACCCCCAAAGATCTCCCTGCTTTCTCCTCTTCAACTTTCTAAAACTCCTCATAAACTTTCTAAAATTCAGACTTCTCACCTGTAGCAAAAGTAGTCAGAGTTGGGAAAGGCAGAAGGGGAATCCATAAGAAAGCAAGTGCAAAAAACTGGTCAGTACTTAAAAAAGACAGTTTGGGGCTGGAAGACAAGAACCCTGAGGTTCTGCTCTTTCTACATTGAATTAAAAATCAATTATATTGCCCGGCCAGGCGTGGCTCAGCGGTTGAGTGTTGACCTAGGGTCCAGGAGATTGGGGTTCGATTCCCGGTCGGGACACATGCCCGGGGTGCGGGCTAGGCAGCCGATCAATGACTCTCTCATCATTGATGTTTCTATCTCTCTCTCTCTCTCTCCCCACTCCTTTCCTCTCTCTGAAATCAATAAAGATATGTTTAAAAAAAAAAATCAATTATATTAGATCATTTTCTACGCTACTTACTACCCACTCACAATCCCAACTCCTACCTCTCCCCATGCTCTCACATAAGAAACAGGAACTACATTTTATTTTATTTTTATTTTTTAAAATATATTTTTATTGATTTCAGATAGAGGAAAGGAGAGGGAGAGAGAGAGATAGAAACATCAACGATGAGAGAGTCATTGATAGAGCCTGCAACCCGGGCATGTGCCTTGACCGGGAATCGAACCCTGATCATCTGGATCCCAGGTCGATGCTCAACCGCTGAGCCACGCCTGGCCGGGCAGGAACTACATTTTAGATGCGAAGTAGGCGATGGTGAATGTAAAACATAGAAAGAAATTATGTTCCATTGGAGTTCTCCCCTTTATGTCACACAATATAAAGCAACTCCTGGCTGGTTGAACCTTCAGAATATGTTCTATGTAATCACTTATTCTCAACTCATCTTCTCTCCAATACTTTACCTCTTCCCCTTGCAGTTGTTCTTTTTTAAGGCCTCATCCCTCAGTATGCCTACTGTATCCTCAGCAAATGACTATGCTCACTCCACTCCTTTCTTGAATCTTGCAAACTCCACTGCCTCAGCTGCAGCTGAATGTCAATGGATTCTATCTAATCAGGCCTCTAGGGATCCCACAAACAGAAAGAGAAAACTCTCACTTGTATGCTCCTGTGTGTATGTATGTCAGTGCATGGAAAAAAGCTGGAGAAAATGAAGAGAACAAAGTAATAGTGAGTGAAAAAGAGAGAAATCTTGAGTTTAAACTGTCTCCACTATTAGGGCTCCTGCATCTGGGTTTTATCCTAAAGAATCAAAGACAAATAAAACTAAATGCAATGTGATACCCTGGACTGGATCCTAGACCAGAAAAGACTAGTAAAAAACACTGATGAAATCTGAATAAACTCTGGATTTCAGTTAATAATGTACCAATTTTCATTTGTTAGTTTTCACAAGTGTCGCATGGTTATATGAGGTGCTGACATTAAGGAAAACTGGTTGAGGCCTTGCATATCTAAAAATCTTTATTTTTTCCCTCCCACTTAAGTGCTCCTTTAGCTATATAGTATTCTAGTCTGTTATAAAAATCATTTCCCCTCCTATCTTTGAACATGTTTCCTTGCCTTCAAAGATTGTGTTACATTAAGAAATCTGATTATTTCTTGTAGCCTTTTTTTCTGTCTGAAAGCTTTTTAGAAATTTCTCCTTATCGTTTGTCTTCTCAGATTTCACCAAAATGTATTTAGGTGCAGGTTTTTATAACTTATTCTACTTGCACTTGATAGATTGTTCCAATGTGGAGTCTTCCTTTTAAGCTCTGGGAAATTTTTCTCGATTCCTTTATTTCCTCCCTTCCATTTTCTCTATTCTGTCTGGGGTTCTATTAGACAGATAATGAATTCCTGAATCTATAACCATGTGCCCTTTTTTATCACTCTTTCTAATCCCCTGACCTTTCCTCTATGTTCTCAAAGAATTTGTTTGCTCTTGCACCTAATTGTGCTTTGGTATCACTGTCATTTAGCCCAGATATTAAGTTCATTTTAACAATAATATTTACAACATCCAAGATTCGTTTCATAGTCAAGTATGCAACATTCTCAAATCTATGAGAATATATTTGTTTTAAAATCATCTTGCTATATTAACTCTGATTTCTCAAGATTAGTTCTATTTCTTGAATTTAGTACTTTTTTAAAAAACTTTTTTGACAGTATTACAGATGTCCTCCATTTTCCCTCCCTTTGCACCCCCCCCTCCACCCACCCCACCCCAGGCCTTCACTACACTATGGTCTATGTCCAAGGGCTATGCATGTAAATTCTTTAATCTCTTCCTGTTCCTCCCATCCCCCCCTCCCCTCTAAGATCTGTCAGTCTGTTCCATGCGTCCATGCCTCTGGACCAATTTTGTTCATGGTATTAATTTTCCTCAAGTGTTTGATGAAGCTTGGTAGTCCGATCACTTTTGTATTGAGAATTTGTACATTTTTTATTTTCATGTAACCTGACTCTAGTAAAGGAAGAAAAGAAACAGGACATGTCCCATGTAAGGCCCAATGGTGATTGTAGAAGCCCTCTATCCCTTTTATTTTTTTTGTTTTTATTGATTTCAGGGAGAGGAACAGATAGAAACATCAATGATAAGAGAGAGTTCTCATTGATTGGCTGCCTCCTGTATGCTCCTTACTGGGGATCGAGCCCAAAACCCGGGCATGTGCCCTGACCGGGAATCAAATCCTGACCTCCTGGTTCATGGGTTGATGCTCAATCATTGAGAAACGCCAGCCGGGCCCTCCATCCCTTTTAGAAGTCAAACAGCTATCTGGAGAAAATCCCAGCCTCTTTAATTCCAGTGACCACATTTACAACTTTAGTCAAGAACCAATGCCAGTAAACTGTAAGAGATGTGACTTATATCTCAGTAAAACGGTATTTTTAAAGTTAGTGCCACAAATTGATGGGGGAAGGGGTTGATGTGCTAAGCTACTTAGTTCCCCAAAGGTCCCCTGAAGATTACCCCAGACCCCTTTCCCATTCCTTGTAATGTTGAAACTGCGCCAGGAATTCCCTACATCCAAAACATCCATCTATTGTAACTACTGAGCTGTGTTTTTCTCCAAATTTATCTGGAGGTAAAACATATGTGCCAAGTCCACCTTCTTTAATCTCCCCCAACCTACAATAAATATATTAAGAGAAAATCTAAATTACAATATGGATCTCATATACATAATATTGAGCTAAAGAAGCCAGAAGTAATAGTATGTTCTGTACTATTCCATTAATATGAAGTTCAAACTGGTGAAACTAATCTATGCTGTTAGAAGTTGGGATAAGGGTTATCTTTAGGGGCTCATGACTGGAAGTGTGCATAATAAGGGCTTCTTGGATGTTGGTAAACACAGTTTCTTGGTCTCAGTGCTAGTGACAGAGTTGAATTAACTTTGTGAAATTAATTGAGCCATATACTTACAACTTGTACATTTTTATGTTACACTTCAGTTAAATTTTTTTTTAAACCTGAATTTAGATTACTTTGAATTCCCCATTCTCTTTTTATAGGGAGAACTTCTCACTTTAACCATAGTCTTAAAAACATTAATATGTCAAGAAAATTAGATCTCATAGTTATAGACTGCAAAATACATGCACGGGGCTTTTACTTCTGAAAATAGCAGAATAGGTAGGTCAGACCATTATTTCTCCTGAGCAACTAAACAAGTGGAACAAATTATTTATAAAAAACATTCGCTTGAAGGTATTAAAGAATTTACAAGACATTAAAGACTTACCAGGTCAGAAAATGGTGAAATATAGTAATTAATAGAAGCTCTGCATTTACCAATTCTGGAAGAAGTGGCTGAGAAGTTGTTGTTTTTTTTTTAGTATGTTTTATTGATTTCAGAGAGAGGAAGAGAGAGAAAGATAGAAACACCAATGATGGGAGAGTCATTGATAGGTTGCCTCCTGCACACCCCCTACTGGGGACTGAGCCTGAAATCCGAGCATGTGCCTTGACCAGTAATGGAACCACGATCTCCTGCTTCAAGGGTTGACGCTCACCCACTGAGAAAGTGCTTTGACAGCCTCTTAGGACTAAGAGGATAGACATTGGAGTCCACAGTCAAAGAGGCTCATGGGGAATCAGGTGAATGGGTGAACCTCCCTTGATCTGGGTTTGGACCTCAAAGGACTGTAACCTAGAAAAGTAAACCAGAAACATACAGGTTCTTGAAGAGACTACATCTGTTTTAAGAGTAAACTGAAGATGTCATAGGAACATGAAATATGGACAAGTTTTCCAACAGACACATTAAATATGAGACTTGAGAAATGAATAAAAGTGAGTAAAAATTTTCCAAGCCAAAATGGAAACTGGATAGGTAAAGGGTAGAGTGAGGAAAGCATTCTAGAGATAGTAGTTATCTATGTAGTAAAGGATGGAGGCAATCTGAAAATTCATGTATTAGTGGGATAGGGGCATGAAAATACGAATAGTTGGATATAACTAGAGAACAGTAGGATAGTTAAGAGGTGGCCCTGGCAGGTGGCTCAGCTGGTTGGAGTGTTGTCCTGTACACTAAAAGGTCAAGGGTTTGATTCCCGGTCAGGGCACATACCCAAGTTGTAGGTTTGATCCCTGGCCAGGGTGTGTGCGGGAGGCAACTGATAGATGTATCTCTCTCTCCTTTCCTCTTTCTCTAAAATCAATAAAAACATATCCTCAGGTGAGGATTTTTTTAAAAAGTTAAGAGGTGAAGCCAGAGTAGGATGAACTGAGGTGGTTAATGTAAGACAAGTTAAAATGTAAAATCAGTAAGACTTTGTAAAACTGGAGCAATAGTAAAGAAAAAGACTGTTGAGGAGGGTTCTTACATTTATTTCTGGCAGCTGAAATAGAGACCATGTGTGGTATCTTACTTTTGAGATTCAAGGCAAATATGATTCATTTCTCATTACATTTATTTTCATACACTTAAATCACTTGTTGCTAAAATCAGATCCTATTGCTTTCCTGTATGTTCAATAAACTTTTTAAAATTTCTAACACGGTCTATAAAGCCATCTATAATCTGGCTCTCACCTACCCCATCATCGTGGTCTCACGACACTTTCTCTCTCACTCACAATACTTAAGGTTATGTAGCTTTCTTCAGTTCTATAAAATGTGACGATCTTGGCCACCTCTGGGTCTCCTACATGTTCCTTCTACCAAAAATTTTAATTTCTTCCCTGACTCTTCACCCATTTATCTTTCAGGTCTCAAATATCATTCTAGCAGACGTACAGTGACTCCCCCTCCCTGAACTTAAGTTAGACCCCCTGATTATTCTTCATATCCTATTTATGACTATGTATTTAGGTTTTCATGTCTGTCAGTCTCCCCCTCTAGATTAAGTTAAGACAATGACTTTATCTGACTACTCAGTACATGTGCAGTATCTAGCACAGGAGAACAGTGGTATACAGGGAGGCACTCAAATACTGAATATATGAATGTATACAGGAAGAAAAGATTTGAGGGGGAAAAGATTTTAGGTTGGAATATTTTTAATCTGAATTACCTATGCAATATCCAAGAGGAAATGGTAGGCAGACAAACATTACTATCCAGATTTCAGGAGAAAGATCTAGGCCACAAAGACTGATTTGGGAGTAACCAAGTAGATAGTAATTCATCCAAAGGAATAAGAATACAGAGAGAGAATTTTAAACAAAAAGGGTAGGGATAAAATTAAGAAAGAGCAATCAAATTGATAGGAGGTAAACAAGAAATGAGTGATACAACTGAATACATTATTTTAAAAAGAGAGTATAGTACGCCCCCCACTTCTCCACATGGAAAATGTTCAAAGCCCTGGCCAGTTGTACAGGCATCATTCCATGCACTGAAGGATTGACGGTTCGATTCCTGGTCTGGCACATGCCCCACCCGAGTTGTGAAGGAAGCAGCTGATTGATATTTCACTCTCACATGGATGTTTCTCTCTCTTTCCCTCTCCCTTCCTCCCTAAACATCAATAATAATAAAAAATGTTCAAAGACCTCCAGTAAATACCTGAAACCATAGATAGTGCCAAACCCTACATATACTATTTTTTCCTATACATATACACCTATGATAAAGTTTCATTTATAAATTAGGCACGGTAAGAGATTAACTATAATAAAATAGAACCATTATAACAATATACTTTAATAAAAATTATGTGAATGTGGTCTCTCAAAATATCTTATTGTACTATACTCACCCTTCTTATGATGATGTAAGATGATAAAATGCCTGAGTAAAGCTTACTTGAATACAAGTACTATGATACAATAGTTGATCTAGTAACAGAGATGGCAATTACATGACTAACAGCCGGTAGCATATACAGCAAGGATATACTAGACAAAGGGATGATTCACATCCTAGGGGGGAAAGAGTGGGAGGGCACGAGATTTCATCACTCTACTCAGAACAGCATGCAATTCAAAATTTATGAATTATTTCTGGAATTATCCATTTAATATTTTCAGACAGAAGTTGACCGTGGTAATGGAAACCACAGAAAGCAAAACCATGGAAAAGGGGGAGTACTGTAAATAGTGCCAAATACTGCAACAAGGACAGGACTAAAAACTAATTTAGTGACAACGCCACTGATGACCTTGGATAGCAGTATCAGAATGATAAAAGCAAATTTTGATTAGTTGAAAACTAAATGGGAGAGAATGTTGTGAAGGCTACTCAAAAATTGGATGTTTATGTTACAAGAGGATGGAAGAATTTTTTTTTTTTCATTTTTAAAGATTGGAGGCTGAGTGTATTTAAATTATGAGGATCAAAAAAGAAAAATCAAAGTTAGACAATTGTTAGAGCTTTGTATCCCAAAGGCTAAGAAGGATGTAGGACCCACAGCACAGGCAAAGGAATTAGCCTTAGAATGGTAATTCTCTTTCCACTGCAATTGGAGGAAAGGTGTGTGGGATTCAGTTACATTTGTAGAAAGTGGAGAAATAATCAAGATACAGTTTCAACTTTCTCTCTGAAGTACCAGGTGAGGTAGTCTGCTAAGACTGAGTAGGAAGCTAACAGAATAAGTCAAGATGGGATTTAAAATAGCCACAACCATGAAAAGTAAAGGAAAAAAGAAAGGAATTTCAAGAAACATTGCAGGCTTATGAGTTTGGAGATGAATTTCTAATAGTACTAATAGTGTGATGATGTGATTCCCTCTGCAACACTTGCCTGACCCAAAATCAAGGGACTAAGACCAATCCAGGGTTTGTAGTTTGTAGGGCACATGAACAAAAAGATTAAAAAAAGGGCAAAGGAGTTAAAAGTATTGGCAATATGCCTGGCCGGCATGGCTCAGTGGTTGAGCATCAACCTATGATCCAGATCTTGGTTCGATTCCCAGTCAGGGCACATGCCCGGGTTCTGGGCTCGACCCCTAGTAGGGGGCGTGCAGGAGGCAGCCGATCAATGACTCTTTCATCGTTGTTTCTCTCTCTCTCTCCCTCTCCCTTTCTCTCTCTGAAATCAATAAAGATTTTTTAAAAAAAGCACTGGCAACAGAACACTTAAATTAAAGTGGATAAGGTGAAAAGACTAAGTAAAAATGGGAAAAAAAAGCAGGGTCCTGATGGAGGAGAAGGGAGTGGAAGTCTAAGTGATGCCAAGTAAAGGTGTAGCGGGAACAATGAAGTAATAAAGCTAAGAGGAGCAAAGACTGACATCATGTAAATGACATTAGAGAAGTGATCTTCCCCACTGATAGGCCTGCCCAAGTATTATATTGCATGTAAGTGTTTATGCATATGTGCATAAATTATAAAAAGCATCAATTTTAAATAGTACTTAATTTATAGTTTAATTCTTACTACACTCAGATTACTATTAAAAATTCAAAATGTCCTACTTGCATGGTAAACCACAAAATCTTTCAATGACAATATATTGATTTGAATAAGCAAAAAGTTAAAAATCACTGGTCTAGGTCAACCTGTTCTTTTTACAGAAAAGGAAACATACTTCCAGAAATTAACTGATTTACCCAAATTCAGCAACTTGCCATAGCAACAGAACTTTAAAAACGGAACTTTAAAAAAAAAGTTTTTCCTGTATTGAAAAAAAAATCACTCCTGAGCTGTCTGAAGAGAAATATTTCATAATGATCAACATTTCTTATAAAAATTTAAGAATATTTGCCACAAATGTTATATTTATCATGCTTACAAATACTGCATTTAACATGCTTATAAATATATTATATATGATTTATAACTCCTTACCTAAAGACGAATTTATAATTTCTATAAATTTCTTTGCCAAAGTTATGAAGGAACAATTGATATACAAGTAAGTGCCCGTGAGTAGATGAGTAGATAAAAAAGCTGTGGTACATTTACACAATGGAATACTATGTGCCTGTAGAAGGAACAGTGTGGTGAAAGCCAGAGGGGAGGGTGGAGCAGGGTCTCGGTGGAGGTGGGCAAAGGGGGAGAAAATGGGGGACATCTGTAATAGTATCACCAATACAAATAAAATGAGAGAAAAAAATTGATATGCTAAGTCAATATAAATGCTACACACTATTTACACCACTGATTAAAATTATTCCATTTCTTCTGTAATCTTCCCCAACATAGCACTAAACCCACTACTAGAAAAGATGGAAATTGGCAAGTGACATCAACCCTGTTTGTCTAACCAGCAGTTTAACCACTCAATTGGTATATTTTTAATAAAAGAGAGAACATGGAGGGACCTGGAGTGTATTATGCTAAGTGAAATAAGCCAGGCAGAGAAAGACAAGTATCACATGATCTCACTTTTATGTGGAATCTAATGAACACAATAAATTGACAAACAAAATAGACCCAGAAACATTGAAGCATGCAAGACTGACATATAGCGGGGGGGGGGGGGGGGGGGAGACTAACCAAAGAATTTATATGCATATATGTATAACCCATGGACACAGACAATAGTATGGTGAAAGTGGGGGGGGGGGTGGAAGGGGTCAATGGGAGGGGAAAAGGGGGACACATCCATAAAACCTTCAACAATCAAGGTTTTTTAAAAAGAGCTCAGAATATGTGCATTGAGAAAGGAATGACAATACAGGGGTGAGTACAAGTAGGTTTACAGTTGTTCATATAGAAAACAATACAATAATAAATGATGCAAGAATAAACTTTTACACACTCACAACTGTAAACCTACTTTTGCCCAGCCCTATAGATCAGGGGGGGAAAAAGGAACTGTCCGTAATCCCATCTACAGAATATATAATAGATGTTCACTAAATACTTGTTTATATGAAGAAGCAATTTCAGTCTTCTCATCAAGAAGTAAATATTTTGATTTATCTAATATGCTATACCTAAGGATTAAAAAAATGATCATACCTTACCCTTCCTCAAGGAATTTTAAGTTTGGATATGTAGATGAGACAGGCAGTATATCTAGATACTAATGAGTTAACTCTTTATCAGATATCAGAATTTTATATCCAACTGGATGTTGGCCATTGAAGTACTTATTTGAGAAACAGATAGTGAAAGTGCTAATCTACCAATGATATCACTATCAAAATATTTTATTATCTCTTGTGCATTTTCCCTCGGTTTTACCAAGAAAATCATTAGTTTATCATTAATCTCATTTTATTTTATTTATTGATTTTAGGGAGAAGAAACATGCATTGGTTGTTTCTTGTGTGTACCCTGACCAGAGATCAAACCCAAAACCGTAGTGTATCAGGACAACGCTCTAACCAACTGAGCTACCCAGCCAGGGTCTCATCTATCTCATTTTTAAACCAAGAGGTGCACTACTTCATTTATTCCCCAAAGTAAAACTCACTTTTTAAAACTATTCCACAAAAATTCAACCTCAAAAGATAAAGGTTTCTCTACTTAGTTCTTAACAAAAGACTATCCTGCAAATTCTTAAAGTTTCACATTAAGAAACCCCAAAATCTTTCACAAATGGGACCAAGACCTCCTCCAAGAATAACACCTGATCTTCATTACTTGTAGATCTCATTTTTGCAAAATCTCACTAAAATTGATTTGCAATCCCAAAATCAATACAATGTTTTCACATCATTCAAAGACATACACAGACTGGGGTAAAATTTTAATCACCTAATGGTGAGGTTGAAAAGGTGATGCTCTGCCTTCCTGTTTCAGCCAGCATACTGTAAATGTGTCTTTTCCATGGTCTATTTAGTGTCACGTATATTTTTTACTTTTTGCTGGTGATCTGACCCCCATGCATAGTGCTTAAGTGCTATCTAGAGTTCCTAAGCACAAGTACACTATGTGTCTTAAATGGAAAACATGAGTATTAGATAAGCTTTGTTCAGGCACAATTTACAGTGCTGTTGGCCGTGAGTAAAATGCTTATGAATCACAAATCAATACATATTAAATAAGGTGTCGTTAAACAGACATAAAACAAGATTATGTATTGCTAACTTGACAAAAATGTGACCAATAGCTCAAAGGAACCTAATCCTATATTTTCCCTAGGAGCAATGGTTCAGTATTCACTAATTTAGTGTTCACAGTGACTTTATAGAACATAACTACCCCAAGTAACAAGAATCAACTGTACTTTGAATATGACACCTTTATGCATGTAAAATTAAGTAACAAGACAGGGCAACAGTGCTCATTTACCAAAATGACCTACCATTTCCCCACACATAGCACTATTCAATAAATAAAGAGTACCAAATAAATGATTCAGAAAATTTAGTGCTAAAGTTCTAAGGAAGAACAAAGGTAGACCAGTATTTTGTCATTAGCTGGAGCACACAGAGGCAGGCATCAGAAGTTTAAGCATAAAGTCATCAAAGTCAAAGAAGAAAAAAGTTAAAAATCAACAACAGGAACATGGTCTTGATGACATGAGAAGATAAGAGTCTGTGTCCTGGTGCCCCCTCCCCCTACACACACACACACGAGTGCAATATATTGGTTCAGTTTCTCCAGAGAACTCTAATAATACAGCAATAGAAATTTCAAAATGGAAATTTAAGAATATAAAAATAATTAGAATGCAAGTCCGCCAAGTCCTATAGAAGCAGGGATCTATTTTTGGTTTACTGACCTCGGACAATACCTGGCACATCACAGGAATGCAGTACCTGTTGAATGAACATTTATAAACATATTTTCTTAACAATAACTTCTATTTATTGATTAGTCTGTTTCAGGCACTAAGCTCGGAGGTGGTTTACTTTTGTTCAATGTTTTACTCCCCCAGAACATCCCTTCAAGACAGCAATTTTAAGTTCCCATTACAGAGATAAGAAAAACCAAGGCTCAGACTTGAACTATGCTGTCCACAGTCACACCATAATTGGAATAGTGAGCTAAAAATTCGAAAAAAAGGTGTATATGATTCTTCGAACCTGACAGACAACTTAGAATAATAATAATTTAGGAGAGGTAAAAATAAAATATACAGGTACTTAATAAACCCTGAAATGTAGGAATTTAAAGAGGCAAACTTAGCTAAACTTTTATTACCATTCACCTACATATCTAATCTAGATGTCCCCAAATATATGCATTCACTCCATAATATAACACTCGATGGCACTATGTTCAATAAGTCTGACCTTTCATAGCAGTTCTCATTATTGTAGTTTTCATCAGTAAATTTTCATCAGCTTTTATGATGTTTAGAAAACTATCTATGATCACACATAATACCAAGCATGAATAAGTGCTTCAGTTTTATTTAACATTTTTAAGTGACTATACAACTCAACTTTATATAATGCACAGTACTAAAAAAGTGCAAAATATTAACTGTAAACATATGGTCATGAAACTGAACAACCACAACACCCATCAACCCAACTTGGCACTTTTACTCATTGAAAGAAGTCACAGCTTTTCTGAAATCTTGCTGGACGTTAACGGCTGCTCTTCATCTTCTTCCATCTACTCTCTTCTGAACCGGTTCAGGTTGCTCAGCACATACCCACACGGTGTTAGGAAAGTCATAAAAATCACGACGAGTCCAACAGCCACGTCCTGGAGGGGAAAATAAACAGCGCTGTGAACGAGTGGCTTCCTCGGTCATCACTCGCCTGCCTAACAAAAACCGCTTTCGTTTTGAGAAATCTGACCATTGTCCTAGAAACCTGGGCCTGGCGAAAACTAAAACGCAGGCCTGCCATTCCTTAATGGCCTAACTTAAATTTTTGAAAAAGATTCGTTTTTCTTCTAACGGTTTCCCACTTCCAACCTTTGAATGCTGGAACCTAGAAGCTGCCCAGAATTTTTCACCGTCTTAGGGAAAATGGTAGGGTCTTGGTAATAATGAAGGTCTGAAGGTGGCAGATACTCTATGGCGCAGCAACGGCTCTGCCCTCCATCTTGGCGCCCACAAGGGCCACCCTCGAGGTCAAGGCCCAAACCTCTCCGAGGCCCGTGCCCTCAGGGTCCTCACTTCCCACCCCTCAGGCCCAAGCAAAGCGAGCTCACGGTGACCGTGACTGTGACCGTGCCCCCACCCACACCCTCACCCCCACCAGCCCCCACCTCTCCAACAGAGGCCCTGCCACGGTAGCCGCAGTGAGCCGAGGCCCGGGTCCTCCCCACCAGTCAAGGCGCCCCCAACCTCGGCCCAACACTCTCGCCCCACCCGTCCAGTCAGCGCGGCCCTGGGGCCTGGGTCCCAACTCACCACAGCGGACAAGTGCTGCTGCCTGCGACCAAGCTCGGAGTGGACCAGGCGGCCTGGCAGGGTCACGCGGGGGCGGCGACGCAGGCAGAGAATTAGCAGGCGCGGCATGACGCGTCAGGTGAGGCGACACAAGGCAAAGCGGAGCGAGCTCGACGGGACGGCACGCGGGGACGAGCGCTGCGGCAGGACGGCGCGTGCTCTAGAGCTGGGCGGGAAGCGGGTTTGCGCAAGCGCCTTGGGCCCCGCCTGCCCCGCCTCTTCCGCTCTGCCCGGCTAGGCCCCGCCCCTTGGGCTAGAGGCCTCCGCCTGACCGCGACCTCACACAGGTTCCCTTCCATCCCTTCCCATCTCACCCCACACCCCTCAAATCTGTGCCCCTCAGTTGGGCTTTCTAACCCTCGCCAACTGCCCAGCCCCCCAACACCACACAGAGCATCTATCTCTTGAATTTACTGCTGGGCACGGCAAAGGCCTCAGCACCCCTACGCTTCTCTTTATCTTTCTCTTCTCCCCACCTACGCTTCTCAACGTGCCGTTACTTCTCATTGGCAGATTTTATTACGTAGATACTCTGTTCTCTAATGTTAATTAAGTTCTCCATACATTGACTGTAAATTAATGCCCAGCATTGAAAAGCAGGAACAGCCCTGTCGGGGGAGCTCAGCTGGTTAGAGCCGGTGGGGAGGCCAAGGCCGTGGGTGGGCGCTGGAGTCGGCGCTCATGAAGGAGCAGCCAGTGAGTGCACAGGTAAGTGGGACAGCAGATCAGGTTTCTCTCTCTCTAAAACGCAACACATTTTTAAAAATTTGTAAAAAGAAAACCAAGAACAAGTATCTGTTGATGATATAAAAAATATTCATGGCAGGATCAAATACGGTGTTTGGACCCAGTAGAGAAGGCGATGTCACAAACTCGTAGCTCTTGGAGGAAAAATGGAATACATTGTGATTTTTAAACTTAATACTATAATCAACTTTTATCCACTCTCCGAGATGAACCCGTGTCTTCGCACTATTTCCTTTTTAGGCCTAGTGTACAACCTAGCGTCCTAGGATTTCCTTTGATTGCCCTGTTTCTGCCACCTAGTACCTTCCTCTTTCTTAGGGTCCTGTTTCCCGTGGCTGTGGTACATCCTTCAGCGATTCTTTCAGGAATGGTCTGTGGCTGATAAATTTCCTCAGGCCCTTGCAAGTGAAAAAAAAAATCCTTATTTTGCTCCCCACTTAAATGCTGATTTTGCTGACTATAGAACTCTAGGCTTGTAATCGCTGTCCCACGGGAACTTGACAAATTGTTCTGGTATCTAGTGTAACTGATAAGTGTGATGCCGATATAATTCTCAACCTTTGATGTAGCCTCTATTTTTTCTTTTTGTAATCTTTTAGGAATTTCTGTTTGTCTTTGGGCGTTGTGAGGTTTCTTCAAGATATGGCTAGATATGGGTCTTTCTTCATTCGTATGGATTAGCAGTGGGAGAGACCTTTCAACTTGGATTTTCTTTAGCTCTGGGAGATCTTCTATTATTTATTTCCTTCTCTCTAGTTGCTCTATTCCCAATCTGAAACTACTATTAGCCCTGGCTTGGTAGCTCAGTTGGTTAGAGCAACATCCTGATACACCAAGGTTGCGGGTTCCATCCCCAGTCAGGGCACATAAAAGAATCAACCAATGAATGCAGAAATAAGTGAAACAACAGGTCTGTTTTTGTCTCTCTGTCTCACTCACTCTACCCCCTTCCTCTCTCTCTAAAGTCAATACATAAAAATTTTTTTTAAGTAACTACTGTTAGATGAATATTGGCTCTTCTTGGTGGGTCATCTATGTGTTTCAACTTTTTCCCTTTTTGTCCCCTTGTTCTACACTCTGAAAGATTCCCTGGCTTTCTCCTCTAGCCTTTCTGTCAAGTTCTTCATTTAGAATTCTACTTCTAAAACTTACTATTTGGGGGTTTTTTTAAGAGTCACCTGTTCATATTTTATAGATGCATTGTGACCTCAAATTTCTTCAAGAATATTACTTTGAACTTTTTTTTAAGACTTTTTTCTAGAGAAAGAGGGGGGAAGGGAGAGAGAGAGACAGACACAGAGAAAAAGCCATCTATTTGTTGTTCCACTTGTTTATGCATTCACTGGTTGCTTCTTGTATGTGCCCTGACCAGAGATCGAACCCAAAATCTTGGCTTATTGGGACAACACTCTAACCAACTGAGCTACCCAGCCAGGGCCTCCCCCACTTTTTATTTATTTATTTAATATGTTTTGTATTGATTTTTTTAGAAAGAGAAGAAGGGAGAGGGGGAGTGAGAGAGAAACATTGAGGAGAGAGCAACATCAATTGACTGCCTCCTGCACACCCCCTTCCCAGGATCCAGCTGCAACCTGGTTTGTGCCCTGACTGGAAATTGACCTGGTGACCTCTCAGTGCATGGGAGTACACTCAACCAACTGAGCCACACTAGCCAGGGCCTTCCCCTACTTTGTAAATTTTTAAAAAGTTAACAAGAAATGCTGAAGTAAGCAAAGAAAGAGCTCAGTAAGAGAAAAGCCAGGCTAGATTAATCCTAATTCAGAGAAGTTTCACCCAGCTGGGCGTGGCTCAGTAGTTGAGCCTCGACCTAGGATCCAGGCTATCAGGGTTCGATTCCTGGTCAGGGCACATGCCCGGGTTACAGGCCCGATCCTCAGTCAGGGGCGTGGAGGCAGCCAATCAATGACTCTCTCATCATTGATGTTTCTATCTCTCTATCCCTCTCCTTTCCTCCCTCTAAAATCAATAAAGATATATTTAAAAAAGAAAAAAGTTTCAGTTGGAGTGCAGCTGATGTGAGAATTAAGCATTTTAGGTCTTTCTCTGTGACAAAATCCTTAAAGTACTTTTGACAGTGTCAGAAATATAAATCCAAATTCAGCCACAACACAATTAAGCTCCCAGTCACCCACCCCTACTCCAGGAGGTGGCACTTTTAGCTTCTCAAATTATAGATGGCACTTTTAGCTTCTCAAATTACAGGTACAGCCTTCTTCAAGTCACAAAGGACTAGCACTGTTAACTCAAACCTCTGCAATATTCAATAAAGGGCTTAGTGGTCCCTGCATTCAATATATTCTCAGTGACCTACAATGCAGAACCTTCCTGCTGCAGTTATGTAAAAGGACATAATTAGAGCTACAGCCTAGAGATCAAGTTTTTTGAGCTCTACATATACAATGAAAAAGAAAGGCGCACCCGCCTACTTAGTTTTTTTCATATGGTTTTTATAAATGTTCATGTTCTAAATAAACTGGCATTAGAGTTCTAGACAATTATATAATGTATTAAGACTGCACTACCCCAGGCTCAAACATCTTGAATGTTCTCCTCCCTAGAAACACACATTTAATTGCTGTTCAAGGACCAAAGGTCTTTGAGGAAAGCAGTGCCTCTCTCTGGGTCTATTTGTGACTGTCTTTACAATTGCAGGACCTCAAAGATAGAAATTCAGATAAGCAAGCAGCAAGAGCAGAAGGGTTGCCAAGGTGGAAAAAACAGAGTTATGCAACTGGTAACATCAGTAGCACACTTTTGAATTGAAAACACAATGGTAATATAAGATCCAACAAAAGCTGCTGTCCATGATTACAAAGAATCCTGAGAAAGAACTGTCTTTAGGCAGTTCAAAGCATAATCTTGGTGTTCCAAGTTCACTATTGTGCAAATTTTTCTTTAAGTTGATTCTCTTTTTTTTTTTTAAATATGTTTTTATTGATTTCAGAGAGACAACGGGAGAGGGAGAAATAGAAACATCAGTGATGAGAGTCATTGATCAGCTGCCTCCTGCACAGCACCTACTGCGGATAGAGCCTGAAACCTGGGCATGTGCCCTGACAGGGAATCTAACGGAGACCTCCTGGTTCGTGGGTCGACACTAAACCACTGAGCTAAGCCAGCGGGCTAAATTGATCTTTTTATCAAAAAGTTACATCATTTGAAACAAAACACACTATTGTGGGGGCTAAAAAAATACTAACACTTTTCCTCGCACCTTCTAAATTCTTCTGGCTGGGCCAATAACCAAACTGAGACAGATTAACAAGAGAAAGTCAAAGTTTAATACATATACATGGGGAATTCACAAAGACATGATAAACCCATGAAAATTCTCAAGACAATGAGGCAACATTGGGTACATAAGACATTTTGGACAAAAGAGAAAAGGGGGGTAAAAAGGGTATTATGTTTCAGAAGTGAGAATGGGCGATTTCCAGGCAGTTGAGAGAGGGGCACACACGTGGCAGGAAAATCCTTGCTAGGTGACTCAGAAACAACAGGACTCAGGGGGTATGTAGCTAACAGGCACCTTCCAGAAACCCTCTTGTTTACCATACTTAATTCACATTAGGCTAAGGCAGCGTCCTAAGATCTCCTTCCTGAAGCAGATTTCTCTGTCTGAATCTCTTGGGCAGGAAAGGGGGGTGGATCAAAGGTTCTTTCTGAGTCTCCTATTTCTTAATAAAACAGCTTGAAATCAATATACCCAAAAGCAGTTTCAAGGTAGCAGAATTTTGGTCCCTTCTCTATTAAAACTGAGAACAGTTTTAATTTACATCACTTTTTTGTTATTAAATTGGACACTCCTCTTTCTCTCCTGAACTACATCCAGAAATTCTTCAATGTATTTCTGTTATGCCAGAGTAAAAAGAGATTGGCAGTTGGAGCAAAAAGATCAAAGGTCAGACCTCAGCACTATCATTTACTAGCCACAGAGGCTCAGACTAATAAAGCAAGTATAAGAATATTTCTCTTCAAATGCTGATATGGAGATTAAATGAGATAGCATATATATCAGTTAAGATTACTTGGATAAATGTTAAGGAAAACCTAATGATAAATGACTGACTGGCTCACCTAATTGGAAAGGCCAGAAGCAGGGCTAATTTCAGGTGAAGCTAATTAAGCATTGATTTTAAAAAACTCTAAAATGTTCTAAATCAAATTACAATGGCCAGAGAGTGAGAGAAAGAAACAGATCTGTTAGTCTGTTAATAGATGCTGACCAACTAACAAATGACTTCTCACATTCCTGTTTTGCCTGTTGGAATCTTGGATTAATTTCCAGGTGGCTATTTCTGCAGATTATTTTAGCAAGGCAGCAGCAGGCTCTGCTTGTTTGCCTGTGGGATTTCCAGCCTGCTGCCCCATGCAATCCACAGGAGCCGACATTTCTTGAGGCAGACTGCTGTCCCAGAGCTGGCCCTCCTTCACCACCCCCCCCTTTGCCTAGTAAATTCTTTCAAGACTACCTCTTTCTTTCTCCTTCCCCCTACTTGATGTATAAAAATGCTTCCAAAACTCCTGGATGACAAATATGCTGTCTTTTCTACCTAGCCATATTGCTGGTGGTTTAACTCCGTGCCCCAAGACCAGTGTTCTTTTTGGCTAGCATTTTTGGCTCAATAAAACCTTACTTATAAAAAGACTTTCAACTGTAGAAGTTAAAACTTTTGTGCTTAACAGCATCACTGTTGCCCGCAAGATGACGAGAACTTGGTTGTCTTTTTTTTTTACTCCTCATATGATTATGTTATTTTTTCCATTGCTTTCGGAAATGTAACACCACATCCTGTTCTTGTTGGTGTTACGTTTTCTTGAGAGTAGAAGGGGAGCGAGTGAGAGAGAGAGGAACATCAATGTGAGAGAGACTCATCTATTGGTTGCCTCCCGCTAGTGAGCTGACCAGGGATCGAGCCTCCAACCGAGGTACTACCCTTGGCTGGATCCCAGGACCCTTCAGTCTGCGGGCCAAAGCTCTAGCCACTGAGCCAAACAGGCTAGGGCAGTTCTTGTCTTCTTAAAGGAAAGATTTCAATCAAGAGATAAAGTGCAGCAAAGCAAGAAAGAATTTATTGGCTGCAGCAAAAACATACTTAGGATAGTGAAACAAGGAAGGGCATAGAAGAAGCTACAGGAGAGCCTAGGCTGGGCTGCTGTGGTTCTCTGAGAAGCCAGAGAAAAGGAGGCCTTGGAGACAGGTTCAGGAGGTTAGCCCAGGATGAACGGCCACTGCCCATTGCTCCCTTAGTTGCAAGTTTCATGGGGTCCCTTAGAGGAAAGAAGGGGGAAAGGGAATGGAGAGAGGAGGGTGTGCTCCACTGAGGGAGAGAGCACACTGGGTCCTTTGTGTCGAGAGTATTTCTCTCTCTCTTGCAAATGGGACTCTTAGGAGAGGTCTCAAGGGAGGGTCTCAACAGAATATTTGTCAACTTTTCAGGTGTGCTCTTTCAGGGTCGTGATCTCCATTGATTGGTCCCTGCCAGAGCAGGGCGTCTTTAGTCAATGCAGCTGGTCCTGAGGCAGCCACAGCGTCACTTGTCTGGTTTTGCTGCTTTTTTCGGCCTGGAGCTGAAATACAACTGAGGTCTAGATATTATCTTTAGGGAGGAAAAGGTCAGGGGTTCCAAACCGTATGACCAGTGGTATGCTAGGGGAGGATTGGTTACCCTGGGGGCAAGATTCTTTTTCCCCCAGTTTCACCCCTTGCTAGGCACCCGGGGCTTTCTGCCCTGGTGAGTTTCTATACCTGATCCATTGTCCTTGCTCTGCTCATGTCTGCCTAACTGCCTATAACATCTCTAATCATGTCACCAGGGACACAGTTTTCCCTAGGGTATAAGTTAGCTGTACCCTAAAGTAGGCTCCCCTCGGGTAGCAAGATGGTTGCCAAGAACTCCTAGGGCTACATCCCTTTTTAGTGATATTCAACAGAACAGGAGGAGGCTCTTCCAGCATCTTGTGTACAAGGATAGATGTTCTTTTCCAGAAGTCCTAGCAAACATACATCCCGTTCTTGATGGTGTTACATTTCCTCCCCTGAACCTATCTTTTAAACCAGGGGAGTAGCATTTGCTGAAAATCTTAATTAAATCAGGAAATCAGGTATAAACATAGGCTCAGTCCCACCCAAATCACTTGATTGGGAAAGGTGAGAAATTATGAGGAGGAAGGAAGGTGGAAATATTGTAATTAGCTAGTTATTAATATTGGTAAAGGAAAGAAAGCAAAGGGAAGTCAGACATTGTAAACATGGTCACCAGGAAAGCTTCACCAAGAACCTACAGCTTCACACTCCCCAGGGAACCACTGGTTCATTCCCTGTAGATCACTGGGGAAAGGAATCAAAGAAAGGGGGAAATAGGCACATGTGCAGTATAAGTCCAGGTGGCTTGCCTGTCAGTCTTACCTGGGGAACAATGGATTGACTAGGGGGTGGACCACACCAGAAGCCCACAAAACCTTGGAAAGTTCCTGGTTAAAATCCTCAGAGTTCCCTGTCTCTTGTCCACTTCATGCTCTTGATTTCTCTTGCTCTGTGACCCACACTCGCCCAGTGCTCACCTGTTCTCTCTCCACAGCCAGGTTGCCTTAAGCAGTTGCATGCCCATGGCTGTGCAGACCCCACACAAAATGGACTGCAGCTGGGAACACAAGTTAAGCTAGCCAGATGCTAGAGTAGACTGTACTTTAATATGGAGCAAAAACTATGGGCAGTGGCCTTAATTCCGGCCCTGCTGAAGACAAGAGTAAACATTTCATGGTGGAACAGACAGAGATGGGACCTTGGAGGGGAACCCTCTTAATTTTACATCATCAATAATGCTTTCCACAAAACCCCATCATCCCACGGGGGCCTCGGGAAATTCTTTTCCTTGTAGCACCACAGGAACTCTACTTCCACCAATGACAGAAATGGATGAGGGGCCAAGGCAATGTGTGAGAATGTGCCTTGAAATATGATGCTGAGTAAATTGAGGTAAATTCCATCTCTAGGTTTCAAAGAATTGAGGATTCGCAAATGAGATGTCCAAAATATGCCATAGCATCTTAAATACTTGATATTGCATCACCATTACTCATCCTTGCTTTCTATGTAGTTTAGGGTTTATGTATCTAAAAACCAAATGGTTTAGCTTTGTTTTTGTATTTTATAGAATTTTAGATGCCATTATTTGATGTCTCACTAAGAAAATAAATCTATTAACTAAATCATGACCCATCCCTAAAGGTCATCAATTGTAACAACAAATTTTAGCGTTGTTAAAAAATGTTAAAAAAAAAAAAGTACATCTTAGAAAGGATAAATACAACTCATGGAATTGTCTTGTATGATTACTTTTGTGTCTTGCTTCTTTGGCTTAACATCATGTTTGTAAGATTCATCCACGTGTTTTATAGTTCAAGTTCATTTAATGCATGAATATACCACATTTTTTTTGTCCATGCTATTGATGGCTATTTGGGCTGTTACCAGTTTTTGACTCATATAAACAATGCTGCTATGAACATTTTGTTCATATCGCCTGGTGCACACGAACATAGGTTTCTCTATATATATACCCAATAGTGGATTTGCTGGGCCATAGGAAAGACAATTTTCCTTATTTTCTAGGTCATGCCAAACTGCTTCCCCAAAGTGGTTCTTCCTATTTTTAACTCACACCAGCAGTGTAGAGAGTTCCTACTAATCCATATCCTCATTGATGAAATTCTTTTTTTTTTTTTTAACAAGCCTGATTAGTCAGTGGTGTTATTTTATTGCAGCTGTAATTTATACTTCCTTTATACTAATATGGTTGAGTACCTTTTAATTAGTCTCATTTGGATTTTCTCACTTGTTCAGGTCTTTGCCCATTTTCTATCTCATTTTTTCTTCTTGAATTATTGGAATTCTTTATGTATTCTGGATCTAAGCCTTTCTTGATTTTAAGTATTGCAGATATCTTTGTCTATTGTGTGGCTTGTCTTTTCACTCTCCTTATTGTGTATTTTGATGAACTGAAGTTATTTTTTTAAATGTAGTTGAATCCATGTGTAGGGGAGGCAAAATTTTACCTCTGCCCTCTTAGGGTTTCTAGCTGGGAATGAGACTTAAACTGGCATAAACAGGTTAACAAGAGAAAGAAAGGCATACAGAGTTTTACATGTGCATGGGATCCCCCAAAGGAAAGTGAAGACCCAAAGAAGCAGTTAGAGCTTAGTATATCTTTGTCCATATATACCAAGTTGGACAAAGAGTGGTAAATTGTGAAAAAGTATCAAGACAAAAGGGCTTGAGCCAGAGCAGCTAATCATGGAGAAGTGATTAGGAAAATAAGGGATTAGTTTAACAAGATTTCTTTGTATAGATCTCCCTTGACCTCGATTCCCATCTTGAGTGATAGGAATGTTTCTTTCCTTCTGGTATGCAGAAGATGTCTTTCATACCTTTCAAGGTACCAATCACTGCCCTGGGCACTTTGACATGTGTTTTCATTCCTCTTCACCTTTTAGACTCCAGGAGATTCCAAAAAAACGCTTGGGAACAGTATCATTATATGCAAAGCATGCAAGGAAATAAATTTTTCCTTTTTTTCATGATTTAAAAAACCCAACTTCCCTATTGTCTTTCCAGAAAGATGAGCCTAGGAGGGGCTTTGGTGAATGATTATGTATAGTAGAAAAGATTGGAGTAACAGAAAATGGAATACGCAGTTAATGTAGAAAATGACTCAGGTTTTTAGCTTCAGTGACCAGGTGGATGGGGTGCCATTCACTGATGGAGGGAGCAGGGAGAGGAACACAACACAAATTCAGGACTCTTGATTACAAGTGACAGAAACCCATTGTTTTTCTCATTTCGAACTAGCCCAACCTTTTTTTTTTTTTTTTTAAAGGATTTTTAAAAATAAACGCCTGTTCTGTTTTCGATCCACCATTGGAAGTTCGCACAGATCTATGCCATTTTATATATGGAACTTGTGCATTCTCGGATTTGGGTATCCACTGGGGGTCCCGCAAACAACCCTCCATGGACACCAAGGGTAGTTACATTTTGGGAGAGCGAAAAGTTATACGTGGAATTTTGGACTGTGTGAGGGGGTGAGTGCTCCTAACCCCTGCATTGTTCAAGGATCAACCGTACTATTTAGCACTAGCTTCTTAAAATTATTACTATTTAAAATTATTTTTCAGTCTAGCTTCCTATTTACATTCTAAGCTTCTCAAGGGCAAAGAAACATTTATTTTTTTTCCTAAGCATCTAGCCTGGTGTTTCACACATGATATTGGATACTTTAAAAAATGTGTGTTGGACTGAACTGAATCTACAAATCTAAATTCTGATGGACTTGCAAATTGAGTTAATTCAATATCTCAAAGGTGCAGTTAAGTGGTATAATATGAAAAACAAGGTGGATGAATTAACTTGTGGAAAAAGTCACGGAACACTTATACATGATTTCTGTGAAGGCAAATCATGCCCAACTGTTGAAGTAGAGTTCTTCAAATGTGCAGACAGAGAAAGGGACAAGGGGGAACAAGCAGATCTCACTCCGCTTTTCAAAAAGGCTTTGGTAGATTTCTACATCAACAGCTTTTAGAAAAATGGTGTTGCCCTGGAATTACTTAGAATGCTATCACTGCCGGTATTGTTCTAATTTTGTTTTTAAAGTCGTTCCTAGGAAACAGAACCAAAGTCAAGCAATGAGGGTCAGAAACAAATGAGAAAGTGTAATTAGTGGAGACTGATCTTATTTAACTTTTAATAAATTATCAAGAGGTGGCAAGGACAATGGAATTTTTAGTTTCCAAATAATAGGTCTTTCAGTGAATGCAATATGTAGCTGATGAGGACAAAGGGAAAATAGTGGAAAATAACGGCAGGTGGTTTTAATTTAGATAAAAGTCAATTATGCATTAAGAGGAAGTATAACAATATAGGGGAAGAAGAGGTGGGCATCCAGAGCCAATTCTTTGCTGCAAGTAGATGGGCCAGTTTCCCTTGTATTTTCTCACTTTTCCATGCACTTCTTGTCTATTGTCCACATTTGTGCACTCAGTTGAAAGAGAACCTTACCAGCTAGAGGGGATTCTTTTTCAGGCAAGGGAATACTACAGTCTCTGTTTATAATCTCCAAACTTTCAAGGATTGGTGCAAGGGGGAATGCATGGGGTGAAAGGGAAAAATATGAATACAAATTGGTAAGTATCTTCCCTAGGAAGTAAAGAGGTGATGAATGAACAAAGGAAAGATATAACAAATCTGAAAAAAAAGCACAGACAAAAGCAATGATCATAGTCAAAGAGATAAAGTCCTTCCATTGAAGGATGTAAAAAACTTAAATTCTCCAACTAGATATGAGGCATATAAAAAAAAAATCAGACCAAGAGATGGTTAAAACATATACAAAATTTGAAATTGCTCTTATCCTTTGAAGTTTAGAGGTGGTCTGAGAACAACAGAAATAAGTGTGACTTAAAAAACTTGTTTCTCAAAGGGTGAGTAGAGTTGAAAATGCCAATACTTTAAAAAGGGTTTTAAATGAATTTCCAGGCCTATCAGAGAACTGTGCGGGTTATGACCAGGTGACCATGGTCAAAATGCCTGGGTTCTTGGCTTGGCTTGCCTATTTGTTAATGCTACTGGTATGCCCCTGGGCAAAGGACTTGGTATTTCGAAGTCTATCCCCTCAGCTGTAAATGATGATAATAATACCTGTCCCACCTCAAGGGATAGTTTTGGTGTTCCAAGGTAGCCGGTGTTTTGAGAACTGTAAGGTGCTCCATAAATATAGGGCTTGAATCGCTTAAATTTTTGCAAATTGCCAAACAAGGGCCATCTCGGTTAGAGCAATTTGGCTCTTCCACGTGGCAACTGCGGGCTTTCATCAATTCTTGTCCCCCGTTTATGAGGGTGTCTTGTTGAGAAAAACTTTTCAATGTCTTTAAGATTTGTTTGTTTAAGCGACTACACAACTAGCAAGGTGGTGCCTGTAAAAGCACCACGCAGACAGGGCGTAAGAGAAACTGCCAAGCACCGAGAACGTCCGACAGGACCCGGCGGCGGCGCAGGCTCCTCTCGGAGGCTGACGCGCTGTGCGCGATCAATCGGGACGCCGGCCGACCAACGGAAACCGGAATCGGTACAACTGGTGGGCCCGCTTCGTCGTCACTACAATTCCATCCTGATACATGTAAGGATTCGTCCCCATTCCCTGGAATAAGCAGGATACTACGACGAACTTCAAACTCAGGACGCACAAAGCCCCGAACCCGGTAGCGGAGCAGGAATAATGCGCGCGCGCTCAGCACCCGGGGCTCGCGGGTCCCGGGAACGCGCCTCCCCCGCCCCGCCCCGCCCCGCCCCGCCCGGTGCGCGCGCCGCCCGAGGCTCACGTGACCCCCGGCGCGTCGACAGCGAGAGAGGGCGGGGGCTGGGGCTGGCTCCGCAGCGCCGCGCAGGCGCCCCAGGGACGCGCGGAGCGGAGCCCCTCCTGCTCTCTCTAGGCGTCAAAATGGCGGCGAGGGGAACCTGGAGCAGTCCCGGAGCCTGAGCCACTGACAGGAGCGCAGAAGGCGGCAGCGGCGGCGGCAGGAGGAGGAGGAGGATGGCTGGGGGTGCTGGCGCCGGTGCGGACCGCGGTGCTGGTGGCGGCGGCGGCGGGGGCGACGGCCGCGGTTCCAGCGGCGGTAGCAGCAGCAGCGGCGGGAGGAGCCTCCAGGGTGAGTGTCCCTCGGTGTCTCTGAGGCTGTGAGCCGAGGCTGTGCCGGGCGCGGCGCTGGGCGTCCCGGCGAGGAAGGGGCTGTGCCTGGGTGGTGAGGGGGCCGTGCCTTGGTCGGGCCGCCGCGGGAGGCGCCGGACCGCCGCCGGGGAAGGAACAGTCGTCTGTCCGGGGGTGAGGCGACGGCGGCGTCGGCAGACTGGCCGGTCCCCGTGCCCTCCGAGGGGCGGGCTTGGCGGCGCGCCGCTGTCCCGGGGGCAGAGGCTCGAGGTGTGGCGCTCGGGGCGCGGAGAGCGGCCCTAGGTGGCCGCGGCGGCCGCCCCGCCAGCTCTGGTCGCGGAGGGGCTGGACCCGCCGCTCCCAGGACGCCGGGAAACCGCTCCGAAGGCTCGGGGGCGTGTTTACCCGGCTGCGGGGCTGCGACCGCCCGGGGTGGACTTGAGAGCGGCCGGCCGGAATTGAAGAGGGACCAGGCCTGTCGACGGCTGCTCCCAGGGGGAGAAGTTAGCTCGTACGGGTAAGTTTCTGTTTCGGGATCAGACTGGAATCGCGCTTTGACAGGTTGGAAGGGAGACAATGCTGAGTGTTTGATAAAGGAGTCTGTGCCTGGAGTACTCGAGTGGCTAAAAGCGTACCTTTTTCAGTGTGTTATCATTTGCACAATTGTTTATTATCCTTACTCCAACGATGAGAACTTTCACGCCGGTTTTGGGGTTTTTTGTGTTTTTTTTTTGGTTTTGTGTTTGCTTTTTGAGAAGCTTTGAGTGTTGCTTCTGCTTTGAACTACAATAGCACGTCTTCACATTCCAGCACACATAATAAGTACTGTGCATTAGGCCTAATTTACAGAAGCAGCTTTGGTTATCTTTACCAGAGCACCATTCCCTCTGCTGAAACATCTTACCGTAACGAGGCCATAGGCATTTTTTCAGAATTACTTAGTTTTTTCAACAAACACAGACTTTTGTCTTTGAATAGCATCCATTTCTTTTAGATTGCTGAAATAAATTACTTTCTTCCGGAAATGTGGAAGAAATATTTGCAATTGTAAGAATCACTTTTTTTTTTTTTTTTAATCCTCACCAGAGGATATTTTTCCATTGCTTTTTCAGAGAGAGTGGAAGGGGGAGAGAGAGAGAAACATCAGTGTGAGTGAGAGACATACAGTGGTTGCCTCCCGCTTAGGGGCACAGGGATGGAGCCTGCAGTTGAGAAACGTGCCTTTGGCCGGAATGGAAGGGACTCTTCAGTCCCAGGGCGGACGCTCTAACCATTCAGCCAAACTGGCTAGGGCAAGAATCACACTTTAATGGCAGCTGTGGTTAAACTTATCTTGGGATTTTGGAGTCAGGAAAACCTTTAGAGATCTGGTGCGACTTGTTTTAGAGCTGGGAAACTGGCACAGGTAGATGAGTGGGTCCTACAGCTCCTCAGGGATTGGACCAAAACTAGAATGTAGGCCTGTCTACACCCCATTTAAAGAACTCTTTTCACTACACTCCTGATCCTCTTGTTCATATTGCAACCTTCACCATTAGTACCCATCCCTAGGTCTTTGTGCAGCAAAGTTGAAAGCAGAAAAGAAAGAACCTTGCTCTGATTCTGACGGCTACCATCAGTTACCATAAGTAACTGATGATTTTTTTTCCTAACCTGAATTTAATAAAAACTGACAGTTCATTTAGAGTTTTCATAGGCCTGTGACTGCATTTTGCCCAGTTATAGCATGCATAGCTCATTCTTGCATGCATTTAGTAAAACCCAAAGGTGAATATTTTGTCCTATAACCTAACTACTGTACTGTTCTGTGCCCCAACACCAGCATTTAAACAAGTTTTTTGTATCAGATTCTAATTTTAGGATTTAAAACACCTGTTTTATGTTTGCTGCATTGTACCACCTAGTTTCCATGTGTCTTGCGTCACGGCAATTTCTTTGTCGTGTCAGAGGTTAACTTTCAGAAATACAGTAATGTCGAATGATTCTGACTTCATAATTTAGTCAATGAAATGCACACATCCAAAATTGCACCTTGTGTTCAATTAAACAGGTGGTCTGCTTTGTGTTTTGCGTTATACTACAGGAAGAAAACAGAAAGTGTAAAATATAGACTTTACTCTCAGGAAAGATAAGATATGTATCTGTGAGTCTAGAAGACAGTCTAGTAAGTTCTACCAATGCAAAGAATGCTGTTGGTGTTCTGGTTAGAGGGAGATGAATGAGGTGTCAGGAGTCTAAAGAACTTCCTGGAACACTTGGGACTTGAGCTAGCCTCTGAGGGTTTAGATTTACAGAGAGATTGGAGCAGTTACTTTGCGAGGTAAAAGCAAGAGTATAATGTGGAGATTAGTTTGGGAGGAGGGGTGTGAAGGGAAACTAGGATGAGCTGACTAAATTTCTTTGGGGAACTAAAAGGAAAACATGAGACAGTTGGAAGATTTCTGTCTGCATAAGAGTTTGAATATTGGATTGAGATTTAGATTTTTACCCTCTTTTGCAAGATCCGGGGAGCCTTTGAAAGTTTGGAGGCCAGACATTAATGTGATAAACCAACAAGATGGACCTCTCAGTTATCTACAGATTAAGTTAGAGTGAGAAGAGACTGGACTGAACCAGGGACGACGGTAGCTATTGCGATTACCTGGATGTGAGATGAGATCTTAGACTAGGATAGAGTCGATAGGAAGGATACATAGCAGATGTTGTTTTTGTTTTTATTGTAGTAAATATACATAATATAAAATTCCAGTTGTGCAATTGCCCTCACCAGTGTGGCTCAGTAGGTTGGGCATTGTCCTGTGCACCAAGAGATTGCCGGTTCTATTGGCTGGTTGACTCCTGGTCAAGGGCACATGCCCAGTTGCTGGCTCGATCCCTGGTAGGGGGCATACAGAAGGCAGCCGATAGATGTTGCACTCTCACATCAATGGTTTCTCTCCCCTCCCCCATCCCTTCCTCTCTCTCTAAAAATCAATAAACTATTTTTTTTTTAAAAAGAAAAAGATTGTTGCACAACCATCACCACCATCCATCTCCTATACTCTCTTCATCTTCCCCAACTGAAATTTTCTATCTGTGAAACACTAACTTACCATTTCCCTTTACCCACAGTCTCTGGCAATCACCATTCTACTTTCTGTCTCTGAATTTGACTACACTGGGAACCTCATATAAGTGGAATCATACAATATTTATACTTATGTGACTGGCTTATTTCACTTAGCATAATATCTTCATGGTTCATCTATCTTGTAGCATTTGTCAGAATTCCTTTCCTTTTTAAGGCTGAATAGTACTCCATTGTATGTATATAATACACTCTTTATTCACACATTTATCTGTCTGTGGGTACTTGGTTTGCCCCCATTTTGAGACTGTTGTGAATAATGTTGCTATGAGCATAGGTGTACAAATATCTGAGCACGTGCTTTCAATTCTTTTTGGTGTAAACCCAGAAAGTTTTGCTTTTCCATCAGCACTGTATAAGGGTTCCAATTTCTCCACACCTTCCTCAACAATTGCTATTTTATTTTTATAATAGTCATACTAATGGGTGTAAAGTGGCATCTGATTCTGATTTGCATATCTTCTTTGGAGAAATACCTATTTAAATTATTTACCCATTTTTAAATTAAATTTCTTTGTTATTGTTGGTAGTTATTTATGTGTTCTGGATATCAGTCTCTTATCACATATATGATTTGCAGATATTTTCTGCCATTCTGTGCATTGCCTTATCACTCTGTTGAGTGTCCTTTGATGCATAAAAGTTTAAAAATTTTTTTGTTTTTTTAAAATTTTATTTATTTATTATTGATTTTAGAGAGGGAAGAAGGGGAGGGAGAGAGAGAGAAAGAAAGAGAAGCATCAGTGTGAGAGAGAGACATGGATTGGTTGCCTCCTGTACACGTCCTGACCGGGAGTCGAACCCGTGACCCTTTGGTGCCACCCAACTGAGCCACACCAGTCAGGGCCAAAAGTTTTTAATTTTGATGAAATTCAACTTACCAAACTTCACTCTAAAAAGAAACAGGCAAGTGAGTTTTTAAAAAAGAGGTATCTTAAAAAATGAGGTAACATTTTTCTTTTTAAGTTGATATTAGTGGAAGCAAGTTAATTATCAGAGTCCAAAATTTCAGAGTCATAATTAACTTTAGGTTTATATTGAAATTCAAACATTCAGTCCCTAGCTTATTTGCAAGAGAAATTGAAAAAATATTCAATGCAAACTGCAGTATTTTTTTTTTTTTAAATGCAGTATTTTTTAAAATGTTTTTTATTCGTTTTAGATGGCGGGAAGGAGAGAGAGAGAGAGAAACATCATCAATTGGCTGCTTCCCGCACCCACCCGGATCAGAGATGGAACCTGAAACCCAGGCATGTGATCTGAGTGGACATCAAACCAGCAACCTTTCCGGTGCATGGGATGACACTCCAACCAATTGAGCCACACCAGCCAGGGCTGCAGTGACTTTTAATTTTTTTTTAATTATTAAAATTTTGACAGTCTGTAAATTTGGCATTACAAATTGAGTTTTTTTTACATCCTTACTGTCTTAAATAATATAGAAACTTCAAAAACATATAATGTACTAAATTTTATAATTCACATTAAATCCATGTAATGAATATTATGTTAAGGTTGGAATAAATAGGAATGATCATAATGCAATACACGCAGTACCCTTTAGATCACAGAATTCAGGCCCTGGCCGTTGTGCTTAGTTGGTTGAGTGTCGTCCCTGTACCAAAAGGTCGCTGGTTCGATTCCTGGCCAGGGCTGGCTCTACCTGACAGCTGATCTGTGTTTCTCTCCCTCTCCCTTCCTCTCTCTCTAAAATCAATTAAAAATATATATATTTTTTAATCACAAAATTCAAAACAAGTCCCTCTTTTTGAGCATTGTTGGAGTGTTTTTAGATATAGTTGTGATGGGACACTGGGCTGGGATTCAAACCCCCACTCAGACTGTGACTACTGTTTATATGATTTTAAGCAAGCCATTTAACCTGTCTGAGGCTTAATTTTCCTCATCTGTAAAACAAAAAAAAGTGTGTGTGTGTGTGTGTTACGTATGTGTATATATATATGTATAAGCAGTGTCTTACATAGCTGCTTTGCCACCTTGCAAGTATTTATTCCATCCTTTCCCTCGCTGTTTCCACTTCATTATTAGTCTGGACTATTTACTGAACAGCCTACCAACCAAGTCTTGGCCAGTTAGTCTTCTGTTCTCCCTCTTTTCTCTGGCAGTTCTCTATATTGCTACCATACTATTGCTAAAAAACACTATTGGAGCATATTACTTCCCTACCTAAACATTTGTTAATTTTCCATTGTCTATAGGATAAAGTCCAAATTCACAAGAGTTTGAGACTGTTCAACCTTAGATTTCCCATCACTCCAGCCATACCAGCCAAACAAGCTGCTACTTGTTTTCTTCTGTTTTTCATGTGTTTATCCCAGTTTTTGGAGTTTTTATTCTTTGTCATCCAGGAGACTGAGAAAATGATTCATCACCTACTCCAGGGCTAGATTTTGATTATTCCAAGCCAGTCAACTCAAGGCATTTCCCTATAAACTGTTATTTGTCCCAGTCAGATTGAAGGGAAGGAGACATTCTGTTTCTGGGGGAGAGGATTTTTCCCTTTTTGTATATGAACATGTGACCCAAATTGCCACTGGAATGATGAAGCATGCCCTGAGGATGGCAGAGCAGTGAGGTAGCATGTACTTGGGTCATGATAACATTATTTTAGACATATATTGTACTGGGCCTGGAGCTTTCCCTACCCAAGGATTTCTCCTCATGACAGATACATTTGTTATTGGTTAAGCCAATTCTTTGGAGTTATTTGCCATCAAAAAATCTCTTGATTGATACAATCCTCTTTATTTTTCTAGACTCAGTTTAAACATTACCTTTACCAGTAGTTATAGTACTCATTCCATTAGTACTTTGGACCTCTCTTCCAGCCCTTACTGCAGTGTACTAGAATCACTTGCTTGTATGTATGCCTTCTCCACAGAACTCTGTGTACTTTGAGCCAAAGCCTATAGTATGTAGCACAATGTCTGGTACATTATAGATACTCAGTGAGTGAGTTGTTAGGATGAAATAACAACATGAAAAAGTACTTTGTAAACAATTTTTAAATAAACATAAGGTATGGTATTGTCTTTAAACTAAAGTGAAATGGAAAAATCAATTAGACCAGGCATGCAAAGTGGTTTTTGCTTGCCCTTATTTTCTGAAAGTGTTCGCTTAGATAAAAAGTTTGACAGTCTCTTAAATGTTATGGAAAAATCTTACCTGCTAAAGAGGAATCCTGAAAGGAGCAATAAATGAATTGTGTTAATATACAATTCCCTCCCTTTCCCCCTCCCCTCCCCTCCCCTCCCCTCCCCTCCCCTCCCCTCCCCTCCCCCCCCCTCCCTTCCTTCAGAGGGAGACTTGAATGCCAGAACTAACTTCAAGGATAATATGTGTCTTTTTTCCCTATATTTTGAAATTATATTAAGCCTGTTTTATCTGTGGATTTTTTTTAGAGGAAAATTTCATAATTTGCTTCATAAGGCCTAGTTATTCTTGTCTTCAGACTTTCCCAAAATATTTTTTGCTTGCTTGAGACTAGACATGAGAAATTTTCTGGTAAGCAAAAAAGCTTTTGTGGCAGAACAGAATGAGTTTGTAGCAAATGTTAGTAATAGCTTATGACAGAGAAATCTCACTTAAACCTTAATTACTAAGTCAGAGTTCTGTCACATGCTTCAACAATAAAGTCTGACAAAGGAGAATTAAAATTCCCAATTCCAAGGATTGAAACCCATCAAATATGGTTAAATCCACAAATACAAATACATAAAATTGTTTTTAAAAAGCTCTCTCCTCATACTTAGAGGATGATGGGAAGTTAATTGTTTTCAAAATTAGTAAATCTAAAAATTTATTTGACCTTTTCTGTGCAAAATGTACATCAAACAATTGAATAGTTGAGTTTTTTTTTACAGAAGCATTCCAACTAATGCATAAAGAAGGAATAATAGAATATTTCCATGTTCCAACCCTTAATGAATTAATGACTGTAGTTGGTGATCATTGATAATTGTTAATATCAGACTGAGAAGTAGACATTTTGTACCTGTTTGTTTGTTTGTTTTGTTTTTTTGTTAATTCTCATCCAAGGATATTTTTTCCATAAGTGGAAGGGACTGAGGGGTGTGGGGAGAGAGAGAAACATCGATGCAAGAGGGACACACCCAGTTGGTTGGTTACCACACGCATCTCCGCCAGAGTCAGGGAATGAACCTGCAACCCAGATATATGCCCTTGACCGGAATTGAACCCACAACCCTTTGGTCCACAGGCCAACACTCTTAACCACTGAGCCATGCCAGCCAGAGTTGTATCTGTTGTTGGAAGTACACACCACCACCTATGAAGCAGTCTTGGCAAAATAAACTTTAAAATACAACAATAATTCTGAATCTAATAAAGTCACTGGGTCTAATTATCAATTACAGGAAATACAGGAATCAGAAGAACATATTAAACTGCATCATGGTGATGTATTTGGCAAAATCCAGAAGCTACCAGATAACCTGACTTTTTCAAAAAGAAAATTACCAGGAGGAAAAGTATGGGTGCAGGGAGGAACCTGTTTAAAGAAGATTTAAGAACCCTGACCGTTGTGGTTTGAACATCAAATTACCAGGGGGAAAAGGATGGGTGCAGGGAGGAACCTGTTAAAGAAGATTTAAGAGCCATGACCGTTGTGGTTAGAACTTTGGCCTGGGCATTGAAGGGTCACAGGTTCCTTTTCCAGTCAAGGGCACGCGCCTAGTTTGCAAGTTTGATCCCCAGCCCTGATGTTGCATGCGGGAGGCAACCAGTTGATGTGGCTCTCTCACAGCGATGTCTCTCTCCCTCTTTTCCTCCCTCCCTGCCTTCCACTCTCTCTAAAAAAAAATCAGTGGAAAAAATATCCTTGTGTAAGGATTAACAAACAAAAAAAAGATTTAAATGACATAGTTATCCAGTCACAATGTTTTTTTGAATCAGAACCTTATTTGAGTTCTGATTTTAAAAAGCTAAGAAAAAAAATGAAACAATTGGGGAAATGTGAACACTGCCTGGGAGGTTCTTATTGAGAAATTATTGTTCGTTATTTTAGTTGTGATAATGGTATTGTAGTTCTTTTAGATTCTTTCTTTTAGAGATGCATAAGGAAATGTTGACGGATGGAATAATATGCTATCTGGGACTTGGCATCAAAATAATCCAGAGGGATTGGGTAGAGAGTGGATTGGGATATAGTGATACAAGACTACCACAAATTGGTAATTGTTGAAATTTGGTGATGGGTGGAGGTTTGTTTTACTGTTCTCTCTACTTTTGTGTATATTTTTTTCTTTTTTTACAGAAATTACAAAAATATCTCCTGCAAAGGAGGAAAAAACAAGTAATAGGAAGGAGTGAAAATAAAGAAGTATAGTCATAATTGCCTTTTCTGTTTGAATGCTAGGAGGCTGAATATAATTCACAATCCAGAAACTTTTTATTGTTCATCAACAATGCAGAGCATTGGAGATTAATTTAAGATCTGTTTCCTAACCTTAAATGGGGGTGGTAGAGGGGAAACTTTAGCAGTTTAAGACTTGAGTAACAAAAGCAGCAGTGCAGTAGACATAGAGTAGCAGAAGGAAGACATGGCTGTTTTCTTCAGAAAGATTGGTATGGAACTGGATGCTTTTGAGATGCTTTCTTGTTTAGGGAAGAAAACACTAAATTAGGGATCAAAATGCTTAGGATTTAGTTTTGAAGCTTTGCCATTTTACCACATATATTTTACTTCAGGTAAATCACTTCACATTCTACCTTAACTGCCTCATTCAGAGATAAGAAAATGAAGCCTGTCCTACATCAAAGACTTAATGTAAGAATAAAATGACTTAATGTGTAAAAAAGCACTTGTAAACTAAATATCCCTATAAGATACTTGCCTTACAATCATTAAAAGAACATACAAAACAGAAAACATGTCATTGCTTTTCTACCTATATTAGTGGGGGTTTTAAATTATGGTTAAAAATATGTAACAAAATTTACCATTTTAACCAGTTTTAATTGTATAGTTCTATGGCTTTAAGTACAGTCGTATTGTTGTGCACCCATCACCACCATCTATCCCCAGAACGTTTTCTATGTTCTTCAACTGAAGCTCTGTGCCCAATGAATACTAACTCTCCAGCCCCTAGGAACTGTCATTCCACTCTCTTTCTCTGATTCTGACTACTCTCGGTACCTCATATAAATAAACTCATATGATATTTGTCCTTCTGTGACTTGCTTTTTTCACTTAACATAATATCCTCAGGACTTATCTATGATGTAACGTGTCAGAATTTCCTTCCTTTTTAAGGCCTAAAAATATTCCATTATGTGTATAGTTAATGTTTTGTTCACCCATTCATCTGTTGATGGGCACTTAGTTTTTGTTTCTACCTTTAAGCTATTGTGAATAATGTTGCTGTGAACGTGTGTGTACAAATATCTGTTCAAGTCCTTGTTTTTATTTTTGGGAGGTATATAGCCAGAGTGGAATTGCTAAATTGTGGGATAATTCTGTGTTCAGTTTTTTGAGGAATTAGTGTTTTTTTAAAAATAATTACTTTATTGCATATGTATTTTTATTATTATTGATTTTAGAGAGAGAGAAAGAGAGAGAAACATCGATCGGTTGCCTACTGTACTCATCCTGACTGGGGATTGAACCCACAACCTGGGTATGTGCACTGACCAGGAATCAAACCTACAACCTTTCATTGTACAGAATGATGCTCCAACCAGCTGAGCCACACCAGCCAGGGCTATTGCTTATGTATTTTGAAACATCCCAACAGAGTCATATTTGAGGCTCTGATTTGTGATCCATGAGTCCCTTTTTTCTTTTCTTTTGGGAAACGTTTTCCCCACTCCCACCCCAAGTACTAGTGTAATTTTTAAATCATACGTTTCTAAGAGGCTTTGACTATATACAAGGAATATGGATCCTGGGAAACAGTTTTTGGACTGAAAAGTTTAAAGAATGATTACAAACAAGTCTTATTAAATGTGTATTTTTTAAAAACTGATTTCATTCAGCAGTTTTCAACTCAATTCCTCCTATGCATGAGGCACTGTTCTATGTTCTGAAGATTTAGTGTTGGGTAAATGAAATTCTGGCTCTCATAGAGCTTACATTGTAGTGTGAGTCAGTTAGCAAGCAAACAGGAAGGAATATAATTTTAAGTGCTGAAAAGTGCTGTAAAGAAGAATTAGCTAAAGAAACGGAATAGAGAATTGTGGATGGGATGGAATAGGATAAAAATTTTTTTTTAATATACAGGATGATTAGGAAAAGCCTCTTTGAGGGTAGGACATTTGAGCAAAGACCTGAATAAAATGAGAGAGCGAACCATGTGAAGAATTTGTGAAAAGTCCAGGAGAAGGGAATAGCAGGCCCCAAAGTAGGAGCAGGATGCTTTTTAAAGACACAACTCAGGAGTGAAATGAAGACCTGTCTCAACTAGCACGTAGTACTCTCATAAGGATGATTTATCTCAGTAGAAAGAAAGGTAAGGGAAAAACTAAAGATGGAAAAAATGTTAGGGAATTTTATTCATATATTTATCCTGTTAATGACTTTAGAAAACATTGTACATCTATTCATTTGTGGGGTGGGAGATGCTGGCAAGGTATTACTGCTGCCAAGATGATATTCCAACAATGATACCACATAGAACATACCCTCTTCCTGTGAGATGTTATTTTTCTTGGCACAGTGAACCCAAAAGATATTTATCTTCTGTTCAGAAAAGACAGATATGAGACAACTGATGAAGAGAATCTTGGTTTCAAGAAGTGATCTCTAAAAATCTTAGTTAATAAAATACTTTAATATATACGATATCTTACTGATAGTATCTAGATGACAATACAAATACTGTTGGGTGAACACATGGACTCAGACATGTTAAATATTCGAGGAGAACTGTGATAGCACCTTTGTTTTGCCAGGCACTGTGCAGTAATGCAGAGTTATGCCTAAATGGCTTTGTGCCTTGAGGAATGAACAGTATCCCTTCTTAGATCCTCCATTTGTCTTTTGCAAACATTGATAGGACATTTGTAAATAAAATCCTCAATCAGAAGTAGATGAATTATCATATTGAAAGAATGCTGTATTGTAATACATATCTCTTCAGAACTGAAAATACTAGTATTAGGAAACTTGTTTTTAGATTTCTTCCTATGCTGTGTTTGCATTATTTCTTCCTTGGTATGTCTTTCTGAAACCTCAAACCCATTATCTTTATTATTCCCAGTTCACCTTCACATTGCGTCCCATGTTTCTTCTTGGTTCACAGCATTTCTAACTACCCAGTCATGCAAGGTAGAGACCTCATCACCATTCCCTTCTCCCTCTCTATCACCCCCTCACTAATTTGTTGAACATTTACTAGTTGTTCTATGATAAGGGCTTCATATGAATTATCTTAATTTTTTACTATAGATATCCTCAACAAATGCAAAATGGTGTTTTAGGAGATGCAGACTTACATTGCATAAACATGACCCAGAATATCTGTTCCACTGTCATATATTTTTACTGTAATATCCACTTCCTGTGTTTCTGCTACAGCAAGTAGGTAACACAGGATGAACAGTGGGGCTCAGGAAAATTTTTTTTATCATAGTTCCAAGAAAGGCCTCTAAAAATTCTTACTAGGTTAAGAGTTTTGTCTGATTTTCTACTTGTTTTGTGTGTGTGTGTGTGTCTGTGTTTTAAATATATCTTTATTGATTTCAGAGAGAGGGAGGGAGAGGAGAGAGAGAGAGTTGAAAAACATGAATGGTGAGAGAGTCGTCATTGATCAGCTGCCTCCTGCACGCCCCCAACTGGGGATCAAGCCTGCAACCCGGGCATGTGCCCTGACTGGGAATTGAACCACGATCTCCTGGATTCTAGGCCGATGCTCAACCACTGAGCCACGCCCGGCCGGGCTACTTCTTGTTTTATGTAAGGTTTCATTGGTGTCTCTGCAAGAGGGTTCTTCATAGTTTCTCAAAACTTGCTCATCATCAAACCTATCATTGCTTCCTTTACTAGGACCGCTGTATACAAAATTTTTCTAATTATAGACTTAAGAAATTTAGGAACACATCTTCATTTGATACGCTTACAAAGATTCTGTAGATATCTGCGGGTACTCTAATGGGCAGAAGCCCATCAGAATGGAATGTATGGCCATTATTAAAGCTAATGCCCCACCTGGCCAGGTAGCTTATTTGGTTAGTGCACCCTCCCAATACACCAAGGTTGCAGATTGGGTCCCCTGGTCAGGGTGCATACAAGAAACCAGTGAATGCATAAGTAAGTGGAACAACAAATCATTTCTCCCCTCTCACTCTCTAAAATCAATAAAAAATAATTAAATAAAGCCAATGCCTTATTATATATAGCTTGTTCTTTTTCCTGAAAATTTAAAGTACTGGGTTTTCCTCCCATGTTTGTCTGAACTCTCTTAGTCTGGGGGATGTGAGGGAAAATAGAATTTTAATACAGAGTTATCTCTAGCTCCCAAACCATTATATCTTCCCATTTATAAGAACTTGAATAATTCATGGGACCATTCACATGACTATTCCCTTGATCCAATACTTTGGAATTGGATGTCTTTATGAAAACTGCCTTGGATAAGGGTACTGTTGAGTGTTTGTATTCATGGTTCTGTTTTGTCCTTTATTTTTCTCTTCCCCACGTGCAGCCATAGTCTCAGGCTTACTATCAGATTCACTCAGCATGGTTTTTGTTTTTCTCCAACTCTGCCATGGAACCCTCAAAAACTCATCAACAAGAAATAAGTCCTTATATATTTTTTAACATTTGCTAAATAAGTTTGTATGAGAAAATGGGAATTTTTTGGTTTTGAATGGTTTATGAGAAATTTTGTTTTCTAAATTCAGTTTCTTTTAATGTATTCTTTGCTTTCAGTTCTCTGCAAATCCTCTGTAAATGCTAACCTAGACTCAGATTTCTCATTCACTTCTCTAAAACACCCAGAGTCACTTTTCTATATATCACTAAGCTAACAGTAGAAACAGTTGTCCCAGTTAAAAACAAGGATTTCATTTATTCATTCAAATAGTGTGTGTCTGACTTAAAGCTAGTCTTTCTATCATGAACCAAATGGCACAGTTGATTGGACAGGTTCTACCATCTGTCTTGAGCCTCATAGTCATTTCCACCTTCTGATTGTAGGCCCTTTTTCCTAGCTGTTGGAGAAAAAAATTTTGACCCTTTTAGAGCTGCCTCAGTTTTGGGGAATATACCTGTTGGAGAAGACAACAAACATTTTGGTGTTGGGGATGGCAGGGCCAAGCAGCTTCTGTTTTGGCTGCTGTGTTGGTCACTGTTCTGGCCCGGGCTTCCTTCCCCATCGGGTCTCAGCACTGCCAAAGGCTCAGACGGGGATAAGCAAGGCCCAGGGGCTAAGATTCAGGCTTCTAGACCTTTTCAGCCCTCTGTTTCCATTTTCCCCTGTTACGTCAGGAGGATCTTATTTTGAGGTTTTAAGTCTGGACAAAGCATTTTGAGTATGAGCTCTGTGGTAAAAGTGGCAGAGTAAGAGGTCTGTTCATGTCTCTCTAGTGTAGCTGCATAGGTCATTTATCCATCACTTTCTAGTAACTGGTCCTCAGCTTTAAGTGTCTAGAAACTGAGTTTTTCAGAATATCTGAACATCTCTAATAATGTATTTCATCCAGGCCAGGTCAGAGCTGGCACAGGACCAGGTCCCTCATGAAAACCCTTCTCTTGTGATGAGCTACTTCTGCTTTCCAGTGTCAATCCATATTTATTATCTTATTTAACTCTTAAGTAAAATCCTCAAATAGGTCTTGCATCAAGTATCTTCTGCCTTGAGGCCAGTTAGTAATTGTTCTAAAACACAAATACAGTTGGTGCTTCTCTCCTATTTTATACTTTGTTCCAGTAGTTCTTCCTTGTGTTGTTTTTTTAAAAAATTTATTGGGGTGACATTTGTTAATAAAATTATATAGGTTTCAAGTGTATAATTCTATAATACATCATCTATGTATTGTATTGTGTGTTCACTCCATTGTGTTCTGAATAAAGACCCAATACCTTAGTGTGGGATTTGAGGCTTTTTGATCCAGCTCCTACCCATACATTCAAACATATGTACTCTTTAGGCCTTAGACACATTATTTGTCAACATTCATGATAATAGCTCGCATTTATTTACTCAAATAATTGTGTCTACTTTGTGTTCTGTGGTGATGGTGAGGATTCTAAGGTAAATAGGCTGAGTACCTACCCTCAGGAAACTTAACAGTTTAGTGGAAATGTAAGTAACTGTGCTGCAACATTAGTAGATAATAGAGGTATAGGGTTATGAGAACTGGAAGTGGGACACTGACTAGGACGAGAGGTATTCCTATTTATTCATCCTGTTTCTAATACCTTAAATGGTCTTTCCTTTTATACTCAGTGCCCTCTTATCTTGAAGGTCTGGCTCTAAACTAGGAAGCCAGAACAGACTTTTTCTTAATTTCATAAGAGATCCTGTTCAGCATGCAGTCACTGCTGTATCCCAGGGCCTAAGTGCCTACCAGATGTAAATCCTCAGAATTGGATGGATGGCGGGTGGGTACATGGGTGGATGATCAAGCATAAAAAAGTGTCATCCTGCCATCAGGGAGTGTACAGTCTACTGTAAACATTTGGAAAGGCACTTTTGCTTTGATTTCATGAGTTATCCTTTCAGTTAAGTCATTTTTGCTTAACATGAAAGATCCTTTTAAGTAACAAAAGTCACACTGTCGGGTGTATACTCACTTCCCATTTTTGGAATGGAACTGTATTTGTCTTCTCTGGAAATTTTTTCTTCAAACATTTAGGAGGAAAACAATTGCAAAGATAACATTGTTCATCAGAGCCTGAATGCTAAGCCTGGTTTTGCAATTTACCAGCTCTGTGACCTTGGTTAAGTAACTAAGCCTTTCATGCCTCATTTTCCTAACTTCGCAGTCTCTCCTTGTGTAAAATGGGAATAAGCCATGGCTGGGTAGCTTAGTTGGTTAAAACATTGTTCCAATATGGCAAGGTTGTGGTTTTGATCCCTGATTAGGGCATATACAAGAATCAACCAATGAATGCATAAATTAAGTGAAACAACAAATCAAAGTCTCTGTCTGTCTTTCTCTCTCAAATTAATAAATTTTAAAAAAGGCTTTCTTTAAAAAAATAAAGTGGGAATAACAGACCTACACCTCATGTTATTGAGAAAATCATAGGAGTTAATTCATGTAAACTGCTTAAGAATGGATGTCTCATATAGTACTCAATAACTGATGAGCGTTGTAATTATTGTAATCACAGATTTTTATTTCTATGAGAAGCTGGTAACAAACATTTAAATGCTAGCTATAAGCTTTACACATCAAATTTAAGCATTATTATGTAAGCCAAAGCAATTTTGATAATTCTGGAATCTGGATGATGGAGGTTTGAGGGCTCAGTATACTATTCTTTTTTGCATATTTTTGAAAATTTTCATAATACAATTTATTTTTTAATCCTCACCCGAGGATATTTTTCCATTGCTTTTCAGAGAGAGTAGAAGGGGGGCAGGGAGAGAGAGAGACTGGTTGGTTGCCTCCCGCAAGCACCCCAATTGGGACTGGGGACGAGCCTGCAACCTAGGTACGAGCCCTTGGCCAGAATCACCCAGGACCCTTCAGTCTGCAGCCAACACTCTAACCACTGAGCAGAACCGGCTGGGACTCATGATAAAATTTAAAATCAGAAATATGGGGCAAAGGTGGGGGCTCCATTAGATCATGCTGAGTACTTCCTTTTGGAGATTTATAATGACCTTAGCACGTGAAGATAATGCTAACCCATCCTGAAGTAAAGAAACCTATTAGGCTCTATTTAATCCTGCATTTTTCAAATTTTGGGAAGACTTTGGAAATGCTGGCCTAGGGTTTTTTTGAGGGGAGAGGTTGTTTTTTGTATTTTAAAAAATTCTTTTGCATTCAACATGATTTTCCTCCCTCAGGTCTGCTACAATCACTTATTTAAGCCGGTTAGATCATCTGATTGAGATTGGCCATGTCAGCTGTTAACAGAGGGAGCTCTCCCAGAATGGTGAATCTAAAAAAGGATTTACCAGCTTTCTAGGGCCATTGTATCCTGTAGGCCTTTCCTAGTGCCATAGGCCCTTCCCTTTCCTTTCCTGTCATATCATCCAAAAATTGGATTTCTTAATGCTTCATGTAGAAGACAGACGAAGCTTGCCTGGAATGAAAATATCCCTGGAGAGATTAGACTGTGACTAACTCCCATTTCCAGCATGTAAAGGCAGCGGATTAGATTAAGAAATAAATAACATAATACTGTGCTTCGTTTGGCATAGGGTTTTGGTTTGGTTGCCTAAGAAATAAATGAATTTGTTCCCTGAGAACTTGGAGAAATATGGCTTTAGTACTAGAACTGCACAGTCAAGGTTATCCCCAGGATTTGGAACTAGGGACAGAGGGTACTCTTTTTTTTAAAAAAATATATCTTTATTGATTTCAGAGAGAGGAAAGGAGAGGGGGAGAGAGAGAGAGATAGAAACATCAATGATGAGAGAGTCATTGATCAGCTGTCTAGCCCACAACCCGGGCATGTGCCCTGACCAGGAATCGAACTCCCATCTCCTGGATCCTAGGTCGATGCTCAACCACTGAACCATGCCCTACCGGGCGAGGGTACTCTTAATGGTTATATCTGATCCAGAAAAATCCCTCCTTTGTTTATTTTGGCGTTAGAGCTCCAGTAGTATGTATGAATGCCACCCAGATCAGTTCATCTGAAGGGGATTCCCATTGACTAGGAGCTACCAGGAAAAGACTCTGTCCCTAAGTCCCAAAGACACTTTTATTTCAAGCCACCCCTCCATGATAAGACCCCAGCTGTTCCTGTGGTGCTCATTATTGTGGCAAATGGCCAAAGCATCTTTATCTCAGCCTGTGACTTCCCTAATGCTTGCTGGCTGTTCTTTGTCTCCAGTGGGATTGATGATGTCTTGTAACCCTTATGTGGTTGTTTTAGATTCTCTAATTGTGCTCATCATAAAATTGAGTGCTTTTTGAAGGCATTTTTGATGAGGTTTAAATCTCAAAAGGACCAATGTAAAAGTGTTTTGTTTGCTACAAATCTTACAAAATTCTCAGATGAAACTAATTCTTTTGTGTGTGTGTGTGTGTGTGTGTGTGTGTGTGTGTGTAATGTGATGACGTGAGAGTGAGAACACTTGTCTACTTCTGTGGACACTGCTTTTTCTTCATCTGGAAGCAAGGCTCCATTCTTCCTTGTTATGCTTTAACAGCATACTTTGTGCTATGTTAGTGAGTTTTTTCTGCAGTCATTAGAAATTACAAAGAAAAACAGGAAGCAATATGGAACTTAAAGAGTGGGGAAAGAAGCAGGTGAGAAAAGGACTGCCATAGGAGTGACACTTGAGAAACACCAGCACTTTTCACCATCCACCATTCCTTCCAGAGTCAAAGGGCATCTTTTAAATCTTTTTTTTTTTTTAATATATTCTTGGTAAATAACTTTATTTTTCATGTTTTTATTCTGGATCTTAATATTTTTCATATTTGAGAAGGTATTGTCTCTGCCATTTTTATGGTTTTAAATACAAATCTTTAGTGGCTGAGAATAGGATTTGACTTGTAAATGAGGCCACAGACTAGGCTTCCCAGGACCCTAATTTCTTTTTTTCTTTTTCAATTTATTGAGGTGACATTGGTTAATATGATCATATAGGTTTCAGGTGTGGATTTCTCTGTTACAAGATCTGTATATTGCACTGCATGCCCACCATCCAAAGTCAAATATCCCATCACTATATATTAGCCTAATTTATTTTAAAGAACCACTAAAAATGCCTGAAAAAACCTTGAAACTTTTAAGGAGCTCAATTTGAAAACAAAAATTTATTAGACTTACTTTTAAAAAAGGTTTGGACCGATATTAACACAGGCAGATTTAGTTTCTCTTTTACAAGAATTGACATTCAAAATGAGTTACAAAAGAAGGCAGCCTTTCCTACATTTCTGATATTTAAGAATAGAAGATTGAATTTACTTATACTAAGCATCAGACTTTAAGAAAACTGACTGCTGGAAGAAGTAATTTTCTTGACCATTTTACATTTACAAAATAGTATACTAAACTGTCTGGATTCCTTGCTGGGTAGTTCTTGCAGAACGCACTGTCACATCTCTGGCTGCCCATAACCTTTTTTGACATCAGTGGCATGCACTAAAGTAAAAAGTCTAACGTGCTGTGTTTTCCTTTATGGGCAGGTACATTTCAAATAGGAAATTTGCTTGATTGAAGTTACTGCTACTTTGCATAATACATAATTAGTGGAAAGTTTCCTAGCCTTCTCTTGGACACTATAGGTAGATAATTCTATGCTTAAATAAATTTTCATATGTATGGTGGAAAAGGATTGAAAGAAAGCATAATGTTAACAGTGATTTTCTTAAACTTGAATTCCTAAGGTTATGATGTGTCAGTAACAGAGATGAAAATAAATTCCAAGAATCTTGACAGTGTTCTGTTTTCCAGCAGGCTTTTTGTGATTATGTTTGTGTTTAACTGTATTTGTTAAGCTCTTTATCCTTCATTATGAAACTAGATTAACTGCCTCCTGGTTAGTTTCCTAACAATTCCAATAATAAATTTTAAATTGTGTTTCTCTTAAACCGTTAACCCTTTTAGTCAGATAAATTTTATATATCTAGATGCTCTAAAGATTTAGAAGTATTCCTGTTAACCCTGTTCTCTCTTAGAGTTTTTTCTCTGTGGATATGTAGATCTCCTGCTAGCAGCTCTGAAAGTTAGGGTTCCAGAGTGTGGAAGTTATTCTATAATTGTTAAAATTATCTCTTATTGGTACTGCCCTGTCCATGTTAAGTCAAAATATCAGGTAGTAGAAAGCAGTGTTTTTATTTCAGGGCTTTATGGGGAGAATAGTTAAAGTTTTTATTTTTTTCTTGTGTCTCACTGTATTTATAATAACTTCTCTTAAAACTACTATGGAACAAGTAACCTAAAGATACTTAGTTTCAACTGCTCACCAGTTTCAACTGTTCACCACTGTTCCTTCCCCCTCTTTCAGTAAAATGCCCAATTTTACAGATTAAAGATCAATTTAAGCAGTTTTGTCTAAGGTAGAAAAACAACAAACTGATCACTTATCTGCTCTTTGTATGTGTACTGGTATCAACCTTAATTGTTTTGAGTGTCAGATTATAATAACTAGTGACTGCTTCTAAAGATTAAAAAATCAAAAATTTTTTTTCTAGTCTAAATAACCTTTTCCTGTGATTTGCCCCACCCCGCCGTGATTTGAATTGCTCTTTCTATAACTATTTATTTACATTAGTCTGATATGTTGCTTTTTACTGTCATAGAAAATATATAATTGGTATATTTTATGGCTCAAAATTGCAGCTAATACCGATTCATAATTAAAGTTTAACTATTTACATCTTCTGAAATTTTTACATATGAATTTGACATGTCATTATTTGCAAATAAAAGCAGTTTTCAATAGCTTGCTTTTTTTTACTGTGCAATTTGAGGTACATTTGAAAACATGATTAAAATTATTTTTGTTTTATATCAAGAAATGGATGAAAAGAGGCTGCTGGATCCAGGGTTGAAAGTTCGTAAAGGCCTCTGGGATTATACTCTGAAGAGCCAGCAGATGGAATGCCTGAGTGACTGAAGAAAATGGGTGCTAATGCATCTAACTATCCTCATTCATGTTCCCCGAGGGTAGGGGGAAATTCTCAAGCCCAACAGACTTTTATAGGTAACTGTTTTAGTTTTTCTAACTTCATTTTCTTTTGTGAATATAAGTAGAATTGTGTTTTCAGTGGTCTTTTAAGATGAAAGATAATTGAGCTGTGAAAAAGTTATAGATAATAATTCTGCAGCATCCAAGATTTTTTCCCCAACAAATGTAAATCTGCTCTGTCCTATTCCTTATTTAATATAAAAAAAGTTATTTGAACTTTCTATCTTTATAAAAACAAAATCAGGGTTTTTTTAACGTTTCAGGAATGTCTATAAAAATTTTTTCATGAAATATGTGTTAATGCTGAAAATAAATGTTAAAAAAGAAAGAAAGACATTTTCATTTGTTTAATTTCCTTCTTAGGAACATCATCCTATTCTCAGCAAGGCTATGGTTGTGAATCAAAACTATATAGCCTTGACCATGGCCATGAGAAACCACAAGACAAAAAAAAGAGAACCTCTGGCCTTGCCACCCTCAAAAAGAAGTTTATTAAACGTCGAAAATCTAATAGGTCTGCTGATCACGCCAAACAGATGCGAGAACTCCTCTCTGGGTGGGATGTTAGAGATGTCAATGCATTAGTGGAGGAATACGAGGGAACTTCAGCCTTAAAGGAGCTTTCTCTACAAGCCAGTTTGGCTAGACCAGAAGCCCGGACATTGCAGAAAGATATGGCCGATCTTTATGAGTATAAATATTGTACTGATGTGGACTTAATATTTCAAGAAACTTGTTTTCCTGTTCATCGTGCCATTTTGGCAGCAAGGTGTCCATTTTTTAAAACACTGCTTTCCTCCTCACCTGAGTATGGGGCAGAGATCATAATGGACATCAATACAGCTGGTATAGATATGCCTATGTTTTCTGCTTTGTTACACTACCTTTATACGGGAGAGTTTGGAATGGAGGACTCAAGGTTTCAAAATGTCGATATCCTGGTTCAGCTTAGTGAAGAATTTGGAACACCAAATTCCCTTGATGTAGATATGCGTGGACTTTTTGATTACATGTGTTATTATGATGTCGTCCTTAGTTTTTCTTCAGACTCCGAACTGGTTGAAGCTTTTGGTGGAAATCAGAACTGTTTAGAGGAAGAGCTCAAAGCTCACAAGGCTGTTATCTCAGCACGGTCCCCATTTTTTCGAAATCTGTTGCAAAGGAGGATACGAACTGGTGAAGAAATCACAGACCGAACTTTGAGGACTCCCACAAGAATTATATTAGATGAGTCCATTATACCAAAAAAATATGCAAAAGTTATATTACACTGTATGTATACCGACGTGGTGGACCTCTCCGTTTTGCACTGTAGCCCCTCTGTGGGGAGTCTCAGTGAAGTTCAGGCTCTCGTCGCAGGGAAACCAAACATGACCAGGGCAGAAGAAGCCATGGAACTTTACCACATAGCACTGTTCTTGGAGTTTAACATGCTTGCACAAGGTATGAAATTCTGATTTTTAATTTTGCTTTCTAAAATTACACATTTGTCTCCCAGATCGAAAACACAACCAGTATTTTCCGTGATTTCAGTGTTTGGCATGTGAAAGGGTCAGTTTATTTTGAATGTGTAGTTATGACAGCTAAGACAGAATTTACAGTTAGTATTAATGTGGCACTTCATTTAGTATTAAAACCAAGCATTCAAAACTGGTGACTAAGAGCAATAGATAAGACTTAAGGCTCTTTCTTTCCTAATGTAAGACCATAGGTATAGGAATGTATAATTACCTAGCTACTACCCACCTACACCCTGTCTGCACCCAAGCTTTGAACTAGCCCTGTTTCCCATATTTCAAGGTTATACTTAATCTTGGACTTCTTGGATAATTTAGATTTTCTTACTTATACTCAGTGCCTTGTTGATGCTGATGTGTTTAGAATAAGAATGAAAGTTCATAATAACAATGAAGATAGTTATATTTGGATACAAATTTATTTGATTCAAAGAATTGGGCAGGGTTTCGGATTTAAAATTTAAAATATTCTGTATTTTTTCAAGCTCAACTTGTATATCAAAGTTGAAAAGAGATCCTCCACAGGAGAGCAGAGGGTAATTGCTGTCTTGACAGAGTGCATTTTTAGCTTTCTATGACCATATATTAAAAGAAAACAAGTTATATGACATAAAATTACATGAGAAGTTTAGCTAATGAGTATTTGCTAAAGGAACATTAGAAGTTGTCAGTTAGAAGAGAGTGTTAATGATTTGGGTAAAAGAGAAATTTATAAAGGAAAGCCAAGCACATTTTTCTAACTTGAAAATAATATATATTGTATGGCTAAATCAACAAATTAATAGGACTTTGAGAAAGAAAAAATAAAATGAAAGCCCCAGTTAGGATAACAGTGTCAACAATAAAATGAGAGGAATTGTACAGAAGAAGACTGATAAACATGAGTGAAAAAGTTATTTCTGTTACGTAAAAAAATTTTTTAAGTCTTATTTTACCATTATCTTTTTAGTAATAGTACTAATTCTGTTTAATGATCACAGTCAAAATGTAATTAAAATATTTTTCTATTAATCATTATGCTAATAATAGACTATTTAGATGTCAGACAGTAGGAAAATACGTTATCAAAAATAACCTAGCCCTGGCGGGCATTGCTCAATAGTTAGAGCATCACCCTGTGCACCGGAGGTCTCGGGTTCAATTCCTGGTGAAGGGCATGTACCTAGTTGCAGGCTTGATCCCCGCCACCAGTCAGGGTGCACGTGGGAGGCAACCAATCGATGTGTCTCTCTCACATCGATGTTCTCATTCTCTCTCCCCCCTCCTCCCTTCCACTCTCTCTAAAAATCAATGGAAAAATATCCTTACTTCTTGGGTGAGGATTAAAATAAATAACTGGCAGCTTGACCTTTTATTCTATAAAACCAAATTTTTCAGAAAATGCCTCTACAGAAAAATTTGAAGGTTGCAACATTACCAAAAAGGTATAATCTCTCTCCTCAAATTGGTTTTATTTTTGACATGTTTAAAAAATAAGAAACTAAAGTATATCATATATACTTTGCTGTTTTAAAAAATGAGAAAGCATTCCTTCATACAGGATATACCATAAAGCATTCCTACAGTTTTTTTGTTTGTTTTTTAAATATGTTTTTATTGATTTCAAAGAGAGGAAGAGAGAGATAGAAACATCAATGATGAGAGAGAATCATCAGCTGCCTCTTATACACCTCCCACTAGGGACTGAGCCCACAACCCAGGTATGTGCCCTGACAGAATCGAACAATGACCTCCTGGTTCATGGGTCAGCGCTCAACCACTGAACCACACTGGCCAGGCTGTTTTAAATTTTGAATGCAAAGTAAAATTATGAGCCAGCTCTTAGATCTTAGGTAATACTTGATCTAGAGTTCTTTTATATTAAGTGAGATAATTTTTTAAATCATTTAGCTAGAAATTGTATTGTTTTGTACCTTTAAGATAGAAAACAACATTCCCTATATTACCTAAATCTCAGTTACTTAAAAATTTTCCCTTAAAGTTTTGTGTTTATGTGGCTCTGTTTCCTTTCATTATTCAAAATACCGAGTTTGGGTTACTTGGCCATTTGTTTCTTGCACTCCATGTAGGCCTTATCCTTTCTCCATACCCATGATACTGTTGTTAAGGTTTATAACAGACCATACTTCAACATAATTTTTACCTCATTTCCATGGGAAGGAGAATATTTGGTCACTTAGGAAGGTATTTTATACCATAAAACTTAAAAGCTCAGGTGCTGGAACCAGACAAACTGGATTTCAGTCCTCCAGTACCATGTTTTAACTTGTATAATACTCTGAGGCATCTATTGTGTGTAATGAATTAGCATCTCTCCTATGCATCCAGCATGATACTACTTATGAATCCTTTTGGAGAGAATCAAGAAAATAGTCACCAAAATTATTTTCTGTGATTCATACAGTCTCCCAGTTAAGAAAGGCTGTAAGACTAGCCCATTGGCAATTTGAGGGTGGGACCATATTGTTCTCATCTTTGCATTCCCAATACCTGGCACATAGTAGGCACTCAGTAAGTGGTTTGGATGAATTAATGAAAGTTTAAAGCCAAGTTTTTAAAAGGAGACAAATTCTATTAAGGGAGGCTGGGACCTTAAAACTAAATATGCCCTTCAAGGTGGAGAGGTGATTTAATAGTTTCAAGAGCATCATAAAAAGAGGCATTATAGGCAGACAGCAAGAGTGGTTTGGCAAGTGGATAAAAGGGAGGCTTCCTGGCCTACACCGAGAATGCGTTTTATTCATACAAGTAGGCAGTTACTATTAGGTGAATTAACAGGTAATGGGGCTGGCATTTTCGGACCAGATTTAACTTCACGTGATTTCCTACATAACAGATAGAATATACATTTATTTCTTTTCCCTCCAAAGCCCTAATGTTACAGTACAGGAATAAAACAAGTGTAAACCCTCAAGGACAAAGATAACTGAGAAGAAAACAACAGTGGAAAAAAGGGTATAGAAATGATTAGAAGCTGGAAAGCAGATAAATAACTGATTACTTCTTTGTTACTTAACAAAGAAGAGAGATATATAACTCTATAGCCTTTAAAGGGTCTACTGAAAAGAAAGGCAATTCACAGAGGGTACTAAGTACTCTGAAAATCAGGAATAAGCATGGCGTAGAACTAAAAAGAGACATTTAATTTTAAGTCACCTTTATGTATGGTGTTAGAAAGGGATGGGGTTTTGTTTCACTCCATGTGATGTAGTTTCTGAGTACTCTATTAAACAATGCATTTCCCCTCCCTAATTTGTACCACTTCTTATTAAGTTCCCATGTATATGTATGGGTCAGTACTTTCATTTTGTTTCAGTGGCTCATTTGTCTGTTCTTAACCAGTATCACTTGTAGCCAGGTGGCAAATCCTGACCTGTCCTTTCATTTCCCTTCTCCACCCCCATGTCCCCAACTAAACACAAGAGGCCTGAGATTTGTTTTCTAAGGAAATTGAACTAGAAAGATTCCAAATCTGGAAATAGCTACAAAGGGGTGGGGTGGAGTAGGGTGGTGAGGTACAAGGTTGAAGTCTGGAATTATGTGAACACCTACAAACTAAATAGTAAAATCATCCCCTTGCCTTCCCCTAGTCCAAGCCAGGCAGATACAAGACAATAAATTAGAGCTCTAGAAATGGTAATAGCCCATAGGTACTGGTGTTTTGGAGCTCCACAATAAAGTTATGTTCAGGAGTTACACAATGAAAAAGCCAGTTAGCCTCCTGTTCTATAAAGAAGAATACAGTAGTTCCCCCTTATCCACCATCTCAGTGCCATTCTGAGTAGTATAAAATACTGTTCCATCCTGCTCCGTCCCATCCAGGACATGAATCATTCCTTTGTCCAGTGGCTCCACGCTGTGTATGCTATCCACCCATTAGTCACTTAGTAGCCACTTTGGTTATCAGATTGACGGTCTTAGTGCACAGAGCTTACATTCAAGTAATCCTTATCAGAGCCCAGTGCTGTCACAGAGCCTATGTCATTCACCTCACTTCATCTCATCACGTAAGCATTGTATCATTTCACATCACAGAAAGGGTGAGTATAGTATAATAAAATATTTTGAGAGAAACCACGTTCACATAACTTTTATTACAGTATTCTGTATTATACTATACAGAATATTGTTCTATATTATTATAACTTGTTAATCTCTTACTGTGCCTAATATATAAATTAAATTTTATTACAGGGATGTATATATAGGAAAAAACATAGTATATATAGTGTTCGGTACTGTCTGGTTTCAGATATCAATTGGGGGCATCCCCCATGGATAAACGGGGGACTACTACAGTCAGCAATCCTGCTTGTGCAGCAGAGCTTCCAAATAACTGTTTACTGCGTCACTCTTAAATATGAAAACCCATATAAGGCTCACTGGACATTTGAGAAAGACTTCCCAACTGAGACAGATTAGAACAAAAAGAGCAAAGTACTAGAACTAAGAATCAGACCGTGACTGAAGCAGAAAAAGTATTCAATAGAATAAAAATATTGTTATATAAAAAAACATTATACTGACTTGAGACATAAATAGAATGCTATAAAAGTAAAAATGGGAGCTCTTGGAAATAAGGCAGCAAATATGAAATATATAATAGGATTGAAAGGTAGAATTAAAGTAGGAAAGTAAAACAGATGGACAGCAGTGGGGGCAAATAAGAAAACTATAGTATTTATCTAGAAGGTATAACATCTTAACAGATAGTGGTTTTAGAAATGTACACCAGAGAAAATGGAAGAGAAGACAGTATTTAGCCCAGCCGGGCGTGGCTCAGCGGTTGAGCATTGACCTGGGATCCAGGCGATCGTGGTTCAATTCCTGGTCAGGGCACATGCCCAGGTTATGGGGCTCGATCCCCAGTCGGGGGCATGCAGGAGGCAGCCGATCAATGACTCTCTCCCTCTCCTTTCCTCTCTCTGAAATCAATAAAGATATATATATTTTTTTAAAAGACAGTATCTGAAGAAGAATACAAGAAATAATGCCCAAACTAAAAGAATATATTAAAAAGTGTCTTCCCTTTCGCTCGTGAACACCAGAAAAAAAGAAGATTCTGAAATGTTGCAAAGAGTAAAAAATTAGGTTCCTTACAAAGAAATGGGAATCAGAATGGTATTGAAATTTTCAATAGCAGCAACTGAATACTACAGTACAGTGGTATAGTGCCTTCAAAAAGCTGTTGGAAAATTATTTTAAACACAAAATTCTGTACTCAGCCAAACTGTCAGTCAAGTGTATGTCTAAATAAAGGCATTTTTCAGTCTTGCCTCAAAAAACTTACCTTCCCTGCACCCCTACTCAGGAAGTTACTGAGGATGCATTTCACTAAGTGATGAAGTAAACCAGTTAACACAGAAGTACGGGATCCAGAAAATGGTGTCCAACACAGGAAAGAAGAAAGGGAAATCCTGCTTACTAGCTGTGCAGTAGGTCTAGTGGGTATCCAGTCTAGACTGCACTAGGGGTGTAAAAGGCTCCCTCTGGAAGAAATCAATTACCTGAATGCTGTTTGAATACTAAGTGACAAGTGACATTGAAAGATTTCATGGATCTTTTGGTGCCTTTATGAAGAATTAGCAGTAGATGTATAGAAAACAAAGTGGAAAAAGAAGAAATTAATATCTCCAAATTTTTTTAAAAATTACATATGGAAGAAAATGTAATTCTAGTAAATTGCTTGACTCAGCTGTAAGCAATATTTAAATAGTTGTCATAATGTTAACACTGAATATTGATTTAATAAAAATTATATGCAGAGAGGTAAATACCAAAAGAGGTAAAAAATTGACAGTAGTGCCTCTAGGGAGCAGGAATGGAACTGGAAAAGAGAGAGGGGCAGGGAGTTTTGTTTTAAGATAAGCTTTTTATTACTACTAGGTATGAGACTTTAAATTATGAATCATATACTGCTTTGATCACAAATTAATTTTTAAAAAATATATCTTTATTGATTTCAGAGAGAGGAAGGGAGAGGGGGAGAGAGAGTTGAAACATCAATGATGAGAGAGTCTTCATTGATTGGCTGCCTCTTGCATGTCCCTGACTGGGGATCGAGCCCGCAACCAGGCCATGTGACCTGACTGGGAATCAAACCTCGATCTTCTAGGTCCTAGGTCGTTGCTCAACCACTAAGCCACGCCCGATTGGGTGACAAATTAATTTTTATGATAAACATAGGACATCGGGACTCAGAAGAACCAGAGAGACCTAGATAGGCCACAGTCTTAAAGAACTAGGGAATGGAATCATATCCATCAAGAATGTTAACTAATGAGATCATGCTTATAATTTTAATTTACAAAAGGGCTTTTACTTTCTCTCATTTGGTCATCCAGACAACCTATGAGTATGATAGGGCTCAGAGATTAATAACTAGCCTTTTCCCAAGCTTTTAAGTGATGAAGTTGTTACTCATACCAGCTCTTCTGACTCCAAGCCCAGGGATTGAGGCAAAGTGAGAAAGGAGAGCAGTATGAGAACCAGTTTCCAGGGATGAGGGTGGGAGACCACTATGGCCTCGTTGTAGGAACAAAACAGCAGGCTAGTGATTGAAGTGTGAACTCAGGAATCTCAGCCAGGAGGCTAATTTGTGCTAAACCACTTGGGGTGGTGGGGCTAAGCACTTCCGGGAGGGAAATGCGTGTCTAGCTAGGACCAGGAATCTAACCTTAGATCATAGTTCGATGCTCAACCGCTGAGCCACGCCAGCCAGGCTCAGCTGCAGATTTTAATTTTTCATCTTAATCTAAAGTATTTTTCATTCTAGAATAAGGAATTTATAACTTTAATTCCAAAATGAATTCTAATGCCTTGCCCATATTTTTAGTCATAATGCGTGTGATATTTTATTTTATTGAATTGAAAATCTAACAGAACTGAAAGCAATAACCTACTTTTTTCCGTTAGCAGCTTGGTCAGATTCCAAGTGTGTGACTTGAAACAAATAGCAAAGACTAACTGTCTTCACTCACTAATCCATTATGTCTTCCCATCCTCTCCATTGTCCCCATGTTGACAACTCTTCCTTCTATCTTAGTTCATTGAACTGGCAGTTCATTTTACTTCTGTCTGTAACTGTTTCCTCTTCAGCAAATTCTGACTGAATATACTCCCCAGAGAATAATGGAGCTAAGTTAAAGACAATTATCAACAGATCAGAGTAGTAAATGTAGGTTTCAGTTAAACATGCAACATAGATGAAGAATTAATCTCAGTTTCAGGAATGGTATTTCAAATGACTCAAGTTATACATCTCAAATAATGAAATTTAGCACTTAATTATTTTTACTCAAAATTATGATGTTGTAAAGTATAATGTTTAATTGCATGTTTTATTTTAGAATTGGAATTATGTTTTATATAGACTACACTCCACCTCTGACCCCCTGCTCACACTTTTATGTTGGAATATCTTTGCCTTTGATCACTAAATGTCCAAATTCTACCCTACCCTTTAAAACTAAACTCATATATGACTTCCTTTGCGGTGTCGTAGGCATTCCAAATTATTTTCTTCTTCCTGCAAACTTCTGAAACACTTATTTTATTTTAGGTTTTTACGTCTTCTAACTTGTTTTGGAATTACCTGTGAACCTGTCTCATTTTCTCTCTCAACTAGTGTATTATATACTCCCTAAAGACAAGATAAAAATTTTGGTCATGTTTGAATCACCCTAAGAACCTAATACAGTGCTTTGCTCTTAGTAGACTCTCAGTTACATATTTTGAATTATCTTTAATACCTATGAAAACCAAGTAACATTTCTTTTTTTAAAATGGGGGGGGGTAATTAATGTTTAACCCTAGAAGTTGCAATATAATGAAAACACTGAGCCTAAATCTAGGAGATAAATATGAAGTATTATTTATAAAAGTAAGTTTAGATGTCGTCTAAATGGTGTATAACTCTCTATCTTTAAACTCAATTTTAAGTTAAGTTTAAAATAAAATTGTCTCATCAACTCTTTACTTTGTTGATCCATTGATATGAAATAGAGTATCAATTGGATTTAAAATATTCGTCGAAGTCAGTCAAGGCTGTTTATCTTTGAAGCCAAAAAGGTTTAATCCAAGGACAATCCTTTTGTACTCATTTATAATTTAGATTTTAAAAACTAATTATGTATTTAAAATTTCAATAATAAAAATGTATTTATAGTAAAACATAATTTAGAATGTTAAAGTAACTTGGAAACTTTTATTCTAAATCAGGCATTTTTTTTTACTTCATTTTTGTCCTGTTTGATTGATCAAGGAAAAATGAAATTGTAAAAGGTTGCTGCCATTGTTTGTTTCTTGTCTATTGAAGGTACTGTATTTATTCACCCTTATTTGAAAATGTAAAAGTGAGTATAAATTAGTGTTACAGCTTGTTATATGACTTTGTAAAGGTAAATGTTTATTAGGCAATTTGTAGCCATAGCAAGAAGTGTTATCTCTAAAATAGGTACAGTTCATTTATAGTAGAGTCTATTGAACGTCTTTTATTTCTTTTTATTTAATTAGAAATCTCTCCACAATAAGCAAAACCTTTTCCTTGTTGTACTGAAATTCTAAGGATGGCAAAGGAGGAAAATAATGAAATAGAGGAAGACTTGTTCTATTTTGTTTTTCCCCCAGCCCAAATTGTGTTTATTATAGTTAAGGTCTGAGAAATTGGATTTAATTTGAACATGACAGACATTAATATAATCAGATAAAAGATGAAATACTGTACAGTACTCAGGTCAGTATGGATATGAATACAAAACTTTGAACAACATAGTACTACTAATTTTAAAAAGTACATTGAGCACTGGTTATTTTCCATTGCTTTCTAGGGAGAGTGGGGGGGGGGCGGGGAAGGGAAAGGGAAAGAAACATCAGTGTGAGAGACACATCAATTGGTTGCCTTCTGCATGGGCCCCAAGTGGGGCCGGGGATTGATCCTTCAACTGAGGTACCTGCCCTTGGCCGACATCAAATCCGGGACCACATAGTCCATAGGCATAGGCCAATGCTCTAACCACTGAGCCAAACCGGCTAGGGCAACAGTGCCCAAATTTAATGATGTTTTTATAAATACGAACTTTGGGGTCATGTCTTTGTTTCAGTCCTGGCTCTGCCACATACTAACCATATAAATTCTACCTGGGTTCCACAACTTGGAGCTCATTTCTTCTTCATAGAAATGCAAGCAGCACACATTATGCCTGGCTTATAGTTGGCAGGGCCTTAATAAGTGTTTTAAAAACTGAATTGCGTTAACTCCTTAGTAAAAAATTTCTATAAAGGTAAGAACTGAGTTATTTTCTTTATACATCATTTGAAAGCATGGATCAAAATTCCCAAAGTCTAAAAAAAATTAACCAGATTCAGGCTTTTTTTGTGTTTTTTTTAAATCCTCATCCAAAGATATCTTTTCCATTGCTTTTCAGAGAGAGTGGAAGGGGGGAGAGGGAGAAACATTGTTGTGAAAGAGACACATTGATTGGTTGCCTCCCACACATACCCTTGGCTAGAATTGAACCTGGGACCTTTCAGTTCAGTCTCACTCTCTAACCACTTAGCCAAACCGGCTAGGGCAGGCCTTTTAACAACAAGAATGCAGGCCCTGGCTGGTGTGCTTCAGTTGGTTGAGCGTAGTCCCATGCATCAAAAGGTTGCAGGTTCCATTCCCAGTCAGGGCATATGCCTGTGTTGTGGGCTCAATCTCCAGTAGGGGGCGTGAAGGAGGCAGCCAATCGGAGTTTCTTACATTGATTTTTCTCTCCCTTTCCCTTCTCTAAAATCAATTAAAAAATTTTTTTAAAAGCAATGATACCTATAATTATAATTTCAGGGAACATTCAGTTTTAGATGGCAAAACAGGGCCATAAATAATCGTCCATAGACCCCTGGCTGGTGTGGCTCAGTTGAGCATTGTCCTGTGCACCAAAAGGCTGCTGGTTTGATTTCTGGTCAGGGCACATGCCCAAGTTGTAGGCTCAGTCCCTGGTAGAGCATGTGCAGGAGGCAGTCGTTCGCACATCAGTATTTTTCTCTCTCCCCCTTTCCGTTCCTTTTTCTCTAAAAATCAATAAAAAAATTTTTTAAAACATCCATAGAGCTTTTTCCATGGTAGTGGACTCTTTGGTCTAAACTCCCATTTTGATTCAATTATAGTCCCTTTTCTCTTAGAAACACTGACAAATGGCCTTACTGTTGCCTTTTCCTAAAGCCCAACTTATTTATATTTTTCTGACTCTACCATAGTCAAATTTTACATATTATACCTTTCATCGCCAAGAAGTACAAAAGCTATGTAATCTAAGATGCAGGTTATTTGGTATAAGAAAAACAGGATTGGGGGAGGGTATTAGTGACTGAGGAGGGAAAATGAAGACAGAGGGAAGACCTCTGGATTACAGAAGTAGCCAGGCTTTTCAAACTCAGTATTGAGTTTGGAGTTAAAGTTTCTGCCTTAAAACCAGATATTACACTTATCTCTTAAAATATCCAAAGTAGAAGGACTGATCAGACAAAAACATTTTGTCTACTTTTGGTTTAGGAGGTGGCTGAAATAAATTATTCTAAGAATTTAGATAGATTAGTAATGATATTATTTAGCTATTGCTGTGTGCAAGACACTGGGTTACTCTCTTTTCGTGGAATACGTCACTTAATCTTTACAGTAACCTATATGGTAGCTACTATCATTTTTTCCATATTAGAGATGAGGAAACAATATCCTTAAGTTGTTACTTCCCCGAGGTGACTTCTGGTGATCCAAAGATGGACTTCAAAACAAGAATTTATACTCAGTAGCTAAGTTTTCTGTATACTGTTTGCACTATAAAAGACTTTAGATAGTATGTTCGGTAGAATTCATAAACCATCTCCCATAGCAACTTTAAATTTGGATGAATTTATTTCAAAAAGCTGTTTATGTGCATTGAAAAAAGAGAATGATACAGAAACACAGCCCAAGGTGTATTTTCACCTCCTACCATTCCTTTCCCCAAATCCTTATTGATGATATACTTTGAATAGTTTGCGTTTCCTTACAAACCTTTATATGTGCCGAATGTGTGTGTATTTCACATGCATATCTTGTTCTTTTGTAGTATAAAGAGCACCACACTATACACTTTATTCTGTGGGTCTTTTTCATACTTAATGAAAATATTGTCACCTGGGATTACATCCAGAAAGTGTTAAGGCCAAGATTTGAATCTCCTGTCTCTGACTCCCCCCCATTTGACAGGAGAGAGAATATGATCTTGGGGAAGAAATCATCTGTGAGATGCATTGTTTTGAAGGGAGCATATGATCACGTGTAAGAGATAACCAGTAGATACCAAAAAGTTTTCTGAAAACCGTAATATGTCTCTACCCACAAAAGCTTTGCATTTTTCTTTTATTATTATAATGGAATTAAGGATGCTAACTTAACTGTTTTTTCACTAGTGGGAAAATGGTTTTAGGGTAGTAAACAGGCAGAGGTGTAAATGGATATTTTTTATTTTTAGATAAAGAGCTGTGAACCTCTGAGTTTTTCACATGCTAAGTACTAGGATCGTTTTTTATTGTACAATTTAATAAATTTTCTGTGAGAGGAAAGTGCACAATACATTTAGGTTGTCACTGACTGTTTCCTTTATGATCTTTGATTTGATTTGCTCTCTTGACTACTCCCTTCCTGCCCTCTTCCATCTCCTGCAAATCCCAGTGCTTGCTTTTGAATCGAAATACACCAGTACAGTGGGTACCTCATTAAGGAAGCAATTATAGAATTAGCTGCTGCTTATTTACTGTTTATCATAAGTCAAAACAGTGTACTAATGTTATGTGTATATATATATATTTTTACCCTCAAAATAACCTGATGAAGTAAATTTTGAGGATTAGGAAACATTCTTCAGGTGAGGAAACAGGCAAAGTTGTATACGTCACTCAGCTAAAAGGAATTGGACTTGGGCCTCTGGTCAGTTTGACTCTAGAGGTGTATTTTGCATGTCTTACAACAGGGTGCCTGCACATAAGAACCTGTGTTCACTTTCAAGGAATTCAGGCATCCTGTAGGTTTCGGATCCCCTGAGTTACACTGTAGTGGAGGCTTATTTATGATGCCTGTGCCAGAGAACTGTCATCCCCATGAATGCTTCTCCTTTTCATTAAGCTGCTCTCACCTCCCAAAACGCTCAAGCATAAATATTAAAAATTCTGTGTTAGGGAACATTAATTTATAAAGTAAACATTAAAGAAATATAAATCTGTATTCAATTAAGAATCTTAAGGGTTCTTAAACTTAGTGTTTTTGTTTCCTTTCATGGCTTAAGAGAAATCTTCATCTTTATCAATGGTTGTCTTTGCACTTTGGCCTCCTCCTTTGTCTGCTAAGTTAAAAGTTATTCCCTAGAAGTTTCCAGCTTCTCTCTCATCTTTATCTGCTTTTCCCTCTCACACAGCTTGGGAAAAGCTCTAAGGATAAAGAGTGCAAGCAATCAGTGTAGATTTTCACACACAAGCAGAGTAAATCTCACTGATTGCTACTTTCCCATCAGAAGGGAGCAGTGTTCTCAAAGTAGAGGAACTTCTCACTTTCTTTCCAGTATTTGCTGGATTTTCTGGTCAGTGATTGATTTTATACTGAGCCCTGAGGGAAGGAACTCACAGCAACTTCCATAGTCTGTTGTTTGTTTGTTTTTATTATTATTTGACTTTCTGAACAGTTAGTATATTCACATAGAACAGTATTCAAAAGGTATAAAAGGGTACTCAGCAAAGTCTCCTGTCCTCCCAACTTTTTGTCCTCCAACCACTCAGATCCTCTTCACATAGGCAGCCAGTGTTATCAGTGTCTTTTATATTCATCTATCCAGAGAATTTCTCAGAACATAACTTTTAAAATATATTGAAAGGGAGCATAGAAAGATACTTGGAACAGATCTATAATATTAGTAATGCCTTCTGGCATTTATCTGTTGCAAGGAAATCTTATAAGACTATTTAAAGGGGCAGAAATTTAAAAGATATACTTCCATGTAGATAAAACTATGTTACACTTTGACTCTACCTCTATATTATACCTCTCTACCCAACAGGGACAACCAAATTGTGAACATAATCCAAAAGGTATGAGAACTAAAACCCAGGAAAACTCAGCCTACTTTTTTTTCATAGTAAAAACAGATTTAATCTAGGTTTCTTTTTTTCCAGCTTTATTGAGATATAATTAACATAATATTGTGTAAGTTTACAGTGTACAATGTAACTATTTGATACATGTATGGATTGTGAAATGTTTACCATAATAAGGTTAGTTAACACATGCTTTAACTCATATAATATTTTGTTGTTGTTACGGTGAGAGCTCATAGTGACACTCAAGTGTACAATACAGTATTGTTAACTATAGTCACCATGCTGTACATTAGATCCCTGGACTTTTTACCACTTGTAACTGGAAGTTTGTACCCTTTTGACAATGTCTCCCATTTTCTCCACCCCTCAGCTCCTGTAAACCACCATGCTACTCTATTCTATGAGTTTGATGTTTTTAGATTTCACATATAAATGAGACCATGCAGTATTTGTCTTCTTCTATCTGACTTATTTCGCTTAAAATAATGCAGTTGGGTCCATCCATGTTGTCACAAATGGCAGGATTTTCATTTTATGGCTGAATAATACTCCATTTTATATATACAGGGTGGGACAAAAGTGGGTTTACAGTTCACATGAAAAATAATACGATAATAAATAATACAAAAATAAACACTATTTTGCGTGCTCATAACTGTTAACGTACTTTTGCCCCACCTAGTATAACACATTTTCCTTATCTGTTCGTCTGTTGATGGACACTGGGGTTGTTTCCATGTGTTGGCTACTATGAATAATGGTGCAGTGAATGTGGGAGTGCAGATATCTCTTTGAGATAGTGATTTTATCATCTTCTGATATATATATACCTGGAAGAGGGATTGCTAGATCATATTGTAGTTCTATTTTTAATTTGAGGAACTGTCATACTGTTTTCTGTAGTGACTATCAATTTACATTTCCACTAACAGTGCACCAGGGTTCCCTTTTCTCCATATCCTCAACAACACTATCTCTTGGCTCTTTGATGATAGCCATTCTGACAGGTGAGATTATATCTCATTGTAGTTTTGATTTACATTTCCCTGATGAGTAGTGATGTTGAGCACCTTTTCATGTACTTGTTGGCCATTTGAATGTCTTTGGAAAAATGTCTTTTCAAGTCTTCCGCCCATGTTTTCAGATTGTTTGTTTGCTATTGAGTTGTATCAGTTTCTTATATATTTTGGATATTAATCCCTTATTTGATATGTGGCTTGCAAATATTTCTCCCATTCTGTAAAGTTGCCTTTCATTTTGCTGATTGTTTCTTTTTCTCTACAGAAGCATTTTTAGCTTGCTGTCCCATTGGTTGATTTTTGCTTTTAGTATCCTATCCAATAAGTCATTGTCAAAACCAACTTCAGGAAGCTTTTTTCTGAAGTTTTCTTCTAAGAATTTTATAGTTTCGAGTCTTGCATTAAGTTCATAATCCATTTTGAGTTAATTTTTATGCGTGATATAACGATTCAATTTCAGTGGAGGGGATGGATTTGAAATAAGAATAGAGTGGTCAGCAATTGATGGTAGCTTGGATATGGGCTTTGGGAGAAGGAATCAATAATAGTGCTCAGGTTTCTGGCTTTGGTGACTAGGAAGAGAGATAACCAGTCTTTATTTTTATTTATTTACTTATTTTATTGACTTGAGAGAGAGAAATATCAGTTTGTTTTTCCACTTACTTATGCTTTCATTGGTTGCTTTTTGTATGTGCCCTGACCAGGGATTGAACGTGCAATCTTGGCATATCCAGATGACACTCTAACCAACTGAGCTACCTGGCCAGGGCTAGATATCCTTCTTTAAAACCAGGATTAGCCCTAGTCGGTTTTGCTCAGTGGTTACAGCATCGCCCTGTGGACTGAAGGGTCCCAGGTTCGATTCTGGCCAAGGGCACGTACCTTGGTTGCAGACTCAGTTGACAGCCCTGGTCGGCCCATGAGTGGGAGGCAACCAATTGATGTGTCTCTCTTACATCAATGTTTCTCTCTCTCTCTCCCTTCCACTCTCTGAAAAGCAATGGCAAAAATATCCTCAGGTGAGGATTTAAAAACACACACCCAGATGCTGTTTTTACATAGGTGGTAGTTAAGCTAACTCTCCCCTGTCATCTACTTGATTTTTTCCCTTACTTTTTTTATATAATTTTTTAAAAAATTCTCACCGAGGATATTTTTTCCATTGCTTTTCAGAGACAGTGGAAGGGAGGCTGGGGGGAGGGGACATCAGTGTGAGAGAGGCACATCAATTGGTTGCTTCCTGACCATGGAGAGCCTGTTGTAACCAAGGTGTGTGCCCTTGGCCAGAATCGAACCTGGGACCCTTTAGCCCACAAGCCGACACTCTATCCACTGACCCAAACTGGCCAGGGCTAGCTGATTTTCTTTAAATATAGAACGGGGGGAGAGGGGGACTCCGAAAAAATAAAAAATAAATAAATAGATAAAAAAATAAAGAACGTACTAATTTTCCTAGTTATATTTCATCTTCATTTTGACCCGTCATTTTAGGCAATTATAATCATGTTATCCAGTGTGGTGTTGACTGTTTCCCAGTTTTCGGGTACCTGGAGATTTTGAAGCATTCTTTCCACATCTTCCAAGTTCTTGATAAACATCACAAAAGCGGAGACTCTCCAGTCCATCCCCCAGCTTAATCAGTGCTACTTACAAATGGTTCTGTTAACCATTGTTCTGTCATCCATCTGCATCTCTTCTTCATATCTGCAAAGATCTCATTTTTACATTCAACAGATTTTTATTCAGCACCGACCATGTGCAAGCAGGTGCTAGAGATAGAGTGAAGACAGCAGTCCCTGTTTTGTGGAGCTAACAATCTAGAGATAGCAGTAAATATTTTGTTAAATGTTCTGAAGAAATTGGGTTACACGATTCTCTGTGTTATTCTCCTAAACTGGTATCATATCAGAAAAGGGAATAATGAAGCATTACTTTTTGCAGACTTTATATTGGCTGCTAATGAACTAGCATCTGAAAATGGGATTCATTACCTTTCTCTTTTCTCCTTTCATGATTTTACAGTAATTTTGAGCTTTGGAAGTTTTTGGAGTTCATTGATGTACTTTCTTTTGGCTGTATCTTTTACAACTCTGAGCTCATTAGAGAGCAGCCTTTTTAGCCACATTTTTGTTGGTGGTGGTATAAACACCACCCCCACATACAGACACACATTATCAGGGTCCTTTTTTATTTTTTAGTAAACTTAGTTATGAAGAATTTCTGTCCAACTTTAGCCATTTTCTCTTCCACAATCTTTGTTGCTCAGATTTTATTTATATTTTATCTTTGTATTTTGAAATGATCTTTCCTAAGGAAAATGGCTGACTAGCCTCAGATTTTCTTTCCTTTGAGTTCTTAAGGTGCCATAGTCACTTTCTCCAGGATCCTGGTCCTTCTCACTTAAACTACTTAATTCCCTTTAATTCACCAGAATTAATCCCAGAGGAGCATAAAACTGCAAAATTTTAACGGTATTCTGAGGGATTAAACTATCAGAGTACAAATTGTTTTTTTATTAGAATGATACAAAGAGCAGATGTCCTCATAGGTCATAGGAGATAGCTCACCTGTCGCCTTTGCAAGTGTGGATTCTTATTATCAGTCATTTGTCATCCATGTCCTTCCTCTGACCAATTCCCACAACTGTATCATTTCTACCTACTTTTCTTTCCCCTTTGGTTCAATGGCCTCCACTATAGTGTCATATTCATATTGTGGGATTTTCACATAGATATTCATTTTCTTAAACAGTTGTGAGGATTCCCTATCTTTTTCTGTGGATCTGTCTCTGTGGAACAGCAGATTTCCTATAGAAGTCATAGTCTGTTGTTACTTATTATTACCCCATCCCACCAAATCTTGGTGATTTCCATGAGATTTTATTTATCTTCTTGTTCTTTTTTACTATTGCTACTTTTAAGTATAGTGTCTAACACACTAATGTTCATTAAGTAATTTTTATGATTAATCTCAAGAAGTATTTGCCTTCTCTTTTAGGCTGTGAGGATATCATTGCTGAGAGCATCTCATTAGATACCTTAATTGCCATCCTCAAGTGGAGTTCTCATCCATATGGCTCTAAATGGGTGCACCGACAAGCTTTACATTTCCTCTGTGAGGAATTTTCCCAGGTCATGACTTCGGATGTTTTTTATGAGCTCAGCAAAGACCATCTGCTTACTGCTATCCAGTCTGACTACCTACAGGTAATCATTTATACACCTCTCAGATTCATTGTCATTCATATGTGCACCAAGAAACCCATCTGTACTCTATTATTGTCCCATCTAGGGATATCAACCCACCCAGGAATGCCCTCTTCACGTTTGTACAACAAAGCCTTCTGCTCTCTGGCCCTTCTTGCATTCTGCTGCTGACTCAACATTGTGAACTATTCCTGGGTCCTGGCCAACCACACCAAAGGGATTGAGGCAGTAGGCAGGGTCAGAAGCATATCCCAACAGTGATTTTCTTGGTTTCTACTAATAGTAAATTCACTATACCAGTTTCTTATTTTTGGTGGAGTATGAGATACTTAGACTGTAGCTTAAGCAGCACAAAGTAGAATAATAATTTCTGATCTACTCCAGTGCTCATAAAAACTCTATATATGTGTACTGCCAGAGTACAATAATGTTTTCAACTACTTATTTTTAATCAGAAGCAGTTTTAGCAGATTCTGTGTTCTTGACTTACATATCCGTCTAATTTGGTAATTAAAACTAACAGTAGATTTAAAATAGGGCAAAAATATTTTTAGGTGAGATGTGTTCAAGCTTAATTTTCTTTTGTATTGGTTGTATGAATTTTATACTGAAAATTATATAACAGTTTTTATGTTACGGAGACAAAAATCCATTGAGCCATTTCCTATTTTTTTTCATACTTGTACTAGGGAAGTTATAAAATGCTTTCATCTTAGTCAGAAGTGCAGTGAAGAGTTAAATAATCCACTTAGTATCTTTGCTTTGATTGCAGTACAAATGTCATATTGGATTTGATTTATTTAGGATCTGTGTTTATTAACCTTATTTTACTGTCCTGATCCAGACTGCGTGCATTATGGGAGTTAGAATTTGTCACTGCTCTCAGATTATTGTCTTTAGAAGCTTTGTATTTCTTCTTAGAAAGTAAAAACCTTGGAGAGCAGCCTAGATTTGCTTTAATATTTTAGATAATATATGAAGAAATGAGCGGGCATGTTGGCATTTCTCAAATTGTGCTTAAAGGGTCTTTGACCAATCAGTAGAATACCTTGTGGGAATTGTTCCTGCAGGAGATAGTAGCCACTCTGCATCCGTATACTTTGACTTTTATTTATCTCCATCTTGTCCCCAAAAGAATGTAAGGTAGCTGTATAAAGACCATATAGTAAGATAAAATACATTTAAAATAGGTGAAGAGAACAAGATAATGAAAAAAATAAAGATGGAAGTAAGAATAGAAAATATAGTTGGAGCCAAGAGTGCAGTTACTGGACAAAACCCATGTAATACAATCTTGTGTATTTGCTATTGATGGACAAAAAGTTTAACTTGAACATTTCAGACAGCCAGTGTAAAGAGTGAAATGTGGTAAGTTGCATGTTGTATTTACTTTATGATATAGGAGAAGCCATTAATGAAATTAACCGTTTACCTAATTTCACCAAAATAAGTATAAACATTTTTTATTATAGGCAAGTGAACAAGATATCCTTAAATATCTGATTAAATGGGGTGAGCACCAGCTGATGAAAAGAATAGCAGACAGAGGTAAGCTCAGAAAACTAGCTGCACTGTTTTTCCCTGAAGCTTACTGGCATGATGCTACATGTCAGGCTTGACAATGGCCATTGTTGCCTGTTGAAAATAAAAATTTTTACAGTTGGCAAAATCCTTTGGCAGAGAGGGTATACTTTGTTAGAAATAAATATGTCACAAGCTTATATTTTGCAGCTTTAAAAGGATACTTTTTTAAAAAATGGATTTTTAGAGTGGAAGAGAGAAAGAAACAACGATTTGTTGTTTCACTCATCTGTGCATTCATTGGTTGATTCCTTTTAAAAAAAAAATGTTTTTACTGATTTCAGAGAGAGGGAAGAAGGGAGGGAGGGAGGGAGAGAGGGAGAGAGAAAGATCAGTGATGAGAGAGGATCATCTGTCAGTTGCCTCCTGCACACCCCCTAATGGGGATAGAGCCCGCAACCTGGGCATGTGCCCTGATCGGGAATTGATCTCCTGGTCCATGGGTCAATGCTCAACCACTGAGCCACACCGGCTGGGCTGATTCTTTTATTTATATCTAGGGTTGTCCACCCCCCTGTACTCCTTTCATCATAGAATATTGTAATTCCTATATAATGAGCCCAAAACAAAAAACTTTAATTAGAAAAATTAAATACAGATTTTCCTTCCCTGTTACTTTTCAACAGTTTTATTTAGATATAACTTACATACCGCAAAGTTCAACTCTTCAAAGCGTTCAGGTCAGTGGTTCTTAGTAATAAGTTTATAGAGTTGTTCTGCCACATTTTTAAATATGTAAAAATATCCAGCATGCTGCCGCCTTTTTCGTCCTCACCCGAGGATGTTTCCATGCTTTTCAGAGAGAGTCATGGGGAGGGGGAGACATCAGTGCGAGAGACACATACGTTGGCTGCCTCCCTCACAGGCCCGACCATGGCCAGGCCCTGAGCCTGCAACCGAGAGGTACGTGCCCTTGGCCAGAATCAAACCCGGGACCCTCAGTCCACGGATTGATGCTCTAACCACTGAGCACAACCGGCTGGGGCACTATACTGCCTTCAGACCTTTCTGTATATCCCTTTAATACACTACTACTCAAGTGCTAGGGAACAAAAGCAGTCTTCCTGTTTGATTTCTCTTAATTTATTTCTCTGTGGCCTGCAGAAGCCTTTAGCAAGTCTCAGATTTGAATTTTTTTTAACATAAACCATTACTATTAATTTGGGACATTTTTGAAATGCCAGTATACAGTCTGTCCCCCTTACTTGCAGATGGTTTATTTGCAGATTCATCTACTTGCTAAAATGTATTTGCAATTTACAAGTCTGTGCTCTTGGGACTTTCATGGGCATTTGCAGACATGTACAGAGTGACAAAAAATTTGAGTCCCCTGATGCGTATGTTTCCAGCTTAAGGTTAAGCAAGGTGATGCTGTACTTTCTTGTTACTGCTTATATTGTAAACGTGTCCTTTCACAGTGTATTTAGTGCCATGTTTTTCACATTCTTATGGGGTTTGGAGGTCATCTCTGTTTAAAATGGTCTCCAAGTGTAGTACTCAGTGCTTTCTAATGTTCCTAAGCACAAGAAGGCTGTCATGTGCCTCACAGAGAAAATGTGTGTTAGATAAGCTTTGTTTTCAGGTATGAGTTACCTGTTGGTAGTGAGTTCGGTGTTAATGAGTCAACATATGTATTAATAAGGTGTCTTTAAACAGAAACACACATAAGACAAAGTTATGTCTCGGCTAGTTGGCAAAAGTGTTGTGACTAGAGGCTCACTGTAACCTACCCCTGTGTTTCCCTTAGAAGCGGTGATTCAGTGTTCACAGTCACTTTATAGAATATAGCTGCCCAAGTAACAAGAATTGGGTGTATGTCATGTTACATAATCATTATAGGCCGTAGGTTTTTTCATTGACATAGGTTCGTAATGTCATAATTATTTGGGACAGATAATGACCGTAATTGATAAAATTTCCCTTAAAATAGTGGCTCAGTTGGTTGGAGCATCACCCCATACACAAAGTTGTGGGTTCTATTGGGGCACATACAGGTGGCAGCCTATTGATGTTTCTCTCTCATTGATGTTTTTCTCTCTAAAATCAATAAAAAAACATATCCTTGGCTGAGGATTAGAAAGAAAAATTAGTAGTTTCCAGACTGGCTTAGAATGTCAGGCTCTTTTACAGGGATGAGAATGAGGCTAAGCAAACAGGTTTCCCTTTGTTTCAGTCAGCCTCGTTAGATGAGCATCCTGCCCTTACCTCTTACATGTTTGGGAGTTTAATGTAACATTTCACTTGAAAACAGGATGCCACTACTAAAGAAAAAAAATTTTGAAAGCAGTGCCTTGTGTAAGTGTGAAGCCAAATCATAGCGAGGCGAGGACAAACTCTCTTTCACACACTTGCAGTGATTTTATTTCAGACGACTGCAGTAAAAGCTTAGCTTCTCAAAAACAACCTCTTTAACTGTCTATCACATGATTTAAGGGAAATACCAGTTTGCCTACAGACTTTGCAAAATATCTAGCATTTATATTTGTAAATTATAAGGGTCTTTAAAAAAAAATACAGCCCCCCCTAGATTAAAGACATGATTAAAGATTCCCAAAATTTATGTAAATTTTTCCCACTTCAGTATCATAAACATAAGTACTTCAGATCTTCCCCTTTTACTAATACCCAATAAGGAAAACCTTTATTCTCTGCCCTGGACAATGGAAATATACATGTCAGAGATCAAAGGGTTCACTCATGTGCAGTAACATTCTCATTATGGAAATTTGGGAGACTAGCATAAAAGTCTTCGTGTGTACCTTATTTTGCTGCCAGGAGATTAATATCTTCTTAAGTTGCTGTTAAACAAATGGTAGCCTAATGAGTGCCATTAACCTACAGTGACTAGAAATAGCACTTGCCCTACAATGTCCTTATTGTACTAAAAACTGGTCACAGAAGTGAGAAAGCTTAAGAAAAAGCCCTGGGTCAAACTAGATTTTAATAGATTGTCATCTTTTTTCCTTTGAGTTAGTATATAGAAAAGAATCCTATTCTTCAGTGCAGAAAAATCATAAAAGAATATTATTGTACTGTTGACACTATGCTTTTCTCTGTCAGAGCATCTTTATTAACTAACCTTCCTAAGACATAAATATAATGTATAAACCATTTTAAAATAGATGTACTTAAGCCAGACTGGTGTGGCTCAGTGCTTGAGCATCGAGTTATGAGCCAGAAGGTCAAGGTTCAATTCCTGGTCAGGGCACATGCCCAGGTTGCAGACTCGATCCCCAGTAGAGGGCGTGCAGGAGGCAGCCAATCAGTGACTCTCATCGATGTTTCTCTCTCTCTCCTTCTCCCTTCCTCTCTCTGAAATCAATAAAAATATATTTTAAAAAAGAGATGTACTTAAGTATAAAGAATGGGACTGAAAGTGTACTAGAGAAGAAAGAAAGCCTTTCTCTGAAAATTTGGATTTGGTTGGAGACTTTTCATTTTCTGTCTCATAGAGCCAAACTTACTGAGTGGCACTGCTCATAGTGTGAACAAAAGAGGTGTAAAAAGACGAGACCTGGACATTGAAGAGCTTCGAGAGATCCTTTCTTCTCTCTTACCTTTTGTTCGAATTGAGCACATCTTACCTATAAACAGTGAAGTCCTAAGTGATGCAGTAAGTGTCTGTCTTCATTTATCCCTTTCATGAAAAGAAGTGCCCTAAAATGTACAGGTATATCTTTATCATTGTAAATAATTTCTACTACTAATGGAGTATTGTGAAGTCAGAGACAGATGTCTGTTTTGAACTAACTATATTGTATGTCCCATGTCTGGCACACAGCACAAATAAATGTTTGGTAAATGAGAGTTGAGTGGGTATATCATTGTTACTTTTGCAAGAGGATAGTTTCTTAGGGTTTAATTCAGCATTTGTCAGTGTAGATCAAGTATGTCCTTATTAAAAAGGGAAAGGGTAGAAATTACCTTTGGAGACTCTTCAAGAACAGCAGTAAATCAGGAAACAGGAGGAAAGGAGAATGAATGGTTCAGTGTAAAAAGGATGAATGACTCTTTCAGTGGTATTTCAGTTAAAAATTAATGGAATGGATCATGTTAATTTTATAATTTTTTAAGTGAATTTTTAAACTAATAGAATTGTTCAAATTAATGGATGGGAAGATAAGTATTAGTTCCTCATACATTGGTTTATAACGTCAGTGTAATGCTGTAAACATACAGTTTTTAAAAGTTCTCTAAAAAGAACGTAATTAAGGATGGATAACTCTTCCAGAATGTAAAGTATATTTTAAAACCCTAATATTTAATCTATGATGCTAGCATTACAGGCCAGACAAAATAGCCTAGAAAAAGATCCTAATTAACAAAAGAATTAAACATAATAAATGAGCTATCACAAATCAGTGTGGTGCTAGACTGATGAATGGGGAAGGAAGGAAATTTGTTTAAAGTTAAGCCCTTATTTCATTTGCACACAAAATTAATTCCTGTTAGATTGAAGAATTAAATATTAAATTGAAACATGGAAAACTAGAAGAAAACAATTAAATATTTATGGAATCTCTGATTAGAAAAATGTTCAGTCTCATTTGTAATCACATACCCCAAAGAAAGCAAACTAAAACCGTAAGTTCTCATCTTTTCACCTATTAGGTCAGTAATTTTTGAAATAATATTACTATCACATAGGAGGAGTATAGCTGGTACATTGGTAATGTTGTCATTAAATATTTGGAAATAGCCTAAATATCTAAGAATAGGGAAATAAGTGAATTATAGTACAACCACTCAACAGAATATTTTGCTGTCCCTAACAATGCTTATATCACTATTATAGCGACATGGAAAATGCTGACAATGGAATATAATTTTAGAAAGAAGGGTATAAAATGTGTATTTTATGTATTCTAGAATGTAGTTATGTTAAAATTCATTTGAGAAAAAGAAGGAAATAAAGCAACATTATTACAGTTGTAATAGATTAGAGTTTTTCTCTAAATACATCTAATGTTATCTTTTATTAGTTAAAAATAATTTTAACTAATACAGCAATTAGACATTTATTATGTTTAACAAGAATAATATTGGATAAACAGTGTTTGGTTTTGTTTAAAATCTGGCACTCAAACCAAATTGAACCCTGAATTTGATTTAGAAAAATATTTTAGAACTTGAGTTTAGTAGACTTAGAAAAAATATATCGATACTCTTAATTCCATGGCTACCACATAATAAGTCTCCAGTAAAAGTTTGTTAATAATAGCTGTTAACCAGAAGGGCTAAGCACTGTACCAAACCTCATTTAATCCTCACAGCCACTTTATGAGCTGTGGGTACTTGTTTTATATTCTCTTAGCAGCAATGAGGGAATAACAGGGCCACCACATTTAGTAAGTTGTGTGGTGTCCCCATCTCCAGGGCCATCTAAGGCCCAGATGAAAGGAGATGTCCACTAGGGTTCCCTTTTCTCCACATCCTTCCGAGCACTTGTTATTTGTTAATTTGTTGATGGTAGCTAGTCTGACGTGTGAAGTACACTGCTGCTGGGAATGCACACTGGTGCAGCCACTATGGAAAACAATATAGAGGTTCCTCAAAAAATTAAAAATGGAAGTGCCATTTGGCCCAGTGATCCCACTTCTAGGAATATATCCTCAGAATCCTGAAACACTAATCAGAAAGAATATATGCACCCCTATGTTCATAGCAGTGCAATTTACAGTGGCTAAGAAGATCTGGAAATGGCTCAAGTGCCCATCAGTAAATGAGTAGATAAAAAAGCCATGGGATATTTATACCATGGAATACTATGCAGCTATAAAAAAGAAGGGTCTCTTACCCTTTGAGAGAGCCTGGAGGGACCTGGAGAGTATTATGCTAAGTAAAATAAGCCAGGCAGCGAAAGACAAATATCACATGATCTCACTCATATGTGGGATCTAATGAACAAAATTAACTGATGAACAAAACAGATCCAGAGATGAAGAAGCATGGATCAGACTAAGGAATCTCGGGGGGGGGGGGGGGAGATTAACCAAAGAACTTATATGCATATATGCATAACCCATGGGCACATGCAATAGTGTGATGAAGGCCAGGGGGAGGAACAAAGGAGTGGAGGGGGTCAATGGAGGGAAAAAGGGAGACATCTGTAATACTTTCAACAATAAAGATAAATTTTAAAAAAAGATGTTTACAGTCACAAGGCTGTTAAATGAGGAGCCAAGTCTCCCTTCCCCTAGAGTCACTGCCCCTAAGCACTATATACACCACCTGTGTCCTTGTACTGTAGATACAAGGCCCTCTAGTTCTTGTTTTGTCTTGGCAAGGAGGGGGCTGGGTTGGGGATGGAATCAGTTCTGGATGAGTAAGAAAAAAAACTAAGATTGGTTTTTCATTAAGAGTTCTGAAATTTAGTCCAATTCATTACATTTTTAATTAATACAGCTCTTGTTTAAAAACACCATTCCTCTATATAGAGAAAAAATGGGAAATTATACTACCTTTTATTTCCGAGTCCTTTAAATATTATTAAACATTTGAAGTATTTTTTAATTTCCATGTATTTCTAAATATTTATACAAATGGTAAAGTTTGGATATTTTGATTTATAGGTATAATTACTTTTATCTTAGTATTGTAGTGCTACACAAATCTCTTTATAAAAAATAATTTTTTTCCAAGATGAAAAGAGGCTTGATTAGTACTCCTCCATCAGATATGCTTCCTACATCAGAAGGTGGAAAGTCAAATGCCTGGTTACGGCAAAAAAATGCTGGAATATATGTTCGTCCTCGACTCTTCTCTCCCTATGTGGAGGAAGCAAAGGTAATGAAAAACATTTTCAGATATTAGACCACTTTATTATAAACTGTAAGCACAAAGATATTTATTGTCATTATATAAATATTTGGAAATGGCGTACATGTCCAGTAATTGGGAAAGTGAACATAAATTCTAGTTTGACTACTCAGCAGAATACTTTTCTGAAGTGTTTAATTATGAAGCATGTTTTTATAACTTAGGTCATGTTAAATTGCATTTTACATTTTTCTCATCATAGTCGGTCTTGCAAAATGTTAACCTGAAAGAAAGTTTTATTTTATTGAAATGGTTGTCAGTATTTTGTGATCTTCAGCATGGGAAAATGTCCTGAAAGGTGGTAGCACACATTTTGTCTTCCTTCATAAACTAAAGAAATGCTGCCATTTCTTGTAACACATTTCTGTGATGGCTGGCTTTTGGAAGTTGTGTTTAGTTTTGTAATAGTTCACACAGTAAGAAAAAATTTCTAGTCTATTAAGCAAATCAGCATTATGAATATTATAACAATTCTTCTAGAAAATATGGTAATGTGAAAATGAAATACTGGCCCGGCCAGGCGTGGCTCAGCGGTTGAGCATTGACCTAGGATCCAGGCAATCGGGGTTCGATTCCCGGTCAGGGCACATGCCCGGGCTTGATCCCCAGTGGGCATGCAGGAGGCAGTCGATCAATGACTCTCTTAATCATTGATGTATCTATCTCTCTCTCCCTCTCTTTTCCTCTTTCTCAAATCAATAAAGATATATTTTTTAAAATAAATTAATTAAAATAAAATGAAATACTGTAATTTTTATTAGATGTATTCAGCCTTAAGAACTTTGGGGTGGCCTTTTGAGGAATAGTCTTTGAAAGTCAGAAATCACAATTAAGCTTTATGAAATAAATTAACAGGCGAAACAGTGTGTGTTTGGGTATAGAATTACTATATTTTGTTACATGAAAGCATTTGTGAGTTTATTTTGTTGACTAGGTTGATAATCCTCCTCTTATTGACTGGTTGACATTTTAAATAGTTCTAAAACTGAGGGAAAAAGCAGAATGGTTGTGCCTGGTCTTTTTAAAATAAGTTCTGTACTCAGACTCACTGAAGCAGCTGAGGCCTTTACAAAAGGTTGAGTCTGGTGATAAAAGGTCTGTGATAAACTAGACCTACCTCCATTCTGCTCTGTTTCAAAAAGTAAGCTCATCAGTAGTCCTCCTGGAACTTCCTGTTTCTCAGATGGCTGTACCCATACATAAGTAGATAATTGCCCCAGTAAACATGGAAAATGTTTATATATTATATCATTTTGACCGTTCTGCAGTTTAGTGAAATAGATTAAAACTAATTTTTAACAATTGGATTTACTTATAGGTCTGTTCAGTTTAATATCAGTTTTTAATACTTTGTCTTTTGAGCACTTTTTTTTAAATTGATTTTTAGAGAGAAAGGGAGGGAGAGAGAGAAACATTGATTTAGAGCAGAACATTGATTGGCAGCCTCCTGCACGCCCCCTACCAGGTAATCAAGCCTGCAACCCAGGCATGTGCCCTCACCAGAAGTCAAACCAGCAACCTTTTGGTCACTGGATGACTCCCAGCCAACTGAGCCACACCAGCCAGGGCCTCTTTTTGATCTGATGTTTAGCCCATGTAAACATGTTTTTTTTATAGTAACTTTATGTGTAATTTACTTCTGATTAATTTTCTATCCTTCCTTTAAATTTCAAATACTTCAATTAAAAGGAAACTTTTCAGAAGATGGTTATTTTTTTCCAAAGATACTCCAAAAGAACCTTTAAAAATTAAAGAGGTAGGGGCACTTTCTCCTTTCACCACTAATTATAAACTTCATACACTGAAAACAGTAAAGTAATTCCCTTTTTATATGATGAAAGTAATAATCTTTTTTCAAATGTGATTTAACAGAGATGAAGGGTTGACTAATTCTGTTAATACTGAATTGTTATTTCAGTCAGTGCTAGACGAGATGATGGTGGAACAAACAGATCTTGTGCGTTTGCGAATGGTTAGAATGTCCAATGTGCCTGACACTCTTTACATGGTCAGTAATGCCGTACCACAGTGCTGTCACATGATCAGCCACCAGCAGATCAGCAGTAACCAGTCAAGCCCTCCTTCGGTGGTAGCCAATGAAATTCCAGGTAAGGCAGTACCCTTGTTTTAGGCATTCATACTCACATAAGTAATCCAATCTTTTTGGAATCCCTTTATATGTGCAGCTCTCTCCGTTTACTATGCCTATGCATTGTTCTCATCAAAGAGTAAATACTTATAAGCTGAGCTTTTTGTTTTGAATTTTATTTTATAGTAACAGGTATATACAATTTTCAGTCTCACCCAGGGTTTCTCAACACTGGCCCGGTGCCCGGCCGGGCGTGGCTCAGCGGTTGAGCATCGACCCTAGGATCCAGGCGATTGGGGTTCGATTCCTGGTCAGGGCACATGCCCAGGTTGTGGGCTCAATCAATGACTCTCTCATCATTGATGTTTCTCTCTCTCTCCCTCTCCTTTCTTCTCTCTGAAATCAATAAAGATATATTTTTAAAAAACACTGGCCCGGTAGACAGTTAGGGCTGGATAATTCTTTGTTGTGGGTGCTGTCCTGGGCATGTGGGGTGTTTAGCAGCATCCCTGCCCTGGACTCACTAGATACCAGTAGCATACATGCACACACATCCCTTTGTAACCTTTCAGAAACATTTTTATGTTTCTAGACATTGCCATAGGGTATTTCTCACATTATAAGACCCATTAGGGAGAGTATGTCCCCCAAAAATGTGATTACCATTGGTTTCCTGAAGATCCAGTTTCCCAAGATCTGGTCTGTGAATTTTATTGTAGTGTAGTCTTAAAACTCTGAGGAAAGCTGCCATAGGTAGGGGTATAGCTGTCAATGTTCAAAAACTTATGAACATCGATTGATGTTTACTTTAACCAAAGGGCCCTAATGTCATTTTCTAAGGTAAGGAAATTAACAGCACAGATTTTTATAAATGTCTGGGGTCAGAAATTTATAGCTCTTGCTAGTTACTATTGCAAGATTTATTTTTTTAATCAGCAAACTATATAGCATTATTGGAAATGGAAAATTATTCATTTTCTGCTTTCGGTTTCAAGTAAGGATAAGTAAAAGACATAATGACAGTTTTTAATTCAACACGTACATTTTGTTCTGGGACTAAAATCTGATCTGTTGTTGCCTTATCAGGTTTGTCAGCTACGTGTTTGTTTAAAGTATACATTGGATTACAGTATGAAGAGAAGTATTTCTGTAGCAATTAGTGCAGATTTTAAAGCTTTCATAATTAGCACTGTTTTTATCGGCTTGAGTTAATACTTGAATAGCAACACAATTTAATCTTAGAACTGAATCTAAAAAGCCCAAACGTACTCACAGTTAAGTATGCTCACAAAAATAAGACTTGTCTTGTTTAATTATTTTCTGTTGTTTAACCCTGTTCTGGTGTCATCCTGATTCTAACGTGCTCACCATGCTCTAATGAAAGGCCGTTTATCTTATTGGCTCATATTCTGGCTCTGCCCCTTCATTTATATGACTTTGGACAAGCTGTCTACTTCCCTGCACATTAATTTCCTTATCTGCAAAATGGGGATATCTCCTTTCTAGGGTTATTGTGAAGACATAAGCAAGTACCATGAGTAATATGCTTAGGAGTTTGCCTGGCACAAAGCAAGCACTCAGTAATAGCTCCCGTTGCCCTCCAAATAATAGTCAGTTTGGCTCATAATGTTTATGGGCCTCAGTCCTTCTTTCCCAGCCCTCTACTGCAGCCTTACTCCAGATTCCTAACCCATGTTCCTGCCTCTAACCTTGCTCACTCCCCTTCTGGACTTTACACCAGGGCTCAGCACAGTTTTTCTGTGAAGTGCCAGATGGTAAATATAGGCCTATGGGTTATGCAGTTTCTGTCACAGCTACTCAACTCTGCTGTTGTAGGCCAAAAGCAGCCATAGACAGTACCTGAACAGATGGGTATGACTGTGCCAGTAAAACTTTAATTTTTAATTTTCTTAAATGTTTTCTTAATTGATTTTAGAGCAAGAGGAAAGAAGAGGGAGAAAAAGGTAGAAACACTGATGACAGAGAAACATCAGCATTGATCGACTGCCTCCTACACACCCCCTACTGGGGATTGAGCCTGCAACCTGGGCATGTGCCCTGACCGGGAATTGAACTGGTGCATGGGTCAGTGCTCAACCTTTGAGCCACACCAGCTGGGCAGTAAAACTTTATTTACAAAAACAGCCAACAGGCTTGATGTAATCTACAGTCCCTAGTTTGCCGACCCCTGCTTGATACTACTCTCAGAGTGCACTTACCACATCATGGTTCTGTTCCCCTCATTCCCCTGCACAGGTGACTACCTGTCGTACACAAAATACAATTTAAATCCCTTTTTGTGACATGCAGGATCGTTCATGATCTGCTCCACCCATCTTTCTAGCCTTCTCTCTTAATGCTCTTCTTCTCTCTTAATGCTTGTACTTTTGAATCCTAAGTTCTAGCCATGCCAGCTTCTTGTGCCACACTGTCTTTCATTTGCATATTTCACACATGCCTGGTCCTTCTGCTCAGAAAGCCTTCACTCCATATTCTTTGTCTGCCTGGTTTTCTCTCATTCTTCATGGCTGCACTCAGGGTTCACCTTGTCTAGGAAGCCTTTCCTGCCTGCCTCCAGTCCAGGTTGAGGGCCGCTTCCTTCAAATCCCTTAGGTATTCTTTGTAATATTTCTCTCCATGACCATTTGTGGCTCTATACTGTACTGTCTTACTTGGTTTACTTCACTAAAACTAGAGTTCTTTAAGGACAGGGATCACACCTTTGTTCTGTGCACCCTAATACTTGAGTCCAATCCCTAGTGCATAGTCAGGACTCAAAAGTTATGTGAATAAAAGAATGAATACATTTTAAAAACTTAGGAAATAGCCCTGGCTGGTGAGCTCAGTGGTTAGAATGTTGACCTGTGCACCAAAGGGTGGAGGGTTGAATTCCTGGTCAAGGGCACCTGTAACTGGGTTGCAGGTTCGATCCTGGGCCCGAGTTGGGGCACATGCGGGAAGCAGCCAATCGATGTCTCTCTCACATCAGTGTGTCTCCCCCTCTCCTCCCCACCCCATTCTCTCTAAAAATCAGTGGGGGGAAATCCTCGGGTGAGGTTTAACAACGAAAAAACTTAGGGAATATCCTGAAATTTAGAAGAAAATTATGCAAGTGAAATTTTATTAGGGCATGAATTAATAATACAGCTCAGGAGCTGTTTGGTATTATTAAAAGTTTTGGGCACAGTGAAATTTTAAATCCTTAAAAGATAACTAGAAGTAGCCCTGGCTAGGTAGCTCAGTTGGTTAGAGAGTCGTCTCCATACGTCAAGGTTGTGGGTTCAATTCCCAGTCAGGGCACATACAAGTATCAACCAGTGAACTTGTAAATAAGTGAACAACAAATCAGTGTTTCTCCCCCTGTCTTCCTCCTTTCCTCTCCCTCTCCCCCTTTCCCTTCCTCTCCCTCTCCTTCCCTTTCTCTCTAAAACCAATAAATAAGTTTAAAATTAGAAGTGTATACAGCACTAAGTTGCTAGGAAATTAAAATAAGATTCTGATGTAAAACACATGCTTTTTTTCTTGTGCTTAATGGTTGGTCTTTTGTGTAGCTCAGGTATTTGCCTACAAACAGTTTTCCTTCTTCCAGTTCCTCGTCTCTTCATTTTGAAAGACATGGTCAGGCGTCTGCAGGAGCTCCGACACACTGAGCAGGTGCAGAGAGCCTATGCGCTGAACTGCGGGGAAGGCGCCACAGTCAGCTATGAAATCCAGATTCGGGTACTGAGAGAGTTTGGCCTTGCTGATGCTGCTGCAGAGCTCTTGCAGGTGGGGAACTGCATTACACTGTTTCAAATCGGGAGCCTGGATCCTTCTTCAGGCAGTATTGTAGATGTGGCGGGAGCTCTCACAGCACGGGTCTTTTTCCTAACCCTCTCACTGCCTCTAGTGTGTTAACTTGCCTTGAGGCAGTGGAAGCATGGATGTAGCAAGGGCTCTGGAATAAGAACTGGGTTATATCCTGGCTCTGCTGCTTACCAACCAGTTAATTAACCACTCCAAGCAGTTACTTAACCACTCCGAGCATCAGTTTCCTTATGTGTCATATGGATTGTTGGGAAGATAAGAGTTGCATTATTATAAAGCAACTTGTCTCTTGTATTGTAATAAACATATAAATGGTGACTACTAAAAGTTCGTGGTATGTATGTCGAACAGAAATGAAAGATGAAGTAGAAAATTCTGGCCCTCCACTGCTCTCCCTCCGGTCTGGTCACTAGATTTCAGGTTTTGGCCCCTGCCGTACTTGGAGGCCTTCCAGATGCCCCCTTTTTCTCTCCTCCCCTTCCTGCAAGAAATCTTTTGCATGATGGTTCACACCTATAAGCACTGGAATCAAGAAATGAGTTGTGTTTTTAACGAGCAGGAAAAACTCATTTCTAGTAATTATTGCAATGGCATTGGTTTTGCAATGAAGATAGAATTTGTAAAGTACAATAGTGTCCCCCCCAATCTTATCCACAGGGATACATTCCAAGTGCGTGCCTGAAACTGGATAATATTGAACAAATCCTATGTATACTATGTTTTTTCCTATACATATACATTGCTGTGATAAAGTTAGGCACTGTAAGAAATTAAAACAATAAGTAATAATGAAATAAAACAATTATAACAATATATAATACTATAATACAAGTTATGTGAGTGTGGTTTCTCTCAAAATATCGTGCTGTATGTACAGCATGGAGACCCTAGACAAGGATGATTCACATCCTAGGCAGGACAGGGTGGGATGATACCAGATTTCATCATTCTGCTCAAGATCGCTCACAATTTAAAACTTGCAAATTGTTTTTCTAGAATTTTCCACATAGTTTTTTTGGACCTTGGTTTACTGAGGGTAACTGAAACTGAGGAAAGCAAAACCTCTGACAAGGTGGGACTACTGTAGTCTGCTCAGAGCCACTAAATCAGAACCTAAAATAAAATTTAATTTCATCTGATCGAGTTGATTGAATTGTTTTCTTGCCACAGACTCCAAACCCCTTTAGCCTAAGTCTTCAAAGGGGAACATGGTATGTTGTTCTTAGGCAAGACAGTCGGCCATTTGTGGATTCCTGATTTTCATTATTTGTTATGGTTTCCATCCCTACAAAGAGAGTCTTATTTTATATTAATTTCTCTTTCTTTTGCCATTCTAAATGGTATCTTAATTTTACATCTTAAATTATATAAAAGTTTTATAATTTAAGTATTCCCTTACAGTGTTTATCAAAATAGTAGTCCATCTTATTTCCATATACTAGGTAAGGAGTAGTATTTTGTAGTTTTAATTTTAGAGTGCACATGTGTTGTCAGAAAATTCTAGCAGGATCCTCACCTCGGTCTTTTTTTCCTTTGGTGTTTATTGGTCATTTTATTTTCTTAGCAAAGACAAATTTGAATAAGATTTTATTTCCTTTTTTTTCATTATTACATAATCTTGCGAGAGATTACTGCCCTGCTTGCTGGAATCATCAGTGAAGCAGCTCTTTTTGATAGCTGTATGGTAGGCTACAGAGGCTACACTCTCTCCTTTTGTACTATTATTAAGGTAATTTTTTCTTGGAAGCTTGTGGCCTAGAAAAATATGTTATGCCTTTTATTGTTGCTGAGTGTGGTTTTCTTAGGTCTTCACTTAACTCTCTCAGCCTGTGAATTTTCATCTATGAAATCTGCTAATCTCTTGGTTTTTTTCTCTTTAATCTTTCTTAGAATCCTCACAAGTTCTTTCCTGATGAACGTTTTGGGGATGAAAGTCCACTCTTGACGATGAGACAGTCTGGGAGATGTCGTGTTAACAGCACCCCCACTGCAGAAACCATGTTTACAGATCTAGACTCTTATGTGGCCTTCCATCCACCCTTGCCCCCTCCACCACCTCCGTACCACCCCCCAGCTACCCCCATCCATAACCAACTCAAAGCAGGCTGGAAGCAAAGACCTCCCAGTCAGCATCCTTCACGTTCGTTTTCTTATCCCTGTAATCATTCGCTGTTTCACTCCCGAACGGCTCCTAAAGCCGGCCCCCCTCCAGTCTACCTGCCAGGTGTTAAAGCAGCGGCACCTGACTGTACCAACACCGCGGGACTGGGGAGACAGACGGTAGCTGCTGCCGCTGCTGCTGCCGCCGCCGCCACCGCCACCGCCACCGCCACCACCTCAGCAGCATCTGAGAAACAAGTGGTAAGTTAGCACTCCAGGAACCTACCTAAAAATAACAGTTTGTGGAATATTGGAAAGTAATTCCCTTGGCCCCAAGAGCCCTACTGGAACTCAGCAATGCCCAGAAGTGCTACTGACAAGCTGAAAGCATGGACTGAGCAGTATAGAAAAGAGAGACAATGTAGATGAGTGAGAAAGGACAGAGGAGAGACTTCAGATGTGTATGGTGGGCATCGTCAGGTACTGCCAGTTTCTTAGTGCTCTCTTCAAGCACATGTCTAGAGTCTGTCCCTAACGTCTACTCTGTAGAATCTATTATTCTACCAAATTCTTTGATGGGGCAGAAAGTATCCCATCAGGAACAATGTGACAGAAGACTTCCCATTAAGGAAAGCAGTCCTTCTGCCTGTCTCTGCCTCTAGAGGGCTGTCATCAGAACCCTCATTTGGGAACCACAGTAGCCAGCGCTAGTAGGTAGTAAACTCATCAAGAAGATTTTGCTTGATTTTTCTCTGCATTAGAGGTTGAATTTGTTTTATATAATATATTTGAAAAAACAAACAATAATGCTTTTTAAGTCTTCCTGCTCAGTCACACACTGTCAGTAGCATTTAATATAGAGAGAAATAAAAGACACATGTATTAGTCCAGGAAATCTTCATTAAAATGGGACTTTCTGGAATCTAGGGGCTAGTGTACACCTTGGGTCACATTGTGATCGTTCCTCACCTTATGCCCTTCTACCCACTCTCCTTGCTGTGCCTTCCCCCCAGAAAAGAAGAAATCACAAAGGTGGATCGTGTTTGATAAACCAAATTCCCATCCTGTTGGCCTGGCTCTCAGTTCTACAATTACAAAAGTTCTACTACTTTATGTTTTAAATAAAACTCCCCTTGAGGGTAGAAGAGGGTAAAGGGGGGATAAATGGTGATGGAAGGAGACTTGCCTTGGGGTACAGATGATGTATTGTAGAATTATATACACTGAAACCTATATAATTTTATTAACCAATGTCACCCTAATAAATTCAGTTAAAAAAACTCCCCCTAAAGGTAATTTATTTGTATGTTCATTATCGTTTTAATTATAATAATGAAAAATTGAAAACAACCTTAATGTCCAACAGTGGGAAAATGATTAAATAAGTCATCAGGACATGGAATATTACACAGTAATTTAAATAGTAATCTCAGAGAAAATTTGGTGACAGAATTATATATACACTAAATCTTGTTATAATTACTATATATGCAAAGAAAAAAAGGTGAAGGAAATACCTCAAAATGCCAACAGGTGGTTATCTTGGGGAAGGTTAGGGTTATTACTATTTTTTGCCTTTAGTTGTCTGTATTTTTATCATTCTTAAAAACAAGCATGTATTAGTTTTATAATGAGGAAACAAAACAAAATCAGTGAACATCATTTTTACAAAGGAGTCCTGGGCTGTATTCTTTTAACCCTCCCCTCTTTGTTTCTGTTTGCAGTGTACACAACCTGTGCTAAATGATCTAATGCCAGATATCGCCATGGGTGTGTCCACACTGTCACTGAAGGACAGGAGGCTTCCAGAACTTGCTGTAGACACAGAATTAAGCCAGTCAGTTTCTGAAGTAGGACCAGGGCCTCCCCAGCATCTGTCGTGTGCCCCACAGAGGCATATACACACGTCTCGAAAGAAACACACACTAGAGCAAAAAACAGATGCTCGAGAAAATCAGGAATATCCAGATTTCTATGACTTCTCAAATGCTGCTTGCAGACCTTCTACTCCCGCTCCTGGCAAACGTACCCCTTCCCCTTCGCAAGGTGGATATTTTGGTCCTGATTTGTATAGCCACAATAAGGCATCACCAAGTGGCTTAAAGTCAGCCTACCTACCTGGCCAGACCTCTCCTAAAAAGCAGGAAGAAGCTAGGAGAGAATATCCACTTTCCCCTGATGGGCATCTACATAAACAGAAGAACGAGCCGATACACCTCGATGTCATTGAGCAACCTCCCCAGCGGTCAGACTTTCCTCTGGCAGCCCCCGAGAATGCTGGCAGTGGTCTAGCACATGTCAGGGGACGGACAGCGGTAGAAACTGACTTGACTTTTGGGCTGACTCCTAACAGACCTTCACATTCTGCATGTAGCCCTGAAGCTCCAGAAGAGCGATCCAGTAGAAGACTAGCAGACAGTGAGTCCCTGGGCCACGGAGCTCAGCGCAATACAGATTTGGAAAGGGAGGATTCAGTAAGCAGAGGAAGGAGGTCACCAAGCAAACCAGACTTCCTCTACAAAAAGTCTGCCCTTTGAGAGCAACCTCCAAGTCGCCTGTGCCTGAGATGTGAAACATCCCATTTTATGATGTAACCCAGCAACTTAGAGACCAGTTGATTGATGCCAGCTGATAACTCAGTTTCACGTTATTTTATTCCAGTTTTTGTACATACATGTTTATTAGACATGGCATGCTAAGAGGGTTATTTTGAATGCTGCATCTGTCTATTTTGTGTTTGAACAATTGTGTGGGGAAGCATTTTTAAGAGCAAGCAAGCTGGCACTTTTTTTTCTCTCTTTACAGATGATGAAATTTTTTGCACTTGTACATTTATTTTATCTGTATTGATTTTATATCAGTATGTTAAACTTTATCGCCACATTTAAAGGACTATTTTCATACTTTTTGCATTTTACCATTCATCTACCAATTTCCACGTGCATTGGATTGCACACTAAGATGTATTTTCTTATGAAATAGTTCTGTGTTTATTTTTTAATTATAGAAATTCCAAAGAACAGCACATCAAAATGCTCCTCTCTTTTCAATAATTGTTTTGGTTCAGAAATCTTCCTGCTCAGTTCCTATTAATCTGTTGTCATTTTTTTAATAAGCCTTGGGAGCTGGTCTTCGTTTCTTCAGTGGTAATCCAATCAGGATCCTGGAGTTTTCTAGTTCAGTAGAGAACAGGAAGGAAAAAAGCCTTTTGTACCCAGGCTGAAAAGCTCTTGCTGTGTTCACAGTGTGGACTCTGTCCGAACCACTGCAGGTTCTGTTATATGGATTAGAGGATCTGAGACGAGATTCCAAAGAGATCAGAGTTTTTGGAATCCTAAAGCCGTGGAGATAGTAAAGTAACTTACAGGTTGCACTACGGGATTTCTGGTTCTGAGTGTCATCGGCTCTCCAGCTGACATGGGGAAATGACTGCTTGCTGCCTTCAGTTGTCTTGCGCTCTGTGAGAAAACAAAAAACAAAAGGGCTTCAGTCTTATGGATGTCACTTGGTGTTTGTAAGCATATGTTTTCTTTTAAATGTTTTTTAAAGTGTGTCTGAATTTTGGTGTCCTATAAAAAGTTGTATGATGCATAATGCTTCATCACCAAAAGAGAAAAACCATATTTTTCAGTGAAACACTACATGTCCTACTTGAACTCCACCGGGGACGCTGGTTTGGGATTTTACTGAACCACTGAGCACATGGGATCTTTTAAGATCCTCTCCCTTGGAAGGGCAATGTGTGAGCTAAGGACTTTCTTTTTACTCTCCAATGTAAATATATTAGTATTTGAGTTTTTAAATCACTTCAACATTATTTGAGCTTTCACTTTGTATTTTTACACACACAGCCGTAGCACTTAGAAGAAAAGAGACTTTCTGCACATTCCCTCATGTGAAGGATGTTTGGGAGCCTCTTTTATGTGTGTGTGTGTGTGTGTGTGTGTATATATATATATAACTATGAATCACTGACACTCACTCTAAAACTATGCAGGGCTAGGGAGCCTTTACAAGCTACCATATAAATGAATTACATGCACTTTTAAGTCAATAGGTTTCTATTGGGTGTCAACAACTCTGATTTCTCCCAAAACTGTAGATTCCCTTACAGTCTTTTCCTACTTTACCCTGTGGTATACACTCAGGAATAATCTGACATTTTAAAAAACCCGAGCAGTAGGTCATCCCAGACAGGAAACATCAGCCTGTCTGTGTATGCTGGCGCGCTGCTGCCTCTCCGTCTGTTCCCGACTTGTTAGCTGCTGCTGGTGCGTCGTCCTGTCATGATGTTGCGTACTGAGTGCCAGAGTTAACACTAACCTACTGTAAGGTCGGCCGTGCATCGCCTTTGAGGCTCCCTTTTTTAAAGATAGACAAACAGGACTGACTCTGTTCTCATTTTTAGGAGGTTTGACTCTATAATAGATGATGGTGTCTTTTGAAGCCAATCTCAGTCTGTCTCTCAGAAATGAAAATTGTTAATTCCATTATATTCCTTAATGTGTGTTTATATACCTGTGTTGACATGAATTATTTTGATGTAGTTTTAAATGTCTATTCTGAATTCAGACTGTACTTCAGATAAGAGTAAGTAGAGTTAATTTGGATGGGAAAAACTTTATCTTTTTTTTTTTTTTTTAAAGACAAGAAGTATTGGTGGCACACATGTATTTTTCTGAAAATTCATTAAATATTCTTTCATATCCCCAAAGTGTAATTATAAAAATAAGTGGCCGCTGTTCATAGTTTTAATTTATGAAGTTTGCTTTGAATCATTTAGTAGCTTACCTGGGTAAACTACATGTATAAAGAGAACTTGCTTTAATTATGGGATTGTGGACTGATGTGACTTGCAGAAGGTAAACAGATGTGGCTGTTGTGTGCGCTCCGGTAGGTGTTAGTGGACTTTCAGTGTGTCTTGTGAAGTGTGTTAATAGGGTAGGTTGAACAGCTCTGTGCCTCTGGCTTTTGAACCCATGTAGTCAATCTTTTTTAATGCCTACTAAGCATAAAATCTTTTCATGCAGCCCTAGCCAGTTTTGCTCAGTGGTTAAAGCATCGGCCTGCGGACTGAAAGGTCCCAGGTTTGATTCTGGCCAAGGGCACGCACATCGGTTGCAGGCTCAATCCCCCGCCTGGTTGGGCACATGTGGGAGGCAACCAATCGATGTTTCTCTCTCACATTGATGTTTCGCTCTCTCTCCCTCCCCCCTTCCACTTTCTCTGAAAAGCAATGGAAAAAAATATCCTCAGGTGAGGATTAAATAAATAAAATCTTTTAATGCTGTATAAGATAAATGTGAAGTCTGAGTAGGATTGCTCTCAGAAAAAAAGAACATGTATAATATAAAGTTTGGCCACAGGACCTGGCATTTTAGTCGGTGTAGAAACTTCATAAGAACCAAATCTCAGAATAACAGATCTTATCTGGAGGCCCCGGACAATCAGGCCGTCAGACAATCGGCACCTTGGGTGCCCACTTTGTTTAGGTTAGAGAACTACCATTTGGTCCCAGATCAGAAAGAGAACATCGGCTTTTCTTCAGGATACTGTTGGTCTTCTTATATTTTTCTTAGTTTTGTGATTTTGATGAATAATTTAAGTTCAAGGGCACCTGTTACCCCTAAGGGAAAAAAGCAGGAAAGGCAAAAATTATTCCTGAAAAATGATTGTTTGAATTTTCCACATACCATACTCTTTCTCACATGCCCTTCAGCCTTTTCTAGGTACATGTCCCTAGACCTAAGCTCTCCTGACATTTTGATAACCAGTTAGATTTTAAGGATTTTTAACGAGGTCCTTTTTATTTGAATAGCTTTTGTATAACTCTAAAACTTCACCTAATTCTTGGTTTTGCTCCCTCAAAAACTCTGCTTTTATTATAATTGCTATCCTTCATTGGGTTTTCTTTTGTTCAAGTTTTAGCAGTGGGCAATACTCGTCCACTGAATTAAGGTAATGATGCGAGTGTGAGGGAAAGAAATAGCATGTGCGGCAGCTGGGCCTGCATGTGTTGGTCTCTAGAGGGGAAGGGGTAACATTTCTCAGTAACTACTCAGCAAAATACGTATTTTTGTAATGTTTAATCTGCCTTTTAGGGGAAATGTGTTCCATGTAACACTTGTAAGATACTTGTTTTGCAATTCTAAGGCATTCATGTTTATATCTTAGGACTGAACTCAAAGGGAAGTGTTTATTTGACTTTTTAAAAATTATTTGATTGATTTTCAACTTTCTGTTGAAAGTTGTTATTAAAGCAGCAGTGATGGGTGCTATTCCCAATTCTGCAATGGTTTACTTCGTCTACTAAGTAATTTACTTTCAAACCTCATTACAGATAACCTTACTGAAAGAGTTACCATCACACCCTAAAAGGTATTTTTTTTTTACTGTTTTCTATCAACACTGTTGTATGAGCAACGTTTTATGAATGTTCAGTTGTCTTTTTGTCCGATAAATTGTAATAGGTGTTATGTAATTGTTGTATTGGCAAGCCTTTTGATTTTTTTTCCTCTAGAAAACTCAGACCGTATGGCAATCTTTCATATTCTGAATATTATAATGCTGTGGCTGTTTTCTATAGAAAGATTACTTGCAAGTGTGTGTCTTGAAAATAACTTCTTGTGTCTGTGTGTTTACGTGGGTTCTAAGAGATGAGATGAGCTCTGGAAGCTTCGTCGCGTACCTGCACATGACTGTGTTCCATGGGCAGGTGTCTGGAATTCTGCTCTTAGATGGGGTGGCTGAAAGGTAAAGGTTCCTGAACTTCACTTGCTGTTTATGTGCCACGCCTGAACTTCAGAGAGGTGGTACTTCTACAACACTGCATTTCTTGTGGTTGTGCTGTTACTGGTATAAAGTCAAGTGCCTTCAATGCTAAAGGCTCAGAAATTTTTCTTAAACTGATTTCATGTCCTATGCAAGTGTTTTCTACAACCTGCATAACCAGTACTTTGTAAAACTTGTTTACGCTTCAATTGTACATAGTGTTTTTTAAGGAAATATATAGTATTTTTATTTAGGTACCTCCAAACTTGAATTTGTCTGTGTGAAGCATTGTAAAACGATACATCTCTCTTTTGAGTATCATTACCGTTGTACAAAGGTTTTCACTGGTTCTATTTTTCTACTGTTACTGATAAGCATGTAACACTGACTTTATCCTACATATAGTTGGCATTTCAAATAAATGGCTTGTATAGAACCTGCTGAGTTGGATAGTCTGTTTTAGCAGTGTGGCCTGCGACCTTCAGTTCCAGAAGCGATTGTACCCTCTAGGGTAGAACCGGGAAGTTTTCTACGTGACCTCCCCTCTGTTTCTAGGATTTCCGTTATTCAGAGTTTTTTTTAAAAACTACTGTGGTTTTCTTGGAAATATGTTTTCATCTCAAGGTCATTACATTTTCTACTTTCTCATTGGGGCATTTCTGAGATATTTTATTTTACAAATTTGAGCAAAGTTACTTGCACAGGGGTCTCCAGAGGAAGCTCAACATTCCACCCATGTGGACCCAGCACCTGGAATTTGCCAAGTGCCATGGTCAGAGATCCAGGTGGATCCCAAGATTCACAGGCCTCAGAGACCTGGCTTAGAGTCTGAACTTTTTCTCTTTCACACTCAGGCTTACTAATATTTTTCTATTTGAAAGGGAAATGGAGTCATGATCTAGAGTCTAGGTTTCTGAAAAAACATGCAAAATAGAAAGTTCTCTAATTTCCATTTTTTAATTGCTATAAAATAGCTGTTGTTTAAATTTATTTTAATGATTTCACTAATAAGTCCCATCCTAGCATTTCGCCCTTCATGCCTCACTAAGGCAATTCTTATATTTTGTAACCATCTTAGATTTAACTGTGGAGTATCGAGATAAAATAAAAGCTAAGGTTTTTGTGAGTGAGCATCTTAAAAATCTGAAAAAGAAAATTAAGTCAACTTTCACGTCTTTACTTGTGGATTTCGCCTGGCAAAGTGAGTTCAGGCTGGCTTCCCCGCCACCTTAGGCCTTCTGGGTGCCTGAGGGAATGTTTGAGTCCGCTCTTCCCAGAGTCTGGGGCCATGGAGCCCCAGACAGAGCAGACAGGATACCCATTCTCAGAAACTTCAGAGTGTTGCTGGAAATGACTTTGTCCTGGAAACAGTCAGAATAGTACATAGCAGGAGATTATCACCGCTGAGGGGAAGGCCGGCTTGGCATGGCCCCGGAATGACTGAGGAGAAATACGCTGGTTTCAGAGCTGAGTACTTTTTTTTTCTTCAATCAGTGAATTAGGTACTATTTTCTCTAATCCTTTGTGCATTACATACTATTTTTAGTGCCATTTTACAAATGAGACAACCAAAGCACAGAGATATCTAGTAACTTGTCCAAGGTCACACAGCTAACAAGTTGACCGAGCCAGCTCTGAAAGTCTAGTGGCCCAGGCAGGGGGAACACGTGCGGGGGTGGAAGTGCGTGCACTCGTGGTACTCCTTCGTCCAGCAAACACGCATTCACCTTATAAATAAGCAAGCAGTGTCTACCTGCCAGACTGCTGGGTCCTGAGGGACGGTAATGAACAGGACAGTCACAGTCCCTCTGATAACAATTTTAGGGTCTCAAGGAAGAAAAGGCATTGAATAATTACTGAGGTAAGGCGGTCCCAGGGCTGGGGAGACTTCAAAATGCAGGTCAAGGAAGGTCAGGACCACAGGGCAAAGAGGAGCGGTTCTGGGGAGGCTTCCAGAAAGAGACGGAGCCTGAGGCAGGCGGGCTGAGCACTGGGGGGAGAGCTTTGTGCGGTCAGAGGTGGGTTGGACGCACCTTGTCAGCCCTCAAGCCGTTGATCTAGCAGCAACGGGAAGCTGCTGGGGGTTTTAAACAGGCACAGTGCAATTGGGTTCACGTGGTCCGTGTCACTCGGCTGAGCAGGAGGGGGTCAGGAAATCAGGCAGGAGGCTGGCGGCTCCCCAGAGAAGAGCCCCAAGAGCTCAAAGAGCCAAGAGGATGACTTCAAACATGAATCCAGTTCGGGCGCAGTATCTATAGGACTTGGCGGCTGGGGGCAGGGAGAGAACGGAGGGCATCAGATCCAGGGGAAGAGCAAGGGTTCAGTGCTGGTCTCCATCCCAGTCTCGCTTGGGGAGACTAAGCAGGATTCCTTTCTTGAAAGATTTAGAAAGCCCTCCCTGGAGTGGTTAAGATGCTGGAAGAGGGTTCAGTTCTGTCATTGACGTCAGCTAATTTACCAAAACAAAAATCCAAAGAAAGTCAATGTCTCTTTTACCCCAGGGCAAAATACAACATCCTGTGATTCAGCATCGTCTGTCATTTTTGTCCTGAGATTAACTGCTCACAGGTGCCCCACTTTAGTGAGGCCAGACTGGTAGAGTAAAACAAGCAGGGAGGGCCTGGGATCAGGTGGGTGTGCATTTGACCCTGGACTCATCAACTAGCTGTGGAACCTCAGCTTCTTGGAGCCTCAGTTTCCACATCTGTGAAATGGGGATGGACAGTTATACCCCTAGGATCACTAAGGGTGGACATGAGATCATGTACACAAAAGCTTGCGGCTCGTGCCTGTGCTCAGCAAACCTTTGGATGCATGAAGGAGCGCTCCCATTCGTGTATTTCACAGACGGTGGCGCACCCATCGTGTGGCAGGCATTGAGCCAGGATCCACAGTGGGGAGGGCAGATATTAAGCAAACAAACTCACAAATATTAATATATGCTCTTACAAAGTGAAATAGTGATTTGAACATGACCCACAACATGTCTCAAGTTTTTCCATTCAGCATGAAGAGGTCATTGGGGGGAGGGGATGCCAGGCAGGAAAGAGCAGGAGAGCCCCAGTCAGCAGCATTTGGTGGGCAGATGGACCAGGAAGAGCCTGGGGAATGAAGTCGGTGACTTGACAGCAGCTTAGTAAATGAACTGTGGGGAAGGTGCATTTATTATTCCAAAGCAGCCCTTTATCCCAGGTGCTATCCTGTTTTATTTTTGCTCCAGGCCTGTTAGGCCAGGTGAGCTTTCCTGAGGGAGCTGAGACGCCCATTCCCCTATACATGAAGTGCTGTGACGCTGACAGCCACCCCACCAATGTGTCCCTCAGCTGGCCTCTTACAATGAGAACAGCTGAGTGCACCGGGGGTGAGAGGGTATAGCAAGAGCACAGACCACTGTTCATCCCAGCGCCAGGGCTCTCAGCACCCACCAGACCCCAGGAAGGGGCCTAACTTACCCCAAGCACTGCTGGGGGTGGAATGAGGCTCAGTGCCTGGATCGCCAGAGAGCTGGCTTCTTTCCCTCCTTTTTGTCTGCCAGGGTGTTGGCTTCCTCCTAAGCCCGGCTTCCCCTGCTCACAGATTTGTGCCCACAGCTGGGAGACGGACGTGGCCAGTGCCCCTCAAATCACATGGCAGGAAAGTGGAGGAGCCGAGAGCTAACTGGAAATTGGGGCACGGCCACCAAGAGCATGGGGACATGGAAACCAAATGGCCAAGACTAGCATGTGTCCCCTGTGAAGATCACCTGTGAGGGAGGGACTCTTGTTTTGAGAGGCGGCAAGGCTGGGTGAATTCTCAGGTCCCTTCCAACTTACAGATTCTGTGACTTAAGTATGAAGCACACACCTATCTAATGCCCAGTGGCCTGGGGACAAATGAGGTACCAGTATGACTTTGGCCCAGTGCCAAATGCCGATGCCCACTCAGACCAAAGCTTGTGTTTGGCAGCTGCTCTGACCTGACTGGGAGCCAGCCCCACTGGCTCCTGGGAGCTCTGCTGGGCTGTTTTCCTGTACTTCCCACATTCCCCTGAACACACTCTTCTTCCACGGGGAGCTGAACCGGGCTACTGCCAAGGTCCGATAGGCACTTGGATTGCTTTTAATTTCCCTCCGTTCCACTAGGGACCTCGAGGGGAGCCGGGAGTGCAGTTTTCCCGGCACTGCCGATTGCATAATCCTGCGCTTTCAGATGTGTGCGCAGCTCCGGGGCTGCAGAGAGCACTTCCCTCACTTAGTGCAACTCACGGGGCCATGACCATGAGTCTGAAAATTTCCAAAGCAAGAGCTGGGGGAAGGCCAAAGATGGGCACAATATTGGTTTGTTTCACATTTGCTGTTGAAATAATGGCGTTAGGGGGACCTCCTCTTCTGAGACTGGGCTCCCAGCCCCCTGCACAGCAGCACCTGCGCAAACTGCAACCACTCACAGCCCAAGTCCATTTCTTTGTGCTGCTTATCTAGACCCCAACAGGGACTGTGGAGCCTCCCCCGATGTGGTGGAGCCAGGACCTCAGGCCGGCCACACCCTGGGAAACAGCAGAAGTGAACCAGTCCCCTACTTGACCAGGACCCCGGGCAGGAAGAGCTGTTGGAGTCCACTCATGTTACAACCTGCAGAGAGAGACTGTGTACACTTAAATGACTAAAAACAATCTGAAAAGCCACTATTTTGAATTGGTTTTATTTAATTTTACAGAAACCTGATTGGAGTTCAGTATGTAATTTAAGTCCAGTAACAATTCTACAAAAAAGGTCATACAATGCTGGAATTCCTTCAAAGCAACTAATATACTCTTCTTTTGCATAAAACATGCATTAATTGCCACATGTTGGCCAAAATCGGTCTCTACGAGAAGGTCCAATAGTCAAGAAAACTAGTTGTGAATAGGTATAAAAAGAGGTTTTCTGGTTAATGTAAAAGGAGGAACTGGCCTTTCAGAAAACAAGCCCTTCAGCACTGGGTGATCTGATTGTGTTGCACAGTAATGCATCACTTCTGAGACCTGGTCCTGACCTGTCATAAGTAAGGAACTTCCTGGTAGTTAAACATTTGGGAAGATAAAAACTTTCAGGCTAGAATGGTCCACTACTTACACAACCTTGCAGAGGGGGTGCAGAAATCCTGACTTGGAAGAATTCCCAAGCTGGGGACTGGAAGCAACCTCAAGTATGCCCTGAGCTTTCCAATCTAGCCGTTACCCTTTCCCTACAAGGCCAGCCCAGGCCACACAGCATCTCCTGTGGTCATAAGACCTCCAGCTCCGCACTTCACTTCAGGAGGATCTGTCATTAGGTGGGATGCAGAAAAACATGGGACGGACCATTTCTTTAAGGCCTTGACTTTCTGTAGTTCTCATTCATCTCATCCAGGGATCAGTGGGATTCGTCTACGTGGTTGCTGAACAAAAGGAATATTAATAAACACTTGTAGCCTGAAAGCCTCAAATGCTTATAGTCACATACCTCAAAGTGTGTCATCTATTGTCAGGACACACCTTGTGCCTCGAGGGAGAGAGCAACTCCGTTTATCAAAGGGTGTTTTCCACATAGCCTGAGGGGCTTTAAAGATTTCAAACCAACTGAAAGATCTTCCCCTCAAATATGGGGTTTTATACAACATTCCATGAGGTTCTTTAAAAGATCTCATAGTCATGAAGGAACCAGCTATGGGCAGTAACGCCTATATACATAAAGCTCATCATTCGCACAGCCTAGGGCCTTGTTTGGAACCTTCCACACAGTCAGCCTCTTCCACAATGGGGCACTCACTGCCCTGCTCACTACAAGTAAGCTAAGCCAGTATCTTTTTTCCGTGAGAACAATTTAAAGGGGGAAATAATTTACTGGGGTTCTAATAACATTTTCATAACAGAACAATATCAAAATAGGTTTGTTTTTAATATATGCTTATGAATATCCCTGATAATATAAAGAAATCCAGAGGACTTTGTAAACCACCGAGATTTCACAGGGTAGTGCCGGTCTAGTTTCTAGGCAGCAGAAGAGGGACTACTGTACTGGCACATTTTCTTGGGAAGCCCTGTGAGCACCACAGCACTGGAATTCTAATATGCTAGTGCCAGTAGAATTGTGAACGAAATTTTCACTTTAAATGTATTAGTAAAATTCCTATCAAAGGTTGGCTTCCCCAATCCTGCCATCAGCCAATCTCCTGCCTGTAACAGATATCCAGGCCACAAAACCATCAGTCCTGGCTACTCCAGAGGCTGGGCCCAGAGGAAACAAGTTCTGAGATCCCTTGTAAGCCACGACCAAACCTCAGAAAGGCGGAATGTGGGAGAAGGCGCAGACCAGGTTTGAGGAAGCTTTGACCCAAGGCACCACGATCGTAGGGGTGAGGGGACCTAGAGGTTTCAGCTGGCAGGAAGATGCCCCCAAAGCAGGTCCTGGAAGACAACAGCTCTGTGGCAGAGTAGACACATTTGGGAGTTAAAGACCAAAACATTAGAAAAGAAACTAGTTTACTTTCTCAAAACCAAATCAAACTTCTTAAAACTTAGAAGCAAAAAACCCTGGATAGACTGGGGGTATGGTGGGGGCTGAAGTCTGTGGAATGAGTTGCTTTTAGCTGAGTCAGAAAGAACGCTGGTTGTGAAATCAGCATAAACACTGTGGCTACCGCAGTTAAGGAGTGAAGGAAGCTCAAGGTCAGAGGAAGAGGCCTCTCCAAGGAGATGGAGGAGCAGCAAATGTGAACAGGCTTTATTCCGGGGACAGGAGCGCACTTCCAGCGGCGGGGCGGGGCGAGAAGGCTCCGCGCTCCCCTCTAGCTGCAGTAATACTGCATCCCATCCACTCTTCTTCTCTTTTTTGACTGAAACTCTTCAAAGAACTGCTGGATGTCCTCTCTCTTCACAACCTGTTGATGAAGAGCGAAGATCAGGAAAGGGAGCTACATTACAGAACAGCAGTAACAGGTCGAAACATTCACACACAAGTCGAACAATACTGCTGATAAGAATTATTTTAATGGGTGATTAATTACACTATCTCCATGTTATAGAGTTCATCCAGGCTCAGAGAGACTGGCCTGTTCACACAGCTGGCAGAACAGCATATGGCGCCAGGCGTAGGTTCCACCACCTTGCTGGGTTTCCTCATACAAAAGGATATAAAAGCAGCACCTATGTGACAGGGTCATTTGAAGAGCAGAGGAGATGTAGTGCTGTAGAGCACTCCCAGCACATAGTAAGTTCTCAATAAATATTAGCAAGAAGAGTGGCAGAACCAGCACAAAGACAGAACCGGAAAGGTCTCCTCGACCACTGCTCCCTCATTCCTGTCTTCTGGGGATGTCCTTTAGTTCTGCATAAGCATCCACCAAAAAAAGTGTTTTGTTTTGAGATTTGTGCTTTCTTCTTTCCTGAAAAAAAGGAACCTAGAAACTTTTCCCTCTTCAAGAGTCCAAATTTAAAAATGCTTGTACATAAACAGAAAAGTAACTGGCAAAAACTACAGAAGCACCACTCTTAGTAAATGGATATCCATTTTATGCAGTAAAAATGAGAAATTTATCTTCCATTTTATTGGAAAAAGGATTGGAGCATGATACAAAGGTGTTTACGATATAAGCAAAATAAAATATTAAAAGTAAGAAAATAAGACAAAGGGAAAATATGGGTAAAAAGTAAGCTGGGAACAGCCCAGATAAAGCCCCTGTACACCCAAGAGTGAGTCTTGCCAGTCATCTGCTCTAAAGCTGTCTAAGGGCCATCACAAGAGACAGGTTTATTAATTACTTTTAATTACAAAGGTAGCACATGCTTATTGTTATGAAGAAATGAAGGTGGGGCAGGGAGGAGGGAGAAAGTAGTGAATGCATGTGAGCAAGGTGAGCAAGAGAAAGGTAAAGGAAGTTACTTTTATATAAAATGAAAATCTCCTCTTGTTCACCAGGGGTAAAGTGCTGCTAACGTACGCAAATGGAAATGCTAACCTGAAGAGCTTTCTTGGGGTAAGATAAGATATTTATGCCCTGGCCAGTGTGGCTCAATTGGTTGGAGCGTGGTCCTAAACACCAAAAGGTGATGGGTTCAATTCCCAGTCAGGACACATACCCAGATTGTGGGTTTGATTCCCAGTTGGGGCGCATACGGGGGGCAACCAATTGATGTTTCTCTCTCTCTCCCTTCCTCTCTCTAAAATCAATTAAAAAAAAAAAGAATGTATGTTTGGCCCTGGCCAGTTTGGCTCAGTGGTGAGAACATCAGCCGAGGAATGAAGGGTCCCTGGTTCGATTCCAGCCAAGGGCATGTACCTCGCTGTAGGCTCAATGCCCAGCTCGTCAGGGTGCTTATGGGAGGCAACCAGTCTATGTTTGTTTTTCTCTCTCCCCCCCACCACTCTCTCTGAAAAAGCAATAAAAAATATCCTCGGGTGAGAATAAAAAACAAAAGAATGTATGTTTGGGGGGAAAAAGACACTTATTAATCCTCTAAATGAAAGAACGTAGCATTCTGCCAGTACTCTACCACACACCAGTAGCTGATATGCCAGCTGCACAAGCACTAAGAGTGAAATTGCAGGTCAACCGGTGAGGAATCAGAGCCCCTAACAGATTCAAGATCTAGACGCTAACACTGAGATAACAGAAGCTCGAAGCCCCAGGAGATTCTCCCAAGCTACAGCCTCTCTCTCCCGATCCTGTGTGAAGCGCCCTCCCTCATTCCTTCTGGGCTAGGGCTGCGAAAGATGCCCACTGTGGCTGGTCTGTGGGCGTCTCACCACATCTTACTGATTTTTGTTAGCTCTTCCTGCATTAAACTCTCAACTATCTAGTTTAAGATGCATTTTTCCCCCACCAAATAAAATAAAGTTTATTCAAAACACGCAGGGCTACGATTAAAATTCGTTAACCCAACATACCGTGCCTTCATCAGCAAACCTCCTGAGATAATCTTTAAGTTCAGTCTTCAAGTCATTATATTCTAAACCAAAACAAAACAGAGAAGGCATTGGCTTTTAGAAACAAAATCTTTCCTTACCACTGACTTTTGAGTATCTATAGTTTAAATTTTAGTTAATAGTTTCAATTTTTTAGTTAATAGTTTTGATTTTTCTTTAGATGAAACCTGCATAGAAATTTGTTCCCAGTTTTTCCCAAATTCCTTTTGATATCAAAAATGATACTTTTTTCACCCTGGCTGACATGGCTCAGTGGTTAGGGTGTTGACCTACACACCGAAGTTTGATTCAGGTCAAGGGCATGTACCCGGGTTGCAGGTTAGATCCTCAGCCCTGGTTGGGGCGCCTGCAGGAGGCAACCAATCGATGTGTCTCTCTCATATCGATGTTTCTCTCTCTCTCCTGCCCTTCTCCCTCCCTTTAACTCTCTCTAAAAATCAATGGAAAAAATATCCTCAGGAGAGGATTAAAAAATAATACCTTTTTCATTAAAAACCACAGCAACAACAACTCAAAAACCAAAGATAGCCTCTCTCCCAAAAGGATTAGTTAAGGATTTTTAAAAGGGCTTCCTATCTCCCGGGAATTCTAATATCTGAAATCACCTCAGATTTGTCAAATACTATGTTTTAAAACTTGTTCACTCCCTCAACAGTTTGCATTATGTATGGAAGCACCCTGAGGGCTACAAAAATCATTTAGATGCAGCTTTCAGCCTCGAAAAGCTTTTAGTCTAATGAAGGGAAAAGGAAATTAATCAAATAGTTACAAATAAAAGAGAGAAACGGTCGATGCCACAAAAGGGGCACAAAGGTGGTGGCCCCCTGTAGAAACTGGCTGGGACAGAGACCAATAAAATAAATTGGGCATGCTGGGGGGAACGTAAAAGCTTGCAATTAAGAGTTTGGGGATATTTTCCCCTTTGGGCTTCCTGTGAACCACTGAAGCAACCTCAAGAACTGTCAAGAAGATAACATGCATGCTCAAAGAAAATCATTTTTCACTGGATGAAAAAAGACACTGACTCTCTAATATTCTTTACTCACACATCTATCCTCAATCAAAATAGCACAAACTGTGGCTTCTCTAGCATGTAACGCTGATTCAATGATAGTAGTAACTAAATACCCAGCAGCACTACCCTTAAGCAAGTATAGTTGAGGTCTACTATACAATTCCAAATTTAAACTTTCTTTGTATTAAATTAACACAATAGGTATAAACTGTCCTCCATATACACACACACACACACACACACACACACACACACACACACATATGTTTGTGTGTTTTTTCCCAACAGCGAAGAAAACTTTATGAACTCCATGAATTCTCACACTCAAACAGTATTTACCACAAATAAGTTCCACTTGTTGGACTCTGTTCATGCTGTTAAGTGTGTCCATTAAAGGATCTGTCCTGTCAGCCGCCTGGTCAACCTTGCCCTTGTTTTCATAAGCCAGAACCGTGTCATATTCATCTGTCAGGAACAGGACATCTAGCTCTCCATACATTTTCTTTAAAAAAAATAAAACCAGTTTCCCCATTAGAACAGCATGCCATTCTCAGAAAGTCAACCTCGTGAGAATCACTAAAAATTTCGTTTCTCTAGATTAATGTCCAGGAAAACCTGAGCCTTTCCCCACAGAGTTGCGTGAGTGATTTCTTTTTGCCCAAATCTCTTTCAGAAATCTCCCAACTTCCTAGTAGATATTATATGATCTAAGAGATCTTTGCTTAAAAACCACTGACTTACTGTAACTTTCAAGCAATTTGTGTTTCCAAGAAGTTCTACAATATAAAAAGGCTAAGAGTTGCTATTTTTCTACTAATATGAAGTAAATAAAAAGTAATGCATAATTCTTCACTTCTTCCACAAGCATTTAGACTACAAATACTGTATCATAATCTGCTTAATATAAAAAATTTTTGTGAAAGAGAATATTAGGGGGATAAATAGTTATGGAAATAAATAATAAAATAAAATAAAATTTTTAAATTTCTCTGCACTCCTAACATCAATTCATAAATATACTTTCCAGGTGTTCTTATATTAGGCATCAGTACACAAAACATACTAACATTGAACTTGATCAGGTACTTACCATACAGTCTTTACAGGTACATAACTTGCTACGCCAGTTCAGGGGCCAATAGGTGGCAGTGTCTTTCTTTATAAAATGCTTAGCTTTAAGCTCCTGAAGTTTGCAGCCAGACTGTGATTCTAATGTGGTGAGACGTTGATTCTTAAACACTGTCTGAAATAACAGTAAGTTTTAAAGTGTGTATTTTAAACTATTGTGTTTTCATAGTTTAGATTTGTAAGACGATTTCTTTAGGCAAAGTATGCAATTGAGATCCAAAGCTATAGAGCTTACATAATTAATTTTGTTTAAGTTTTATTTCTTTTATGGCTCCTACTTCATCTGTTACCTGGAGATCAGATTCAGAACTAGAGCTGGTACATGGTTCATTAGTTTCCTCTGCTTTAACTTCCTTGACAGCATCCTTTGCATGTTGCGGAACATCCTCTTTGAGGGTACTATCTTGATGATCTCCATTTTCAGGTTTGATAACTTCCTGATCACCTATTCCATCGACATTCAGCGCCAACCCATCATCCTCGGCAGACACTTTGGTTACTGTAGGTTCAATGGAAAAAACAACACACGCACATATCCACAGACCTATTAGGCAATGAAATCACTTCACCTGATTAAAAATATTTCAGAATCTAGGAAAGGAAAGAGTCAATCTTAATCTCTGGGAAAATGAGAAAGGAAACATCAAAAGTTTTTTAGGTTATGCCTGCCAATCCAAAGAGTTCAAATAATTGAACATTTCACTTAAAAATATAATCACTACTTAACCACTTTACATGAAAAGAAGAAAGAAAAATACCACAGCCCGGCAGGGCGTGGCTCAGCGGTTGAGCATCGACCTAGGATCCAGGCGATCAGGGTTTGATTCCCAGTCAGGGCACATGCCTGGGTTGAGGGCTAGGCAATGACTCTCTCATCATTGATGTTTCTATCTCTCTCTCTCCCTCTCCTTTCCTCTCTCTGAAATCAATAAAGATTTTTTTTTTTTTTAAATACCACAAATATTAAAGAGAGATGGAATACCTTAAGAAGGAAGAGATTGTAGGAAGAGATTTAACTGCAGACACAGGTGACAGGGCAGTTTTGAAAAGATAACCAGCTTTTCTTCATGAGGAAGAAATAAAAAAGGATGGGCAAAGAGGCAGGAATACTGCAAAGGAGCTCATGGTACTTGATGGCATTTCAACTTAAAAGGAGATGAAGCCATCTGCTCACAGGGAAGGAAATGAAGTGGTGGTGGGGAGATCAATTAAGAAAACCCAATGAATGAGAAATACATACAGGTCCGGTGGAAAGTTAGAGAGAGAATTGGGAAGGGTATGAACACAAAGAGGGAGCGCCAAGTTTAAGAACTCTGAGACAAATCACAAGTGTAGGATAAGATCTTAGGTATGGCTGCTGCTTGTGGCTTATAGGGAAAGTGAAATGCTCCCTAAGGGTGAGAAGGGCAAGAAATCAAGAGGCCAGAGCAGCAGATACTGTGAATAACTGCTACTTAAAAAATAAAGTAATACACATGCCAAGACCAACAGAATAACATACTTAATGACTCAAGACTATTCATTGCTGATTAGTTGTTTTGGGTCAATTTCTTAGTGTATAATGAAAACACTAGATAACATACCCACCCTTCCACCCCAATCAATAGCACATCCTACATTTAAAAACAACTTATTTGGGTTCTATTTATCTTTCAAAGTTCCATTCAAAAACCACCTCCTTCATGTTCTCTGATTGTGGTCTCATCCATACTCTGCATCATGCCATTTAAGGACAAATTTGTTCTTGGAGGTCTCCTAAACCAATCAATAAGCACTTCGTGGAGAAAGAACACATCTTATACTTTTTTCTATACCTCAGAGTCCAGTTAAAAATAGTTGCTAAAAATTATGGGCTGAACAGACAAGTTTTCACAAGCACAAGTTTGTGGCACAACTCCAGAGACACTTACCTGCCAATTGTGCAGCATAAGCCCACAAGAAAGAGCAGCGTTTCATACAGGCCTGGCACACCATCTCCTGGAAATCCCCACTCTCAGGGGGAATGGCACCAAGATGCTGTGAATACAGAAAACTAAGTATTTTTCTTGTGATCTCCAAGTTGTACAAAATGCTCTGTTATTTTATAAACATATATTACAATAGTACACTGATCAGATCTTCATAGGGTATTTTTAGAAGACTAACTATAATATAAAATATAACACAATTCGAAAAGCAAAGACATTTCCTCCTTTTGCGAAAACAATGGCTTTTCAAAGTAATAGCTTTCCTTACCCTTCCATGGAACCAGTCTTCACAGACTACACACTGGATCATCTCATCTGGAATCTAACATGGAAAAGCGGTTTGTACATTAATGATTACACTGAATTCAGAGACACTGAAGTAAATCTGGCACACAGTAGAATTAGCTATTAAATAATTCTCTACTAAATCTGTAAGACCGCTATCTACAGGGACATCCAAGGGGACAGGGAAGACAGCAGATCAAGGGGCCAAAGAGAAGTTAGTTCTACATGAACTGGTGGTAGAAAGGGGTTACAATGTAATAAACACTTTGCAAGCAACTGTCAAAGCTCTTTCACATCAGTTACTTAATATGTGATTCTCACAAACATTTGTGAGTAATGTATTCTCATTTTACACATAAACATAAACCCAAGCCCCAGGGAAGTAATATAAACTGTCCAATATAGAATGTGACAACTGGGACTTTTTTACACCATACTGCCACATAAATGAAAAATAAATGTTACAATCTCTTGATAATATAAATAGTAACAACTTCCCTAATTTGAATAAATTAAATTACATTATGGTCTAAGAAAATTATGTATCATAGGGCATCAACTAATTTTAGAATGATTTTCCTTTTATTTCCAGGCTTTCACATCTACTGATTAACATTCCAATGTTACTCTGTCCTTTCTCAATTATGGGTTCTTACAGGAAAAAACCCATATATATCATCAGTTTTATTCTTCTGCCTTGATCAATTTATTCATCATCTTATTTTTTCTCTTTTGACACATACAAAAAAAGTGTTGTAACACTTTACTCCATACCTTAAAATATCCAATTTTATCTTTGTTAACTCAAAGATATCTTTAATTTTTTTCCTCTAAATAATTTGGTTCAATAATTACAATTCCAAGACAAAAGAAAGGAAGACAGCAAAAAGCTAATTTCATTAAATACAAAAAGACTCCTTTCAAATCAGTAAATACATAAATAAAATCCAACCCAATAACAGTATGGGCCAAAGATATGAAAGGACAATTCAGAAAGAAAGTTATTACAAATTTCTAATAAACTCATGGAAAGATGCATAACCTCACTCATGAGCGAGGAAAATTTTTAAAAGATACAGTTCTTCATCTACTAGGGTGGCAAAATTTTAAAAGACTGGTAAATATGTAGGGATGACAAGTGTTGGGGAAAAGACAGTATCAAACTGTTGGTGGCTAAAACCTTTTCACAGACATGATCACAATTTTAAATACAAATATTCTTTGACCCATCAATTCTACCTTTAGGTATCCGTTCTATATAAATCCTGCAGAAGTTTAGTTATATTACTATATAAGGGTCTTCACTGCAGCTTTCTTTATAATAATGAAAAAACAGAAAACACCATTCTGCTATAGAATATTTAGGTAACTAATTTACGGCTTGTCAAAGATATACTGATAAGTGAGAAAAGTTGCAGAAGTGAATGTATAGAATTTTCACTTTTGTGAAAAGGAAAACTATCAAGTGAAACATACATCCACTCACTTATATGTGCACAGAAAAAGGTCTAAAACATATACACTGAAAAGGTGTTAACAGTGGTCATGTCCAGGAGAGAGAAGGTACAGGAGTGAGGAAGAAGAACTCTTTTTAAGTTTTGTGTATATTTCTAATTGAAAATTTTAAGAGGATCATTTGTACACACTATTTCTTTCCGGGGAGGCAAGAAATTGAAGGTTATTTTTGGAAGCATTCAGGGGAGTAGAGCAGGCAGGCAGGCAAAGAGGGGCAGGAAGACGTAAAGTCCTGGCCTTAAGAAAGACCTAATCAGTATCTCACTCTCATGATGTGAGAATGAGAACACCTGAAATCTGTACCAGGTAGAGACCCGGCCCAGATTCATCAAAAAGGATAAATCTAGAATCCTTTCACCATCCCCCAATTCCACCTGAACAGCTACAGAGGCCCAGATATGACAAGAGGCTGAGGAGTGAAGGCTAGAGATGACATAGTTCCAGGTGTTAGCCCATAATGCTCTTACCTCATCTTCAGGATCAGGATAAGGTCTCTTACAAATGCAGTACAATCCAAAAAAGTTGTCATTATACTTATTGCCAGAATTTATCTTTGCTTTGTCCTGAAAGATATTAATTTCAATATAAATGGTCTTAGTTTAATTATAATTTCATGCGTCCTGACATTTCTGTATTCAACAAATTTCTGCATTAAATACACGAAGAAAAAGAATTCACTCCTGTTAAAGGGATACTTTTTCCAGGATACAGGGAAAAGAGAAAAATCATTTTTTTGTACCTTCTTTGTAGCAATTGGGGGAAACTGAATATACCCATTTAATAAGATAACAATGAGCCCCAGCTGGTTTGTCTCAGTTGTTAGAGCATTGGCCCGTGGACTGAAGGGTCCCGGGTTCGATTCCAGCCAAGGGCACATACCTCCATTGCAGGCTCAATCCCCAGCCCCTGACTGGGCACATGCAAGAGGCAACCAATCACTGTCTCTCTCACATTGATGTCTCTCTCTCTTCCTTCCACTCTCTCTGAAAAGCAATGGAAAATATATCCTCAGGTGAGGATTAATAAATAAATAAGTAAATAAGTAATGAAATTTAATCATAAGTATTAATTATCAACCTATGTAAACTGACATTGGCCTAGAATATCAAAGTACTTAACAGCCAGATGTAATAGCCAAAGCCCCCAGTTACTAGGATGTAAAAATAAAAAGCAGACAAGAAAGTTGTCTAAAAATAATCTTCAAAGGAGAGTAAAGCACAACAGTTTTAGCAATTATGATTGAACAACATAAAATCCTTTACTTTCTTTCATTTCTGTTATTTCATTTAAAGTTATTGTATAAGCATAATTTTTATTAACCAAAAAGCAATAAAAACTCCTGCGTGCATCTAGCCCACATTCATTATTACCAAGTATTATTTATCCAGTTTTTATAGTCATACCCTTTTCTTTAAAAGCCTAGAGCATGAGCACAACCAACATAATTAAGACTGAATCATTGCAGAGAACATTTCCCCAAAACCTTCATATTAATTATAATCTATACTGTAGGCTCTAAACAGGTTACTTAGTTTTCCAACAGGGTAAAAAACTGAGTCTAATATTGATTTGCAAAGAATAAGCATAAGAACTCCGTTTTGGAAAATATCTGGTTTTTATCCACTCTGTCAAATATCAATCTCAGCTATTTTCTTTCCTTTTTGGTTAATCATCACCTGAGGATATTTTTTCCATTGCTTTTCAGGGAGGCAGAGGGAGGGAGGGAAAGAGGGGACAAAGAGCAGGGGGCAGAGAGAGAGAAACATCAATGTGAGAGAGACACATCAACTGGTTCTCTCTCATACTAGCCCCAATGGGACGGGAGCGAACCCACAACCCAGGTACATGCCCTTAGCGAGGAATCGAACCCGCAACTCTTCGTTGTGTGGGCCGATGCTCTAACCACTGAGTTACATGGCCAGGGTATATTTTCAATGCATTTATAGTTACAATGCTTACTTACAGGAAATAATTTGCACTCCAAGTTTTTAAATTTGCTGTTTCCACAATCACAACGAAAATTTCTGAAACAAAGAAAGAGCCAATTTTAATTTTTATTTTAAACCTAATGAAGTTTTAAAATTCATATCATAGCCTCTTCCCTTTCAACTCATTTCTAAGATTAAAAAGTGGCCTTGGACGCTGCTCATGTATCCAATTCAGAATTTCTCCAAGCATATAACAATAAAAGATTTAATAACTCTGTAGACACACAAGTAAATTAATGGCAGAGAAGGATGAGTAGTTTGAGTTTATACCATAATTATATTATAAAAGGCCCTCTAGAAAAACTAGTCTCAAATTATATAAAATAACTATAATAAATTTACCAGTACACTGCTACTTTGAATGCAAAAGCAAGATAAAGAAAAAAATGCAGCTAGGAAAGAATCTAAACATTTAAAAAGCATTCAGCACCAACCTCTGACTGTCTTTACCTTTTTGTGTATAGCTCAAATAATTTATGACTTCCATGACATTCATAACTGCAAGCTAGGCAAATTCCTGCTGGTTCTTCTCCCTCAGGGGTGCAGGTACTACAGGCATATAGTGCCTGTCTCTTTACTGAGCTCTAAAAGACAGCCCCAAAATGGAAAAAGAGAATTAATGAAATATGGCATGGTTACCTAATACCCACACTGTGATCTGAGAAATAATTGAAATCAGATTTTCTGTGGTCAGGATCTTCCTGTAAAAGCCACTAAGACTAATGACAAAGCTTCACAAGAGAGTGCCATAACACTGCTGCATGTTTTGTATCACTATGTATGCACTATACTAGTGCTTGTTTTCATACAATTTTTCTTAAAGTGATAGGAAGCTTAATATTTTCAATCAGCTGTGAATAAGCTGGTCTGCTTAATCATTTTAACACATGAAAATGTAGAATGTGTGTAGGTTGATGTAAGTAATAACACACTTTAACTTTGGAAAATGCTTGATTCCATGAAAGACAAAAATCAATGCATTAAAAAAAAAACCCTTTGATTTTCTTTAGGAGATGCATGCTGAAACATTTAGAAGTGTAGTGTAGTGACATCTGCAACTTATTTACAAATGATTCATCACAAAAGAGAAAGTATATTATAAAGAAGAGGAAAAAGATAAATGTAAAATGCTAAAAAATAAATATATGTAAAAGATACACAAGTGGTGATATTATTTTTTCAACTTATTTGTAATTTAAAAATGTTTCAAAATAAAAAGTTGATGGAAAAACAGGCAAAACTTGTAACCACCTTTGATGATTACCCTCCTGTATGAAGGAAGAAGACACAGGGGAGCTTCAGGAATGCCAGGAATGCTCTATTTCTTGATCTGTGTGGTAGGTACCTGCATGTGTTTGTTTTCAAACCCTAGGCATGATCTGTGCAATTTTCCACATATTTTACTACAATAAAAAGAAAATTTTAAGCAGGTCCGTTTTATAAAGCTAACTACATTTCCAAAATAGCTTACCTACACACTTTTTTTTTTTTAAAAAGCAGAAGATAAGTTGTTCTAGTGGTGACCAAAGGTTTTAAAATACCAGCCAACATCTGGCACTATCTCTGGATACCAGGTGGATTTAAAAATCGAACCACTTTGCAGTGTAAACTCAACTGGTCAGAGACAACAACTGGTATTATGATCTCAGCCCACACCACATAAAGACCCCAAGACTCTCTCCTCACTCCCCAATGCTCCATTGCACTGCCCTGGAAGACAACCTTCTTCATCCTACCAATTCTCATCCCTTGTGAGTTTTCTCGTACCCACCTCAATCCATTTTTGTACCTAGAAATATACAGGATGAGTCACCCAACACTGCATCACGCCCCCTCAAATTCTTGTTCACAACGTCTTCCAAACGCCAAATTTCCTCTTCAAGCAGATCCTCCTCTCCCCTCCCCCCGCCCTCTTGCCAGTGCCATCTGCTGTTCTGGTTCCTATCCCCATGAGGGGCCGGCTGCAGAACGGCAAGGTACTTGTTTCGTCTCGCCAAAGAACTACCAGCTAAACTACACTGCAGAGGAACTAGCTGTCAAGGAGCCCAGCCCATAAGGGGAGATTTTCAAACCCAGGGCTCTCTCCTTTAACTCTGCGTTGACTCTCCCATTCGGTTCCTAATAAAAACTCTTAGGACAGGAAAAGTAGGGACAAAGATGTCTGAAAGGTCACGGGGATGGTTTCGTGAAAAGCAGCCGGGCACCGAGAAGGGACAGGAGAGGAAGAATCGAGCAGCTGCTCCAGGGCCAAAGCCTAGAGGACCCTGAGCGGCACGAGGGCGACCGAGGGAGGAGGGGGCCCCTGGTGGACGCTGGCTGAGGAAGGCGGCCCAGGAGGCTGAGGGTAAAAGGGCAGTGGGCCTGGGATGGGGAGGCCTGCGACAAAGGGCGGCCCCGGTCCACCACGGGGAAGACGACCGCGCCACGCGGGGGTAGGGAGAGTCCGGCAGGGCAGAGAAGGTTCCGCGGGAGCCCGAGGGAGGCGAGGCCCCCGCCGCGCGCCCACCTGCGAGTAGGAGCACTTCTCGGAGTCGCTGCCGCCCAGTACGGCGCACGCCTCATTCTCCAATTCCTCATCCTCCTCAAGCACGTCGACCAGCGACACTACGGGCTCCAGCTCTGACTGCCGCCCCGCCGGACCCTCGGCTCCGGCCATCCTCAACTGTCACCGCTCCGCAGCTTCGCCCCGGCGGAGGCGGGAAAAGCGACCACGGGAGGCGTGGCCGGAGGAGGCGGGTCCTGAGCGCCAGGAACCAATCCCCAAAAGAGGAAACGAAGGAAGGGGGCGGAGCGACTTCCGACAAACGGAAGTCACTCCTCTCCCTTCTCCCGCCTGCGCCCGCGGCGGGCTGGTTTCCGCTTCCGGGTGGTACTTCTCCCGCGGAGCGTTCTGGAAGCTCAGCGGTTGCCATGGAGATTTCGGGCGAGTATATTGCGCTGGGTGGACAGCCGCGGCAGCTGCGGGTCCCCTGCGAGGCGCTGGGCAACGCCGACCCTTTCCAGGGCCTATTGTCGGGCGTGGCCCGCATGAGGGAGCTGGTGGCGGAGCTCCTGGACCCCCAGGTACAGCGGGAAGCGCAGGACGGGGCGGCGGCGGCTCCAGACGAGGCCTTGGACGGTGAGCTCGGAGACTGGAGGGCGGGGAAGGGGAACCCGGGGAAAATCTGTTGGAGCAGCCGGTGTAGAGGAGCAGACTTGAAAAACGTGAGCCGCGAGGGAACAAAAATTCCACCTAAAAACTGTTGACGCCTTCCGCCCTATCTGAGCGGAATCCGGGCTGACTGATCTGCGCTGCTTCTACCCGAGCGTTTTCACGACTCTTTCATTTGTATCTCACGCGCACACGCACAAACAAGCAAGAAAACGTGCTGAACGCCTGCTTTGTGCCAGGCATTGGGCTGAGCTCTGGAGAGAGACTGAGGTGGGCCCTGGCCGGGTAGCTCAGTTGGTTAGAGCGACGTCCAGATGTGCCAACGTTGAGGGTCCCAGCCCCGGAGAGGGCACACACAGGAATCGACCAGTGGGTGCATAAATAAGTGGAGCAAGATATGGATGTTTCTCTCGCTCACTCTCCGCCTTCCTCTCTCTCTCAAATCGAAAGAAAGAAACAGCCTGAGGTGAACGTGACTCAGTTGCTGTCCTTGGGGACGGGCCTTAGAGTGGGGAGGGCTTAAACAGGGCAGACACTCTTATTAAAAAGTGGAAGTATGACCGCAGGCCCATGTGTAACTACTGCAAGTCGAGAGAGCCTGGGAAGGCTTCCGAGAGGGCATGACTTGAGCTGGGTGTTGAAGGGTGAAAAGGAGTTTTACCACGTGTGAAGTTACAAACGTGTGGAAGACTGCCACCTATCTAAGGATAGGAACAGGTTCCCAAGATTGGGACAGACTTCAGTTTAATGAGTCTTAGGACTCCAGGCACTACTCTCCCACATCCCAGTTTTGTAAAGGTGCAGTTTGAAAGTAGAAACGTGAAACTGAACTGGGTTAATATTTTTTTTTAAAGTTTTTCTTGAATCCAAAAATAGGTAGGTACATTTTGACTGCCCCGAACTGAAGAACCTATGAACTGAATATTGGAGCCAGGGCTTAACTTCTCTCTGTAGTGTAGCTTAAACTCTGTACTTTCCTTTTCTTTCTTTTGCATCTTGATTACATCTTGATAGTTCCAGATAATGTGAAGGAGCCAGTTTGGAACATTACACTGAGTTCAGATAATAGATTGTTTCCATGTCACATATAATGAGAGTGAAGTCCTGTTTCTTGGCTCCAGAAGTACCTCTCTAATCTGTTGAAAATGTTATCATTGGCATAAGTATAGCTAGAACCATTTTTTTAAATCTCTCATTACTTATTGGAAAAATAACTGCCACCTGTTCTGTTAATGGTGGGTCAAGCTGCATTGATTAATGACAGACCAATCAGTGGAAACCACGACCCTGAAAGGATGCTCCTGGAAAGCTGATGAATATTCTATTGAGATCCTCTCCTGGGACCTCCCCTAAAATCCTCACCTTTAAAAACCCTTAGGACCTAGGACCCAGTCTGCCCCTCTCTATGGAGCAGACCAGGTGCCTTTCCCCACCCCCTTCCCCTAGGCTTGGTTTCCTTGCCTCTCTTTCTCCTAAGCTCCAAGGGCCCTTCTTTTGCCTCTCTAACTTTTTCCTGAGCTCATTTCTTCTGCAACTCACTTCTTCTGCCTCTGTGACTTTCTAAATAAACTTTCTCTTATAGTCTGAAAAAAAACCACAGTGGGTCAGTAATATCTTTAACATGTTTTTTTATTATTGGCTTAATGAAATCCCCATAAAGCTTAGGTTTGAATTACCTTTGTTAAAAGTGATAGAGATAAGAATAACTGAGCCAACATGCTGCAGAATCTGCTGGCTCTTTGTCAGATTGCCCAGAGGACCACAAGTACTGCTTTACACAGGCAGTTTGAAAATAAAGTTCCAGGGAAACAAATCATATTTCAGGAGGACAGTGGAATTCCAGTGCATCTGAAGGGTGGGGTAGCTGATGCCTTCCTGTATAGAGCTGCCGTGATTCTTACAGTTGGTGGAACAGCAAACGCTGTATATCAGCTGGCTGTGGCTTCACTTCCCAAGAAGCAGGACTGACTTCAGTTATACTCCCAGCAGTCAGCTGGGTCAGTTTCACTCAGCTCTCTATGGGCCAGTAAGCTGATAAATTACTGAGTTCTTCTTTGGGGATCAATATTTGTTGACTTGTACTAACTGCCACCCTTAAAGCAGTCTTTACCATGGGGGGAAAAAAAGTGTTAGGGACAAAATGGTGAATTTTATGTTATATGAATTATATCCCCAGTTAACAAATAATGTATGAAATAAAAAATAAGTACTAAAGAAAAGTGATAGAACTTAACACTAAAAATACGAGTAATCCAATTACCAAATATAAAGGATTTGAATAGACAGTTCTCCAAAAAAGATATGTTCAGGGAGGAGGGTTGGGGGTAGAAGAGGGCATAGAGGAAATAAATGGTAATGGAAAAAATAAAGTTAAAAAAGGATATGTGGGGCCAATAAGCACATGAAAAGATGTTTGAACATCATTGGCCAGCAGGGAAATGCAAATCAAAACCGCAGTGAGATACCACTACATGCCCACTAGGATGGCTATAATCAAAAAGAACAATAGCAAGTGTTGGCTAGTGTATGAAGAAATTGGAGCCCTCATACATTGGTGGTGAAAATGTAGAGTGGTGCACCTTCTTTGGAAAAGAACTTGGCAGTTCCTCAAAAAGTTAAACATAAAGTTACCACATGACGCAGAAATCCCACTCCTAGTTTTCCCAAGAGAATTGGAAACATCTGTTCAGACAAAAATTTATACAGTAGTGTTCATAAAAGCATCATTCATAATAGCTAAAACGTGGAAACAGCACAAATGCTCATCAAGTGATGAGTGGATAAACAAGATTTCACAGTGGAATATTGTTCAGCAGTAAAAGGGAATGAAGTACAGATACGTGCTACAACATGAATGAACCTTGAAAACATTATACTGAGTGGAAGAAGCCAGTCACAAAAGGCTACATATTGTATGATTCCATTTATATAAAATGTCCAGAATAAACAAATCTGTAGAGCTAGAAAGATGAGTGATTGCCAAGGACTGAGGGGAATAGGAAGTGACTGCTAATGGGTATGGGATTTCTTTCTGGCATGATGAGAGTGTTCTGGAATTAGATAGTGGTGGTGATTACACTAAAAATCTATAAGCTGTATACATTATAACAATGAATTTTATGGTTATATGAATTATATCTTCAAAAAAAGTGATAGAAAGGAAAGGTTTTAAGCACCAAAATTACTGAAATTATTTTAATGATACATACTTCAGATCTGGAATATGCATGGTTTTATTAATCCTAAAGTGAAATGGTCACATTATCAACCATTTTAATTATATTCCTTTCAACTGCTGACCATGTTGTTATACAAATATTTGTTTTAAAAGGTGATGATGAAGATGATGAGGAAGATGAAAATAACATTGATAACAGAACTAACTCAGATGGACCATCTGCAAAACGGCCAAAACCACCGTGTTAACAGTAGCCTTTATGAAATCTAAGACTGTGACTATGCCCTCTTCTGCAGCCCATATGCTAAAATTGGAATGACACCGAGATTAGGATGCCCCCGCGCAAGGATGACGTGCAAATTTGGGAAGCGTTCAAAAAAAAAAAAAGACTGCAACCGTATCTTAGTTATCACACACTGACGTTTAAGGAAGACTTCTGCTCTACTTTGGAGAAGCATTTGTTTTGTTCCCCTGGGACAGTTCTGTCAAAGAAAAAAACCTCTGTTTCCAACAAAGAAAGATGTAATAAATGTTTATAAATGAATCTGTTTTCTTGAGTGAGAAATTTCAGACCATGGAAATAAAGAACAGAATACTTAATAATATGTAAAATCCTCTAAGTTGGCAACTAAATTTTTATTTTTCTACTTTTTTTTATTAAGATTTTTTACTGATTTTTAGGAGAGAGAGAGGGAGTGAGAAACATCAATAGGCTGCCTCCTGCATGCCCCCCACCGGGGACTGAGCCCACAACCCTGGGAATGTGCCCTGACTGGAATCCAGCCAGCAACCTTTCGTGCACTGTCAACTCCCAGTCAACTGAACCACACCAGCCAGGGCTTTCGTTGAATTAATTTGTGTGGTATCTGCATCTTTTCTGCTTCTGTTATAAAAAGTACATGTCATGGTTCATGGGCAAAAACATTTCTAAGAACTGACGTGAGCAAGTGATGAAATTGGGTATTGAATATAAGAAAGGCAGTCTGGCCCTGGCTGGGTGGTTCAGTTGGTTGGAGTGTTGTCCCAGACACCAAAAGGCTGTGGTTTGATTGCTGGTCAGGACACATATCTGAGTTGCAGGTTTGCTCCCCGGTCAGGGCTCATACAGTAGGCAACAGATCCGTGTTTCTGGTTTCTTTTTCTCTCCCCTCCCTTCCTCTCTCTAAAAAATCAATAAAAAAAACTATCCTTGGGTGACCAAAAAAAAAAGAATGGCAGTTCTCATCTTAATAACAACAATGCAATTAATAATAACCTATATACTTTTTTTAACCAATGTCACCCCACAAATTTAATTAAAAAAAAAGAATAGCAGCCTGTTTAAGTAGAAGGAAAACAGGAATAGAGAGAAGTACTGAATGAAGATAAAGAAGAGCCCTTGAAAGAAACCCAGGGAAAGCTTGAATCTACACTCACACCCAGTATACAGACATCCAGAGATGACACCACTCAGCAAATATACAGGGCGGTGCAAAAGTAGGTTTATAGTTGTGAGTACAGGAAACAGTTTATTCTTGTATTATTATTTATTAATTATTGCATTTTCCATAGGAACAACTGTAAACCTGCTTTTGTCCCACCCTGTATGTCTACCTTGTACCTTAAGAGATCCAAATGGGGTGTTCTTTTATGCTGTGATACGTTATATATAAACACAATTATAATCTTTAAGTAAATAGTCTGTGTTGACTATAACTTAGATAGCTCCTCTCATCCTGTAGCCACACCAATTTTGCTTAACAAAGAACTGTTGTAAATCCTTTAAATATGTGTGTGTGTGTGTGTGTGTGTGTGTGTGTGTGTCCCTTTTCTGCTTGTCAGTGGAACTAAGTTTTATTTACTGTGCAGGTTTCCTGATTCATTTGGGTAGCTAAAATGCAGAGAAATCAAGTAATATATACCTAATGAAATACAAGTAGTCATAGATTTTTTAGAGTTGAAAGTAACCTTATATAAGTATTATATGATTTATTTCAGAGATAAAGTGAATTTTAGAATATATGTTTGCCCTGAGTTACAGAACTATTGGCAGAGCTGGGTTATGTACATAGCCTTAAAAAGATTAGTGTAGTACTATCCCAGTTACATATTCTGAAATCTATAGCTTACAAAGTACATGCTACTAAGGAAACTGAATTTACATAGCTTTTCATATTTTTAAGGTATTGTTTTACTTGGAACATCAGCCTTCCGTGAAGTACTCTTATGTAATCAAAATGTTAACAACTAGAAAAGGTTTTATACAGATGCTTCTTGACTTACAATGGGGTTTACATCCCAATAAATCCATTATAAGTTGAAAGTGCATTTAATACACTTAACTTACCAATCATCATAGCTTTGCCTGGCCGACCTTAAACATGCTCAGAACACTTACATTAGCCTATAGTTGGTCAAAATCATCTCCATGTCACTGTCCAGCATCACAAAAGAGTAACGTACCACATATTGCTAGCCCAGGAAAAGATCAAAATTCAAATTTGAAGTAGGGTTTCTACTGAAAGCGAATTGCTTTCACACAGTCATAAAGTCAAAAAATAAGTTGAACCATTGTTAAGTCAAGGACTGTCTGTAAATGGTCAGAAATCATCTTGTTTAGCTTGTGATATCTCTAATATTGGGAACTCAACTCAGTGACTTATAATAATCCTTTATATAATCCATAAAAACAACTTACTTGTATAGTTAAAATAGTCCATATATATTAAAAAATACACACACACACACACACACACACACGTGTTTTTGGCTGTTATTAATCCTCACCTGAGGCTATTTTTCCCATTGAGAGAGAGTGGAAGGGAGGGAGAGGGGCAGAGAGAGAGAGAAAACTTTGATGTGCATCAATTGGTTGCCTCATGCACGAGCCCGGACCAGGGCCAGGGAGAGAACCCACAACCCAGGTACGTGCCCTTGACTGGGAATCGAACCAGCAGCCCTTCAGTGCACAGGCCGATGCTCTAACCACTGAGAACACTGGCCAAGGCAAATAGTTTCTATTTTTAAATTAATAGCTGAACTTTGCTCCTGAATATTTTGTTTCCTTCTTTGTTTAGTAAATATGTTTATAAAGGAGAAATTTCAAGATACTTGTGATTCAGTGCTTTATGCTCTGGGTTATAGGGGTTTTGTTTTTTTAAATATATCTTTATTGATTTCAGAGAGGAAGGGAGAAGGAGAGAGAGAGAGAGAGATAGAAACATCAATGATGAGAGTCATTGGTCGGCTGCCTCCTGCACATCCCCCACTGGAGATTGAGCCCGAAACCCGGGCATGTGCCCTGACCGGGAATCAAACCACAATCTCCTGGATCCTAGGCCCCACCTCTGAGCTACACATGGCCAGGCTACGTTATAGGTTTAATTAATCTTTTCCTTAACTTTAATACTGATTTTAATTCTAATGCTGTCTTCTTCATAAACGAGCCATATGTGTACCAAAAAAGATCAGTTTGAGGGCCAGTATAAAGAAATGCCTTGCCTGGTTTTCTAATCTGCTGCCTTGTGAGGACACAAACATTAGCCACAGGCAAGCAGAACACAGTCTAGCTGCCTTTCAAATCCTGGGCCATGTGGCCCCCTTTGCCTGTCTAGTTTGTCTCATCCTTTAGGTTTCAACATAAACATTTCTTCCAGTAGATCTTTCCTGGCTTCCTAGACAATGTTAGGTCCTCATTCTATGTAGTTCTGTGGTACCGAGGCCCAGTACTTCCCCATCACAATATGACATGTAATATATCAGCATTTTCTTCAGCTACTCAGAATTTTTTTTAACTTTTATTAAGAAGGCCTGGAATTTTAAAGGAAATAAAGTTTATGTTTTCTTCCAAATAAGAAAATCACTTGGAGCCTGGCTGGTGTGGTTCAGTGGTTGAGCATCGACCCATGAACCAGGAGGTCACCGGTTCAGTTCCCAGTCAGGCACATGCACAGGTTGTGGGCTCGGTCCCCAATAGGGGGCGTGCAGGAGGCAGCCGATTGATGTTTCTCATCAGTGTTTCTATCTCTATTCCTCTCTCTCCCTCTCTCTCTAAAATCATTAAAAACATTTTTTAAAAAAAGGAAAATCAGAGGCATCTGTGGCCCTCAGTTTATTATGTAGTACTTTCATCTAATTCCTATTTAGCCTATTAAAGAAATACCTGTCTCTCAGTTGAATTGTTCAATCTGTACAAGTATAGAATATCATTTCTTATATGGCTAGAAGAGCCATACCTACGACAACCTGAAAACCTATGCTTTTTAACTCAATTGTCAGCCACTATGTGGTAATAAAATGTTTACAAGAAATTCCTGTTTGAACTGATTATGGTTGAGCACTGCAAAGTTTAAAACTGTATTACCATAAGTGCAGCTAGTGATGGTTTCAAATAAAATTAACATGTTAATTAAATTATTCTGCAGTCATTTGGTGGTAATTATTTCTTGGATATCTAAGTATATAGTAAGTAGAGTGTAAAATTCTTATCAAAATTGAAGAATACAGGGGTGGGCAAAAGTAGGTTTCTAGTTATACTACAAATAAATAATACAATAATAATAATACAAGAATAAACTCTGCATTTCATGTACTCAAAACTGTAAACCTACTTTTGCCCACCCCTGTATTTGTAAAACAACACTCAGTTTTATTTTTACAAATGAGAAACAAACTGATAGTTTTGTGATGAAGTTGGGTTCTTTTCTCACTATTTAGAACATAATAAATTTCAGATATATTCAAGAATTTTAGTGTAAAGAACAAAACCATAAAAGTACTAAAAGAGCCCTGACTGGGTAGCTCAGTTGGTTAGAGTATCATCCCGATACGCCAAGGTGGCGGGGTCCATCCCCAGTCAAGGCACATACCAGAAACCACCAATGAATGCATAAGTACGCGGAACAACAAATCGATGTTTCTCCCTCTCTCTTTCCCCTCCTCTAAAATAAAAAAATAGAAGTACTAAAAGAAAACGGGATAATAGTTTTTACAATTTCAGAGGGAAGTTTTCCTAAGCAAGAACTTTAAAAATCCAGAAGCCATAATAGAAAAGATTAGTAAATATGATTATAGAATAAAGCTTCTGAACATCCTGTGAATAGGTTAAAAGACAAAGAGGGTAAAAGTATTTAATATTTTCAGCACAAATGACTAAGAAATAGTTCCCCTTATGGATCTCATGTGTACCAGTCAGAAAGACAATAGAAATGGGCAAGAGAAAGGAACAGCAAGATCACAAGAAAGACATAAAGTTTTTAAATGAAAAAAAGTTCCACTTCCAATAAATGAAAATTAAAACCACAGTGCAATACCATTTTTTACTTTTCAGACTGAAAGATCACAAGTTTTGATGCAATATTGAGCTGGAAAGGGTGTGAGGTCTATAATATACTGATGGCAAGTGTAAACTGGTATAAGCTCTTCAAAAGTCAAGTTGACAATTCTGTTAAAATGTTAAATGTACATGCTCATTGATTCAGCAATTTCTCTTTTTTTAGTATATTTTTATTGATTTTATAGCAAGAAAGGGAGAGGGAGAGGGATAAAATCATCAATGCTGAATGAGAGTCATTGACCAGCTGCCTCTTGTACACCCCCTGCTGGGGATCGAGCCTGCAACCCGGGCATGTGCCCTGACTGGGAATTGAACCACCATCTCCTGGATCCTAGGTCGATGCTCAACCTCTGAGCCACGCCGGCTGGGTGATTCAGCAATTTCACTTACGGCAATTTATCCTTCATGTAACAGCAACATGAGCACAGATCTTTTTATAAAACTCTTCACTGCAACATTATTCTTAGTAATAAAAGCAGTACACAACCTAAATAAATGTCCATCAGAAGACCCTGGTTAAATAAATATAGAACGTTAGTGCCCTAGCCAGTTTGGCTCAGTGGGTAGAGCATTGGCCTGCGGACTGAAGGGTCCCAGGTTCAATTCCAGCCAGGGGCACATACCTCGGTTGCAGGCTCAATCCCCAGCCCTGGTTGAGTTACGTGCGGGAGGAAACCGATCGATGTGTCTCTCACATCGATGTCTCTCTCTCTTCCCCACCCCCACTCTCTCTGAAAAGCAATAGAAAAAATATCCTCAGGTAAGGATTAAAAAAAATAAAAATAGAACATTAGTATATTGGAACATTTGTGCAGGCATTAAAATGGCAAAGGTATAGCTCTGTGTGTTGTTAAGGATCAATCTCTAGGGTATGATGTTAAATGAAAACCAGCAAAATAGTAGAGCAGTGTGTGCAATGCTGCTATTGGAGGCTGTCGGCCTGGATATGCTCACAATTTGAAAGGGTATCGGTCTGCTCCTAGAGAGAGTAGGGGTTGGGAGTAAGGGGGATTTTTCATCTTATACTCATTTTGTTCCCTTTGCATTTAAAAAAAAAATCATGTTACGTATTTTTATACACAAACACAGAAAAAGTTCTTGTGGAGTCTGCCACCACCACCACAGCTGCCACGGCCACCGCCGGGACAGCTGCGCCGCTGAGCACCGCGGGCAGAACGCTGGAGAGTTCAGCTCTAGCCAGGCTTTGCGGAATACATCTCACTCTCCGCACGCCCGGCGGCAGGCCCTCCGGGCACCATGGCGGCGAAGTCTCACTGCCACTACTGCAGGGAGTCCCTGCAGGGGAAGAAGTACGTGGAGAAAGATGACCAGCACTGCTGCCTCAGCTGCTTTGACAAGTTCTGCGCCAACACGTGTGAGGAGTGCCACAAGCCCATCGGCGCAGACTCCAAGGAGGTCCACTATAAGAACCGCTACTGGCACCACACCTGCTTCCGCTGCTCCAAGTGCCTGCACCCCTTGGCCAACGAGACCTTTGTGGCCAAATTTGACAAGATCCTGTGCAATAAGTGCATCGTACTCGAGGATGCCCCCATATGCAAGGGCTGCCAGAAACCCATTGTGGTAGGCGATGAGAACGTGGAGTACAAGGGGACCGTCTGGCACAAAGACTGCTTCACCTGCAACAACTGCAAGCAAGTCATCGGGACTGGGAGCTTCTTCCCTAAAGGGGAGGACTTCTACTGCCTGACTTGCTATGAGGTCAAATTTGCCAAGCATTGCACCAAGTGCAACCAGGTCATCACATCTGGAGGAATCTCTTACCAGGATAAGCCCTGGCATGCCGAGTGCTTCGTGTGTGTCACCTGCTCTAAAAAGCTAGCTGGGCAGCGCTTCACCGCTGTGGAGGACCAGTATTACTGCGTGGATTGCTACAAGAACTTTGTGGCCAAGAAGTGTGCTGGATGCAAGAACCCCATCACTGGGTTTGGGAAAGGCTCCAGCGTGGTGACCTATGAAGGACAATCCTGGCACGACTACTGCTTCCACTGCAAAATGTGCGCCGTGAATCTGGCCAGCAAGCGCTTTGTTTTCCATCAGGAGCAAGTGTATTGCCCGGACTGTGCCAAAAAGCTGTAAAGGGACAGCTTCTGTCTTGTAAAATGGGATTGAGTCTTGTTTTTTGTGTCCTAACTCTCTGCCCTGCACTGTCCATAGGGAAAAAGTGGTCTTTCAGCTCTTCCTAGTTGTTCCTTCGGCCTTTCCTCCCATTTTACAGTATTACTCAAATAAGGGTACTCATATTAGGACTTAGTGAAGAGCAGCTCCACAGCAAAGTTAATTTTGTGGTGGCTGCAGTTAAAAAAAAACACTACTTAAGATAGACAGACTCTTCTGCATGTTTATCATAGAGCAGAAAAGCACCAACCATTTAGCTGCTTAGTGATGTGAGCAAGAAGCCTAAGAGATAAAGCCCCCACTGAGATCCCTTCCTGGCTCAGCTGGGACCCACCATGTCATCACCATGTTGTGTAACAGTTGCAGTGCTGCTGCAACTCACCACTCACCCTGTTCTGTGAGTAGAAAGAACTTACCGAAATGCATGGTTTAACTTCCTCATCAAAATCGTCCTCCTTTTGTGCTTTTGATTGACTAATACAAATGTCCAGAAAAATTAACATTTGAACTTAGCTAGGATTCTAAGCTGGCCTTTCCCCCATACTGAGGCCCGAGGCCTGAGTTCCCCATGTGCCGTACTTTCTGAACGCTCCTACTTCCAAGCATGGAGCGTGTGGGTGATGTGGAAAGTGCGGGCAGAGCTGAGAGAACGGCCTGCAGAGAACAACGTCACAGTGAATACTTCTGGAGGCTGAACAAAACTAACCCAGCTGTCCTTGTTCTTTTTTTAATTTTTTTGTTTGAATTAATAGCAGCATAGTTTATGGGTTTGGAGACTTGCATGAAAATATTGTAGCCCCCTCAAACGTCCCTGCAGTTTTGAAATCATCCTACAGAAGTAACCATGAAACTCTAGAGGGGTAGCTGAGCAGGTGCCAGGACTGTCATTGACACAGATGCGACATTTCCAAACAGTAGCAAGTTGAATCCCATGTAACAGTAGTTGTCTGCTCTTTGTCCCTGTGTTGAAGAGGCCCACCAGCGTCCCTTCTCTTGTGATTCTTAGGACTGTTCCTCCAAACTTTAGCTGGATCTCTGGGGGAGTGGGATGGCCACCATCCTCACAGGCAAAACCAGATTTCCATGTAGTGCTTACCTGAGATGCAGGATCACCTACTTACTGTAGTCTAGCTACATTGTTATATTACATAGTAGCATGAGATGATGTCAAAGGGAACATGTAATGACAACACATATTAACATTCTCATAGCAGTGGTTAGAGAGGCTAATGCCTCATTTCTACCTTTTGTCATTAGCTGTTATCATCTAACTTTTCAGGGTGTCCTTACAGAAATAAAGCAACGTATAAATTTTTTTAAAAAATTATTTTGAAACTTTCTAACTTTTACTTTCCAAAAGTCATGCTTTAAATTTAGGAAGAACAGATATCATTAAGTAATTCAAGGCAAAAAAGAACCAATCCAAACTTAAAAAACAAAAAATCTACATTTTCCCTCTGACTGCTACTTTCTCAGAAAGGAAATACAATGTGATTTCTAAATAGATTAGGAAAAAGAAAAAAAACAACCAACAAATGAAGAGGTTAAATATGAGGTAGGATACCATAGAAAAAGGTAAGAGGTGTTTCTAAAACTGATGTACCTAACCTTAACCTTGAAGAAACTGCCCTCTAGACAGTGCATTATTTTTTCTTTAAATATGTTTTTATTGATTTCAGGGAGAGGAAAGGAGAGGGGGAGAGAGAGAAACATCAATGATGAGAGTCATTGATCAGCTGCCTCCTGCACTCCCCTGACTGGGGATTGAGCCCGCAACCCAGGCATGTGCCCTGACCAGGAATCGAACCACGATCTCCTGGATCCTAGGTCGACACTCAACCGCTGAGCCTCACCGGCCTGGCAACCAGTGCATTATTCTTAAACTACTGAAAGTGTTGCTGCGACTTTTCCATTCTCAGTTGACCTTTGGGATCAGAATTGCTCTATTTAAGGACACAGCCCAGGAAACAGTGAATGCTAGACAGTAAGCTTCTATTTAAATCTTTTAAAAAGTAGCAGTCCACACTGGGGCCATTGGGGTACACTTTTTTTTTTTTTAATATGTCATTATTGATTTCAGAGAGGAAAGGAGAGGGAGAGAGATAGAAACATCAACGATGAGAGAGTCATTGATTGGCTGCCTCCTGCACGCCCCCGACTGGGGATCGAGCCCACAACCTGGGCATGTGCCCTGACCGGGAATTGAACCTCGATCTCCTAGGTCAGAGGTTGATGCTCAACCACTGGGCTAGAAAAACGTTACTAGTTTAAATGGATGCTTTACGGGGCCAGGATATTATCTTGAATGCTAGAATACTGAAATGTGGGTTGTAGCTGTCAGAAGTCGTCATGATACTTGGTGCATGTTAGGTGGTTTAGGAAACCATTATCATGATTTGTAATGAGAATTTCTCAAGGCTCTAACCATCACTTAAAACATACCACTTGTTTGTAAATGTGGTGTATTTTTTTTTCTGCATCAAGAAGGAAATTCCCAAGACAACGAACAAAACAAGAACTGTTGGCAAAAATAAATTGGGAGACTCATTTTAAATTCTGGCCTTGAAAAGAATATATCAGCCCATGCTGAAACCTGAAAGAGTTTAATAACCATCTGCAATAGTGTCAACAATTTTTTTAAAAAGAAAAAAAAAGTTTATAACCACACTTACCTAGCATGTGTGACGGATTATGTGTTGCACTTAGTAGTAAATGTTAACTTGAACTTTTACTCTCTCTGAAGGGTGAACTAGATTGTTTTGCAGCCTAGTCAGAGAGGTATTTCAGTGACACTGAGTAATTATTCATGCAATAAATAATTACCGAGCAGCTACTGTTCTAGGCACAGGGCATATAGCAATGAACAGACAGAATCCCTTTGCTTATGGAGTTTAGATTCTGACAAAACATATAACACATCATGTGGTAAGTCATGTGGTAAGTGCTGCAGAGAAAAGCGGGAGTGGGAAGCTGGATTTTCAGTAGGGTGGTGAGAGGCAGCCACACTAAGCTGACACCTGAGCAAAGGTCTGCAGATGGTGATAGAGCAGGCTAGGGCCAAGCACCCAGGCAGAACGTACAGAGTGCAGAGGCCCTGAAAACAGGTTTTTCTGGTGTGTTCTAGGAGCAACAAGAAAACCAGTGGAGTGGAGTCAGTGGCTCAGAGAGTATTAGAAAAGGAAGTAAAGGTCAAGGGCCGCTTATTTATGACTCTGTAGGCCATGTTAAGGGCTTTGGCTTTTATTCTGAGAAGGGAAGCTATAGGAGGATTTTTTTTTTTTTTAATATGTCTATTGATTTCAGAGAGAGGAAGGGAGAGGGAGAGATAGAAACATCAATGATGAGAGAGTCATTGATCGGCTGCCTCCTGCACTCTCCCTACTGGGGATCAAGCCTGCAACCCGGGCATGTGCCCTGACCGGGAATCGAACCTCGATCTCCTGGATCCTAGGTTGATGCTCAACCACTGAGCCACACCAGTCGGGCTACCAGAGGACTTAAAGGACCCCTCACCAGTTGTTTGGTAGCAGTCTTGTAGGAGACTTCAGGAGATTTTGGTCGGTGAAGAAGAGATCAGCAGCTTGGCTTTGGACATCTAGTAAATACCAAGTAGGCAGTTGGATATTCAAGTCTGGAGCTCAGGAGAGAGAGAGACAAGATAGTAACATAAATGTGGGCATGAAAGCCATGAGCCTGGATGAGATGATCAAGGGAGTAAATAGAGAAAAGGGAACAGGAATGCCAACATTCAGAAATTGAACAGATCCCCAAGGAGGAACCAGCAAAGGAGACGGGAGAAGATGGTAAGGAAGAGGAAAACCAGGAAAGTATCTGGAACTGGGCTAATACATAGCAGCTACCAGCCACTTGTGGCTATTTAAATTATAATTGGAACTTTAAGTCCAGTTCCTCATTCACATTAGTCACGTCTCAAGGGCTCACTTCCTGTGGCAAGTGGCTCTTGATTTGGACAGCACAGATATAGAACACTCCATCTTCGCTCAAGTTCTGCTGGGCAGTAATGATCCAGAAGCCAACTGAAAAAAGTACCTTAGAGAGAGGGAATGTGTCAGAAGCTGCTAATAAGTAATTTGAGGACTGAGACTTGATCCATGGATTTAGTTCTATATAAGTTACCAGCGACCACTTGACAAGAAAGCAGTTCTGGTAGAGTGGGGGGGGGGGGGGCAAAAACCTGATAAAATTGTATTCAGGCCTGGCTGGCGTGGCTCAGCAGTTGAGCATCAACCTCTGACCCAGGAGATGAAGGTTCAATTCCCGGTCAGGGCACATGCCCGGGTTGCGGGCTCGATCCCCAGTGGGGGGCGTGCAGGAGGCAGCTGATCAATGACTCTCTCATCACTGATGCTTCTCTCTCTCTCCCTCTCTCTTCCTCTCTCGGAAATCAATAAAGATAATTTTTTGTTTTAAATAGCATTCAGGATAAACTGGAGGAGTTGGAATCAGAAAATATAGACACCTCATTTCCAAACTTGGGCTCCAGCTGGCAGCTGTCTGCAGTCTACTCGGTGTGGTCCACTGCTGAGGGGCCTGAAAGGCCCAGCCCTGGGCTCCTGGTGCTGTGTGCTCAGACCCATTCCAAGCCACTGCAGGAGCATCCTCAGGACCATGGATGTTACCATTGGGCTCATCTCCTGCTTCCTGTTTTCTCCTGCTGTGGGGCTGGGTCTTGTCAACCTGGAGAACTTCAAGAAACAGGAGTGAAGCTGTCCTCTCCCTCACCTTTTGACCTGACCACCCCAGCCTGTCCTGGTGGTGTCTGCTGCATTCCTGGCTCAGCTCCCCTGGACCGTGACCTTCAGTTACAGTGACTCCCTCTGCAATCATAACCTGATTTCTCCATGGTGAAACCCTGGGACTACATCTATCAGTTTATAAGGCTCTTCTCAGTAGGACTCGCCCTTGTAATAATAAAGTCTTATTTAAATCTTAGGGGGGGGAGGAAATATAGACACCTCTTTTAAAGATTTGCAATTCAAACAGCTGGGATGAAGTTACTGCAAAATATTTTTTGAAGCTGTTCCAAAGATAAACACAGATCTCATGACTAACAGTTGAGTATGGTGCAGCAAACCCTGATAGAATCATTTAAAAACCTCCTTCTAAAAACAGGAGTGCCTGGGCTATGCCCCTAGAAATTGACATAATTGGTTGGGAAGGGATGCTGGTATTGTTCATATGAGTTTGGCATTTTTCTTTCTTTCTTTGGGTGATTCTAATACATAGCCACAGTTCAAGACCCCATTCACTGCCTTAGACCAAAACAAAATGACTAGTGCACGATGATTCCCAATCATGGTCCAGAATTACTTGGAACTTTAAAAATATGTTGTAGAATTTATAAAGTGACTGCAAATGTTTGATGCAAAAATGAGTCGTCCTACTGTGGCAAGCTTTTCTGCCAGTGTTTTGGAGACTGAAAATGTTAAGCCCATCAAGGAAATCAACACTAGGTAATCTTAATTAAAACTTTAATAATACCCATGGTAAACAAAATATACCAGTTTGATTACTTTATAGGTGGTATTCTCTTGGGCATACTTTATCTAATGACTCCACTTCCCCAAAGAAAAGCTTTTTGTTACCACTGTGGGATAGCTCTATTTTTCTCATATCTGGAAGCAAATATTGACTCGTTATGGATCCTAGGATGCTTGTCTCTTCCCTAAAATCCCTGAAGCACTTCTCTTATTTGACATTAATCTCACTACCTAATCCTGTAGTCACTGCTTTTTCTTTTTTCTTTTAATCCTCACCTGAGGATATTTTTTCCATTGCTTTTCAGAGAGAGTGGAAGGGAAAGAGAGAAACATTGATGAGAGAGAGACACATCGATTGGCCAGATCACACATGGGGGATGGAACCTGCAGGAGGTATGTGGCCCCCAGCCAGAATTGAATCCACTACCCTTCAGTCCTCGGGCTGACACTCTAAGCACTGAGCAAACCAGCCAGGAAGTCACTGCTGTTTTGTACTGTGATAACAATATAAAATAAATGGTGACCTGCTATAATTATAGGTCTCCTACCCATCAATTTTAACCACCTCCTCAGTCTAACAGAGCTAGGAGATAAATTCACCTTTCCCTCTTTACCAAAAGAGTGCTTTGAACTCTTAAATAGTCATATACAAAATAGTAACAATCCAACTTGGATAATTAATTCCTAAATAAATCAAAAGATTAACTCTGCAATCTGAAACATTTAGAAATACTGCATTACTCCTACTGTAATCATTTTAATATTTCTACTACCAAGGCAATATCTTGAAAGACAGAGATGAGCATTTACTTACCAAATCTCAAAATACTAGAATTTGAAAAGGCAAAGGGTACTTCAATAAAAAGGAATTACAAGTGACAAATTCACAAACCTTGCATTACATCAAACAATTATAAGGCAAAAAGTAACAATTTTCTTAAACCATTTCCAAACTATCACTGCTTCAAGACTAATTAAATAAAACAAGAAACTGCTCAAGGATTGTCCTCAAATTATCCTTTTTTGAGAAGCAGTATAGTGGAATGATAGAGCTGGAGATCTGAAGCCAGACATCCCGGGTTCAAGTCCTGGCTCTTCCACTTACATGCTGTGTGACCACAGGCGGGTTACTAATTCTCTCATTTTCCTCTTCTGTGCGTGGCACTAGGACCAGTACGTCTCTGCCTCACAGGGCTGTGGTGAGGAATGAATGCAAATCACTCCAAGCAGTGCCTGCAGCATGCAAGCTGCACTGCTCCTTGACTTATCATGGTTACTCTCACACCCATCTGCAGTTGAAAATATAAGTCAAAAACGCAATTAACACACCTAACCCACTGAACCTCAGAGCTTAGCCTAGCCTACCTTAAACGTGCTGAGCACACTTACATCAGCCTACAGATGGGCAAAATCTCACTGCTGCTGCCCAGCCTCGAGAATCGTATTGCATATCGCTTGCCTGGGAAAAGATCAGAATTCAAAATACAGTTCCTAGTGAATGCATATTGCTTTCACACCATCATAAATTAAAATAGAAAAATCCTGTCAAAGGATTTTAGTTAATGCTAAGTTGGGGACTGTCTGTAATTAGTAAGTATTCAAAAGAAAAGAGTGATTGGATAATCTGACCCTCACAGGAACGCAGGTTTTTCAAACTACCACTTACTTTGCAGATTCAATGTACTGTAGCAGAAGATAAACCATTTCAGGAACTAGACCTATGGAGGCAGTAAAAGAAAGAAATGAGCCCTAGCTGGTGTGCTCAGTGGTTAGAGTGTTGGCCCTCACACCAGTGTCGTGAGTTCAATTCCTAGTCAAGGGCACATACCTGGGTTACAAGTTTGATCCCCAGCACCAGTCAAGGTGCCTGCGGAGGCAACCAAGCAATGTCTCTCTCACATTGATGTTTCCCTCTCTCTCTTTCTATACCCCCCTCCCTCCTACCCTCCTACCCTCTCTTCTACTTCCTCTAAAATCAATGGAAAAAATATCCTCAGGTGAGGATTAACAACAACAAAAGAAATGAGACTAATTAGAGAAGAATCTGATCTTGCTGCTTTTGAGTTGCAAAGAAACCTGCTTTATCTTTCACGTAAAAGATTGCTGTGGAGTGTGCAGCCTTCCATTCCAGTCAAATCAGACCTAGAGTAAATGCTGAGGTTGCTAGAAACTTTAAGATTTTCAGTAGCTCATACAAATTGAGGAAAACCTCTCTCAATGCCATATCCATTCTTTAGCATGGTGAGACAGACAGCACCCAGCGCTGAAACAGCTGTCATTTGTGAGAAGCATTAAGCTGTGGTTAGGAACAAAGGCATCAGATGCCTTGTTTTTACTGGCTGTGCCACCTACCAGCTGTGTGACTTCTGGCAAGTTACTTAACTGCTCCACCTCAGTGTACTTATCTATAAAATCTAGATAATCTCATAGGGTTGTTGTATTAGGTGAGTTAATTTATGCAAAGTTCCTAGAACAGGGCTCAACAGAGTAAGCACCAAAAAGTGTTATAAAAATCTAGCAGTGTGAAACATTTCTCTGGTATCAATGACATAAGTGAATAAAAATATATCTTGATCTCACCCAGAAAAAAAGAAAAATAATCCTAAAATCTAGTATTTCCACTTTTTAGTTATTTGTATTGGTACCAGACATGAGGTAGTAACTACAAATGCACAGGAGGAAATACAAGGATCACATCTTCATGCAGCTATCGCCTAAAGACCTGCCCTTAGGCTAGAGGTGAGTGTCAGGATGATGACTTGATAGCATCTTTCAGAGAGCTCTCACACATCTGACAGGCACTGGACCAAATATTTTCACTGAACACCTGTTACCATATTCTATCAGTAAGTTAGATTTCTCAACTTTCAAACATTTAGTCTCTTCCCGAGTTTTTTTTTTTTTTTAAATCAGTAGCATTAATAACACCAATAGCATTACCAAAAGGAGGAACAAATTATGCATATCAGGACAGCAATCACCTCAATAATTTTATACCAATTTTTCACAAGCTGATATCAACAGAGCATAAATAGTTGGCTTACTCAGAGAAGGTTGAATTGGTTTTTTAGTTGGAAGAATTTTAAAGCAAGCCAAGTAATTGTATAAAATTTAAATTTTATGACCATGTTTGGACCTTTTTACATATTAAACACAATGGAAATGTTCATATTCATTTTTTTCCCCAAAGGAAAAATTTCTGAACCATCACTATGTTGCACAGTAGAATAAAAATAAGAGTTTAGGAACTTATTCAAGTTTCTAAAGAATGCAAATAACAGACATGATTTTACTTCCAAAATCTGAAGTCATCAACATGATTTTGTAGTACTGTATCTCAGGCTTCACCTAAAAACTCATTACTCAGAGAGAGCCCCCTAGTCACATTTTTTAAAAAGCCTCTGTCCCACCACAACTTCCTGAGATCTGTGAAAAAAAAAAACAACTGCAGTCTTGTGATCAGGTTCCATACAGTACTGGCAGTTTCATAATCAGAAGGGGAAAATGGTGACTGAGTTTATGTGTCAATCAGTTGTAGTCTGCTGATCTGATTAGAAGCCTTGACAAATGCCTGGTGGCGATTGCAAATAACTGCCAAGCATATGGGGATAATACAGTAGCCCACCGTTTTGGGGTCAGCTCTTGTACAAGAATATAGGAACAAAAACATCTGTAAGTAAGGTATCAGAAAAACAATTGTCCAAAACCAAAATGGCAGGGAGAGTAATCGAGCTTTCAAGGAGTGTGTCCATGTGGTTCCTTCAAGGGGTTCCTCTGGGTGTTGCTGAATGTGTTCCAAGGCCAGTCTGTTGTAAGTCTCATTGATTTCAAAAACATAGTAAAATGCTGCTGCACTTGCTAACAGATACAATCCCACTCCAATCCATCCCATCCGCTGACGGAAATTCATCATTCTCCATGCTCTGTGCCTTCAAAGTTTAAAAAATAGAAAATACAGTTAGGGTCTACTAATGCTGTCACAGCAACTATTCCAAATGCACTTGCTTTATTTCCAATGACTTCTAAAATACCCCATTGCTGCATTTACAGTTTAAAATAAACTAAAATTACATTAAGATGTAAACAACTTACAGACTGTTGTTTTATGGAATAGTTATGAGGAAGTACAAAAGGTTTCAGTGTATATTAAATCTGGTTTTTTGTGAATCCCACATCATAAATCACTATAAATGGCTTACATAGGTCCAGCACACCTTCCATTAAGAAGTTGGGATCAAGGTGGTTTCCTACGGAACATTTAACTTTTACAGTTCAAATACTTTCTGATTTAATAGAACTGCTCCAGAGTGACCACTCGGTTCCAGAAGGGTAACCAACGTCGGGGCCCCCGATCAAGACAGTAACTCTTAAACACTTACAGTGGTCCCGAGAATCTTCCTGTTCCCACGGCAAGCGTTAAAGAGTCACTCAGCTCTGAATAACCGGGCAGCTTTGGCATGTCAGAGCGCCACCATGCAAGAAATCCCGGGGCCACCGGCCGGGAGGCGGCTGAAGGCGACCCGCCCGCAGCACCGGCTGCCTGTGATTAAGCGCGGCGTGACTGCGGCGGGTCACGCGCGGCCGGGCCGCCGCCGCCGCACCCCAAGCCCCCCGCCCGTGTCACCCGGCCCGGCGGGGAGACTCCCCAGCCGGCCCCGCCCCCTGTCACGCTGCAGGGCCCGCCGGCCGCGACCGGGGCTGCGCGGGCGACGCCAGGCGCGGGCCTCTCCGCCTCGCGGCGCCGGGAGCCCAGCGCCGGGCAGCCGCCAGCGGCCGAGCCTGCAGAGCGGGGCAGGCCCGGGACCTCACCTTCCTGTCCGGGTTGGCCCGCCCGCTCGCCGTCCCGGAAGCTGCCACAGTCGGGGCTTCCGGCTCGTCCCGGAAGCGCGCGCGCCCCGCCCCGAAAGGCCCGCCCCCCGTGACGTCTGCAGGCGTCCTCGGCGGCACCGCCTCCCGGGGCGGGCCCCAAGCAGCTCCTGTTGGCCCTGGGGTGAGACTGGGGGCGACTCGGGGGGTGGGGGTTTGTTTAGGGGGGCGGCCGTCTGGGCCTGGCCGCCGGTGCTCTCGGGCGGTCCTCCGGGCCCTCCATCCCCGCGACGCGCTTCTGTGCGCGGCCCCCGGCATCCCTGTCTCGTGCCCGGCGGGGCGGAGCGGAGGCCGCCCTCCCGCTCGTCAGGCCTGGCTTCCCCGGAGGCGCCTCGGCCGCCGGCGGGGGACGCGGCACGGACGCTGGATCGCGGCAGGCGCCTGAGGCGCGAGGGGTAAGAAGGGCTGCTGGCCGCCGCGGGGCCGCCCCGGGAGAGGGGCGCGGGGCCCAGGGTCCTGGCCGCCTTCAGCCGACCTGACTGCTCTGTCCTCACGGACCTGGAACTCGGGACGCTGACGGGACTTGTACGGCGCACTTCGGGGGAATACTGTGAATTGCGGCGCATCACTGCCCCCAACGAGTTGGAATTTAAATATATCGTGTTGGGCATCCTGACTCTGAGGCTCTCAGAAGACTGGTGTAGGGGGATGGGTCGCCGCGCCCCCCTCCCCCCCCCGACCTGCGTGCGGCGGAAACCGAGGCGGCTCCGCGGGCGGCCTGGCTCCGCTGGGCGAGCGGACGCGCGGGAGACGTTCCGGGGGGACCGGAACCGGAGTGTGGGCTGAGTGGGGCTCCCTGGGGCTCGCTGAGGACACTAGTGTCGCTCTGGTCCCTAAGGAGATACCTGGGAAAGGGGGCATCTGGAGAGTGATCTTTAAGCCCCCTGACCCATATAATGAATTTTTAAGCAGATTAACCGAATTCTTAGAAGGAGAGGGCATGACGCGGGTTGAGCTGACCAGAGTTTTGTGGTATGGAAATGACCCTTTTGACCTAGACCAGAACACGATCCCAGAAATACGGCCCCCATGTTGGCCCAGGCATTAGACGAGGCTCGCCAGCCTGCCCTGCAATACCTGACCTACAGAAGGCTGAGAGTATTCTCGGGCAGTGATCCTCCAGAACCTGAAGAAGAAAAATGTGAACCTTGGCTGTTTCATGCTAGTCAGGTGATGAAGACATGGCAGGTGTCAGACGCTGAGAAAAGAAGGTGATTGCTAGAGAGCCTTAGAGGTCCGGCATATGATGTTATTCGTGTCCTCAGGATAAACAATCCTTTAATTACAGTCCCCGAATGCCTGCAGGCTCGTGAGCAGGTTTTGGGGGTTATTGATAACCCTAGGGAGCTGCAGGTCAAATATCTGACCACTTACCAGAAGGAGGAAGAAAAGTTATCTGCTTACATACTAAGGCCGGGGCCTTTGTTACAGAAACTGGTGGAGAGAGGAGCAGTTGAGAGAGAAGCTGTGAGTCAGGCCCAACTCAACCAAATCGCTGCTGAGCAGTGGACAGAGCGCAGGAGGCTCGCTCTGCCCAGGACCCCGGCCCCTGGCTTGCTGGAGTTACTGGCACTGATGAGAGATGATGAGGCAGCTGAGGAGGAGGAGGAGGCCCTTCTCCAGGCAGAATTATTAGCAGGGTATTTCACCTGAATCTGTGACAGCAAGCAGAGCTTGGAGGTAGAAAATCCATATACTCCAGTGATGGACATTGACCAGGCCCTACCTTGTGATGCCAAATAATGCACTTTTGCACAGTTCTCAGTACAAATCCATTGTCATTCATGTGCCTATTGAATATCTCCTAAATGTGTCTGAGTAGGAAGACTGTAGTTCTGTACTGATATTTAGATATTTAAATTCACTCCTGTGAATTTTTTATCTTACAAAACTGTACAAAGGCCTATCACTGCGTTTGTGTACTGCTCAAAACTGTGCAAAAGGCCTATCACTGCATATGTGTACTGCTCTGAGAGGAAGGCAAGGGCCAGGTGCCTCTGCTGACCTGATCTTGTGGAGGTGTCAGCTTGTGTGGTAACAGGTGCAAATGTGATCATATGTCATAGTTTTTAGGTGTGTATTGCCCTCTGTTTATCATGAAGATGGTGAGCAGTGGTTAAGGTATTTTTTGTGTGAACCAGAATTTTATTGATTCTGTGCAATCAAAACAAAAGACAGCTACTAAATGCCATGGTTAACTTTGCAGCTGCCATCTCTAACCTCGGATTCCTAATGTACATCATCAAAACATCTAGTTCTGAATATCATTTTAGTAGGTGTTATAAAATTGTAGGTGTGAACTTACAAAATAAAGGAATGCTGATAAAATGACCTCTTTTATCTGTTTGGTTTATATCAAGTTTCTAAACTAAACTATTCATTGAAATACACACATACATACACAAAGCAAATAACAAATGACCTGGGATGCCAGCCAGTGAAATAAGTGACTAGGGAATGAAAAACTGAAGGGCTACCCCCTTCCTAAAAATGGTTATTTATCCAAAAACACACACACACAAAAACAAAAATGGTTATTCATCTAAACACCACTAGGTGGCGGTAAGCACCCAGGTTAGGCCTCCACCAGGCCAATGCAGGGAAAAGGGTTATTTCTTAGTAAGCAGCAGCATACCTGCCCCCCTCAAAGACTGGAAAATTTCTCTAGTCTTTATGTGGAAAAATATTGAAGTACTCACTCAATGTAGGACAGTGACTTCCTCTTTAGGTCCACGACACTTCTAGAATCTTCTAACCAGCTTGTTAGAGAGGCCTGATCTTGGCAAAAGGACTGATCTGTCTATACAAGTGAGAACATTCTTAGCGATTCCGCTTCACTCCCAGCCAGAGCACTGAACAGTGGGAACTAGATAGTTTCAGAGATCATCTGAAAGTCTATTATTTCAAAGAGAATGATATTTAGGTCAAAAGTACTCTTTAGCCATCACGGCTTTCCCACACACTCTCCTGCCTGACTCTGCTTTCATAGGTGTTCATTTTCTATGCACACGTGGATTGCCAAATAAACTGAACCAGTGTATTAAATAATTTAATTCAGCGAGAGGTAAGTTGGGAGCCAGAAGGCTGTGGTCTAAAATAATAGAATATCACAGATGAGCCAAGTGAGGCTCAGAGAAGGTAAGTGGCTTGCTCAAGGACACACAGCCAGTTAGTGAAACTCTAAGTTCTGAACATACCTAATATTTGTCACTTAACATGTGTTTCCAAATATCAGGATATCTTTTGATGAGTGTGTGTTCTAACTCCCTAACTAGATTCTGTTCCCCTTGATACCAAGATGTATTGTATCCCCATATAAGCCCAACGCAGCGTTCTACATTGGAAAGGTAATAAATATTAACTGATTAGTAGTGCTCTGATGTGCCGCCTTATATATAATAATCATCACAGCTTTCATCTGTTAAGCTCTTCCATTTAGCCAGGCATGTTGCTAAATGCTTTACATATATCACTTCATTTAATTTTAACTACAACCCAATTAGAAATATTACTACTTCTAATTTCAAGTAAGGAAACAGACCTTTGGATAGGTAGTGGCTTGCCCCAAGTCACACAGCTAGAAGCAATGAAGAGCTGTCTGGTTGCAGGGCCAGTACCTTCACCACTGCACCAGACAGCCTCCAAGTGTATCTTGGCTCCGAACCAAACCACTTCAAGAATAGGTCTGAGCACGTGAATATAATCATTGGTGAATCAGTTTCTGACTATATAACCTGAAATCCTATCTATCACCACTCCCCCTCCCCGCTGTCTCCCTCCAAAAATAGTAATACAACCCAGATTATGCTGCCATGGAGGCCACACTGTGAGCCCCCACCCAGCAACCCTATAGCCCTCCTGCTCCTTTGTAGCAAAAGCCAGATTTGTTCACCCACTTTACAGAACTGTGAATTTCAGAGAAAACCCAGCCTTGCCCAGCCCCTTCTGGAAGTAGGGGTGGTAAATCTTAATTAGTTTAAGAAGATTCTGTACCCTTTGCCAAGTCACTTGTTTGAGGCATGGAAAAATTATGCAATTCTAGCCAGAAATGGGAGCCACTATTTTTTATCTTTATTTATGGGAGTGTGGCTCTGCTGCCAGAAGCCTGGATTCAGATTCCAGCCTCACCATTTTCGAGCTGAGTCTTCCCACAAGTTTATTAACCCCTTCTGAGCTTCAGTTTCTTCAACAGAAGATGGGGATAACAGTGACACTTCCTTATGGTCATTGTGAAGAGCAAATGAGTGAATATCAAAGTGTGAGAACTGTACCTGCTGCCTACTAAGTACTCAACAAACGGCTATTGCATTTGTTCTCTATTGCTGAGCAGCAAGGTACCCCAAAACGTAGTAGCTGAAAACAAACAGTCATCCTTCCGTTCCTGTAGATCAAGAACCTGGGAGCGACTGAACTGGGAGGCTCTGGCTCTCTGGCAGGCTGCAGCAGAGGTGTGCGCCAGGGCTGTGGCCTCTCTCGGAGATCTCCCAAGCTCACCCACTGGGCCTCCCCACGGCGCTGCCTCACGGCAGGGAGCTGGTTTCCACCAGAAGCCAGCAATCCCAGAGAAAGTGGGAGAACACCCAAGATGGAAACCGTAGTCTTTTATAATCTTAAAAGTGACGTCCCATTACTTCTGTCATATTCTATTCATTAGCAGCAAGTCAGTAAATCCAGCCCAAGGGAAGGAGATTACACCAGGGTGTGAATTCCAGGAGGTGAGAATCTTTGGGGGCCATCTGAGAGGCTGTCTGTGCCAGCTATGTCATCTGTCTATCCATCTATCTATCATCTATCATCATCTATATTTTTTACATATACAGAGAACAAGTCTGTAGTTTACTTGATATTTAAGTAATAAAGTTCCTAGATTAGATCAGGTTAAAAGACAAAAATCCTCCATTACATCTTGATCACTAACTCTCATGTATCAGAGTAATAAACAAGGTGGTTGTGTCCATTCTGCAGGCTGCCATGGGCCCTCGTAGGTTTTACAACCAGCATATGTCCAGCTTTTAGAGCGCAGACATAGTTACCTCCTGTCTCCCTCCACTCCAAGCAGTGAATGCCTAGCTGCTTCCCAGTTTCCCTTCTGACCTCACCTCCCTCCCATCTGAGTGCCCTTTAAGGAGAAGCAATAACTCCGGGGCCCGTGACACCCCATCTTCCTGGGCGTGGGGAGAAGTCTTACCCTGTACCAACCAGCTTCTAGCTTCCCAGAAACGATACCTTCCATCTGCAACAAAAGCTTTTAAAGTGTGCCTTTCTTTTGTCTAATGTACTCCATTCATAGAAATGTATTCTAGGAAACTAAGTAAAGATGTTCACAAAGAATGGGCTAAAAGAGTTTTCCTTAAAATACTTTTCATCATTGTGAAAAAAATGGGAACTTTATAAACGCTCAATAATAAGTTATAGGTTGAGTAAATTATGCCATCCCAAAGGGCTATAAACTTTGCACATTACGACAGAACTGGAATGGGTGAAACAATATGCAGTCACCATTTTTGTAGGTCAAAACTACATTTGGTAATTACCAAAACTGCATTTTGGTAATTTCATATGGTTCAACTGAAAAGAAGGGTATCTTTTGGCATATAAGTAAGTTTTCAACCTCCTATTGAGTGAAAAAAGCAGAGTACAACAGTATTTATGGAACAATCTCATTTTTGTGTTGACAAAAGCCCATAAATATATTTGTAAAGAGAAGTCTGGAAGAGCATACATCAGATGTTAACAGCAGTTATCTTTGGGGGGTAGAATTATGAGCAATTTTATCTTTTTTTTTTTTTTAAATATATTTTTATTGATTTCAGAGAGAGGAAGGGAGAGGGAGAGAGAGAGAAACACCAATGATGAGAGAGTCATTAATCAGCTGCCTCCTGCACGCCCCCTGCTGGGGATTGAGCCCACAACCCTGGCATGTGCCCGGCAGGGAATTGAACCCCGATCTCCTGGATCAAAGGTCGATACTCAACCACTGAGCCACACGGGCCAGGCAGCAATTCTATCCTTCTATTAAAAGTGAAGTTTCTACTCTTCTCCAATGAATATTTCCTATTGGTATAATGTTTACAGATTCTTAAATAAAATAAAACTAACCATAAGAGATACACTCCAAGAGGCAAACTCTAGTCTCTATTTTTTTTTTTTAGTAATTTATAATTCATTACACAAAGCAGGGGCTAAGCTGCTTCTCCACAGAGAGTAAATGTTGCCATCCCAGCCAGCAGGAGGGGATTCATCCTAGATGAGGAGAATGGACCAGCCTGGGATGCTCAGAAAACAGACTTTCTCTCTAAAAAGTTTAGTCAAGACCAGAGCAACTGAAGAAATGTGCACGCTCCCCAGGATGTCTGATTAGACGCTGGCTTTTCTCCCCAGCGCCCATTCTGCCTTCTTTCAGCAGCACCCCGGCTCTTATTTGCGGGTTCTCCCCCGACAGCTTAGCCCCGGGTTGAGAAGGAGCCATGACCTCGGCCTAAAGAAGGCGGTGAGCCGCGATGGACAGGAGGCCGGATCGAAGCCGCTGACCCGCGAACCCCATTCATTTCCTTGGCTCCCTCTTCGGGCCTTTCTGTTGAATTTTAAATTGTTACAGCTTTCCACCCTGGCCGGGTGGCTCAGTGGGTTGGACATCAATCCCGTGCACCAAAACGTTGCTGGTTCGACCCCCAGTCAGGGCGCATGCCCGGGTTGTGGGCTCGATCCCCAGTAAGGGATATGCAAGCAGCTGATCAATGTTTCCCTTTCTTTCCCTCTCCCTTCCTCTCTCTCTAAAAATCAATAAAAATATATTTTTTAATAAAATAGTTATAACTTTACTTTCCGAGCACTCATTCATATTGTGTCATTATTCCATTTTTATTAGTTTTCATTCTCATCTGTATTACTAGTAACTCTTACTACCTAACCAATCACCCCAAAGCTTAGTGGTTAAAAACAACAATAATCATTTATTACCTCTCACAATTTTGGGGGGGTCAGAAAAATTCAGACAGGGCTCGTCTGTGACATGCTTTCTGACTCAGCTATAAGATTCTAAGGCAGGGGGGCTAGAGGCATCTGAACCTGGTCACTCACTTGTGTGCCCATTGGTGCTGGGGTCAGCCCAGGGCCTAGCCGGGACCGTGCTGATGCCAGGACACGGGAGTTTGTCTGCCAGGCCTTTCATGAGGCCTGGACTTCCTTGCAACATAGTGGATGGGTTCCCAGGGCAACCATGCCAAGAGTCAGGCAGAAGCCGGTCCCTGTCTGTGATTTAGCTCCAGAAGTCACAGAGCACCATGACTGGGCCCCTCGCTGGTTACTGGTGGGGCAGATGCAGGGCCCCCCCCCAGACGTAAGGAAGCGGGGACCCCGCTGCAGCCCGGGTGAGAAGAGCCTGTGGACTGGGATAGACACCACTGGAAAAGGCAGGCTGCCTCAGTGGCTCACTATTACCACCCTCGGGATGTTCATTCCAGGTTCTTGTCTGTTCGATTTTACTTTATTCTTTTAGTTTTTTGCTGTTCCCTCGCTACCTGATGCTGTTTCCTCCAGTCAGATCCATCCCTCGGGTAAGGCAGTGGATGGCTGTCTGAGCCCCCCACTTGGAGGAAGCCAGGAGGGCTGTGTCTTATGGTGTTCGCGTCCCATCGACGGGTAGCCCCAGTCCAAGTTTCTCTCTTCTGTTTGTTTTTTCTCTCTTTCGTGTTGGAAACGTTTCTCAAATGAGTCTGAGAAAATGTGCTGTGAGTTCTCAAACGTGTGAGGCTCCTTAGCTCTCAGTTCTCATCTTAAAGTGGGGGCTCTAAATAGCTGATGGTACTCGAGTTTTCAAGGGTGGGGCTGGAGGCCTCACCACAGGATGACAGAACAGCAGGTCAGCTTTTTGGACGGGGACCCCCAAATGTCAGTAGCTAAGGTCTTCTTTCTCAAACTGTTCAGTTTCTCCAGGAATGACCCTTGAATGTCCTGCCCTGGGGGAGTGAGCCTGACTAATGCCATCTCAGGAGCCAGACAGGAAACAGGCCCTGGGTGGCTCTGTCTGGAATGCAGACTCCCCTTACTTGTCAAGAGCCTCACCTGCACCCACACTGTGTCTCCCATCCCTGAGTCAGGAGCATCTCTGGTTCAAGTTCGATTTGTCCGGAGACTAAACCTCCCATCTCCTGCCAAGGTGGGCAGGGCAGGGTGGAGTGGGGCTCCGGGTGTCTTACAGCTCCTTATATCTGACTTGCAGCCAAACTCTCTGTATGTTCCCTATGGCCACTATAACAAATTACCACAAACTTGGTGGCTTCAAACAATAGAAATTTATTTTCTCACAAGCCTGGAGGCCCAAAGTCCCAAATCAGTTTCACTGGTCCCAATTCAAAGTGTGGGCAGGGCTGTGTGCCTCCGGAGACTCTAAGGGAGAAGCCATTCCTTGCCTCCTCAGCCTTGGCGGCTGCTGGCATTCCTTGGCTTGTGGTCTCATCAGTCCAATCTTTAAGACCACCACTTGTAAACCTCTTCTGCTCCATCTTCACACGGCTTTTTCCTTTGTGTCAAATTCCCCTCTGCCTTCCTCTTATAAGGACACTTGTGGTTACACTTAGGACCCACCTGGATAATCCAGGATAATCTCTCCTCAAGATTCTTAATCACATCTGCAAAGTTCCTTTTTCCAAGTAAGGTAGCATTCACAGGTTCCAGGAATGGGGACCTGATATCTTTGGGGTCATTATGCAACCTATTACACCTTCTCTTTTGAGTCCCAGGTCCTGGCTATGCCTGCTCTGACTCCAGTGCCTTGCATACCTTCCGGAAGCTCTGTGAAGGGTGCAGATTTGCTTTCAATTGCCCCCATCTTCAGGGACTTACAGTGTAGCTTCCTCTGCTCTCCTGGGGTCAGTACCATTCCTTCAAAGCTTCTCTGTATTCCAAAAATGTGTTGACATCTTGCAACGGTCTGAATGTTTGTCTCCCCCCACCAAAAAATTCATATATGTTGAGTCCTAATCCCCAAAGCTGGTAGTATTAGGGGCTGGGGCCTTTGGAAGGCAATTAGATCATAAGGGTAGAGCCCTCATGAATGGGATTAGTGCCCTTGTAAAAGGGACCCCAGTGAGGTCCCCAGCCCCTTCCGCCATGTAAAGATATGAGAAGTCTTTGCCCCAGAAGAGGTTCTCACCCAATCACTCTGACACCCTGATCTTGGATTTCCAGCCTCCAGAACAGTGAGAAATAAATTTCTGTTGTTTATAAACCACCCAGTCTGTGGTATTTTGCTGTGCTGCCCAAACAGACTAAGACACGTCTCTTTGACATTCGATGCAGCCCCCTCCTCGCTCTGGTAGGCTCACACTTGCTTTAGTTCCTGACTGTCATTTTGGATGAGTTTCAGGTGGAAATAGAGATAAACATGTGTGTTTAACAGATAGTGTTTAACCAAATATCTCTCCACTAGTTTTAAATATTTCTTACAAATAGCTTCATAGCTTCTTCCATTTATTACAACATTATGTGCATGTTTTCAAAATAGTCCCATACTTAGGGCAAGCAGGCAGGCTGCTAGAAATCACACTGCTAACCTAAAAGCTATGGTCAAAATTTCAGTCCACCATTATAATATTTTTAAAGCATATCCCAAACAAATGGCATTTTCTCTATATATACTTCAGTACCTACCTCTTTAAAAATAGCCCTGTTCACCATCAACATCAAGGAAAGACCCTCCAGCAGCCAAAAGATTATGACTCACTGAAGGCTTTGGTAATGGTTAATGGTTTTTAGCAATAAAGTCTTTTTTAATTAAGATTTAAAAAAAAAAAAAAAAAAGTCCTGTTCTTATGCCAATATCACACCTGGTAAAATTGTTAATAGTGACTTGAGATCACAAACTGAGTGATTTAAAACAACAGAAGTGGATTCTCTCCCAGCTCTGGGGGCTGGAAGCGTGAAATCGAGATGTCAGCAGGCCCTGCTCTCTGCAGGCTCCAGGAAGCTCAGTCCCACACATCTGCTCCAGTCTCCGTGTTGCCGGCAACCTTGGAGACCCTTGGTTGTAGACATATTGCTCCAGTCTCTGCCCCATCTTCACATGGTCATCTCCCCTGTGTGTGTCTGTGTCTCAGTTTTCTCTTCTTATAAAGACACCAGTCATTGGATTAGGGCCACCCTGACCAGCATGACCTTATCCTAACCAATTACATCTATAAAGGCCCTGTTCCAAATGAGGTCACATTCTGAGGTTCCAGGTGGCCATGAATTCTTAGAGGACACCATTCAACCCAGGGCACCCACCCTGAGTCTGGTTGGGAGACAGAAGATACAGAGCCTGCCCATTTCTATAGAAAATGAAAACTCCTGATATGCATTTTCCTAGTCTCCCTGGCAGGTACTGCACAAGTGGGTGCCCGGGGCTTGGCCAGTGGGACACCCACATGGGATTTTGTATCTGGAGCTAGAGCTTTTTTATAAAGAAGCAGGGGAGCCCTGGCAGGTGTGACTCAGTTGGTGGAGCGTCGCCCCATGCACCAAAAGGTCACTGGTTTGATTCCCAGTCAGGGCACATACCCAGGTTGTGGTTCAGCCCCTGGCTGGGGTGCAACAGGAGGCAATCCATCAATGTTTCTGGTGGACCCTGATGGGCCAATAAAACTGGACACTAAATCTTACCCACTGAACAACTGGTTTCCCTGGTTCCGAGGGCTGGAGGGACTCGTCCCCCATCGGCCACAGGAAAGGGGAGAGAAATATTTGGGAATATTTGCACAGGCGTATGTGCTCCCTTCCTGGACTGGATTGAATCCTTCCAAGGCAGGGAAAAAAGGGAAAAAAACAAAGCTGTTAAATTTCCATATTTAAAAAGCTCATACGCTGCTTCAGCTTTTAAACTAAAATAAACTTAAAAATACAAAGAGAAAGTCATGAATTTCAAATTAACCACCTCCAATCAATGTGATGGACAATGTTTTACTGAAACTGAATCATTGGTGTGTGGTTTAATGCGGAAAACATGTATTTTCAACTTTTTAAAAAAATAATGGGTCTTGCCCGGCCGGGCGTGGCTCAGCGGTTGAGCATCGACCTAGGATCCAGGCGATTGGGGTTCGATTCCCGGTCAGGGCACGTGCCCGGGTTGCGGGCTGCAGCCCATCAATGACTCTCTCATCATTGATGTTTCTATCTCTCTCTCTTTTCCTCTCTCTGAAATCAATAAAGATATATTTAAAAAAAAAAAGAGAGAGAAACAAAAAAACCATTTAAAAATAATGGGCCATTATTTGAGTCACTGACATTATCATTGCTATATTTTTTTAACAATAAACTCCTTTTTAAAAACCTATGCATTTTTAATGAACCAAATAATTTAATCATGCATCTCCAAAAATGTAATACAGAAGACATTTAAATACTGTTTAATGAAACTTCTTTATTATTTATTTACACCACACTTCCTGCTAATCCATATTGTCACATGTTGGGTGGGAAGGAGGTGGAGCTTTGACTCCGTCGTCTCGTAGGCCACACAATTCTGTGGTCGGCACCTTCTACTTGAACTCTGTGAAGTATTTGCCTTTGATGACACTGCACGCTGGTTCATCTGCATGAACAAGGCCTTAATCCAAATGGATAAGCAGGTTTTAAAATTGTGAGATGGCACCGGTTTCTGGAGTGGTCATCCAGATGATCCAAAATGAAAACTCATTTAAAACCTCTGATAGGACTCACAGAGCCCCAGGAATCTGCCTGCACACCTGCTCTAAAAATCATCACCCTGAATTACTTGGGGAGAGGATTAGGATGAAGAGACGGCTCGATGGCCACATGCATGGGGCCTGGAGGTGTCTGCTGCTGACTTGCAGAAACAGCCTGAGGAGACTCCAGCATATGCAAGGAAGTAGGGCTGAGTTTCCAAGAGACAAGTGTACACACCTCCTATACATTCGAGGAAGGGGTGGCCTCCTCCAGGAAGTCTGATACAATCCTGGCCAGAGTGGGGCTCCTTCGGGAGGTTAACAACTTTCCACTGTGCTTCCTTGAAACTTGAGCTGCAAACTTCTCAAAAAAGGTTAAAAATTACCGCAGTCTGAAAAAAACAATAAACAATTAACAATGCTTACCTCTGGAAAGTAGGAAGGGAGTAGTCGGGGAATTTCCCTTCCACCCTAGTACACTTTATGGATTGTTAACATAAGCATGTATAACTTATTTTAGAATTCATTTTGTTAAATAATAAAGAGTGCCTCGACTCTCGGAGGCCAATACTGTGCAGAGCCAATGGCAACCACACATCTAGGATTTTCTGGCTCAGCACCAAAGTCTGTTCTGCTTTTGGTGAGGTGTTGTTGCCATTGATTGTAAAGGTCAGAGTGGTTTAGCATTTGTCCAAGCTGCACTCTGGTGAAGCAGGCAAAGAAAGCCAGGTCGGTCTGATTTGAAGCCTGCATTTTCCTCACTGACTGAGGGGTGGAAGGAGCAACAGGACACAAAAATTAAGAAATGACAACTGAAACATTGACTATTTAAACTTCAATGTTGTCAGAGGATTGGTTTTAGTAACCAGGAGAGCCAGGCTTAGTTCTGACACTAACCATAGGGGAGGTTGGACAAACTGTTAAGTCTCTATGGCTTCAGAGTTCTGATTGTAAAATGGGGGTGACATGCACAGCCCCCTCCCAAGGCTATCTGTAACATAGACACAATGCCCACGGAAAGAAAAGTTCATTTTACACACACGCACACACACACACACACACACACACACACACACATGTTATTTTAACCTCAAAATTAATAGCCCTCCTAAAAATGTTCTGGTTGGGAAAATTCTAATAGAAACTCCTGACTCTGGAGTTGAAAGATTTAAGATAATCGAGTACAGTGCAATTACATTTGGTGTCAGTTTGAACTGTGGAAATTTGAAATAATGTAAAAATATGAATAAGGCTTCCTGTTATGCACCATAATTGAAATAAAGAACCCCACCCAATTAGAAATCAGTCAAGAATCCCTCAACGTCAAAACTGGTGGGACGGGATTGTACACGGCTCACGATGTTGCCAGAGGGTGGCGCCACTTTCTCAGGTAAACAGATGTGCATCCTGCGTGGGTAGTGTGGGAACCACCGTTGCTTAGTGTACTCATTGGGGCTTTTGAGTTCAAGTGGTCTTGGAAGCCCTGGGGCTGAAAACATCCCAATGTGGTATAATCATTCTAGACAAAAAATTGGCTGAGATAAAGCTAGAAGAAGACCAGTCACTGTGATTGCAGCTATATTAATTTACCTGTGAGCCTTCTGCAAAATAATAGGGATGGTGCAGAGCGACAGGTCCATGATAGCACAATACTACAATGATTGTATGTTGTGCTCTGGGAGCATACCCCACCTTTAGAGTTGTTCTTATGGGGAAATTATTCTTGAGTCATTGAGTTTTAAATGATGCACGTCTCTGGAAACACACCTTCCTCATTAAATGTGAGCAATCAGATTCTGATCCCTAGGAGAAGGAAGTCCTGCCCTCCCAGCCCGTCCCAGAAAACCCCAGGATACAAGAGAAAACCAGGAGTTTTTTAAGTTCCACTTTGTTCTAGGTTATGCTTATCTGCCGTCTCTCATTTAATCCTCACAGCTCTACCTGGTTCCGTTATTTACCCATCCACCCCCACAGCTGATCCTCTGTCAGTGTCTTAACTTCCTTCAGCAGACGAGAAACTGAGGTTCAGAGAGGTTAAGTAATTTGCCCAAGACCTCCCAGCCGGCAGTCTGTAGAGCTGGGATTTGAACCCAGGTTAGCTTGACACCGAAGCCTGCTTTGTTCCTGTGTACCAGGGTGCCCCTAAGTGATGCTTGTGCGCTGTCTCTGCCATCAGAAATTCAGCAGAATAAGCAGATGTATGTGATGAGGGTGGAGGGAAGGTATTTCTCAATGAAGTATCGTTGCTCTTTCATAAATTACTTCAACGTCCGGACAGGATGATTTAAAAAATATATATCCTTACTGATTGCAGAGGGAGGAAGGGAGAGGGAGAGAGAGAGGGATAGAAACATCAATGATGAGAGAGTCGTCATTGATTGGCTGCCTCCTGCATGTCCCCTACCGGGTTTCAAGCCTGCAACCCGGGCATGTGCCCTGACCAGAAATCGAACCTCGATCTCCTGGATCCTAGGTTGATGCTCAACCACCAAGCCACGCCCCGTTGGCCCGGCCAGGCTGATTTTGAAGATTGTTTAGGTGGAAGCAGTCACACTTTCTCTCCAGACATAATGTCACCACCTGCGGTTAATGTAGCTATGGTATGTCAATCAGTAACCTTCTAAATCGGTGATTCGCTTGTGAGATTTTATGTTAGTTGAGTCAGCTGCCTTTTAATTTCATGGAGTCAAGGAGTGGTTGACGTAGGCAGGCAGAAAGGGTAGAAATGGCAAATGCTTCCCAGACCTTGGGAAATTGTAATGTTATTTATCCGCCCAATCTCCAAACACAGATGAGGAATTAAAAGCATGAGACCCTGGGTAAGTCACCCATTGCTAGATAACAGGCCAGCACCTGCCTTGTAAAACAGCATCATTCTGAAAGTAGGGTGGCTGTGTTCTTGGTTAAATTGAAAGTGAAATGAAATTCAATCTTCTATATATGATTCAGGGGACTTACATACCATGTTTTCCTTTTCAAAATGCTTTGACATGTGTTATCTTAATTTCTCTCTGCACAACCTCCCTGCCTGGAACAAACTTTTATTGTAGCACTTATGCCCTGTAGTTAATGTTTAGTGTATATATCTGTCTCTCCCGCTGGTTTATGACTTTCTTCGGGGAAGAGACCCTGCTATATTTTATGCATCGATAAAACCCTAGCACTTAGCAAGGTCTTGACTAGGGCTTGTTTCGTTGCAAAAGATAGAAACCCATTGGATGAAATTTAAGCAAAAAGGGGGCTTTGTTTCCAGGAGCCCAGGGGCAGTGGTGCAGCCACGTTTTGGAGGAACAGGCATCAGGCTCTCTCGAGGCTTCTCACCTCTTGCATCTGTCTCATCGACGCCCCCTCTCCGCAGAGTGTCTCCCACGGCTTCCTGCGCCCCTAGGCTGAAAACCTGGCTGCCAGCATCTCCTAACACACGCGCAACGTGTCCAGCCCAGGGCTCTGCCCGGTCTCCAGGGATCGAGGCTCTGATTGGCCCAGCCTCGGTGAGGTATTCACCTCTAGTCCAATCAGCTGTGGCCAGAAGGGTGTGGTCCATTTGTAGGATGGAGGTTGTTCCTATGGCAACCACAAGGCACCTGGGGAAGGTCAGTTCCCTGAGAAAGGGGGGAAGGGAAGGGGCAGCCCCAAGAATAAGGGGCCGGTACATACTTGGTGCGCCCCAAATGCTTACTGCTTTGCTCCGCTTTAAATGCTGCAGCTCCCCAAACACACTCCCCCGTACTTTCTCTACCCGCCCCCACCCCCCCAGGCTGGAGGGGTGGGAGGAGAAAGGGAGACCTCCAAGCAGTAGGAGTGGGAGGCCAGAGCTGGGTGGCCAGGCTCATGGTGTCCCTGGAGTAGGTTCTGCAGACAAGGCCCTGGAGCAAAGCTCAGGTCCCTCCGACCCTGATGTCCAAGCTGGCATTGGCTTTCTCTCTCAACAGCACCATCAGGGCTGTCTGCCCTTAAGTTCACAGCTGCAGAGCCTTCCCAGGGGCCCATAAACACCTCTATCAAAGGCAGAGTCCCCACAGCCAGGGACCCCAGGTAGAAGCCGAGTGAGTTCATCTTTTAAGGTTCACCTTGAATATCACTTCCTGTGTTAATCATCTCTGGCTGTGTAACAAATTACCCCAAAAGTTTGTGGCTTAAAACAACGAATATTTATTATGGCTCACTGTTTGTGAGGGTCGGTGATGTGAGCATGGCCTCAATAGGTGGTTCTGACTCAGGATCTCTCCTGAGGTTGCCCTCGAGCTATCTGCAGGCCTGCAGTCTGTCTCATCTGGAGGCTGGACTAGGGCTGGAGGATCCATTTTCAAGCTCATTCACATGGCTGTTGGCAGAAGGCTTCAGGCCTTGGCCACGTGGGCCTTTATCGCACAGCAGCTCATGACATGGCAGCTGGCTTCCTCCAGAGGGTGTGATTCAAAAGAGTGAGTATACCCAGGATGGAAGCTTCAGTTTTTTACAACCTAATCTCAGAAGTTTCATATCATCACTTCTACTTTATTCTATTAGCCACACAGACCAACCCTGGTGCAATGTGGGAGGGGACTACACAGGGTGTGAATACCAGCAGGTGAGGGGAGCAGGGGCCGTCTTGGAGGCTGTGGCCAAAGGTCCCCATTGCAGTCCTCAGGGGATCGGTACTTTGTTCACACTTCTTGTGAAGTTTTTTCCGTGTCTGTTATGGATACTTTGTTTCAATCCCAGACTACAAACTCTCTGAGGGCAGTGACTAAATCTTACTTATCTTTCCCTTCATTTTTCCCTACATGGTACCTAATACAAACCATATATTCAATAAATGTCAAATTAATATTGAACGCATAAGTGAATGAATAAATGCATGAATGATTAGTGACCAATTCAGTGGATCAGTGGATAGTTCAAAAGACTAGAGGAGATAACATGAACTATTATATTATCAATTTCCCTGATTTTCTGCTGATGGAGATACCTAAGGAGTTGGTTGCTCAGATCTTGCTTCCTTTTTTCTCCGGTTACTTCTCCTTCCCCACCACCCTGTGGTTACAGCATCAGAGAGCTTGTTTGCCATCTTGGTATAAGGACACCCTGTTCCCTTGTCACACCTGATTGGACCAGAGCTGGGTACCTGGCCCAAGCTGGGCCAATGGACTTCTTCTCCAGGGAATCTGAAATTGGGACTAAGAGAGGCCAAGCTTCAGTCTGGCTGCTTTCTTGTCAAGAGAGACATGAACAACTGGAAACTGTTGGCTATAGAGATTCTTTTTTTTTTTTTTTTTTTAAATATATCTTTATTGATTTCAGAGAGAGGAAGGGAGAGGGAGTGAGAGATAGAAACATCAATGATGAGAGAACCATCATTGATCAGCTGTAGCCCACAACCCGGGCATGTGCCCTGACTGGGAATCGAACCCTGATCGCCTGGATCCTTGGTCGATGCTCAACCGCTGAGCCACGCCCGGCTGGGTTATAGCGATTCTTTGCTCCGTGGACTGGGGAGCAGAGAAAGCCAATCTGCCACAACAGAAGGCAAGAATGCAGAGGAATAAATGAAGAGAGAGAGGGGGGAAGGACAGGTGGCAAAAGCATGATCTACATGTCCAGCTAGGTCCCCATGAAGTACCTTCAGGTTCTTATAATAAATGGGGTTTAAGCAATGGTGTGCGGGAGCTGACTCACACTGGTTCATGACATATTTCTTCAATGACATCACATTGGTAGCTTGAAATAGGCCAGGGCAACAGTATTTACACCGCAGAAACTGGCCAATGCTGCAAACCAGGGGTCCCCACTAAGAGCTGGTTATTAAACACTTACAAAACTGAAATATCTGCTGGGCAAACTCCTACTCATGCCTCACAACCCCTACCTCTCCTGTGAGAACCTGCCCTTGGTGTTTGTGGGAAGCTGGTTTTCTGTATACTCACAGTGCCTAGGAGACACCATGAGACAATCCAGAACTCTGAGGGTCACATAAGCCAAGCGTAAAACAGACACCCCAACTAGGCAAAAACTGCTTATTGCCTCTAAAGTGAAGTCCAAGCTCCTTGGCATGGCAGGCTGGCCCTCTGAGCTGTGGCCCTTGCCCTCCTTGCATCTCCAGGCTCTTTCCTGCCAGGTCGCCCCCTCCACTCCCTCCCCACCCCATCCTCACACCCTGACCCCCTGAGCCTCCTCAACCTCCAGCTCAGAGTCTTTACCCCACGAGCTGTCAGTCATCTGGAGAATCTGATAAAGATCATGGCCCTTTTCCCTGGGGGAAACACACCCAAACATATGAACATTCACATACAGATCATGGCCCTTTTCCCTGGGGGAAACACACCCAGACACACGAACATTCACATACAGATCATGGCCCTTTTCCCTGGGGGAAACACACCCAGACACACGAACATTCACATACAGATCATGGCCCTTTTCCCTGGGGGAAACACATCCAGACACACAAACATTCACATATAGTCTCAGGAGATCCATGGACCAAATCCCTTCTTTTCTCTGAAGCCTTTCCTGACTCCCACATCCTGTGTGCCCCCTGCTTTACCCCAAACATACTCTATCTCAGCACCTTCAGTACTTTTTCTTAAATTTGTTTAGTTTTGAGTCCTTATATTTTTTAAAGCCTACAGCACCCAGTATTCCCAGGCAGTCTCCCAGCCAAGTACTAACAAACCCAACCCTGCTTAGCTTGGGGGCTCAGACAAGATTGTGCATGCTCAGGGTGGTTTGGCCATAGACTATTTCTGAGTCTTTTGCTACGCTGGGAGCTTCTCCGGGGAAGCACCTATTATGGTCTTATTTCTGAACACATGGGTGACTGAGAAATGACACGTGTGTCCTAACACCCAAGTTCTAATTGTGAGATCAGGGTGTAGCTACAGACACCACCTGCTGTCCAAGCACAAAGGTGTGTCATTGAGGATGGCAGCCCTGCTCAAGGGAGAAGATGCCACCTGAGATAGGCCATGGCACCCATAGGCAGGGAGCACCGTGGCCAGAGTATTCCCAGCACCAAGGGACGGGAGGGTACCTTGAGCAGAGGAGGAAGAGCACCTCAAGTGTGGCACCAGGGAAGGAACATGAACTTTGGGGTCCCAGAGATCTAGGTTCAGATTCTAGCTCTGTCACCTATCGCTTGCGACTATGAGTAAGTCACTTTGAGTCTCAGTTTTCTCACCTGTCAAAACCTATTGAGTCACTGTTAAAATGAAAAGAGACGAAAGAATAAAAAAGAAAAGAAAAAATATTGAAAGAGACCATCCATATAAAGTGCCTGGGGCACAGAGAGAGATGGTCAATAAAAGCTAATGTCCCCTTTTCCTGTATTCAGGGCATGTCAGTCATACACAACAGAAGTCAACTCTCTGTTAACTAACGCAAAACAAGGAATTTATTTGTTAGAGTGGCAGAGACTGCTAACTGTCCCCCAATTTCTGTTAGTCTTTTCTTACATAATAAATAATTTTTAGCTAGGTACATAGTTGCTCAGCTAAATACTACATTTTTCTCCCCAGCCTCCCTTGCAGACCGGCATGACCTGGTGACCATGTTCTGGAGGGTGAGATGTGACCGGAGTGATATGCCCTGGCCGGCGTGGCTCAGTTGGTTGAGCAGCCCATGGAAAACCATGACCTGTGTTCTAGGTACGCTTATTGCTGCCGAGCTGACAATCCTCCTAGGCTTCCCAGCAGATACACCAGGAAACGTGTGTGTATGGATATGTGAGTTCGTGTGTATAGATAAGCCATACATCTAATATCAACTTCTGTATCTCTATATATCTAAAAACCAACAGTTGAAACCAACATCTCTAATTCCATTCAACAGACAGGGTTTACTCCAGTCTCTTCCCTTTTCCATAGGAAGCTACTCTCCTCTCTGACGGTAAAGAACCAGATCCCAGTGTCTCCGCCGTTTCCATGTCTGTTCTGTCTCCCTGTGCGAACCAATCCCTAGACACTCAGGGCCCTCCTCGGGGCTGGCCCTGCCATGTTCGCAGCCGACCAAGGGGAGGGAGAGACCAGATGCACATTTTAAGGTGACATCACCCCCTTTACTTTTCCCTGCTCACCAAAGAGCTCTGTCCTTGCAGTTTGGCTTTCCATTGATCTTGCTTATTGGTGCAGGACAAACTGACCCCCTGGAAAAAACACTTCCCCCTCACCCCTGGGCCACAGGAAGCTGGGACGGATCTGCCTTCTGCTTGAAGAAAGAAGGTGCTGATTAAAGGGGCTGGATACCTTCAAAAGAGGATGCTGGGGGCACAAAACCTGGAGGCTTGTTCAGCACCAGCCCTGGGCAGGGGGCCTGTCTCTCCAGGGGAGCCCGAGGGTCAGGCAGCTGCTCTTCAAGAGCGTCCAGCCGACCCCCTCCTCACCCTCGGCTCGCACCCTCAAGAGCAACCGAAGCGCAGGAGCAAAAGCAGCCTCTGTGCTGGGCGCTGAGCTGGAGGCTCTGTGCATATTCTCCTTTCAGCCCTCACAGCAACGTTTGGGAGGCAGTATTACGGTCCCCGTTTTACCGATGGGGATACGGAGGCTTAGACAAGTGGCCGAGCCCAGCCGGCGTGGCTCAGTGGTTGAGCGTCGACCTATGAACCGGGAGGTCACCGTTCGATTCAGGTCAGGGCACAGGCCCAGGTTGCGGGCTCCATCCCCAGTCGGGGGGTGCAGGAGGTGGCTGATCAATGCCTCTCTCATCACTGATGTTTCTCTCTCTCTCTCCCTCTCCCTTCCTCCCTCTAAAATCAATAAAAACATATATTTTAAAAAAAAAAGTGACCCAACCTGCCCAAGGTCACATGACAAGCTCCTAGGCCAGAACTTCAACGCTGGCCGACCAGCCGCACTGTCCCGCTCCGAGCCCTTGCCCGCTCCCGTCAGTGTTCTCTTGACCTCTAACTGTCAGTCTGTGGCTGTCCATGCTCTGGCTAGTTCTGGCTTTTTCCAGGAAATAGCATCCTGGGCTCCCCAAAGATGTCACTGCCAAGCTTTTACAAAAAGTACTACTATGTAATATTTAACACGTACAAAATAAAATATGCAACATACGTATGCAAGTTACAAGTATAATAAAACAACACCCACATCTCTCAACTTAAAAATATACTAACACTTTTTTTAAATTAGGCGTCATCTTTTATATTTTTAGAGATTTGTTGTGTTTTCAAAATGCATAACCTTTCTTAATTTAATCTCCTAACTAGAAACCTGAATATCCCCTGGAGTTGGCCAGCTGTCTCCCTCTGTCATCCTTTCTCTGAGAGTCCCTCACTGCTCTGTGTGGGTTTTTTAAATCACACTTGCATCAGCAAATCCTGTGGGTTTCACCCTCAAAATACATTCTGGCCACCTCTTGCCTCCTCGCCTAATCCAAGCCGCGGTAACTTCCCAGCTTCTCTCCTTCAGATAACCACAGTGAGCTTTAAAACGGGGGGGGGGGGGGGGGGGGGGACCAGATTATGTTCCTCCCGTGTTTGTCCTGGCCCCAGGGACATGCTTGTCCTGCTTACTCAGTCGGGAACCCTCAATTCTGACTGAGGGCCAGGGCCAGAGTCCCTGCTCTTTGCCATGGCTGATGAGGCCTATGGCTCCTTCGCCTGGGCCCCCCTCTGCACTCCGATGTCTTCACACTCCCTGCTCCTCTGCCTGGAACACTGTTCCTCAGATATGCTCCAGCTCCTTCCTTCCTCCAGTAGGACCTCTGCTCATTAGCACTTTGCCCAAATGCCCCCTTTTATAACATTTTACAAGCATGAAATAAATTCACAGATAATAAAACCTACCTAAACTCATACTTTTAAAAAATCAATAGGGGTGCTAAATTTATTATTTTACTTCCCCCAGGGGGTGGGGTGCACTGTCCCTGAAGTACTGCAGTGCCCTGTCGATGCACAGAATGGACAGAGCAAGCTCCCATTCCACCTCCTCGCTCCAAAAATCCATGCAATATGTTGTCTTCTGGTAAAAGACAAATCAGATATTATACTGATAAGAACAGGTATGTACTAAATTTAAAAGAGAAGTAAAAGAAAATTAATGTTTAATAATTTAGGACATATTTTAATATATAAATGTTCTGGCAGCTGTCTGCATTTATACCTAGAGTTACCATAAATGTGACAGTAAAGAAGATGGGATGTGTCGACTCAAGTTCCACTGAGGTGTGATTTCCCAAAACGGTAAACTCTTGGTTGGGTCCCAAACCAAACGAAGTATAACTCTCTTTCTGTGTACATAGTGCTTGAATTCCTGAAAACACAGTGAGTGATAAGTGATAAATTTGTGTACAAAATATCTTGTGTTTGATTACAAAACCAAGTTAGGTGCCAGGCACATATAATTATAAGCAGGTTTTTCACGCGGATGTCTGCTGGGAGCTTCCAGACTTGCACAAAGGCTGTCAGTCTTCAAACTGTCATCCATTCATCTGTCTTGTGCATTGCAGGATGTCTGGTGCCTCTGACCCCTACCAGCTAAGCGATTGGTCTGCCCCCAATCAATGCGACCAGAAAAAGGCCCAGAAATTCCAAAAATATCCCCTAGGTGGCGCAAACGCCCAGGGCGAGAATTTCCCTGGGCCCTTAGGTTTATTTTCCTTCCCGGGGCCCAGCGCTCGCGGACCTTGTAGTCCACTTTTCTTGTTTTTGTATTGCTTGTGTTTGGACTAGAATGTGAGCTGCAGGAGTGCAAGGCTTTGTGGGTTTCATGATGGGTCCTCAATGCCTAGAACACTCGGGCCCTCAGCGAGGAAGTGGTGCCTTGGATCGCCCCAATTTACATCCCTAGAACCCCACATTGCAGTGTGTTCAGAATCATCTCAAAGGGGATGCAAGATCTGGAAGCCAAAGTTGACCCACACCCGACTCCCACCTTTGTACAACATTGAGCATTTTGACCAGGGTGACCGCCACCGTCTGTTTTCTTGTTCGAATCACATTTTAAGCAGCTCTTACAATAACGACAGTTAGTGACATTCACTAAATCACTGCGTGCTCAGCACAGGGACAAGGAGAGCTTCAGGATCATCTCTTTTGATCCTTTGGGAAATCCCTTGAGTGAGGTGCTATTATAACCCTCATTTTACAGATGAGGAGACTGAGGCTCAGTAGAGAGGCTCAGAAACATTCTCAGTGTCACGCATGCACCAAGTACAGGCCTGGGTTTTGAATACCAGGCACTCACTATCCGCATGCAGAGCTACCAGCCCATGTACCCCTCTTGATACCCTCTGGAGCCGTAGGCCTGTGTTCACAGTATTGTTACACCACCAACTCGCTGTGTGAGATCAGGCAGGCCCCTTAGCCTCAGCCTCCTGTGTATGAACTGAAGGATTAGAACCAGTCAAAAAAGCTTATTTGACCAGAGGCCACAGAAATAGACATATTGCCATCTACCTCAAGAGAAGAGAATTCAATTTTTACCTTGAAGCAGCAGCCAGTTGGGTCTAGGGGGGCCTGGGGCAGGCGCAGAGAGGAGAGCACCCGGCTGGAAGATGGGGCCACTCTGGCCTGGAGATAAAAGACCAGCAGTAGTTAAGGGTGGGATGACAATTTCTCCTCTCAAGGGCCATCAGAGGCGAGAACAGTTTTGCTGGGTTTCTGTACCCCAGCAATTCTCCTGTTCAGCTGTCAGGGTCCAGGAGGGAGGTCAGGGTTCCCACTGCAGAGGTCAGAAGGGATTGGCCCTTCAGGGTGACCTCGGTCTAAGTTAGAAGTTAAAAAGGTCTGATTCTATCCTGAGGGAGTGGGAGGTTGGGCACAAAAGACAGAAGAACTTTCTAGAAGTCAGGGTGTGGATGCAAGGTGAGCTGCCTTTGGTGAGCAGAGACCAGTTAGGAAAGTTGTCCAGGGAGCTCCCAGCAGGTCTTGAGTCAGTCCTTCTGCACCAAGATGTTGGGTGGTCCCTGATGGCACCTTCAGCCTGACCCACCCTCTCCCCACAGCTCCCAACTGTCTGCTTCTTAAGGCTAAGATGCTCTTTTCTCGTCCCACTGAAAATCCTTGAAGAGCTTTCATCAGGGACAGCATGGAGGAAGCTGCTCTGACCTGTCCCACCAACCCCTCCGGGCCCAGGGCTGCCTGGATATTTCTGGCTCTCCCAAAAGAAAACAAGCCTTAACCCACTAATGTGAGCAGGCAAAATCCTTACCCAACAAAACAAACAATCCTAGCTCCCCTAGGACATACCCAGCTTTCCTAATAGGCATTATACCCTTGGTATCCAATCAACACAATAGTCCCACTCCCAGGAGAATAGGAGGGACTAACCCCAGGTGGCAGATAAAGGTCACACACAAATGTTGGGTTAGGGGGATCTCTTTCATAAACAATGAATGCTTTTTTAAAAGTTTAAGTATAGCCGTGGCTGGTGTGGCTCAGTTTACTGAAGTCTCCCTGTACGCTGAAAGGTTGCAGGTTTGGTTTCCGGTGGGGGCACATACCCAGGTTGCGGGTTCCATCCCTGGTCAGAGCACATGCAGGAGGCAACCGATTGATGTTTCACTCTCACATCTGACTCTCACATTGATGTTTCTCTCTCTCTCTCCCTCCCCCTTCCTCTCTCTTTAAAATCGATAAAAAAGAAAAAAAAGTGATACTTCAAAAAAAATTTTTTTTAAATAAAAAGTTTAAGTATACCCCACAGCTCATTTCGGATATACTTATATTTTAAAAATTATTCATTGTTTAGTGGAAATTTGAATTGAACGGGCCTCCTGTATTTTTATTTGCTTAATCTGGCAACTTTTTGGGCTGCACGTAAATATGGTGAACAGCAGTGGGCTCACCAGCGACTTTAAGGGCAGGGAGCACCTGTCCAGGGAGGACACCGCTGGAGATTTGGGGCTTATTACGATGTCATTTACAAGTGAAAACTCAGCCCCATTTGTACTAAAAAACAAGTGAAACTGAAACGGCCGCAGCTGAGTGTGTATCACCATTTATACAGCTACCTGGGAGGCTGAAGGCATTGTCAGCCCTTGGGAAACACCCCTGGCTTTTTGATACTGAAGGAGTTTGACCCCGTGATTCCCCTCCCAGGGGTCATTTGCAAGCACAAAATCCTAAGTAAGCTTTAGAGATAACGACATTAATTTGGCACTGCCTGTAATAACTGCTATCTCTCTAGTTAGAGATGTAGATGGCTATATCTGTAATAATCCCTAACAGTTACATGGCAGTGCTCGAGCAATTTGCTGAGTCCTCACAGTGATGAAAACCAGAGGATAACTCTGTCCAGCATCTGGGGACTAGTTAAGTGAGCTGATGGCCTATCACCAGGCAAGATCTCAGGCTGTCATTAAAACTAATGATTATTAAGGCTACTACAACGTAGAGGGGATGCTCGAGGTTTGATGAGATGGGGGAGAGCAGGGTATAACATTAAAATAAAATCTCGTTACCTATAAATCTCGTTATTTATAGAAAAGACACTGGAAGGAAATAAACGCTGTGGTTGTTAGGTAATTTTTTCTTTCATGGTTTCTCTTTTTCTAAAAATCCTTTAATGAGTGTGTATTAATTTTCTCTTTAAAAATCAAAAGGGCCCTGGCCGGCGTGGCTCAGTTGGCCGGGCGGCATTCCAGGCACCGAGAGGCTGCCCGTTTGATTCTTGGCCGATTCCTGGTCTGGCAGGAGGGGGACCCAGCTGACCCACATGGGCCAGGGCTATTTCTCGTATTTCTTTATGTTGATTTTAGAGGCAGAGGAATTTAAAAATTGTACTCGCTTTCAATGCACATTATCATCACTGGTGCCTGCAAGGTGCCGCTCTTGTTTATTTTTTGAGTCCGATTTTTTCTCCACACCTCTCCTTCCTCCATTGGTCTGGGCTGGGGCACCCACAGAGGTATTTGTTTTCAAAAGCTCTTCAGTGATTCTAATGTTCAGCCAGCCAGGAACCCACTGATCTAGTGTGTTACTGGAGTTTCTAGTATCTTTTGGCTCAGAGTGGCCCATGAACCAGCAGCATTGGCACCGCCTACTAGAAATGCAGGGTCCCAGGGCCCCGGAATCAGAACATATACTTCCAAGTGACCCGTGTGCTCATTTAAGCTGCAGAAGCACCCGGCTCTTGGGCTTGCAAGTGGGGTTTGAAGCCCACCACTGTTGATGGGATCTAGTTTTAGACCCAAGGGTGGGGGAGGGAGGCTGATAAAGAATCAACTGCCAAGGCACATGTGCTGTGAGCTTGTTTTCTTTCCTTTTAAAATCTAGGGCTCTCATAAAGCGAGGTCCCTCTGCAGTTCCCTGTCTGGCACAGCCCGGAGGGTCGGACTGTGCCAGGAAAATCAATTTAGGACCTGAGCGGCCACCCGGGGCCTCTTTCCCCATGACCCCAGAGGGTGGACGTCACTGGCGCTCATGGGGCTGCCAGGGGTAGGCTGTTGATGGCATTTCTTAATATAGTTAGTCAATAGCTATGTTTTCTAAGTGCCACAGAGGACTAAAGGAATGTCACTAAATGTTTGGACATGTTTGGAGGGAACTGGTGGCTTTGAGAAGGACATTTCCCAGGCGGTGGAAGGAGAGCAGATATAGAAGGGGGCTAACTGGAGACAAACCCCTAGGCACAGGCCTGGTCGAGCCTTTTTCACCTCTCCCCCTGTGCATGAATATAATAGTGTGAGTAGAGCGCTAGCCCTGCCCGGAGGCTCTGGTCTTGTAGTCCTAGGAGCTTGGTCTGGCCCAGGCCGCAGGCAGAGGGGGCACTGCTGGCTCCTGTCCTCTGCCTTGGTTTACTGGTCTGTATAAAGGGCCTGTTGCTACAGTTAGCTGTGTTTCGAAACTCGGTTGCACTGCCTTGGTTTTCTGAGCATTTCCTTCCTTCTTTCCTCTGGAGGTCTCAAGAAGAGCATTCCTGTCCTCAACCCTTCTTTGTCTCTTCCCACAGAAACAGGGAATGGTGGGAAAGCCCAGCAGGAGGGGTCAGGCCTTACTTGGCCATTGCCATGGGACCTTCAGCTGGGCATTTCACCCACGGGGGTCCTCAGCCGGTAAAATGGGGAACACACACCCTTCTTTGCAGGGTGGCTGCAGAAATCCTTATAGCAAGGAACAAGAAGTTCTTTGAAAACCGGGTTCGGGGGCTCAGTCGCTGTGTATACTCTATTTTTTTAAACTATGTTTTTATTTATTTCAGACAGAGAAAGGAAGAGGGAGAGAGAGAAACATCAATGAGGAGAGAGTCATTGATCGGCTGCCTCCGGCAGGCCCCCCACTGGGGATGGAGCCTGAAACCTGAGCATGTGCCCTGATTGAGAACTGAACCCTGCCCTCCTGGTTCACGGGTTGGTGCTCAACCACGGAGCCATGCTTGCGGGGTGCTCTGTATATTCTAAATGAACATCTCTTGAATTGAATCATCTCCCTCCCACTAAGTCTACAATGTCCTTAAATCTCTTCTATCCCACCTCTTCTGGGGATGACAGCAACTTTAGAGTCTGATCAGTTTTGCAAACTCCAAGGAAATCATAAATTCAGGCAAGATTATCAATTGGTATTGCTTTTCAGAGAGAGTGGAAGGGAGGGAGAAAGAAACATCGATGTGAGAGAGACATATCGATTGGTTGCCTCCCGCATGAGTCCCGACCAGGGCCGGGGATCGAGCCTGCAACCGAAGTATGTGCCCTTGGCCAGAATCGACCTGGGACCCTTCAGTCTGCAGGCCAACGCTCTAACCACTGAGCCAAACCGGCTAAGGCACAATTGGTGTTAAAACCAAAGGAGGTCTAAGCATATTCAGCTAATGAAATAAGACAATAATGGGGAAACACCTGGATACACACAACAATATGTTTGCATCTCACTGATAATACTGTGTGAAAGAGTTCTTCTTATAAAATTCCAGCTATATGGCCCTGGCCCGTGTGGCTCAGTCAGTTGGAGTGTCATCCCATGCATTAAAAGGCCACTGGAGGCAACCGATCAATGTTTCTCTCTCAAATCAATGTTTCTTTCTCTCTCCCTCTCCCTTCCTCACTCTCTAAACTCAATAAAAACATATCTGTTGAAAAGTAAGAATAGAGGTTTCCTTTGTGTGGGGGCTACTATATAAGTAACGGCATAAGAGGGAGCCAGCTGAGGACCTAGGAAACTAGGAACATTCTCTGTCTTGATTAGGGCTGTGGTTACGTGGGTGGGTACACATGTAAAAATCCTAGCACAACCAGACCTGTTGTATTTTCTGGGACACATCACACCATCTGTAACATCCTTCAGCCAAAAGCTTTTAAGTTGAATTCAATCAAGACTTTAGATTTAACTTCCAGTTTCCAGGAAATGTAGAGATAGAGGAACAAGCTTAATGGCACCGTGAGGAAGCAACCAGACCAATCCAGAAGGCTGGCCATTCCGGGGGACAACCCACCCCGTCTCTTTCAGAGGGGAAACTGGTCAGAAGAGTCCAAGAGACATAGCAACCAGGCGCAGTGAAAGGCCTCCGTTTGGACCCTGGTTTAGACATACCAGTTGTAAAATCTTAGCGGCAATTGGGGTATTTAAATATGGAGTTTTAGACGACAGTATGGAATTGTTTTTAATGTTTTAAAGTATGATAATGCTAATTTGGTTTTATTGGAAAGTGCTATTTTAAAAAGATGCATACTGGAAAAAAATTCAAATTCATTTTCAGCGTGGTGAAGGACAAGCCAACCCACAGGCGTGCCTGGGAAGTCTCCCTTTCTGCAAACAACCCTTCCAACAGGAAATGGACATTTGCTAGACTTCTATTGAGTGCTTGCACTTCATATATTTTTCTCATTTCATAATAGCCATCTGTTTTTTATAACAATTTTTAATTAAAAAATCATATATGTTTGATGAAAGAAACTTTAATCGCCTAACAAATATGCAATGTAATATGAGACTCCTCTCTCCAGGAACCTCCTGTCCCAGTTCCTCTACCCAAGGCAAACACTGTTAATGGTTTCTAGTATTTCTTTTCAGAAATGGGACATTCTCTATCCACACAAACATATATATGGATATGTACTCCCCTACTTTTTTTGCTCAGTGGCAGCTGTGGATGAAAAAGGGATTCTATGGAAAGGAACCTCATTGGGTGATCTGATCATAAATTTTAAAAAAAAGATCTTAAAATTGATTTTTAGAGATAGAGGAAGGGAGAGGGAGAGAGAGAAACATCGATGTGAGAGCACAACATCAATCAGCTGTCTCCTGGGGACTGAGCCCTGACCGAAATTGAACCGGCAACCTTTCGGTGTACTGGACGATGCCCAACCAACTGAGCCACACCAGCCAGGGCTGATAATAAATTCTTAATTGGGCAGGTCTGTCCCAGCCTATAACTTCTTTAGTAAAAGGCTTATCTTTACCTTAAGGAAGCCCTGTCCGTTGTTTTTGTCCATCTAGATTAACACACTTATGAAATGGCAAATAATCCTCTTTTTCAGACCCCTAGAGGCATCTCTACCCTCAAGGGAGCACATAATTTGTTTTAAATTTATCTTTATTGTTGAAAGTATTACAGATGTCTCCCCTTCCCCCCCCCCATCGGCCCCCCTTCTACCCTACTCCCACCCCCACCCCAGGCCACATAATTTTGGTAACTGTCCTCTAATCCAATCTCCATCTTGTTTTCTCCCTCTTTCATTTACTCTTCCTTACCTTTTCTCCTTAATTCCAAATGCAAAAAAGAAATGCAAACTGTCATCCTAAGGAACATTTTTATCAGTCTGTTGAGACCGTGCTTCCACATGTATCCTCTGTCTGGCTCAAATACATTTTTATAAAAATTCTCTACAGCTTGCTAAGCAGGTTCATGTGAGGCTCACTGGAAGGCCTGAGAGGAGCCCTGCTCTGTGCTCAGCACTCAGAAGCCTGCTGGTCCAGGGTCCACAGCCCCTGACCTAGCAGGAGGCCAGGGGATCAGGCACTATAGACGAGCCCTGGGGCAGCCTTCCCATAGGACAGAGGTTGGAAGTCCCCCCTTTTATACGTGCCCACACTCCTGGATGTTAAGAGGTTGTATGTAGCATGAACACTTTGTAATATCCATTAGTTAAATGTAAGGCAATTCACACACACACACAAAATTCTCTACAGGTTTGGATGTTCTTACGCTGACACAGCCTACAATCCATACTGTGTTACACGTGGCTGTTTTGACTTTATATATCTATACTTCCATGTTTGCTCTTATGAAGGCTACCAATGATCTTCCTGGTGGTTGGGTCCAAGGCCACCTGTCAGCTTTCTTCTTCTTTTTTTAAAATATATTTTTATTGATTTTCAGAGAGAGGAAGGGAGATGGAGAGAGAGAGGGAGATAGAAACATCAATGATGAGAGAGTTGTTGATCAGCTGCCTCCTGCACGCCCCCGACTGGGGATCAAGCCCGCGACCCGGGCATGTGCCCTGACCGGGAATCGAATCACGATCTCCTGGATCCTAGGTCGATGCTCAACTGCTGAGCAACACCAGGCTGGGCTGTTTTTTTTTTTGAGCATGTATCATTTACTACTATACTATATAATTTATTTACTTATTTTGTATATTCTTATTTATCTTGTTGATGTGAGAAACATCCAAACCTGTAGAGAATTTTTCAGCTTATTTGAGTCGAACAGAGGATACATCTGGAAGCAAGATCTTAACAAACTGAGAAAATACTTTCAAGAAACGAGTTTGCAGCCCAGCCGGGCGTGGCTCAGCGGTTGAGTGTTGACCTGGGATCCAGGCGATTGGGGTTTGATTCCCGGTCAGGGCACATGCCCAGGTTGTGGGCTGGAGCCGATCAATGGCTCTCTCATCATTGATGTTTCTCTCCCTCTCTCCCCCTCTCCTTTCCTCTCTCTGAAATCAATAAAGATATATATATATTTTTAAAAAGTACCACCTCTCTTCTCTTAAAACAAAAATGAGTTTGCAGTTTCTTCTTGCATTTGGAATTAAGGGGAGAATTTAAGGAAGATCATGGGAAGGGGAAGAAAGCAGGGCAGGGTCAGATTACAGGGTAGTTAACAAGATTGTGAGCTCCCCTGAAGGGGTCAGGGTTTAGAAGTAGGGGCCTGAAAAGTCATTTCAAAGGTGTGTTAACCTAGATGTACAGAAACAATGGACAGGGCGTGCTTAAGGCAAAGATTAACCTTTTATTAAAGACGTTACTAGCCCGGGATATGACTATCCGCCATGACCCGCTCAGATAAGAATTTATGACCAGATAAACCTGTGAGGTTCCTTTCTATAAAACCCCCTTTTTCATTCACAGCTTTGTGAGAATATAAATTCCGAGAGGACGGAGGTTTTGCAGTTTTCATCACTGTGGTATCCTAGTGCCTGGAATAGTGCCTGGCACACAGTAGGTGCTTAATAAATATCTAGTGAATGAATAGATACTATCCTATTGATTATTTTAAAGGCGGGTAGGGTCCATTGCATGGACGATGTAATATTAACAGCACAGTGGTGGCATGTCTGATGCAGCCTTTTATGGATTTAGTTCCTTCACAAATTTAGTCTTTTACAAGGTTAAAGTCTTTTACAAAATTATACTTATTTAAATGTCTCAACAATCTTATGAACTAGGTTTGATAGTCACTTTCATTTAATAGATTACAAAACCAAGGTTCAGGCAGATTTATTACCTCTCCCACTGTCGCACAGATAACGTGTCACACCCATTGGGCTTCGTCCTGAACCAGCACATTTACCTACTTGTGCCAAGCTGGTGCAGAACGGGGCTACCACGACTTACTTCACCCGCCTCCTACCAACAGACACCATCTTGTGGTTCTCAGATGAGGCAAGAAGGCTCAGAGAGGTTAAGGCACTTGTTCAAAGTCACACCCTCTCCAAGGAGGGCTAGGGTTAGGAGGGCTTTCCAGGTGGCCCACTTCTGCCCCTTGGCAATGTCCTTTCTCCCCAGGGTCCTCCCTCTACCACAGCTCCTCCCCCAGCTCTGGAATCCTCCCCAGGTAGCCCCAGGCCACAGACATGGAATAGCCTACTTAATCCCTTAACTGTTCACCCGCCTCCCTCATGGAATGTGGACATCTCATCTCCAGGTTCCTGTTCTGGAGTTTCCCACCTTTGCATCTTTTGTGTCTGAGAGGTCAGGGACCACCTGGGGGGTCTTACCTGACAATCATTTATTCTGTCACTTTTTAAAAAATTGATTTCAGAGAGAGGAAGGGAGGAGAGAGAGAGAGACATCAACGAGTCCTCGATCGGCTGCCTCTTGCACGCCCCCTGCTGGAGATCCAGCCTACTATCTGGGCATATGTCCTGACCAGGAATTGAACCACGACCTCCCGGTTCATAGGTTGACGCTCAACCATTGAGCCACGCCAGCCAGGCTATTCTGTCACTTTCATTGAGCTGTTCCACTTGCCGGGCACACTATTACAGGGAGTTTGGCTTCACCTGAATCCAGACAGAACCCAGACTGGCCACCAGTATATCTAGTACTGTGTTCCCAGGACACAATGACAAGCAGAGAAAAACACAGTCCCTGCTCTTGAAGGGCTGATGGTCTAGTGGGGGGACAATGTCAAGTACTCAGCGTAAGTAAGAGTCCAAGTGTGATTACCATTGTTGGTGAAGGTGCAGAGCTAGATGGCTGAGAGCTGGTGGACAATAAACGAAGAGAGAAAAGAACTTTACAGAAAAAGGGACAACAGGGAACACAAGAAGCTAGGATGGCTGGGGCTGGGTGCACGGATCTTGGTGGGAGATGAGGCTAGGAGGTCTTAGCCTGGACAAGAAGTTTTGGCTTCATCTCAAGTACAGTAGGAAGCTGTTTAATCTGGGGGTGAAGTGGGGGGAAGGGTAATAGTTTAGCTTGATAGGCCTGATCAAATCCTATTTGTATGCTGAAGCAGACAGGCCTAGATGAAAAGTACAGAACAGGCGAGCGGGGACTAAAGGACGCACACGTGTGGGGAAGGGTCTATGGGCTTGGTGGCACTGAAAGAAATTGAGGAAGTGGTAAATCTGAGAAATACTGGCCCACGATCACGCTCCTCTCTAGGGTCAGTCCACGTTCAAAGACTGGTTGATGGGCAGGGTAGGCCAGAAGGCCCATTCCATTGGTCAGTGTGGGACAGCTCTAAATGCTGGTTTTAGCCCTGGAGCTACCTCTAGGATAACCAAGATCTTAAAAGAGATAAAAATATACAAGTTCCCATTCTGAATGGAGGAGAAGCTGGAAGCCAGGACTTGCCCTGGGCTTGAGAGAAGTGTGGATGGGTCCCTGGTCCCAACAGTGCCTGGAGAGGATACTGCTCTACCCTGGGCAAGGATCCCAGTGCTCAGAACCTGTGCCTCTCCTTTCTCATCCCTCCCACAACCCCAGAAGGATGGTGAGCATGGGGGACCTCTTGGCACTGGGATGCTGGTCCTAGTTTTCCCATGTACTTGCTCTGTGACCTTGGGCAAATCTCCTTTCCTCTCTGGGTCCACTTCTTACTGGCAAGACCGGAAGTTGGAGCAATCAGTGACTTAACTTTTGGAGTAGATCACAGAGCCTCTGAGAGTTTGTTGAAAGCTATGACCATGATGCACATAATTTCTCCCAGCTGCAGGGGTTTCTGAAGCCTTGGAGTGGGTGCGGTGGCGACTTACCTGGGCCTCAAGTTAAGAATCCTTGGATGAGCCCTGGCTGGTGTGGCTCGTGTGACTGAAGGAGCATCATCCTGTACACCGAAAGGTCTCGGGTTCGATTACCGGTCAGGGCACATACCCAGGTTGTGGGTTCTATCCCTGGTTGGGGTGCATACAGGAGGCAACGGATCGATGTTCCTCACATTTTTTTTTCCCCTTTCCCCCCTCCCCCCTCTAAAATCAGTAAGAACATATTTTCGGGCGAGGCTTAAAAAGAAAAAAAAGAATCGTATGAGGCAGAATGGGCACCATTTCTGAAGGCCTGCTTGAGGGCCCGTGTACTACCTGTTCTAATTCTCACCACAATCCTTTAAGGCAATCCTTACTTTGCCCACCTGGAGACAGAACTTACGTGATTTGCCCACGCTGGGAGAAGCTGAACGAAGACCCCCCCCCCGCCCATGCCAAGTATTTCTGAAGCCAAAGACGGTTCTTCTCCTTACAGTGAGAAACATCTCCACTCTCCCTTCCCCGTTCCCGCCACACCCCCATAACACCATACCGTTTAGGCCTCATAGCCAAAGCTCTGTTGAAGTTTTTTAAAAAATTGGTTCTATAATAATCATTTTTTCTATTTTGTTTTCTGTTGCAGCTTGAAGCGCTCTCATGAGGCAGGGCTTGTTTGGGTGGTAAGCTGGAAGCCCTGAGGCTCAGAGAGGCTACGTGGCCTGCAAGGTCACACAGCAAGGGTGCAGTCTAACTGAGAGGTGGGGACAGAGGACGGGTATGATTTACTCCTTAAGTCCCAGAGTGGAAAGCCTCGCCTCGTTGCAATTGGAAAACCAGGGGAGAGGGTGGAAAGAGGCTGTAATTAGGGAAAGGCAGGGCCCTAGGGCTGGGGCAGGGTAGGCTGACCTGCACCCCAAAAGGAAAGGGTCTCCAGAAAGTGTTCTTTCTACCCTTATCCTTGATGCTCCTAGCCCCCCCTCTGCCCCTCGGTTGAAGGGAACCCAGAGTGTGAGTCAACGTCCCGAGCCTCGGAAGGCCCCTGGGTGTTCAAGTCCCGCCGCAGGGCCACCATCCTGGCCTGGATGTGCTGTCAGTCCCGGAGGACGGGAGGTGACTTCACTGAACGTCTGGCTCTCCCAGGCCCGCTGCGGCCCCAGGAACTGCCCTGGGGGAGGGGCCGAATCCTGCTGAGGGCACAGAAAGGCTTTGGATGAATGAAACTCAGCGCCTCGACCGCTCCCAAAGGGCTGGCAGGAAATGCCCACATCGCCGCTTGAAAAAGTAAAGCCACTTGGCAGGGCCGCCCCAAACCCAGCCCCGCGTTCTCCGTCGCCAAGCAGGGCAGCCGGCGCCGGGGCTCCGGCAGGCGCCGCGTTTCTGGGCCGGGAGGCGCGGCGCCTTTAAGAGGCGGCGGGCGGCGCTGCCCCCTGGCGGCCGGCGCGGCCGCGCTTCCTCCGCCGCGCTGGGTCCAGCGCGCTCGCCGGCCGGGTCAGCGCGGCGGGGCCGGACTCGGCGAGGGCGGCGAGGACGGGGCGGCGGCGGGTGAGGCCCGCGGGCGGGGCGGAGGCCGCGGGAGGGCGCGGGCAGCCGCGTGCGCCCCGCCGGGGTCCGAGCGTGCCGGGAAGGGCACGCGCCCGGCTCGGAACGGCCGTCGGCGCCGCCCGGGGCTCGGAGGGCGGGCCAGCTGGAGAGGCCGGGACCCCGGGGGGCCTTGGGGGCGGCGGGGAGCCCGAGCGCGGAGCCGAGTCTCCGTCGCGGGCGCCGGAGGGCGGGTTGCTCGGCCCTGGGCGGCGCCGGCGAGCCGGGACCTCCCCTCGGTCCTCCGGGCCCGGCCTCGCGAACTTGCGCGCCGGCGAGCCCGGCGGGCGGCGGGCGGCGGGGCGGGCCCGGCGCGGCGGCGGCCAGTGGCGTGCCGCGCTGAGCGCCGCTCCCCCGCCCGGCGTGCGCCCCGCCCCGGCCCGCCCGGCCCGCCCCTCCCGGCAGGACTGCGCGCCCGGAGCCGCGTTCCGCGTCCCCGCCGCCGGGAGGAGGCAGCCGCTCGCTCGCGGCGCGCGCCGGGCCGCCAGACTCGGCCTGTGGGCGATTTCCTCCGGCCCCGAGCTCCCCGCCCGTGGAGGAAGATGCAGACCTTTCTGAAAGGGAAGCGAGTTGGCTACTGGCTGAGCGAGAAGAAAATCAAGAAGCTCAATTTCCAGGCCTTCGCCGAGCTGTGCAGGTGAGGAGGGGACGGGGTTCCGGCGCCCGGGGATCCCCGGCCGGAGCCCGGCTCAGCCCCGGCGGCTCCTTCGGGAGGTTAGAGCGAAACGGGAAGGAGCCGTGCGCGGGGACGCCGGGTCCGAGCAGCCAGGTGGTGCGGCGGCCGGCGGTCGTGCTCGAGGGAAGCGGTGGCCAAGTGTGGTCGGTGTGGCACGGACCGGGGCTCTCAGGTGCACGGTCACCCCGCCGGAGACGCCTCCCGCCGGGCGCCCAGGGCGCGGCGGGGGGGAGCGCTGCTGAAGGTGGTCGAGGGTCCTGGGGAATCGGGGGCATCCCAGGCTTCCCTGCCTGTGGCTGGAGGTTACTTCTGGACTGGAGTGTTTTTCTTCCGTCGTCCCGTTCCCTTCTCTTCGTGCAGAAGGAGAAGGGCACCAGGGTTCGTCTGTTTGCGGACCACCTACTGTGTGCGCCGCGAGTGCAGCTCTTGAAGCTGTCATTGCACGTCACTGGGCTAAGCCGAGGTGAAGCGAGGAGCAATACTTGGCATGTATGGGGTGATTTGCTGTCTCATAGAGCCTCGCACCAGCCTTGAGAACTGGCCGGGGTGGTGATTCTGGGCCACGTGTCTGAGAAGGGGGATCAATCCGCAGAGACGTGGGGTACCACGTCTGGGGTCCCAGAGCTAGGGAGCGGGTGGTGCAGAGGAGTTGCTGGGTAAATGCATGCGGTATAGATGGCCTTCCTCTTCTTGCCACCCCCCCCCCCCCCATGCTGGTGCTCAATGGTGGAGACTCAAGTATTTTATTAAGATGGCATTCTCAATCCTTACAGAAACATCCAGTGTTGGGTCAGGTATGCCTCACCTTGCCCCACACAACTGTGGCTTTGCCATGGAGAAGCTGTGAGTTTGAATCCCCTTCTCAGTGAAAACCTAAGATAATTTGGCTCCACAAGCCTTTTGCAAACTCTAGGTGGAAACCTTTTGTTATGCAGTGTCTGTCTCCAGTTGGTAGATCCGATTCTTAAAAATGGACCCCACTTGCATTTTCATCCCTGCTGGATCCCCAAACATGAAGAATCGAATAATTGTGATTTCCCTATCTCCTGGTGCTAGGAGCAAGTGGCCAGTTTTGAGCTAAGGAGCCTGCCACACCTCTGTGCCCCTCATGTCTGTCCCAAGGGCCTGGTGCTCCTTTGCCCCATGCAAGCCCTGCAGGCGCTCTTCTCCCAGCAGCCAGAGGGGCGCCCTTTACGTAGAACAAACAGCTCCTGGGTTTGCATCCTTGGTCTGGTGGGAATGGAGTTGGCTGCCTTCTCTCAGGCCCTCTTTCCATGGTCAGTAGGGCATGCTGAATACATGAGGAAATCAGGAGGAACTCGAAGCCAGAGCTTTGAAAATGCGTCTGAGGACGTTTGGTACATTAAAAAGGGGCACTTGAACCTTTTACCACAGATGCACTTGGAAAATGTGCCCTAGACACAGAAGAAATGTGGAGAAGCCCCTTTGACTTGTTCCTGAAATCTGGTTCTGGTATGAGGTGCCGGAGCTCCCACTGCAGTCGTCTAAGGCTTGGGAAATCCCAGTGAAGACCTTGCACCCTTTTTCCTGAGGTCTGGCTGTGTTTGTGTCATCCTGTGTCTGCAGCTAAAGCAGGAGGCTTGTCATCTGGTTGGTGTATTTTGCTGGGTAATTAGGAGGCTTTCGTAAAACAGTTCTCTCTGAGACCCATGGCTAGGCCCTCCTCTGGTCTTGCAGGTTGGCTTTTCCTTCCTGTGGACCCCCGCCTTTAAACAGGGGGTTCAGGACAAGCTATGATGTCAACCCTTCTGGGGAAGATCCAACGTGAAGTGTTAATGGCTCTGAAAGAGTCATTGCCCTCAAAGTTGAGTTGCCTTTTGGCCAAAATAATGGCTTTGAGGAGAAGAAAGAAAGTGTGTAGGCCATTCTAGAATCTCAGGAAGCCCACTTTGTGTTTTCATTAGGGACGCGTTGGATATTTTGCCACTGAGCCTTAAGAAGGAAAAGAAAACACCAAAAATAGGTTTCTTTCTATTTCTCCTCTGCTTTATTATTTTCGGAGCAGCGCCCTCTGGTGGCCACGTTTCTATACTGGGTGCAAAATGCTCCCACCCTAGAGAGGGTGGCTGGAGTTGTGTTTGGTGGGAATGGTGGTGCGATTTTAGTGGCCCAAGAGATGACGTGGATGGATGGTGTCATGTTTTTGACATTCATGATCTGGTGGGTCAGCGCTCCTGTTTTGATAGATGATGAATTGTCTGTGAATCTCCCAATGAAAAAGTCCAGAGATCTTTGAAAATGACATTAGGCTCTGCTCTGAATGTTTGGGGCAGTGTCAGCGCCACAGAGGCTGACCTGAACAGACCAGGAGGGTTGTTTAGTTGAATGTCAGGCGTTGTAAAAATCTCCGAGCAGAAAGGGATGTTGGAGATCGTCTTATCCAGCTCTTTGTTTTACAGATGGGGAAACAGGAATGAGAGAGGGGCAGGTTCCATAGGTTTGTTCCTTTTCTTTAACTTCTAGAATGGATCCAATCTGGTGACCTTGAGACCCACACAGAAAGCCAGCCCTTTCTCTGAGCACCTCCAGCAGTAAGGTGGACTCTCTTGTTATTTTCACAGGAGTTCGGTGACTGCCATCTTGTCCTGGGTATATTTTCCTTGCAAGCTGAGTAGTGCCCATTGCAGGTGTAATGCCTTGTTCTCTCAGGGGCATCGCACATGGATGGCATCAGTAGGCGTTTGGAGCTTTGTCCTGCTGGGACACCTTAGGTAGATGTAAGGGCCCACCCTTCAAACCCTCTGTGCCCCTTGATAGGAGGCCCTCTGACTAGTCAACAGATGGGCCTTTGACTCAGCTTGTTTTTAGTGAAGCTGTGTGTTCCTGTGACTACTATTTCTTCCCTTCTCCCCGGGACCTGGCTTGTTTTCTCTACCCCCCCCCCCTTTCCCCTTCCCCTAACACAGGAGCAGCCTTGCTGCTTCCTCACACCCACTTTGTGGCTTTTTTAACATGCCCAGAAGGGACTTCAGAGGTACAGCAAAGAAATAAAGCTGTTGGTTGGAAATTTGGGTGATTTTTGTTTTAGCTCTACACAGTGCCCCACTTGGAAATGCTGGCTGTTCATGTTTTTTGTATCTCTCCTTCAACTCCTTCTTGCCTTCCCACTCTTTTTTTAAAAAATATATCTTTTTATTTACTTTAGAGAGAGGAAGGGAGAGGGAAAGAGAGAGACAGAAACATCAATGATGAGAGAGACACTGATAAGCTGCCTCCTGCACACCTCCGACTGGGGATCAAGCCCACAACCTGGGCATGCGCCCTGACCGGGAATCGAACCCTGATTGCCTGGACCCTAGGTCGATGCTCAACCGCTGAGTCACGCTCGCCCGGGCGCCTTCCCACTCTTTTCTTTCCTGTGGCAGAAGCTGTGTTGCAGGGACTGGTGAAAAGGCACATGACTTTATGGAGTGTTCTGGTAAAAAATGTGGCTGAATCTCTGTCCATGCTGTAATATTCGCTGACTTTTTAATGTGGTCCTTCCAGCTGCCTTACCTTACTTCGTCCTCCCAGCAGCCCAGGGATGGAGGGGTGGGGAAACTGAGGCTTGGGGAGTGTCAGGGGCTTGCACAGCCAGTTGGGCTTCCCTGAGCTCAGTCCTAAGGCCTCTACACCTGAGAATGTGGCTTCCTTGTGTGTCTCTTCTTTGCCCAGGTTAGCCTGGGGCTTCCTGGAGGCTCCAAAAGCAGAACGTCCATGCAGTTCGCATCCTTGAGAAACTCGGAGGCCAGCTGGGTTGACTAGTTTGCAGGAAATAATATGTTCATGGTGCAGTCTCAGACCATGTTATTGATGCCAGCTTTTCCACAGGGGACCCTTAGTACACGGGACCCTTCAAACTAGAACTGGAACTCTGCTGTGGCTCTAGTTCACGGAGCGCCTTCTGGAGCCGAGGCCTGGTGTCAGGCAGTGGGTGGGGGGCAGTGAGTGTGGTGTTACCAGTAACCTGGCCTGGGAAGGATGCCAGGGAGCTTGGGGTGCCCGTGTCCCTTCCCCTTAGGGCCTGCATTCCTTCAGAAGGGGTTGTCGAAAGGTCCCTTTCTGTGGGGATTGCTTACCATTCTAAGCTGCAATTCTTTCGGGCGATTCTTAGGGGGTAGGAAAGAGGATCATTTCCAGGATTAAGTGATGCTAGTCTGTTTGTCTTACTGTCTGGATTTGGCACTATTGTGGGGTGTGGGGGTGGGAGAAAAACTTAGGTTTCCTTTGCAGCACATGCACAGGGACTGTCATAACCCAGCCTTGCAAGTAAATACTTCCCACCAGCTCCTGACATAAACTGGACTCACTGTGGGAGACACGGCCACGTGGACACTGCTGTCTGTTGATGAGACTGCCTGGGTCCCAGGCCTGGCTCCACCAGTGACCCTGGCACATGACTTAACCTCTCTGTGCCTCAGTTTCCTCATCTGTGAAGTGAGGATAATAGCAGTATTTAGTTTGGGGATGTTGTGAGCATTTAAGGAGTCAGTGCAGACATGTAAAGTACTTGGACCTCTGTAAACAGTGGTTGCTGCTATTTTTTTCTTTGTTGCTGTTCTTGGGGAGCGAGCAAGTGGGCTTCTGCCTATGGATCCTCTGTTCCGGGGTTGTTGGCATTTGTAGACTTAGTGGTCTCTGGTTTGGACAGTTTGTGAGCGACCCTGAAATCCATTATGGATGCTAACTGATCATCCTGTGGGTTGTGGGGGGTCTGGGGAGTGTTGGGCCGGCAGGCACGGCTAAGGAGGGGCCTACTCCAGTGTCTTCTCCTTTCACACGCTACCCATCTGTTATCTTCCAGCCCCCCGGAGGCGGGGGTGCTGTCCTCAAATGTTTACTAGATGGGGAACCAGAGAAAATTAGATATTAATGCAAGATGCTTTCATTCTGACGATTCTAGAAGAGTTTGTGCTGGGTTTCCTGAAAATGCCAAGAGTCTCCATGAGCAATCATGTTACTATTATTAGCTAACGGTTACTGTTTTCTTTATCGTTTCAAATATTTAATACATGTACATCTTTAAAAAAAAAATCAGAGGGACTCAAAGTACACAGTGAAAAGTCCGTTTCCTTCTTGTTCTCGATTGCGGTCACTCAGGGACATGGCTCTTGGCAGTCTCTGTTGCAGTCTCTGCCCATAGGTGTTTTGTACAAACACAGGGTACACGTGGGTGTGAAGGTCTCTGTATATATACCGTTTTGTCTGTTTCACAGAGCACCACGACGTAGAGAAACTGCACATTGCTGCTTCATTTGGAGAGCATTCTGCATTATTTGTCTCATTTCTTTAATGGCTGTGGGGGTCCAGCTCTTAAAACGATGGACCATATTTCTTGCCCTGTGGCTGGCTTCTGCCGGTGCAGACAGTGGGGCAATGAGTGCCCTGTTCCATTGCCTGGGTGCTCACTGCCAGGTGAGTGAGCGCTGAGTCGACGGCACAGGCATCTGACTTTATCCTGGGAGTTCTCAAGCTGCTCGCAGACGTGGCACTGCTCGCAAGTGATAGCGAGTGGGAGGGCCTGTTACCCATACCCTGCCCAGTGCAGTGGACAGTGTTTTTTATCTTAGCCACACACACAGGTAAGAAAGGATACTTTTTAAAAAATTTTATTTTTAAATTGATTTTTAGAGAGAGAGAATGGGAGAGGAAGAGAGAGAAAGAAACTTTGATGTGAGAGTAGAATATCCCTCAGCCGCCTCCTGCACGCCCCCTACCTGGGATCTAGCCCAAAACCTGGGCACACGCCCTTACCAGGAATCAAACCAGCATCCTTTAGGTTCCCTGGGACAGCGCCCAACCACCTGAGCTACAGGGCGAGAAAGGACACTTTTGATTTGCATTTCTCTTATGATGGTGAGATTGAGTTCACGTTGTGGGCTCACCTGCATGCAGGCTGGGGCTCCATTCCTAATCACTGGCCAATCCTGCCCCCGCTGGTTGTTTCTCCCCCATGATTCAGCAGGTTTGGGGCATTCAATAAATGCTTAGTGAAGTGCCTCATGAGAGTAATGCCTGAACAGTTGGATGTAAATAGGGTTTTTGTTCTTGTTCGTATTTTGAATTCAGCTGGTACACTAGCTTTTTTTTTTTTTTAAAAGGAATGTTCTAGTACCTCCTTTTAAAAAGTAACATTCATTTGAGAAAGCAAATCATTCTGGAGCTGTGTACGTACTCCTTCCCTGGCAAAGGCACAGTCTTAAACACCTCTCCCCTTTGTGCATGAATCGCCCTTCCCCCCTCCCCCCAGCCTTTCCCCTTCTGCTGGTCCTCCCAAGGCCTGCCTGGGTGTGTGTGGCCTTGCTTTGGGGAGAGTGATGCACTGGATTCCCCAGTGGGAAACTCAGGCTCAGCAGGGTGGGGTGGCTTCTCCAAGGTCACACAGTGGGGTGTGGCAGGCGATTTACCAGCTCTAAGACCAGTGCCCCCTTCTCCTGCCTGCTGAAGCCTCCTTTCAAGCAACACCTCCCCAGGACCTGTGAACCAGGTGCCTGTTGGAATAGCTAGGCACTGCCATTGGGCTGTTTGAATTCCCCCTGGTGCTTTGTCTTGTCTGCTCTAGGCCTCCCTCAGAGAGCAGCTGCCCTGTGGTCTGTGCCTCCTGCACTGGGCCTCGGGCTGGATGCATTCTGTGGACCCATGTGGTGCCAGGCTGAAGATTATGACAGCTCCTGGGGGTGCGCCCACCCCCACTTTTAGGGCTCAAGCGGTGGATATATCATCAGTTGTGGAGATTTGAGAAACCTCCAGTGAGGGACCCCCAGACTCCTGTCTCCCCTCCCCCACAGGTCTCTGGGTGCTGGGTGCCCACCCTGTTAACTGCTCTTGATGTTCCCAGGAAGCCCTGCCGTCAGAGCCCAACCAGGTAGATTCTTTTAGGGCACCAGCTGCCCCTGGAGGGAGAATCAGGACACAGAGGGCAAAGTCCCTCCCAAGGATGGCTTCTGGGTGATGCCTTTTCCGTGTCACTCAGAGTCTTCAGCTCCAGCGACCCCAGCTGCTGGCTAGTTCTTCCTCTCTGGACTTGCTCATGGTGTGTTTCTTGTCTGTCCCTCCTTTGAAAAGTTGGTTCCAGCCGTAGTAGGTTTTGCTCAGTGGTTAGAGCGTCAGCCATGTGCGGGAGGCAACCAATCAATGTGCCTTTCTTCACATCTATGTTTCCCTCTCCCCCCCCTTCCACTCTCTCTGAAAAAGCAATGGAAAAAAATCCTTGGATGAAGGTAAAAAAAAAAGAAAGCAAAAGTTGGTTCCATGAGGACAAGAGACATGGGCAGTTTTATTTGCTGCTGAAATCCAAAGCCCGGTACCAATGCACAACAATGCAGGAGCTCAGTAGAGTGCCCATTAGTGGGTGAAGGAACTGACTGGTGGGTTTTGGAAGCCGCCTTCTTGTCCCTGTGGCTCAGCCAAACGCCACTTGTGACTCTGGAGTGCTCTGTGCCAGGAAGGAAACCCCAGGGGTGAGGGGAGATGGGTGGAAGGTGAGGTGGTTGGTCCCAGGTCAGGAAATAGCTTGGTGGTTTCATTCCTTTTGTCTTTTTGTTGTTGTTAATCCTCTCCCGAGGATATTTTTTCCACTGATTTTTAGAGAGGTGTAGGGAGGTAGGGAGGGGCAAAGAGGGGAGAGAGAGAGAGGAAGAGAGACATCGATTGGTTGTCTCCTGCACCAACCCCAACTGGGGCCAGGGATTGAACCTGCAACCCAGGTACGTAACCTTGACCCGTAATTGAACCCACGATCCTTAGGTGCTCAAGCCGAAGTTCTAACCACTGCGCCACACAGGGGAGGGCTGATTTCTTTAGTCTTTTATTCTCTCAGCAAACCCTGACCATCCACCCCACTGCCCTGTGCTGGTGCTGGTCCTTCCCCTTGTGCACCTAGATGCGTGGTAAAGAGGTGGGTGTAAACCCGCACAGATACATTTAAAATGCTGCAAGGTGTAATTAGAGCTAGGAAGCCTGCAAACAGGAGAGTGCTGTGGCAGGGGTGGCTGCCACCACTTTAGCACTCTGTGGTCAGGGAAGACTTCTCCGAGGGGGTGAAGAGCTGTTTATTGAGAGGGTCTGAGAGCCGTTTCCTCTAGAAGCTAAAGGGCAACAGGGCAGGTGGTGTCAGCTGCCTAGAGGCCACACACCCTCACCTGCCTCTGATACAGCCCTGGGTTCTGTGTAGACCTAGGGCAGCTGTCCAGAGAAGGGCAGGCCGGTTTCCAGGTTAGCAAAGTGGTTAAGAGAGGCAGCAGGGTGTCCTTCGGTAGCCTTGTTCTCTGACAGTGTGAGGGGGGCCAGGTGGGTGCCCCTGGGATGGTCCTCCGCCTAAGGCTGCAGCTGTTACTCTGGGGCCCAGGACAGGAGGCCAAATGCTCTGCTCTGGTCTGGCCCAGTCCAGCCTGTGTGTTCAGGAATGAGCTGTTCTGGGCCTTGAGGGCCTGGGGTGGGGGAATGGGTGGGGATCCTATGGCTTTTGGAGGCCCTAGGTCATGAATTTTCCCAGAGCTCAAGTTAGGCCTCAGGTGCCCAAGGGCTCTGGATGGAAACCATACCAGAATCTTGTTCTCTTTAATAGTCATTCACCTTTTTCTAGGCCAGCATTTGCCAAACTTGCTCAACAAAGGAAGCACGTGGGGCACTGGTGAAAGCCACACATCCCTGAGTCTATCCCTCCCCTGTAAAACTGTTCCAGGCCAGGGGTCTGGGAGACTCTCTTTAAAAAAAAAATCTATTTTTATTGATTTCAGAGGGAGGAAGGGAGAGGGGAGAGGGAGAGAGAGATAGAAACATCAATGATGAGAGTCATTGATTAGCTGCCTCCTGCATGCCCCCTGCTGAGGATTGAGCCCTCTACCCAGGCATGTGCCCTGATGGGGAATCTAACTGAGGTGTGGATCATAGGTCGATGCTCAACTGCTGAGCCACGCTGGCTGGGAGTCTCTTTTTAATAAGTGCCCTCAGGATTCCTCTGGGGAACTGAAACTGTTGTTACTAAGCCTCACCCCAAAATTGTCAGGCATGTTTTAACACCAAGTTTAACAGGCTATTGTGGACTCTCTACTGCCAGGCCTCTAGGGGACAACAGCTCTCCAGGAGGGCATTTGGGATGTAAACAGTCCCAGGCTGGTCTGTGGTGGGAGCCCTTGTGCAGGATGAGACTCCTCCAGTTTCCTAGAGCACTCACCAGCTCCTGCCTCCTCTGAGCCTCATCACAGGAGGGAGGCAGGGCAGGGGCCCCAGGTAGACTGCTACATTTTGGGCAGTCCTCTTTCCCTTTAAAAAATTTATTGCCTTGCCCTGGTTGGTGTGGCAAAGTGGTTAGAACATTGGCCTGCACACTGAAGGGTCTTGGGTTTGATTCCTGGTCAAGGGCATGTACCTGGGTTGCAGGTTTGTTCCCCCACCCTGGTTGGGGCACCTGCCGGAGGCAACCAATCGATGTGTCTCTCTCACATCAATATTTTTCTCTCTCTTTCTCTCCCTTCCACTCTTTCTAAAAATCAATGGAAAAAATATTCTTGGTGAGTATTAGCAACAACAACAAAAATTTATTGCCTCTGGCAGCTAGTTTGCACTGGAGTGTATTTAAAGGTGGATCCCAAGGGACAGGAGCTGGGTTTTGCATTGGAGACATTCCTGGGGACCAGTCTGGTTGTCAGACCAGGACTGGGAACAGGGCGGTAGCACAACTTGAGGTGCATCCTCTGCAGCTTGCTCTGCAAACTCAGTGGCTCCCATCGGTGCCTGCATGCTTGAGTCTTGGAGCCAGAGCCAGGAAAGCAGGACTTGGGCACATCGGGAGGCCCTCCATGCTTCAGAAGGGCTGTGTTGAGGTCCTTCTCTGCTCCTGGATTTCCGAGCACAGTGAAGGCCAGGCCCAACTGCAGATTAAAATCCACTGTCCAAGCTGGGTGAGAACACTGAGCCTCAGGGAGGGGCAAGATGACTTACTGGTCACACAGCCTGAGTGGCAGAGCTGGGACTCACCCTCAAGGTGGTTGATGCCTGAAACCTGCCAGGTTGCCTCCGTCTTGATTGAACTTAACATCCGGGCACTATTGTCTTGATGCCCAGTTTCAGAAGAAAATCAGGCTTTTTTCCCCTGAGTCTCCTGTGCAGGCAGTGGTTGGGCCCAGAGGGGTGGTGGGTGGTGGCATGGCTTTGAACTTGGAGCACAGGACTTGCCTAGCCGGCTGTGAATGACTGGGCAAGCCATTTCGTCTCCCCTAGTCTCTGTTCCTTCTATAAGGTGGGTGAAGTATTCCCACCTCTAGGGCAAGTGAGTATGGCAGGTGCTTAATAAATGATAAGATATCCGCCTTCCTCCAGGGGGCCACTTCGCATGTCCTCTTACCCACCAAGCTGGGACCTGGGACCTTTGACATGTTTTTGGTGCGAGCCCCCAGTCCACGCAGACTGGTGGCCTCCCTGCCTCCTTTCCCTGTCCTTTCCTGGTGTGAGGGTCCTCCAGTGTTGGTGACCAGGACATGCCCAGCATCCCAGCTCACTGCTTCCTGGGAGGGCCGGAAGGAGGTAGGTGGGTATAGGGAGGATACCCCTGTGGGAGTTTCGCTTTCATTTCTGCCTCACCCTGTTTCCATCAGCAGTGGAGGGCTGGGGTGGGGAGGTGAGGAAACATCCGGTCCCTACCCTGGGGCACTGGTCCTAGTGCAGGTTCCTGGGCCTCCCCCTCCCCCTGCAGTGTCTGGGGTGGACCCAGCGATCTCCTATAAAAAGCACATCGTGTTCCTTCGTGCAGTCTCAAGCCATGTATTATTGTCTGCTGCATGCCAGTTACTCTTGGGTTCTGGGGATCCAGTGAGCACTGCAGAATCCCCTCTGGCCCCAGGGACAGCCTGAGGCCACGGAGGCTCCACCCTGCTGTGCGCCAGGGTGTAGGTTATATGAGTGCTCTTCTGTTCTCCCAGGGGGGCTTTGGGGTCTCTTGGAGAGGAGAGAAGGGGGGCACGTTGGCACATGTGGGGTTGTTTGTGCATCCCTGGACGCTGGTTCTGGAAGGGCAGCTCCTCACCTCTAGGATCCTGGGCTGCTGGGCATCTCTATGAAAAATGTTCATCGCTGTGGGACTGTTGGTTTCTCTCTGGATGGAATTTCTTTTTTATACCCCAGTCTGTGTTATAGGTGGGAAAACAAAGGCCCAGAAAAAAGAGTTAGCCCCATGTTATAGAGTTAGTGGGTGGGGCAGCTTGGACTTGAACTTGGTTTGGCTGACACTAAAGCTTCTGTGCTTTAAGATTTTATTCTTAAAGTCCTAACATTCATTATGGGATCCTTGAAAAGAAAAGGAATTCTGGCCATTCTGTCAGATGTTTTCCCCTCCCTGTGTGCATGTCTGGGCAGGAGCTTCAGGATCCTATTGGGAAGGAGTTCTGCTTCCTGCAGAATCGGCCCCCAAGGCCCCTGGCTCTCACCTTGACCAGGCGTAGCCAGGCCAGGGCCTGTGCTTAAGGAGGCTTGGGCGCCCGGTTCCTTGCTGCTCTGGGGGGAAGGTCCAGGCGAGAGCCTCTGGGCCTCATGGAAGCTTCCCTGCTGGTAAGGAATGAGCTTTGTTCCCTTGGGGTACTGATGTGGCTGTCCTGGCTTGGGGGAGGCAGCGGGATCCTCCTGAAAGTACACACCAGCTTTTGCTTGAGATTGCAAAGTTGTGCCTGCGAGGTATTCTTTTCAGTGGTACAAGAACAGCTTAGCCCCAGAAATACCAGTAGCTCCTGTTTCTGGAGCTCCAGCTAGAGGCCTGACGCTGTGCTATAAACTCTCTGTCCATATGCAGAAACTGAGGTTCAGGAAGCGTAAATAACCTCCCTAGGGTTTTGCGGCTGGTCCCTCCTGGGGGTGGGATTTGAACAGCAGTCTAAGCCCACACTGTTGACCATTACAGAGTGTTTTTTTCTTTTTAAATGAAGGCAGAGAACAAGAGGATGGCTTTCGCCCTGGCTGGTTTTCTCAGTGGTTAGAACTTCGACCTTTGGATCGAAGGGTGGCAGGTTCAGTTACCAGTCAAGGGTACGGACCTTGGTTGCAGGCTCAATCCCTGGCCCTGGTCGGGGCGTGTGTGGGAGGCAACCAATTGATGTGTCTCTCTCACATCAATGTTTCTCTCTCTGTTTCCCCCTCCTTTTCCACTCTCTAAAAATCAGTGGAAAAATATCCTCGGGGGAGGATTTAAAAAAAAGATGGCTTTCCTTTTGCCTGAGCTCTTCTCCAATGACCCGTCCTCAGTGTTTCTTAGTTGTTAACTTTTTCTTTTCAATTTCAGTGGGATGCCTTGCTTGCCTGGAGTCGGTATATGTAGGTGCTGACTCAGTGCTATCTACTCAGGCTGGGGAGGCTGGCCATGGCTCTGCCCACACCCAGCCACCACGCAGCAGCATTGCCATCTGCCCTGCGGGTGCTGAGGTTGGGCTCCCCAATGTGTGAAGTGCTCTGTTCCACACGGCCTGTCAGATTCCCAGGATCCTGCCATTCTCACGTCATCTTGCTCCTTCCTCGAGAGGCTCTGAGCTGGTGTGGACGAGGCTGCATGGCCCACTCTTCTGTTTAAACTGCCGCTCATGTCCCTTCCTGGAGATCACCTTGGGAACCTTAGAGCTTTATCTACTGAAGCTAGAGGCCCAGAGGGTCTTGGAAACTCCTTGGAAAGACCCCAAAAAGCCTGGGGGCTGACTCTCAGCTTCAGAAGATAGGGATGCTTGTTGCATTCTGGCTGTGAGACTTTGGGCCAAGCAGTTAAACTCTCTGAGCTTTTAGTTTCTGTACCTGAAGTGGGAATTTCAAGACCAGCCTGCAGTAGGATAGTTTTGCAGATTGGTGAACTGTGGCAGCTTGAGTCCTTAGCACAGAGCTGGCCTTTGGTAGGTGCTTAGTAAAGGGTAACTGTAATTCATGCCTGGAATCGGCCATTGAAGGCTGATGGAGCTGTTTACCAGGAACTTATGTTGGAGCATCCCTCACATGTGAGAAGAGGACAGGCAAGTGGAGAATGCAGTTCCGGCAGCCTCTTGGATGGGGCAGCGCTAGGTTCTGTGGGATGTCCTGAGGACAGCGTGTGGCTTGGTCAGTGGTGGGATTTGAATGCTGACTCAGCTTCTTACTGGATGGTTGACTGGGTGTGTTTTGGCTCCTTTCTCTGGGCCTTGATTTCCTCCTTAGTAAGAGTCGGGCCCATGCCTGTGCATAGGAGGGGTTCAGCATACAAACATCCCCTTTCTTATGAGGGCCAGGAAGCTATCCCTCACTGCCCCAAACGCAGTCACACTCAGTCTGTAGATGGTGGCAGCATAAACCTCCGCTGCTGGTGAGGTGCAGAGGTCCATGACCTTTGAGCCAGAAGGGATCTTAGCAGATGACTCACCGCTTAGAGCAGCCGGCCTTGCTGGATGGTGCACCCAGCAGTGCTGCCTGATGCCTGGGCCTTGGCTCCCAAGCCCATAAGTGCTCCTCCTGTGGCCTCCAAGCAACCTCAGGTCAAGTACAAGGCCAGGATCTGTTCTTTTCTTGGCTGTTGTTGGCAGACCCTGCCCCTAGTGCCAGGATGAACGATTTTGGTCCATGGATGGGCTCAGGTGGTCAGGGACTCCTGACCCCCATTCTTGTGGTCTCTCTTCTCTTTCCGGTAGCCTTGCTGGGAGTGCTGGAGGGACAAGCTCCTTGGATTTGGGATGCTCCCCTGGGAAGTGTGGGGAATGTGTGGGCAGCCGTTTGGGACATGCGCAGTACCGTGGATGCCTCTGCACTAGCAGTGAACTGTGACTCCCCTGGGAGTGAGACCTGTGGGCTGGGCCATGTGCCTCCAAATCTGTCCCCATTGTTGGAGGGGAGGACACCATAGGGCAGCCATGTCCTCTGGTTCTCTCTCAATCATCTGATGTGGAGATTTGTCAGGATGAAGTTAATGATCTGAGCAGAAAAGCAATGTGTGGCTGAGTCCTACAAGTCGCAGGGGTGTACTGGTTCCAACAGAAACTCAGTGCCAGCTGGGCTCAGTAATGAAGGGGCTCCTGTAAGTGGAAAGTTCAGGCTTCAGGTATAGGAGGATTCAAGGGCTCAGTAATGTCCTCAGGACCTGGGCTCCCTGCTTTCCTTGCCTCTTCAAGTTGGCTTCTTTTCAGGCCCATGTGGTGCAGGGTGAGCTCTCACAACTGACCTTTATTGTGAGCCAGGCCTATGCTGATAAGTTCCTGTGTACTATCTTATTTGATCTGCATGACAGCCTGCCAGGTGGGGCCTTTAGTGCCCCTGTTTTCTAATTGAAGGACGCACAGAGGGGTCAATCACTTGTCCCCCAGGGTCACACATTTAGTGGGTGGAAGAGCTGAGAGTCAGACTTGGGCAGGTTGGCTCCACCACAGGCACAGGTTCAAGGGACTGGGGATTCATTCTGACTGCCTCGATTGATCAGCCTGAGCCACACACTTGGCTCTGAGCTAGTGACTAGGGCTGCGAGTGCCCCATTCCCCATCACATGGTCTGAGTGTGGGCAAGGGGAACCTTATGCAGGAATCTGGAACTGTTACCTGAAGACAGTAGGATGGCTGTTGGGCAGCCATGGGGAAGTGGGTGCCGTCTACCAGCCTGAGGGTTTGCCCACAGTCTCCAGGGCCAGGGTGCCATCCCCGAGAAGGGAGTGAAGAGTGCCCCCCTCCCACAAGTTGGAGCCCAAAGCTGGGTCCCTGGTTCTGTCTTTCTCCTCAGATAAATCTGAGCCTAGTTCATTCCCTTGGCCAGTTGGCTGCCAGCAGATCTGAGGGCCCTGGGCGGTCGCATCCTGGAGAAAGGGCTCATGTAACCCGGCCTCTAGGGATGGGGATGGGGCCTTGGGGGAAGGCTGCCTGAATCTGGGGGGAGGCTGATGGCTCCCTGCGCACCATGCTGTGAAGATCCTTGATGTTTGACACTGAGTGTTTTGTGTGAATCAGTCCTGTGTTACCATCATCCCTCGCTGTCCCTGTCCCGTGTGTGAGGAGCCTTTAGAAGGTGCCTTCCTCTGGGAGCCTGGAGGATTTTGCAGCTGTCAACTATTTGGTTGGGGTTATTGAGCTGAAGAAGAGCATTTGTGCAGGATGCTCAGCGCCCGTGTCCTGACCCTCCCCATCCAAGTAGGCCTGGTCGGGCTGCTGATGGCACTCTGGGAGTAGTTCCACCTGGACGGGAGGAAGTGAAGATGAGGGGCTGGTGGCCACACACCCACGCCATGTACATCTGAGGGCTTCAGGCAAGGGGATGGGTTGGAGTCTGGGAGAGGGCTCAGGGTGCTTGGGCCTAGTTAGGAGCTCCTTTCTGGACCCTGTGTAGAAATGAGGACCCTTGAGAAGCCAGGGGCTGCCCTGCCCAGAGCCCTTGTCCTAGCTGCCATGTGCCTCCACGTGGGTGTTCTGGAATTCTCATAGGCCAGTGGCTCTTTTTAGTGGCGTGGCCTTTGGTGGAAGATAGAGGTAGTGCTGGTGGGAATGCAGAATAAGAGAGCCCTCTTTGCTGTGGCCACCATGGACAGCCAGCAGGGCTGGCCTGACCTGTGTCAGCCCCGAACTACTGTAGCTTCCTGGGGCCTCTTGAGGCTACCCAAGGTGATGAAAGCCAGAGTGCAGGAGCTCAGGCCTCTCTCTGCTGTCTAGCTGTGTGGCCTTCATCAGAGTCCCCAGCTCTGAGGCCCTGGGGAGGGAATTTGTGACCCACTGCCTCTGGTTTAGCTGGTGGGACTACCATCAGTCCCACCAGCTAAACCAGAGGAGCCAAATTGTCTGGTTGTTAGGTCTGTTATGTGAGGCTACAAGGAAGGGTCATTTCAGTTTATCAACTGGTAAAACAGAGAAGTTGGAAACGAAGGCCAAGCTCGAGAAGTTCAGCGACTTGTGTGCATGTAGTTCCGTGGTCTCTCTTGGGCCGTCTCATGTCTGACTTGTGAATACCACTGCACAACTTTTGTTAAAAAGTAATGTACAGGGTCAAAAATTAAACCATGTCCAAGACTGTACAGTGAAAGTTCGTCTCCCTTGCACTCACCCCCCAGTCCCCGGAGGCTCCCGTGTTACTGCGATCTTGACCTGGGCCTTGTCTATATGCGCCAGTGTGTACGACACAGGAACACATGCCTTTTTAGTTTCTGTACCAGTGCTGGCCCTTTATCCATACCCCCCTACACTTCACCTTTTCTCATTTAGTAAAGTTCATGATGATTTCTGTACCTATACTGACTTCAAACCATCATTGATTAGGAAGTAATATGTAAATATGGCTTTGTTTTTCTAGTACAGTCTTAGGCTTGAAAAAGACGGCTCATCAGTCTTTTATTGAGGTTCTAGGCTTGCCCCAGGGCTGATGGTTTATCTTCTCCCCTAGTGTACTTGGGCTGCCATAACTATTGCCACATATTCTCTGGACTTGGCCTTGTGCCTCCTTGGGCATCCAAATCAAGGTTCTAATCAGAGTTGTCAGTAGGACGTTTGGGAAGGCTGACCTCAGGTTGTCCCACTCCAGAGGCTTTCAGAACGAATGCTGGTGGTTGAGGGAGACTGTGTACACCAGGGAAGTGATTTTTTATTATTGAGAGAATGTAAATGTTGTGAAATAGTACAGTCACGTGGTTCAAATCAAAAGACAAGAAAGACCGTCGTACAATGAAAGGGTCCCTGGAGTTGGTCCCCGTGTGCGTATGTATAACCACTTTCCTGTAAACACGTTTGCATATGTGCGTACACACATGCGTGTTTATTTGACCATTTTGTTTTGTTTTTGCAGTTTTACAACTTTATTCCATAATCAGCAGATAGTTGTCATCCACATGAACTGTTTGTAGGTTTTTGAAAGTGATGACAGGTATGTCGGTAACCAACACACAGAATTTGTCCGCATTGTTTTCTGGGCAGCTGCACTGGATGTGGTAGGGACATGCCTTATTCCTTTGGCCCAGGCAGCTTTGTTGAGCCTGGTGTCAGTGCGGACATCTGCAGTCCCATCTCCTTCATGACCACTTTCCAGATCTGTTTGAGTGCCCAAGGGGCAGCTTCTTGAAACCTACTCCCTAAATGCACTTGTGAATGTTGATGGTGTGTTTGGTCACTACCTGGCAGATGGCAGAATGGCCGCCCTTCTCCTCGCCTCCCTTCTTTGCGGGAGCCATTATGACATGCCCCTTGAACATTTTGTCTTTTGAACCAACCCCACATCCAAGCAGATCCAAATCCTGTTCACAGATCCCCGTAGCTTAGGGTTTCTCAGCCTGGGCACTGCTGACACATTGGGCTGGGTCTTTCTACCTGGTTAGGGGCTGTCCTATGCACAGTAGAAGGTTGAGCAGTATCCCTGGCTGCCACCCACTTCAACCCCAGTGTGACAACCAAAAATGTCTCCAGGGATTGCCAGATGCCCAGGGCACTCAGCCAAAACCACTGTAGCTAAAGATCCTGTTAATAGCTCCTGTCTGGTTCCCAGCCTGGCTTTGTTCCCATCCAGCCAGCAGGTGTGGGTCTGGCCCACATTGGCCAGTGGGACTGGCTCACTGTCCTCACACACCTGCTGAGGCTTGTGTGGCAGTGTGCTAATGGGCACTCAGTGTGGCCAGTTCTTTGGCCTGGGGGTCGGGAGGCCTGGATGGAAAATCATGACTCTCCTGTTCCCTTGTTGGAGATCCTGAGCTTGTTCCTTTATATTTCTCTGCACCTTGATTTTTCTCATCTTTAAAATGGGACTGAAATAGCCCTTCCTTTGGGGCTGGTGTGGATTGGGGATGCCAGCGTGTGGTGTCTCCCCAACCCCCAGAATTGGCCTCATCACAGATGTGTGGTGACAACATGTCTATCTCTTGTTGACTTCAAGTTCCTCTCAGTCTGGGCCTTGGTTCTGTTGTGCATAAAATTGGGGGACCCTGGGAGGTGGAGGCCCCAGAACTAGAGGGTATGCATTGGGGGGAGAGGGAAGTGTTGGAGGCCAGCCACCCAGCTAGAGCCTGTGACATTTCAAAACCCAGAGAGCTGAAAAGGATGGTGTGCCAAGGCTGGGTGGGCTGGCTGCCAGCTGAGGGCAGGGTGCACATAGATCTGTCGGCCCTGCCAGGAGTGGCATACTGAGCAATTCAGAGTGGCACCTGTCCCACTCTCCCCTGAGCCCAACAAGGACTCAGTGTGACAAGAGTGTGGACTTTAGACTCGAGCAGAGCTGGATGTGCATCCCTGCTCTTCCCAGTCCAGCTGAATGGCTCGTGTTATTCTCTGAGCTTCAGGTTCCACTTCTGTGCAGTGGGCCAGTGCTATCTCAAGGGTAAAACGGGAGGAGTGTGGTGGTTGATATTGACTGGATGCTCACTACGTGTCAGGCACCATTCAGTCACCCAGAGCATTGTGAGTTGCACACTGTTGTCACACCCATTTTACAGATGGGAAAACCGAGGCACGAGTACAGACCTGTCCATGGGAGGCATGCAATCAGCAAAGCTGTCTTTGTTGTTATGAACTGGCTGCCCTTGGGATTTGAATTTGATCATCAAAAGCCCTAAAGATAGCTTGGCCAGCGTGGCTCAGCAGTTGAGCATCGACCTAGGATCCAGGAGATTGAGGTTTGATTTCCGGTCAGGGCACATGCCTGGGTTGCGGGCTCGATCCCCAGTGGGGGGCCTGCAGGAGGCAGCCAATCATTGACTCTCTCATCATTGATATTTCTATCTCTGTCTCTCCCTCTTCCTTCCTCTCTCTGAAATCAATAAAGACTTTTAAAAAACAACAACCCAAAACCCCTAAAGATAACGAGAAGTGAGAAGAAAGATATGCCTCCTGCCTTCTTGGGAAGGTTCCTGAGCTAGGTGTGGAGGGAAGCGAGGCTGGTTCCGAGCTTGGTTTCCTGGGCTGGCACTTTCCCTGGGCAATAGGAAGCCTTCATTGCCCCCTCCCCAACCCCCTGCAAGGACCTGAATGATGAAACATTCATGGGCTGACACTGTAATCATACTGCAAAGGGACACTTGAAATTATATCTGTATTTGAGAAGCTGATTTTAAGGAGCGTTTCCCCCTTTGTAATTATATGCAATCAGCCAGCCCATATTAAGGGGGCTTCTATTTCTCACTCAGCCGAGTGGCCATTTGCTTTTCTCTTCCTGCATCTCTGTTCAGCATGTACTACGCCACCTCTCTGGCAGAGGGACCACCAGCCCTTGGCTGCCTAGAGGTCCAAATGAAATTTTTCTGTGGTGACTGATGGGATGGGGACAAGGGAGGAAAGTAGAGGGTGATGCTGGACTCTGGCTGGGTGACTAGATGGGTGGTTCCGGTTGCTTTCAAGATTGAGGCGCAGCCCTGGTTGATGTGGCTCAGTTGGTTGAGCATTGTCTCTGGTTTGATTCCCAGCCAGGGCACATGCCTGGGTTGTAGCCTTGATCCCCAGTAGGGGCGTGCAGGAGGCAGCCAGTCGATGTTTCATCGATGTTTCTCACCCTCTCCCTTCTTCCCTCTTAAAAAAAAAAATCAATAAAAACATATTAAGAAAAAAAAGATTGAGGTGCAGGTTGGTGGAGAAGGTGGTAGAAATATGGTGTTTTGGTTTGGATGTTGTAGTAGGAAGGATTCTTGTGGATGCAAATAAGAGAAGACCCAAAAACAGATGAGCTTAAGCAAAAAGAGAATTTCTTGGCCCAGGTTACCAAATGGCACAAGAACGGCCTCTCAGGGCCCAGAAACATGCCTCCTGCCCCTCTTACTCCCTACTGGGCTCTGCCACCATGATCTTTTCTCAGCTCTTCAACTGCTCTTTCCTACCTCAGGACCTTTGCATATGCTGTTGCTACTGTCCAGCAGGCTCTATCTCCCTCATAACTAGACCTCAGTACAGTCCCCCCTTCTCTGGCTCAGCCTCTCAAGTATTCCTTTTAGAACACACCCCACGTACTTATTTCAGTCATTTGCTTGCTCACCCCCCTCTCTGCTGTAAGCTCCTCGAAGGCAGTGCCCCCTTTCTGTAGTCTTTACTGTTGTGTCTTGGCAGTGAAACCGTGCTGGGCACATAGTAGGTGCTCAAGGTATGCATGAGGTCAATGAATGGATAGAATACCACCGTGGATGGAAAGGCGGTTCATGAGAAAGCAAGTCATCAGGAGGAATTTAGTTCAAGAAAACCTGGCAAAACAAACAAAAAGCCCCCTCTGCCCACCCCCGTATTGTGGCAATTAGGATCGGTCCTGGAGAGCTGTCAGCAGATTAACATCCTGAGTCAGGGATGTGGGCATGGACGGTTAGAGAGCCCCTCCCCCAACACACACAGGTTGGGACAGGGTGGGCTTTGTGCCCTGTCCTTCGGTAGGAGGAATTGTATTCAGGAGAAGGCATCATTTGTTGGCCCTTCCAGTTTTTGCTCTGGCCCTTGGGCTCCTCAGTGATCTTCTTGGGCTGCCCTCTGGCAGGTCATGCAAGGAAGGTGCTGTCAGTGTTGTGGACGGTGGGCAAGGGGTGGGGTATTCCAGACGAGGTGCCAACAGGGTGGGCAGGCGTTCGGAAGTGTGGAAGAACCAGCCTGTGGGGGGAGGGCACAGAGCCAGGTGTACTAGGAGCAGACAGGTGTTGGACAAGGGGGTGGGTGGGCAGACAGGTAGGTGTCAAAGAGGCCTTGATGACAGAGTGGATGAGGGAAGCCGCAGGAAGACTTCAGGGGGCAATGAGGTTATGAGTCTTGTCTTAGATGTAGAGGGTCACAGGCTGGAGGAGACTATGCGTGGACAGCAGGAGGGTGGCCTGGTGGCCTTCAGGACAGAGGCCTGTGTCTCCTGGTGCAGGGAGCTACCCTTTGCCACACTCAGCATTCTCCTCTTCTGACTGGAATCAGGGCTTCCTCTTTTTGGTATTTCTCACTTCTGCCCAGGGCCCTGGCTCCTGGCTTTGGGTTGGTGGCTGCTGTGACACCCTGCCTGGGGCTCGCTGAGGGATTTCTTGAGTTGTTTGGGGCCTGTTGCCATGACTCCCAGCTGCAGAGCCTGGCAGGGCATGAGGCTGGGCAGGAAGGAGGTGGGGGCATGTGCCTGATTGCCGAGAGCAGGCCCCCAGGCTCTCAGAGGCCTGGGGCTCATTCTTTCCTCCTTCTGAGGCCCCGCTGGCCTATACTTTGCGCTCCTTTGCTTCCCTCTGACCTGAGTCCTGTTGCTCTTTCTCATTGTGGGTTCAGAAAGCTTTAGAGATGGGGAGGGACCCCTGAGACACGAGCCCTACCACCTTCCCCATGTATTAGTCGGCCCTCTCTGATGGTGGGCCTCCCACCTCGGCTTGAATCCCTCTGCCACAGGGCAGTCACCACCTGCCTGACAGCTGTCCTTTGGGGGCTGGCAACCTCTTCCTGCGTCTGAGCTGAGGTCTGCTTCCTGCCCCTCTGCTTATAGGAAGGGAGCCCTCTGCTCGGAAAGTGCATTTGAGGTGACATTGTCTTCAGGAGGAGCTGTCAACCCTGTGGGGAGGAGAAACGGGCATGCTAGTGCCTCCTGTTCCTGGGCCTTAAGTGACCCAGGGGGTGTCCAGTCCCCATTCCATGTTTGAGGCCAGTCCCAGCTCCTCAGGAAGCTGAGTACTTCTGCAGGCCCCCCAGGGGTCATGGGGGTCAAGGGTCTGAGGAGGGAGTTCAGCCCACACGGGGGCAGTGGGTGGGTGGGGAGGAGCAGCAGCTCTGTCTAGAACAATTTCTCCCCAGAAACCCCAGAAGCCTCACCCCTAGCAGATGTGGTTGGACTCTCACCCTCACAGGTGGGGTGGTCACCTAGGGCATTGTGATGAGGGCGATCTTCGCTGACCGATAGACTTAGCTTTAGATTGTGGTTCTGCTGTGCTTACTTGCTGTGAGTCTTTGGGTGTGTTTCTTTTATTTATATATGTGTGTGTGTGTATATATATTTTTCCCCCCAGCTTTATGGAGGTATAATTGACAAATAAAATTATAAGCTATTTAAAGCATGATGATTTGAGACATGTGCACATCATAGAAGGATTCCCACCATCGAGTTAATTAAAACACCCATTGCCTCACATATTTACCTTTTTTATTTTTATTTTTTTGGTGAATCACTTCTCTTTTAGAAATTTCAACTACATAACAGTGCACCATATTATGCACTGGATCCTAAGGCCTATTCATCTAACAGCTGAAAGTCTGGACCCTTTTACCAGCCTTTCTCCCTTTCTCCCCACACCAAGCCCTGACAACCACCATTCTGCTCTGTTTCTATGAGCTCAACTCTCTTTTTTTGTTTAAGATTCCACATATACGTGTTACCATGCAGTATTTGTGTTTCTGTGTCTGGCTTATTTCACTTAGCATAGTGTTTGGCGAGTTTTTTTTTGTTTTTTTTAAAATATATATTTATTGATTTCAGAGAGAGGAAGGGAGAGGGAGAGAGGAACATCAACGATGAGAGAGTCATCATTGATCGGCTGCCTCCTGCACGCCCCCGACTGGGGATCGGGCCCCCAACCTGGGCATGTGCCCCGATCTGGATCCTAGGTCGATGCTCATCCACTGAACCACGCCCGGCCGGGCTGGGCAAGTTTCTTAATTCCTCTGAATGTCCTCACTTGAAAAAAGTAGGACAATCACACTCCCTAATGCAGCTGTGGAAATTAATGCCAAGTTCACCACCGGGGTGCTGACCATTGCCCTCCGACCCCGCTCCTCTTCTGGTCCCTCTCCCCCTTGCTTGAGGGGAACAGGCCTGCGTGGGGAGTGTGGGCCCAGGAATTACTGGTGTTGCCTCCCATTTGTTTGGGCCTTTGTCCCTGGGCCTTTGGGATCCTCCCTGAAATTTGAGGGTCTCAGGGCACCAGATGAGGTCACTGCCTGTCTCTAGAGTCCTTAGCTTTGTGTGTCTGGAAAGGGGGCTGGGGCTAGGGCCTGGCACCCTGGGCCTATTGGTGCTAATGTGCCTGGGTGCTGGGCTCTGGCTCTGGCTCCAAATGTCTCTATGTTTGGGGAGTGTCTCTAGCTTCTTAGAGCCACTTGGCAGGGTCTGAGGGACATGGCCTTCAGTAGAGCCGGGGGGCCTTGGAGTGGGAGTTGGAAAGGGGTGGCTGGTCTGGGCATCTCTCATGGGCCTTCAGGTGGGTCCAAGGGTCAGGAATTATCATTCCTACCGACAATTTACAGCCAAGTGTTCCAGGCCTGGGGCTTTAGGTCTCTACCACCCAGGCCCCCTCCTCCCTGGCCCTGGGTGGCTCTTCCCATCAGGGACCCCTGTGTCTATGTTGGTTATGTCCAGTGTACCTTTGGAACCCTGTGGGCACTGTGGGGGCTAAGTGCCAGCCTTTTCCTCGTTAATTGTTGAGGCCCCCAGCAAACCTGGAAGAATCCTCATCTGCCCATAGCCCACACGTGGACACTGTGAGGGAGCATCTGAAATTCATGGGGTAGTAGAGTGGCAAGAGCCTTTAGGGTAGACAAGAAAATGCCACTCCCCCCGCCTTCCAGCGATCCTCAGAACCTGAATATGGCACCTTACATAGTAAAAGGGACTTTGCAGGTGTGATTAAGGTTAAGGATCTTGAGATGGGAGATTATCCTGGGTTTTCTGAGAGGGCCTGGTATAACCTACAAGGGTCCCTAGAGGAAGTAGATAGGAGGGTCCGAGTTAGAGAAGATGTGACAGTAGAAGCAGAGGTCAAAGTGATGTGGCCACAAGCCAAGGAATGCAGGCAGCCTCTAGAACTGGAAAAGGCAAAGGCATGATTTCTCCCTAGAGCCCCCAGAAGGAACTGGCCCTTCTGACCTGTTTCAGACTTATCGCCTCCAGAAATGTAGGAGAATACATTGTGTTATTTTCGGCCAGTATGTTTGTGTTGATTTGTTGCAGTAGCAATGGGACATGAATACAATATTCATATACTGTATATACATGGAGACTGAAAGGGGCGCAACTGGGTCAAGGTCAGAGCCAGGCTCCCTACCCTTAATCACAGAACAGTGGATAAAGTTGTTACTAGACTCCTTGGGCCTGCCTTCCCACTCACTCTCCTGTAAGTAGCTGAGGGGCTGGCAAAATATTTGAATAAGGTGCTTCAGGGTTTAAATTTTCTGAGATTGGGGGTGGGGGTAACTTCGCTTTTGTTTGGATGTGATAGCAACCCTGGTGCTGTGGCAAAGGGGCCCAGGAAACCCCAAATGCCCAGAGGCCCTGGCTTTGCCCCAGTTGTGCCAGTTACTTGGCAGGCCCGCTGCTGATGACTCGTTCTGGTAGCCTCCTTCCTGGTCACCCCCAGGGTGCAGTTCACAGAGCAGCCTTCTGTCACCTTCCGGTGCCCCCTGCCACCCCCCAGATGTTTGCTGTATTCAGGGGCCTGTGGTTTACAAGCCAGTTCCCTGACTCTCTCCTTGGCACCTGCTTCTCTAGGCAGGGCTTATGGCTTGGAGGTCCATCTGTTCCCAGGCCAGCCCAGGCCTGGGCAGAGAAGCCCAGCAAACATCTGATGACAAAAAGACAGAGAACTCAGCACTCGGTTGTGGTTGGAGACCCAGCACAGGGTAGAGACCCCACCCCCACCCCACCCCACCACACCCCAAACTGCAGTGGCTCAAAGAACCCTTTGGGAGCGTTAGGAGCAGGTATGGTGGGTGGGGATGTTCATTCTACTGTGGGGCACAGCTGTTAGAAGGGTGCCAGCCTCCCAAAACGCAGGCTTGGACACACCTGAGCAGTTATTTTAAGAGCTTGTGGTACCGTGAGGATAGTTGCTAAAGAAACAATTCAGGCCTTGGGCAGGCTTCTCCCTCCCCCATGGGTCCAAGGAGGGTAATGTCAGTGCCCAAATACCTGTCATCCCCCTTCCGGCTGCACTTTACTTTGCTCTTTAGGCTGATGATAAATAACTTCACATTCTTGGTAAAAAGAAACTGCTGTGAGGATTCAGGACTGAGTCATTAGCCCTGAGGCAGGAGGCTGACAGCTGGAAGTGGTGGGAGCTCTGGAACCAGCTCTTCCTGCAGCCCCTGTGCCTCTCCTCCTGTAACACCCTCCCCCCCCTGCAATTTAGGGCCCATCTCTAATTAGGAGAAAGAAAAATTACAGCACCTGCAAGGGGGTAGTAAAAGTCTTAAAAAGATATCCAAGTAGAGAATTTTTATATTAAAAGATTGGGGGGGGGGTTTGTCAGGTACCATTAAGGGAATTTCAACATAGTTTTCAGATGAAAATTCAGGGTGATTTCCAGTCTGAAAGGGTGACAGTTTGGATGCAGCAGAACACATCTTTGGGTAATCTCCAGCCCACCCCTGCCTCAGTTTCCCCATCCTGAATGGTGATGGGTGTTTAAAGGTGCCTCAGCAGCAAAGACCTCTCAGCCCTGGGGGTTCTGCTTTCCTCCAGGAGGTGCTGGGAAGATGAGTCACTCTCTCTGCCTTCCACCCACATCCTGGGTTCCTGAGGAGAGAAGCAGCTTCCTGACCCTGTGGGCTTGAATTGGGTCTGCAGGAACACCCTGACTCATGCCATGTCAGCACTGTGGGTGCCCTATGGCCCACCCGCCCCCTGCCTCCTCCAGGTGGGGCACCTAGTGTAGGGGAAGGTCTTTGGTCCCCAGTTGGGGGAAGGGTGTCACCCAGCGCCCCTCAAAAAAAAAAAAAGACCAAAAAAAAGACATGGCAGCTTCCAGTTTACCTTGTTCTTCCCTGGAGCTGTCCAGACAATTAAAATGTTTGTTCTGGCTTTAAAATTCTGTTCATATGTTGCCTTTATATTGGGCCATTTCAGTTTCTGGCACTGTTAATTGAAGGAAAATCCAAATTATGAAACTATCAGCAAGTGAACCAGGCTACCCAGGAAGCAGACAGGCAGGGATGGCTCCAGACTGGAGCCCTGGCAGCAGGAGGCTGGGATCCTCATTCAGGAGCAGCCAGGTGCGGGGTCTGTGGTGGGCACAGGGTGCTTAATAAAGAGCCCAGTCTGTGGCCTCAGGGGCTCACCTTCAGAACCTGAGCACAGAGCGGTCTTAGTGTCAGGGGGCTGAATGGCTGAGGAGCCATTGTTGCTGCCTTGGGAAGGGAAAGGCAACAGCTGTCTCTGTGAGTACGACGTTTGGGCTGTTCTTGAAGGATGAGCAGGAGTTTGCCAGAGAGGAAGGGCATTCTAGCAGAGGGAACAGCTTGTGCAAATGCACAGAGCTGTGTCTGGCCTGGGTGTTTTTAGAGAACAGGGTCTCTCCCTGGAGGGTTTGATGAGAGGAGGGACTGGTACTACCTTCCCCCCGATGCCTTGTATGCTGTACCTCCAAATGCTACGTGCCAGGCATTATAAGAATTTGGGGTATAGACAGGGGGCACAAGCCCTGTTTCCTCAAGGAGTGTTTATCAGTCAGGATAGGCCAGGTTAAGCTACAATAACAAGCAACCCTGAGAGCTATGCAACAAAGATTCATAGCTCATTCAGAGTCCACTCTGGAGCTGGGCGACCCTCGAGGGCTGGTGTCCTCCCTGTGGTGGCTCAGCGCTGGTCTTCTGTTCCACGTTCTTAACCTTGGCACTGTGGACAGTTCAGGCCAGATAGTTCTTTGTTTTAGGGGGCTGTCCTATTCATGGTAGTGCCTTTACCTTCTGGATGCCAGTAGAACTTGTGTAGTTATGACAATAAAAAATGTCTTCAGGTGTTACTAAATGTTCCCTGGGGGCAAAATTGCCCTGGTTGAGAACAACCACTGCTAGCTGAAGGTCTTCTTAATAGTTCCTGTCTGGCTTCATTGCCACCCAGCCAGGTTTCTTTCCAGGAACCTGGGCTGGCTTGGGGAGTCATCTGCGTCCTCATGCTCCCGCAGTCGCTGACGTCCAGGAGGACTGGCACTGGCAGTTGAATGCTTCTACTTGGATGTGACATTGGCCAAAGCAAGTCACATACCTCTGCCTAACTGGGGGTGGGGCTGTCCAGGGGAATGCCCAGGAGGAAGAGACCTGCCAGTATGGGTGATCACCGCTAATGTCTGCCACGGAACGTTTAGCTAGGCCGCCTTTATATCTGTGCTCAGTGCTGGGGTGCTGCTGGGGCTCTGAGGGTAGGGTGACCCGAGGGGTGTGGGCTAGGTGGTGATGCTGGGGTGGCATCGGAGGCAGCGGGCACAGGATGTTCCTCTGCACACACGGGTGAGAGAAGAGGCCCAGCCACCTATTCAGGGAACCCTGAATCCTTTGCAGGGCAGGGAGAGGCGGGAGGAGGCTGCCTGCAGGCCTTGTGGGTGCTAAAGGGACTTTGTATTGGGGCTTCTGAAATCTGGGGATTACCAAAGTGTGCTCTAGACAGCTTGGATGAGAGTGCCTGCTTACCACGGGCATAATTACATACTTCGCCTCTAAGTGGATTTTAGCTCCGGGTGCAGGTGCAGCTGCTTTCTCCTTGCCCATTGGTGGGAGGGGAGGGAGCCTGCGTTTCTGGGTCGATTCCCTCTACTGTGACATTGTTCCTTGGAGGCCTGCCCTGGCCTCCCTCCGCAGCTGGGTGATCCTGCAGGCCAGGCCCCCTTTCAGTGGTGGATGCCTCTGCCCTTGGCTGTGCTAGGGTGGGGGGCAAGTTGCTGTGGCCTTGCATATTGTGGGAAAGCCATTCTTGATGAGGGGCCCCGTTTTTATAAACTTCTCTCTTCTTTGGTCTCTGAGCTCCTGGAATCTCCCAGCTGTCCTTGGACTGTCCCTTCTTGTGGGTCAGAGGGAACCTCTGTGTCCAGGCTTGCCTCTCTGTCCCCTGCTGATTCACTATTTCACGTGCTTCACTTGCCTATAGCCCTCGGGTCTCATACCTGCCCAGGAAGATCCTGTTGGACTGGAAAGGTCATACCCATTTAACAGATGTGCAAGCTGAGACCCAGGGTGGCTCAGCAACACATCCTGTGCCTGCTGCTGGTTTTCACAGGGCCCTGCAGCCCTGCTGCTTGATGGAGGTCATAGTCCCAAGGTGTCTAGTGATAACCTTCCTGATGTCACATCCAGTGGCCTGCACCTCAGGCCTTTCACGGCCTTGTGGCTTGGACTCGTGGATGCTTCTCCCGCTGATGGTCCTGCCTCCCTGGCTTCTGGGGAGCTCTTTCCTCCTCCTGCTTTGGGTCCTTTTCATCAGCTCCTCTCTCATCTCCTCTCCCTCCATGCTGGTCACCCAGGATCATTTCTGTCATCTTCAGGAGGTGGTGGCTGCCGTCACTTACTGAGGACCTGCTGTAGTAAGCGGGACGGTGGCCAGTGACAGAAACCCAGTGTAAACTAGCTTCAGCAAAACCCCGCAGCTGGAAGTCCTGAGAAGATGAGCTGCAGACCAGCTGGATCAGGGCCTTGACCTCTGGCAGAGAACGCTGGCCTTTCCTCCTGGCGTGACCTCGAGAGTCTGGGCACACGGGCAGCGGTGGCCATGCCCTTTGTGCTGCTGACAGCCCCCCAGGACCCATCCTGGGAAGGATCAGGGCTGGCCTGGCTCAGGTCCCATGCCCATCCTATAACTATGTGAGGTGCCAGGCCACATACCAGGCCCTGCAGAGGGCAGGGCCCTTTAGTTTGCCCATCAGAACCATGAGGGACAGAGGAGAGCAGTTCCTCAGGCAGGAAGGTGGGCAGAGCAAGTCACAGAATCCCAGTGTGGGCCCAGCTGCCCTGTGGGCTGGGTTCCAGGATCCTTCTCATTTGACAGATGAGGAAACTGAGGCACAGGGTACAGTTGGGTCTGGTTCCATGCTCTTCTTTGGAGCCATACCCCACCTCTTCCATTTCAATTAGTTCCCGAATTGTCTGCTCAGCTCAGTCCTGGGCTTCTAACCACCTCCCGGCACCACCGTGGTAGAAAAAGTGGAAACTTGACCGGCTTTCTTGTGAGATGCACTTTCCTCTCCTCCCCTGGTGCTGGTGTGTAGTCTCCACCAGTGTCCAGAGTGTGAGCATCACAGCCATTTCTGGTTCTTTTGTGCCCTTTACTCCTGACCCCAAGACCTGGAAGGGCTGCCCTGGAATGACCACCTTACCCGCTCCTTCCTTGGGCAAATCTGGTCCTGCTACCAGCTACGTGAGGAGTTGTTCCCAGTGGACTAGCAGCCGTTCCCATACCTGGCTGCTCCCGAGCAATACCTGGGTGCTCAGCAAACCCAGCCCTGGCCCTGCCCCTAGACCTCCGAAATCAGTATTCAGGACTAGACCTCAAGTTAGTATTTTTGACAAGCTACAGTGGTGATTATTAGTCATCTGCCCTGACATTTGGGGCCCAGCATCTTCTATCCCACTTCTCATTGTCCTGCCTGCCCTCCCCGTGGGTGTTATGCTCCCACACACCCAGGAATCTTTTGGGAAGCGGGGACTCCTTATGTTATTCATCTTAAACGTCTCCTCCCCATTTTCTGTCTAGTTTCCCTTCAGTTTTTGTTCAAAGGGCAAATGCTGCCTCCTTCGTGAAGCCTTCTCTGATTGTTCTCCCTGCTTTCCTGAAAGGATTGTTTTGTAAATGAGTATTTTATATTCTTCGTGGCTGTGCTCTTCTTGGACTTGCAGGGGGTGGTGGCCCTTTGGCAAAATGTATCCTCTCTTTGGTGGTTATCCAGTTTTAGGAAAAACAGGTTTATATTACGAGTTGTGGGGTAGACCTCTGTCCTGAACTTATTAATGCAATATTTATCTAGAAAACGAGAGTTTTAGAGCCTGTGAAATTATTCCCCAGGTACAGGTTCTACATACAGTTCTTCAATTATTTAACTTTAACTTTTATTTTCACTTTTCCTGTTATTTTGGGAGTAATATTGTAGAAAACTAGAAAATACGAGAAAGCATAAGGGAAAACACACACACATCACTTGACCACCGCAGCCACAGTTGACGCTGCAGCGTGTTCCCTCCGGTCTGTTTTCCAGGTGCCGCGTCTTTCTTTAAGTGGGCTTAGAATCTGAATCGAGTGTTAGCACGCGTAGTCTGATGGCCCCAGAATGAGTGTGACTTCAGCTGCTCTTTGAGAAATTGGAAGCTCTCCTAGATAAATCCTCAGCTCTAGCCTTCACTTGTTCAGTCAATTCATTGATTTGTGTCATTAGGCATCTGCTTTATGCCAGGCCCCGGGAAGGCTGGCAGCTAGAGCCTCTACCTGTCACTTAAAAGTTATTCGCTAATTCAAAAAGTTATTTCTCTAATTTTTGAGATTATATTAGAGGCATATGGCACAAAATTCAAGATATGCATGAGAGCACAGTGAAAAGGAAGTCTCCCTCCCCCTGTCCACTCTTGCCCTTGACCAGAGGCCACCCTGCGACTGTTTTCTTGCACTTTCAGATTTGCTCTGTGTACTGGACGTTGTGCTAACGCACAGAATGCCTGCTGCGCTCGCTCGGGCTTCACGCGTCGCTTTCACACAGCAACTTCTCAGGGTAGTTAATGCCTTAGTGTGCCTGGAGCACGGCCTCATTCTTTTTAATGGCTGCCTAGTATTCCTTCGGTGTGTGTGCCCGTGGGGGAAGGGTTAGGTCACAGGCAGTGTGGCAGTTGACAGCCACAGCCTAAAACACTTCACACGTATTTGCATGTCTGTGGGGTGGGGTCTGGAATTGGGGTTTCCATGAGGAGCAATTAATCTCTTGACAGCCAGTTCTCTGGTTTCTCCCCCCTCCCCCCCTCTTTGGTGTTGCTATTCAGCTTCTGGACTTTCGGGTCAGGGCTGGATTTCAGGAGCCTGCTGCTTGGAAAATGAAGGTTGTAGGTACCTCTGTCTTGCAGGAGTTCCTCCCAACGAAGAAGGGGGCCTGAGCCTGGCATGTTTACATTGTATTTTCCTGAGTAGGTTGCGGGGCTGTGCATGGGATCCCACTGGGGAAGGGAAGGTGCTTTTCACTTGCTCCCTCCTAGTCTCCCCATCACACCATGGCCCTGGAGTACGCAGACCAGGCTTGCCCTTCTTGGGACCTCTCAGCGTGCTCATCCGAGTGATGGGCCATCAGTGCCTCTCCCTCGTTGCTGTGGGGGGCATCACTGAGGGCACCTTAGCTCCCGCACCGTTGAGGGTCTAGTGCACAGGGTAGGGCCTGGACTGAAAGGGGAGCTCAGCTCCCTCTTTTTTTGCCAGAGTTGCTATTTCACCTGTCCTTGGAGCTCTGAGCTGCGGAGGAACTGTGTCCTCTCCTGGGAGCTCTACCCACTTAAGGTTTTTAGCGTGTCTGTCCTTGGCGTTACTTTGTTTCTTTTATGTTCCGGGTTCCATCTGTTTTCAAAGTTAGAGGCCTGTTTGTTTGTAGGACTGGGGGAGGGAGAGCTGCCTGGGATGATGTCACAGATGGACAGAGTGGAAATGACCATAAATGACTGTAAGCTTCATAAGGAGAATGACAGGCACAGGATAATCTGGATGCCACGAGGATTAACTCAGAGGGAGAGACTCAGGCCCTGGCCCACACCGGGGGAAACCCTGCACCTGGCGTGGGTCACGTACACATGCCCTCTGGCTCTTCAGTCTTGTCTTTCCTATTGTGCAGTCCCAGTCTTGTCATTTGGAGCTTTCCTGGGGACTTCTCCCTCAGCTGTTTAAAATTTCTGTACAGAGCAGGGGCAAGGGTGAAGTGGTACATTGAGCCCAACCTGTCTAGTTACAGTGGTGTGCTGGGTGACAGTGGCAGTTTCCTGTCACTGATCTTCATGCTGGGCCAGGACAACCTAGGAACAAGGCAGGGCTCAGGAGTGGTGTTGGTCATGAGCTGATGACAGGGCATGGCACAGGTTCCTGGTGGTGCTGGCTGTCCCCCTGCTGGGGGCTCTGGTGGCCCTGGGCTATGCTGTTGTGTCCAGTTTGTCCCCTCATGGAATTATGGAAGCAGAAGGATATTGGCCACATTCCTTCCAGAACTGCAGAGAATCTGCATGATGGTATGGACCCTTGGATCAACCTTGTGGTTTTCAAATTGGGTTCCTCGGGGCTGGGGGTTCTGTGGAGGTGTTGCGGTCAAGGGGCAGGTGGCTGGCACATCCTGCATTGTGACCTGGTGAGCCCTCTCTGCTCAGTCTTGCTGTTTCATGCAGTGGCTTCCTTGTGAGGTTCCTCTCCTGACTGGGCTCTTGGAAGGCTCTGGGAAACACTCGTTGAATGAGCTAATCAACAAATGTAAGATTGGTAGGTGTCCCCTCAGTTGTGCTGTGTGAGGTGATGGTGCCTGCTCGCTGTTTCCCAAGGAGGACTCCCTGGGGACATTGGGCTGGCTCCTCTCTTAGACTGTGAGCCCCTCCAGGGCCCAAGCCATGACTGTTGCATTTGCTGTGCCCCCTGAGTGTCGGGCTGGGCTGGGCACAGGAACTGAGCTATGGTTTACATACCTAGGTTTATGGAGCGTCTGTATGCCATGTGGTCACCATGGCTGGGCACAGGGCACACAGAGTCACTGAATCTGCCACGGTCCCTGCTCCGAGGAAGGAATGTGGGCGAGTCAGCTCAGTTTCTGACCTCTCCTGGTCATAGCCTGAGTGTCTGTGGGAGGCCCAGTCTTTTTCTCAGGAAATTGCATGTGGGCACGGTGGTTGGCATGCCATCTACGGTCCAAATAGACCCCTGTGCCTTCTCCAGCACTCCCCCCTGAGTGACAGCCTATGAGTACTCCGGAACGGCGGGCCTGGATAGTGTACCCTGAGTTCTCAGGAGCGTTCTGGCTCTGTGTGGATGGGGTAAAGGCATGGTGGGTGAGGGCTGGCTTCCTGGGGCATTTCTGTCTGAGCTGAACCCTGAAGTCTGAGGTGGAAGTGGGGACAAAGGCTGGGAGATGTGGCCCAGCCCTGTAACCCTGTGTGCCTGGAATCCTTGCAGTGGGGTGGGGAGCTCAAGGTGAGCCAACAGAGAGCCTTGTGTGCTCTGTGGAGAACCCCCCTCCCCCCAGGCTCTGTAATGGGGTCAGGTGAGCCAGGGCACTGGTATTGGAGACCAGTGGCCATGGGATTGTGGTGGAGAGAGAGGGAGACAAGGCCCAGGCTTGGGGGATATTGGTGAGGCCGAGATGATTGAACCAGGGCCCGAGGGTGGGCAGGGTGTCGGTGGGGGCCAGAGATGGCCAGGAGTGGACAAGCAGCTGGGGAGGACTGAAGGTTTTGGGGGACTCCTGCATGAGGGAGAGTGGATGGCTGGAGTGTGATAGGCCGGGGCAAACCTAGGAGGCCAGACTAAGTGTGTCACCAGCCCTGGGCTGTGAATATGGCTTTGGGTAGGCTCTTGGGTAGCCCAGGTGGGAGCTGCATTGACAGAGGCCTGGCCCAGGGAGATGGCTGGCTGCGAGGAAAGCAAATTGGGGTCTCTGTAGGACTCTGGCAGTCCTTCTGGGGAACCGGCTCTCTCTTTCTCCTGAAGGTGGCTTCGAGGACGGGCTGGGAGCTCATAGACCTTCCCCTGGAAGGCGAGGCCATTCTGGGGAGCATAGCCCCAGAGGTGCAGCCGCCGGCTCTCCTTCCCTCCTGCCTTCCGCTGGCTGTAGAGAACATTTTGGAAGGATGCTTCCTGCCTGCAAAGTAACCTTTGTTTTCTTTGTTTTTCTCCACAGGAAGCGAGGGATAGAAGTCGTGCAGGTGAGTATAGACAGACCTCACCTTCACCCTCTTCCAGGCCAGCGGCCTTTCAGCACTCACCTGCCCTCTCTCCCTGTGTCTGGGGCTGGCCTCTTCATGTGTATCGGGTCTGGAACCTCTGTGATTCCCTCCCAGGCAGGGCATGGGTCAGGGCTGGTTTCTCAGGTTTGTGGAGTTGCTGTGGCTTTGTCCGTGGAAGGAGCTGGCTGGGGGAGAGGTGGGGCTCTTGGTGGGGGTGAGGGTGGTCAGGGTGAGGGGGGTATAGCCACCCAGCCAGATGCCCATGGTCCTGATGCCCCCACAGTTTGTCTGTGCCCGTCCTTAGACTCTGCTGAGGGAGCATGAGCCCCCCGCCCCTGTCTGGGTTGTTCAGCCCTCAGAGGGTGAACTCTCTTCTATGTCAGACCTTCTTGTGAGTGGTGTCATCTCCAAGACCACTCCTGTCCCCCAACCCCCCAAGTCAGGGTATGCACTTTCCCCCATGTCACCCATACCTGACCCTCCCTATGGGCCCCTGGCTCCTGGGTGGACTGAGTCAGTGGGGGGCTCCTGACCCCCATGTTGCCTCACCCTGGGGTGGACTTGGGTCAGGTCCTCGTTGGCTAGAGAATGAAGGAAGGAGGGAAGGAGGAGGAAGGAAGGATGGACGAAGAGAAGCTCTCCTAGAGTTTGGAGCTGGCTCTGTGGCCTTGAAATAAGAGGGGTGGAGAGGGGGTGGCTGGCGGAGAGGGGCGACCTGTCTAGCTGCCTTGGTGAGGTGCTGCTGAATTCTTCCCTCTGGCCTCCCTTTTCTGCGGCTTGTGGATTGAATTTGTCATCCAGAGGCTGAGGTTTGTTTTGTGGGAGGAGGCAATTCCTGGAAGCCTCATCTCATCAGCTCTAGCGTTTCCCTCCAGGCTCATCTTGTCTGCAAAGGTGCGCGATCTGCACTGAGGTTTTCTGTGGCCTTTAATTTCTCCAAACATCAAAAGGGAGAGTCAGAATTGAGGAATGGCCAAGAAGTTTGCCTTCAGGGCATTTCTGATTGATTGGCAGTGGGTACCAGGAGGATTCTAAATCTGTGAATGGCTGAGGGCAGGGATCGATTGATAGTGCCTGCAGGGGAGGGGGTGGGTCCTTCACTGGGCAGAGGGGATACAGTTGTAAGTTTGTCATTCTGGGCCAGGTGTTTGAGATGGTTCCTGCTCCAGGATGCTTTGGCTTGTTTTGTCTCTTAGTCCTTTCTGATGGTTACCTTGGAGTCCCTGATTCCTTTGCAGATGTGCTGTACCACCACCCAGGCCTGGACCCATAGTTGGAACTTAGTATGCAAATGACCAAGTGCTTCCTTGAGGTTAGCTCAGCTCCAGTCTCTTTGTCAGGGTCCCTGAGGAAATTTCTGTTGGGAGCTGTTTTTATTTCTTACTTTAAAAAAAAAAAAAAAAAATATATATATATATATATATAAATATAAATAAATATATATATAAATATATATATTTTGTATTGATTTCAGAGAGAGGAGGGGAGAGGGAGATAGAGAGAAACATCAAAGATGAGAGAGAGTCATTGTTTGGCTGCCTCCTGCACGTCCCCCACTGGGGATTGTGCCCACAACCTGGGCATGTGCCCTGACTGGGAATTGAGCCTGGATCTACTGAATTAAGTCGATGCTTCACCGCTGAGCCATGCTGGCCGGGACAAGGGAGTTGTTTTTAGAGGAAGTGACTTTATGTGTTCATCAACGAACACGCTGCTTAAAAGGGGAAGAAATGTGCCCTTCCCCCTATACCTGATTCCTGTTCAAGCAGATCTCGGACTGGGACACAGTGGGATGCCACCCCCACCATGGGAGGAGGGGGCTTGGAGCTTCAGGGTGTGAGGGACAACCCAGGGGTCAGCGTGTTTGATTTACATGGCTTCCCCAGGAAGGTTTAGACTAAAACCTTTAATCCACTTAGTCTGTGGCTGAAACTGGAGACTGGAACCATTGTTTGAGAATGTACCAGGCAGAAAGTTACGAAATCTTTTTTGATGTATCTGCTGTTGTTCACTTTGGTGATGCCTTGGGAAGGAAGTGGTGGTTGGGGACCAGAATGAAGCCAAAATGAATGCTCTCCATACAGGCATCTAAAAATAAAACCTACCGTGACGCCTCTCTGTTCACCTCCTCTTGGCATCCCCGAGTGTTTGGAGAACTTGAAATTTTAAGACACAGAGAAAGGCTCTTTGCAAAAATTGGAAGTGAATCCACTTAGCTGGTTTTTCAAAATCAGCCAAGCTTCTGTGCACTAGATCCTCAGGCTGGTGGCTGCTGGGGATGAGCATCTGGCCAGTCACTAGGTGTCAGTGATTGAAGAGGGGATGGTGTGCCAGCCAGTATTTCCTATGTCAGGTGCCCTGATGGGCAGGCTCCCTAGTTTTGTGCAGCCACCTGGTGATGTGGGTGGTGAGTTTCGTGTCTGTTCTAGAGATGAGGAAACTGAGGCACAGATGTGACTTCTCTTGAGGGACTCAGCTGGTAAGTCGTTAGAGTTGGGATTTGAATGCTGGTCTGTCTCCAAAGCCTTCATGGTCATGGACAGCTCCACTTACTAAATGCTTACAGGCTGTTATTACCTGGGGGTTGGCTACTGTTGTAAAAAGGATGTTGGGGTCTGTGGTCAGAAATGAAGACTGAAATGCTGGTTAGATCTGCAGTGTTTGTCCATGTCATGGGAGTAATTTCTCTACCTGCTATTAAATGGCAGTAGCGACAATGAGTGTTTTACATTTATTGGGTACTTTGGGGTGCCAGGCATTGATGGCATTTACTTAAAAGAAGCATGTGTGTGTAGGCTCTCCAAGGTGGCAGTGGGAGTGCATTTAAGAAATCATTTTTGGCCCGGCCGGGCGTGGCTCAGCGCTTGAGCATCACCTAGGATCCAGGTGATGGGGGCTCAATTCCTGGTCAGGGCACATGCCCGGGTTGCGGGCTAGGCAGCCGATCAATGACTCTCTCATCTTTGTTGTTTCTATCTCTCTCTCTCTCTCCCCCTCCTTTCCTCTCTCTGAAATCAATAAAAGATACATATATATATTTAAAGAAATCAATTTTGCAGCTCCTCAGTCTCCTTGTGCTCATTCCCACAGCTGACCTTCTGGGGAAGGAACTTGAACTGTCCTTCCCAGATGCCCCTTTCACATTGGCCCCCCTGCCATCTCCACAGAGGCAGAGCACCAAGTGGTGGGGGGAGTAAGATGCCTGGGTTCACCGGTTCTGGCAGTGTGACCTCAGGCCTGTTGTCTAACTGCTCTCTGCACCTCAGTCTGCCCATCTGTAAAACGGGAATAATAATGGGACCTGTCCCCTAGGATCGTTGTTAGGACTAGTGGAATTAATTCGGGTAAAGCAGCAGTACGGGTGTTTGGCCCACGGGAAGCAGGCTTTCTAGAGGAGAACCTTGCCCTCTCATTATCAGGTGTGAATCTGGTTTGTGACAAGGGGATAAACCCTTTGGGTGTCACATAGCTTGTTGTGATCCTGCGGCAAGGGAGGAACTTCCAGTTCTTTGCTTGCAGTGAAACTGAAAGAGGACTTGATTGAGTTGTCAGCTGATAGAACATTAACAATGACTTTTGATAATAAATTACTGTAATTCTTGGCATGTAATTCTGAAGGAAGTCAGAATATGCTGTGGTAAATGTCTTTCCATTTCATCTTATTTATTTGAATGAGTGGTCTCAGCACTTAGAGCTATAAGAATTGAAAAATGGAGCTAGGATTGATAATAAACAGTCTTTTTCTAGCAATAGATATATCCGTCTGTGGATGCAGGAAGCAGTTAAAAAATTTCCATTCATTTCTTCTGAAATGTATTTCAGACAAGGTTTATTTTTTTGTACGTATTACTTATATAAATTTGTAATATATTTCTGTTGTATTAATTATATACTATTAGCAATTGTGATAATAAGTCTGTCCTGAAGAAAATTTTGACATTTAGAGCTTTATGGTCACATGAAATTAAAAAACTTAAAATTTATATACTTTTTTTTTGCCTAGTAAGAGCCTTCAAACATAAAACACACTGAGTGGAAACGTCTCTGAGGGGTGCGGGTTGGAAACTGGAGGAGGCAAAGGGAACGTCGCCAGATTTCCAGGTGTTTAAGAGGCTGGTTCTGTAATTTTAAGATGGATGGTGGTTGCTCTCAAATCGCTATGATATTTAGATTCCACTGGATCCATTTAAAAGAGAAACAGTAACAGTTTTATTTTGAAATGTTAATATTTACAATATCTTGGAAATTACATCCTTTACAAGTATTTAAACTTATGATGAGAAATTTTAGACGTCAACTTGAAAATGTGCAAATAGAAACATGCTTTTAAACAGTTATTTTGGGGGGTTGGTTTGAAGGCCACTACTTTCCCACATCGCCCTGTTTACTTCTCAAAATCAGGCCCAGAGGCAGGTACTGCTGGGCTTTCAGGACATTATGCAGAGGCTCCACCGGGGCTGGGTCACTCCGACTCTGGGGCCTGGGTGTCTACTGGGAACCAGACAGGCCTTGGCAACGGGCTTGTCTGCAGGCTGCTGGCCTCCCTAACCTGGGTCTGTTAGGCCAAGTGATGCTTGAAAACTAGCATAACTGGCTGTTCTCTGCTCACACAGTGTGAGGAGCCCCAGGTGAGACTGAGGCTGGGAGGGCCAGGAGCAGGGGAAGTCCTGCTCTGTGCTAGTGCTGGGGCTCAGGCAAGAGCACAGGAGAGTGGAGGAAGTTCTGTGGGACAAGATGTCCCTCACCCCCATGTCCTGAGGGGCTGCCTGTCGGGACAGTGATGGTTGCAGGTACCTGTCTTTAAGGTGATGGTCTGCAGGTACTCTGCCTCGGTTTCCTCCTCTGTACTATTGTAATGAGGATGCTGGCTACACCGGTCCCCCTGACTGCGTATTTCAGGTGTTAACAGTTGGCCTCTCTCAGCCTTTGGGGCGAGGGCCCCTCTTGGCTGCAGGTGTGGATTGAGCAGGCTGGGCTCTCCTTGCAGTGACATTCAGCAGTCTTTCCTGGGTGCCTGCTGTATACCTACTGCCTGCCCACCCCGCCTCCTGCCCCAGCATGCTCTTTCCCCAGGTGTTTTCAAAGTGCAGGGAGAGGAAATGACTCTTAGCATGTGAGGGGTTGGTGTTTTATTTTAAAATGCAAATGAGCAAGCTGTAAGTGTGAGAAGTACTGTCACTGATTATAGATTTGCTGTCCTTCCAAACTCCCTGAGAATTCAGACATCGTGAAACCCGTCTTTGGAGCAGCCTCTGTTTCTGTGGCGGGCGAGGAAGCCTGTTTCCCCAGCGTGCCAGAGCATGCAGGCGGACAGTGGGCCCTGCTCCCGGTCTCTCCAGGTTGTTGCTTGCTTGAGATGTTGGGGTTCTTTGTCGCTGTGTTTGCCCCCTTTCTGCACAAACTATTCAGGAAAGGGAGTTGGGTGGTGGGTGATCAGACAGGAGAGGAAACACCAAGAAAGAGGAGACAGAGTCTGGGAGCAGGTCATGGGCCCAGGGCTGATGGACTGGGTGCTGAGCATCTGGAGCTGGAGATGCAGTGATGACTGCCCTGGCTCGTGGGCACGCCCGGAGGGCTGGGAGGGCTTGCCTGTGTGGAGGTAGGGGCCTGCGAGGACGTGGGGGCCAGCATTTAAAGGGGAGAGTGGGCCCTAGCTGGTTTGGCTCAGTGGTTAGAGTGTCAGCCTGTGGATTGAAGGGTCCTGGGTTTGATTCCGGCCAAGGGCATTTACCTCTGTTGCAGGCTCGATCCCTGGTTGGGGTGTGTGCAGGAGGCAACCAATCGATGTCTCTCTCTCTCACATCAATGTTTCTCTCTCCTCTCCCCCCCCTTCCCCTCCCACTTTCACTCTTTCTAAAAAGCAATGGAAAAAATATCCTCAGGTGAAGATTAAAAAAAAGAGATAAAGGGGAGATCGGGCAGAGGGAGGGGAAGGCCTAATAGTGAAATTAATGCCCCTCTGTTGGGAATAAACTGGGCGCAGGTGTGGGTGGGGAAGCAAATGTCATTTGAATGTCATTTCAGGCAGGGAGTGCCATGTGAACAAGGACCCAGCGGCTGGGCAGGGGAGTCTGTTGACCTGGAGTGGTTTGGAGGCTCTGGGGCCTTGGCCATGAGGGAGTTGGCAAGCGACCAGGCCAGAGTGGGTGGCAGGGGTCGGACCATGAGAGGGCCCAGGGAACTGTTCATGGGGCCCTGGGTCGGGGGGCATTGAGGGGCTTCTGTAGGGTAGAGTGCCTGCTCCAGTGCCTGGGTGGATGTGGGGGTGAGGGAGGGTGAGGGGTTGGTTCCCAGATTCAGGGTGCAGGAGGAGGAGCGGAGGGAAGAGAAAGCTGGCTTGGGGGAGGTGTGTTGAGTGCAGGCAGGGTAACTTCAGTAGCTGCCTTCATCATTTAGAGCCAGAGGGAGGGATTGTAGATGCTAAATTCTCCATTAAGCTTTAAAAAATGAATTTGTTATTTAGGTAATATTTTCACATGGTTCAAACATTGTTTTATAAGATATGCAGTTAAAGGTGTCAAGTGAATAATCCCCAGCTGGGTTCCCTCTGCCACCCACACTCTCTCCAGGGTGCCCTCACTGGATTTTATTTCCAGGTAATTGAAGTCCAGGTGGAGTTGGGCACCTGTGAACATGTCTTCCTTCCATCTGCTCCCTCTGCCAGGTGCTCTGGAGCCCCGGGGGTAAGGGGCTTTGGGAATATTAGTTGCTTTGGTGTTTATTGGGGGCCTGGCATCCTTGCCGCCAAAAGAGTCCATGGTAACCATTCAGCCACCTTCACTCCCTGAAGGCCACCCAAGTGTGACTCTGATCCTGACCCCTGCCAACAGACCCAGCACCTCCAGGGAGGGTGACCACAGGATGGGGAAGTTGGCTCTGCACAAACTTTCCCACGTGATTGTTTTGGGCCATTATTGAGATATTGATTGTTCTTGGCTGTGCTTGTCTTCCCCATCGATACCAGAGGTCTGGGCTTGAGTTTCCGATAGTCTGGCCTCTGACTGTATATGATCTCACTTTCCTCATCTTTAAAATGAGGTGACAATCACCACGCAGGACCTAAGACACCTGCCTAACAGAAGCTTGAGGAACGAGTTTACTTTCATCATCCTTTGTTATGAACAGTGGCTAATGGTACAAAGAGTACAGCTACCCCCTTCCCCCATAGTACCACTTGGGTTTCTATTGTGGATTTTAGCTAGCTTCTTTTTAAAAAAATATATTTTATTTTATTGTTTAAAATTTGAAATGCAGTTGTTTTTTTTTTTAAAACACTGAAAATTATTTGCATTCTCAGTCATTTACTTAGGATATATATTTAACAAGTAGAGTTAGAGAAATTTATGTGTAAGCATGGCTATCATAGTATTTTTTTAAAAAATACGTGTTTTTTTTTATTTTACAGAGAGAGGAAAGAAGAGGGAGAGAGAAACATCAATGAGAGAGAAACATCTATGGGTTGTCTCCTGCATGCCCCCTACTTGGGGTTGAGCCTGCAACCCGGGCATGTGCCCTGACCGGGAATCTAACTGGCGACTGCTTGGTGCATGGGGTGATGCACTTAGCCACACCGGCTGGGCAGTTTTTAAAAATAATAATACATGGGGCAGGAGGAGTTATATAAATTAGGGTCTGCTCATTCAAATATTTACAGTAGCCATTAAAAGAGAGCATATTTTGGAGAACAAACATGGAACATGCCCACGAGATGATGTTAAGTGCTGCCGACGTCTCCTGAATGATTTCCGCTCTCTCAGTTGTATTTTTATGCTTGAGTTTTGTAGGCTATTAGACACTGGCCCTGGCATCTGTGCATGCCTTAGAGGGCTGTGCTTCTCAATTCTCCATGTTCTTTCCTCACCTTTGACTCACTGAGTCAACTTGAGCAAGTCCTTGAAACAAAAAAGCTCTCCTGCCAGGGAAACTGGATGCTCGAGCTCCCAGGCGTGTTCTGGTTCCACACGAGTTGGGACCCACCCCCCTGATTTCAGCAGCCTCATTGCAGTGTAGCAAGTAAACACTTCATGTAAAAGTCAAGAGATGGAAGGAGGAACGCGGGCAAATAGGATGGGAGGGGAGGGCCAGAGCAAACGGAATGAGCCAGAAGTGAAGATTCTGCTGTGAAAGTGGCCGCCTCTTGGAGATTATGCTGGGGTGTAGTCCAGGGTGGTCTGCCAGTGTTGGTATTGCCACTGCCCTCACCTGGGTGCTGGTTAGAGTGCCAGCCCACAGCCACTGGGTCTAGATGCCCAATGAAGCCTGGTGAACATTAGAATAGCAGAGGCTCCAGTGCAGACAGTGGGTGCTCATTTGAGTCGGGGGCCACCTCCTGGGGCCCGCTCAGGTCCAGGGACTGAGACTCTGAGCGAGATGGTGAATTGACATGAAGGCCCTGGACCATGTTCCGGCCCCAGTTGGGTGCATAGCTGGCGCCGTGGGAAGCAGAATTGGGACAGGCGGTGCCCTCAGCTCAGCATCGTAGACCAGGAAGCCTCTGAATCTTTCAGTTGGCAAAGAAGTTGTCCCCTCCCTCTCCAGCCCCTCCCCATTCTCTTGTTTCTATATGGGCTGTTAGACCCGGGCAAAGGTCACCTGGCCTGACACCTTCCCTGCTTCCCCAGTGGGGCTGCCTGTTGACTGTCCTCCTGGGCCAGAGCTTTCCTATGTCTGAGGAGTGCAGGACCTGGCCCCACTACGTGCTCTGTGTTTGCTGGGTGAGCGAACTGAGCTCTGAGCTGTTCCATGTGGGGCATGCAGGGCGAGGCAGGCCCTGAAGGTCTGTGTTTGTCCAAGAGCTCTTGGTTCTCTTTTCCTCATTAACTATTATGTGCTGGTTGTTGAAATCTTGGGAAGTAAAAGACAGGCCTGAAAATGAAAACCCGGAGATAATCATTACAACAATCATTTGGGTATGTTTTTCTCAATTCTTTTCTTATATCTTTACCTAAAACAGGCTATTTGTTATACATTGTGTGAATCCAAGTTGGGCTATTCTGTGTCCATAGTTTTGCAACCTGTGTTTGGGGGGTGGGTGGTCATTTGCTCGTGCTGTTTAATCACCTCTGAAGTGACCGTCACAGCAGTGGGTCACTTTCCACTGTGCATGTGTCTCAGTGTCTGGACTGGCACCTCAAGTTTGGGGAAGTTCTGGTTTATAGATGAGGAAACTGAGTCAGAGAGAACTCAACTTAGTTCCTCAGCTAGCTGCAGGAGGTGGAGCTACTGCTGATTTTGCATCGTTTCTGAAACCAGTGTCTCCTGGCAGTTCCTGTGCTTGGGGTGTCTTGCTATGTCTCGTACACTGGGCCCATCTGCTGCCAGAGTGCCCTTTCTCAAACGACCCCCATCTTGTCACAGCATGGCTGCAGCGCAGGGTTCAGGGTGAAGACCTAGTTTTTGGAGGAGTCCATGATGCCCTTGACAGTTGGTTCCTGCTCTGGAGAACCTAGCCTGGGCTATACCCTCAGGTGTACCCTCAGAGTACCTTGTGTAGAGCCCCAGCCTGCCCCTCCACACAGCTTGTCCTGGCAGCCATTACACCCCTCTTTCTGTCCCATCAGGATACTCAGTGACCTGTATGATCAAGCTTGTGGCCACTCAAAGCCAGGACCCCGCTGCCCCAGAGAGCCCCTCCCTTGTCTGGGCCCCCACATGCCCTTAGAGGCACAGAAGCTGCCAGTTCATGGTGTAGTTCCGTAGTGTGGGGGCTTCCCCCCCTTCCCCTAAGCTCCTTGGGGCCATGGACCATGTCTCGTTCTGGGGGGCTGTGTGCACCTTGTAGGCATTCTGGCTTATAGATGTATCTTAGCAAGAAGTCTTTGGGAATCAGTGGAAAATAATGAAATATTACAGAAATATATGAATTGGAAAAGTTCCCCATCATTTCATTCTGCAGAAGTAACCGCTAACTTCATTTTTTTCCTGTGCCTATACAACACTCCCCCTGCCACCTGTCCTCTAACACCTATTTAAAAAACCTCTTAAGGCTTTTGAAATGAAGACGTGAACGCTTAATGTGACAGTTCTGACTGGTGGTGCCTTTAAACATAGGAAATAGAATAATAGCATTTGAATATTGTGGAAGGTTCTAACCCGCTCTTGGTGGTGTGAAGGCTGGGTGGGGATGGGCAGACGTCTCAGCGTTTTTTTCCGGCAGCAGATTGATAAATCATGTAGCACTGTTTTGAAAGGTCAGAAATTATACATGAACTGGAGTTTTCCTTATTGTTATGAAGTGCTAGTTTATTAGATAATTGGCCATTTTAACTATTCTCAGAAGAGATAAATGAGTTGCTTTCGTTAACTTTTTAGTCTAGGTGTGTTCCTGGCTTTTAGTGATCTGTATGCTTTTTTTTTAACTCTCTTTCCCCAAAGGAAAGGTTAGTCAAATAGAAGTACATCAAGGCGGAGTAACGGAGGAGGGTGTAAAATTCCCTGACAGGCCTGCTGCGGTGAGGGAACGCCAGGGTCCTTCTGAGCCTCCTGGTAGCCAGTGTGCGTGGGGAAATGAGATTCGCTGCTGCAGAGAAGCACCCTAAGTCCTCAGGAGGGGGAGTAAAAACATGGAGAGGATCGAACCTTCATCCTGAAAATGTTGAAGACCTGGTCAGTGTCACAAATAGGAAATTTTTGTCTTGACCTGGATGAAAAGAAGAATTGAAAGAAGCAGAAGTATGGCGGCCATGAGTCTCTCACAAGGACATTGCACTTTGCAGGGGCCTCTCCTGGACCCTAGCTCCCAGCCCCTTCTGCCTGGCCAGCTCCCTTTCTCCAACACCCTGTGGACACACCTGTGGCTTTACTATGGCGCCATCAGGATTTGCTTTCAGCTGCCAGTGGCTGCTTGGAAATAGCTATGGTCTGTCTGTATCAAAGAAGCTGGATGCAGGTGGCCTAGGGGGCTCCATCAAGTTGTACAGAACCCTTTTCTCCATGCTTGTGCCATACCATCCTCCACGCTGGCTTCTAGACTCAAGGTCACCTCCTTGCTGAAGATGGCTGCTGAGGCTCCAGCCATCACGCTTACATTCTATGAGGAGGAAGGTGTCATGCAGTACAGCGTCTGTTCTCATTAGGTGACTTCCCCAGGAGTCCCATGTTACGCTACTGCCTGCATCGCCTTGGTCAGAACCGTGCAAGCTGGCAAGGGCGGTCTTTTGCTGGACACACGGTCACCTCGTGAACTTGGGGTTCTGTTACTAAAGAGGGTGAAGAACGGGTGTTGGGTGCAGCCGGCCGTGTCCAGCACACTCAGGCCCTGCGCTTGGACTTGGACAGGTTACATGAGTCTAAATGGAGTGTTGTGTAGTGAGTGACTGGGTAGGTAGGGAGCCAGAATGAAAGGATCTCTCTTGTCTGATTGGTTGCCACAAGTAACAAGAAAGTCAGGAAGCCAGAACTGTCTGCAGTACAGATTTCATCTGTATGGTTTGCTCAGAGCATGGCTGACAGAGCTGCTTGTCCTGCTGTGGTGCAGTGAGGTTCCAGCTCGGGTGTCCTCGGGTGTCCCCTCCTGAACTTGGCACCCCGAGGCTCTCTCCTGGCCGCAGTGCCCCCTGGGATTGGAGCAGTTTGCCCTGGCTGGGTGCGTTTGAGGCCACAGGCCGATTTTCTCCCTTCTCCTTTTTGGGTTTCCCTGGGCCCAGCCAGGATTGGGTGAAGATGTCACCTCTGACCCCTGACCCTGGCCACAGAGGGCTCCCCGCTCCCCCCGCATCCGGTGCTAGCTCACCACTGGCTGAGATTTCATGGCTTGTCCAAAGGTTGGGAACCCGGAGCTGTAACTTGGCTCCGTCTTTCTCCCCCTCCAGCCACCCTCATGCCGAGAACCCCCCAGGAACCCGTGTGACCCCGCTTTTCTCCTGAGTTCTCTGATATCCTGTACAAGTGGCAGGCAGGGGCAGCCCTTCCAGGGACCAGCAGCTCAGCTTCCACACAGGCCTGCTTTCCAGCACGACCGTCTGGCTGAGTATGTCTTTTTGAACTTTCTGTAATGGCCTCAGAGCATACCCTATAAGGAGATCCCGGCCGCACTGTGTCCGGGAACTTGGCGAAGGAGCAGGGCTCAGTCATCACTTCTACAGAAGCCACTTGGGAGGCGCTTAGTGGTCCAATGGGAAGGGGGGCTTTGGTCAGGTGTCCTGGGGGAACGTTTAGGGCTCCCGGGTTCTCAAGATTACTGTCTGGGTAGTAATCACCTAGGAAGGTTGCATCAGAGCTCTGAAATGCCATGTGACAGCTCCAAATGCTTTGGTGTCTTCAGACTGGTCTTCTGTGAACCAGCCCAGGGGACTCCTATTTGTGCCTTGCCTGCACCCCCACTTGTCAGGTGAGAGCACTGAGGTTCAGACAGGGGTTCTTTGCCCTGTGCCACCCAATGAGCGAGCTGCAGAGCTGGGGTTCGAGTCCAGGGTGTGCAGTGGCGAAGCCAGTGCCTTCTCTGCTCAGGAGGCTGCCTCCCTGGACTGAGTCTGGTGAGTCGGCCCCTTTGTAGCTGTGCAGCCTTGGGCAAGTGGCAGAACCTTTCTGAGGCTCATCTACCAGAAAGGGACGGGATTGATGAGTAAGATGAGGTGAGAACAGGTGAGAAGGCCTCTCTGGGGGCAGATTGTGGGGTGGTAAGGCCCCCTGAGCAGCTCACTGGTTTTCTTGCTCCTGAGATCACTCAAGGGATCTTATAAAGTTCACCCCTTTGTCTATTTTTTTTTTTAATCCTCACCTGAGGATACTTTTTCCATTGCTTTTCAGAGAAAGTGGAAGGGAGAGACAGAGAAAGAGAAACATTGATGGGAAAGAGACACATTGAGTGGTTGCCTCCCTCATGTGCCCCGACCAGGGCCGAGGATTGAGACTGTAGCTGAGGTGCATGCTCTTGGCTGGAATTGAACTGGGACCCTTCAGTCCGCAGGCCAACGCTCTAACCACTGAGCAACCAGCTAGGGCCTCTTTGTCTAATTTGGCAGAAATTTTGCCTCTGAGCCTCTCCCATCCCTGGTGGGTGGGGCCCCTGGGTCCCTGCGCAGGAGGGGTGGGTTTCCTGGCATGGAGCAGCCCTTGGCTCACTCCCTTTTCCCCGCCCGGGCAATATTTTCGCTTGGCCCTGCCAAGTGGGTATAAGTTATTTGCAGTGTTTTGACAGGGTCATCAAAGCCTGGATGGGAAAGGATACCTTTGGGACTGAGCTAATGGCCTATAGGCTCGGGCCAGGGGAGCCTGGCACAGGAGAGAGAGGGGACATACCCAGTGGTGGGTAGGGACACTTTTACTGAACTTTATAAAGGGAGGCCCGGCCCTCCCCTAAGCCCAGGGCTTGGTAAGATTGTGTGCTGACTGAGTATCCGGGGTGACTGTTTCAGGCTATCACTTTATTAGAAACATGGGTGTCCAGACCAGCTCTGGGCTTCTGCCTCCTGACTGAGGTCTGAGTGCCCTCATTTGTCTGATGGGGACAATGACCCCTGATGTGGAGAAGATGGAAAAATCCCTGAGGTGTGACTTGGCCAGGCCTCAGACTTGACCGTGAGCTAATCTGTTGCCAGCACAGCCCAGGAACCCTCCAGCTGGGCCATAATGGACCCGTTCGCTGCCGCAAATAGCATGGAGCTGCCAAGGGGCCAGGGCAGTTGGCCAGAGCTCACCTTGGGCCTGTGTGATTCTCTGACCCTCCTGAAGGGTTTTGGAAATATCTTCCCAGGAGGTCCAGAAGAGCCTCCTGTGTAGCTGGCGGGAGCCTAGTGTGTTTACCCGCAGCCCAGAGATAATCAGCCCGCACACTTCACCAGTGTCCTTTGAGTGTTTCTCTGTGTGTAGAGACAACATGTATTTATAGATTTTTAAACAAAGTTGTTACCCTTTTGTATTCTGTTCCCCACAAACACACTTAGCATATCTCCAGCATTTCCCCTCTTGTTAAATGTTCTACTTTGGCTTGTTTTCTTAATGGTGCATAATATTCCCTCCATAGCCAAAGTCGACGAATTCTCTTGGAGGATGTTGGTGACGGTTCTGGCTTGTCGCTATTATAAATAGTGTTGTGATGAATATCTGGCTCTGCTCTCTTTGGGGCAAGCCTGTTGTTATTTCTTTGAGCTATGTAAATAATAAAGCATATATGTTATTTTTGCAGTTGATAAAAGTAATACGTGCTGTTTGGGGAAAACACCCCGAACATTATAGGGAATTATGGAAAGGGACCATCGCTTTGGAGTTTTTCCTTCTGGGCTTAGAATGCATCCAGGTATGTAAGCGGCATCTGTTTCTCCCTCTGGGGCGCCCCTCCCCTCCTTTCTTTCTGACTCAGGCCCCAGACCCGCCCCCACTCTCAGTGCCGGGCAGCAACCCTGACTCTGGGCTTTTTGCCCTGGTGTTCCTGACCCAGGGAAAGGGATGGGGAGTGTGGACTGGTTGGTCCCCAGGTGCACTCAGCCCTGCGCCTTCCTAGGCCCCCCCCCCCCCCCCCCCGGGCCTTAGGCTGCTTCCTGGGCTAGTGGAAGCACAGTGGTCCTGCAGGAGTCCCCTCTGTGGAGGCCCCTCCTGCTCTCAGGTGCTTTGCTCCCCTTTGGGGTGTCTGAGCCAAGGGGAAATTCAGAATATGAGACACCTGGAGGGCTGGGGAGCTTCCACCCCCCCATCTCCCTCAGAGGCAGCAAGCATCACGTAGTGGCCAAGCGACCAACCTTATCCATGCGAGAGTGTTGGTGGCCGTTTACCAGCTGGATGAGTTATTTGCCCTCTGGGCTACAGCCTCTTCACCTGGAAAAAGGGTTGTTGTGGCACCGACCTCTAAGGTCAAGAAGACCAGTAAGCCCGGCTGGGTGTGGCTCAGCAGTTGAGCATTGACCTAGGATCCAGGAGATTGAGGTTTGATTCCTGGTCAGGGCACGTGCCTGGGGTTGCCGGCTTGATCCCCAGTGGGGGACGCGCAGGAGACAGCCGATCAATGATGACCCTATCATCATTGATGCTTCTGTCTCTCTCTCCCCCTCTCCCTCCCTCTCTTTGAAATCAATAAAGACTTTTTTTTTTTTTTTAAAAAGAAGACGACCAGTGAGATACAGCATCAAGGCACTTACTAAGCCTGTCACAGAGTCTGTTCAGCAACCTGTAGCTGGTGAATCTCTCCCATCTGTTTGTAGACTATTAGTATATTGCTCAACTGGGAACTTGGGTCATGGAGCCTACAAGCTGGAGAGAATGGCCAGGTGGGCACCTGTAGGTGTTCCCAAGTTGTGGGACACTTGTAGGAGAAGAGGGCATTAAGTCAAGGCTGCTAGCACTGGAGGCCCCAGGCATCTGGGCCCTGCTTCCGTTCCTTCTCTGTAAAATGGGCTGATGGCCCTGCTGGGATATCTGGGGTTCCTTCTCACTTTCCCCTCCTGCGAATCTCTGACTTCAGAAGCAGAGGTGGGAAACCATCCAGTGTTCTCTCCATCACTGTCTTGTTATTTCTTTGCCTTTCATCATGAAGACAGTCTGGTGAAGTTGCCACACTCTTATTGATGACTCAGGGATCTGAGCCCTCCTGTCCCCTTGGGTGGCGAGTGTGTGTGTGCATGAGAATTTGTTGATCCTTTTGAAGGAAGCCCCTTTGATGTTCTTTAAATAGAGCAGATTTCTAAAGAATTCAGCCAGCTGCACATGTCATATTTCACTCGGGTACAATTTTTGTGTGTTTAGTAAATGCACCGGTGGCTGCCTGTGTGTGCAGAGTGGTGCCTGATGTTTTTGTAGTTGGACCGACCTGGGTTTGCGTCCTGTCTCTCACCTTGACCAGCCGTGTGACCTTGGGCAAGTCCCTGTGCTTCAGCCTAACTATAAGGCTTGTTGTCATGCGGTATCAATCATACCTGCTCCACCATCTCCCAAGCAGCACCAGGTGGGAGGACCAGGCGGGTGAACACAGGTGCAGGTGCCTTATAAACTGTAAAGTGCCTGGCGAGGTGAGCAGATGTGCACATGTGCACTCCCCAACAGCACCCAGCTTTGGAGGCTCGGGAAGCATTCCTGGCAATTACTGATTTGTAGTCTTGCGGCATCATGCTGAAAAAATGCTCGCATGCGGTTTATTTAACTTTAAGTGGGGCAAATTCTGAAATGGGTTTGTTTATTGTCCAAGTTGAAATTTTAATTTCTCATAAATTCCCCACAAATTGCTATAGTACATTTGTATTTATTGAATCTGTCAGGGTTGTTTATGGCACTAAGGCCTGGGCTCCCGTGTTTGTGGGCTGTTGCCATGGCGATGCAGAGGTCTGAGGCTCTGGAGGAGAGGCCCTTCTCCGAGGTGCTATAGAAGGTTCTGGAACAGGCTGGTGGTGTGAAGTAGAGCTGTGTCTGCTGCACCGAAGTCTGGCCTTGGTGAGCTGTTTAAGACTGAATTCCATTCCAGCTTTACCACACCCCAGTTGGTCCCTCTTCCCTCAGGGATGCATTGCTCCATTCTGCTCCCATAGTCCTTTGCTGCTCCTAGTGTGGTCTGGGGCCGAGCAGCACCTGCACCTGGGGACACCTGTGGGACATGCACATACTCCCCCATACCTGCTGGGCTACACTCTGCAGTTCAAAACGATGGCAGGTGCCTTCTCACCTGTGCCCACCACACTGCCATCAGATGACCTCTGTGGGACACCCCTAAGGCTCCAGCACCCTCAGGACAGAGCCCAGAGTCCTTGGCTTGGTGACGCTTTGCCCCTGCCACCATCCTAACCCACGATCTTTCTCATTCCATCTCCCTCATTCCCCTCTGCTTTGCCATCACCCCACAACCCTGCCTCATCTGGCCTGCTCTCCTGCTTTGCACATGCCAGACTCAGCTTACTCTACCCACCCCAGCCTTCTCTCTCTGGGGAACTATAGTCATCTCAGAGGAGGCAGCTCCTGAGACACCTCCTCCTCGAAGCCTTCTTTGCTTTCTCTGGCTGGGTGAGGTCCAGCTTCACCAGAGCTCCCCTGTGGCCCAAAGGCCTCACCTTCCTCATCCCCATGGGGCTGCTTTACCCACCACCCTGGCTCTCTCCACTGACTGTGAGCTCACTGGGTGCTTTGACTGCCCTTCCTTCTCTTGGGGCCTTGGCCTGCCACCAGTGCTCCGGAATGCCACTTCAGTCAGCTAGTCTTCACAGGACCAAGACTTGAGACTGGACTCTCCCCAGGAGCCTGGACACTCCATCCCATGGAAGGGACACTGTTTGGTAGGCATGGAAGGAATTGTAAGGGGCTCTCAATCTCCAGTTGAGACCCAGTTGGCAGCTGGGCTAGGGGCTGGTTGAGGATGGGGCCTCAGGCTTTGGGAAGGCACCTGTGGAGGAAGGGACCGGAGGGGACAGCTGAGAGGTATCCTGAGCTGCTGTGTGCAGGTGAGAATGCAGAAGTTCACTTAGCTTGCAGTTCATTGAGTATCTCTTGTGGGAATTCTGCCCTCAGGGAGTGTCTACATCTGTAAGGGTGAGAGACAGAAAACAGGTAAAGATATGAAATGAGACAGATGGTGGAGAGGGACAGGGAGAAAAATAAAGCAGGGCGAAGGGTAGAGATCGATGGGACTGGGGTTTTGGAACATCTCTTGGTTAAAGTTGATCATATGCCACCCTTTAACCCCCAATTCTACCCCTGGGTATATACCCAAGAGAAAGTAGTGCTCATGTCCATGGAAAGACAGGCATCGAACATTCAAAGCAGCAGTATTCCCAAAACCATCAGAGTGGAAACCGGCCAGATGTCCATCAGCTGTAGACTGGATGCATAAGTTCTGTTATATTTGCGTCATGGAATCCTGGACAGCATTGAGAATGAATCAGATCCAGAAGAGCACGCAATGTACAGTCCCATTTACGGGAAGTTCTTGAATAGGCAAAACTCCTCTGGGGACAGAAGGCGGACTGTGGTGGCCTTTGGGGAGAGGGTACTGGGTGGGGACATGGCGGAGCCTGCTGGGGTCCTGCAGAGTTCTCAGTCTTGCTCTTGGATGTCTGTTTTTGAATATCCATCAAGTTGCTCACTTACAATGCGTGCTTTTTCTCTTACTGTATGTTACACCCCAAGGCTTATAAAACAAAGGCAAGAAAAGCCATGGGAGGCAAGGGTGTGCTGTTTCCGGTAATATGTAACCTTTGGGTTCTGTCTAGAACTTTGGAGCTCAAGCTTAGCAGTGCCTGTCCCCTCCTGCGGCTCCCCTCTGGGGTGAGGCTCCCCTTGCCATGGGTGATCTAGGCTCCATGGAGAGGCCATCCTGGGGGCGTCCTTCCTGTCCCTCACGGGACTGGAGCCTCCCTGTAACCAGAGGTGTGCAAGTTCTGCACTCCCAGCCCCTGACCTGGAACAGGCACTCAGTGAACAGTTATGGAGTGAAGGCTGCTCTATCCAGCAGTTCCAGCCTGTCTGTGGGAACGTGGGCATAGAGGTACATGGTTCCCTCTTGTGTTCTGGTCTCTGACTCTGGCCTCCAGCCCAGAGAGGTGGTGCTGGCAGGAGATGCGAGCATCCATGGTCTGTGTTTTTCACACAGCAGGCGTGGGCTCCAGGCTGCACCAGTCAGTTTATTTTGTGTTTACCCTGTGCCAGGCCTGGTATCCCATTCAAGACTCTTAGTACCCTGTGTTTACAGATGGGGAAACTGAGGTGAAAGCAGGTACACATAGTTACTTGCTCAAGTTCACCTGCTTCAAAGGGGACTACAGTTGACTCTAAGTGGAGTGACTCTCAGACCAGCACCTGATGCCCTGACTCACCAGCAGGGAGGTGTGGAGGCTGGTGTGGGGAAGGAAGATGTTAAAAGCAGGGTTGGAATGAATGAATTGTTGGATGGACTACAAGGAAGTGCTTTTAAAGAAAGCCCTTCCTACCCCACTTCCTTCCCCAGCTCATCTCTTCCCTCCTTCCAGCATCTTCTCTGATTGTGCCAGACCTGTGTGATCTTACCAGCTGACTGAGCCTGGCCGTCTTGCTCGCCTGCCTCCTGAGCCATCTGCTGGGCTCCACAGACCACCTGAGTTACAGTCACCTGGGAGCTCTTTTTTTTTTCTTTAACAGACTGTATTATTTACAGTGGTTTTAGGTTCACAGCAAAATTAAGCTGAAGGTGCAGAGTTCCCATATACACTCCCTGCCCCCACATGGGGCATGGCCTCCCCCACTATCAACTTCCCCCACCAAGTGGCCAATGAACTTCCACTGACACATCAGCATCACCTGGAGTCCATAGTTGACACAGGTTCACTCTTGGCGTTGTCCATTCTGTGGGTTTTGACAAACAATGTGTTCATCATTTTGCTATCACATTAGTGTTGTATCCCAGCACCAAACGCCTTAAGGTGTTATGTAGTTTCATTGCCCTATAAGTCCTTTTTGCTCCTTGTACTCTTTTTAATGTACGTAAAACAACCCATGGGCAGCATTAATCAAATCAAGATCTTGGAGGGTGTGGAGGGAGGGCTCCTGAGGGTTGGTTTATGTTGAGTTCCCCAGGTGATTCTGATGTGCAGCCAGGGTGAGGCTCATTGGATTAAAACCTTGATTCTCAAACTTGAGTGTGACCAGAATCCCCAGGAGGACATCTTCATCCAGCTGGAGTCTGAACCATTAGGTCTTAGGGGGTTGAGAATATTCATCACTTGACAAGTTTCCTGGTAATATTGATGCTGCTGGTCTGAGGACCCCTGTCCTAGGACTGCTGGTTTTAAACAGTGGCGGTGAAATGTGTTGGGGCCAGATGCACCCCACTCAGAAAGCCATCAAAACTGTTTCCAAGCTTTTTTGGGTGTCTGGGGGACTGTGTCTGCTGGCTCCTTTCCTAGTTGACACTGCTTGCTCTCCGACGGGGGGACTGGACCTGGGTATGGGAGATACAGTGAGTTTCCTCTGTTCCTAAGCCACCAATCCCTTGGGAATCCTGGGTTTGGGAGCAGGGTGGTAGTACAGGCTGGTATTGTATTGAATGCAGTGTGGGCCTGGTGAGGTAGGTGGGTTGGTCACCAGCCCGAGACCAGGTGAACTTTTAGCCCACTGAATCTCTCAGGTGGTCTCTGGGGGTTCCCTTAGTACTCCCACCAGGATAGACTGTACCCCAGGTTAAGGACAGCACAGATCCGACTTCCCTGGGATCCTGGTGGGAGAAGCAGGCTGCCCTAGATGCCTGACATTTGTAATAAGCGACCTTCTGCGGAAGATAAGTTTGCTGTGTTTGGCCTTCTAGAAGCACAGTAATAAAATCAGTGTAAATACAGCCAACATTTGGGAGTGGTTTATAAAGCATTTGAAAAGATCCTCCAGACAGCGCTATGAGCCGTAGGGATGATTGTTTTGCCTTTTCGGTGTGGAAATTTTAGGGGCACAGAGCTACTAATGGTCAGGGCTGGGATTTGAACCCAGGGTGCTTTCTGCTCTCTCAACTCCCCACCCCCATGTCAACCACCAGGCAGAGATGGTGGCCCCTCCCAAGCAAGCTCTGGCTGGTGCTCTCAGGAGTGGAATGTGCTGGAATTTCTCATAACAGAGTTGTTCTTGAAATGGGTGGTAGTTTCTCACATTCCTCAGCTGAAGGGACCGGCGAGTTACTCAACTTTCAGGTTGAAAGATGTCCCCATCTGGTTTCCTGCTCCCCACACTGAGGCTCAGGGTGCTTTTCTAGGTCATTAGATGGGCGCTGGCCAGAGGGGATGGCACAAGTGTCCACACTGGCTCTATGAGGAACCTAGGGGGTCTATCGGGGAGATGTCTTTTTTAGGGGCGTGTCTGTGACCCCCACACACAACAGGCTCTCCTCAACTATGGCAGCAGCTTTGATCTGTTTTTGATATTGGGGTCTCCATGTTAGATTCCCTTTCAAGCAAGACACAAGAGGTCAAAGAATGTTTGAAAACCACTGGTGTGGGGCCCTAGCCGGTTTGGCTCAGTAGTTAGAGCATCGGTCCGCAGATTGAAGGGTCCTGGGTTCGATTCCAGCCAAGGGCACGTACCTTGGTTGCAGGCTCAATCCTGGCCCTGGTGGGGCGCTTGCCGGAGGCAGCCAATCGATGTCTCTCTCTCTCTCTCTCTCTCTCTCTCTCTCTCTCCCCCTCTCCCCTTCCCTCCCTCCCCCTTTCCCCCTTTCCCTCTCTCTGAAAAGCAATGGAAAATATATCCTCAGGTGAGGATTAAAAAAAGAAAAAAAGAAAACCGCTGGTGTGGGGGGCAGAGCCAGGGCCCTGGAGCTTGGGCCCTCCCCTCCTCCACGCCTGGGCCATTGAGGGTCTGAGTGTGTAGAGTGCTGGTGAGCACTGGGTGAGCAGGGAAGCCCTGGGGAGTGGAGTCCGGCCACCCTCGGCTTGGTGGATTCATTGACTGTTCATCGGGCATTGGGCAGTGCACTGGGCCAGCTGGGTCCTGTGTGGAGAGCAGAACTGTCCCAGTCCTCAGTGGGAAGACGTTACCTGGCTACGGTCGACTTTGAATCTCTTTCAGCACTTTCTGGGCACTGTTGTCAAAGAGCCCATAGAGCACGTTAATCTGCTTAGGTGCTTCTGCAGGTCTCATTTCTGCTGACTGGTCAGCATCACTCACTTGCTCCCAAGACCTGGAGGGTGTGCCACCTATGGGGCACTGCCTGTCATGGCAGCCTCTGCAGCAGGGGTCCCGCTTCTACCTGGGTCTCTAGCCCGTCCCCAATCTGACCCCATCTTTCAGGAATCACGCTTGCCGAACCTCTTGTTCTTCAGGACTTTGATTTGCCATCTTTCTGAGAGGTGAATGAAAGGGGAAATGTTACTCATGCCAGGAGGGTCACAGGAGCTGGGTACGACCACACAGTGTGGATGGTGTGCTTTCAAAGGCCGGCTGCAGGAGACAGCCAGTTGCAACCCCTGACCTCTGCTGTCAGCCTGTTCCTTTCTCTCTCTCGGTGGACAGGGCTGAAGTTGCTACTTCGGGCTCTTGGAGAACCATCTGGAATGCATGGAGCTCAGAAGCAAAGGACATCCATATGCAGGACAGGAACAGGGGCTCAGGAGTGGAAGTACCCGCCTCCTACTCTCTACACGGAGAGGGTTAAGATAAGAGGGGCCATATCCTGCCCACTTGAGGCTCTTGGAAGACAAGACTTTTACAAATGGAAACAGTTCTGATTGTACAGACTGTCAGCACAGATGTGAGAGTGAGCATAACCACTGGGCTTTCTTTCGCCGGCCGGGCAACCCATCTCTCCTGGCCAGAGCAGTTCGCTTCTATTTAAGGCAATGAGTGATAAGGTCTCTCTGCCTTTGGTTTGCCCCAGAAAGGCTGCTCCTCACGCGTCTTTTGCAGCTGGGGGAACGGATCCGGAGGTGCACTTCCCAGCAGGAGGGCTTGCCTCCCCCCACCCTCGGCCTACAGTGTTTGGGAAGCACCAGGTTCTGTGCCTTGACTCACCCCTCCCTTTCACACTGCTCTGTCCCTGATTTCTTGGATCAGAATGGAGATGCTGCCCTCTCTCCACCCAGGCAGGCGGCTCGGAAGCCTCTCTCCTTCCACAGCCACATCTCATCAGTTTCCGGTCCTGTTGATTCTCCCTTTGGATGCTGCCCTGACAGCTCCCACCTGCATCCTCTTGTCATAGGTCCCCTGTCCTCCCTTACCTAGTATTGCCAGTCCTCTGGCTGGTGCCCCTGCCTTGTGACCCATGCCTTCCTTGTGGAGTGGTCTTTCATCAACATGACCTGAGTCACTCCCCTGCTTTCACTTTTCCCTGTTTCCCCTTGTCTTTAGGTGAAAGTCTTAGCTCTTCGGAATGGTTTACCATGCTTGTCCCAGTTTTGTCCTGCTCACCTGGCCACCTTGTCCCTGTCCCTCCCCAAGTCAGACACCAGCAAACTCTCAACTGCCCCATCTCTGTGTGTCTGCACACGTCCTTTGTGACACCTGCTTTCATCCTCAGACACCGGTCAGATGTTACTTCCTAAGGGAGTCATTCTCGACTCCCCCTTTGCCCTTCCTCTTCAAGGAAACCCTCCTGCCTCGGTGCTGCCTCTGGGCTGTGCCCAGGCTCCTGGCTCTCCCCCGGGATTCTCAGCCATCTCAGGTTGACCACTCTCCCTCACCATTACCTCTGAGGTCCTGAGGGCCCTCATCTCAGAACCTGGCAAAGAATCTGGCACACGAGAGGCCCTTGATAAATGATTCTTCTGTATTTGTTGACTTTACCCTAAAGCCACAGAAGTGGTTTTTAGGACTTTTAAGGGGCACATGGACTCCACATCTGGGAATTTGCCTTCTCAGCCTGTCTTCACTCTCCATCTTCCATGTAGACCCCATTTGGCTCTGTGTGGCATTGACAATTGACCCAGGCCTGTCATGAAAACACAGGTCCCTTGGCCAGAGACTTGCACTCTGAGGCTTCCCGTAGCCACGACACCCCTGTTGTGCAGCTGTGATCAGTAACATGTAAGGAAACAGTACTTCCTTTATTACCAGAGGGCAGCTGTTTGCCTCTTTCCTCTCTTTCCCTGCCTTCCAGATACTCTCTAGGGACATAGTACCTGGACCTGTGGCAGCTGTTTTTTTTACCATGAGGTGATGGGCATGAGGATAGAAATTGATCGTAGTATACTCATAGAAGAATAAAAACTTGAAAAGAGCCTGGGTTCTTGTGACTTAATTTAAGCTCTTGAAACACCCTAAGGACCCACCTCTCTCCACCCTTTCTCCCCTTGTGATTTAAGCATTTTTAGTCAGCATTTCTTATAATCAGACACTTCTTTGCTATTATTCTGAGCTTGGCTGAACTGTTTTTACTAAAGATCAAGTTCATGTTTGGGACACAGACTGGCTGTCATTGAATCAAAACTTGGAAGGCTGAAGGCATGTGCCCGAGAGGCGTGTGCCAATGCTTTGAATGTTGTTACCATTGGTATTGAAAGTTTAGATGCTCAAGGGGATGGCTATTGGGTAGCATGTTCATTTGGATATATGTTATATTAAAACAACAAGTTGTACTTTGTGTATGTTAAAACCTAAAGGCTCTTTAGATTATAAGCAACAGCTTTTCAACATTAAAAAAATACTTAAAGAAATATGAATAAATAGAATTTGTGAGCATGTATGTCTTAAAAAGTCCAGAGGTAGGTGTGACAGTGTCAGGCCGTCAATGACTCAACTTTATGTCTTTGGAATATTTCCTCACTTTTTTCAGTCTCCTTGTGTAGAGTGTATTGGGGCAGGCTTTACCAAGTCACTTGGAAACGGTTGCCAGAACGCCCATTCCGTCAGCCTAACAACCTCACAGGGTGTAAGTGTGACCTTATTTGCCCCAGGTTCCGTCTAGCGAAAGTCTCAGGACTGGTGCTTGTTGGTTCTGATTGGTCTGGCTTGGGTTACATACCTATTATATTAATTTTCTAGGCTGCCACTACAAAATAAAACAACAGAAATTTATTCCTAGTTCTGGAGGCTAGGAGTTGGAAATCAAGGTGTTGGCAGGGCTATCTGTGCTCCCTCTGATCTTTTTTCCAGCACCTGGTGGCCCCAGGTGGCCTTTGACCATGGCAGCATCACTCCAGTCTCTGCCTTCACCTTCACTTAGCCGTTCTCTTCCTCTGTGCCTGTCTTTGTTTGGAGTTTCCTCCTCTTATAAGAGCACCAGTCATTGGATCAGAGCTCACTCTAGTGACCTCACATCTCAGCTTGATTACAAACAAGGCCACATTCACAGTTAGGGGGTTAGGACATCAGCTTGTCTTTTTGGGGGTCACAATTCAATCCATAATACCTATTCCTGCACCAGTCACTTAGGTCTGGATGACGTGATGTTCTAATTGGCGAGGCCTGAGTCACATGGCCACCCCAAAAGTGAGTAGGGTTCAACCCTCTGGAATTATGTGTCTTATAACTGTAGGCCTTGGATGCAAAGCTGGCAAGTGATGGTAGTGATGGTCACCAGCAGCCTAACTCACTGTAAGGCCCAACCTTTAGGTTTATGAGTGGTCTGCCTGATTTTTCCTAACTCAGTCCCCCTCCCCCACTTCCATTCTTTGGAGTTGGAGCGGGGCAGTTGGTTCAGTTGGAAGGTGGATGGAGAGAGAAAGCCAAGCAACAAACAGCACGTAGGCCCTTGTGATTTACCTGCTCACTGTGCCCCCTGGGCTGAGGCGGACAATGGACTTGACTCCAGGTTGTGCATACCTCCCTCGCCTGTTTATCCTTCAGGTGGTTCCATTGACAAGAGCTACTGACGTGGGGGCGCAGTAGGTTATTTAGTAACCGAGCTTTGATGATAATGAATAATCTGTTTGCTGTTTGCTCCTTGGAGAGTTTCTCAGCTACTGTGGGAGGCAGTAATAATTGTCATGGTGGTAGGAAGCTCGTTGGAGTTTTCCGTCCATAGAGAAGTGGAAAAATACCAATTCTCTGATTCTGCCCCTTTCCAGGTGACCACTCATTTGGAAATTTTTTTGTTCGTGCTGTTCCCCTCCCCATCTCACCCCGTCCATTGTGCCGTCCCTCCCGCCCTGCCCCTTCCCTGTGATCCTGAAGCTTGAGAGCTTGGGAGCCTCTTGGGAGCCTCTGAGCACTAAGTCGGTCCAGCCGGTTCACCATTTCCTGTGTGCTGGTCTTATCTCTGCTACAGCAGGGACATGTTTCATGGTTTTATTTTATCTAGAGCACACGGGGGACATGTGGGAGAGGAGCTTTAGCCAGAGAGACCCAGCACAGATCTCAGGGCCCTGGGTTAGTGCTAGTTCTCTGAGCCTCGGTTTCCCTCTCTACAAAAGAGAAAATGGAACTAGCCTGTGAGCTACTTCATGGTGTGGCTTTCCTGTGCACAATTTCCTGTGAGCAAGTTTGTGCATCTCTGAGACCGTGAGCACAGCCCACAAAAATGTCTTAAGTTGAGCTTATGGTGGGCCTGAGAGGTGAGATCAAGATGCTCTGAGAGTTAAGATAGAGGAGTGTGGCGTGCTTTGAACCACACACAGGGCATTTGTGGAAGAAAAGAGCATGGGGGAGGGGGGCTGGAACAACAGAGAGGGCAGGACTCTGTGTGTGCAAGCTGAGGGCCTGGCGCCAGTGTCCAGGACCAGGAGTGGATCAGTTCAACCAGAGTAGTGAGCTGCACTGCGAGGCAGCGAGCAGTGAGTGTGGAAAGCAAGCTGGAGACAGTGTGGGTCCTTGTTTAGGAGTAATGCGGAGCCACTGAAGGTTTTTTTAGTGGCCAAGGAGAGCATTTTTAGAAAAGGAACTCTGTCAGTTGTGGTTCAGGGTAGATTGGGTTTCTCGCAGGCTAGCGACTAGACTCGGAAATTAGTTCTGAATCATCAAAAAGTCTGAATTAGAGAGTTTAAAGTAGTAAAAATAGAGTTTAATTTTCATGACTGGTTGTTCATCAGTTCTTTGATTTGCATGTAAACTAAAGTCTTTAATTGGCTTCTAAGTGCTGTTATCTCTTTCAAGTAGGCACACCATCTCCTTCCCTCCAATCTTTCCCTCCATTAAAGAGCCTGGGTTATGGGGAAGGCTAGCACACTCCAGGCTTCAGGTCTGCAGTGGTGCTCTTTCGGGTCACTAGAGGAGCTGAGTTAAAAGGCTGTATTTTCCAACCCCCCTGCAGTGTCCTGGCTGGCCTGGTGGCACAGGCTGGAGTTGCATAGGAGGCTGATGGCTTTCCCAGAGAGGTCACTGCCTCTCTGCTTGTTTCTGAGAGGTGAGGCTTGAGGGTTTGATTTGACCTTGAAATGCTGTACGTGTAGAACTTGAGACACAGGCTTTCCTTTCAGGCTGAAGTCAGGTTCTGGTTCTGGTTCTTTATGGTACGTCTTACAGGGTTGGGGGCCCTAAATGCCCCGTTTTCCCCACCTCCCTGGCTGCAGAGCCAGACTGGTCATGGCCCTGGAGCCTGTCGTCGTCCCTGGTTGGTCACAGTGTCATTGGATCTTCTTGCTGCTTCCTCCTTAACCAACCTGGGTGCTTAAGGCGGCCCCTGCAACTGGGCCTATGCGTAGAGACCACACCCCTCACAGTCCTGTGGACCACTGCTCAGGATCTGAGACCCCCCCCATGGAGTTGGGATGGTCGACATTGGTCAGTTATTGCCCGTGGATCAATCCCAGGCTCTTGTGGGGACAGCTCTCAGTCCTTTATCTGGACGGTCCTGTGGGTCATCCTCATCTGAGTTTCCACTTGCCGCCAGCATGCAGCAGCGCTCACCAGGCCTCAGCTCAGCAGGTACCAGAAAGGGGTTAATTAGCACTGGCCAAAGCTTGGGGCTAAATTTTGTCTTGGACTTAGTAATTACCAGTGAAACTTTTGTCATGTTCCCCTTCCTCGTGGCTGGGTCTCAGCTGCCCACTGTGTGCAGAGGGGCTTGGACCAGCTCCCAAACTTGGACAGTATCTGGCCTGCACGTACCTTGCTTTGCCTACACAGTATTTTTACATTCTTTCCTTCGAATTAGTTGCCCATATTTAAACCAGTTGCCCACAGTCCTCGCCATTCCCTATTGCCCCACACCAGCCTCCTGGATGTTTGCATTTCCTCTGTGGGCATTTCTTCTGTGCTTCTCCATTTGTTCCTAGCCCTCCCCCGCGGAATTCCCCTGCAGCCACCGCATTCCCTGGCCTCCCAGGGTGACAGGCAGAAGAGTAGAAAGGCCAGAGGCTGGTCATTCACAGGCTGGATTCCAGAATGACCAGAGTTGAGAGTTCTGGAGAAAAGGGGAATGTGGGGTCGGTGCCTGGATAGTGGACTTTGGGGCTATGAATGTCCCAGGGACAAAGTTGAAACCAGAGCTGCAGAAAGGTGTGGGTGGGCTGTTAGGTGGACGGGGGCATGTGGTGTGGGAAGGGCTGGGGCAGCTCCCTGTGGGGCTCTGGGCCTGATGCCAGGCCTGTTGCTGACAAGCCAACAGGAGATTGTGGTTTGAGCATGGCCTCTAGAACGCCGACGTGCTCCAGTAACAGCCACCTGATTACAACACCTCCAGCCTTGGTCATGAGTCTGGCTTTAATCAGGCCCCAGATAAGAATGTGCCTCCTCCCAGCTGGCCAAGGCCCCGCGAACATTCCTGACCTGCGAACTTTGTTCTTGCAGGCTGGTGGGGCTGGGTCAGGTGGGACTGCCCGCTAGTATGGACCCAGCATGGCATTTTCCTGTATGACGGGGTCGCACGGAATTTCCTGTGGGTAATAGCCCTGAAGGAAATAATGGTTAGTGGGTTGACCCATGCCTGTGTTTTTGCAATGACCCCAGAGAGCATGTGGGCTTTTGCAATTTCCAGCCCCACTTATCTTCTGCTTCCCCTCTTTTATTCCTGCCTTCAGAAATCCACCTGGCTTGCCTTTTCACCTGCCTCTCCTAGGTGAACCCTTACTCTTCCTCCGCACACACAGGGGTGAATTTGAATCCTGGCCTCCCTTAGCTATGAGATCGTGGCAAGTCGCTTTACCTCTCTGAGCCCCAGCTTTACATCTGTGTGTGCCATGAACCTACCTATGGCCAACCTGGGTCAATATTTTGTAGCCAATGCTAAGAAATTTCTAAGACTTTCTTCAAAGTGTGAGCCTTGGTGGGCAGCCTGGTTCTCTTATCCTGCCAGTAACTGGGTGAAAAAGGGTTTGGACTTCAAGTCAATGTAGGGATAGGTTTGAAACTTTAATTTTCTTTTCTTTTTCTGTGCCTTCTTTCCCTTTCTCTGGCCACAACATGTCCTTCTGTTCCTGAGCCCAAACCTGGCATCCTGAAGCCAGTGCCTGGGTCACCCACAAGCCCTAGTTCCCTCAGAAATGCAGACAGAGCACAGGCCGAGTTTCAGAACTTTCTTTAAGTTAGAGAAGGGCCCAGCTCAGCCCCGGCCCTGGTCCCAGTCCTATCCTAGATAACAGGGTTTGAGCAACACCCTCAAAACAGGTGAGAACACAGCCTCAAGCCGATTCTCACCGGTTGGCTACATGTCTGGGTCTCAGCGACCTGCAGAAGTACCAGACTTTTTCCAAAACCCCCCAGCACCCAGGCCTAGCCAGGCACTGGGAGGGAAGCTGTCTGGCTGAGGAGGGGGGACTGTTTTTGTTCTTAAAGCTCTTGCTGTTTGTAGGTGGTGATCACTCATTCAGTGAACATTAATTAGAATATTGGGGCAGTAGAGGAGGAAAAGCCGTGTTTGTTTGTTAGGCCTGTGTTTGAATCCCAGACCTGTTACTCTGAGATCCAGGACATTTACGTTACTTGTACTCTGGAAGGTTAATGCCCTTGACTTAACAAAACGACTTAAGTTGCTCCCACTGTGGTGCGCGTCACGAGGATTGAGATGGGATACGAAGGTACCTGCACATGGCAGGTGTGGGATAGGCCGTCACTGCTGTTGTCGTTTCGCAGGGCAGTGGACAAGGCCCCTAGGCACAGGGCCCGGCTTTTGTAGCAGGAATCAAGCCTTGCTTCCCGAAGCCCCAGTGATGGATGGGCCCCAGACTCACTCCTCTTTGCTTTGCCCTCACACAGACCCTCTGTCTTTGGATGTCTGGTCTGTAAAATGGGTGTGAAATCACCTGATTGTTCTCTTCTCCCAGGGAAATGAGGTAGATGAAGAGCCTGCCGGGTTTTAAAATTAAGGCAGTTTCACTAAAAAGGAACAAAATGTTGCCTCAATCGGTAGAAGTGTACTGTGCCTGCTTTCAGTAGCCTACATTGGAGGTGGGGTACCTCTTAGTGTGATTGGGGCCACGGGGACACAAGTGTATGTTCTGACCTCACCCAGAGAGTGTTTGGAGTGTGTGGGGCAGGGGTGGGGTTGGCAAGGGCTGGGGAGTTCCTGGAAGATAGGTGAAAGTGCTCCTTGTCTCCCCTCTCCGCCTCCTTGACTTTGAGGATTATAACTGTGCAAGCCCAGGAGATCTGGGGTCAGCGCATCAGGTGGCATCAAGGCTGCACACCTGCCTGTCACACTGCCCACTGGCTGGGGGTGCTGAGCTGGAGGGGCAGGGTCAGACCCCAAGGCCACCATCCATCAGGAGTAACTCACAGGCACCCTTTAGGAGGTCAGTGTGTCCTCTCTTTCCCCACAGTGGGGTTAAGTGGCCGCCCAGGCATGGTTTGTGGGTCTGACACCAGCATCTTAGGTTTATGAAGACGCAGGCCCAGCATGAAGGAGAAGGGTTCTTGCAGAAGTCACTCGATCCTGGAAAGCCTGTTTGAAACAAGGAGGTTGGGGCATGGGGCGTTTCTGGGGAGCAGGAGCCTTGCTTAGCTGGCAGGTGCATGGAGTCACCATTTATCCCCCCTCTTCTTTCCCTTTTAAAAAAGGGTATATAGGATGCAACTCAATCCTTTTTTAATGTTACTGTACAATTAGAAACAACCAAATGTTAAATGGTAAGGAAGTTGGTTAAATAAATTATGCTTTATTGATCTTTAAATGACAGTGGTCTGTCTATCTATCTATCTATCTATCTATCTATCTATCTATCTATCTATCTATCTATCTATCTATCATCTATCTATCTATCTATCTATCTATCTATCTATCTATCTATCTCTATCTCTCTATCTCTCTATCATCTATCTATCTATCTATCTATCTATCTATCTATCTATCTATCTGTCTGTCTGTCTGTCTGTCTGTCTGTCTATCTATCTATCTATCTATCATCTATCTATCTATCTATAGCGAGGATATTTTTCCCCCCTACCGAGACTGGGGATTAAACCTGCAACAGGTTTGTGCCCTTGACAGGGAATCGAACCACTCGACACTTGTGTCCTTGACACTCTAACCACTGGGCCACAGTGGCCAGTGATTTAGAAGACTATGCAATGCTCTAGGGAAAATGTTCATTATAGCGTGTTTAATTAAAAAGTAGGATCCAAACCTGTTTAGTATGATTCCAATTTTGGGAAACAGATGTCAACATTGGAGGGATACATAGCAAAATGTTATTGGTTCTCTGAGATCAGGGAAGAATTGTCTGCTCTGCATAGGTAACTTGGAATTTCAACGTCTCTTAAAATGAATGAGCAGATATTAATTTGGTCAGAATTTTTTTTTAAAGCTATAGTACTTTATAGCCACATCTGGTATCTTTCCAGTCTGCCTGATTGTCACGGTCTCTACTGTGGGACACTAGAACCTTAGTTCCTGGTGAGCAGAGGCAGCCTGCGTCCCCTTCGGGATTCATGGGGTGTCAAGTGGAATTACTCTGTCTTGAACTTTCAGACTGTACCCTTCTGGTTTTCGTTCTGGTCTTGTGATCTTTAGTTGGATGTTCTTGAGTCCCAGGCCTGTCTCCCCTTTGTGAGTGGAGCCTGCAGCTGGCTGTATGGTTCAGGCTGCTCTGACCTGGGGGTAGGTCTGGGGGTAGATTGAAGCCCGCCTGGGCCTTCACCAGTGGAATCCATTTCATTCCAGCATTGAGACTTATCCTTCACATCTCTTGAAATACCTAATAATCCTTACTAGAATTTGAACTTTTGTTAGAAGTTAGTGTGAGTTTGACCCATGGCCATGTCCCTGCCCTTGGCAAAGCAGGCAGGTGGGATCTGACCGCCTCTGTGAGGAAGTGCCCTCCTTCCTGTTGACTATGCAGGGGACCCAGACATGGCTTTGCCCTGGGGTCAGGGGATTGTCAGGGAGGTTTTCTCAGGTCAGGGGGTTCCTGTGTAGCCCCCAGGGATTAGGGTTACCCCTGCTGGGCTGGGCCCCTGAGCAGGAGTTCACCCAGGGAGCAGGGAACAACTCTCAGGCTGGCCTTGTCTCAAAACAGCCCTGACAAGTGGGGTCAGTGTCCAAGGAAAAAGGACCATTGTTGTGGAGGGTGGGGGTGGGGAGAACAGCAGCGGCCTCGCTGGCAGCAGGGCTCTGTTCTGTGGCTCTCCTGGCTGTCCAACGGCCGTGGGACACTGTGATCTGGGGGCTGCACCGCCTTCAGGAGGGTCCTTATTCTTCCTTCATGGACACCTTTCCTGTGGCAGCTGCCAGTCTCTCCCAGCCCCTCTTCACTCTGCTTCTGCAAGATTTTTCTTAGCATTTCCCAGTTCTTGGAGCCCGTCCTCTCCCTGCCTTGGGTATTGAGATGAGTGGGAGAGGAGGCAGCGCGTGGTTTTGGTCGTGATCCCGGAGCTCAGAGAATAGGGTCAGTGTTCCCCGGGCGAGCTTGGTCTGCACCTCAGAAAGTAATTTTCAGAGCTAGATGGGAGAACCTTCCTCCCAGCCTGGGAGCTGAAACCAGTGAGTCATACTCCTCCCCTCTGCGCTGGTGGGGGTTCAGAGTTGTGGGGGAGCAATGGGGAGGGTGCTATCAGCAAGCAGAACAAGACCCTCGAGGATCCTATGGGCCATAGGTCCCTGCTCACACTCAGAGGGAGTCCTGCTCACTCATTGTTGGAGATGTCAGCAGAACGTCAAATCAGCTGTGTATATTGAGGGGCTTAGTGAATTCTGTTTGTTCTCTCAGTGTCTTTGGTTTTATCTGCAGTTTTTCTCATGCTGACACAGAGGCTGACCATTGTGGCCTTGACCACATGCCCTTTGGACATTTCAGCCCCCGGTGCCCCTGCAGGCATCCTGGGGCCTGCTCCATGCTACAAGGAGCATGCCCAGCAGGACAGGGACAGCATTCATCTGAGTCCTCTCTCTCCCTGGGCCTCCAGCTTGCCAATGGTGGGCTCCTTGGGGGTTCCTGTGTAGCCCCCACTGACCACATAGTTGATGCTTTTAGCCATGGCCTTGATGAAAACCCCTCACACCTGGGCCCAAGGTGAAGGTGCACAGGGCGTGGGCCTCTGGACACGGGCACTGCCTCTGTGTGCTGGAGCCATGCCAGCTTCCTCTTGGCCCTCAGTGAGTTCACCCTTGTGGTTCTCATCTCAGTTTCTGACTCTGGGTAGCCACAGACACTCTCCAAGTCCCCACCTCACATAGGTTCAAGGTCCCAGGTGATGAGGACACTCCCTGCCCACTCCCTGCCCTCTGACAGGGGAAGCACAGCATACAGATCATCCCAACCCCAGCTAGTCAGAGCTGTGGCAGAGCCAACCTCCCATTTCCATTTCTTGTGGAAGCTTCTAGAAAAGCACACAAATATGTGAGTTAAGGCTTAAGTGGGCAGAGGGACTGGAGTCACCTTCCAGGAGACCGGTAGGATCCCCAGAGGGAAGGAGAGTTTTCTGCATCAGAATCGAGGAACTCTTGAGCGCCTCTTTGCATTCCAATAAACCAGTGGTTTTGCCTTTGGTTAGTGTGGGTTTTTCAGGCTTCCCCCTCTTACAGGGAAGGGGGGTTGCCATGGGAACCACTGGCTGCTGCGAGCACCTGTGTGAGGGGCGCTGCCTCCTAAAGCAGCCAGCATACGGGGACTGTACTGGGCCAGGATGCTGAGGGAGGGCCCCTGGGAAGAAGGTGCTGGCTGGGGGTTAAGAGAGACGGGCCCGCTGGGCATGGCTCAGTGGGCGAGCATGGAGGTAGGATCCAGGAGATTGCAGTTTGATTCCCGCTCGATCCCCAGTCGGGGGCGTGTAGGAGGCAGCCAATCAATGACGACTCTCTCATCATTGATGTTTCTATCTCTCTCCCTCTCCCTCCCTCTTTCTGAAATCAATAAAGACATATTTTTTTTAAAAAAGAGAGAGACCTTCTGGGACTGCTTTTGGAGACTCTTCTCCTCATTCCTGGCTGCGGAGAAAGGTGGCCAGCTAGCACCCCTTACCCCCACCCCTAACGGGATTCTGTCCTGTGCAAGTAGCCACCGGACCCTTGGTGCCCACCACTCTCACTGTATGTCTGCCTCTTTCCCTTCCCCCATCACTGCCCTAGTTCTAGACCTTTCTGTTTACCCTATTTACCCCCGTGCTGCCTAGGAGTCCTCTTGTGCCCTGGTCCCATCCTGCTACATGTACACCGGGCCATTCTCTCTCATCACAAGTCCCCCCTGGCTCCTGAGGCCCCTGGGGATCAGTTTGACTCTTCCATTCTCCTGTCCTGGCAGGCTCCCGCCTCTTGTCTGACTGAGCCTCTTTACATGTGGACCCCCCCCCCCCCTTACCACCCAGTGGTCACTGCTTACTGGTTACTGGTTGGTTTCTTTCTGTGCCCAGCCCTGGTTTTTATGCCTGGTCCCAGCATGGGACCTGGCTCAGAGGAGGTGCTGGGGATGTTTGCTGGGGCAGAGTGGGGTTGGCCACTGCCATAGGACATTATCAAGGCTCCTACTAAGATGACAGAGAGTAACTATGTTGGGCAAGGCCACCCTGTCAGTTGACACAATGGCTGCTTCTTTGAGTTCCCCTGAGGTGCAAGGAAGGCACAGTGTGTTTAAACTTGACATCACCCACTCCAGGAGACCTTCCTTGAGCCTGGCCCTCCTCTCACGTATAGGATTGCAGTAATACACACATTAAACTCAGTTACAGGCCTCTGAGCAGAATCTATGATAGAACACATTTGAATTTGCTGATGTAGTTTGCAGACCCTGGGAAAACCCCCTGCCTGGTTTCATTCCACTGCCCTGCTTTCAAATGCAGCACCTCTCACGCCAGGCGGGTGCTTTCACGGATCTGCTTTCGCTCTGAGTCTCCTGGGCGTCTCTGTGTCGAGGCTTCTAAGAGGCTTCTGAGCAGCTGCTGCCCTGGTGACATGAAACCAACTGGATTCTGCAGAAGGCCCAGGGCGCCCCTCACCTCCCAGAGAGAGGGGCTGGCTTCACAGGGTACGTGAGCTATCTTGGCCATTGTCACCCGTTGACCTGACTTAAAAACTGAGCTTAAAAGGCAGCTGCTTAGAGGCATAGGGTGCATTACAGTCCGCAGAACATGGTCTCCCCATCACAAGTCTTAGTGACTTGCCAAGGTCACCACTAGATACTCTAGGACATTACAAACCTGGAGATACCCAAGGGCATCAGGCTACTGCTCTCTGTGTGTGTGTGTGTGTGTGTGTGTGTGTGTGCGCGCGTGCACGCGCACTCACGCATACAAGATCCCTGGGGACTTCCTCCTGTCACAGGCAAAGATGGGTCATGCACATTTTCTGGGTTCACCCATGCTGATTCTGTCAAGTCGCCAAATTTCTGTGACCTGGCAGCATTCTCTAGATTTCTCCCAATCGAGTTGGGAAGGGTTTCAACCTCAGCTTCTAATGCCTTTGTCAGTCTGCAGTGGACGTCAGCATTTTAAACTACCTGAGAAGTCCTGCCCTAAAGGCACCTGTTTAACTTGATGTGTCAAGTTAAATAGGTGCCTTTTCAAGGGATTTTGAGTACTGAACTTCTCCTTTTCCTGGAATATGTTTGATTTTTTAAAAACTTCTTCATTAACATTGTATCAAATACCAGTTTGGAAACTGCCCCAAGGAATGCTCTTTTCTTTGGACTGGAAAGAAATGAATATAGAAAGTATTCTTTGGGGCTTAAAAAATAATCTCCATAGGCTTTGTAGATATTTGATTCACAAGTTTCCTTTCCTTATTGTTAAAGAAGATGCCCAGAGAGCATGTATTTTTGGCTTGGAGAATTCTTAACACTTGTGGTCTGAGCTGCCAGTTGCCTTTCTGGGAGCGACATGGAGATAAAGGAAACATTGAGATGTGTTTTCCGTTGTCAGCAGAAAAAAACATCCTGGACCAGGAGCCGGGGCGGGGCAGGCCAGGGGAAAAGGAAGCTGATTTGGGACATGTCCTGGCATCCCGGCGGAGGGTGGGTGCTCTTCTCATACCAGGAGCTCTTGGGCGCCAGACCCGGGCGCCTCAGAGGTGTCTGTAGTCCTCATGTTAAAGACTAGATAGACCCCCAAGTTACAGACAAGGAAATCGATGGCCCTGCGTCACAGGGCCGCAGGGCGTCAGTGCCTGGCCCCTGACCCATGGCCCCCACCTCTTCAAGGCTTCATTGTTTGAAGTTTTACCTATGCCCCCTGTTCTGTGGGGTCATAAAAATGACAACTGCAGGTGTTAAGTGCTTTCAGCATATACTAGGCAGGGTGTTGATGCCTTACATGTGTTAACTTCCAGAGTGGTCTCTTCAAAGGGACCGGGAGCATAACTCCTGGCAACGCCCTCCAGTGGCTGGGGACACATTCCCAACTCTGCATCTGGCCCTCGAGGCCTGCCCCATCTCCGTGTCCCCCTTACCCCGAGACACACGAAGCGTAGCCTCTGCTCGGGGCACCTCACTGGCTCTCCTCGCTCCCTGGAACTGTCTTCCCCTAGATTGTTCAGGGCCCTCCTCCTCCAGGTCTCAGCTCAGGTGCTGCTTCCTTAGGGAGGCGTCGCTTTCTCTTGGCTGCCGGGACATTTCCACAGACTGGGGGCCTTAAACAACAGACATTTATTCCTTCGCGGTTGTGGGGGCTGGAAGTCCAAGATGAAGGTGTGGGTAGGGTCGGCCCCTCCCTGAGGTTGTGAAGGAGAATCTGGCCTCTCCCTGAGCTTCTGGTTTGCTGGCGATTTCTGGCGGTTGGTTCTTGGCTTGTAGACGCATCACCCCGATCTTTGCCTTTATTCTCATGTGACATTCTCCCTGAGTGTGTGTCTTGTACAAATGTCCCCTTTTTATAAGGTCATCAGTCACATTGGATTAGGGGCCCAGCGTACTCCAGTATGACCTCACTTAACTAATTACATCTGCAGTGACCCTGGTCCCAAATAAGGTCACATTCTGAGGTACTGGGAGTTCAGACTTCAGTATAATGTTTTTTGGGAACACAACTCACCTCATAACAGGCCTTCTGTGATTGGTGCCCTCACCCTTCCCGTCGTGCTCTCTGCATTGATTTTTGTTCACGTTGTAATGCTTGGTGGCCACCTGAAACTTTACTTATTTGTTGTCCATCTCCTCCTACTAGAGCAGCCGGGGGGGGGGGGGGGGTAGTGTCTGGCCTGTGGGCCATATACAGCCTGAGAAATCATTTGGTCTGGCCCTGCCAAGGCAACTGCAGGAGGGGCTCAAAATTCAATAAATCTAGGAGCTTTTTTCATAGCTAATTTTTAAGTTGATAATTTTGTGTGGCTGCAAATGATGTTATAAATATCCAAATGGCCCTCGGCAGAAAAAAGGTTCCCCACCCCTATCCTAGAGTATGAGGTCCCCAGAACATAGACCTTGGCTGTCTTGCCCACTATCTTCAGTGCTTATGCAATGCCAGGCACAAAGTGTTCACTTACAGAAATGGATGAATGAGGGAATGAATGTTCACTTACAGGAATGAATGAATGAGTGAACTTACAGTAGTGAATAAGTGAATGAACACTTACAAGAATGAATGAGTGAATGAATGAGTGAGTGCATGAGTGAACACTTACAAGAATGAATGAATGAATGAATGAATGAATGAATGAATGAATGAATGGGCCAATGAACCAACCAACGGCTGCAAACCCAGCCCTATGAAACAGGAATTTTTTTCATGCGTGTTTACTACCTACACTAACTGAGATTTAGAGAAAACAACAGAATAAAGGACAGTCTTTTATGTATGATTCGTGAAGCAGCAGTTTCTCTTTTATTTAAGTCTTAGAGAGTGGAAGCAAGGATTGCTGTTATTGTATTCTTGATGTTTTGAGAGTTCATCCAGTGGGACACATCTCACCTCCTTTTAGCATATTGTGCAGTCAGTGTCTCCTGAACCTAGACATTCACCCTGTAGCTGCAGGTGCTCTTCTCTCAACATGTCTCCACACTTGCTGAGCGCATGGTTTCTGTGAGGCAGGGGTGGGTCAGGTGGAGGGTGCAGCATGCATTGGGCACCAACTTCAAGTTTATGGTCTAGGAGGGAAGTTGGGATCCAGGCCATTTAGTGCTCAGTGTGAAATCCTCTAGGAAGAAGTGCAGGGACAAAGGTGAGAGCCATTGCAGTGAGAGGGCAGCAGGGGTGCCTGGAAGGGGGTTGGCAGCATTAGAACTCATCTGGCTGGGAGCTTAGATAGAGGTCCATACCTCGTCACAGCTCAAGCTTTTAGCTCTGGGACAGTCAGATGAGATGAGCAGAAGCCTGTCAATGGAGACTGTTGTCCCTGTACCTCCTGTCCTCATTCAGCCTCCTGAGGGTCAGTGTCTGGTGACTCTGATCCTGCATTATGCTTGTGTAGACAGACACCCAGAAGCAGGGGCCCTGGAGATGCTCATGGTCTGCTTGGGAGGACAACACTCAGCCCAGGAAGGCATGCTGGTGGCCCAGGAGTGGCGGCTTCTTCCTCAGCCCCTTTGTGCTGTGGTTGGAGCCCCCAGAGGTTGCAGCCTGCTGGCTTAGCTGCTATAAGGCCTCCGGGCCTCTCTGCAAGGTGCCTGTCCTGGGGCATGAACTGGGGCATCCACATCACCTTGTCTGCCTGTGAGTTTGTGTGTCCTTGCTTGCTCCATGGCCCAGAGGCTCTCTCAGCTTTCTAACCCTGTCAGGCTCAGCATGTCTGCAGTTTGTTCCTGGGGCCACTTGGAACTTTTGCAGAAGTCTTTGGCTGGGTGCTTCTCCAGTGGGCCCTATTAAACTTGGAAGCTTTAGGTGTTCAGTCTAGGCCCTGGGTGGGTGGGGGCAGTTTGCTGAAGATAGAATGAGGTGGTGGCTATGGGGAAAGGAATAGGTAAGAGTTTGGTCAGAAATCCCTTGGGCCTGCCCTTTACTGGCAGTGACCTTGGCCAAGTTGCCTAATCTGTCATTTTTTAAATGGAGAATGGGGGTAACATTTACTTGGGGGGCGGGTTGTGTAAATACTCAATAAATACTGTGTGAATGGATGGGTGAGTGGGTGGGCGGATGGTACATATGAGTCCCCAGCTCTGGGGAACAAATTCAGTGCATGTTTGCTGGTCCCTGGCACAGCCAGGCACTGTGTCAGGCCTTGTGTGGGTCACAGGGAGGAACAGGGAAGAATCATTGACCTCGGCGAGGGTGCACAGGCCAAGGAGAGCTCTTCTGCAACTCACCAGTGGTGTAAGCATCGTACCTGGGACCCCGGGTGTTCAGAAAAGTCCAGTCTGAACCCGAGCGGCAGTTACTAATTGCCGTTGGAGGATCCAGCAAGAACTATGACAGATGAGGATCTGGAAGGACCAAGAGCGAGAACCCCCCGAGAAGGGAGAGCTGATGTCCTGCTCCTTGGCATGGCACCGGCTGGAGGGCCTGCTACAGGCCTCGCAGGAGCTGAGGCTTTACCAACGTGCTCTCATCAAATGCTGGAGTTAGGTGTCCTTGGCTCCATTTTACAGATGAGAAAACAGAGGCTCAGAGGGGTCAAAGGCCACTGACTGAAGGCTCAGGCTCTGTCCACAACTCTGCCTTCCTCCATTTGTTCTCAGTAGTGGAGACCTGGCATTGTGCACACAGTGACAGACACCCTGGGCAGAGTTTCCTGGCTGGGTGTGTTCGTCAGCACAGGCTAAGCTAAGTTACTGTAACAAACAACCCTGGTAACTCAGAGGCTTATTTCCGCTCTTGCCTCATTCTGATAGAGTCTGGTGGCCTCTCAGCTTACTGTTTATCCCCTGCTGCCCTCCTATTGTTTTGCTTCCCAGAACCCTTGTTGCTGCTGCCTCCCAGGGACATTATGAGGATTAGATGAAATGAGGTATGTAATGTGCCCAGCACGGCGCCTGGGACTTCCTCCGCATCTTGGTAGTCCCGTTGGAGATGATTGTTAGGATCGTGCTGGCAGGGAGCCAAACAGGGCAAGAGAGGCTTACAGTGACGCTAGAGAAATGAGCCTCTCATAGGAAGAAAAGCCAAATTGCTGACATCTGTGCAGCATGGGTGGCTCTGTTCACGTGGGGACCTGGTGCCTGTCCCCTCACTGCGTGCTGGGGATGACTATAGGAAGGATGTCTCATTGCCCTCACTCTGCAGGTGAGGAAACAGGCTTAGGGAGGTGAGGGAAGTACCCTCCAAAGGGCTGGAGACTCTGCCCTGTGCTTTGCACCTTTCTGCCCCTGGAGGCTCAGGAAGAGGAGAATTGGCCTGGGGAGGGGGGACTGCTGAGGGCAGGAGGACTTGGTGGGTTTCCTCCTCTGGCCAGGGGACAGGACAGTAACAGTGTGCACAGGACAGCCAGCTTTTGTTACGTGGCCTTGGACTCTTTCTTTCATGCTGGTCCAGATCTGCTAGCCCTTTCCATGTTCCTTTTCTTATTTTTTCCGAGCCTGTGGTTTGTGCTTGCTCCTCAGGACAGGACCAGACCAGTGGTTGGCACAAAGCGGGAGGGTTTGGTTCCCGGCACTCTGGCTCCGGGCTGCAGGCATCGCCCTGTGAACAGGAACAGGATGGAAGTAGCCCACGTGGCCAAGCCATGCAGGGTCGAGGGACTCATCTGGCAGATTTAGGGATGGGCTTTTCTGGGGTGCTGGGTAGCAGCCATGTTGATGGTGTGGCTCTCTCTTCAAGGCTCCTGCCTTCTGACCTTAAGGGATTGGACAAGTAATCTTCCCCTTACAGGATAAATCCCAACAAAAGCCCAGCCTTAACCTGAATAGTTACCTGTTGAGGCCCATTTGCTTTAATTTACTTTTCTCCTGCATTCCCCATCCCTCTTCATTTCCTTTGTTTGAACACATGGAAGAAGAAAATCCCACGGGGACACTGTTAGGGAGGCTAGGCTAGGTTGTGCTGTGTTAACAATCAGCCCCCAAATCATACTAGATTAAAACCGTGTGCCATTATGTCTCACTCATGCAACATGCCCAGAGGGGGTCAGCTGGGCCGTCAGTTCATCATAATTGCACAGAGATCCAAGACTGAGCAGCTTCCGTCATGAATGTTGCCAGTCCTGTGCCAGCGGCCGAGAGCAGGCTCTGGAGGCCCTGGCACTTGGCGGTTAGATGCCTTGCCCAGGAAGTGACCTGCTTCACCGTTTCTCACAGCTCATTGATCAGCACTAGTCATGTGATGACACCCTGTTACATGGGAATCAGGAGGAGCAGTCCTGCCATGTGTCTTGGAAGGCACTGCTATACCCATAATGACTACCGTGCCCAGAATCCTCCCGTTCTCATGTTTGTGTGTCCTTCCTGTCGGCGTCCACAGCACACATGGTTCCACGTGGTTGTGATACACGCACCCACTCTTCATTGTCATCCCAGTAGCTCTTTAATATGCTCTGGTGCAGGTGCCCCGTCATTACTTAGCCAGTCCCGTTTGGGGACATGTTTTCTGTGTCTTTTCTCTTGTTGATTGGCCTCAGTGAATCTCTGGGCCAGAAGTGCTGTTTGCCTGCAGAGTTTTTCCCTCCAGCCAGCATCCCAGGAGTGAGCTTACTGGGTCAAAGGGTGTGGCCGTATTTATCCTTCTAATCTGCTCTTGAACCTGGCTCCCTAGCATTGGATGCAGCCCAGGGTTTTCTAAGCTCCTCCAAATTCAGGGTGAATCCTGTTCTTAAGAGCACTGCTTGCTGAGTGGGTGTAACTTTTCTGGCTCTTTGAAATAAAGTTGGCTTGCAAATTGCCAGAACTCTGGAGCTGTGAGGTGCCTCACCACAAGACCATTTCACCGACTTGGCCCCTCATCATCTGGGGAGAAAGGTCATCCACTCTTCTGCCTTAACTAGATTGCTCTCTACTCTCATTACCCCAGTAATTAGACACCATTTACTGAGAAATTGGGGAATTGGGTGAGGGAGCAGTGCCCCCAGTTCCCCTCCCCAGCCTGGGGCAGAGGCTGCTGGGCTGCCAGCCTCCTATGAGAGTTGCTCTTGCCAGGGAAGAGCCTCCGGTCTCCTCCCCCTGAGCTGTTTTTTCAGAGCCAACCGCTCTAAAAAACACATGCCTGGTGCCACATCCTCTGAGGCCACACTCCCTTTTGAAGTCTGTCGGTGAGGCACCAAACCCGACTTTTCAAAAGAGACCTGCCTCTGCTTGGTGGGGCCTTTAAACACTGGAGGTGGCAGTCCTGTCCCTGATCCTCAGATCCTGAGAGAGTGCAGAGGAATAAATCAGACCTACGCCGCATGCCTTTCATCTGGGCTGTTTTGTCTGGATCTTGGTGGAGACAACATTTTTGATCTAGTGACTTCCACTTAAGTCACAGCTGGAGACACACCACTTTGCAAGTGTGAATTGAGGAAGAAGGGGATGGAAAGAAAGCCCCAGGAGCCCGGGACACCTTTTGGTTGAGAGGTTAATTGCCTGGTTTTGGCTGGACAGAGACCTGGGTCCCCCTGTAGCTGTATCTCTCTATAACCATGGGCAAGTTACTTAACCTCTCTGTGACTCAGTGTCCTCATCTGCACCTCACGTGCTTGTTAGAGTTGTATGTGGCCCAAACTAAGAAAGAGTTTTAAAGTGTTAATCATCATTAACAGCAACGATAAATTTTATTGTGGCAACAACTACTTTTGAGGAGTCTAATATGAGCCAGTACAGTGACCTAACTTTGCAAAATTCAAATTCTGGCCTGTACTCCAGCTCTTGACAGAAAGTCAGGAAAATGTCCGTTGGTCAAGTAATACTGTGAATGGTAAGAATAGGGAAATATAATAGCTGAAATTTATCGAACGCACTGTTAAGTAGGAAAAACACAGCACCTGTGTTTCTCCTTTACTCTCGTTTACACATTCAACACCGCTGACTCCAGATGGTGGGGGTTTTAATCATAACCCAGCAATTCTGCAACACCAGCTGGGTGTCCTGTAGTGTGACTCAATTCTGACACTGCCTTCCTGGAGTTAGCATTCAGGTTAAAAGGCCCAGCTCCACAAGACTGCCTCCCCTTCCTCCGCCCCCTTCAGATGCCAGTCTCAAGTCCAGGTTGTTACCTGCGCTCCTGACCAGTTGGCTGGAAATTGGAGGTTCTCATGACCCCATCCTCAGTTCGGTTAATTTGCTAGAGCGGCTCATAGAACTCAGGAAACCAGTTCACGTACGGTTTACCAGCTTATTATGAAGGATCTGAGAAAGGATACAGTGGAATATCCAAGTGGAAGAGCTGCATCAGGCAGGTATGTGGGAAAGGGGCACAGCTTCCATGCTCTCTTGGAGCGAGCCACTTACCAGCACCTCCATGTGCTCAGCAACTCAGAAGTTCCCGGAACCCTGAATCCTTGGGATTTTTATGGAAGCTTCATCCCACAGGCGTGATCCATCAATTAACTTAATTTCCAGCCCCTCCCCCTTTCTAGAGAATGGGGGGTGGGCCGGAATCTTCTAATCATGGCTGGTCTTCCTGGTGACCAGCCCTCATCCAGGAGCCCACCAAGCTTTGCTTCATAGAACAGAAGACTCTCCTGTCATCCAGGAAATTCAGAGGGTGGTTATTTCACAGCTGTATTCGTTGGCACTAGGTCTTGTTGAGAGTGGATGTGACCAGTGAGACCCTGGCAGGTTATTTAACCTTTGTGCCCCTCTCATGGGTCCCCATTTCAGGCCACTGTGAGAATTTAACGAGTTACTGGGTGTAAAGTGTTTAGAACAGAGCCCAGCGCAGAGCAGGCATGCGAGAGCTGTGCACTAGTGTCAAGATTAAAATTGAGGCTCCGAGGGAGTGGAGACCACACAGGCCTGGCCCTACACCTGCCTGGTTCCCACCCTGGCTTCACATGCAGCCTTCTGATTCGGGAAGTCAGTTGCAGCCTGTTTGGGCTGCTCAGAGACGTGTAGATTGTTTTCAGGTCATATCACACATTGCGGTTTACATCCAGAGAGGATGAGCAGCCTGTTTGTGGGGGTCAGAGCCAGGTTTCCTGAGTCCCCCCAGGCTCCCTGATGTGTCCCAGAGATGGTTTTGTTTTTGTTTTTTTTATGTGTAGCTAGTTATTGATTGTATCAGAAAGCATGTGGGGAAGTTTGGGGGAGAAGGGAGAGCTGGGAATACAGCCTAGAAGACCCCCTACCTTTGATCTCATCTTGACTCCCCTGCCACATTCTCTCCTTTGGGGACTATATTAGACAGGGTAAGCTAACGGCTAGTGCATAAAGTCCCCAAATTTTGGCTTAACACACTGAAGATTTATTAGTTCATACCGCAGCAGAATCCCGCTCATGGGAGTGCCTGGCCCTCTAGGGCTTCGGCAGCTTCTATGGATCCTCTGCTTCCTGCCTGCACAGGAGGCAGGAGAGGGGCAGTCGTGGGCCACCTTTCCCAAGGTGCCCGCCAGAGTTCAGTGCTGTGGGTCAAGCCCAAGCTCTTTTCTGCAGAGGGGTAGCTTAGGGCACCCGAGGTGCTTGGAATTGACAAATACAAGGAGTATTTAGTGCCGAAGAGTTCTGTATCCCTGTAGCTGCCCTTCTCCCTGGATCACACCCTTCCCCACCCATCTCTGAGGTCCCATTCTCCCCTCCCTCTTCCATGGCTAGGCCTAGACACCTCCTTCTCCAGGAGACTGTTTCTAACTCCCAGAGCAGGAGTCGCCCTGCTTCGTGGAACATCCCTTCTAGTTGGTCTGCAATGCTCACTTTTTCTTTAAAGCGTAGGTTACATTTGCACACATTTACCATGCTCTTACCTCGAGCCACTGTTCTAGGTCCTCTGGATGCCAGATCTCTGCCAAGGTCGTTGGGTATCTTGGGGTCTGGTAGAGGAGTCGATGTTAAGGAAATGACTTTATAATTGGAAGTTATGGAATAATCCTGGGGGGATATGCAAAGGGTGCCGGGGATACGGAAGAGACCAGGGAGCCATGGATTCTTCCTGCTCGGGGTGGGGTGAGCTGAGAAGTCTGAGAAAAGATTGAACTTTTGAGCTGGGACTTGGAAAACAAGAACTCACTACATGGACAAGGGGCTCCGGGGGCTGGGGAACATTGCAGGCAGAGGGAGATGTCTCCCTGTGGGATATGGAGCAGCACGTGGCTGCCTCCCTCGCCTGAGTCTGCCTCCAGAGTGAGCCAGCATGCTCATATGACTGCCTGAGAGCCCTGAGGAGAGCCAGGGGCCTGGCACATAGCAGGTGCCCAGGAAATGGTTGTGGAAGTAGTGAGCGAGTGAGCAGAAGTGTCGTCCTGAGCACTCAGAGTGGTGGTAATGCCCTGCGTGGGCTGAACACCACCCTGTGCCATATCCATAAACCATGTCCTAATCCATCAAAACAGCCCTGAACGGTTTAGGGAATACATAGTCACATCCTCATTTTATGAATAGGGAAACTGAGGTGCAGAGCAGGTAAGTGAGCTCGATGGGTTTCTGGTGTCTGCTGTGCCCACCCTTCTCCCGACCAGGTGGTGGGGAAGGTGGGAGGGCCAGAGCCTGGCTGCCCTGGCTGCCGGCTGGGCATGATTGGGCTGCCTGTTTTGAAGTTAGAGGTGACTTCCAGCCACTGGGGTTTGCAGGCCTTTGTTTCATCTCCTTGGAGCCCTCCCCCACCTCTAGTCCGCCTTGCTGCTTAGTCGCTGAGGGAACAGTGGGCCTTTGTTTCTCCGGGTTCTGAGTGCCACACAGACAGCGCCCAGCATTGGCCTCCCAGGATGGCGTGACTTGGAAGCGCGGCGCCCGCAGACCTCCTCTGGCCACAGCAGCGGCCCTTTCATAGAGACACCTTGTTACTTGCTGAGGGGGGCCAATCGGAGCCCTTCTGTGGGACAGAACAACAAGTCCCTGGGAAAGTTCCTTTTTCTGGGGGCAGAGTGTGGTCAGAAAGACAAAATGACATGTATGAGTTCACTCTCGCATGAGCCCCTATCCCCACCCCATTTGGGAAACAGAGCCTCTGAGGTGTGCTCCCTTCTGGGGGGTCCCCTTGTGGCATCCCCCCTCTCTGAGGGTCCCCTCCTCTGATTGATGCACCCTGTCCTCTGAGGGTCTCCGCTGAAGTGTCCTGGGTTCTCAGGAGCCAGCCTCTCTCCATGGTGCTTCTAGAACCTGCCTGAGGGCCCCTCCTGAGGGAGCAGCCTGTCTTTTCCTTCCCAGCCAGTGGGGGAGACTGAAGTAGCCCATCAAAGCTTGTCTGGCCATCTGGACAGCCTTTTAGAGACACCGACAGGTCTGCTTAGGTCTCAGCAAAGATGCTGCAGTGAGAGATGGCCAAGCAGGAACCAGACCAGGCCTGATGTGTGTCCCAAGTCACTGTTATCGTGAAAGGGTTATACTGGCATGAAAATGTTTGGAAAATACACAAAAGAAGGTGGCCAGCATCCAGAACTCAACTGTTTACCTTCAGTGGAGCAGCCGGGAACGCGGAGAGCTTATTTTCCAAACAACTCATGGTTGTCAGGTCTACAGGCCCTGGCGGGTGCCAGGCAAGGATGAGACAGGGCATCTCCCGCCCCAGACCCACTGGGACCCCATGGCTCCTCTCGGATTGATTTCTGTCCCTCGTGCTGCACAGGAGACCTGGAAGGTTCTCCCTGGGGTGGAGTTTCTGACTGGCCCCAGGGTGCGCTCCCCAGCATCCCTTGTGTGGCCTGGTTCTCTTCTGAGTGTAGCTGTCTTGGTCTGAAAGTATTGGCCTCTTGTTTGTGGTGCCTGCCACAGTGGAGCCATAGGATACAGCAGAAGTGGGTTTGTGTCTGTTGCACCTTTTGAGAATTTGCTATTCTTTTCCCATGTTATCACTTCTCACTGATTTCTCCATCTCCCTTCAAATTCTGCTTCCTTTCTGGGAAGTGGGGTTGAGTGGGATTGTAATACTGAACCTGGAAACAGAAACAGATAGTCCCTGGCAGTTTCTGTTTTAATTGGAGGGGAAACTGAGGCCCAGGGGATGCTGAGCTGGGCTTTTGCACAGGCCCAGGATGCCTGGCAGCTCAGCTGGGGCCTGAGCCCATGGGTGTTGCTGTTTGGCTTCTGTCCAGGCCTCAGCTGGGCCACTTTCCAACTGGGGGCCTTGGCCGGTCGTTTTTCCTCATAGGCTCTTGGTGTCCTGATGTGTGAAGGCAGGAATGTCATCCCCAGGCTCTGGGCTTGCTTCAGGACCAGTACCTCTTTCCCACCCAGGAGCCCCAGAAGGGGTGGTCAGCTTCTCTGTTGGTCTGTGTTTTGTTTTGTTTTGTTTTGTTTTGTTTGTTTTGTACATAGGCTAGTCACCATGGGGTGGGTGGGGAGCCTTCATTATTCCCTCCCTCCCTTCCTTCCAATAAGGGAAATCCCATAACATCTTTCCAGACACTAAAAAAGACGAGTTAAGGATATCAGCAGGAAAGAGCTCACACAATCTGAAGGTTTAACTGAAAAGGAGTTTAAATCTGGGTAGGGTCACAGGAGGCGCCCTGGGAATGGTGAGCTGTCACTACCCCAGGCCTGAGGGAGGGAGGGGTGTACGGGAGCCCTAGAAACAGCAGTGGTCTTGGGGAAGGGCTGCCCTGCCCACGGGGACTGTGGCTGCTGTCAGAAATATGGATGAGAATGGTTAACACACCCAAACTTCTCTCTCTTTCTCCTTCACATCTTCTGTTGGTGCCTCCAATTGGTTGGACTTGGTGGACAAGGCAGCCAGGTGGATGTGGCTTTAGAGGACAGCTTCCCAGGGTATAGCAGTGGCAGGGGTGGGGGACACTGAAGGACCAGCACAGGCTCAGATCTGTTTGTGTCCCAGCTCCACCGCTTTCTCACTGTGAGATCCTAGGCAGGTTTCAGAGGTCTGTGTTCTCCACCCATCTGTTAAATTGCTTCTCATTATGGGGTTGGGAAATAAAAATGAACACACGTTAAGTTTTCAGCACGGTGCCTCCTAGAGCTATAGTTTGTAGCTGTCGTTGTGATTTCTTTACTAATGACTGTGAAACAGTCAGCCTTGAATCCTGGAGGAAGTCCCATTTGGGGGTGGGGCTGAGGGCAGGGGTGGGGTTGGTGGCCTCATCTGGCTTCTATTGAGGCCATCCAGGGGGTCAGCCAGGTGCCGGATTGGCGCCTGCTGCCTCCAAAGGACCTGGCCTTGCAGGTGGTGGTGTCCGTGTGCCGGGCGGCAGACATCTGGCGGGTCAGGCTGCCCTGGCTGTTGGCAGGTGCTCCTGTCTTGGGGTCAGGTGATGCCGACTGTCTGTCAGCCTCGGGCTCTGGCTCCCTGGGGGCCTTGTCTTCATAACCCTGTGCTCTTGAAACAATAAACATGTGGCCAGTGGAGCAGGGCGAGCAGTGCCCCACAGATCACAGGCAGCCCTGTACTCTTCATTTCGTCGTGATCAGCCCCAATTCCAGTGGACTTGTGAACCGCTGGTCTTTCAGAGCAGCGACTTTCAGATTTGTGGAGATCACAGCTTTGCTGAGACTTTGTTTCATTTTGTAGAGTGACCTCTTGGACCTCTGTACACATCTGGCTGTGTGACTTCAGTGGTGTGACTTCACCTGGCTGAGCTCTTCCTGAAAAATCTAGGTTATGGGGCAGACGGGGTGTGTTCAGTAAATGCTGTCTCTATAAAGCGATTTCACAGTGATGGTTCGCTGGACCTTTAGGTTCTTTGTCACCTTGATTCCGTGTGTGTGTCTTCTGCACCCTGGGTGGCATGGGGCTCAGGGACAGAAGTGCAGACACGGGGCCTGACCTGGAGGAGTTCCAGGATTCTGTTTGTCCTGTCTGTTTCCCACGAGTGCCAGCCCTCCCGACCCCTCGCTCAGTGCTGCAGGGACGGGCAGAGGGCGGGGATAGAATAGGGCAGTGGGCTCAGGTGCTGAAGCTCTTCTTCTCTCTGTCCCCCCCTTGCAGCTGAACCTGAGCCAGCCGATTGAGGAGCAGGGCCCCCTAGATGTCATCATCCACAAGCTGACTGATGTCATCCTCGAAGCCGACCAGAACGACAGCCAGTCCCTGGAGCTGGTGCACAGGTTCCAGGTGAGCGAGGACGACAGAGGAGGGAGAGCCTGGGAATGGCATGTGCATTTCTAAAGCTGTAGCAGCTTCCTGGCTGCGTACACCCCAGAGGCTGCTCTGTCGTCGCCAGGACATGGCTTGCGGTCAGGCGCTTCCCTGCCAGGGCCTCCGTCTGGGTGTGAAATGGGATTGAACCAGGGCATGGTTGGCACGCCCTCCACCCTCTACCTGTGTAGACATGATTTACTGATCAGAGTACTGCTGAGTCCAGATGCGGCTGCACACGCTCTGCATGCACACAGGCACACACACAGCCACAGCCAGTGGTTCTCAGTTGGCACAAGGGGTGGAACCTCTTGCCATGCTTGAAGAAAGGGGCCCTTGAGGTGTTAGACTGGAACAGCTGCACTTGGCCCCGAGTCCTGCCTTGGTGGAGAACCCCTTCTCTGTGCTCATTACCTTGACCCTGTGTGCTTGTCTCTGAGCACAGACCACATCCTCTTGGCTGTTCCTTCCTCCCCGCCCCCTTTCCCCAGCAGCTTGGGTCCTGACCCCACCGTGACCTGTTCCCCACCTTGGGAGGTGCTGCCTTTGCCCCCACAGACTTGTCCTGTATTTTTTCTCTCATGGACAAGAACGTGATTCATTCCTCTGGATAGTGGCTGGGGGTCATGAAAAACAAGGTCATATTATCAGTGAAAAGGCAACTGAAACAGAGGGCCTCCCTAGTGGGAAGGTTGCTTGAGCTAGCACTTTTCAGCATTGATAGTTGGAGCTCTGACCTCCTGTGTTTCTTTATCAGGACAAAGGGGACTCTCATTGCCACACAGTAGCCCTCCTGCTGACAGCGTTTTCTTTCCCCCTGTGTTTGGGGTCCGTGACCTCAGCCTCCCTCTCCTCCCCGTGGCTCTGCCAGATTCCTGCTTCCTGTGTGCAAGTGGCCCAGATGCAACTGTGGCCAGCGGGTGGCCCCTGCCTGAGGGAGGAGATGCTGTCCCCATGGGTTGCCCTCCAGGGTCTTTTACCAGTGGCCTGAAATGTTTCCCGAGGACCGGAGGCCACTGGAAGGGCGTGTTCAGCCTCCTTTGTGGCCTTGCTGAGCCTGTTTTCTTATTGTAAAATGTGTCAGTACCAGGAAAACCTCCCACTGCGTGGGGAGGAGTAAGTCACACAGTGTACATAACGTGCTCCACACAGTGCTCGGGCCCCAGCGAGTGCAGATCGATGCCATTTGATCACATGACCTCCCCGAGCCTTAGTTTCCTCTTCCATAAAATGGGTATGCCGATCGTTCTGCTTCTCAAGGTGCGCAGATTGCTGCGAGGAGTAATGTTCATGTCCGTTGAAGTGCCTAATGTTTGCTGAATGCTTGCACTATTGCTATGTTCCTTCTATCGTCAAGGATAAAGGACTGCAACCCCCAGCCTGCCCCATGGCCTGTGAGCTAGAGAACAACCACCCCCTGGGGGCCTCCCATGCCCCGCTCCCCTCAAACACACACAAAACCCGAAGCCCAGGGCAGGTGACCACTGAGCAATAAAAGAACAGGGTTCCCTGTGTTCCCGGTCTTGCTAGAAGAGAAGGTTACAGAGGGAGCATGTTGGGGGGCTGTGGGGACGTGCAGCTTAGGTTTCAGCCACCGGGTACATTTCCCAGGGAGGTCTTGCTGGGTCCCTGGAGTCTGTCCCACCCAGGGCATACACCCAGCTAGCCCTCAGATGACTGAGGTGACCTCAGGATAACCTCCCAGCCCCGAGATTTCTGGGATGAATTTCCACTGCGGTCTGTTCTGCATGAAGCCGGATATCTGATAAGGACAGGATGCTTCCTGCTTTGTGAAGGGAACAATCCTTTGGGGAAAAGGGTGACAGGCTGCACTTTCCAGAGGCCCCAGGAAGAGAGGACAGGCGGAGGCTGGTGTAGAGAAGGACCCAGAGACGCAGGGTGAGGGCCAGGGAAGAGGCGGCTCAGTAGCTCGCAGGCCTTCCTGCCACCAGGCACGGTGCCGTCAGTGATGACCTGTCATCCTACTCTGCATGCGATATGAGAGTCAAGTCCAGAGCCAGACCAGATAGACTGATATTTGACCTTGATCACATGTTGTTTTCAGATTCCTGGTTTAATTTTTTTTTAAAGATTTTTTTATTAATTTTTTTAGAGAGAGAGGAAGGGAGAGGGGGAGAGAGAGGGAGAAAAATATCCATGCAAGTGTGACACAGATTGGCTGCCTTCTGCACGACCCCTACTCGGGATCAAGCCTATAGTCTGGGTATGTGCCGTGGCCAGGAATCAAACTGGCAACCTTTCAGTGCACAGGTCGATGCTCAACCCACTGAGCCACTCCAGCCAAGGCTCCTGTGTTAATATTTTTGAGACATTAGCAAGGAGGCATTGGCTTAGGTGGGAGGAGGGGTACAGGGTCTGTGGAGGCTGAGGGAAGTCGATTTCAGAGGCAAGAAGCAGAGCCCAGGCCTTGGGTTTGCAAAGCTGGCCTTTCCACATTTTGCTATAAGAAAACAGAGTAAGATGGTTTGCTCCAGAGGGAACTCATCTCAAAGGTGCTTTTCCAGAGGTGCTGTTCAGGTCCCTGGGGAGATGGTTTGGGATGCGGGGTGAGAGATGAGTTTCTAAAATGTTCCTGAGAGCCCTAAAGCATTCTGCCTTTGGGATGCTCCCATTAAGCCTCCAGGGCTGGGGATGGAGAGGAATTCTCAGAGCTGAGAGGTTATGCTTTTTTCCTGGTTGCCCTTGTGGACAGGTTGGAGAGTGTGGGACTGGAGCTTACTGCAGATCACTAAAGCTGGTTGCTATAGAAACCACCCATAAGCTTTAAGAAAAAAAAATACTGGCCTTGAGGGCTTGGCTTGGAGAGCCTTCGGGATGATTCAGTTGTTTTCTCTGCCAAGTTCATGTGGAGCCAGCAGCCTGGTGCCGCCAAAGTGCTGCCTGAGATGCAGTTATCAGTGAACGGACCTGGGCAAAGGTCTCTTAGGGGCTCTGCCCAGGTGGTCGGTGGGGCTGGGGTGGTGGGTGGGTCCCTATCCCAGGGCTCAAGGGAGCAAAGAGAACTTTCTTCTCACTGTGGCATCCAGGGCTACCTGTGAGTTGTGGCAGGCAGTGGTCCTTCTGCTTCTCCAGCCTCACCCCAGAAAGGTTTTGCTGATCATGTCCCAAGAGGCATTTGGAGCGTTCTTGGCGGATCTTTGAAGGAATTTCCCTAGATGAACTTAGAAGGGAAGGTTTGAGTCTAAACTGTTACCTCTTCTTCCCATCTTGATTAGCTGGAAAGTTATTAAGTGTGCCTGAAATGGTCCCTGGATCCCTAGTCTGAACACGAGGACAACTTCCTCTGCTGTGGCACACCGTTCACTGAGCTCCCTGCCAGGAGGGGAGGCCAAGAGGGAAACCAGGATCTGCTCTCATAGCCCTAGAGTGATGAGTTAGGAGAAAGGCAGATGTGACCACTGCTCGATTGGCTTAAAACTGTTTCACGCCCTCTCACTGAGGTGATGATAAAGACTATAATCTCTAATATGGCCTTGGGGCTGCCCAATCTTTTGGGCCCCCGCCTTCCTCCCCAGTCTCATCTTGTCCTACCTGCCCCTTCTGTGCTATGCTGGCCCTCGCAGAGCAGCTGCTCAAGCTCTGTGAAGTTTCCCATCTCAGTGCCTTTGCACAAGCCATCCCCTCCTTGCTTAGGATTCGTGCCTCCCCCACCCTGCTCTCAGCTCAGGCATCCCTTCCTCAGGGATGTCCCCCTGATTATTCGACTAAGGACCTACCCGTATCCTGGACCCTACCCTCCTAACTGTGTTTTTTTCCTTTCCTGCTTTTGGAAGGTTGTAATTCTTTATCAGTTGCTACTGCTGGTCTCTCCATTAGGGATTAGCTCCACAAAGTGGGGATTGAGTCTGTTTCACGTGCATGAGGCATCCCCATTGCCACACATGGGTCTCCATGTTTGTGGAGTGAAAGAACATTGTGGGTGCTGGCCTTGTGCAGGGTGCCCTGGTGGGGCAGTGGAGGGAGTAAGCTGTTCCAGTGGGTAGCTGGGAGCAGGCACCAAAGGGGGGTCAGGAGGGTTCCTGAGGCCATAGCTCTGCCATTGGGTGCATGTGGCAGGCCTTCAGGGTTGGACAGTGGGGCCATAAGGTTGGAGAGAGGGCTTTTTCACTCCTGGCTGTGGAGCTTGGACTTTACCCTGAAGGTTTGGGGTGGGGGTGGGGTGATAAAATCAGATTAAATTAGAGTGAGAGAGGCCCTTGGGGGTGGGTTGCCAATGCAAGATGAACTCTGAGCCGTGAGGACACCGTAGTCATTGGAGCCTAGCAGTTTCTGAGGTGATGAGGGAACTGGTACCATTGGAGGCTCCAAAGACAGGCTCCCACTCACCTCTCGGGTCCCTGTCAGCTTTTGATGGCATGGAATGGGTCTAGGTGGGGAGCCCTTTCCTCACTGTCTGGGTGCAGCAGAGAATACACACGTTGCCTGTTGGTCCTTTATCACTGTCTGACCTGAAAGGACACAGCATAGAGTCATTTTTACTAGCCCCATTCCCCATCCCACCCCTTATTTAAAAAATGGGTTTATTGAGTATAACTTGGGTACCATACAGTTCTCTCATTTAAAGTGTACAATCCAGCCCAGCCTGGCGTGGCTCAGCGGTTGAGTGTCGACCTAGGATCCAGGCGATAGGGGTTCGATTCCTGGTCAGGGCACATGCCTGGGTTGCGGGCTGCAGCCGATCAATGACTGTCTCATCATTGATGTTTCTATCTCTCTCTCTCCCTCTCCTTTCCTCTCCCTGAAGTCAATAAAGATATATTAAAAAAAAAAAAAGTGTACAATCCAGTGGTTATTAGTGCATTCAGACACTTGCACCATCATCACAGTCAGTTTCAGAACGTTTCATCACCTCAAAAACAAACCCGTCCCCCTGAACATTTCACTCTCGCTCCCAGCCCTGAGCAACCCCTACTTCTGTCTGCAGATCGCCCTGTCTGGACTTTCACCTGAATGGAGTCACACAATACGTTACCTTTTGTGTCTGGCTTCTTTCACTTGGCATGTGTTCAAGGCTCTTCCACGTGGTAGCATGAATCAGTGCTTCACTCCTTTTTCTGACTAATATTCCACCGTATGGATGTATCACACATGTTTATCCAGTCATCGCCTGATGGACATTTGGTGATTTCCATCATTCGGCTATTATGAAGAACTGCTACAAACGTTCGCATGCATGCTTTGCATGTCCTTGTGTTTTCATTTCTCTTGGGTATATACCCAGGAGTGGAATTGCTGGGCCACGTGGTCGATAGAGGACCCACCAGACTTGGCCGCAGCGGCAGCACCATTTTGCACTCTCAGCAGCGGTGTGTAAAGGCTCCGGTTTCCCCACATCGTCCTCAATACTCATGATCTGACTTTGATTTTAGCCATCCGAGCGGGTGTGAACGAAATGGCATCTTGTGTTGATTTAAATGTCCCTCGCGATCAGCGATGTCAAGCACCTTTTCGCGTGCTTGTTAGCCACCTGTTTATCTTGCTTGGCGCCGTCCTTAGACTTCATGTGTGCATGTCTGCAGCCCACCGATTTGCCTTTTTCCTCCCTTAGATGGTTGGGCCCCTAGCATCGTGGGTAGGAACGTGCACTGGAGCCCATTGTCCGAGTCAAAGCTCTCCCGCCACGTCTTGCTGGCTGGCCTGTATGTCAATTCCCTCATCTCCAAAATGTGGACAGCCATGCTCCCTCCCTGCCGGGGCTGTGGGAGGACTGAGCATGTAGCTCATATCAAGCACCCGGGGCGCTCAGGGTGATGATCCTGGAGGAGTGCGCAGACCCCTGCCGGACCTGGCTGCGTGTTGCCTGTCTCCCTAGAAGTATAGCTGCAGGCTCCTTCGTCTTGAGGGTGGTGGAGGGTTGACTTTCAAGGCCCTTCCTGCCCCATCTGTTGGGATAGGCTCGGCTGTGCTGCAGGAACAAGTGGCTCCTGGAGCCCAGCACAGGCTTTTTTCTTCCTGGGATACACCTCGTCGGAAGGTTGGCTGAGCTCTGTGGCGTATCTGGGACTTGGGGTGATGAGGCAGCTGCTGACAGGTCATCATGGCAAAGGGAAGAGACCTCAGTGAAGCTTGTTCTGGCTCTAGTTTCTGCCCAAGGTGGTATGTGCCATGGACTCTCACATTGTAGTGGCCACACCCACCAATCCTCAAGGCCATGACTGACCTCAGGGTGTCAGGGAAGTAGGATCACTTGCAGGCCAGGGAGCCCAACATGTGGACAAGAATACAGCAGCCTTACAGTGCTCTTTTCTTCTAAAAACACAGGAAAGATCATTAAACTCTTTAGCATTGGTGTATTAACCCTTTGCAGTCGTATTAAATTTGGACATGGGTGTCGTACTGGTCGGAATTAATTTCCATTGAAAGAGCAGTGATACATAACATGCAGTGTCGGGGCAATGTTTTGGTTCGTGACACGGTTGCTTAGACACTTAAGAGCTTTCAGAGAAATTACGAACTGATACATGAATGAATAGAGTTAAGATTCGTACGGTTCCTTGCTGTGGTGGCTGAGAGCAGACATACGACCGCAAAGGGTTAAATGTGACCACGCACACGGTGCCCTCAGAGTGTGCCTGTACCGTGTGTGTGAGCACTCGCCACTCTGCTAGTGCCTGGGTGCGATGACACCCAGAAGCGCTCTGCCCAGGTGGCTCACTTAGTGACACTCAGTTATGTCAGCTTGTTATCGTTATTATTCTGATGCCGGGGCAGTAGTGCTGCTTTAGCCACCTTATCTGTGCGCCGGCCCCTGCCAACTTGAGAGTTCTCAGCCGTAATCGGAGTCAATAAGGCAGTGATTGTGAAACTGTCCCCAAATGGGAGCTGTGCTCTGTGACAGGGTGGAAATGTGGACTGATTTTAGCTTACGAGGAGGGGAGGGTAGAAGTCAGGGGTCCTGGACACCCCTCACCTGGGCCTTGCTGGCCCCACCTGCCATACAAGGAACGTGCCGGGATGGCAGCACAAGACTGGCACTGGGGGCTGTGGCATCCCACTCAAAAGGCGGTTGCTGGGAGCGGTATTGATCACCTTCAAGGTCGTAGCTCCATTTGCTCCTGACCTCTAGGGCTCAGAGTGATTTCACAGCTGCGTTGAATCAAACCCTGTCAACCTCAGATGCTTGTTGAGCAGCCAGCAGCACAGGTAGGATGCTGTGGGGATGGAGTGGGAGTAGAGGAAACAAAAGCTTTTCTTGTTCTGGGTCTCCTAATCTGATTAGGAAGATAACATCTAAACCCATCAAAATTGTGAGTTTCTGTCCCTCTTAGGGGCTGAGCCTGGTGTCGTGTGACCTCCTGGTTGGTGGGGTCAGAGTAAGAACCCGGGTGCCAGTGAAGGATACAGGTGGTCACCATGGAGCCACAGAGAGGCCACTGTTTCCTGAGCGTATCCCATGGGGCCCTCTCTACTTTGGGCACTTCAGTCTCTTACCTCATTTAGTGGGATGACAATGAATTCCCCATTTTTCAGGTGAGGAAACTGAGGCCCAAGGATGTTAAGTCACTTGATTGGGCTCACTCAGAACCCCGCTCGTGCTTTTTCCAGATACGCCTCAGAGGGGCTTTGGCTGACAGCTAATGGACCCTGGGGGTGGTGAGGGCCCGTGATTCAGGGTCACCTGAGGAGGAGATCACCATCTCGGACAGCTGGTGCCACATGATGGAACACTGGCTGGCAGATGCCAGGGGAGGCAGAGCTGGGTATATCTGGTGGTCCTGGTTCCAGAGGACAAATCCTATCCTGGGGTGGCCATGAGGTCAGCCTCCCCATGACTGCTGCCCTGGGTCGTAAGGCCACTCCTCCCATGGAGGGATGGTGCACAATCTGTCCATTGTGCACCCAGGCCAGGCGGGCAGTGGCTGTGAATCCTTCTTTCTGCCCTGGGGAGATTAGTGCCATTTAGTGCCATTAGCCAGCTGTACGGCCTTTCCTGTGTGGAGAGGAAGACACACAACTTTATGACCCTGTTGTCAGCAGGAGTGGAGCTGGACTTTGTACAGCAGTGGGTGGTGTGGGTGGCAGGGGTGGGAGGGCAGCCTCCCTGGAAGCTGAGCTCTGGCCCAGCACGCTGGCTGCGGTCCCTCTGTGTGTGTGTGTATGTCTGTTTTACAGCACAGGGTTTGAGAGATGCTAAGCTTCAGAAAGACTCATGTTTATTAACAATACGTTCTCCCAAAGTTGTAGGAAGACATTGTATATACATTATTTTAGGGTTCTTAATCCTTGGCACTGTTGACATGTTGGGTTGGATCAGTTTATATTGTGGGGTGCTGTCCTGCGCATAGTAGGATGTTTAGCAGCATCCCTGGCCTCCACCCACTAGGTGCCAATAGCACTTGGTTAGTGCTTTTTTCAAATATGCCTCACAGGCTTTGGCTGGCAGCTGATGGACCCCTGGGGGGTTTGGGCCCGTGATTCAGGGTCACCTGAGGAAGAGTAAGGTCACCATTGGGAGTGTGAACCACCAGGGAGGTTCCAATCACTTTATCATCCTACAGCCTCTCTGAGGAGTTGACACGAGCTCAGAGGCCTGAAAGTCTTGGTAAGCCAGGGGAGGTTGGGGAGCAGGCCAAGGGGGCAGCGTCTGTCCAGGCCACTGGGCAGGGCAGTCACAGAGGCCTGAGGACCTGGAATAAGCTGGTGCAGCCTGAGCACAGTGGCCAGGGGAGTGTGTGCAAACTGAGCATGCTTGGTGGCCTCAGTGAGAGGAGGGCTGAGGTGTACAGCAGGAAGTCAGACAGTGGTCTGCAGCACTGGGGGTCATTGCCAGGGTGGCCTCAGGCAGCAGTATCTCTCTCTGTTCTCATGCAGCCAGAAGCTGGGGTGGCTAAGGGCTCAGGTGAGGGCCCCAGGTGGCTTCTGGGTTGTCGCAGAGCTCAGCAGCTCACTGGAAACGTGGCTGTGGTTCCAGATGGCTCCTCACACTGCTGACACAGTGTGGGTGCCCTGAGTTCTGGCTGTCATGCTGCACACCCGCTGAAGCTGGTGGGGAGCCTAGGGGCCTTGGGGAGGCCTCGGCTGGCTCTGGGAACTGAAAGTGGGGCCCTGCAGGGTGGGGCAGGCAGAGCAGGCCTTTGCCTGGATACTGGGAATCAACCTGAGGGTGGGGGCTGCTCCATACGCCCACCTGAGCAGGTGTGTGGAGAAGGTGCGGAGGGGTTAAGACAGGAGTGAGGGGCTGCTGCTGAGCTGGGGTGGAACTGAGCTTTTGTGACCTGGGACCAGGCAGCCCCTTTCTGGTCCTCACTTTGCTCAGCTGTCAGCTGCGACATTTGGGTCAGATGGCCATCGAGACCACTTCAGCCCTGACATGACCCCGGAGTGGAAATGCCAGCTTGTCCTGGCTTAGTATCCGCCTGTCAGGAGACACCCTGTCTTGACCAGCTCCCGTCCCTGCACACTCCTTTCCCAGCTCTGGAGGCTGTGTGTGGCCTTGGTATCTCTGTTTGCCAGAGGACTGAGGGGTGGTATGGCACCATAACAAGGCATGTGGCATTTGTCAGATGAACAAGCTGACTGGGCACCTTGCCAGCCTTGCGGAGATGGGAGATGGAGAAGGCTTATGAGTTTGGTGCTGGAATCTGGAGACAGAAAGGGAGGCATTGTTTCCATGGGGGGCCTGGCCAAGAGGAGGGAGAAGGCATTTGCTCTCTCAAATCATGAAGTGTTCGGTTTCCTTCCCACCCTCTCTTCCGCATTCTGGGTTATATTTTGGCAGGAGCTACATTTTTTCCCTGGACTTTCCTGTCACCTCTGTGAACAACAGAGTTTCTCCCCCTTTGGGACCATAGTTTCTCCCAGTCCTGTTCATGCTACTTGCCTGATGGCTGAGCCAGACGTGTGACACCTCAGATGGTCTGGGGAGAGGACCCAGATGGATGGATAGTTGTGGGTGGTATCTGCCTTCAGGTGGGGGTGCCTCTGACTCAGAGGCCACCTTAGGCACACTGGGAGTGTGTGTGCAAAGTGACACCCAGGAGAACCTCTTGTCCATGTTGGTGCCCAGGCCCAGCCAGCCCAGCCAGCCCTCCACATGCGGACACCGTCTCTGCGCCTTCCCTGCATCTGGAAAGGGGTTTTCTTTGCACCGTCGCTGGTGTGTGTCCTATACAGTGCACTCTGGAGGCTGGAGCCTGGGGGCTCCGACCTCACCTTGTCCTTTCTGAACCCCTGGTCTGTGACCCTCCTCTTCACCAGCAGGGACGGGTGGGGGGGTTATTGTTGGTATCTGCCTCGAGGAAGCTTCTTCTGCCCCACTGTTTCTCCCACCTCCAGCCCAGCCTGGGGCAGTGAATTTTACCAGTCTGCTCTGCTTGTGGACTGTGATTCTGGGGGAACTCTTTAGGTGTGGCTTTTCCTACAGGGTCTCTGTGTGGCTCCCAGCAGTCCCAACTCACTTATTTTGGTAATAGGTAACATGTGCCTATAGAACAAATCTGACAACAGCCTCCTCCTGGTTCTTATCTCAGGGCAGCCATTGGTTCCAGTGGCCTTGACCCTGTTCAGGGGGTTCTGTGTGTGTAATCAAAGACGGCCTTCCCTTCCCGACCCAGAGCCATTGTTCTGTACAGTGCATCTTGGGAATGATTTCATATTGGTCAGCCTGCTTCATTCTTTTGTGTGGCTGCATGATAGTCCATTAATGACCTTAACGTTCTTTTCTTAACCAGTTCTCTACTAATAGACATTTAGGACATTTCTGATCATGCCTTACACACTTGCTACCGTGATGAAAATACCCTTGTGTGTATATCTGCACGTGTGGGGAATTCTGTGGCATAAATACCTAGAAAGGGAAATGCTGAGTTTATGCATTCTTAATTTTGGCTGTTGCCCAGTTTCTTTCCATAGAAGTAGTAGCAGTTAAATTACCGCCAGCCGAGTGCCAGTCCACGCTCCACTACGTTTGGAGGTGTTTCTGAGTGGTTTTGTTGGCACAGAGTCTCAGAGTGTGGGAGGGTGCCAGGGTCCCAGCCATCACTCCCTCTTCCTGTTGTTTCAGGGCCCTGGGAGGGGCGATGTCTATGCCAGGTGCACACAGTCTGTTTGGACCTTGAACTGGGCCACCCTGCTTCTGCCTGGTGCCCGAGGGCTCACACTTCCCATTTGTCTTCTCCAGTCCCAGCTGTAAGGCCCTGACCACCCTGGCCTGCACTCATGGGTTTAAATAGTGAGTCCGAAGAGCAAACAGGGTAATGGGCAAATTTTCACTGTAATTTTCCTCATACTGGCTCTGAGAATCAGAGAGATGGTATTGTGCTGAAGGTCTCCCTGGTGGGGAGGTCTGTGCACGTGCTCCTCAGGCCAGCACTGCATCTGACGTGCTGCTCAGGCCTTGACCCTTCTAAGCTCAGCCCCTGGGCCTCACACACAGCTAGACAGGTCACTGCACAACTCACAACTCAGAGCTGGCCCCGTCACTCCCGGCTCAGGACCCTGTTGCTTTAGGATCAAATCCAAACGCCTTGGCTGGTCTGCCTTCAGCTGTCTCTCCCGCCCTCTGCCTTCACATAACCTTCCTGTGAGAGCTCTGTCCACCTAGCCACGCTGGGCTCCATGTCTCCCTGCCTTTGTTTCTGCTGTCCCCTCTGCTTGGAATGCCTTTCCTCTTCAGCCATGACCCTTTGTGGCTCAGTGCTACTGGCCTCCAGAAACCTCTGTGTTCCCCCTGCACCCCTGTGCATACCCATGTGGCAACCCTCCTTTACTCTGATACCACCAGGCACCCACTTCTCTCCCCACCTAGGAGCCCCAGGGAGGGTGGGCAGAAGGGGACTGCTCTGCAGCTGAAGAGGTGACGCCCATGTTCACACACCTCTTAGGGGCTCTCATTTGGCCTGGTCTCATGCTCCCCGGGAGGCCTCAGGCTGAATGCTCAGACACTGGGCATCTCTCTGGAATACAAACGAAGGTGAGTTAAGACCAAGCTGTCTGCTTCTGGGGAAGCCTCCTCTCCCAAGGAGCAATTCTAGGAAAGTTGGAGAAGCAGCAGCAGGTGAGGAGATGCCCTCTGCGTGCCAGGGTTGAGCCTGCAAGACACGGAGGGTCACCTTTGTGCCTGCACAGGAAGACAGTGTGGTCCCTGACATGGTGCCATTGTCTCTCTGTTACTGTTGTGCCTGTCCTGTGGGCACATGTCTTGCTGCCCTGCTGAGATTGGGTCCTGTGTTGTCACTCTGCTGTGCTCAAGAACACAGGCCTGGGGCCTGAGGAGGCACCCTGGCTCCATTCAGAGGCCCATGAGCTTTTGTTGTTCGTTCATCACATCGCATAATCGAAGAATCCTAGGACTTGAAAGTTAGAAACGGTGTTATAAATAAGTGCGTTATCCTGGCCCTCATTTTATACGTGGGAACACTGAGATAGGAATAACTTAAGTGACTTTCAGAACTACACACAGTTCATGGTGGTTCTAAAACTTGAATCCAGATTTCTTACCTCTGCCTTCGCCTTACTTTCACAGTGCCTCAGAGTCTTTGTGCTGGGATTGGGACCAGCCAGGTGGCTGGGCTGGAAGAAGTGACCTGCCATTGACTGGGAGGTAAAAGCCTTGGCGACAGTCAGGGACTGTTACACAGGCTGTACACTGCTCAGCTCAGTGGTAGACCCTACGGCTCCTGTGTGGCTGGACTTGGCCACCCTGCCCCTGCTATGCGCTGGATGCTGCCACAACCTTCTCTTGGCCTCTGGGAGCCCAATCCTAAGGTTTCGCTGCATGAATCTCCAGCCCCTGCCCGAGGCTAGACCTGCCTGCCTCTTAGACCCTTGCCTGTGATTCTTAAACAGCCATGGGCGGTAGGGTTTAGTTAGGGCCATGGTTGGCCGCCTGGCACATTCTGTTACATCAAGGCACCTGGGCCCAGCGTGGATTCTCAGGACTGTCTGTAGCATGTGGTTTTCTGTAAGCTCTAATGAACAGGCAGGTGTTCTCGGTGGTGTGAGGGAGGCTTTGCCTGGGGACGTTTGGCCCTGGCCTCAGCTGATTTTATGTCCACGCACAGTGGTTGATTTCACGGCTTCAGTGGTCTGCCCAGAGAATTCATTAGTTGTCTTCCCCAGAATGCTTTGCTCAGAGTGGCTCATGACCTCACATGAAGCTGAGCCCCCAGGGACAGGTTTCACTTTCCGCAGAAGTATGCCATGCCTTTGAGGGTGTGAATGCTGGTAACACTCCTATATTCTGTTAGTCTTCCCTCCGCGGGGCCCTCCTCCATTCAGCAGGTGTCCACTGTGACCCTCTTGCACGTCCTGCACATGCCAGCCCTGAGGATCCTGCATGTCCTTCCCTCGGTCCCATGTGGATCCTCAGCCCAGAGGCCACTGTGGACTCAGACATCTGGTCATGTCAGTTGTTCACTCTGCTGAGAGGTGTCTGTCTTCTAGTTTGTTAGTTTTCTTGATCCAGGGCTGAGAACAGATGCAGAGACTCTGGCCCAGTGTGTTGCTCCTTGGGGTGGTGGGAGGAGCAGATGGGGCCACCATCTCAGCTCTGCGACTGTACTATGTGACCTTGGGCTAGTTTCCTCGTGCTTCCTCCCTTCTGAAAAGGAACCCTTTGGTTGTGCAAGGTCTGACCATCTGGGACTCTGCCTCTGGGAGAGGGAATTGCAAACTGTCCCACTTTCTCTTGCTTTACTGTGCGCTGACATCAGATGCAGCTGCAAGCCTGGTCTCACAGGCTGGACCCTCAGCTACAGGCCTAGGCTTGGGCTGGTCAGACATGGAAAGGCTCACTCCTCTCCTTTCACATAAATTCTAGAAGCATGCACCTGAGCAGTCTGGCTGTATTAGAACTAAGAAGCTGTTCCTTTGGCTAGGTCTCCACAGGCCTTGTTTCCGTCACTAGAAGGCTCTGGAATCAAGTGGCTTGGGTTCAAGTCCCATCCTGCTTACTTCCTAGCTGGGAGAGCCTGGGCAAGGTAGAGGTGTTCTGAGCCTCAGTTTCTGTGTCTATCAGTGGGCTGCTAACAGCACCTACAGCACAGGGTTGTCATGAAGAATAAATGCGTCGGTTCCTGCAAAGTATGTGGAACACTGTCCTGCGCTTTGTGAGGAAAGGTTAGCTGCTATCATTTCCATGCTGTTCCCTCACCCACCCTCACTGGGGATTGAGGGGTCCCTCGCACACGCACCAGGCTTGCCCTCACTGTGGTGCTTGCATGAGAGTGGCTCTCTCTGTCAAGTGTCTGCTGAGATACGACTACCCAGGAAGCCATCGACTACCCAGGAAGCCATCGTTCAGAGACCCAGCGGGAGACTACTCGTTCCGCAGGGGGGTCTGGGCAGCTTCCACCCGTTCATGCTTCTCCCACAAGTGGCCCCCAGCTCCAGTCCTTTCTCTCCCACTCTAGACCTGACTCACTGAGTCCATATAGATGAGAACTGAGGTTTCGGAGGCCCATCATTCCAAGGACGGGCTAGGATTTTACCCCAGGTCTGGCAGCCTCCAGCTCCTATGCACGTTACCTCTTCCCAGCATTGGCCTCTCCCAACAGAGGAGGAAGCCAAGGCCCAGAGAGAAGGGGTTTCTAGTGCTCTGTGTGGTGCCCCCTCCTCCATCCCACAGGTTTCCCGAGCATTTAGTCAAGTTGAACTTGACAGTCCTGCCACAGGGTAGAGGTTGGGCTGTGCCTGGCTGGGCTTTCGGGCACATAGCCCGGTGGGCAGCCTTTCGGCTGCTGGGTCCTGAGTGAGATGAGGAGGGTGGCGTCCTTGAGTCACAAAAGCTCCTAGTGATGACGTCACTTTAGTTTTTCTTTTCTTGCTTGTGCTTTTGGTATCACGTCAAAGAAACCATTGTAGAAGTTGAGGTCAGGAAGATTTACACTGTGTGTTCTTCTAAGAGTTCTATAGTTTTAGCTCATACCTTATAGGATGGTGTGCATGTCATGGGTCCCGGAGTCAATGGCAGCTGTCGTTATTGTAAAATCATTATAGATTATGATTTTTATTATTTATTTTCATCTTTACTGTATTAATCTGTGATCAATTCCCATCCGGGTAGTGGAGTCTTGCTCCTTCATGAAAGATGGTATTGGCGCCTGACCCTGTTTCTGGCACAGCAAGGGGTGCGTGGGTGGAAAATTTTAAATTACTTGAGAGGAGAGAACGCTGCAGTGTACTCCCACGTACCATCACCCAGCTTCATGCATTAGCAACTTCTGACCACCCATGTTCCATCTTGCCTCACCTGTTTCTCTACCCACCCCTTGAGCAGGGTAATTTTTAAACAAATACCAGATATCCTATTTACTCTGTAAACCATTTTTGTATTCACCTCTACAAAATGAATCCACTGCTTTCTAAAAAGGGATCTGCAGTGTTTTGGTGTGTAGTCCAGAGCCCCTGTTACCTCCTGAGAATGGAGAATTGAGAATTGAGGGGCAGGAATTGTGAGTGGGTGCCTCCCCTTCTTCCATGTAAGGAGTAGGTTGGCTGCAATGACATTGGGGACTCTGTCAGGACCTGAGCTATTGGCAGAAGGGCACTCCCTGCAGCCTGTGCTGCCATGGGGTTAGGAGGGGAGGTGTCCTGCTCCAGGCACCAGCAGGAGAGTTGACCCAGGCCAGGCCAGCCCAGCTGCTCATCCTAGGTGCCGAGCATGCCCCTTGTTGTCTGCTGGATTGGCCTGGGCAGGATGAGCTCAGAGACCTCAGGTCAGGTTTGGTCCCGAGAGTCCATGGGTTGCAGAATCATGAGATTCCTTTTATATCCATGATCTCCTATTGCCCACAGCACCTTCCTGAGATAGTTGTTATTATTTTATATACAAGGAAACAATTTCAGAGATGAGCTGTGGTTTCTTTCCACAGACATAGAGTAAGTGGCGGAGGTAGGATTTGAACTCAGGGACTTCTACCTGCATTTTCTATTAGATGAAAGCACATCCTTGCTCATTTCCTGCCCATAAATGGAACTGCAGAGGAAACAGTATCTCCAATGTTCATCCCAGTCCTCTCGTTTGGCTCAGATTCTCAGTGGGGAAACCTTGACTCCCTCTAGTACTGCAGAGGGATTGTTGGTGTGGCTCTGGGCACCACCATCTTTTAGTATTATGTGGGCTTGGGGCCGAGGGGGCATCTGGCTGGTCGCTGTCCTTCTGTCCCCTCAACAAACAGCCAGCATTCTCTATTCCTCCGCCTGGCCCTGCTGACCCAAGGCTGTATGTTTTTGCTTTTCCAAACTCTGTAGTCTGCTCAGAGCCAGGCTCCCCCTAGGATCCCTTCCTAGGTGTTCTGCAGCAGGCCCTCTAAGGGACATGTGTTTACCGTTTGCCATGGAGACTGTTTGCGCCTTTGCCTTTTCCTCTCTGAGTGGTGATAAAATGGTCCGGGCGCTCACCCTTCCAGCAATTTGTTTGGTAATTCTAAGAGGCTTGTGAAAAATGCATGAGGCCTGGGATACAATAGATAAGCTGAAAAGCTTGGAAGAAAATCCACTTGTGGATAGTGGGGTGATTGGAAAAGCTCTTTCTTTGCCCTCTCTGTCCTGTCCCAACAGAGATCAAGTTTAAGAATAATTCCTCTATTAATGCTGATGCTTTCATCCCCGGTCCAAAGCTGGTTGGCGCCTGCTTGTCACATATTTTCCCTTTTCTTCTAGCTTCTTCCTCTCATGTGTTTGGCTTAAATTCCTGTCTTAATGACTCTGAGCTCCCTCTTTAAAGGTCGCTGCCCTGAGGCATAAAAGTGGAGCCAGAACCAGCACTGGGGGCATTTTTGAGGGGGAGGCAGTGGGAGGGCCGAGTTTTGTGTGACTGGGCCAGCCCATAGTTGCTAGCATCTCTGATCCTGCCCCTTTTCTGAAGGAAGGCAGGAGGATGTGTGTGCCTGTCCCCTTACCTGTGATGCCCTTACCTGTGATCCCTCTAGCGCACAGCTGCTGTCCTTTTCTAGAACAGCTCCAGTGTGAGGCCTTGAAGTCTGCCTTCGTAAACACTGCTCCTTGCTTTTCTCCAATTTAGACTTGAGTCAGGGAAAACCCAGATCCAGATCAACCAAGTGGCAGGTGACAACAATGGCAGCCTGGTTTTCTTGATTTCTGGTCCCTTCATCTTCTCTCTGCACCAGGCGCTTCCATGTGTTGGAGGAGCAGGGAGGACAGTTCAGTGCTTTTAGTTTATAACCCAGAATATGAACTTGTCGGCTAGGATTGTGGGTCATCACAATCCCTTATAGGTAAAGCTTTGGCTCATCCACGTGTCTGCTGCACTCCACACGACTGAAGTTTAGGGGTTTCATACATACGTGTGAATCTTGGTGTCTCCTAAGTCACATGCTCTTACAGCAGCGTAGGCCTGGTTCAAGGACTAGGGTCTGATGGATTGGTGCCAGGGTCTCTTGGGGAGGTGCAGGCACTCAGGTGAGGCTGAGGTGTGGGCCAGAGAGAAGATAAACCTGTGACCTGAGGGTTAAACCTTCCCTAAGGACACCTCACAGCTTGTCCCCATGTTCCCTGTGAGTGGCAAATGTGGGCTCACCTGCATCAGCTGTTGGCTCGTTTTGTCAGACCAGGGCAGTGGGCCCGTTGCTGAGCTGACTTGCGTACAGTCACTTCTCTTAGGAGGAGGCAGAGGAAGAGGCAGAAGCCGTGCAGGTGGCTTCTGCTCTGCATTGAGACCTACAGAACGTGTGCAGGGAGAGGACCTTCAAGGGGTGAGGGTGTGTAGGCCCCTTGGAGTTGAGGGGTGTGGGGATGGGAAGCAGCCCTCCCCATGTGTGCGCTGCTACCCTTTAGGGACGGACACATTTTTTTCTTTTTAATATATCTTTATTGATTTCAGAGAGAGGAAGGGAAAGGGAGAGAGAGAGACAGAAACATCAATGATGAGAGAGTCATTGATCGGCTGCCTCCTGCACACACACCCCTGACTGGGGATGGAGCCCGCAACCCGGGCATGCACCCTGACTGGGAATTGAACTGCGATCTCCTGGATCCTAGGTCGAAGCTCAACCACTGAGCCCCGCCTGGCCGGGTTGGACACATTTTTTTAAACATTCAGAGACAAGGACACACATGAACCCATAAGCAGATCTTCTGGTATGAGACACTGTGGGGAGCTGATTTCAGAGACGTAGATATGAATCTCTGGCATTTGTGTTTGAGAGTCTTAAAAATGATTGCTGGGAACCAAAATAGGTTCACAGAAAAGAATACTTCCAGACAGAGCTTTATTTGTGCTGATAAGGTTTACTAGAAAAGAAGCATTACAGCTTTTTCCCCTGTCTTTGCTGACCCCACAGGCTGCTCTTGTAGACTGGGCAGGGAGGCGGGTGAATTAATCTGGTTTATTCATTCCCTGGGGTGACCATTACAAAGTACCACAAACTAAGTGCCTTAAATGGTAGAAATGTATCCTCTCAGTCAAGGCGGCTGGAAGTCTAAACTCAAGGTGTCTGCAGAGTGGGTTCCTTCCTGGGCACTCAGAGAGCATCTACTCCATGCCTCTCTTCTAGCTTTTGGGGTGGCCAGTGGTCCTTGCCGGTTCTTGCCTTGTAGCTACATGACGTCCATTGTTGCCTTCACCACCACGACCCCACCCCCCACCCCTCCCACCCCACCGTGTATCTGTGTACAAATTTTCTGCATCTTAAAGACACCGTCAATGGATTAGGACCAACCCAACCTAATCCATTATGGACTCATCTTAGCTTAATTACATATCAGAAGACACTGTTTCCAAATAAGGTCGCATTTGTAGGGACCAGGGTTTAAGACTTGAACAGATCTCTTGGGGGTAGGGGTGGGGACACATTTCATTCCACAGTAACAGCAGCTGCTGAATGGCCTGCCTTACACCCAGTCTCCTCTCTGAGCTCTGCTCTTGTTACTCCAGCATTCCACAGTTTTATCCTTAGAACTATGGAGTCTCAGAGCTGGAGAGATGGTCTCATTTACTGTGTCTGCCTGACAAGCTTGCTCTAGCCCACTCGTGGCTTAGGGCTTCTGCAGTCGCAGAGGTGACGGGTGGCAGGGCCAGGAGCCCTAGGGTCTTTTCCTAGAAACATTATGCTCTGTCTTTTGTTGAATTCTGTTACAGATTTTAGTTTCTGGCTCCTCATGTACACTAGTGTTCTTTCCCTAGGAAGATTGTAACTTCCTTAGGGACCAACTTTTCAGTTCCTCTTGCATTTCCGTAGTCTGCCATGCAGCTAGTAGGTGTTAAAGAAGCACTTGTTGGAGTGAGCACTGGAGGGCCAGGGGGTTGCCTGTGCAGGTATCTCATTGCCAGGCCTTTCCTCAGACCTTCTAAGGATTCCTGTCATTTTACTGAGCTTCGTCGTCTTAGTGAGGAGAGCGCTCTTTCCCCAGAATTCTCAGCAAGAGCTCGGAGCCTGCCACTGATTGGACCGACTCGCGTCACACGTCCTCCCAGTGGCCCTAGGTGGCAGAACGCCCTGATTAGTCTAACAGAGTCCCGTGATCTGCGGGGCTCAGTGGATGGGGGCCCCAGAGTTGGGGGAGTGAGAAGACAGGGAGGGATGTGGAGGCATGTGGGGTGAAGCCTTACTTGTCACCTGCCTTTTAGCGTCAGCTTCCCCTCTCTAACCAGAAGGGATGTGTTTTCAGGAATACATCGATGCCCACCCTGAGACCATTGTCCTGGACCCCCTTCCTGCCATCAGGACGCTGCTTGACCGCTCCAAGTCCTACGAGCTCATCCGGAAGATTGAGGCCTACATGAAAGGTATGGGCACAGGTGGCTCTGCACCGGGGGCAGGTGGCCCACCTCTGGTCATAAGGCAGTCATTGCATGGGGTGGGAGGAGGGGGCTCTGGTCTTTTGAAGTATTTTGGGACTGGAAGCAGTTGAATTTCAGGGGCAACACATCCTGGGGACGGCCCTTCCTTCTCCCTCTGTGACCAGCAGAGTTAGGAAATAAAAGCCCCAGAGAGCTCTTTGGGGGAGTGGCTGCAACCACTTCAACACAGCTTTGTTTTGTTGTGAAGCCATGGACTGGCGATGAAGTGTCCCCATAACACAGTGGTAGAGAGCAGGAATGTGTGCAGAAGAGCCCAGCGGGCGGGCGAGTGCAGTTATGTAACCAGGCAAAGGAGACAAACAGAAATTAAAGGGCATTTAATCAAATGCATGGAGCTGTGCAGTGTGGCAGCTAGACCTCGAGGGGACGCCGTGTTCTAGGACCAGGAGTCTCCCTCTTCACTGCAGGAGCTCCTGCTGCCAGCTGTGGCCTCCTGTCCCTGGGGACTGACTTTCCCCGCCTCCCAGGCAGGGCAGCTATGGGGGAGTGGAACTGCCTTTCCAAGGTGTTTGTTTATGCATTTTTGAAAGATTCATGTTAACAGCAACCTCCTAGTTCTCTTTGCCTGCTCAAGTATTCCCTGCAGAGAGCTCTTGTTTAATTGTAAGGAGAGGTGCTTTGCCTGTGCCCTGGGGCTTCGTGGGGATTCATCTTAGGGGTAGGAGAGGCAGCCCCCGCTCTGCCATCCAGACCGTGAGTGTGGTCCACACATGCCATCTTGAACCCTGACCTGGATGGAGGCTTGGCCTCAGGTGTTGTTTTGTGTGATGGTGGGATCAGTGGGCAGTTTGGCTCACAGGACCATTATGGGAATGATGAGAGCAGCATTTATTGGGTATGTGCCAGGTGCCTGGTAGTGGGTTAACCCTTCTCCTTATGTTCTCTCTTCCTGTGCTCATAAAGGAGGACATGGCCTCCTCCCTAATTTTACAGATAATACCCGAGGCTCAGAGAGGTTAGCAGACCTACTGACATCACACAGCCTTTAAGCAACAGAGCCAGCATTCAGCCTGGCCTCTACTCAGGCTCCTTGGCTCCTAACCCCTGAGCTTGACTTTTCACATCTATGGCCAAAGGGCCCCGCATCTAGCAGGCATCTGGCATAGGTGCAGCCACGGACCCTGGCTAGGGAAGTTGGTGAGTTCTGTGTCTTTAAGGAACGTGCCCTGCAGGAGCGCTGGTGCTGGACCTGGCTGTCCTGTAAGGGGTCTCGAGACCTGTTTCTCTGAGTGCCTGGCATTCATTGGGTGGGGTAGAGCGTGGACCTGACTTCCAGGGAGTGGGGGCAAGTAGGCAGGCTTTCCCAGCACACCAGCGCCCTTTCCTCCTTGGAAATGGAGTGGTCAAGGACAATGTCAACTCCCTTCCCGTTGTGTTCCTTTCCTGGGTCCAGCCAGAGTCCCCAGGTGAGGAGGAAGATACAGAGTGATGATTTGGAACATTGATTCTGGAAAGGAAATCTATCACTTCCAGGAGGTGTGTGTTGGACTAGCTGTGTGTGAAGGGATAGGAGATGGAATTAAAAGACGAGAAGTTCTGATGAGTGGGAGGAGGTACAGGTTGGCAGCCATGGTTCATGTCCTTGATGAGTCCATTAGAAGAGTGATGGCTCTAATGGTGTTCGGGAGGGACCTCGAAGAAGACTTTCGCAAGAGCACGGGCTTTTGGTGGAGACAGACTGAGGTTGTATCCAAATCTGGGCTTCAGCTGCCATGTGGTCTTGGCTAAGTCCCTGCTGGTTTTCTGTAAGATGTAGATAGTAAGTGGTTTATCCATGGCTCCGGGGCTGGGATAACTGGGATGATGTCTGACAGGCACATAGCCCATTGGGGTCACTGGGGAATGGCAACTGGTGTTGTTGCTCCCTTATGATGGCAGCAGGTGAGTCATCTGGATTAGATCTTGGAGACTTTAGGGCTGGAGATCAAGGGTGAGTCCTGGCTTGGAGTATGAGCCTGCACAGTCGGGGAAGCAGGGGACTAGATGGGGGCTGGACTTGCAGGATGCAAAGGATGCAGGGCCATCTCCCTGGTGGGCAAGTGTTGAGGAGTGGCAGCCTGGGCTTCCCAGATAGGGTAGGAGTGTGAGCCAAGTGGGGAGAGTTGAAGTGTGGGGTGCATGTGAGGGACTTGCAGACCACCAGGCCAGAGTGGGGGCTTGGAACACCTTGTGCAGTTGGGGGGACTTCATTTGTGTGTGAGATGGTGAGGAGAATACATTTAATCATTATTTTTAAATTTAAAATAATTTTTTTAATCCTTACCCGAGGATATGTTTATTGACTTTTATTATTTTTTTAGAAAGAGGGGAAAGGAGGGAGAGAGGGAGAGAGAGAGGGAGAAAAAGAAAAAGAGAAACATCGATCAGTTGCCTCCTGTATGTGCCCATACTGGGGATCAAACCCACAACCTAGGTATGTGCCCTGACTGGTGATTGAACTCACCGCCTTTCAGTGTACAGAACGGTGCTCCAACCAACTGAGCCACACTGGCCAGGAAGAGAATACATTTTGGATAGATCAGTGCAGACAGGGCCTGGATACGGGTTCTAATTGCCATTACCTGTACCTGTTGTGAAGGCGACACACCCAGCCACAGGCCTGAGGGACTGGTGACCAGTTCCCAGTGAAGAGAATCAGACCCTACTCTGCTGGTTCCAGGAAACCTCAAACCTGGATGTCCTTAGCTCAGGAGCTGCCTGCCGGGGGGATACCACCTCCAGGCCTAGCAAGAACTGTGTACGAACCCTAAAGACAGCCTTAGTCTGAGGCCAGCAGGAATTGTGTGGGTGGGTGGGCCATGACTGAGCCACTCTGGATTTTCCTTATCGAACACACCAAGCCAGGCTGGTATTCTTCCTGGAGGGCAGCTAGGGCTGAGACTTCCTAGAGCCTTTTCCTGCCCACCAGGGCTGTTCATGGGGAAGACTGCTGGCTCCCCCACTCCCTCCCAGGGCCGGCTCTCCTGTGCAGATGAGAACCTCCTCTGGGATGCGCAACCCTGGCTCTCCTCCACCCACTCCTGCTATTCCTGGGGGGACGCAGCCCTGTTAGGCGTGCTGTAAACAGCTATAATTACCCTTGTAAATTTCTCAGACAGTTAGAACAATCCAAGTGACACCACTTTTGTGTTGGGAGCAGGGGCTTCGTGGAGACTTCCAGCCCCCGTGCTGAAGCTGCTTTCCCTGTCCCCGGGATCTTGGGCAGCTGCAGAGAAGATGGGCAGGCGGGAGGCTGCTCTGCAGGGGTTGGGTTGGCCGTGGGCTGTGGGCTGTGGCACAGGGAATACTGTTCCAGGAAGAACAGCGGAGCATTTGGACTGGGGTCTGTGCTCGGGGCCAGCCTTCTCCCTGCAGAGCATCAGGGAGAAGGCGAGGCCTGCTGCCCGGAGCTCCCAGCCGCACCTGTCAGAGGGCCTGCGCAGCATCGGCGTGGTCGTTGCCGTCTCACTTTTATGTTCCCTGAGCTCTTCTCATTCTGGAGGGGAAGCAGGGTCCTTTCTCTACCTCAGACCTGTCAGCCTCAAACCCGCCCATTCGGTTAGTATTAAAGTTGCTGCAACAACAGAGACCAGAAATTATGGTGGCTTAAATGAGATAGATCTTCATTTCTTTTTCATGTACAAGCCCAGAGGAAGGTCACCTGGTTCTGTGTGGGACAGCAGGGACTGAGGCTTCTTCCAGCTCATTGTGTGGTGTGGCCCTCCTGGTCCAAGGTGGTGCTAAAACTCCAGCCATCACATCTGTGATCTAGACATCAGGGTGGAGAAGGGGCACTAGAAACAAGGAAGCAGGAAAGCAGCCCTGGCTATCTTTAGGAAAGGTCTGGAAGCTACAGCATGATGCTCTATTCACATGTCATTGGCAGAACTTACGTCACATACTGAGCTGCTAGGCAGTGGGGGAACGTGGTCTTTATTCTGGGTTCTATGTGCCCAGATGAAATGCTAAAATTTAGGAGCTTTGTCACCAAGGAAGACGGGGGAGAATGAGTTTTGGAGGACAACTAGCAGTCTGCCATGCCACTTTCTGAGAAATGGATTCCTGCATGGGGAATCCATGGGTGAATGACCTAGAATGACCATTTTCCTTCCTGCTGGCCTGGGCATGTGGCCCCAGCCTGTGACCTCAGCAGTAAATCCTTCTACAAAGAGGTCAGTAGGCTTGCAGAGTGGCTCACCCCAGAGCTCCTGGGCCTCGGGTTTTCCCTGTTTCTGGGCAGGGCTGCACCCATGCTCTGTAGCCAGAGGCACAGATGGCACTGAATGTGAATGGATCCAATTCAAACCAAGGATGGTAGCCTCCCAGAAATGAAAAACTGCCTGAGGTGGGCAAGGGGGCAAAGAGGAAGGGGACTGTGTCAGCAAGGCAAGATTGCCCTGCACACACCTTTGCACGTCTTCTTTCTCAATGGTACCCGCTTTGTCACACAGTCCTAGGACTTTGAGATGGATGTCCCAAGACCAGAGCCTGGCTCTGCTACCCCAAGCCAGGCAATTCTGGGCCAGGTTGCAGCCAGCTCCTGAACCTACTTGTGAGAAAGCACCTGGGCTATGCTTGGATGATATGAGTTTGTCCCCTTGGTCCTGGGGGCAGCAGCTGGGGAAGTGTCTCCAGACCACAGGGCAAAGGGTTTAAGAGGCCCTTCTGAGCTGATGACAGCTGTGGGGGTGGGGTGACTTTCCCGGAGCCTCCCACACATGTGCTCTGGAGGTGACAGATGGCCATTGGACGCCAGGCCTCTCTGGGGAAGGCTGTGCACCACAGACTGAGTGGTGCTGCCTGTGGTTTTATGGGAATTTAATCAGGGTTCATCTTGGAGGCTGGATAGAAATGGAGTAATCTAGACACCAAGTGAAGAGAAAACAACATTCCTCACGGCCCAGGAGAAATAATTCCCCACAGAGCATCTGTGTAGGGATGGTGGGACTGCTGGGCATGCAGGTTACTCAGAGGTGGGGTCGGCTATCCTACCCACCCTTGGTGAGCTGCACGGTGCTCTGGATGGGAGAGGTATGAGTGGGAGGGGGCTTGGAATCGAGGCCTGGGCTCAGATCCCCATGTCCTCTGCGTTGTGTGGCCTGTGCGGGTCGCCTTTCTCCCTAAGCCTGCTTGGTCAGCGTGCAGGTGAGCACTGTTAGGATTACCTTACATGTATGTACCAGCTAATTTAATTCTCACAGTGATCTGTGAGAAAGGTGCTACTGTCACCCCATAGCCATGGGGACACTGAAGTGCACTGAGCTTAAGTTGGTTGAGGCCACAGAGCTACTATGGGGCAGAGCCGGAATTTGAACCCACACCTCTGGCTGTGCTGTTTAGCCAGTGACTCCTGAATACGACTCCCTGTCCTTATGTGTACTGCCTCCTCCACGAGCCTGGAGGGTGTGGGGGAGCCAAGGCTATGATGGATACAGTGGATACAGTTGGGGGCTCTTCTGCCTGGGGGCCTGTGATCCCCAGAGCCTTCCGGGGAGCCTGCCACTGGCAACTGGCTCTGCTCCTGGGTGCCCTCTGGTGTCCACTGGAGACCGGCAGCTCCGCTTCAGATGGTCACTGAGTCTCTGCCCTATGTGGTTATGGAGGAAACAGAAACCCTGCCTGTTCTTTTGGAGAGCAACAGCACATATGGAGTGAAAAAGAGCAGGGCATTGGTGCCCACAGGCCTGATCTCAAACCTCAGCCCCCCTCATGTGGCCTGGGCAGTCCCTGCCCTCTCTGAGTTGTTTGCTCATCTGTAAGGCAAGGTTGTCATCACCTCCATAGGGGGAAGTGTGCCGAAGGTCCGGTTCCATTCCCTGCAGCAAGTATGGCCCAGAGTTCAATGCTGTCAGCTCCTTGGTCCTGCTGGGAGCCTGGATTTGGGGTGGGAGACATGTGGCAGAAGCTAATGGTGGGTGGGGACTGGAGTTGAGGACAGAGAGGATGGGGCGTGTACCCCGAAGACTGCCACTCCTGACAGGGCCAGCTTCCAGCCTGGTTTTGTGCAGGAGGCTGGAGTTTGGGATCAGCCTGCTAGGAAAATCCTTCACACCTCAGGTGGGTTCCTGAGGAGCTGGCTTCTGTGATGCCTGGTGAGGCTGAGGGGACACTGTGCCCCACCAAGGGGTCTGGTGTGAGGAAGGACAGGGCACCAGGCCAGGCCAGGTCAGGCTCCTGGAGCAGGGGCCATGGAAGTGGCACGGTTCCCATGAGTGATGGGGAGGTGGGGCCTTGGGTAGGTGCTTGGCTCTTGGTTCCTCTCCCAAACTTTGGGGTGTAGGGGAGAAACACTGTTCTTGTTTTCACATTGGCTGCTTCCAGCCACCCAGGCAGAGACCCCCGTTCAGGTGGAGGTAAAGGTGGAGGGTCTGCAGAGCAGGATCGTGCTTTGGGCCCCACGGTAAACCACCCCCACACTTGGGCAGGTTGAGCGCTGGCTGTGGGCCCAGCCCAGGTGAGCACCTCCCCAACTTAGGAGGCTTCTGGGTCTGAATCCCAGCCCTGCCCTGGGGGGGAAATGCTAATTAAATAATGACAGCCATTGGTAATGAAGCATCTCAACTTCATTGATGGAAAATGAAAAAACACACGTCTTAGAATCAATGGAATAAAGCAGTATTTAGCCCTTTCCACTGAGTTGATTATGGGGCCCCCTCCAGCTTTTTGCAGCGCTTCTGGGAGAGGCGGGCTTCCTCCAGCACGCTTGAGGAGTCCCGGGACCGCAGGCCTCCTGAGGCCGCTCACCTCCAGCGCTGCACAGATCCCATCTGAAGTCCCTCTGTCAACCGGCAGGGCCCTGATTGCTGGTGACTCAAACCCGTGTAACCTCAGCCTCACTTCCCAGAGGCAGCCGCTCCTAACAGTGGAATCCATCTTTCTAGACCCTTCTCACACACAAACAAATACATTTGTGCTTAAAAAAGAAAAAAAAAAATAGAAACAGTGTCATATTACACATGTTCTCATAAAACTTATTTTTTTCTCACTTAATAGATATCTTGGCTTCTTTCCACATCAGCCCATAGAGATGATGGAGCTCGGGTCTGCCCTGTCCTTTTTGACAGCAGCATATTTCAGCATGTGAATGAAAGAGTCGTAATTCACTCAGTTATATGGGGCTCATTACGTCGTTCCAGTTTGATTTGGGTTTTAAACAGTAAGCTGCAGTAAACATAGATCTTTGCATACTTCTGTAAAATTAATCCCTAAAAGTGGAATTTTTCGGTCAGAGATTATTATAAACATTTTCCGCATTGGCCAGTATTGCTCTATTACCCGTCAGAAAGTTTGAACGAATTTTACTTCTAGTTGTGCCGGCTTGCCAGGGAAATGATGCCTATCTTAACTTGAACTTCTTCCATTACAGGCAAAATTGAGCATCTCTTCATGTGTTATTAGCCTTTTGCATTTCTCTGTGTGAATCTTTTCATGTCATTTGCCCATTTTTCTGTTGGGTTGTCGGTCTTTTTCTGATTAATTGGTTAGAGCCCTTTTTGAATTAAGGAAACCGTCTCATTGTTTCAGAACATGGACCGTTTCATTGATGGAGGTTTCATCTTTGCGCTGGGGACAGGCTCACATTTTCTGCTTTGCTCTTAGAGTATGTACTGACAAAGAGAGCACTTCAAATACTGTCTTTAAAATGCCTTGAGAACCAGCAAGGCTGCTGCGTGTGGGAGTTGGAGCTGAGTGGGGGCAGCCAACGTCTGCTGGGTCCGGAAGGGGCCGTAAATCACTGGGAGCAGCTGCCACGGAGTTAATCCACGTTTCCAGCAGCGTTTTCCACAAGCTGGACGGAGCTCAGGAATGTCCATGTCTCCACCTGGGCCCTTGTCTGGCTCCTCTGTTCCAAACTCCAGGTGCAGCAGCGCTCTGTCTCCTCCAGATGAAACAGGTCACTCACTGGCTGAGTCAGATGGGAGGAAGACTGCTCAGCAGCTCACCAGAGCAGTGTCAGGCTAGGAAATGTCAGACAGGGTTATGGCAAGGTGTGCACAGCAGGGGTCAGACAGAGTCTTGGGGCCATTTTAGGATTCTTCCTGTCACACTGAGCAAACCAGTTTTTCCTTGCACACTTCTAAGTTAAGTTGAATTTAATTGATATGAAGTCTCTCTGTCTCTGTATCCAGTGCTGGGCATCTTGGCCCCTTCGCACCCCTCCCTAGGTGATATTTCTTGCCGTATCGGCCCTCACTCCCCTCACTGCAGCCATCTAGACCTTCCCTGGCAGCCCCACCTTGGCCCTTGGTCTTTGTTCTTGGCTTCCCCTTCTGGAACACCCTCACTATCTCCTCAGGATTTGGCTCAGGCGACCTCCTCCACGCTGCCCTCCTTGCTGCATACTTCTTTCCCTGTGTGGGCCTCAGTGCTCTCCCTCTCTGTGCCCACAGACCCCGGCTGCCGTTGGTCACAGCAGCAATCCCACTGTGTTGTCGTATCTGTTCACTTCTCTCTTCCCCACCCAACCAAGGGTCTTAAGGACAGGAAGTGTGTCTTTGGTGACCTTGAATCCCCAGAGCAGGGCCTGGAACATAGTAGGCGTTCATTAAATATGCAGACTGAGGAAGGGTGTTTTCAAGGGTCAGATACAGAAGCAGGCACACGGGGGAACCCTCTGAGGCAGAAGTTCCTGCAGTAGGGGGCTGACCTGTGGCAGATGGGGTCATGGGCTCAGGGCCAGGGGAAGAGGTGTCCCTGGCTATCTGTGGTAACTGGCTGTTGAGGAGGTGATGTTTGAAGTGGGTCTGAAACTGTGAGCCTAGCAGGAGAAATGTGGGCTGCCGTTCCAGAGAGCGAGCAGCCTGTCTGTGCTGCTGGAGGGTGTCTCTTGCTGAGTCCGAGAGGTCCTCCAATGCCAGTCTGGATTTAGCCTATGGATGGAGGCAGGGAGGCTGCTGCAGAGTTGGGGGAGAGATGCTACGTGCCTGGTGAGGGTGAGGGTGAGGGTGGCAGTGGGCAGGAGTAGAGGGGACAGAGCCCAGAGAGATTGGAGAGGTGACATTGACAGGCATTATGTCTAGGGTAGGTGAAGGGTGAGGTAAGGAGATAGAAACGCAGTACAGGCCACAGCCATGGTGCGCATAAGACAGACAGCAGGGCAGGGCAGTGCTGTGGGCTCAGGTGAGCAGATGCCTCCATGGGTACCGAGAAAGGCCAGGGTGGAGGGGGCTTGTAGTCAACCAGCCTGGGCCAGACTCCAGGCTTCAGCAACGAGATTCCTTTTCAGCAGCAGAGGCATGAGGGAGGAAGGCTTTCCTGGGGGCAGGTACAGCAGAGGCCAAGGCCAGGCAGGTAAGAGAAAGCAGGCTACCACCAGGAACAGAGGATGGTCCTTTCTGGGGAGAGCCCTGCTGGTGCTGAGCATAGGGCTGGGTTCAGTCCTTCTCATCAGTCCTGCTGCCACAGTGGGGAGTCTAGGACCCAGGTCAGAGCCCCCTCGTCTCGCCCCTCCCCGAGAGCTTTTGGAGGAGACTGCTATGGAGTTCTTACCCTGCCACCTCAGAGGACTCAGCAGGGCCAAGCACACTGTCAGGCCGGCAGGTGTCTTGTCCCTGTCATTTTTCACTCACTCATCACTGCCATCTCCATTTCTTTGGCTCTGCAGGGGACCGACAGCCCAGACCCAACTTTATATTCTAAGCACTAGTGCTCCTCAGTGTCACGCGCTCTGCCAGTAAGTGAGCGACGGCCCCTGGGGTGGCGTGGATGTTTGTTGCCGATCTGCTTTGAGTTTGAGCTGTGTCCTGGCAGATGGATGGACGAGCAGGCTTGGTCTCCCTCCTTTTTGCTTGATGTCAAGAGCATTGTTTCCAGGCAGGAAATAGCACTCTTTGCTCCTCCTGTCTCCATACAGAGCAGCTGGGCGCTCTAAGCTGGTCCTGGACTTTTTAAATGGTGGAACTTTGAGTAATGACACCAGTGAAATGACACCGGTGATGATGGTGATGGAGGGGACGGTGGACTCTGCCACCATGCCTGCTATGTCCCGGCTCCTGTTATATTTTATGTATTAACTCATTTGACCCTTATAGAAGCCCTTCCGGCAGGACTGCTCTTCTTCCCTTTTTACAGATCAGGAAACAAAGGCACCGAGAGGTGAAGTAACTTTCTGAAGGCCACTCAAACCCGGGCAGCCCAGAGTATCTGTATACCAGTGTCAGGGACTCACAGCCAGCTTGATGGCCTTGTCTCCTGCTCTCTGAGACAGGAACAGAACCTTCCCTAATCCCGTCCAGGCCCACAGTCTTCAGGGGACTGTGAGAGTGGGGAGAAGTGATGAAGGGCATGGTGAAGGGCATGGCTGTTTGCTCTGCCACATACTGACCTTGAAGAAAAACTTAACTTCTTAGGCCTCAGTTTCCTCCCATGGATGAGCAGCACCCAATCCTGCCTGGAAACCCAGCTTGTCCCAGGATGCTTTTCAGGGGCCCAGTTCCCCATGGGCTGCTTTGTTGGAGCTGGGAGCGCCCAATCCCGACCTGCTGTAGGTTCCAAATGGACCTCTGGGTTGTTGGTTGGACTTCAGTGAATAAGGGGGAGCAGACCCAACTCTGACTAATAGCAGCACAGCCTTACCTAGTGCTTATTATTGCACATTGCATGCAGTCCCAGCATACAGGTGCTCACAGTGACCCTGGGTGATGGATGATGCTGTTTTCCCCATATTGCAGAGATAGAAATTGAGGCACAGAGAGGCAGCCAATCCAGGGTGAGACAGTGGACCTGGGCTTGGAATCCAGGCACTTAGTCCACAACCGAGCACTCTCATAGCCTACGAGGGGCGAGGAAGGGGAAGGGGAGGGGAGGAGAGGATCTGCTTCTGGGACGGACCCCAAGCCCTGGCAGATTTCCAAGTGGTTTTCATGAGTCAGGCTCCCCAGGCCCCATATCCCCAGAGCATGCTGGCTGCAAGGGCTGGAACTTTTCACGTCTTCAACAAAACAAAACGTGTTATTTCAGTTTCATCCCATCCGGGGCTATGAGTGTGCATGAAGATATATACGACCTGCCACAACCCCCCTTTCCCCCAGATTCAGCCACCTAGCCTCCAGGGGTCCTTGAGCTACAGGAAGACATGAGTCACCTACTGTGAAGGAAATGCAGAATGACGTGGAAGTAGGTATTAGGGGACATGTAAGGACAGAGCAGGGGGCAATTTTTAAGTGTAACTGAGGGGAATCAGCAACTAAGAGCAGATATTCTGACATATCTGAAGGAAGCAGAGGAGGGGTGGAGACCTGGGCAGTGAGGGTGTCCCAGGAGAGGTTACCCCCCCAAGGAGAGTGACCAAATGGGGGTGGAGCATTACATGGGACAGTGCATATGGTTGCTATGACAGGATGCTGGGGCCCTTCCTGGCCAGGCCTCTAGATGGGACATTATACTGGACAGTGGAAGCAGGGAGTTGTGGTGAGGACAGGGGATGCCCTCTGCGGTCTCAGGCCCGGTTGTAGATTGGAGAGCAGTTCCAGCTGCACTTCCTCTCATCTATGGGCCTGCCATCCAGGTCCTTCCTGGTTGCCTCCTCCTGGCCCGAGCCTGTGGCTGCTTTCCTAGCCATATTAGATTATTCTAAATTACTAGGTGGCTGCCATCATTGTGAGCCAAAAAGCCATTGGGGTTGTTTTCAAAGCTATGGTCAGGCTGAAACTTGGTTCACGCAGAATACATGGGATGTCTCTCCCTGTTTAGAATTCAAGAGCATGTGGCTCCTGCCCCCTAACAGTGTAACGACAGAGGGGAAGGTGACTTTGAATAGTCAGGTACTGAGTCATGAACACTGGAGCCTGTAGGTTGATGGGCCATGCTCCCCTTCTCCTTTTGTTTCCAGTGCTTACAGCTCACTTTTATTTCATCTTTCACTTCATCTCACACATGTACGCTTGTCCAAGAGATGGTTCTTGGTAGACGCCTGCCTCCTCTGAGCAATGCTGGGCCAGGGGTAAGGCCCAGTCCTGACCCCAAGAAATGTACTGCTTGGTTGCTGACTCAGAACCCAAATGTGGAAATTTAATAGGGTACAAGAGTGGAGCCACCAAACAAGTCAGCGACGTGCAAGAAACATGGTACTAGAGCAAATGAGACTGCGGGTAGGAGAGAGCTGGTCAGGTGCCACAGGGAGGGGAATTGTTATATGACAGCTGTTCTTCGGGGAACTCGAGGATGCTGGGACAAGGGGGCTGTTGCCATAGAGTGGGGGAGTCCCAGAGGTGTGTGCAGGGGATGGTGAGGAGGGATGGAGAGGAGACAACTCCACGTGGAGCTAGGGTGTAGCTGGGAATGACCTTGGGCTCTGCATTCTGAGAAACAACAAAAGTTAATGTTCTCACACTTCTGGAGGCTGGAAGGTCAAGGTCAAGGGAGGGCTTGTTTCTTCTAAGACCTCTCTCCTTGGCTTGTAGGTGGCTCTCCCCGCCCTGTGTCTTCTCTTGGTTGCAACCTCTTTGTATCTGTGTCCTAATCTCTTCTTATAAGGACCCTAGTCAGATATAGGTCCTCCCTAAAGCCTCATTTTAACTTAATCACCACTTTAAAAGGCCCTTTCTCTAAATACCATCACATGAGGTACTGGAGTTTGGGACTTCAGCATGTGAGTTTGGAGGGATATAGCGCAGCCTAGAGCAGGAAGGTGAACGGGGTCAGATTGCAGAGGCCTGGAAAAGCTGCCACTTGAACTGGCTGTGGACAGCTCTTGAGCTGAGCTGCCTCATTCTGCAGGTGGGAGCTTTAGAAAGAGGAGCCAGGATCCAGCTGCTGTGTGTAGCTTGGGTTAGGTGGTGGGTAAGGTGGGCAGGATACCAGGAATCTGATGATTTGTGGGGGAGAAGATGGTTATGGGGCGAGGGTGCCGAAAAGGGGATTGTTTGCTTAAACTCCAGGAACGTTTGGTCAAGCAGCTGGGAAGAAGCCCCAGTCCTGGGCCAACAGTGGCTGCCCTGTCCGTGCCCCCGGAGGACTGACGGACGGCATGAGTTGTACTGGGCAGGCTGGGCTGCTGCAGCTGCCCAGACCCTGCGGTGGGGCTGTACTCAGGAACCGTTTCATAATCTAAAAATGCATTTTCCAAATATGGGGGAAGGGACAGCTCTATGAAGTAGCTACTGTTGCTGTCATTTTCCAGCAAGGAAACTGAGGCAGGTAAAGTTACATGGCCAGGGTCACACAGCGGATATGAGGTGGAGCTGGGATTCAAGCTTAGGCAGCCTGAGTCCCACACAGACACTCCAGGAGTATGCAGTTTGTGCAGAGGGGCCCATCTTAGTCACTGAGACGAGCAGTATAGGAAGAGCTGGGCAGGAGGGTCCTTCTCCTAGGTGTGCGGAAAGGAAGAGCTCAGAGGAGGGAGGCGGCCTGACCCAAGGCAGGGGTCCCAGGCCCAGAGGAGGCTGGAATAAAGGGCTCCCTGGGCCGAGGGACCAGCACGTGCACACGGCTTGTGAGTCAGGGCATTTGTTTTCCCCCAACTCTTTAAAGATTGAGTGAGAACCTGAATCCTGCTACCCCCACCCCCATTCACTGACACAATGGATCTCCTCGCCCCTCCTGCATAAGGCTGCTTCCTGCCATACAACATGGGACCTTGGGAACAGGGAGTAGCCCAGGAAAGCGGGACCCAACCCAGCTCTGAGAGGCAGCATCTGGGTGCCTCGGGCCAAGAGAGGTGGGAGCCCCAGTGTTTAGTTCATTCACTCGTTTGTTAGGGATTTGGCTGTGAACATAGTAGACAAGGCCCCTGCTTCACGAGCCTACACTCTGCCAGAAAGGAGGGCACCCAAGGAGGGCACAGCAGCTCTCTGGCTCAGGCTTGAAACTTCCCACCTCCACCAAGGCCCACTGGGATGTCGCCTTCTCCCGCGGAGCCCTCCCTGGCCTTTCCAGGATGCAGTTAGAAGTCTGCCCTCCTGAGCCACACACTCCCTAGTGCCAGGGCTGGGGCTGCTGCCACCCGGCATCCCAGCTCTCCTGGGGGTCAGGAGCCCCGGTCTGCTGGCTAGAAACCTGAGCCACATGCCCGCTCCCAGCCCTCTTCTAGCATGCATGGAGTTGGGGTGCTCCCCTTGTCTCCGCTTCTGCCCCTGCTGCGAGCTGGGAGAGGCAAAGGGACCCTTGCCACTGCCTGGCTCGTGGTGGCACCTGGAACCAGAGCCTCCCCTCCCCTTTCGAGGAGAGTGTGAGCACATGGCAGCACCGGGCCCTTGCCTGCACCCCCAGGAGGGGCTGGCTTCTTTATCTGGCATTTTGCAGATTCTGTGACACTTTCTTTGTCCCTGGTTCTCACTGCAACTCCAGCAAGTGGACAGGATTGGCTTATTATGGCCCTGTTCTGCTGGTCAGGAGCCCCAAACCTAAAAGGCCACCTGGGTTGCCTGGGAAGCTGCTGGAATTGCATGCCAGTCTCGGGCTGAGGTCCAGGGTGTTAGCTCACTGTCATCATGTGCCTTGCCCCCAGCCCCTCGGGTCAGTCTCAGTGTCTTCATGCCTCTGCTCACTCTCCTGGGGGGCCCATTGGCGGCAGACTGACTTTATATGCCAGGTGGGATAATTCACCATGTCGCCTTTCATCTTCCCTCATAAAACCACTGCCCAGATTTCTGAAAGTGGGACTCAGGGCTGAAAAGGTGTGACCTTCATTGCTGGTGCCCCGCAAAGAACTGGGTCCCTTTGGGAAACGACAGGACACTGTGGCAAGAACCATGGAAATGTCAGTTCCCATGGACTCCAAACCCACCTGGGAGCCTGGTCTGTGGAAATGATTTACCACAAGCACAGGCCTTATGCATGAGAGATGTTCATTGGAGTCCTATCTACGGGGAAGGAAAATTGGCACAAATGTAAATGTCTGAATCTAGGGGAAATGTCACCAGTTGGGTGACCAGGACATGCACAGTCATGGGAAAATACTGATGGCTGCATCCAGTAAAAACAATGAAAAAGGACAATTCGGTCGCAGTCATAGCAGAATGGATAAACAAGACACTTACGCAGGGGAAAGGTCTTCAGAGAAGTGAAAGCCATTCGGAGGGATGTCATTTTCAGATGGAAAAATCCTGGGTGGGGCAGGCTTTGGGGGAGCGGGAGAGAGGGCCTAACAACAGTAGCTTGAGGGCCGTGCAAACAGGCTAGACCTGGCATGTGGGTTGGGTGGCACCAAGACACACTCACCACAGGGCCTGCATCTGCCCAGATGTGGCCCAGATGTCAGAGAAGCCGGCCTGTGCATTAGGGTGCCATCAGCCCCTTCGCTCAGCAGGTTAGTTCACTCAGCAGGTGCTTGTTGAGTACCTGCCATGAAACACCTGCCACGTGCCAGGTATATTCTAGGCACTGGGCCTGTCATGGTGACCAGAACCCCAAGTTCTCATGGAACCAAGGTTCTATTGAGGGAGACAGAGCCCACATGTATTATGCCCTCCCTGAGACACATTCCTCATGAGATGGCACCCTGATGCCCAGGACCATGTGGCAAGCTCCTGGCCGGCTGGGCCCCTCTGCTGGGCCTTCCAGCTCCTCTCCCGTCAGTGCAGCCCTGACACATGGGAGTCGTTCTTGCCTCTGGGGCCCTGCCTGGCACGAAGCTTCAGATGGTTCCAGCCCTGCCTGTCCTCGAGGACTGTCCCTGCCCCGTCTGGTTTTCATCAAGTACATATTGTCTGGGTGAACCTGTCCAAGAGAAGGGACTCCAGGTAGTCAGTCTTGTCACAGCTGTTCCCACATCAATGCCTCACCAAGACATCCATCAGGGCCTGCCCTGCCAGCTCCATGCTGGGCACAGGAAGAACGCCAATGAGGGTGAGGCCGGCTGCTGACATACCACAGGAAGCTGGACATGGACTGGTGGCCATGATTCAGAATCTGCCTGCTCTCCTGTGGTTGTCCCCTGCTGGCCTTTCCCAGCGTGGTACCAGAAATAGTACCTGCCACTGCTCAGTGCCTGCTAGGTACCAGGTCTCCCAATAGCCCTCTAGGGAGGCCTCCCAGTTTACAGACAAGGAGAGCAAGGCCCAGCAGAATTCAGTAGTTTCCCCAAGCTTTCAGCCAACAACTAGTCAACCTCAGGTTCAAAGTCAGGCTTCAGAGCCACACCTCCCAAGTGCCATCTGCCTTCTCTCCCACCCTCAGTTGTCCTCTGGTATCCACCTGTTTGTCATTGGTCTCTTGTCTTTGTGCTAGTTCTGTAGCAGCTGCCACCCGTTGGATGAGTGTGGCCGCCTTGCAGAGTACACAGGGCAGTGGTGTGTGACTTGGGTCACCCAGGTTCTCACCCTGGGCCTGCCAGTAGCTTGTGTGCGGCCTTGAACTGTTTTCTTCCCCTCTGGACTTGTGGACACGGTTGGGACTTGCCCATCTCCAAGGGCCTCCAGCTTTGCCTTCTCGGATGACAGTGGCAGAGAGGGAAGACGGGGCTGTTTCAGTTTCCCAGGGGCCGACGTTTCAGCTCTCAACAGAACACAACCCACCATCTCACCAAAAAAAGCCTCTTTCCAACTCCCATCCAGAAATAAAGACGGTAGATAAATAAGCAACAGTAGCCTTTTTCGGGGAACCAGAAATAGCCTCCCGGGCTCCAATGCCGCCTGTAGAAAGAGTCTATTCTGTCTCTATTTGGGGCGAGGAGCTGCTGACGACGTTGCGAGTTTCCCATGGTTGAGCTGGAGGAGCCTCTGCTGCCGCAGTTTGTCTCGTGGGACAGGCCGGTGTGGTTCCTGCCCCCGAGGCTCTGGCTTCACCGCTACAGGGCCTGGTTCCTTCCCCAGCCCTCCCGCTCAGCCAGGTGCCCTCTGTCCACAAGCTAGACTGGCACCACCGTCCTCATCTGAGGCTGGTCCGGCGTGTGCAGGTGGACAGCAGCGTGTCCCTCAGCAGGGCCTTTGCGCAGCCCATTCCCTCGTCCTCCTGTGTCTTTGCTCAGCGACACACTGCCCTGTCACATCCCCCCCTTCCCGTGGCCCCCCTGACACTCCCTCTCTCGTGCTTGGTGCTTCCTGCGCCCACTGTCTAGCTGGCCACTTACCTATCGGTAAATCAGCCTGGTCCCTCGTCTGGGTCCCCTCACCTGGAATGCGAGCTCCACGAGGGTGGGGCACCTGCGCTCCTTCATTACTGTGTCTCTAGCTCCTAAGATTTGGTTCAGCCCCAACACATTTTTTTTGTTGATGAATGGTTGTTGAAACCAAAATAGGAACAGTAGTCGTTTCTAATTGTGATTTCACGGATATGTCAGGGTGATTTTGGCTGCAAGTAGCCAGCAAGCAGTTCAAGCAGTAAACAAATCATGGTTTGCTGTTCCGGAGTCTGGAGAGGGGGCAGGCTGAGTGAGGGTCGTCGGTCCCTTCCAGCCTCTGCCCGCGGGCTCAGGACTGCCTTTACCCAAGGCTGGGTGTGGTCTCAGTCTCAGGCCCACCCCTGGAGCAGGAGCAGGGTTGGCAGCCAGTGGTGCCTGCTCAGGGTGTGGTCAGCAAGCTCCAAATTAGGATAAAGGGAGAAGACCCTAGCAGTGTGCGTGTGCCCCTCTTTCTTGGTGCACTGGGTCCTTTACCATCTCTGCTGGGTCCTGCCACCACCCAGACTGCCCCCTTACACTGGAGCGTAAGGTTTTGGAAGGGTGGGCATGTCTGCCCTAATGCTTGATGTAGTCCATTCACTGGATATGTCCTGTCTCTGCATTTCATCTGGGCCCCTAGCATTTCTGGGGGAGCACTCCCCTGTCCTTCTCTGACTTCATCGTGGATCTGGGGAGTGGTGGGGTGGGGACAGGACTCTGCAAGTTTGCAGGAGGATTGCTTCATATGAAGCATTTACTTAGCCCAGTGTCCCATGGAGGGTTTTCTTTTCTTTCTTTTTATTTTATTTTATTGATATAACTCATGTACCGTAAAATCACCTGTTGAAAGTATACATACAACTCATTAGTTTTGAATATATTCACAAAGTGCTGCAACCATCTCTACTATCTAATTTCTCATCACTCCAAAAAGAAATGTCTCCATTAGCAGTCACTCTCATTCCCCCCACTCCCCCGGCCCCCCAGTCCCTGGCAACCACCAGTCTCCTCTCTGTCTCCATGATGGGCTTGTTCTGGACATTTCAGGTAATCGAAGTCATATAACATGTGGCTTTTGCGATTGGCTTCCTTCACTTAGCATAACGTTTTCAAGGGTCATCTACGCTGTTGCCTGTATCAGCACTTCATTCCTTTCTGTGGCTGAATAATATCTCCTTGTGTGGATAGACCACATTTTGTTTGTCTGTTCATCAGTTAATAGACATTTGGGTTGTTGCTGGTTTTTTACTATTGTGAATAATATTAGGATGATTTCCGTTCTCTTGGTTATATATCTAGAAGTGGAATCGCTGGGTCACATTGTAACTGTGTTTAATTGAGGAACTGCCAGACTGTTTTCCAAAGCAGCTGCACCATTTTACATCCCCTTCAGCAATGTCAACACTTGCTGTTTATTGTCCATTTTTTTCCCTGTAGCCATTCTAGTAGGTGGGAAGTAATATCTCATCGTGGTTTTGGTGTGCGTCTCCCTGATGGCTAATGATTCTGAGCATCTTTTCATGTGCTTTTTTTAGCCTTTTGTATGTCTTATTTTGAGAATTGTTCAGATTCATTGCCCATTTTAAATTTGGGTTGTCTTTCTATTACTGGTTTATTAATAGTTCTTCATATATTTTGGATACTAGACCCTTATCAGATGTGTGATTTGCAAACATTTTCCCCCATTCTGTGGGCTGTCTTCACTTTCTTGATAGTGTCCTTTGAAGCCCAAGTTTTTAATTTTGATGATGTCAGATTTATCTGTTTTACCTTTGGTTGCTTGTGCTTTTAGTGTCTAAGAAACCATTGCCTAATGCAAGGTCGTGAAGATTTACCCCTATATTTTCCTTTGAAAGTTGTACTATTTTAGATCCTATATTTAGATCACGGTCCATTTTCAATCAATTTTTGTATACGGTGTGAGGTAGGGCCCCTGCCAGGCTGGGTAGGCGCCTGTCCTAAGCCTGCCCTGCAGCCTCGTTTCTTTAGGCCTCAGGTCCCGTCTGCCAGGGCTGGACTGCAGAGGCTGAGCTGGCTGCAAGGGCTGTGCTTGCAGCGATGAGCCTTTCTTTGCACAGCTCTCTCCTCCCTCCACAGTTGTGGAAGGGCCTGCCAGCCCCTCACCATATTTGCACTGTGGCTCTGAATCTGAGCTGGGGGGTGCAGAGATGGGCTTGGTGTCGATAGTGGCCTACAGCTGAGAGCCAGGATGTATTCCCTACCCTGATTTTCCTGACTGATTTGTCTTTTCCTGGTTTGCCATGTGAGCCTGGCTCTCCATCCTGCTCTGACACTGACTGTCACATGACCATGGGCAGAGCTGGCCTCTCAGGCCTGTTTCAGCTTGGGGGCGCTGTCACAGCCTTTGAGGGCTCAGTGAGCGCTCCATGTGGAACACCTGCAGCTCTGTCCACCAGGGCTCTGTGGACTCAGCCAGCACTGGCTCCAGACTGCCCTCCTGGGGTCCCTCAGAAGCTCTGCAACCCCAAAATCTGCCCACACTCTTGCCTACTTGGAGTTTGGACTTTTGGGGGAGGGGGTGGGGAGGGACAGTAAATCACCTTTAATGTGTCCTGTATGATTCTCTGCCTTTGTTTATATGAGATGTGAGGCCGGACCTTGCCCTGGGTTAATGTACTGACCTCCTGGCCAGCCAAGTAGACGAAGGCTGTTGGAGACAAGCCGTTTTGTTTGTTTACTTTGGTTTGGTTTCCAAGTTTGTGGGTGGGGGACACCCCCACCCCACTAATGCTCAGCTTTTCCTGTCCCCTGTGCCCAGAGGTACAGGGTGGTCCCACCTCCTGGGCAGCTGGTGGTCTGGTTGGGGGGAGACTAGACATGAAGTAACAACAAACCAGTAATGCAATTTAAAAATCAGCGGACAAAAGTCAGACTACATCTGCTCTGCCACAGATTTACCCTCATTCAGAGCCTGGCACTGCGGGTGTCCTGATGAACAGGGCAGGCTAAGCTCCCAGAGCTCTCCAGAAAACCAAACACGCCTACACTCCACTGGGTTGGGTGCCCAGAGGAGGCTGGCACCCCTCTGAGGCAGGGTCTCAGGAGATCCCAGGGGCCCCAGATGAGTAGGAAGGCACGGGAAGGGGTCAGGGCTGGGCGGGGCTGGAGAAGGGGGTGGGTGTGCTGGGTAGGAGTGAGGGAGCGAGGGCAGGCGCGGGCAGGCGGTGGCTGGCGGCGGCTGGCTGGATGGGTCAGGAGCTGTTTTGTTTCCCACCTTTCCTTAGGTGGTGAGAGGGTGAGGGCTGGCCTGGCCGTGGGAAGGAATGGCTGTGTGGCCCCGGGCACGCCCTTTAACCTCCTGGCCTGGGCTTCCTCTCCGGGTTATTTTGCAGACTTCAGAGGTGATGTGTGCAAAGCTTTACAATGCTACACATGCGCTGAGAGCTCAGTGTGCAGCCTCGATCCTGCGATTATTGTTAAGCCAATACAGCATGTGGTGGGGAAATGTCTTTAATGAGCCAGAAGAATGTTGATAGTGGATTGAGTGAAAATTCGGGTTACGCGACAGTATCCTGTATAAAGGTCTCTGCGCATTGGCTGTGCGCCTAAATTGTCTGTGTGCCTGAGGAGGTGGTGGGAATGTGTGTGGTTTTTCCTCTTCTTTGATCTTTGGGTTGTACAGTTATATGTTGGTTTTATAATTATAGAAGTGTTATTAGAAGAAGTAATTTTAAAATGTGCTGTTCTTTGTATGTGTATGTGTTTACACACGACTGTGGAGTTCGGGGTGCTGTCGGGAGAGCACGGTATTGAGGGTAGCCCCCAGGGAGGTGGGCTTGTCCCCAGAAGTGGGCCCTGGGTGGCCAGCGGGCAGGGTGCTGACTCTGAGTTTCCTCTGTCCGCAGATGACAGGATCTGCTCACCGCCCTTCATGGAGCTCACGAGCCTGTGCGGGGATGACACCGTGCGGCTCCTGGAAAAGAACGGCCTGACGTTCCCATTCAGTGTGTAACTGCGCCCGGGGCTCCAGGCGGGCGGGCGGGCAGGCCATGGACCTGGTGGAGCTGTCTGGCCCCCCTGGTCTTAAACTTTCAGAGGGTGGGTAAAGGCCTTGGCTGCCAAGGGCCTTGGGTGCCCCCCCCAGCACACACACACACACACACACACACACTATGGAAATGGGTGGTGTGGACAGAAGGTGCTTCTGTCTGGTGGGTCGGTCCAGAGCACCCTGAGGCCTCTGCCGAGTCAGCGTGTCTCCCCGTCTCACCTGCCCCTACCCCCGAGGGGCCACAGGAGTTTGAGTTTCTCCCTGTACACCTGCCAGGCTGGGCTTTGTGGATGAGTGACCTCGCTGATTCCACTCTGCTTTTCTCCCCACCCCACCCCCCACAGTTTGCAAAACCAGAGTGGCTCATGGCACCAACTCCCACGAGGTGAGTGGAAGATTTGACGACCTGCTGAGTCTGTGCTGCATCCCATACCTGCTGCTCCCACTCCCCGTCCTGCTTGTGGCGGCTTTGTATTCTGTCTCCAGTCTCGCCCCCTTGCCTGTCCCTGTCCTTCCGAGGCCAGGATGGGTGTGTGAGCCGCCGATTGAGCCCATGCAAGTCACACCCCAATCTGACCTATCTTGGCTGTCCATTTTTTGGCCCATCAGTGTCTGCACTCCTTGGGTGCCTGTTCAGTGCCAGCCACCAGGCTACCCCCACCTAGGGCTGTGGACTGAAAAGATCCCATCCCTGCCCTCAAGGATTGGCGGTCCTGCTAAATTTGGGAAGGGCAGGGGAGGCAGAAGGGGCACCCTACCTACACGCTCTCATCCATTTGTTATTCACCGAGCAGTCATTCCTGACCCCACCTCAGTGCCAGGGGAAGGATGCTGAAGATGTGAGTCCTGACCCAGTGTGGAGACAGTCCCTGAGGCAGACAGCACCAGTGAGATGTGGTGTAGGAGACTAATGAAGAGGCCTTTTGGGGGCGGGAGGACTAGACAGCCAGGCAGGGGCTCTATTGGGTCTTTATTGCCTTCACCACCCTTGGGAGCCACACCTGGGACATGACCTTCAGCTCTCCTCGCCCCCTTGCATTTTACACCCTCAGGGGCCCAGCCTGGAGGCCTCCCTGTTAGGCACAGGGGATGGCGCACCAGACATTTGAGCCACGGAGAAGGCCCTCTGGGAGAGCCTGACCCTGGCAGCCCCACCCGCAGAAATGCTCCACATGACCTATGACTAAACATGGTGACCTGGCAGCAGCACCCCGTAGAAGATTTATGCAGTGCCCTTTATCCCTGGCTTGTATTTATGGGGAAATGTCTGTAAACAGACCTTGTCGGTACCCTACAGTACCCGCCGTGAGGGGGGCTGCGAGGCCAAGGGGCACCTCTGCTCGTGGGAAGGAACGTGGGGGCAGGAAATCATGGCCTGCTGCAAAGGCCAGCTGCCTCCTATGGTTGGGAGCCCTCATGGGGCCTTCCCCATCCAGGCCTGCCTAGGCTCTGTGCCAGGATGTGCTCTGTACCAGGCCCAGGGAGGGAATAGCTAGATAGTGTCCCCAGAGCCCATGCTGTCCTCATAGGCACCAGCACCTGCCTGCCAACCTTCCGCCTGGCACTTTCACCCCCAAGAGGTTCCTCCTGTGAGGGCCTGGGGGCTTCAAGGTGGAGGATGACCTGTCACAGTGTGATTAGACCGGCGTACTCGGAACAGGCCAGCCTGCGGTGGGGAGGTGCTCTGCCATTCACACAGACCTGGGCCAGGCCTGGCCCTGTGCACAGCCAGCTGTGTGACTTTAGCAGATCGCCCAGCCTCTCTGAGTGTCTGTCCCACGCTTGTAACTGGTGATACGGTGGCAGTTGTGAAGAATAAGGGAGTCGCTGCGTGTGCTGCCGTGGCGCCTGGCACAGGAGTGTTTGGTGCACCTGCTGGGCTGTTGCAGAGGGGCAGTGGTTTGGGACCAGACCCTCAGGTCTGAGGCCAGTGCCTTCAGGGGAGGCTGTTTCACCCCTCAGTCTAGCAGTTCCTAGTCTGGCTCCAATATATATGTGACCCCCATGCCCCATTCCACCCCATAGTGTGCTGTTTCAGAGAGAGGCTCCCCATCCCACCCCCCAGGCAGAGGATCTAGACTGTTGGAGACTCCCAAGGGCTTGTACGCTGTGGGCTGCCTGCTCCCTGGGAGGCTCTTAGCATCGGGGGGGTGCCCCCTCTAGTGGGGTGCTCTCCACCACAGGAGCCAGGGGCTGGTGGGGCAGGCTTCTCACTAGTCGGGGTGCCTGGGATGTTGAGTGCAGCGAGAAGAACCCCCGGTTGTGTACAGCTCAACCTCTGGAGGACATCTCGGTGTGTGTGATTGGTGTGTTCACAGAACTGTTTAGTCCTGCGTTTTGTTTTTAAGCCAAGGCAAGCACACTGGTTTGTTCCACAGTGGAATATCCCCTCACTTGTTTCTAAACCACTGAGCCAAAGCTCAAAGCTCCCCACAGCCCCAACCTGTCCCATGGTGGTTGATGCTACCAGACAGGTAAGGAAAGTGGAGCTTAAATAGGGCAAGCCCCTGTCAGTGGAACTTGAATCCACATCTGGCCTCTTCCCATCCCTTACTCTCATCAGAAGGGTCAGGAGACAGTCACTGCGGGGCACCCACATTTTGTTTTCCCATGTGGCCTGGATCTCTCTCTACTTTTGCCCCATCCGGCTGAGGTCAGCCAGGCACATTGGGTGGCGCTCTGTGACAGTTGTTGTGAGGGGCAGCCATGGGGCAGGCAGCCAGCTGTCTAAGCTGTTAATCCTCTCCCAGTAGCCTCCAGCATCTGGTGGCTCCTTCTGGGGCCTGTGGGCACTGTTGGCTGGCTCCAGTAGGCCCTGGGCAGACCCAGCCCCAGCCAGAGCAGAGCGGTTTTCTCTAGCTGTCCCTCTGCCCTGCCTCCCTCAGTCCTCTATCAGGCCCTCCCGTCGGGACTGAGAGTGGCATGTTCATCGGTGTGACTCACTCACTGTGTGAGAGGGCCAGGCCGCATGCCAGGCAGACCCAGGCACATTCCAGGCTGTGTCACTTTCCAGCAAGCCGCTGAGTTTCTCAAGGATTCAGTTTCCTCATCTATAAAAGGGGCACAATAACAGTTCCCGCCTTAGAGGTGCGCTGTGAGGACAGCCCCAGGTGACTCACGTAGCAGTTAGAACAGGGCATGTCACGGGTGCTCACTGAGAGACAGCCCTCAGGTTCTGATGCCTGCCTCCCACTCCTGTTCCTCAGTCCTCTGTTTCCTGCCTCCCCCACTGGGCCGTTGTGGAGGGTCCTCTAAGGATGTAATAAGGGTTGAATAGCACACAACCTGGGGTTCCATTCCCTGAACTACACTGTGAACAGGGGAGCTACGCAGTGCAGCCAGCCCAACTGTGCATGGCAAGCCCGGTGGCGCAAGATCTCCACCCCCCACAGCAGTGGCTTCATCCCAGTGTTGCTCTGAGTCCCACTCCACTCACCCTGAGAGTCTTCCTGGGGAGTCCGCACGCCAAAGGGCAGAGACAGGCCTTGGTGGCAGTGGCAGTGATGCACCCTGTGTCTGAGGCTGGAGGGGGTGCACTGACAGAGCCCTGGGTCCCTGTCTCCCTAGATGGCCATCGTGTTCAACCAGGAGGGCCTGAGTGCCATCCAGCCGCCCTGCGTGGTCCAGAATTTCATCAACCACAACGCCGTCCTGTACAAGGTGTTCGTGGTCGGCGAGTCCTACACGGTGGTCCAGAGGCCCTCGCTCAAGAACTTCTCCGCGGGCATGTCAGGTAACCAAACATACTGTCTTCTTAGCTTGCCCTGAGCTCCAGGGCCCGGCTTGGACGGGGCATCAGCCGCCTGTCCGTGAGCACTAACCGCTGACACCTGTGTCGTCTCTGGAGGGGATGGTCTGAAGGTTGAACAAACCGTGTGCCATAAATTAAGAAGAGATCTTGGAAAAGAAGTGAAAAACTCCTGTCCCACCAGGTCATGGTAGGGGTTCCATTCGTTTAAACCACTGTAAACTCCAAGAAGCCCCTGAAATTTTTCTGTACCCAGGTTGCTTGCTGGGACCCTGTGCAGTGAGATGCAGGAGGAAATGCTGGAACGGATGGCTGGTCCTTCGGGGAAGCGAGCAAGGGAGGGCCCCACATATTTTGAGGGCCAGACAACTGACTATCCGTCCCCTCTTCCAAATGGGGAAACACCAAGTTACTGGCTGCTTAGAGCTGCCGAGGTGAACATGTACCCCCGTAGAGGTCAGCACACAGGGCCTTGGGCAGGTCAGCAGTGGGCACGGCACCCTCGCTGCACCCCTCACAGGGGTAAGGACCAAATCAGCGATTGTTTTGGATCAGTGGGTAATGGTCCTAAGTGTCCCTCAGAGGTCATACAGTGATGGCATTTGCAGGATGGTGCCATCGTTTGGGGCATCTGAGGTGTCTTTTATAGGGAGTCTGGTGGCTGCACAAGCTCAGCTTTTCTTCTGTGGCTCCCTTGCCACCTACTGACCCTTGGCCATTTCAGAAACTGACATCAGGTTAAGGATTTGCTGGTGGTGGTGCTGCTCTGGTGAATATCCTAGTGGTTCTGAAGGCAACTCCAAAGCAGGGCCCGGAAACCTTTGGAGCAGCAGCCGCATCTGTGGAATGAGCGTGGCTTCCAGGAGGCCCCTGGGAGGCCGTTGGTTGCCCTGCGCATCTGCTCAGGCGCGCTGAGCACCGGCCTGTGCCAAGGAAGCCCGCCGCTGGGTGGAATGCCCGGGCCGCGCTCTCCATCTGAGCAGACAGATGGGTCCTCCTGAGATTCCTCTGCTGGGACTGCCCGTCACAGTCCCTCCCCATGGTTTCAGGTCACTCTCTTGAGTGAAGTTCAGCTGTTCATGTCTTCCTCTCAGCCAGCTTCCCATTAACGCACCCAGAGCAGACACTTTGGAAATGACCTTCCGAGTGCAGGCGGCCTTCCCAGGCAGGCCTGGGCTCCGGGCCACGACGCTCTTTTCAGGGTTCAAGACGTCCCTGTCCTCACTCTGGTCCCAGCCCCCACCCGCTGGGGTGGGATGAGCTGGGGGTGGGTGGACACGTGTCTGCTGGGGTCCTCTGGTATGTTACTGACCACTGGCAAGAGGCATTCTTGTAAACTGGGACTGGAAGGGGCTGACATTCTTAAATCCTCATTTTAAAAAAATATGTGCTTTAAATCTTTGGAAAACGTATTAGATTAAGAGCAGTCCTACCTTATGTAGTCTCCTTTCTGTTTCCTTTTTTAACAAAATCACTCCGTCTCTTAGAGAAATTTACCACAATTTCCTTCCTTTCCACACAGAAAGTGTCCCCCTTTCCTCCTGGTTGCCTAGGGCGGGGCCGTGTCCCACGGGGCGTGGGCTCCGTGTCTGTGTGTCTTCCTGTGGCCATTTCCTGGTTGCCAGTCTGCCATAAAGTGCTGGCGGGGCCGAATGAATGAGCAGATAAACACACCGCGCCGGTGGAGAGATGTTTACTGGGCTGAGGCGAGCTGAGCACCTTCTAGCGTCTCCACTGTTCACCCCCAGAGCCAACTCTGTCTGCCGTCTGTGGGGCATCACCCAGGGAGCTGGCGTGGGCTTTGTTCTTTTTACACGCCTCTTCTCCTTCTGGATGAGACGCTCAGCCTGACACTGTCTGTTTAAGCTGGACCAGTTGACTGGGGGTCTTGGGGCTCTGGGCTCTTTCCAGCCCCCATCCCTGCTTTCTGGTTCCCATTGCCCAGTGTGGTGGCCCTGGCCTTCCCTGTGGCACTGTCAGCTGGGGCCAACATGAGCAGGATTCTCCAGGATATGGGGTAGAGGGGACACTGTCCTTCCCTCCACAGCTGCCACGCTCTTTGGGTTCTCAGGTGCACTTTGGTTTTTATGTTTTAACGTCTCAGAAGTTGGGTGTGTCCCACAGCTAGTGGCACCTTGCAAGTTGCGCCTGCTGGAACTGAAGTCATGTTCTTACTCAGGGAGTTGATGGTCTGTGCCAGCCACCAGGAACACTTCCATTATCTGCCTGTGGGTCACAGTCTTGGGGAGATCCCTCCCTCCACCCCGTGCCAGGGTCAGAAAGGGCACGTTCCTCTACTCCCCCTTCTGTGCAGTGGGTGTATTTCTGTTTCCTTTACTCTGTGGACACTGCGCCTTGATTATACTGTCCATTCTGAGCCTTTTCCCCCTGAGGGTGTGTAAAAGAAGGGTGCCACTTAACACTCAGAGGGGGTCAGGTCAGCAGACGTTTTTCTCCAAACGGCCAGATAGTAAATATTTCCAGCTCCAGCATGATTATCTAATGCTCCACTGCAGCTTGAGCACACTGTAGACACTATGTAAGTAAATGAGCATGGCTGTGTTCCAGTAAGACTACAGACCCAGGTGGCCGGCTGGGTTTGGCCTGCAGTCCGTAGTTGCTGGTCTCATCTAGAACCCCTGAAGTTTGATAAATGCCGTATTTCCTTGAACCTGCCTTACGCCCAGCCCCGGGTGAGAGATCCAGCAGCCTTGTACTTCTATTTTAGTGGGAGAAACCTCACACCAGGAAAGAAATAACAAAAGGATTACTTGAGGCACCAGATGAGTGGGTCTCAGGCCACCATTGGGTGAGGGGAGCCACTTGGACAGGGTGGTCAGGGCTGGCCCCCCTACAGAGGTGACAAGTATATGGGAGCTGGAACAAGACCCAGGCCACCGTCTGTAGCTCTGTGACATCCCCCTTCCCTGCTCCCCCAGAGAGAGACACAAAAATTAAGCAGAAGGGGCTAAAGAAAGTGTGGCTGTAGCTCATGGTCGCACCATCGGGTTACAGGATATTTGGGGGCTAATCTTGTCACTTACTCTCCTTATTTTGAACCTGTTGTTCTCATCTGTAAATTGGGGACAAAAACACCCGTATTCTGTCGTTGCCTGCCCTCCCCTGCAGGGAGGTGGAGATGGCCCTTCACCAGGGCTCTGTCTCGGAAATCGTCCTGGAACAGAGTGAATGGGCCCAATCCAGGGCGTTCCTGCCATCAGAGTGCCAGGGCCTGGCCAGGTCCGTCTTTAGAGGGCCTGGGTATCTTTTTTTTTTTTTAAATAAGCTCTGAGCATCATTGAACCTCTATTTATTTTCTTATTTTTTTAACCCTCACCCAGGGACATGCTTTTATTGATTTAAGGGAGAAGGGAGAAGGGAGGGAGGGAGGGAAGGGGGGGGGAGAGAGAGAGGAAACATCAATGTGAAAGTGAAACATTGATCTGTCGCCTCCTGCACGCACCCTGACCTGGGATCGAACCCACAACCTGGGTATGTGCCCTGACCTGGAATTGAACCCTCAGCCTTTCAGTGTACAAGACGACACTCCAACCAACTGAGCCATGCCAGCCAGGGTGGGACTGGGTATCTTCAAGCTGCCCAAGGAACCGGCGCCAAGGGTCACTCTGACCCCTTCTGGCCCATCTCGGCTTCCCACAGTCTCCAGGGGTAGCAGCTTCCAGACATTCGCACTCCCTCCGGCCCCTGCTCGAGCTGCCCTTGGGGAGGATCTGAGCAGAAGGCAGCTCTCCCTGCCCTGCTATGAACAGTCCCCGGGCCAGGGCCCCAGGTCAGAGTTAGCCAGGAGGAGAAACATGTCCTCTTTGAAATGGGCCACACTTTGGATCGACCCTCATGCCACAAGAAGTTGTTGGGTGACATGGTCTCTCTAGTTCAACAGGCACCAGGTAGGCTGCTCCGAGTGCCCAGCTCTTTCCTGTCTTGGCGCATAGCTAAGCACCCATGGTGTTCCCCGTGGCTCCTGCAGGCTTTCCAGCCTCCCTGAACTTGTGTTCACCTGCTCTGGGTGGCCCTCCTCCCCCAGGCCTGCTCTGCCATCCTGGCTACTGTCCTTGGGTACCCACAGGGTAGGTGGGAGGGGCCCTGAGCTCAGTGGGTTGGGCCAGGTTGGGGTGCAGGATGAGAAGGTGGGCAATGCCTGTAGACGGCCACAGTGCCCATCCCAGCAGCTCGAGCCCTGCTCCAGCCTCTGGAAAGCCCCATAGGGCTTTCTACCCCTAAGGCTTACTTTTCTTGGCTGTCAGTGCTTAGGAGTAGAGATTGGTGGAGCTGCTTGGCACAAGTCCTGTAGGGTGTTTATTTTCCCCAGGCTCCTCCCCAGGACCGTCTCTCACGCCCCCGGTCTGGACCGGCTCTGGTCGGAGCGGCGGGAGGACTGTCAGGCACACCGGGGCGGCAGGGGGCCTGTGTGCCTCGCTAGCAGGAAGGACGCCAGGTACTTCTCAGCGCCTGCCTGCTTGGCCTCCGCCCAAATCACTTCCTCGTGCATGATTGTTGCATCGCCGTAGTCCTGGAGCTGGTGGGGCCGTTGGCAGCCAGTACAGATGCCCCCTCAGCCTGGACCCTGGTCATGATGGTGCTCAGCCTTCCTGTCCTGCGTTCAGGGACCTGGATCCCAGGGATAAGCAAAGTGTCCTGGGGCCCAGGGACCGCATGGGGCTCATGGCTTATGCCATGCTCGGGGTTCATTGGGGGGTGATAGGCAGCCTTTTTCAGGACTTGGCCCGAGGCTCGTGGTTTTGCAATTCTTGCATTCGTGTGCCCACTCTTCCACGTGCTCAAGATCATGTTTCTGCCTGGCGGACTATCTTCCTTTCCTCTCCAAGGGGTGAATACGTAAACCAGCCTCATCGCTCCTGTTACTCTTGGGATTGGTCTGCCTGTCTGGGTGCCCCCGTGGAATTGAGGGACATGAAGGTGCAGCGGGGGTGGGCATGGATCAGGGGGTATAAAGTGGTAGGAGGTGGAGGGCATTTCAAGGGCTGTGCCAGCTTCCAAAGCCCAACAGATTATTCTGTGTGCCGCCTTGGGTGTTTCCTACAGAAGTTAACCCATGTTCTGATTTCCCACTTTTTCCCTAAATAATTGGGAAACAGCAGAACCCTTTGTATTTGCAACATTCATATGCCAGGTGACAGCCTGGCTATTTCTCAGGTGCTCCCCGGGAAAGGAGTTCTAAGGGCAGATGCTGGGAGGGGCTGGGAAGGCTGGGGTAAGTGGCATTCCTGGACTTCTTCCCCGGCATTTGATATTCGGGTAGGCGGCATTCCCTGCTAACGTAGCCACATACTCCTGGCCCACTTTCTGATGCCGTGTCCATAAGACACACAACACACTTTGGGAATCGGGCCTTTAGCTATTGGAGAAAACCCGATCTTACACTGTACAATGGTAGCCGAGGTGGGCTCATCCAGTCAGTCATTTCTCTATGGAAAGAAAATTTGAAATAAGTCCTGAATGGGCATGTATCCTTCCATGGTGTAGTGTCTCCTTGGAGTGGGGGTGCCCAGCTCACTGGGGCCCCAGGTGGCTGCTGCTGGACATTGAGCCCCAAGGCCCCTGCGGCCACCATCACGCGTGGCTGGGGTGGTGCTGCCCCCTGGTGTCAGGTGGTGGAGTCGCCATCCCTTCTTTGAGCTTCTAACTGGCTTCTCCCTTTTTTTTTTTCCAGACCGCAAGTCCATCTTCTTCAACAGCCACAACGTGTCCAAGCCGGAGTCATCATCAGTTCTGACTGAGGTATGTCCCTCCTGCCGTGCTGGTGGGCCCGATGTGGGTGTGCTCTTGGCAATGGGGCTCAGGCCTGAGCTCTCCAATGCAGCAGGGTTTGGGGGGACCTTTTCCCCATGCCATGGGCCTGAGGAGGTTCCCGAGGCCCTCCTGCTTGCTTGCTCCAGGCCTTCGTGCTGATGACATTCATGCTTATACCTGCTCACCACCAGGTTACCCAAGGGGGAAGATTTTCCAGTGCTTCTCCCTGTGTGAGAAAATCCCCCCCAGTCAGGAGGAATTTGATAACCTGCTTTTTACTGATTTAAAAAAAGGGGTGGGAGGCAATGCCATCTCCTTTCCCACATGAGTCTCATAAGTGTTAAGAGCCCGCTGTTACTTCTGTGGTCAGTGAGCTCGGGGCTGCTGTGTGTCACGCTCCCTCCTGGATGCCCTGTGGCATTGCAGCCAGGCCCCGAGCCAGCCTCGAGGGGGCAGAGTGGGCAGGGCAGCTGCACTTTCCCAAGAGGGAAGGCTGTGCTCAGTGAGGCTGTATGGCTTCTTTGAGCTCACAGGGCTGTTCACTCAGGGACAGAGCTGGGACTTGACCCCAGATAGGTCTAATTCCAAAGCTAGGTCTCCCAGGAATTTAGGACTTTTTATCTCACGGGGGACAATGAAGCAGTTAGAAACTGCCACAGGGCCATCCTTTGCTGTCCCTCCAAGTCCAGGAAACCAGAAGCCTCTGCTATCATGTCCTCTGAACTGGGAGCCTTCTGCTGGGTCTCCTGCTCCCCTGAGTCAAGCCGTCCTGGCTAACTGGGAATGATTTGCCCATGTTCCCTTCCCTGTCCTGGGCTGGCCTCACCAACAGGATCCAGCACAGACCCTGCCCTGGACCTGACCTCACTACCTTTGTTCCATGTCAGGGCCTGTGCTTGCCTCATACCTCCTGCCCCGACACAGCCTGTCCATTTCTTGTTGTTCCTGGTTCAGTTGAGGAGCCAGCTGTGTGACGAGGGTTTGGACTGAGCACAGGGGTGGACAGGACCTGGAGGGAACACCACCCTTCAAGATGTTGATGAACATTTCTCAGGAACAAGTTTCACAGTCAGGGAAGCTTGGGGAATGACCAGATTTTAAACAGTACCTTCTGGTGCCTGGCTGTGCGCATTATAAGATTAAACAGACTGCCCAAGAAAGGGCTTTAAAAAAAAAAAAAGTTGTCTGGTCTCCTAAGCCTCAGACACTAGGTGAGCCCAGTTCTGCAGGGCCCTTCCCTGTGAGGCTGTCAGGCGGCGCTCGGGCAGGGCAGAGGGAGTCGGCTTCCCCAAACGCTGTCCCTGCCAATCCCTACACAGAGTGGGACTAGTGACCCCTACACAGAGCGGGTCTGTCACTGATGCCAGAGGGTCCCTGTGAGGCCATACGCAGAGTGACCCACCTGAAAGTGATCATCTTGGACAACCTGTCTTCCTATTCAGTCTGTTTCTTTACCGGTATCGTGTAAGAGGCAGCCTAGGGGTACTTCCAGGCCTTCTCTGTACCTGTTGGGTCTGCCATTGTCTTTTCCTCCCCCTGCTCATGACTACTGCTCAAGAATCCCCCGAGACTGGAAAGGGAACTGTAGTCAGCCACCCCCTTTCCATTTAGGACATACGCCCCTCCTGCCACCTGCAGGCTGGCTGGGCACAGACAGCTCCGTCCAGACTTTCCCATTTTCCCCCTGCTCCCCGAGGGGGCCCTCCATCCCCTTCTCTGTCTTCTGCAGGGAGCCCTGTCTGGCCTTGAAGCCCCCTCCATCCATAGCTAGATGCCTCAGCTCCCACACCCAGTTTGCAGGCCCCAAACACTTGTGTAGGGTATTGGTTAAGAGTGTGTTCACTGACTAGACTGCCGGGGTCAGACCCAAGCTCCACAACTTCCCAGCTGTGTGGCCTTAGGAGAGTCACATTGCCTCTCTGAGCCTCAGTTTCTCCATCCTGCATGGCAGGGTGGTTGTGGGTTCAGGGAGTCCTAGGACGGTGCCAGGTGAGCAGGAAGTGCCAGGCAGTGTAGCTCACTTCCCCCATCACGGTCTCATCTTCCAGAACACTATCGTCTCCCTGCTGTGTATGGTGTGGCCAGGGTTTCCATGCCTTTATCTTGTCCTAGGCGGTTCTTTGGTTTCAGGTAATCGAAGGGCTTTGGAAGGATTTCTGAGATTCCTCACCTAAGCTGAGAAAGTGCTTTTATAAACAGCGTGTCATGAGACTTCGGACTAATGCAGTACCCTGAGCTCTAGCTGCTGCTGGGTCTGCATTGTGAGCCTTAAACATTAGCTGCTGTGTGTGTTTTTTTAGTTTTTAACTTTTTAATATGTTTTTACTGATTTCACAGAGGAGGAAGGGAGAGGGAGAGAAAGAGAGAAACATCCATGATAAGAGAGCGTCATTGATCAGCTCTCCTCTGCACGGCCCCTACTGGGGATCGAGCCCGCAACCCGGGCATGTGCCCTGACCGGGAATCTAACCGTGACCTCCTAGTTCATAGGTCAGTGCTCAACCACTGAGTCATGCTGGCCGGGCAAACATTAGGTTCTTGGATCCTTACCACAGTCCCACAGTGTGGGTGTCTGTGTTCCCCCCTTACCAGGTGAGAAAACAAGACCCAGAAGGTCCCTGGGGTTCAGAGCACGCAGTGGGCAGGACAAAAAGGGGAGCTGCCGCGTGCGGCGGAGCCTCTGGCTCCTCACTGGCCAGAGTGGCCAGGAGGCGGGCAGGTGCTCAGTGGTGAGCGCCCGTCACAGCCCCTTGGAAGGTGTTACCCCCCCATAAGGTGCCAAGACAGAGGGTCTGGGCTGAGGGGCCCTGCCTTGTGTGCAGAGCCAGTAGGGGGGAGCAGGTTCACGTTGGAGCACAGACACTGCGCGTGTATGGGGTCCCCGCTCGCACGAGTTTGGAAATTCCCATTCACCATGCAGCTCCCTGTGCTGGGACAGGGACCCTTTGTCCGTGGTGCCCAGGGCTCTCCTCCGAAGCCCTCCTGACCCCGCCTCACTTTTAAAAAAGTGAACAAGTCAGTGGTGTGAAGTCTGTTTACCATGTTATGCAGCCACCCCTCTGCCTAGTTCCCAGACATTTCTGTCACCGGCCAAGGAACCCCCGTCACCCCTCCTAGTCCCTGGCAACCACTGCTCTGCTTTGTCTCTATGGGTCCACCCCTCCTGGGCCTTTCTTATGAAGGGACTCTTGCAGTATGTGACCTGGTGCGACTGGCTTTTTCACTTAGCCAGGTTTTCCAGGCTCATCCCCGTGGCAGCACTGTGTGGCCGAGGAGTCCTCCCGTGTGGGTGACACAGCCTGTTTATCGTCTGTCGATGGACAGTTCAGTTGTTTCTACCTTTTGGCCCTTGTGAATGATGCTGTGTGAACACTGGCATATAAGTACCTACTTTCATTTCTTTTGGGTGCATACCTAGCAGTGGAATTGCTGGGTCATAAGTAAATCTGTGTTTAACTCTTTGACCCAGTTTCACTTTTATTCCTGATAGATCAGTCCCTCTTTGGCCCCTGAGCCCACAGTTCCCAGGACTCCAGCATTTGAGCACCTCCTGTGAGCCCTAGTCTGGCTGACTTAGAGGTGTCACCGTGTGTTCCTGCCCCAGTCAGGCATGCGCTGCACCCACCACATCCGCGACCTATGGTCCCTCCCAGCAGTCTGGGGTGGAAGTCTCATTGGTTTGGTTTTGCAGATGAGCAAACAGGCACAGAGAGGCACATCTTTTTCCCCAAGACCACAGAGTTAGGAAGTCGCTGTTGGGGTTCAAATCCAGATGCCTCTGACTCTGAGTCCTTCCCAGTGCAACCTTGCACTTCCTTGGAAGCCTGGCTAGGGGCTGGGCTGAGTCTATGAAGACTGTGCCTGTCCCAGGCCAGCTGAGATTGGAGCAGAAAAGGAACAGAGGGGGTGAGGAGGCGGAGGACAGCCCACTAGCCCCAGGGAAGATTCGCTGAAAGCTCAACTTGGATGCAGGGATCTGGTGGGAACAGTAGTGTAACCTCTTTGGGGAAGCCCATTGCCATGGCATGCGAGTTCATTGGAAACACCATAATTAGGTGCTGCTGTGAACAGGAGATTGGTGAGCCCCACCCCCAGTACTGAGCAGTAAATAAACGTTGGTCCCCAAAACCCTCCCCCTTGCTGCCTGAGGCCTGGCCACGGTGGGCCAGTGTGGAGATGCTGACCGAGTTCCCCAGCTCCCACATCTGCCCTGGCTCCCAGCTGCTCCCAGCTCCTGCAGGTTCTTGCCTCTGCACCTTTGCTTCCAGCTGCCCTCGCCTGGTGCCTTTCTCCTCCCAGCTCATCCCCACCTTCCAGGTCCAGTTCATGCTCCCTGCCCCAAGGAGTCTTCCTGTTCGCAACAGACCACGCCCCTCCTTCCTTCTCAGACGGTTGGGTTTTAGAGGCTAACACACCTGCGTACAAATCCAGCCCTGGATTCCTGTGCTGTGTGGCCCTGGACCAGCCCCTCACCCTTTCTGAGCGTCAGCTTCCCTGTGTGTAAAGTGCTGGTAATGACCCCCACCTCCCAGGTTGTTCTAGGGCTGGAGAGGTAATGGGCACAGTACACCTAGGACCTGCCTCCTGGCCTGAGGGTCTTTGTGTGGTGTGGCTCTGTGCCTCTCCACTGATGGCCTGACTCCTCTGTGTGTGTGTGTGTGGTGTGTTGGCAGCTGGACAAGATCGAGGGTGTGTTCGAGCGGCCAAGCGACGAGGTAATCCGGGAGCTCTCCAGGGCGCTGCGGCAGGCACTGGGCGTGTCTCTCTTCGGCATCGACATCATCATCAACAACCAGACAGGGCAGCATGCTGTCATTGACATCAATGCCTTCCCAGGTGAGCAGCGGGGACTGTGTCCTCAGGCAGGTGACGGGGCAGGCTCCATTCCTCACTGTCTGTGGGGCCTGGGGGTAAATGCAGCCCCCCCCCCCCCGCTAAGCCTCAGCCCCACTTGCTAATGGGGTTGCAGGGTGAGGGGAGGAGCGAAAGAAGTGAGGTCTGAACATCCAGCCAGGGAGCGTGCATAGTGGGCCCGCACAAACACGTATTCTCTCACCCTCCTCTCCTGACCCTTTTTCATCAGTGTTTGCCTTTATTGGCCAAATCTCAGCCGATCCCATGTAGATTTAAAGAGCTGAGAGGACACTGGACAGAATAGTACCCTCACAGGTTATGTGTAGAGCATTGTACCCCCAGAGAGGGATACCTTGTCCCAGGTCACCCTGTAGGCTGGTGGCAGGGCTGTGCTCCTCACCCTTCCCCGTGGCTGGGGCATGTGCTCCCTGCTGTTTGCTAGAGCTCTGAGGTGGGGGAAGCACATGCTGGGCCCTTGTGGTCTTGCCTCAGTGAGGGGCTCAGTGGGAGACACCACCACGTGGGTACTGTCCTGGGGCGTTTGCAGGGTGCAAGGAAGCGCTCACGCACAGGAGGTCTCCCAGGGCATCAGGCCCTGGGCTGGCTGCCTTGGGCCGTGGGTGTTCAGTGGCCCTCCTGTCCAAGGGGGCTGTGTGCTGCGTCTGGGGGTTAGTAGCAGCAGTAGCTTCGGGTGTCCGTAACATTCACCAGGCCAGGCCTGCCCTGGGAGCTTTACAGCACCTCATTCACCAATGGGGATGCGGAGGCTGGGGCTAGAAAACTTGTCCAAAGTCACCTGCTACCAAGTGGCAGAGCCAGAATAGGGGCCCTCTGCTCCTGGCCAAAAGACTTCCTACCTCTCAGCCCCAGCTGGGTTCCCATCCTGGCTCTGCCTTCACAGTCTGATGGGACAAGCCACCTGGCGGGGCAGTCTCAGTGTTCACTTCTGCACAGTGGGAACAGTGTTCCCCACCTCACAGAGGCGGGGGAGATGTTGTTTGCACAGTCTGGCCCCGAGCTGTGGGCCCAAATACACACACACTGCCCTGGGCCTCCAGGCCTCATCTAGGGACAACAGAGCCGTTGCTGAGGAAACGGCCTGTTCCCTGGTGTTGGCCTGACGTGCTCTCCAGCTCTCCTCCCACGTTTGTGTCTCTGCCCTGGAAACCCAGCAGTGCACCCACTGGTGGTTCCCAAGGGGACCGAGTCCACCCTGCCCTCCTCCCCCAGCCCTACGGCTGAAAGAAGCCCCCCGTCCTGGGGTGGGGTGCCCAGCACCACATGGTATTCAAGGCGCAGGTGGGACCAAAGGGCCTGGTTCAGATCCTGGCTGTCACTTAGGAGAGTTGTGTCCTCGCCTGTAAAACGGGCGGTGCTCCGTGAGGCTGGATACACACCAGCCGGGGCATCGTTGCCATCCCCACCCTCACATGGACAGTCACACGTCCCTGTCGATGGCTCTGTCTCTGGGGCCAGTCGTCTGTAGCCTTTGGCTCTTGCTCCTTCATCGGTAATGTGGGGACAGAGTTGTGCAGATTAGGCGAGGGTTGTGTCCATGGGAGCTCTGCCAAGTGCCAGCCACTGTCCCCGGTTTTATCTCACGGTGGGCACCTCTGCTCCCCTCTCATCTTGGGCTCCCTCAAGACCCAGCAATTGTTTGTGAGCAAATGCAGCAGCCCCTCCTGTCAGTGCTGGGCAGACTTTTCTGTAAAGTTCCTGCACGCCCTCCCACCCCCCCGTTCCTGAACCTTCGTTCACACCGTGGCGGCGATGGGCTCATAGCCGCGCGGGTGGGGTGAGGGCAGTGCCTGGGGTCCCTCTGAAGCGGGCACACTGGCCTTCAGGGTGTTCTTCCTGCCGTGACCCTTGTTCTTGCAGCTATGTGCCTGCTTCCTATTGTGCCAGATTGGTTTAGGAAGGTGGGGACACCCATGTGTCTTTTGAAGCAGTTTTTGGGAGTCAGCAAAATCTTCGCCCTAGATTCTCACTCTGCTCAGCGGGAGGCTCCCAAGGACACGTTTGCTGACATTTGCATTCGCATCGTGGTGGGAAACGCAGGCCCCAGCAGTTTCTGTTCAGGAGACCTGGGCCCCACTTTGTCAGGGGAGCTGGTGTCAGTGTGCGGTAGCTTTGTGGCGGGTGCTCAGTCTTTGCCCCTTGGCTTTTTTTTTTCAATCCTCACCCAAGGATATTTTTCCACTGCTTTACAGAGAGTGGAAGGGAGAGAGAGACATCGATGTGAGAGAGACACATCAATTGGTTGCCTTCTGCTTGAGCGCCAACTGGGGCCAGGGATCGAGCCTGCAACCGAGGTATGTGCCCTTGGCTGGAATCGAACCCAGGACCCTTCAGTCCATGTGCCAACGCTCTAACCACTGACCCAAACTGGCCAGGGCTTTGCCCATTGGCTTTGATGCTCAGAGCAGCACATGCATATGCAGCACATGCAATACTCTGCAGGTATTTTGGGGGTGAGGACTCAGTTGTGGGTACAGCTGCTGTGGATCAGGCATCACCCACATGCCAGCCCCCCTCGGTCATGCCCACAGGAGTCTCCCCGAGAGTTCTCAGCTGACACGGGAAGCTGAGGCCGGGCCACGTGGTGGACAGGGGTGTTAATGATTCAGCACATAAGTGGGCCTTTGGACCTGTCACTTCCAACCAGACCACATGATTAAATGAGCCTCTGAAGCTGTGCCCAAGAGGGACAGGGTCACGGAGTGTTTTCTCATCAGCTCAGGTTCTGTAGCTTCTCACACTCGGGTGCAGGGAACTCGAGGACCAGCCGTTTGGAAGTCCGTGCACCCAGCTTTGAGTCCTGCTGTGTGACTTTGATTGGCCCCCTTCCCTCCTGTGCTGCTCTCCCCTGGGCCTGCAGCCTGTGTCCAGTTCCACCCGGCTAAGCCCCGCACTGTCTCTCTCCCAGGCTACGAGGGCGTGAGCGAGTTCTTCACAGACCTCCTGAACCACATTGCCACCATCCTGCAGGGCCAGAGCGCAGCCACCGCAGCTGCAGGGGATGTGGCCCCACTGAGGCACAGCAGGCTCCTGGCGGAGCAGGCGGACAGCCTTGCGGGCGAGCGGACGTGCAGCGCCAGCCCCGGCTGCTGCAGCAGCATGATGGGCCAGGACCCGCCCTGGACCGCCGAGGCCGACGCGGGCGGCGTGGGTGCGAGCGGCACCGCCAAGCTGCCGCACCAGAGACTGGGGTGCACCTCTGCCGTGTCACCCAGCTTCCAGCAGCATTGTGTGGCCTCCCTGGCCACCAAGGCCTCCTCCCAGTAGCCACGGAGCCCAGGACCCAGAGGGCGGCGTGGGCCACGGAGCACAGCCACTGGGCGAGCAGCCCCCAGTGCTGACATCCTACTAAGAATTCCCAATGGTCTGATTTTTTTTCAATTTTTAACCTTATTTTCTGATGTCATTACCTAAATGAGGGGTTGGGGGGAAGATGGAAAAGAACCCCAGTGGTCCAGCCTCCTGGAAAAGGGACTTCCTGCCTGATTCCTGCTGTGCAGACCTCTTCACCGAGTTTACTCATGCGTGTGTTTTCAACACTAGGTCTGAATGGAGGAAGGGTGTGTGTGCGCGTGTGTGGTTGCTGTGCATGTGCGAGTGTGTGTGCACATCCATGTCTTGGTCTCGATGGCTGCTGCGGACCAGGCCTGGAGGGCCCTGCAAGGGCCACCCTTGGTTAGGCTGCCGGCTCTGAATGGAGCAAGTGGACGGTTCCCCCTTTCTCTCTCCTCTCCAAGCCCCCCCCCCAGGCTGGCCCCTTAGCTGGTTCCCTTCCACTGGCCTCCTCCACAGCTTTGGGAGGAGCGAGTCGAGACCCCACCAGGTGTGCACTGCCCTTCCCAAAAGCAAGAGCCAGGGAGGTGAGAGGCCGCAGCTACCGGTTCCTGGGGTTTCCATGGAGGGGTCTGGACTGTTGCTGCTTGCTTCTCCGGGAAGGGAAGGAGAAGGAAGCTTCCCAGGGGAGGCCAAGGCCCTGGATTCGCTGCCTCCACACCCAGCCCCCTGGAGCCTACCCGGCCCTCACCACGTGTCCTGTGCAGCCCTGCAAGGGGCCTCCTTCCTTACCAAGCACTGCTGCTCATCGGGGCCTGGGAGGAGGCTGCCTGGTTGGGGGCCCGCAGGCTGATCCTGCCCGTGCCAAGGATTTGTGCCATGACTTTGGGCAAATCATCCCAAGAGTCACCGGACCTCTGTGTCCACGGTCAAGACCAGAACTCTGAAGGGCAGGCTTGACGCCCCAGCCCCTGTGACGCAGCCTGCTTTCCCAAGAAGCGAACCTGGACGAACCTCCCCTGGGCATTGAGGCCGTGTGGGGTCCCCTTCCCAGGCAGAAGGGGCCGCCATGTGCTCAGTCCTGTTCACACCGGCCTGTGCCACCCTTACCCAGAAGGCCTCCCCCCTTCCTGTATTCACTGCAGCCCCAAGCATTGAGCCAGCCAGGTGGCAGGGAGCGGCAGCCCAGAGGTGATACCCCTCCCCAGTTAGAGTCACCCCAGCCCCTGGGGGCAGCACAGACCACCATCTGATTGTCACATCCCAGGGTCCAGGCAGGCTGGTAGCTCCCTCTTCAGAGGGGCCAGTGAGAGGCTGTGTCTGTCCTGGGACAATGTGAGCACTGGGAGAGATGCATAGAACCCCCTGAGCATGATCTTGGGTCTAAGATACCAATTGACTGAGAAAGAGGAAAACCTCTGGGCTGTCCCGCATGGTCCAGGAGGATGGCCCGAGAGGCTGCTGAGCTGCATGCTTGGAGGTACCTCCGGGTGTGGCTCAGTGGGGAGCAGGGGCTGCCATCAGAACTGCCCACTGTCCTGGACACAGGGCCCGCTAACTAACCGTGTTTACACGACTTAAGTGTTGAACCCCGATTATAATGTCTGTATGTCACCTTCCTCGCTGCCCTGAGCCCTGTCCCAGGAAGCAGGGAAGCGTGACTGGCCTCTTGCACTGCTTTGTCTCCAAAATAAACTACTGAAATCAGACTGTGTCTCACACGTGTTTATATGATGTTGCTAAGAGTCTGTGATTTCCCAGTCTCTCTACCTTTTTGAATAAAATTCTAATCCCAACTTGCCTCAAGAGCAGGTGGGAACTGCAGTGGGACCCCTGACCATCTCATGTTCTTGGATGATTCAGTGTCGTGCATGTCAGCACCCAGGCCCCAGATATCAAGTAACCGTTTTCCAGTGACGTGGCGTTTTCCACTAGCCTCGCTGCGGGTGGTGGATACGGTCATTGGTTTTTCTGGGAGTGGAAACCGAGGAGGCAGTTTAGCCTCATAAAGGCAGGGGAGCTGCCAGGTGGTGGGAAAGGGCCCAGCCGCACCCCAGGCATGTGCGGGCCTCTCCTCCCAGGCTCATGACTACCGTGTGGCAAACAGTGGCTGTCTGAAGGGGTTTGACGAACTGTGTCAGGGGGCATAGTGGAGGAACTGGGCACCCTTCCCCCATTCGCCTCCCACGCCACGTGGGTGCACACTGACACTCCATAGAGTTGGTTTCCCCTTAGGCCTCATTGTCACTGGCCTCTCTACCAATGGTGGGCATATTGGGGTCTGTGGTCCTGCAGCGTCTGGTGGCAACTGGCAGGGCCCCATTTTGGCTGAGGCCTTCGGTAGGTTCGGAGGGTCACATGTGAGATCTCAGCCCCAACTGACTGCGGACACTGGGTGTGTGTCCCACCAGGAGAGCCCAGAGGCGTCTGAGAGGAGGGTCCTCGCCGTTGGTAGCGTGCAGGTGTCCAGTATTGCAACACCAAGTGGGGCGGGCTGGGCCTGGAGCCACTAGCATCGCCTGCGGAAGGCAGACCCTGCTGGTGCCCTGAGGAGTCAGCAGGGCGTCCTGGAAGTGGGCCTTGCCTGTATCTTTAATTCTATCACCGAGGGAGAAAACCTTGCTTGAAAAGATTTCCTCTGCCCAGAGGACTGGGCTTTATGGAGGTTGAAGAACCCAGCAGGAAGCTGGAGTTTACGAGCCCACTGGGAAAAGCAGCTGTTGTCTGTTCTTGTGCCAGCCTGGGAGACAGGCCCTCAGCTTGGGCACTCATGCTGGTCGCTGGCCACGAGAGCCATCCAGTGGCTTCACTCATGTCCCTGGGGTTGGCATCTGCTCTCTCCTCTGTCCCATGGAAACCGATCCTTCACCTGGTGAGATCCCGACAGCCCCACTCCCTTTTTAGGTCATGGATCAAGAGCCCTGAGCTGCTTAGACCTTAAGCTGGGAGCCGGCTATCCTGCAGGAGCCTGTCGCCTCCACCGTGCTCACCACGAGGCAGAGAAGGGCATCATTTCTTCACAAAAGTTTTGGGCTCCTCCCTCCTCGGTCAGCCTGGCCACACCCTGATGCCACTTATATCCGCCCTGCCCGTGCCTGCTCCTGAGCCTGAGGCTGAGATGGTGTGGCCTTCAGACAGGCAATTCCCCCATCGGCCCTCCTCTCCCTGACAGGGCCCTGCCTCTGCCCCTTCTCTGCACAGCATTGCCAGTGTGACCTTGGAGCGCCCTAAACACACTGTTCAGAGGGGAGCTGTTACAGAATGACCTGGGCCCCATCCCTCTGTTCTGACCACTAGGGGCCTTTTCCAGAATGGTCACATCTTCCCTTTACTTCCAGAGTTGTCCATGACTTGGCAGCTTGGCCACAGCCTGACCCCTTCTCCCAGCGTGAAGTGGGGTCAGGCCCTCAGCAGCTTGCTCTCCGGAAAGGCTTCCTGCAGCGTGGTCACCACCACGCTGGCAGCTCTGATTCTAGTGCTGCCATCGTGTCACAGACGCTACTTCAACCCTGTTCCTAAGCAGAGCTGGCCAGAGCCCCAAGCTAGCTTTTACCTAGTCTGTGCACATACATGCACATAATGTTTATATGGACGTGTCCACCATATGTAAAAACATGCTTCTGTGCAAACCAAGGTCCACTGGCTCTTTTGAGTTGGTTGCATGTTTGCCCCGTGGAGTTGGGATTATGACAGGTGGCCCGTCTTTGGGATGCGTTATTTCAGGGACAAGGTGACTGGTGTTCCCTCCATTTGCTAACTAGTCTTAGTGGATGTTTGACACGTGACCAGCTAGAGGAAAACAGCATTGTTGTCAGACTGAAGTTGGGGATGGAGGGCAAACCTGTCTCTGAAAGACGTGAATAAATAGACACCTTGTAGCACAAGCTTCCTGGAAGGTGCCCCCCTGGGCTTTGGAGGATGGGCGTCGGCAGCAGTGGGCATCCCCCTGCCCGCTTCACAGAAGAGGCCCAGACTTGCCAAGACCTCTCCAATGCCTTGTGTTGTCGTCATAGTGATTTTCTGATCCAGGCCACCTGGGCCTCTAGAATCCCCACCATACTGAGGAGATAGCATTAACCCCACTTCGTAGATGAGGAAACTGAGGCTCCGAGAGAGCCAGCGACGTTTGCCTGAGCTCCCCAGCTAGACAGGATTTCAACTTCTGTCTGACATCAAAACCCACATTTCTGGGCAGTGGCTCCTTGAAGGGAGGGCTCGTCCCGTTCATCTGGGAGCTCAGGTCCTACAGGCCCACGGCAGCCACTACAGATGTTTGCTGGACGACTGGACAGCCCTGATCTCAGCGGGTCCACGCGGGTCCAGGGCATCCACCCAGTCCATTCTGATGTGTAATGAACGTTTTGGGTATCACCCCTGCCTGTGACCTTGATGAGTCATTTCACCTTGTGAGCCTCAGTTTCCTGAGACAGCCCTGCCATGCTCTAGTGAACAGTTAAATGTGCAAGAACTTCAGACGCCCCAGATTCCCGTGCACGTACCATGTTGGGGTGGCAGATTCATGCCAAAGGCCTTGGTGGCAGCACTTCCCACCCCACCCCCACCCCGGGGGCTGTCAGGAACTCTCCCCAGCACCATGGAGGGCAGATGCTGTTTCCCAAACTCACCCCACCTTTCAGGGCCCAGCTCAGGTGTGGCTGGGAAGTGAGGGAGAGGAAGGAACCGGGGCCCCTTTGCATGTAGTATTTAATCCCCACGCACTGTGAGGCAGATGTCAGCACCCCATTTTAGAAAAGATGAGAAAACTGATGCCCTTGCTCAAGATCCCATGGCTAGGAAGCTGCCCAGAAAGGAGTTGCCCAGAGGGACCGAACCTCCCCTTGTCCCTTTGCCAGAATCCAGTCCATCCCACCTCACTGAGTCAAGAGGGGGAAGGGTTCACAGAAACAGGAGAGAGCCCAGAGCAGGTTTATTTTTCCTTTGAGACAGTTTGTACAGGATATATTACATTCAGGAGTTCTCAGCTTTCACCGAAAGGTCAGAGGTTATTGCAGTTGTGCCAATGGCTCTGATGTGGAAGGAAAAATTCTAGAAAGCTTCCTGTGTTCAGAGAGAGGATCATCGTTTAAAGTCGCAGGGGTCTGCCCTGCAGAGGGGCGCACTGGGGTCAAGAGCAGGAGGAAAGGGGCATGGGAGCAACAGGGTGGCCTGGGCCAGGGCAGGCTGGAGCCGCCTGCCTACCAGAAGCAATGCACAGGTCGGCTGGCCAGGACCTGTAAAGGGGACAACAGAGCCAGGACCACAGGATGCCTGGGGGCCCTGACTGGTGGGGACAGCGGGCGCCTCACCCCCGCCGCAGTGCCTGCAACTGCTGGGCCACCTTCTCCAGCTCCGCCTCAATGGCTGACAGGCTCTCCAGCTCCTGGTCCTAGGAGAGAAGGCGAGGTTATGCAGGGACTGGCCCAGGGAGCAGTGCCAGCATCGTGGAGCATGCAGGCAGCCAGACTGGTTGTGCCGCTGGCTAGCTGTGTGGCCTTAGACATGTGGCTCTGCCTCTCTCAGCTTCAGAGGCCTCTGTGTACCATGGAGATGGTTTTGCCACCCTATAGGGCTGCTGAGTATTGTGCACAAGAATGTCAGGGAACAAGGGCCCTAACCCCACACCGCCCCTGGTGGCCTCTCATTCAGGCCTGCTGACTCCTGAATGGCTCCAGGAGGGCACGTGGAAAATGAAGCCACTGGTTCAGAGTTCCCTCCAGTCCCCATCCCAAGCGTGGGCTATGACGACGGCTCCCAGGGTGAGCCCAGGCCTGGGTTCCCTGTCTGCTGCAGGCCTCCCTGCCTCAGCTGCCCTGGGCCCATGACACAGGCCAGAGGTTGTGAGAGCTGCCTCCGTCTACCTGCCTCGGGCTGAGCATTCGATCCTTGGTCCCGATCTGGGGGGCCTGAGCTCTGGTTGACAGGGTGGTTCCTGGGCACGTTCTGTGAGCCTGGATGGGTGCTCCAACCTCAAGAAGCTTCCAGGTGCCCAGAGCCGGCCTAATGCCCATGAGACTGTGCCCTCAAACCTGGAGCAGGCGTCAGGGAAGGCCATCCTCTGGCCTTGACCTGGGAGGGGCGGTCTCTCAGGGCCCCTGCCGGATGCCAGGCTGCAGAGTGTACCCTCCCCTCACCCCCACACTGGAATAGCACTGACAGCCCCACCAGGGGCCCATTTAGAACAGACATCAATGGTCGCCATGGAAACAGGGATCCAGAGCCCTTTGTCTTGGAGAAGCCCCTGGGGCATGAGTTCTGTGATGCTGGGGCCATTTCTAAGGAGACCCTTGGGCTGGGTGGAGTGGTCCCCGTTTCTCCTCCCTGCAGTCCGGGGCTCCCTCTGCCTGTGAGGAAGGCAGCTGGCCCGCCCAGCTCATTCCAGGATGGGGAAGGGGGTGATGGAAGTTGCCCAGCCTTGACCTGGGTCCAAAAGCTAGGGCTGAGGAACAAGCTGCTATTTCCTGTAGCCCTGTCCCCTTAGTCTCCTGGGGACATAGGCAGATGACATCCTTTGGCTCCAGCTGCCAAGAAAAAGCCGCCTCCTTTCAGGTTGCCAAGACCCTGGTCCCAGACCCAGAGAGAGGGATGGAGGCCTGAGAGAGGGGCTAGTTCTTTTCTGGGTGGACAGGTCCCAGCCCCCATAAGGTCCGGATTCCCACCTGGGCCCTGAGGCTTGAACCACTGACCACCCCCAAGGTCTCCTCCAGCTCCAAGGCTATGTCGCTTGCCTGCCAGGGACCCCAGCTCCCACCCCTGTCCCTGGGCATGGCCAGGTGCTCAGAGCTCACGTGTATTCTGATCATGATAATGAGGTGAGCAGAAAGGAAGCCTTTCCCCCATTTCACAAATGGGGCAACCCATGAGGTTCAGAGAAGGAGAGTGACCTGCCCAAAGTCACACAGCTAGAAGGAGGCAGAGCCCAGGTTTTCAGGCACCCACCTGCTTCCCCCACTCACTCACCCCCTGGCAGGAGGTCCAACTGGTCCTGCCCCCTCCCCCTCTGCTATTCAGGGGTGGGAGGCAGGGCCTGAACCTGAAGAGGAGGGTGTGCCTGGGTTGCTGGGTCCAGGAGAGGACCTGGCTGGACCAACCATGGGGTCTTCCCAGGACACCAACTGTCCCTTAAGTGTCCCGTCCTTTCATGCCCTCCCAGCTCTTGAGGCCAATGGTGCCCTGGGCTCGGATCCCCTAGGCAACAAGTGGCCCTGCTCAGGCCAGTCCCTGCCAGGTCCTTTGGTTTCCAAGCTCTGTCCCTCCAGAGCTCCAAGCTTCGCCCATTACTCTCGTCCTGCTCCCAAACCTGCGGGCTCCCTGCTGCTTCAGGACAGTGGCCACTCAGCGCCCCTGGAGACCGGCCCAGCTCACACCTCCCCGGCTCCCACGCGCTTCCCTGAGCGCGCCCGTCTCCAGCTTCACTGGGTGCCCTCTGCGAGCCGGGGTCACCTGCCGTCCGCCTGGCACGCCCCTTCTTCCCCTTCCCAGGCCCGCCCGCGCCCAGGCCTCCGCAGTGTCCCGGAGAGCCCCCGTCTGAGCTCCTCTCCGGTCCCCGATTCCAGGGGGCAGCAGCCGCAGGTCTGGGTGCAGCCGCCCCCTGGGCCCACCCCGGGCCTGGCCGGCTCGCCGCCGCCCTATACCGACCTCGGGCCTGCGGTTGGCGCTGCCCTCCTCCTCTTTCCTCTCGTCGGGGTAGCTGCGCCCCCGCAGGGCCAGGCCCGCCTCCGCGGCCTCCTGGGGGGACGGCCTCCAGCCTCCGTGCAGCGGCAGCCCGGGGCCCCCGAAGCCACGGCCCCGGGCCTGGAAGGAGAGCCTCATGGAGCGGTCGGGGTCCTCGTCGTCCTCCCCCTCCAGCCGCTTCTCCGACGGCAGCTCGTTGGCCAGCTGGTCCGCCTCGCTGCGCCCCCGGGCGTCCTCCCACTCCTCGGAGAGCCGCTCCTCCTGCTCCTGCTCCTGCTCCTGCTCCTGCTCCTGCTCCTGCTCCTGCTCCTGCAGCTCCCTGCTCTGCCCGCCCCGGAGGCCGCCAGGGGCCCCTGCCATCTCCTCCTGCCGGGACCGCTCCCGCTCCCCCTTCCCCTTGGGGGACTGAACTTCCTCAGCCTCAGTCTTCCCGGCTCCATCGACAGTCAGAGCCTTGGACCAACCTGGAGCAGGCGGTGGACAAGAGCAGGAGACGAGGGAGGGGTCACCACCTTCCCCAGTCCCTCCCCGCCTCTCCCCGGGGGCCCCTCTGTGGCCACCGCTGAACCACAAGCCCGCACTCGGGTCCAGGGCATGACCCTGCTCGGAGGGAAAGAGCCATCTTAACACCATGCTTTGTAAGCCCTTCTCCGAGCCCGGAGGGGTGGGCTGGAGCCCGCCTCTTCCTGTAGCCCTCTCGTGGTAGAAGCCCTCGACCCAGGGGTCACCGAGCAGGGCAGGGACGGGAGACTTGACAAGGCCCACAGGAGGAGCCAGGGTCTCCCTAAATCCTGGTCGAAGCTGATGACTGTGCCCAGAGAAGCCTGCTCCCACCCGCCGTACGGTCCCTCTGTCCCCAAAGCCTGCCCACCCAGCCCACAGAGGCCCTCTAGCCTCCTGGGTTGGGGGAAGGATCTATGCAGAATAGCGGACGTGCATGGTTTTGGAGCCACACAGACCTGGGTTAGAATCTCAGATTTTACTACAAATTAGCTGTGTGTTGGGCAAATTACTTAACCTCTCTGAGCCTTGGTTTCCCATCCAGCAAAATGGAGATAATACCTCCTTTCAGGGTGGTTGTGGAGGTGGCATGAGGTCATGGATGAGGTGCCCCTCGCACGCACCCCCCCTCCCGCACATTTGCCGAGGCCTCAGACATCATACGTACTCTCGCCTCTCGGGGCCTCCTCGTAGCCGAGGCTGGGGTGGGGGTTAAATGCTTCGGAGGGGCCTTCTTCAGAGACGGCCTTCTCTCCAGCCTCCGCACCGGCGTCGTCCTCTCTCCCTGCCTGCTGTCCTTGCTCTGCACCCTGGCCCTCCTCTCTGTCCGCCAGACCCTGGGAGGGGTCCCCGCTGTCCCCCTCAGCCGGAGGGCCTGGGTGTTTCTGGACAGGGAGGGTGGCCGGGGGATGGGTGTTGGTGATCTCTTCCTCGCCTGGGGCCTGGTCGGCCTCATCCTTGGACCCCTGCCCGGGTTCTGGGGAGGCCCAGGGCCCGTCTTGATCTGTGTCTTGACCACTCTTCACCTCATTGGAATCCCCCCTTTTCTCCGCAGAGTCTTTGGCGAGCATCTCTTCTGTCCCCTCTGCAGAAAGAACAGAAGCAAAGTGAGGCCCTGAGCACCAGGCTGCACTCCGGGTCTCTCCAGAGCCCAATTTCAGATCTTAGTCATTGTATCTTGGTGATTCCAACAAGCCCAGCCCAGGACACCCGTGACGGAACTGGGGTTACCCTCTCCATGTCTGGGTTTGACTCGAGCACAAATGGATTGCATTCCTTTGTAATTCTACCTCTTAAAGATATGATTTAAAAAAAAAAAGACTTTGAAGATGACCCCAGAAGATAGAGCCTGAATTGAGAATTAGGACATCAGCTGAATTACTGTGTGGTCTTGGGGAAGTTCCTTAACCTTTCTGTGGGGCTTCTCTGTTTTGAGCATCCTGTGAAAGTGCTCAATTCCTCAATATTTGCAGTTTTCATTAAAAAGCGTTGTCTTGTTTCTGCTTTGAAGACAGCCTGTTAACTATTGTAAAAGTCTCTCCCATCACCAGAATGGTTACTGTCGCACAAGCACCAGCTAGTCCATCCCACCATCTGACTCCAGGGCTCCAGGTGAAAGTGCTCCCATCCCATTTACAGAAACTCAAACTGATCCTCAGAAAGCTGGTCTGCAAGCAGCAGAGCTGAGCCTTGACTCCAGCTTCCAAATGCCGAGTACAGGGCGCTCTTTGCGCTGACACACACGGCTGCTTCCCTTATTGAAGCCTCGACACACACACACACACACACACACACACACACACACACCCCAGGCTATCCCCCTCCTGAAACCCATGGCAGACACCCATAGTCCTCCAGACCCTCATTCCCATGGCGCCAGCATGTGGGAGTTCATGCCATGCTCCAAGCAGCCACTAGGGAAACAGCCCTGGCCAATGGCCAATGTGAGGGCACCTGGGCCACACTAGCAGGCTTCCCGAGGGAAGGTCCTTGAAAACCCGGCTCCTGGAAACTCGCCTCATTCATCCACCTTCCACATGCAAACGGCAGGCCTGCTGGGGCAGTTTGTGGGTGTTTGCAGGTAGGAGGGTGAGTCACAGAGAATCACTTGGACCTACGCCATGATCTCTTTGACCCCTAAAAGCTCTCTGGTCTCAAGAAAGATGATCCAGCCCTGGCCAGGTGGCTCAGTTGGTTGGAGTGTCATCCTGTTCGGGGTGCGTATGGGAGGAAACCGATGATGTGATCTATGTTTCTCTCTCGCATCAATGTTTCTCTCTCTCTCTCTAAAAAAATAAATCAATGAAAAACATATTTTCTCGGTGAGGATTTAAAAAAAGAGAGCCCTGGCTGGTGTGTCTCAGTGGTTAGAGTGTGGGCCCGCACACCCAAGGGTCACGGGTTCAATTCCCGGTGAAGGGCACGTACATGGGTTGCAGGTTCGCTCCCCATGCGGGAGGATAACCAGTTGATGTGTGTCTCTCAATGTTTCTCTCTCTCCCCCTCCCTCCCTCCCTTCCACTCTCTGAAAAGCAACTGAAAGAAAACCTTCAGGTGAGGATTAACACAAAGTATTTAAAAAAAGAGAGATGATCCAGGTTAATTTAGTGTTTCAAACCTACTTCTCTTGGATCATCCTGCAACTTGGCTATGCTAAGGCGCCACCTAATCCCGGGGCGGCAGGTGCTCAGGCAGGGGCCCTGCTGCAGTGGCCACTGGGAAAAGCCCGTCAAAGCTGCTCACCTGCCAGGCCGGCCACTCCTGCTCTGGAGTGTCAGCCCCTGGTGGGCAGATGGGACCCATGGAGGGCTTTGGAGGGAGGCAGGCCCAGGTTCACATCTTCAGTTATGTCTTGGACAAAGTACTTAACCTCTCTGACCTCATTTGTAGATGGAAAGAAATAATAGCTACCTTACAGGGCGTAGAGGAGGGGCTCAGCCTCAGGGAACCCTCGGGCTGTCATGACTACCGTTACCGTCGCCACCCCCACCCCCCCCCCCGGTCTGCGGCCGGACTGGCCAGCACTGACCCTTGAGCTCGGCCTGCTCGTTTTGCTTCTGGAGAACCTCTGAGAGCTCATCCTCAAAACCTCTGTCCTTCTTCTGCTGACGGGCCCTCTCCTTGGCACCTGGTAGGAGAAAGGAGAGAAAAGTCCCATGTGGTCTGAGCCGGCACATTTGTCTGTGGAAGTGAAGTGTCCATGTCCTCGTCTGGGCACTGGGCACATCATGTTGCAGGCCTGCCCAGTAAGAGTCGGGGGGGGGGGGGTGAGAGCTTGGGGACTCTGGAAGGGTTGGCTGCCCCTGTCCCCTCCCAGCTGGGGCCCATCAGATGGCCCTATCACCTCCAGACTCAGTTTCTCATCTAGAAAATGAGAGCAAGCCCTGCCTGCTACCTTGCAGAGCAACAAAGACTCAGTTGGAGCAGAGGGTCCCAGGGGTGGAGGCGGAGAGTGGGGCCCCCTCAGGACCTGGCTGGCAGCTGGAAGACCCTGCAGCAGCAGGCAACAGGGACTGTTACCCTCCTGGGGGCTCTTGATTCAGGTAAATCCTGCTCACCCTGGACCCCATAATCTCAGACACTTGGGAGAAAACCAAACACATACCTGCATCCAAGCCCAGGGTTGGCACCTGCTGCCATGAGCCAGAGACCCCTCTCCCTGCTGCTGCCACCTGGCACTGTCCCCACCTGTGCCTTGTTCCTGATGGTGGCCCCTTGCCAAGGCCAACTCAGCAGCTGATGATTATCTCCCCCATGATAGGAGTTTCTGGAATGGCCAGAAGACTGACACTGGTTGTGGGTGAGGGAGTGTGCCCAGAGGAAAGAGATCCTCTCAGCCACCCAATCTCAAAAGTGCCCCCACGGCAACAGCTGAACTCCAGAGACCACGGGGTACTGGGAGAGCTGCATCTGGTCTAGGCATGTCCCTAACTCACTGTGTGACCTTGGGCAAGACACTAAACTTCTCTGGGCCTTGATCTCTTCACCTATATCAATGGCAGACTGGACCAGGTGGTGTGGAGGACCCCTCCATTCCACTCTCCAGGTGAAAGGAAATACCCGTGTATCAGAGAGAAGCGGGACCCCCGGACCTTCCACCTGATTTCCTGACTCTCAGTCACTGGAATTTACCCAGATTCATGTGCAGTGGCTGGAAATACCTTGGAGAGCAAGGTCTTGGAGCTCTTTCAGCAAATTCTGATGTCGCAGGATCGAGAGGATCCGCTCATCTGCAATGAGGGAGAGTCGTTATGGGCCATTGCCAGAGAGCGGCCAAGGGAGCGATTGCCATCAACAGTTTCAGCTGAGCACAAGGACTCTGCTCTGGAAACTCAAAGCCTGGGTGGCAGCAGCAAGATTGGGTCTTGAGATAACACTTTTGAAATGACCTCCTTTCCAAAGCATCGGTCAGTTTTCTACTACAACAGAAAGGTCAGCCACTCTCCCCCCACCCGCCCTCGGCCAAGAGAGGGCAGCCCCGAGGTGAGGTATGGGTGTCTTCGAGCACATGTCCCCCATCTCCATGCCTTTGCTTATGCTGTCCGGCCCCCCCGGGGTGCCCTTTCTTCACTTTTCTACCTACTGGTTTCCACCTTTTCTCTTACCCCCAACCCCAATGCTAATGTTGGCTCTATCCAACAGCTGGTCGAAGGCTTGGCAAAGCTTTTTCCTTCTCATGCCCACCCACGATGCTCCTTTATTCGTCACGTATCTATACGGTGTCTCCCAGGTGGCAGCAGCTGTGCCCGACACTGGGGATATAGCACACAAAATCCTTGCCTGCAGGGAGCTCACGTTCTGGTGACTGCTCTTCCAGCCCTGGTTTCATTCTGCCCAGGATCCTAACTAACTATGTTCATATTTGTCCCCTCTGCTAGTTTGTAAGCTCCAGGTGTACAGGGCCTGTACCTCCTTCATCTCCCCGTACCACTCAGACTGTGGCACAGGCCTGGACAAGGCCGGCATTTGGTCAATGACAGGAATTAAATCACTAAATTCCATCACAGGCCACACACCCACGCCCTCGCCTTCCGGCCCAGCAGGCAGCAGCCCCTCACCCCCAGCCTGGCTCATACCTCCTCGGAGCGTCTCAAAACACTCCTGGCTCACAGGCATGGGGCTGGGCTTGAAAAGCGTGTCAGAGATGACCTCAACGATGCACTTCATCACCTGAAAGGAGAGTGGGGCAGGTTGGGGTTGGTTTGGGCATGGACTCAGCCCCTGAAGGCTCCAGGGCAAATTTCTAATGAGAACATAGGGCGTTTGCTCTTGTCTTCAGGAATCCATGGGTGCCTGACTGAGGGGCACAGCTCTGCTTTACCAGCCAGACAGTGATAGCAATGATAACAGAAAACCCTTATATGGTACTTTTCATGTGCCAGGCACTCCAATCACCTGGCCAGCAGGTGTCCCTCTAAGATGGGGGTGGGTACCTGGTGCCTTCTCATACCCAGGGATTTCTTTAAAGATGGGGAAGCTGCTCCTGGGCATCAGACATATGTCTTGCAAAAGTACTTTAGTCCTGCAGATGCCCCAAAGGTCAGCTATCTCCAGGAAGCCTTTCTGGACCACCCAGAGGAGCACAGAGGCCTTGTCTGGCTCGACCCTGTCTGGAAACAGGGCTTGGATCGCTGTCTCCCAACAGCCACGGTGTTGTCACATGCAGGGAGTGACAGCCTCACGATCTGGCTCCATATTCAGCCATTGGATGAATCCACTGGCTGAAGGTGGGCACACATCCCCTAAATCTGGGTGCCCATCCCAGGCCAACAGCAGCCGTATTTCTGAAAGTCTTGTCCAGTGCCTAGCAAGGTGCTGTGGATGATCAGGCACCTGATAAATGGGTATCTGAAGGTGGTGCCAACTGTCGTGTGGTATCCTAGCTGTGTTGTCTTGAGTATGCGACTTGACCTCTTGGCGGAGGAGCCTCAGTTTCCTCACTTGTGAAACAGGAGTGAGAATAACCTCCCAACGGCCCTCCCAGGGTGACAAGGCACAGATGGGAAAACACTATAAAGCGTGAAGTGCCACACACACCCAGGGAGGGATACACCACTCCCAACCTGCTTCAGCTGTCTAGAGCCACGAGGAGGGGCCAGAGGTGTCAGACATGCACCAGGCAATGCTGGTAGGGAGTGAGGGGGTGGAAGGCTGTGTCTACAGGATGCCAAGGCAACCTGCCCAAGGATCCAGGATGGCAAACTGGCAAACAGGCTGTACAACTGTCACAGCATCCTAGGAGGGAACGTTCAGGTCTTAAACAGCTGTTCTGTTGTCCCCGACCCCAGGCTCCTGAGTACAATATGGTGACCTAAATGTCTCCCAGAAGGGAGCTGGCACGGAGGGCCCTGCAGCCTGCACCTTGCCCTCCCTGCAACCCCAGACCTTGCACTGGGAACAAAGACAACCAATAGCCCACGAGGACAGATTTGCAGAGAGAGGAGCTGGTTACGGATCCCAAGAACAACGGGGAAATCGAGAAGGGAAGCTCTAGAAATAACAGTGCCCATTTATTGAGGACCTACTATGTGCCGGGCACCTCACATCTGACTCATTTCTCACAGCTTCCCCCAAGGGAAATATTATTACAGATGGAAAAAGGGGAAGTTCAGAGAAGTTAAGAGGTTTCCCCAGACCTCACAGCTACAACGAGCAGTAGAGTTTTAAATACAGGCCCGTCTGCGAGTAGGAAACATAATTGAACAAATCGATGCTTTGGGTTTTGACCATAACCTCTCTGTAATGGAAGAAAACTCCTGGAAAGGTGGGGAGCAGAAATTTATCTGACTCTCATGCGGAGGTATCTGTGAGCACCAGAGACTGGAAAAACAGCCGCAGCTCAGACATGAATGAATTTCAAGTATACACCCAACATGGAGTGTCTCTTGTTGGCTACAGAACCCCCCACCAGTGTCTCCTAAGTTCCCTTTCCTGGGTGACATCCACCATCAGCCCTAACTGGCCAGGACCCTAGGTGCAGAAGCCAAGACCGAGAATGTTTTCATTGTGGCCCTTTGGGAGAGCTATGGCTTGAGAGGGGTGCGGTGTGCTGCTGGCAGGGCCTTGGGGGCAGGGGAAAAGCCAAGGGGGAGGTGCAGGCCTGGTTCTCGCATGTCCGTGCACAACCACAACCACAGAACAGAAAAGCCGCCCCCAGCAGCCCTCGGCAGGTCCGCCAGATTCGGAATGTTCAAGACAGTGGGTCTGACACCACAGTCCAGCAGGCGAGACACGGGCCCCGCTGGGCTGCAGACTCAGCTCCCAGGAAGCTGGGGAAGTCCCCCCAGCAGGGTGGCAGGGCGATCAGCAGCCTTTCAGGTCTTTTGCAAGCTGTCCCCAGCCTCAGCAGCCGCAGTGCCGGCTCTTGGCTTTATGCCAGACTCACTCCTGCAGCTGCCCAAGAGCTGGCTGTAAGGTGTCCACTGGGGCCTCCTACCGTGCCCCCCCCCCCCGGGGCATCCCCGTACCCCTTCTTACCTCAGTGTCTCTTTTATTCATAAGGCTGTTCACAGGGAGGGCAATGGCTGGGAAGAAAAAGAGAAAGAGCTGGGGTCACTCCTCTGCTCTGAGGGGGGACCCCATTCCTTCTTGACCAGGTTCATGGGGGGCCCATTCGCTTCTCTGCTCCCCCTCAAAACTGCCCCCACCCAAATGAGAGGCTGCGGCTGATTCTGTTTCCCTCCCCTGGCTGCCGCCCCACGGGGGTGTCTCCCAGGGGCTGCCCCGAGAGCCTTAACCCTTCCCTTTGGGAGAGCTCCGGCTCCGGAGGGGGCGTGGGCGCTGAAGGCAAGTGTTGTGAAAACAGGGCGCGGGCTGAATGGGAGCGGGTGGGAGGACGGGGGGCGGGGGAGACCCCGGGGAGCGGGGACGCAGGGGGCTGTGAGAGAGGGTGCCGAGGGCAAAAGTCAAGGGCAGGAGGGCGGGGCGCGGCGGGAGGGCGGACGGGGGGGGCGCGAGCGGAGCGGGCAGCAGCCCTCCCGCCTGCCCCGGTGACCTTGGCGGGCCGGGCGTGGGGTGCGGGCACCCGGCGGCCCTGCCCCGCGGAGTCCGGAGCGTGCCCAGGGTCGGCCGGCGGCCCCGGGCCTCCGGCGCGGCGGGAGGCGGCGGCGCTGTCCGCGGTGCTGAAACTCGCCGCGCGGGGGCGGCGCGGGGCGCGCGGGGCGGCCCCCCGACTCCGCGCTCGCTCACCTTGCCCGGCGCAGAGCAGGAGCGCCAGGACGGCGGCGGAGCGCATGGCGAGCCCGGGGCGCCGCGCAGCCGGAGGTCTGGGGCCGGGCACGGCGGGCCGCCGAGGGCGCGGGCGCGCGGATGCGGTCGCAGGGTCCGCGTGCGTCCGTCTGTCGGTGCGCCCACCAGCCCCTCTGCACGGAGCTCGGATGCTGCGGTGGCGGCGGCAGCGGCGGCGGCGCTCGCGCGCCTCCCTATATACCCCCGGGCCCGGAAATGACGTCATCGGGCCGCCCCGCGCCCCCCTCTCCGCACCCTCCGGGGGTCCCGCCGCGCTCCACTCCACCCTCGGCCCCACCCCTCGTGCCTCTGGTCCCCGCGGCTCACCGCCTGTGAGTCGGTCCACGGGGCAGGCACCTGGCTTCCGGGGCGCACGGGGACTCCACCACTCGACGGCTCCCCGCGCTTGCTGTGTGTCCTCGGGCAGGCACTGCGCGTCTCTGGGCCTCGGGCTACTGCAGCGCGCGCGAGGGCCCTGCCGATCCTGGCACAGCACCGGTCTGCCCCGCAGGCTTCCCCCATCTCCTCCACGGGGAGCTGTGCTCACCGTTCAGGGCTCCCCAAATAAATGGGAGGCCCTAGAGGGGTTTCCGACCCGTCTAAGGCCTCTTTCTGGCAACCCAGTTTTGTGTCTTCACGGTTTGTAACTGTACCGTATATGTACTTATTTGAATAATATTTAGTCTCCATTGCTTTCACAGTGCTCGGCAGGGCACTGGCACAGAGGAAACACAATAGATAATTGTTGAATATTCTGAGTGGACGGTTAACCCACGCGGGGGGGGGGGGGGGGAATCCCGGGCTCTGGCTGCTGCTGGGCAGCTCTCATGGGGGATGGTGAGGGAAGAGTGGGGGACAGTTCTTGATCTCAAACCAAAATAGGTGTCCTTGTAACTTCTGCTGGTTGGCTCTAGTCAGCCTCTTAGGTCCACCTTCTTGCCGCTATAACCCATCGTGTATTTGAGAACAGCTCTCACCTCTTCTTGAGTGTTTTCTAAACCTGTGTTTTGTGTGTAAGGTTGGTTCCCCGGTTTGTTTCCCTCTGCCCTGGGGCTCTCCTGCTCGGCCACGTTGCTACTCTCAACCAGGGATCACATCAGAAATCCTTTGCCACCTGACTCCAATGTCATAGTGAACCTGGCGTCTGAGTTACTGTCTGGCATTGGCTGGAACTGTCCAGAGCCCCTCCTTCCTGGGACCCCCCATCTCCTGCTGCTGCCTCCTGCCTCCTGCCTCCTGCATCCTGCCCCACACCTGCGCCCACTCAGCCCCTAAAAAAGAACCTGGCAGGAGCTCAGAGGAGATGAAGTGGTCTTGTTCATGCATTTATTCATCTCTTCAACTATTTGTTAAGCACCTACTATGTGCTTAGAATGCCTTAGAACAGCAGCCAGCTCCTCTAGGTGCTGAGGATACAGCATGAACAAAACAGACAGAAGCCCGGCCCTTACGGAGTTTACAGAAGACAGACAGTAAAGAAGTAAAATGCACAGCATGTCAGGTGGAGGAGACAAGTGCTAGGGACAGAAATGAAGCGGGGAAGGGGGACTTCTGGGGAAGGGGTGCTATACGTTAAATATAACGAGGGTGGATCTGAGGTGGCCTCACCCGGGAGGGGATGTTTCAGCAAGGACCTGAAGTTGGTGAAATAGAGGGGTTGCATGTGTCCAGGGAAGAGGGGCCCAGGTAGAGGGAACAGCAAGTGCAAATACCCGAGGGGGGAATGTACCTGGTGTGTTCAAGGAACAGTGAGGAGGTAGAATGGAAACGCCTGGAATATATAGCTGAACAGTAACACACAGTCCATCTCAAAAGCTTGGAAATGCACAGAAATACAGGAAAAGCACCTGTACTCACGCCACCCAGAGATAAGCAGCATCAGCAATTTTAAAGTATAGAGTCCACATAGCCTTGAGATGGCTGCGTCTGTAAAAGGCAGCTCCCAGTGCAGGACTTCAGCTGCGCACTGAAGGATTAAGTGCCTCCGGCCCTCCTGATGTGGGTCATCCTGAATGTCCTGCACAGATCTGCATCATAAAGATTTATCCATGTCGGGAGTATACTGGTCCCCTACCATCTATTGCGTGCCACAATTTGTAACACGCAGGCAAGTTTCCTAGTTTTTTGCTGTTGTTATAAGGAACAGTCTTGTACACAAACCTCTAGCATTTGCAATGACTGCACTTAGTAGTAGGTGAACTCCTTGGCCCAAGAACATGGTCGTTCTTAAGGCGCTTGGATGTGCACTGCCCAGCTGCCATGAGGAAAGTCGAACCACTTCCAAGGGGAGTGGGCTTTTCCCATGGAAACCTTCAGAGCCACTGCCACCACCCCAGGAGCACCCTTCTTCAGGAGCCTGACCCAGTTTGTCATGAAAGTGAGCACAATCAACCAGCAAAAATGTCCCAAATTGGGCTTTACAAGGGACAATGCCACTAACTAGCGTTTGCGGTGTGCTTCATAACTCTTCAAAACGGTCCATCGCCGATGCCTTAAGCTCCCCTGGGCCTAAATGAGAGAGGGATTTTGATTCTCCTTTGCAGGTTTGGAAACTGCAGAGAGACCCGGGACGGGGAAGTGAGCACCCAGGGCGCCACATGGCGAGTGAAGGGGAAAGTTGGACCTAGAGCTTGCTCTGCCCAAATGCCCCATGTTTCCTGTGCCCTCCTGACTTCTCACTGCCGTTCCCTCTCCCTGGAAGGCCTCCCATTACCACCCCACTCCCTCCCCAGTGGCCTGGCACGCACGCTTCCATACCATTTAAGACCTGAGGTAATTGCTTCCTTTTCTTGCCTCCACACACTTACTTGAGCATTTATCACAGAAGGTTGAAAATATTTGCCCTTAGGTCCTGGCCGGGTAGACCAGTTGGTTAGAGTATTGTCCCCAGGTGCCAAGGTTGCAGGTTTGATCCCCAGTCGGGGCACATACAGGAAGCTACCAGTGATCCACAGATAAGTGAAACAACAGGTCAGTGTTTCTCTCTCTCTCATCCCTTCCTCTCTCTCTCTCAAATTAATATATACATAAATAAGAAAATATTTGCATTTATCTCATTACACTATGAGCTCCTTGGTGTTTGGCCTGCCTCCTGTCATCTTGGGAGTTTGGTTCCTGGCACAGAAGAAGGCAGAAACTCACATCCCTTGATCCCATCTTTGAGCTTTGGGCTGGACCAGTTAGGTAGGAATAAGCTTCTGGAACAAAAGACCCTAAAATACGATGGGATAAGATGGGTCTTATTTCTCTGTCGCACAGCAGCCCCAGAGTGAACAGTGAGACTCATTCAAGGGGTGACTCAACATGAGCTGTCCACCTTTGGCACCAAGGCAGCTACTCTAGTTGCCACCACCTATCAGTCATCACATAGGGACAAAGGTAGATGGAGGCCAAGCAGCTTCTTTGTAAGGATACGATGCAGAACTTGCATGTGTCCCTTCTCCCGCTGGCTAGAAGTCAGGCACAGGGACACTTAGCTGTAAGGGAGGCAGGGCAGCCACTGGGGGTGGTTCTGATGACTAAAGGAAGGTGATTCCGGAGGTCAATGAACGTTCCCTTCTACACGACCCATGGTGATGGTGACATTAACTAACTCTTGTGGAAAACTTATTGGGAAGCCGGCACTGTTCCAGACTTTACATCAGTCCTAAGAGAGGAGCCATCATTAAACTTGTTTACAGGGGGAGTTCAGCAAGGGAATTAAGCCCAGGTACCCGGAGGCATTCATCATATATAATGAATTCATGTCTCTTGCATGCATCTAGAATGGTGCTAATTATGCACCATCCTTGGGAGAATTGATGAAATTGTCTCTCAAATAATCCGTGTTGTGTGGGTCTGATGAGGAACCGTGTATGGAGCTGTTGATGGGCACCTTGCAAGGAGCCAGACGCTCGGTTTGAGTCTTGTCTTTGTTTGGGTTCCCCAAGAGCAGACACCAAGACAAGGATTTGGGCATGTTGATGGGTGAGTCACCACTGAGGGCAGCAGGGGCTCCACCTGGCTGGGGCTCACTGAGAAACTTCATTGAACACTCCTCAGAATGGTCCCGCTGGGGCGGGGAAGCTGTGTACTTACCCTCCATTCCTTTCCCTCATTGGGGGTCTATCCTGGAGGCTTGATTTACCAGCACTCTGCTCTGCTCTGGGAAAGGGCCGAGCTAATGCCCACTGCCAGAGAACACCCTCGGCAGAGAACACTGGACGCTGTTGGTGTGATGGGAACTGTCTACAGGTAACTTCCCAGGTGCCCCAAGGGGGAGTAGGTGGGACACTGACGTCTGCTACAGGGCTGTATGTGTGTTATTTTATTTCATGTTTACAATAAACCTGTGGCTAAGTTGTCAACATTTCTGTTTCTCATGTGCAGAAGCCAAAGCTCAGAGAGATGGAGTAACACTTCCAATGTCACACAGCTGGAAAATGGTGGAGTCTGGGGACCAGCCATCAGTCTCGTGTCACTCCACACTCCCCTTCCCAAGCCCTAAGCCCTCTATCAGCCTAATGTTTTAACTGGTCCCCATCAGCACCCCCCATCAAAAACTCCTGCCTTCGGGATTTTGGGGGGCTTCTCAGTTTTTGAGAATGACAGTTGATGCTTTTTCCAAACTTAGGTGGATGAAGTGTGGAGAAAGGCTATTTTTATGACTCTAAGTCTACACCTGCAATCTCCGTCAAAGCCACAGCCTTGCTTTGTGATGCAAGAACTTTGGACAAGTTCTCAAGCCCTCATTTCTTTTCAGGTTGCTGCCCCTAAACTCCTCTTATCTTGACATCTGGACCTGCCCCTGGTTATAACATGCACCTCTTATTTGGTGCACATGGTCAGGTCCTTGTTTTCTTCCCCCAGACAAATTTTCTAACTGTGAATCACTCCTACTGAAACGCAAAGGCCTGGGAAAGAAAGACAAGGTGTGGCTAACTCTGCATTAGTTATGCAGTAAGAGGGAATTAGACAGGAGTATGGTCTGCTCTGAAGATGGGTTTAGCTGACGGTTTCATTTTATTTTTATTTATTTTAAGATTTTGAAAACTGATTTTTAGCCCTGGCCAGCTTGGCTCAGTGGTTAGAGTGTTGGTCCGCAGACTGAAGGGTCCTGGGTTCAATTCCTGCCAAGGGCATGTACCTGGAGCGCAGGCTCTATCCCCAGCCCCGGTTAGGGCGTGTGCCAGAGGCAACTGATCGATGTGTCTCCTTCACATTGATGTCCCTCTCTCTCTCTCTCTCTCTCCCACTCCCACTCTCTCTGAAAAAAAGCAATCCTCAGGTGAAGATTTAAAAAAAATTTTTTTTTAAATTGATTTTTAGAGAGAGGAAGGGAGAGGGAAAGAGAAACGTTGATGTGAGAGCGAAACATCAGTGGGCTGCCTCCTGCATGCCCCCTATGAGCCCACAACCCAGGCATGTGCCCCAACCAGGAATCGAACCGGCAACCTTTAGGTGCACGGGACAATGCAAACCAAATGAGGGCTCAGGTGCCCATCTTAGAATCATTCTTAGAGTGCCAAGGGACCAACAGGTCTCAAGCTGCTCACTGCTCATTTGTTCCCCAAGATCTGCTGTCAAATTTTGATCCACGAACAAAATGTGTTTTATCACTACATATATATATATATATATATATATGTCCCGCCTTGGTTTTGTATGTCACTGAGCTGAATGGGCGGTGGGGCTGTAGCCTAGCTCGCTGGGAGGAGACCTGGGGGGGGGGAAGCGAAGGCAGGAGCTCTTTTTTTTTTGCATTATGAGTATGCTCAGCCTTCGTCCCAACTCCCTTGCGCGGGTGCAGAAGTAGGAGCACTTAAAAACCACATTTCCCAGACTTCCTTGCAGCTAAGGCCCTGCCTGTGATTTAGGTTCCACCAGTCAGAGGAACTGACGCAGGAACTGGACTTGGAGTTGTGTGTAGAAAGATGGGATGCTGAGCCACACGTGGCCAGTGTGGACGTGACAGAGGCGGGTGACTCTGAGACCGGGCTATGGCGTCACCCTCCTGCCTGGGCAGTTTCCTGATCCTGGCGGAGCTGCAACTCCCCTGGCAGCTCAGCTCTGGGCTGTGGTTTTGCGAGTTGTTTCTAGAAACACACTTGACAGTCGGCCTCTTCATTCCTTCCAGTGATTCTGAAAGCCACTTAATATCCTGTTTCTGAAATGAAATCCAACTGGAACAAGGAAATAGCCAGCGAGCAGTTCTGACGACAAACAGCAACACGGGTGGAAGGCGGCGGGTGCACAGGGTGCTGACAGTGACCCCTTGTCACTGTGTTGAAGGAAAGGGACAATGCCAGGCACTATTTATCTCCAGGGTGTCATCGTGGGGACAGCGCCCACTGCCGCACGAGCTCGCCAGCCCCCTGGCTGCCTGCCCCTCACTCCTCCCCCTCGCCCCCCCCCCCCCGCCTCCTTCCCGGCTTCCCTCCCTGGGGGTCCCCATGAGCCCTGGCCACTCGCATGGCTGACCCAGGGAACCCAGGCCTAGATGCGGACCCCACCCGCTCTGCCGGGGGTGAGGGGGTCTGACAGCCCGATTCCGCACGGCCCTCAGTCCAGCAGCCGCACGGAGGTCAGCGCCCTTCCAGCCTCATCCCCCCTCAGACCTTGAAAGATTTCCCTCCACCCCTGACTCCGGGGCTTGATGGTCCTTTTTAATTTTTAATTTTTTTCAACTACAGTTTATATTCGATATTATTTTGTATTAGCTTCAGGTGTACCGCATCGGGGTCAGACAATCGTACACTTCACAGTGTCCCCCCGATATTCCCAGTACCCACCTGGCACCGTACAGTCATCCCAGGGTTACTGACATGTTCCCTGCGCTGTGCGTCACATCCCTGTGACCGCTCTGTGGCTGCCAATCAGTTTCTCAGTCCCTCCCCCTCCCCCAGCCCCCAGCCCCTCCCCTCTGGCCACAGCGGTGAGTTCTCAGTGTCTGTAAGTGTTTCTGTTTTGTCTGTGGGTTTATATTCTTTAGATCACGTGTAAATGAAGCCCTGATTGTCTTCTTAATTAATTTGGAGTGTGGCTCATTAGACTCCTGCCCTACTTAGGAGGCGTCTTGTGGAGCCCACTTCGGGGCCTCTGACCAAGGTGAGACCCAAAGGGTGAGAATCCACTGGGTTGGGGGATGAGGGGGCCTTGCGGCAGCCAAGCTGGAGTGAGGGGTTGGGGGGAGCCCCAGACTCCAGGGCCAGCTGGACAAGAACTCCCCCAGAGCTACTGGGGACCCGCCGAGTGACCCTGCCTAGCGGCTTCCCAGGCTGCCTCAGCGTCCCCAGCGAAACGGCCGTGGGGACAGGCGCACACTGCTGAGCGCACCTGAGATCTGAAGCACAGCAGCTGCCCCCTGGCCGCACCGATGCTTTGCTCTTCCTGCACCTGCGATGAGGGGCCGTTTTTTCCTAATAGACCGGGAGGCAGCGGTTTAGAGAAGGCGCCTAAACTGCTTGGTTGCCATACAGCCTAAGTGGCAGAGGTAGGATTTGACCTCGAGCTGAGGTGCGGAAAGTTGTAACATAGAAGTTTATCGCTTTTAGATAAAGAGGGTAAATGCTAATATCACCTGGTACAAGGGGACATTGAGGCTCAGAGATGAACAGCGCCTTTTCCCAAGTCACACAGCGAATCAAGAGCAGGGCTGCGAGGCGAGCCAGGCCCTCTCTCCCAGCACCCAGTCAAGGTTTTCCTTCCTGGACAAGGCTGTCTTCTTCCGGAGGTCCCCGGGGGGGCCGGGGGATGGCTGCCCCAGGCCTTTCCCAGGGTGCCCAGCTACCTGCAGAGGTGCCTTCCAGAGAGTCACACTTGGGCCTCTCTGGACCCAGCCTCTTTTTCACCCACTCTACCAGAGCTGTTAGGGGCTGGGAAGGAGAGACATTCCTTCATTCAACAAACATTTATTGAGCACCTACTGTGTTCCAGGCTCTGTTCTGGATGCTTGGAATGTGCTTCTGAAGAAAGAGCTTCTTGGAGCTTGTACTCTAGGCTGGGGAGACAGGCAAGAAACAGCAAGCTATACCAAATACATGCATTATATAGAGGTTAAAGGAGGTAATGCTGTGAGAAAAGAAAGAGCAGAGCAGGGTAAGGGCTTGGGAGTCACAGGGTGGGAGGGTGAGGCCTCATCGAGCAGGTGGTCAGGGAAAGCCTCGCTGAGGCCATAACTAAGTGAGGACTGAAGGACTTGACGGAGAGAGCCACATGGATATCTAGAAGGACATTCCAGGCAGAATGGAGAGTCAGTGCAAAGGCCCTGGGGCTGGGGTATACCTGGCAGGTTTGAGGCAGCTGGGAGAGAGCAGGTAGGCAGAGGACAATAGTGGGTGAGACAGGATTGGGCCTCACAGTCTGGGGAGGATTTGGGCTTTTACTTTGCGGCAAACAGGAGTCATTGGGAGAAGAGAGGCAGCTGAGGTTGGAGACAGTGGGATGCTCAAAGGCATTATATGGATGCCTGCAGACCTAGCCAGCTCCCAGCTGCCCAACACCCTACCATCCCAGGGGCCTGCAGAGATGCTTCTGAACTAGGAGGAAGCCATTGCCACCTCTTGCCCCAGGTGGCCAGAAATGTCCCAGGGAGTGACCGACTGCTCAGGACATCTCCACGTGGGGGGTCTCTGCCAGGGGGTCCTTGGGAGCAGCTTTCTTCCTGTCCCCTGGGGAAAGTGGCAGCTGCTTATCTGATCAGGGAGCCCAGGGCTCTGGACTGCAGAGTCAACATGCCCTCGGCCGGCTTACTAAATCATATTTTCCAAACATACAGCTCCTCCAAGCCCCTTATCAGGCCTCCAGGTGGCAAAGCACGGTTGCTGGGCAATGTGGTTTTATCTGCGAGGTCTGCACAGAGGTTGTGCGAGGTGATTGCATTAGGTCCTCTCCCACCTGTCTCTGCAAACATCTCCAGCGGCCTCCAATTAAGGTTTTGCTTTTCTTCTTTGGCAGATGTTTGTTTTAATCTAATAAAGTGGTTTGCAGGCCTCCGTGGGTGGATGAGGGCTTCAGTGGGCCTCAGCCCTGGAGGATGGTGGGAGAGGTGGGGGAGGGTGCCGTGAGCACCAAGCCCTGGACTTGAGCCTGGTTCACTTGAAACATGAGCACAGCAGGTTGGAAAGGACCAGGCCACAGCCAAACTGAGGTGGGAGGCACCCCTGCCCTAAGAACAGGGTCAGAGCAATGCAGGGGCTTCTAGGATGGGGCCAGGTAGCTGGGACTCTGAGGGAGAGACAGCCCCCTTTCCAAGCCTCAACGTCTCAACTCTATGGGCTCCCAAAGGGTGACTTCTAGGGCCTCCCAGAGAAGAGTCTTCAGGTGACTTCAGGGCCACCCTGGTCCCCAGAGTCCCTCACCAGCTGGCAGAAGCAGCTATTGATGGTGGAAAGAGCTGCACTTTGGCATCGGGAGACCTGGGTTTGAGTCCTGGCTCTGTCTAGTCCTACAGTGTCACCTTGCAAAAGTCGCCTAACATTTCTGAGCCTGTTTCCTATTCCACAAAATGGCCAAAATAATTTCTTGTGTGATTTCTATGAACTTAACAGAGAAAACTCAGTCACCAATACCTGCAGTGCTTGTTATGTCTGGGGTGACTCAGGGGTGCTGATGACAAAAGTGAAAGTTCCTGGGTGCTAATCACATGGGACTGCCTCTGCCATGGCTCAGGTGGCTGTCACAGTGCCTGCCCTCCCCTCTCCCTCGGGCTCTGTCCTCTGGTGGAGCCTTTGGTTCGTGTGGCTCCATTCTTAGTTGACTGGCTGACTAAACGAGCCACCTCCTTCACCTTCAGCATTACAGGGCTGGGCCCGTCCATTTCTGGGAGAGCCTCAGCTTTACCATCTGTAGAATGGGGATGTTGGTGACAGTGCCTGCCTCCCAGGGCTCAGGGCTCATGGAGTCCCAGTGTGTCCGGTGTTTTGACACAGGGCCTGGCGCAGAATGAGTCCTGAGTCAAATCAGCACCTACCTGCTTATGGTAACTTTAGGATGTGGTTTCCTTGAGGACTGGGTGTTTCTGATGGTCAAGGCGATCAAGCTCCCCACAGATGTACCTAGTGCCCTGCAAAGCTGAGCCCTGGGAAAGGGATGTTGCGGGAGGGCCCTGGAGATCCGAGGCTGGGCTGACTCTGCTCTCCGCAGAGGGGCAGGTGGTGAGCTGATGCCCCCAGCCCAGCCCAGCCCCTCGCCAGCCAGCCCAGCTGGGGGTCAGGGTTGCAGGCAGGGGGAGCTCAGCCTGCAAGGAGGCCCAGGGAGCGCTGTGTGTCTGGGGCCTGCAAGGCAGTGCAGGAGCCTCTTATCTCCTGACAAATGTTATTTCAGAGCCAATTAGCTGAACAGCCTCTCCCCCAAAGAACAGGCTGTTCTCTCATCCCTCTCCTCAGTCCCCCAGCTCACTCAGCAGTCTGGGTTCCTGGTTTCTCCTGTCTCCTCACCCTGCAGGAGCTGGCAGAGTCGGGGATCACGTGGGTTTAATCATGAACCTTCCCTGACGGAGACCTGAGTAAGCTCAGGTGCTGACCTGGTGTCCTCAGCTTCTTGCACCCACGCAAGATGACCGTCCGGCCTGGAGGGCCTCAGAGGCCTTCAGCTGCTGTTGTGTCCCTCCTGAGGATGCTCTGAAGCAGCCCCGCCCCTCGCCCTGGTTCCCATTCCTATGGGCTCCCAGCCCCAGGACAGGTGGCTCAGCCTGGAGGTCAGATGAAGCTCTAGCTTAGGCCTGGACCACCCCAGGCTGCTCAGCCACCTCCTCCTGGGACCCCCGTGAGAGATATGATTGCTGAGGCACTGAGCACCAGTAAATAACAACAGCCAAAGGCTATGCAGGACCAAGATACTCAGAGGCCAGAGAATTTTCACCAAGGGTGAGAGCTGAGCCTCAAACACTCTGTGCCAGAACCCCAAGTCTGGTAAGGTCCTTGGGAGGTCACCTGTGTCCCCACAGCCTCTCCAATAGCAGCAGGGGGGACTGAAAGGTGCACACAGAGCCCTGCCTCCCCTCCTGACTGAGAAAGACAACCGGGCCCTGGGTGGGGGGGTCTGGGAACCCAGGCGCTTGGCTCTATAATGAGATACCACCCACGACTAGCAGAATGTCTAAAATTAAAAAGACTGCTTGTACCAAGCACCGTGAGGATGTGGAGGAACTTGAACTCATACACTGCTGGCGGGAATGTAAAATGACTCAATTACTTTGGAGACAACTTGTCATTTCTTTAAAGATGAAACATATACCTACGGCATGACCCAGCCATTGGACTCCTGGGTATTTACCCCAAACAAGTGAAAGCATTCAGCTCCTGTCCATGAAGCCCCGAACCCGATACAGCCCAAATATCTATCAACAGGTAAGTGAATGGAAAAGTTGTAGCCTCTCCATACGAGGAGCTGGGACTTGGCAATAAAAAGATGTGACTGTTGATACGCACATAATGTGATGGCTCAAAGTAGAAGCCAGACAATGAGAGCACTTACTGTGTCACCCGTGTATAGAGTTCTAGGACATGCCAACGGGTCCACAGCGACAGAAAGCAGGCAGGAGGTTGCCTGGGCTGTGGAGGTGGGACGTGGGAGGAGGGCCACAGAGGACCCAGAGGGAATTTGGGGAGGTAAAGGATGGGTTCACTGGCTTGACTGTGGCCATGGCTTCACAGGGGTATGTGAACATGTTAAACCTTATCAAACTGAACATTTTCAACACGTACAAATGTGTGTTAATAAAGGTCCTTTTTAAAAAAGAGCTGCCACAGTGTTGAATCACCGTGTCGAACACCTGAAACTAACATAATATTGTGTGACTACTATACTTTAATAAAAATTTTAAAAAAACACAAAGAACTACCAGGACATACCTTAAAAAAAAAAAAAAAAAACTGCCACGAAATCCAGAGAGCATGGAGAACACACGTAGTTGTAGATGGCAGCCAGTCCCAAGCTGGCTTGATTATCGCGGGGAAGAGAGTTATTGTCCCCATCTGACCCATGGGAACCTGGGGCTCAGGTTAAGTGCTGGGCCTGAGGTCACACAGCCAGCCCAGAGCACCATCCCTGCTTCCTCCTCTGGATCCAGCACGTTTTCTGCGGGTACTGGCTGTGCTCCCAGGACTCATCCAACGCCTGTCAGCACGCCCTGAGCTGAGGGACAGGGCGTCCCTGTCACCTGAAGATACGATCTCTCCCCCACACCACACTCCCCCCTGACAGCGGTCCCTCGGCTTGTGCTTGTAGCCAGGAGACTGGCTTAATTTGCAGAGAGGCCGTGGTTACAGCATCTCCCCAGGGAAGTAATAAAGAGTGAGAGTGAGATAAGGGGGAAAGGCAATTACATAATGATGCTGTTATCTGTGGCACAGAAGGACACAGGCCACGTTGGCGATTCGTGGCCCTATGCCAGCTCCTGAAGAGGCTGGCTGGGCCACCTAGCCCAGGAGAGTGCCCCAGGGCAGGGGGTCATAGGAGGTGGAAGGGATGGGGGAGGGTAGGAGTCAGGGGAGGGGTGAGGATGGGGGTGCTGGGCCGGGCCAAGCACCGGCTTGGTTTCTGCCCATGTACTGTCCCCCAGCGCAGGGGACCCACACAGTGTTTGGAGTCAGAGCTGGAGAGGATCCTGGCTGCGGGGAATGGGCATCAGCTTTGTGCATGGACAGACCTGGACAGGAAGCTGGTGCCAGTGAGCCTCAGTGGCACCACCTGGAAAGTGGGGGTAACGGCAGTGCCCGCCTCATGATAAGGTCTTGTCCTGTAAGGCTGGGTCACCCTGCTTGCTCTTCCCTTGCTGTCCTTCTGGTTTATTTTCTCATCCTATTGTGCAAACCAAAGGCTGGACAAGCTAAGGAATCGCTGTACCTTGAGAGGGGGCAGGAAGGGGTGGAGAAAGGGGGGCAGCCAGGTTTACTGAATGTGAATTGAGCAGTTTGCAGGCCGGGTCCCTTTAATCCCACGACAATCCCATGACTTGCTGTCACACCACTTCGCCAGCAAGGACATTGAGGCCTCACGAGACAGCCGCTTTCCCAAGGTCACAGGAAGTAGGGAGAGAAAGAGACAGGCCTGAGCCTGGGCGGTCAGACTCCCGTCCATGGCCTTGTGAATCTCCCCGCTGGGTTTCTGGGGTCTTTCCTTTTCTGAGTCTTGTCCACCCCTGGCTGGGAGGCTTGCTCCAACGGAGCTCCAGGCTCAGGTTCTTTCTGCTACTCGAGCGATCCTCATGGTCCCGCACATGTGCACTGCACTCTACAGTTTACAAAGGGCTCTCCCATCCCTTATAGCATTAGTGTTTCTGAATCCCTTAGGAAAGGAGAGGATGCTACCATCCCCATTTCACAGGCTTTAAAATGAAGATGGGTGGCTCCCTTCCCAGGGAGCAAATGGCTTGACACACATGGGACCGTTTTACCGGCCCATCACCCCTGAGAAGGAAGTGCCATGAGCCCAGTGGACAGGTGCTGCCACAGGGGCCCAGAGAAAGGAAATCCTTTGCCTGCATTTACAAAGCTGGGGTGTGGCTGAGCCAATACTTCCTCCCAGATCTCACGGCTTCCAAAACCCAAGCTCTTCATCACTTTGGAATTAAACTTGAACAGGGTCTAATCCTATTTCAATCATTCTGACATTTAATCTAATCTAATCTAATCTAATTAATGCAAGGTGATAGTTAATCCCAGCCTTCCCCAGCCCCTCCCAGAGGAAGGATCTTTGGTAATTTTTTGAAAGTTCAGTCCTGCCATTTTCTGAGCCAATCAGACAACATTCATGAATTCATTCATTCGTTCATTCATTCATTCATTCATTCGTTCAACAGAAATGCATGAGCATGTGCCGTGTCCCAGCAACCCTATAGACACTGGCTTCTTAGCATCTGCAAGTCATGGGTCCTGCCCCGGAAGAGTTCACCGCCTGGTGAGGAGAGAGGGGAGCAGGTTGGTTAGAAACCTGCCCCTCTTTGTGGGTTGCAAACTGCAGGAGCCCCACATGTACCTTGGTGTGCTCAACACAGAGGAAAACTGTCTATTCTGAGTCTCGCAACTCAGCAGTTTCCATGGATACCAGATCACAATAACCAATTAGACCAAACCAAGTGTCTGTTTCAGTCTTTGATGTCATATGCTTCCAGCCTTTTATCCCCCCTGCATTTATTTCAGTTGTTCATTCAACATTAACTGAATACCTATAAGGCTCTGTGCTTGAATGAGTAAGTTAATAATGTTCATTACCACCACCAAACCCTCACCCCCCAAAAAACTAACATGCATTGAAGATCTGTTTTGTGCCTGGCACTGTTCTAAGCAATTCCACATAGTAATCCATTTACCGCACAACAGCCCTTTGGGGAAGGGACTGTTACTGCTCCCTGCCCGGGATGAGAAGACTGAGACAGAAGGAATATGGACTTTGCCCATTAAAAGTGGTTTTGGGCAGATGTCAATCATCACCAGCTTTCTGGGTGATGCAAATATAATCAGACCTAGAGTTAAGAACCTCCCCCCCAGCAGGCTGCCTCTTCCTCTCCCTGGTCCCTGATTTCAGCTTCAATCTTGCACGTGCTTGTGCTGGTAAAGCAGGGCTCTATGAACATACACACGCCCACAGGGTGCCTGGGGCCTGCAGCCTGAAGCCTGGCTCCGAGACTCTGTCCTCCATGGACTAAACTCAGAATCAAGGTGGCTCCTGCACAGGAGGTCTTTGAGAAGACGGGGGTGGGGGGGTGGGGGTGGGGTGTGACTCCTTTCTCCCTCTGGCCTCTTTCCCCGCCCCACACACCCCTCCCCTCATGCCTGACTGTATGCAAGGCAGGGGCTGAGCAATGGGAATCTCGTGGGATCTGAGCAGGACAGGGTGCCGTTTAAGCCCATTTCTCACCCAGAGGTGGTGGAAGTCAGGGGACAGAGGAGGAGGGTCCTCCTTACTGAGATGCGAGTGGACGATATCCGTGTGTCATAGTTTCACTAGAGCCCTGAGGACAGGGACAACTTTATTCCCTCAGCCTGTCCAACTGTGGAGGTCAGCTCCCGAGGAAGCCTTCCCCGACTCCCCTGCCCTCACTGACCTCTCAGACCGTGTGGAGCATAAGATCATGGACTCCAACGGGACCCAAAAGATCACCTTCATGGGAAAACCAAGGCCTGCCCGAGGACAGAGCCCTCAGCATGTGACTCCTCATGCCCTTGGGCCTGACCTTCACCTTCTGGCTCCTGATACCCTACAAAATCTCCACACTTTCCGGGGAACATGGCCTGGTCATGTGGTCCCCCCACCTGCCCGACTTTCTCCTGCCCCCTCGCCCCCTCAGGAAGTCATATTGCGAGTGCAGAGGTCTTCCCAGGGGGTGTCTTCGCGTGGAGAACACCCTTTGGGTTTGTTCCAGAAACGTAGGATTAGAGGAGCTGGGACTCACAGGGGCCTGTTCCAAGTCTGGGGTCTGATGTTTTGAGGGGCAAGACTGGGGACTTGCCTCCAGCTCCAGGTCCCGTGGGAACTCTGTGGCAGGAAGGGAGTCTAGCTCTGGCGAGGCGAGGACCAGTGACAATCCCTCAGCTGGGCATTCACATCAAGTATTCTGATCCCCATGTGAGCCTTGGAGGGGCAGTTAGTGGTAGTGACAAGGCTTGAACCCCGGACCCTGCTTCCAAGGCTGGGACTCTTCCCTGCTCCTCCCGGCCTCTGGCCATGGAAAGTTCTCAGGGAGGCTGGAGGCTCCAAACACGGGGCGATGCCTTCTGTCTCGGGATCCTGGACACGCTGACCGCGAAGCAGCCCACCTGTGCCTGTGTCCCTGTGCGTCCCATTCGCACTTCCCTGCCTTCTGGAGGGCTGTGCCCAAGCCAGCACGAGGCCTACCCTCCAGGCGCCCGTGGCTGCCGCCACCCTGCTCCCGCCTGAATCGGCTCGCACCTCGTTGCCACTGTTTCCCCGCGTTTTCATGCAGAGCAGTTGCCTCCTTCCAAATCCCGAAAGGAGGTCAGAGGAAAATAGCTCGCAGCTGCCCAGGGCATGCTCACCTCCTTTGCTTGGCCAATGCAGGCTTTGTGCTGGGTTTTCACGTGGCTTCGTGACAGGCATGGCTCTTCCTCTGGCACCTACAGAGGATGCTATGGGGGCCCTGCACCTCGTGTCCCCTGCCCTCTTGGACATCAGCTGCAGCACTGTCCCGTGAGGAGTGGGGCTCACTCCCCCAGGAACAGTCCTCCGTCAGTAGGGGACAGCGGTCAGTGGCACACACTCCGCCTCCCACTGCTCAGGACGGTTCTGAGCTGCATTTTACACGGTTCCTCAGAGGGCCCTGGGGGGAGGGAGCCTCGTGGCCCAGGCCAGTGACCAGCTCACTATGCACATGTGGTTGGCGTCCCCTCCTTGCCTGTCTCACTCTCTGCCTCCCTCACTGCAGCCTCCAGGGCTCACCTCCCAGGTAAATTCCTGCACCCAAGTCCTTGTTTCAGGCTCTTCTTTGGGGAGGAGCCAAAAGCAAGACCAAAATGTGAGCGTGGCTGGCAGAGAACGTGACTAAGAGGAGCCAAGATTTGAACCTGTGTGGTCCACAGGCCTGCTCCCTCCTACACCACTGTCTATATGAGATTCTAAAAGAGCCCTGGCTCCTGCACATTTCATGTTAGGAGTAGCTTTGTGTTAGAAAGAGTAGCCTTGACCCCTGTCCCATCACGGGGGCCCATCCAACCCCTGCCCATTTGGTCTAAACTGACATCGCACATGACACTGTCAGAGAAGAAAACCAAAGAATCCACCACAGATAGACACCCCCAGGACAGCAGTCACCGTGTCTTCTGCACTCAGCGGGGAAGAGAAGCGGACGAGCCCAGGAGAGGGGCTGAGAGTCAGCTGAACCGCCATCTCCAGCACCCTCTGAACCCTGAAGAGGAAGGAATATTGGGGTCGGAGACCGTCTGCAGGGTCAGGAGAGCAGAGTCCCAACACACCTGTGGACCAGACAGGTTCAAATCTTGGCTCCCATACTGGCTATTTTCCCTTGGCCAAGAGAACTGAATGGTCGGATCCTCAGTTTCCTCATCTGTAAAATGGGGATAGTAGTGTCTACCTCTAGTGAATGAGAGAATGTGGGTGAAGTCCCAGCACACGGCCGGCAACGGTTGTTAAGCTGATGTCCAAGAGAGGGAGGGCAGGGGGTGGGATTTCTACACAGCAGGGAGGGACAGAGTGACTGAGGCTGTGGGAGCCCTGGGTAGCTCTGTCGGAGCTGGGGCGGGGGGGGGGGGGGGCTTTGGGGAGCGGGTAGGAGGGTGCTGTTACCTAGACTGGGGGCCTGAGGGGCTCTGGGTTCCTGGCGTGGGGGTCGAGGCTGCCGTTAGCTCTGGCCTCCACTCTGAATCCCCATTCACAGGTTGCCTGGCAACCATTGTTCATTTAATCACCATTGACTTTGAAAATAAAAATCAATTTCCTTTATGAGTGTGAGCCAGAGGCCCTATTAACCCCCGCATTTAAATAGTCGAGTTTTATTGCTCAAAGATTTATGAGCAAGGATGTACACGGAGTATTATTTATCGCAGGAGAAGTTGTGTAGAGGGGCTGAACCTCAACGTCTGCCTGAAAGGTGTGATTAAATTAAGGCTCTTTCTCAGTACAGAACAGTCTTCGGCTAATAAAAATCGATGCTGGAGATCTAGGTGTGCCAACAGGGAAACATCCTCACCACATGAGCGGAAAACAAGAAGCATGTCAGGGAACACTGTGTATAGTGTCTGGCTGTTTTTATTTAACAAAGAAGTGTGTGGGCGCACATGTGTGCCATCAATGAAAACATTCTGGAAGGATACACAGGAAAATGTTCACGATGTTTTTCTCCAGGGAATGGATTTTAAGCAATTTTAATTTTCTTTCTATCTTTCCAGGTTATCTGATTTAAAAAATAAAACCAGCGTGTGTTTCTTTTTCAATCTGCAAAAAACAATAATGTCATTTCTTTTTGCAAATGGAGGATTCTAACTCTGGGGGCCAAAGGGTCCTCGAGGGGCCTGTGAGGGTTGAGACTGTGGCCAGCGAGAGCCAGGCTGGTGCCAAGCAGGAGAGCAGGGAAAGGAAGGAGGCGAGACACTTCCCCTGGGCCCTGAGAGCTCTCCCGGGTTGAGTCCCTACCCTGGTCTGGAGGCTGAGGGGGATCCCCCTGTGAAGGCCTGACGCCTCCTAAGATCCAGGGAGTGGGGAAGGTTCAGCAGGTTCACTGAGAGGGAGGGAGAAGCAGGGCAGAGACATCATGCTGAGGCCAGCTGACCAAGGTCAGGGGCAGCAGGGTAGCCCACCTCCACTGACCACTCCTCTTCCTCGACCTCTCTCCAGGCTGGTGTCCTCTTAGGTCCCCTCTTAGCTTGACACTCCACACCCTTCGGGGTGGCCTCACTCATACTCATTGCTTCAACCACCTCCTGACATGGACATGCCCTCTTCTCCACACCCGAGCCCATCTTCCTGAAAGCTATGCTTGATCATGTCACTCCCCTGTCCAAGATCTTACACAGGCTTCCTCATGTCTGCAAAGAAGGGCTGGAAGGGCCTTTAAACCTGGCTCCATCCAAGTCCTCCCCATTTCCATGCATTTTTACCTGTGCACAAGGGTCCTTTTTCTCTCCACAAGGCTACCTTCCTTTGTCTACAAGACAAAGATCTGTTTTTCTTTTAAGACCCAGCCCAAAGATCAACCTCCTCTGTGAAGCCTTCCTAAATTCCCTACATATTGCAAATTTTTTGCTCCCATAATTCTTTGTACATTCCTAGTCCCAGCGTTTGTCCCATTCCAGCATTGCTGATATTGACTTGTCTGTGCCCCATTCTCAGCTTGTGAGCTCTTAAAGGCACATGACTTATCTCTCCCAGATCCCAGCTCAGGGCTGGCATGTGGAGGCACTCGGGAAGTGCTGATGGGATGGGTGGGTGGGTGTGGGTGGGAGGGTGGATGGATAGATGGATGGATGATGGTTGGATGGATGGATGGATGGATGGAGTGGATGGGTGGGTGGATGGATGGATGGATGAATGAGTGATGGGTGGGTGGGTGAATAGATGATGGGATACACTGTTCCTTTCAATATATGAACAGGTAATTTCTCTCATCTTAAAAACAACACAAAAACTCCCTTAATCCGACTCCCCCTCCTTCCTATTATAGCAAAGCTCCACAAAACAGTTGTCCACCATACCAGTCTCCATTTCCTCTCATAGTCTCTTGAATACCAGGTTTTCTCTGCACTTACTGATTCTTCTCAGTCTCCTTTGTAGCTACTCATCTCCCCAACCTTGACCTTGGACCCCTTCTCTATCTAGTATACCTCCCTTAATTATTTAATTAGTCTCATGGCAAACTCCCTACTTCCCCTAAAATATTATCCTCTCACAACCCTCCCCATCTGAAGAAAAGGCAACTCCATCCTTCCAAGCGCTCAGGCCAAAAATCTTGGACTCAGCCTTGGCTTTTCTCTCTCACTCACCCACATACAAGTTGTCAGTATCCTACTGTCCCTCCCTTCAAAACACATTCAGAATCCAGCCACTTCTTACCTCCTCCACAGCTCCCACTCTGACTCAAGCCACCCTCAGCTCTTACCTTCTAACCATTCCTCCCACTGTTGTCCTTAACCCCCTTGGATCCATTCTCACTCCAACAGCCAGAGTGATCCATTTAAAACTTAATTCAGATCATGTCATTTCTCTGTGCAAAACCTTCCAATGGCTTCTTATCTGACTGTGTTGCTGTTGAGGTCTTCACAGTGGCCACCAAGGCCCTGTATGTTCTGTGACCCACTCCCCCACCCCCATTAATTCTGTGACTTTGTCCCTACTAGTCTTTCCTTGCTGCCTCCATGCTGCTCCTCAAGCACACCAGGTCCTCTCCTGATCACAGAATTCGCACTTGTGATTTCTTCTGTTTGGAATGCAAAGCTCCCAGATGTCCACCTGGCTCATTCCTCTACCTCCTTAGGTCTAGACTCAGATGTCACCTTCTTAGTGAGGCCCCATTGACAGCAATCCCTCCTCTGCTTCCCCAAGTCATTAATCTCCACTCACTGCAGTTTAAGTCACACTTTATCACTTACTGATTTATATATTGTTATCTCATCTCCCTCCATTGGAATATTTGCTCCCTGAGGGTAAGGGTTTGGAGCTTTTGTTCCCTGCTGCACCTCTGGTGCTAAAACAGGGCACAGCATATGACAGGCTCCTTGTAAATGTGAATGAATGAATAGTGAGGGAGAAGCACAGAGAAGCTAGGTAGCTCACCAGTGTTCACTCCAGTCCAGCATAAAGTGAATGTAGGCATCCTGACTCCAGAGTGTGCATGCTTAATACCATGTGCTACTACTAGGAGCCTCAGTGTCCCCACCTGTAAGATGGGGAAGATAATATAGCTGCTGTGCAAGGCTCATATGAAATGATGTTTGTGAGTGAATGTTCTTTCAAACAATAAATGCTGACTATTGTCATTTTCCCTCCATTCTTAAGAATCAACATCCCACAGGACAAGAGCTGAAAGGAGAACTTTAGGATAAAGATCATCTAGTTTAACCCATTATCCTACAGGTGGGGATGAAAGATACTTAAGTTGAGGCCTCCAAAGTCACTTCTAAACACATGTAGGATGGCTTTGAACAAAAAGTTTGTACTTGTACCTCCCTGTAAGGGTCAGAGTCTGCAAGGCATCCACCCATCTTTCAATCTATTCATCCTTCCACCTCATCCTTTCTTTCTCCAGTCCATCCATCCATCCATCCATCCACCCACCCATCCATCCACCTACCATCCATCCATCCATCCATCCACCATCCATCCATCCATCCATCCATCCATTCATCCACCATCCATCCACCATCCATCCATCCATCCACCACCCATCCACCCACCCATCCACCCACCATCCATCCACCCACCCATCCATCCACCCACCATCCATCCATCCATCCACCATCCATCCACCATCCATCCATTCATCCATCCATCCACCATCCATCAATCCATCCATCCCTACCATCCATCCACCCATTGATCTCATCCCATCCATCCACCCATCCATCCATCCACCATCCACCCATCCATCCACCCATCCACCCATCCATCCATCCATCCATCCATCCATCCATCCATCCATCCATCATCTATCCACCATCCATCCATTCATCCATCCATCCACCATCCATCCAATCATTTTCACAACTATTCATCTTTCCATCCCTCCCTCACTTTACACAGATCACATCCTGAGGGTGTGCTGTGTGCCAGGCTCTGGGCTTGGGGTTGGGAACACGAGGTTCAGCCAGACATCTATCCTCTGAGAGCCACTGTCAGCCTTGAGGAAGGGGGAGTGTGAAGGGCGACTGAGGGAAAGCACCCAGCAAGGCTCTTGGTGTGTGTAAGTGCTTAGGTCCTGGAACTCTGTGATTAAGTAACTTTCCAGAGGTTCCACTCTAGTAAAAGCTAGCGCCAGAGCCCAAGCTTTGTGAGCATTCCTGTGACCCCACCATGCTGTCTCTTTCCGGAGAGACTACCTGATCATTGCCAGCTGTGGACAGGAAATGCTAAGGGGGAACTGCCAGGGCCAGGACTTCGCGCAATGAGGACCCTATGCTGGCCATCCTCGCCGTGATCCAGGACACCAGCGACCTCCGTGCAGGGATCAGGCAAGCAGGCTGACTGCCAGCAGGCAGGAGGCTGCGGAGAGGGAGGGAACCGTTAACTTATTAGGCGTGCAGGCCCGTCAAGCTTTTCACATTAAGCCCCTTTATCTCCTTGCAATTGCATTCGATCAAGACAATAGAAAGCAATTTGGTTAAGTGGTGAGTTTAATCACGCTGCAGCCATTCAGAAACCACTTAATGCCTCCGACTGCAATCGGGCTCCGCTTACCTGGAAAGCGCGCTTCCCCCAGCACGGAGCTTTCACCCTCCCAGCTCCATCTGCAGGAAGATAAAAGCTGCAGTCTCAGAGCCGGCCAGCTCGGGAATGTCGGGGTAAAGGCTTTCCTCTCGAGGCCCCAAGAGAGCGGGGACGTGAGGAGCTCTGTTTCTCGGCTCTCCCTCCCACCCCACGGGCACGAGCACACCGCGTCGCACAGAGGCCCAAACTGCCACTCGAGCGTGAACTTCCTCGCCTGAGTTCAAATCCAGACAGTCTGATGCCCAAGTCTTACTTAGCTTCCAATTCGTTTGAATCAATTCTAAGTAACCGTATCTTCACATATTACTTTTGTAATTAAAATTTTTTCCATTATCCTACCCAGCCTCCCGAGGCTTCTCCATGTTATCTCCCAATCTCTCTCTGTAATTCGCTCCCCTCTCCACCCCACGGCCGCCAAGTTCAGGCCCACATAAGTTGGTGCCAGAATCCCTGCTGCCCCCACTCCACCCCTATGACCTCTCAGTCCCCAATCCTGATGTCCTCTACTTTTCTGCTGCCTGCAGGATCTTTCTCAAAAGCAAATCTGGCCAAGACTCTCCCCTGCTGAAAATCCCAGTGGCTCTGTCACCCAACAGCTCTGGAGCCCTTCTCAGGAGTCCTCAAGGATAGAGAAGTGACAGTGACCAGGGAGGCACTGGGGCTGTCTTTCTGTCGGATTTTGCTCCGGAACTCAGCCCCCTGCCCCCCCACAGGTTCACAGTGTAGCGCACAGCCCTCGTCCTGCCTCTCTTCTGCTCAGGGTCCTTCCTCAGCCCCCACTACCTGCAAAATAAAAATCTAGGGTTGACGGTACAGATTCAAAGCCCTTCACTCTCCAACTCTGCCCTGTCTCCCCTCCCACAGTATTTACCAAACAAAACGTGCACTTTCAAGCCTCAAATTTAGCAAGACTCTTCCTCCCTCAGAGCCTTTGCACATACTATTTCCTCTTCCCCCAAACCAGTAAGTGGTAAAGTCCGTACCCAAACTTAGAACTCCCAATTCCTTCTACTCAAGAAACAGAAAAACTGAGTGAATCAATGGCCATGAAGGAAACTAGCAAAGTTATAAAAAAAAACCAAAAGGGCTTTCATGCCAGTTGTTTTTATGGATGAATTATTTCAAACTGTCAAGGGACAAATAATCCCAAGGAATATATACACTTTGGGAACATAGAAAAGTATAGAGAGCCACCCAATTTATTTTACAAAGTCGACATAGCCCTGGATGATATCTGAAGTAGAACAAAAATGACAGACTGTTCATGAACGCAGACAAACTTTATTTATTTTACCTTGGGTCTTAATAACAGAGCTCTGATTTTTAGCTGAGCACATCGATTCTGGAATAAATGTCTGCATTTCTCAGTAGTTAGGATACAACTGTTTATTAAAAGAATAACATTACATAACCAAGTAGAATTTATCCTAGGAATGGATACCTACAAAGTACATCAAGTATAATATAAATTTATATAAGAAGCATACAATGACCTCAGTAGACACTCCAAAAACATTCAGTAAAATTCAAGTCTTTATTTTAGAAACTCTAAAAATTAAAAATATGAAGAGATTGGCCCTGGCCGGTATGGTTCAGTTGTTTGGGCATCCTCCTGTGCACTGAAGGGCTGCTGGTTTGATGCCAGGTCAGGGCACATGCCTGGCTTGCAGGCTCCATCCCCAGTAGGGGGCGCACAGGAGGTAGCCGATTGATGTTTCACTATCACATTGATGTTTCTCTCTTTCTCCCTTCCTCTTTCTCTAAAAATCAATAAAAAAATCTTTAAAAAATAAAAATACAAGGAAATTGTCTTAATGCAATAAAATAAAAGTATCTCAACTTATATGATCGTACCACATTTTATGATGAAACATGAGAGAAATTCCCATTAAATCAAGATTCAAATGAGGTGGTCGCTATCCCAGTAGCAGGTATTAAGCTTATGAATTAAAGATCTAAAAAATAATGTCTTGTACAAGATGGAAATTTTTCTCTCAGGCAAAAGAGACCTGGAGGTCGGGAACCCAGGGTAACCCCCGTCTTTAGGGAAGAAACTCTCTTCTATATTTTTCAGCCTCCTGGAGCTTGCCTTCCATCCTTACGTCTGCATTGTCTCCTGTGGCTGCTGTAACAAACTGCCACAGACTTGGGGCTTAAATCCACACAAATTTATTCTCTCATGGTTCTAGAAGTCAGAAGTCCTGTAGGACCTCACTAGGCTAAAATCAAGGTGTTCATGGGAAGATTCCAGAAGCAAGAGATAAGACCCCTCCTACAGGTGCCTCAAGCCCAGGCCTATGGGGCAGGCTCAGAAGATCCCAGCCACAGTGGAGACTGAGGGAAATAGTTCTCTGGTGTCATGACAAAAGCCACCCAGCACCAATGAAAACATCCAGAACCCATATGCCAGGTCCCCGAGGGAAGCACAGGTCATGGCCACACAGACTGGGCCCTCTCACCTGCTCCCATCAGGGCCCGGCACTCAGGCTTGTTTGCGGTCAGGGTCACAGCTGTTGCCCCCCAACACGAACCCTCCCCCTCCCCTCCCCCTCCCCTCCCCCTCCCCTCCCCCTCCCCTCCCCCTCCCCCTCCCCTCCCCCTCCCCTCCCCCTCCCCCTCCCCTCCCCCTCCCCCTCCCCCTCCCCCTCCCCCTCCCCCTCCCCCGGAGGAGCTCATGAAGACCCCACATCCAGTGCTCCAAACCTGCCTGGAAACTACCCTGTTTTCCTTAGACACTTGGGGTTGGGCCCTGAACTTGGGTGCCATCACTGGACAACGTCAATCTGCTCACATCCCTTCCTCCATGGCTGAAAGGACCAGGGACTCCAGTGTGGACCAAGCCGAGGTCATCCTGAGAGGTCACCATGGAGATGCAGTGTGGAGCAGGGCCCTCTAGCCGAATGTGAGAGCCACCTTGCAGGAGCCTGTTATGTCAGTCACCTGGGGATGGGGGACATCACTTTATTGGTGAAAATACATCCTCGACACACAATAAAAACTACATCCCAAACCACGACCACTGACAGGCAGTAACATAATAGACAAGAGTCCTCCAGGCCCTCAGACCTGACTGGGAGAGAGCTTCCCTAGCCAACCTTGTCCTTATAAATAACACTACGGGGGATTCACCAGGCTCTGTGCTCACAGTGTTACCTTGTTTAATCCTGTGACAGAGGGACTGTCTGCCTTATTTACTCATGAGGAAAGCTCAGAGAGGTCAGGCAACTTTCCTGGGCTTACACAGCAGGTAAGTAGTGGCAGGGTCAGGATTTAGGACCATGTGTGTAACCACTGGGGGCCATAGAGGGAACTGCTCTCCCACAGCTGGTGGGGGCACAGCAGGATTTGGCCCCAGACCCCCTCACCTGTGTTTTGTGGGTAATGGGACCAATTCTTTAGAGGTGGGGTCCGCTCTATGATGTTGACACCCTTCAGGCCTATGGTCCTGGGGCTGCTCTTCAAATTCGAAAGGTCCCTGCAGGTTTTGTTAAATAGCAGCTCCCCCTAGTGCACTGAAAAATGCCTAAATTGATTATTAAAGAAGGGAAAAAACAGCAAGAAGAAAGGAGGCGGGAGAGGGGGAGAAGAAAGGAAGAACAGGAAAGGAAATAGCAAAAAGAAGAGACCTTCACAGCTTGCTGGGAGCTGTGACTTGAGCCCAAGGAGTCCTGCTGGTGCCAGCTCAGGAGTTACTTAAGAAAGGAACTTGGGGTGGTGAACACACAATACTGTGCACAGATGCTGTATTGTGGAATTGTGCATCCGAAACCTGTATAACTTTGTTAACCAGTGTCACTCTATAAATTCAATAAAAAGTAAAAAAAGGAAAGGAGCCAGCATTCTTTGGGGGCCTTGGGAATAAAGTCCGGTATTTGTGACCAGGAGGCAGGAGCATCTAAACACCAGTGGACCCGGGGCTGCTGCCCAGCCTGCACTCCTGTGCGCCCTGCTCAAGGGTCTACAGTGGCTGCACGGGGAGCTGGGTCTCCTGTACCAGGTGAGCCAGCTGCCTTCAGTTCCTGGACTGGAGAGGCTGGCCAAGCTCACTGCTGCTGACCAGAGATGCCCACCCTGGAGGCCGGATTATCTAACTGATTCCAAAAAGTCAGCACCGTGGAGGAGCCAGGGGACCACATGGCTAGCTCCCCAGCTGAGACGAGACCCAGAGAAGGATGTATGTGTCCCATCCCAAACGCTGACCTAGCGGGTCAGGAACAGAGCTGGGAATGTTGACTCCCAAATCTATTATCCCAATCAATCTAGTCATTTCTAACTCTTGCCCGAGCCCTCTTTAAAGGAAATTCACATAGTCTGAGAGAGGCACCTTGGGTACAGTGCCTGTTTCTATTCTCAAAACAACCCTAACTACCAGTTTGCAGGAAATACGGGGAACAGAGAAGCACTGAATGACACTATAACAATGCCATCAGAAAAATCCAAAATGCAAAACCTCTGCAGGACAAATGGCCCAGTTTCTTCCACAAATAAATTATAAGGGGGAAAAAAATGAGGGAAGGGGAGTATAGAGATTTCAGAGGCCTATCAACCAAATGCAAGGCGTAGCCTCGCCTGGATCCTAATTTGACCAAACCAACCACAGAAGAATAAGGAATTTGACATTGATTCGATATTTTCATGGTATTAAGAGGCCATTGTTATTTTGGGGTGTGATATAATATTAGGATCATGTTTTAAAAAGTAAAGGAACCTTATCTTTTGCACACAAATGGAAGTATTTATAGAGGAAATGCTATGGTGTCCTCTCAAGTTTCTTCCGCACTAACCCAAGGATGGGGTGGGGAGGAGGGTGTGCACGCGGCCAGATATGGTGACAGTTACCTGGAGATACATTATCCTACTTCTTCTTTTATGTGGTTAACTTTTCCTTCATTAGAAAAAATTAGCACATGAAAAAAGGGAAAAAAAATGTGATTCAGAAGAGTCAGATGGCGAATATTGAAGAAGTTTTTTTAATAGTTTCTTTTCTATGACTGCACAAAAGAGTGACAACTGATTTAATAGGATCCACACAAAAAATAATTATAGGCCATCACGGGGCACCATGGTGGCAGTGACAGTTGTTTCCCTGCTGGTATGAGACTCAGCACTGTCAGTCCTTCCAGAAGAGGAACCAGGCTCGGCTGGGTGCAGGACTGGTCCAGGCTGGGCAGTTGAAGCCCAGTGTAGGTGCGGGTCCAGCCCCTGTAGCACCTTGGGGAGCTTCCCCTTGAGCAAGTTCCCCTCTCCCAGGACACAGACCGGCCTCAGATGCCAGGAACCATCGATCATTAGCAACCTTGGGGGCCACTGACACACAGCAGGTGGCCTCTGGGAAACAGAACCGGGTTGGCGGAGGGTCAGATCCCACAGGAAATGTCAAACCCAAACAGGAATCACATTCATCCTTCCCGGAGTCTGGGAGGATGGATGGGGTGTCCTTGCTCTGAACAGGCAACTGTGCTATCTCAAAACTCGGGCCAAGAAGCTGATCGGGGACACGGCGCCTGGAGGATCCAGGTCATTTCTTTTCCCAGGTAAGGGCAGCTCGTGAATGGTCAGGTCTGATTCCTAAAATTCAGGTATAAATTCATGGGATAAAGAGGGATGCCACAACGGGCATAAGAAACAGAGGACACCCACAGGCAGTACACAAATGAATATTTCACACCCCAAGAAATGTGCAGCTTTGCCAGACATCAGAGAAATGAAAATAACAATACCATTTGGGGGCCTGTCAAGTTAGCCAAAGCTTTAAGAAACATATAATGCTCTGCCCTGGCCGGTGTGGCCAAGTGGTTAGAGCATCAACCAGTGCACCAAAGGGTTGTGGGTTCAATTTCCAGTCAAATGCAGGTTCGATCCCCAACCGATCGATGTGTCTCTCTCACGTTGGTGTTTCTCTCTCCCTCACCCACTCTAAAAATCAGTGGGGGAAAAATATCCTCAGGTGAGGATTAACAACAACAACAACAACAAAACAAAAAAGAAAAACCACATAATGCTCCAGATTCAAGATGACAAAGGCAGAGAGGAAACAAGCTGGCGGCGTAGGTAGCAGCTATACATGCCGCCTCCCGCAACCACATCAAAATCACAACTAAAATACAGAACCACCATCACTCAGAACCTCCTGAAATCTGGCTGAACAGAAGCCCTACAACCAGGGAACTGAAAAAGCATCGAGACTCATAGGAGGAGTGGAGATATGGGCGGATCGGGGCTGGATCGGAGACACGGCCATGGGCCCACCCTCGGTGCCGGGGGTTAAACCCAGGAGGGAATCTCGGAGGTGGAGGTTTCCCAGAGGAGGGAGGGGGCCCAGCCCCCCCATCAGGCCCCCAGCTCCAGGGCTGGGAAGAGAAGTCCCCACACCTTCAGGCTGTGAAAACCAGCGGGGACTGTCGCTGAGGGTCTCAGAGGCTGCGGGAGCCCCAGCAGCTCCTCTAAAGGGCCCGCGCATGGACTCCCTCAGACGCTCCCTCTGAGCCCAGCGCCGGGCAGCAGCCTGAAAGGACCTGAGACACTCAGGGAGGAACTAACCTGCCTGAGATCCGGGCGAGAGGCGGAGGGCGGCTTCCTCCCAGGCAGAAGGGCTGGCGGAGGCTGTGGCTCCTGTGGCGAGTCCTCCCCGCACACAGCCGGCAGGCAGGCGCCATGTTTGAATCGCCAGCACCTGACTCACCTTTGGCCCCGCCCCGTGATTCCCGGAGGCCCCGCCCCTCCCCACCTGCAGCTCATCCAGGCCGTTTCCAGGGTCTTTTCTGTGCAAGTGGCCTCTAGAGCCTCATGCTTAGGACTTTCCTAAAATCTCTCAAACAAGCAGCAGCTGGCCTCAGCGGGCCCCATACGGCTTGATAAGTGGCCCCAGGCCTGGCACTAGCGGCAGCTGCATTGGCTCATAGCTTGGCCTCTCCTGGGCACCTCCAAGCCCAGCACAAGTAGCAGCCAACCATGGTTTGCTGTGTAGCTCATGCTGGGTGGCCCTGGGCAAGGCACTGGCACAGGCTGACTTTGCACCTCCTGGGAGGCCCCAGAGACAGTGCACCTGGTGGTCACACTCAACCACGCTGGATTACAACCCTACCATACCACGAGTGACACACTCAAGGGGCACACTTGGTGAACACCAAAGCCCCACTGAAGTAAATCCTGCTCCATAGGGGTGTCTCCAGCATAGCAGCTCTTTGACTGTAGTTGCAGCTGGTCCTCACAGCTGATTGGCCTGGGGGTCAGTTCCTCCCAGGGACGCCAACAGCAACCAAGGCTCAACTACAAGAGGACAGTGCACACAGCCCACACAGGGGAGCACCTGGAAGGCCCAACTCAGGTGACTGGGGAGGCTGAGTCACTGGGCCCTACAGGACACCTACTATACAAAGCCACTCTACAAATTCCAGGAGACATAGCAGCTCTACCTCATACATAGAAATAAACACCTGGAATCAGCCAAAATGTGGAGGCAAAGAAACATGTCACAAAGGAAAGAACAGAAGAAATCTCTAGAAAAGGAACTAAATGAAATAGATCCAAGCAAGCTACTAGATACAGAGTTCAGAATTTTGATTATAAGGATGCTCAAGGATATTAGTTAGAGTATTACAAAAACAACTGAGAAAATTGATGACATAATAAAGTACCAATTTGAAATGAAGGCTACATGAACTGAAATGAAGAATAATTCACAGGGAATCAACAGTAGAGTAGACGCTGAGAATCAAATCAGCAATTTGGAACATGAGGAAACAAAAACACCCAACCAGAAGAGCAAAAAGAAAAAAAAATCCAGAAATATGAAGATAGCATAAGGAGCCTCTGGGACAACTTCAAGAGGCCCAACATTTGTATTATTGGGGTGAAAGAAGGGGAAGAAAGAGAGCAAGAAATTGAAAACCTATTTGAAAAAATAATTACAGAAAACTTCGCCCACCTGGGGAAAGAAACAGACTTATAAGTCCAGGAAGCACAGAGGGTCCCAAACAAGAGGAACCCTAAGAGGCTCACACCAAGAGACTCACACCAAGACACATCATAATTAAAATGCCAAAGGTTAAACACAAAGAGAGAATCTTAAAAGCAGCAAGAGAAAAGCAGTTAGTTACCTACAAGGGAGCACCCATACAACTGTCAGCTGATTTCTCAACAGAAACCTTGCAGGCCAGAAGAGAGTGGCAAGAAATACTCAAAGTGATGAAAAACAAGAACCTACAACCAAGATTGCTCTACCCAGCAAAGCTACCATTTAGAACTGAAGGTCAGATGAAGAGTTTCGCAGATAAGAAAAAGCTAAAGGAGTTCATCACCACCAGACCAGCTCTACAGGAAAAGTTGAAGGGTCTTTAAGAAGAAGCTAATGAACAAAAGAATCTGACGAACTAAATAGATCCAGAGAACTGATGCTTGCAACAGACGATCATATTTCAGAGGAAAATGGGAAGGGGGGTGGAGGGTGGGAAGAGATTAACCAAAGAAGTTAGGCATATATGCATAACCCATGGACACAGTCAATAGCGGGGTGAAGGCCTGGGGAGGGTGTGAGAGTGAGGTGGGAGGGGGTCAATTGGGGGGGGGGAATGGGACACCTGTAATCTTTCAACAATAAAGATAAATTAAAAAAAAAAAAAAGATGACAAAGGTACTGGACAACTCAGCCATGTGCAGTCTGCATTTGGATCAGGGTGGGGGTGACTTTAGGGGACATTATTGGAATAAATGGTAAATTTTGAAGGTGGATTGTGGATTAGAGAATAATTGTATTGAACCAAGGCTACATTACTGATTTTTGTAATTGTTCGGTGGTTACACAAAAGGCTGCTGGGAAACAGACTGAAATGTTTGAGGGTAAAGGGTCATGTACCTGCAGCTTAGTCTCAAATTGTTCACAAAAAAAGGGAGGGGGGGAGCAAATGGGGAAATGTTAGTACTTGGTAAATCTGGGTAAAGGGGGAGTTCTTTGTTCTATTCCTGCAATCTTTCTGTAAATTTGAAATTATATGAAAAGTAAGGGGGAAAAAAGCTCACAATGGTCAGTGCTGGCAGGGAGCAGGGCCATGAGAATGCTTGTCCAGCCAAGCGAGAGGAACCCGGCGTATGTGCTCTGCAGGCGAATTAGGCAATACATCACGCAACCTTTGACCCAGCGATCCCCCTTCTAGGTAGTTAGTTGGCCAAAGGAAGGACCAGAGATGAGCACAAAGATTGCCGCCGAAGCACTGAGTGTTCAAGGATGGCTCAGTGAAATAAATGACGGTCCATTCTCAGGACGGAACACTGTGTACCCACTGAAATGATTGTTTTCAGAAAACGCTGAGAAAGGAAAGGCGCCGAGACATCCTGTTCAGGACCATCATGTGTTGAGTCCAGTCAAAACCGAACCAACCTGTGAGTGTATGTTAGTGTGAGTGAGTGTGAGTGTGTGCGTGTGAGTGTGTGCGTGCGTGCGTGTGTGTGTGTGTCCATCTCAAGCGCCTTGAGGTTGGGACTCAAGTCTTTTTTCTCGTTGTAGCCCCAGTGCCTAGGACAGTGCCTGGCACCCAGTAAGTGGTAGTAAGAGTCTGTTTAATGAGTGAATAAATAGCCACAGCATGAAGGGCCAGGGATATGAACTTCGACTTGTGCACAGCAGTATTTCTAGGCTGTGTGAGTGTAGGTGATCTTAATTTTCTTCTGCCTATCTGTACGGCCTAAATGCTCCACATAGAATGCTGACCAGTTTTCCAGTAAATTATTTAAAACAATAAATGCTAGTACTTAAAATGATTGTGAATTATTTAAAACAATTGTAGATGATTTAAAACAGTAAATACAAGGCGGGGGGGAAAGTAGCCTTAATCTGGGGGCTGTTCGATACAGGATCTGTCTGGGAAAAGGTTCCAGGTTACCTTAAACCCCCTGGGAATTATTCCAGCCAATCCTCAAAGCGCATCAGTGTTCCCCCAGCCCAGTGGCATGGAGGGGGCTATGACCTGAAGCAAGTCGTGGATCTCTCCCTGGCCTTGGCTTTCTCCCCGGTGGGGCAGGGTGAAGATACGTGTAGCATCCAGCACAGAGCTGGGCAGTCAGTGTCCCCTCCAAGAACGCCATGGAGGACTGGCAGGGGCAGGGAGCAGGTGATTGTCCCATTTGAAGACAAGGTGACTGAGGCCTGGAGGCTGGATTCCGAACCCCAGTGGGGCTGATTGTTATGGTATTGGTCCCTCCACCCCTGTGCTGATAGCCAGGAACCCTCCTGAGCCCGCTCTGACACTGCCCAAGATCTGCCCTGCCCAGGGAAGGTGAGACTCACAGTGTCCCCTGTCTAGTGAGCGTCTCTGGAGAGAGCGGAGTGTCCCGTCAGGGTAATAAACTGCTGTTCTCAAGTCCTGGCTGAGACTGGTCACCTCTCTGACCCAAGGAGTGATTCATAGCTGACCCCTCTCTCCCAGCGTAAGAGCCTGTCCAGACCCATCAGGAAGACACAGCCTGTGGTTTGCTCGTTGCCAGATGGTTGTTGATAAAACCCAGGCTTTGTTTTTAAGAAAAAGCAGTGAGGATTTTTAAAACTAATGGACCTTATTCTTTTAGAGCCATTTTAAGTTTACAGAAAAATTGAGCAAAAAGTACAGAGTTTCCGCATAGCCCCCTCCCCAGGTTCCCCTGTTAACACTTTGCAGTGTGTGGCACATTTGTTAAAACCAATGAACCAGTGTGGTTCCACTATTATTAAAGTCCGTAGTTTACAAAGTTCACTCTTTTTTTTAGTTGTGGTAAAATACACATAACTCAGAATTTACCATTTTAACCATTTTTTAAGAGTGCAGGTAGGTGGCACACAGCACTTTCACACTGTGTGCCACCATCCCCACCATCCAGCTCCAAACCGAAACTGTGCCTGTCAACACGAGCTCCCCATGGGTTCGCTGCTGGTGGTGCACACGTGTGTGTGTGTGTGTGTGTGTGTGTGTGTGTGTGTGTGTGTGTGTGCGTGTGTGTGTGAGTGTAAATTCTCTGTATTTTTCTCCTGTGCATTGTTTTACAGGGCTGCGGTGCTTTCCCCTGACCGGGGATATCACAATTTCTTAACCCTGCCTCTATTTCTAGACATTGGGGTTGTTCTCAATTTTATTCTAATATGAATAAATCTACCTTGAAATGTTAGCGCCTAAATAATTATATATCTTTCCCCCCGCCCCACTTGCTAAGAAGTGGAGCAGCTGAGTCAGAGAGCATGAATATTTTAAAGATATCTGGAGATTTCTTTCTCTTGTAATGCATTTTTATTGTGGTAAAAACAAACAAACACCAAAACTACCATTTTAAGTATACGGTTTAGCAGTATTAAGCATATTTGCATTGTTATGAAATATCTCCAGAACTTTTTCATCTTGCAGATCTGAAGCCCTGTGCTCATTGGCCAACAACTCCCCATTCCCTCCTGCCCAGCCCCTGGCAACCACCATTCTACTTTCTGTTTCCATGAATTCCATTACTGTAGGTACCTCATAGAAGTGGAATCACAGTGTTTGTTTTTCTTGACTGGCTTGTTTCACTTAGCTTGATGTCCTCAAGGTTCTCCCTCGGTGTAGCCTGTGTCAGGTTCCCTTCCTTTGCAGGGCTGCATAATGTTCCGTTGTGTGCAGGCCCCAAACTTCGTCAGTGATTCCCTGGAGGGCCTGTGGGCCACTCAGCCTCGTGGCTGCTCTGAATAGCGCTGCTGGGAACATGCAGCAATGCACCTGCTGTGGACAGCATCTGCTTGAGTCCCTGCTTTCAGTCCTTTGGGATGTGTACCTACATGTGGAAGTCCTGGATCACATGGCAGTTCTATTTTGAATTTGTCGAGGATCCACCGTCCTGCTTTCCATAGTGGTTACAATCCCCCCAACAGTGCACAAGGGTTTTGATTTCGCCACATCTTCGCCGACTCTTGCTTTTTTCTCTTTTTTTTAATGGTTTGTTGTTTGTTTTAAGATTTCTCTTTATGAGCCAGAGAGGTCCATCTGGTCAGTGGTTCCCCAATTTCCTGACTTTCTTTTGAGCTCATGCTTCAAGAGATGTTTGCCTATCAAACACATTTTACCGAGAATTCATTATTTCCCTGTCTCTCCCCTTCGGTCCAGCGAGTCCAAGTCTGGAGGGTTCCCTCGGGGCTGATTGCTGGCTGCCTTCCCAGTTCTCTGCCTCCTTCCCCCGGGCCTGCTTCCAGCTGGACGCGTTTCCCAGAGCCAGCTGCAGCCCTGGCACCGTTTCTCACCGTCAGAATGGGGGCAGAAGTGCCCCACGCAACTTCTGCCCTCAGCTGCCTAAAGGACTTGTCTGCCCTGGGCTTTCTCTCTTTCTCCCTCCTGCAAACCAAGCACAGGACAGTGGCCTAAGGGATGGTCTCTTTGTTACAGCTTTTGGTCTGTTCCGCAACGAATGCAACCCATGGACACAGCTCTGCAGAAGGCCTGTGGTCACTGCTCCTTCAGTGTTGTTCACTGGAGTGTCGTTCGTAATAGTAGAAGGCTGGAAACAACCTACATGTCCATGAGCATTTGATAGTTAAAGAAATGGAAGTACATCTGTCCAGTGGAATTCCATGCAGCTATTTAAAAATATGAGGAAATTTCTAAAAATTTAATAGACTTTATTTTAATGAGCAGTTGTAGGTTCACAGCAAAACTGAGCCAAAGGTACAGGGCTTTCCCACGTGCCCCCTGCCCCGTGCACAGCCACCCTCACTCTCAGTAGCCCCGGCCCCATAGAGCGGTGCCTTTGTTACAAGCAATGAACCTGCACTGATAGGCCATCACCCAGAGCCCATAGTTTACATTGGGGTTCACTCTTGGCGTCATACATTCTGTGGTTTGGACAAATTTATAATGAATGTACCCACCATTATAGTATCATACAGAGTTACTATAATAGTATCCTATCGTATCATTATAGTATCATATCATATAGTATCATAGTTTCGCTGCCCTAAAAAGCTTTATTGCTTTTTTTTTAAAAAAAAGCAAGAATCGAAACCATGTATTTACTGCTAACATTTGTGTGTGTTTTTAAAGTGGGGGAGAGGGTTCCTATTTGGATTCGCTTGTACGTGTATAACAGGACTTCTGAAAGGATCCAGAGAAACCCAGGGCCAGTGGTTACCTGTTTCCCCCTTGGGTGGGGGTGGCGGGAACTGGGCAGATGGGAGTCAGGGTGCAAGGAAGACTTCCACAGTCTGTCTCTTCATACCTTTTGATGTTAGAGCCATGAGAAAGTATTGCCTATTTAAAAACTTAAACAATTCCTTTTTCCATTTTATTATAACCCAACGTTCAAATGTGCCCCATCTAGGCTCCTGATGTTGACTCTCTGGCCTGAAAGCTGCCCGCTGAAGGCAGAATTGCTCGAGGTTCGAGGTCTCACGTGGCCTCCATGCACAGAGGGCAGCTGGGCCATGACCCCTCCCGGGACTCCTGCCCTGGTTTGGCCCGCATCCGGCCGGCTATGCGCAGGAGAGGCCCAGCCCTCCATCTGCCACGCAGACAGGCAAGCTGTTCACCCTCTTCCTGCCAACTGAGCATCCTAATTACACAATAAATACTAATTGCCCAAGACTAGAATCTTCCAGTCATAGATGTTAACCAAAGTCCCGCCTAACGAGCCTCACTGTTAATTATCTGTGCTCGCTGCTCCAAATTTAATTAAGCCTTGGCAGGAAACAGCAATCGACAGAGGGTGATTGAGGAAACGGAATTTGCAAAGATGCCCTCTTTTCGTCAGGTGGCCTGGCGAAGCTGCTCCAAGTCTTCCTTCTAAGCCCCTGGGGTTTTCCCAGTAAACGGGAGACCCTGGGGAGGGCAGCCTGCATTTACCCAGTGCCTGCTGGATGTAGGCAGAACCAGACATGGCCTCATACATCATCTCATCTAATGCTTTCAATCACCACAGGAGCTCAGTCTCCTCTTTGCAGATGAGGGAACAGAGGCTCAGAGAGTACCAGTGACTTGCCAGGCGATCAGCAGAACCAGGTGTGTCTGAGTTGCAGGCCCCTACAATTCCACTGCTCATTGCTGGAGGAATGGTCTTTGTGACACTCTAACCTTGAACTTGTGGGATTTCCCCCCTCCCCCCACAGAGCATTTCCAAACAGTATTTCATTTTAGTCTTACATTTGTTAATTAAGAAAACAAAAAGCTGAAGTATCTGAAGCCTAGAGAAATTGTGATGTATTCACAGTCCCACACCGGCCCCTGGGTCAGACTGAACTGGTTCCAGGCCCAGCTCACCCTTCTGGGGTTCCTTCAACTTCTTGAATCTAAGGCGTGATCTCTGTGTTAGTTAGAATAAGTCATGCTAGCTGCTACAACAAACAATTCCCAAGCCTCGGTGGCCTAGTAGAACAAGAGTTCATTTGCTGTTCACGCAAAGCAAGTGGGTGGTCCTCAGGTGGCCTGCCGTGAGCAGAGGCCCAGGGACCCCAGCTCCTTCCATCTATGCAGGGGTTGGTAACCTAGGGTCCACTGTTGTAGCGTTGAGACAAAATTCAGGGGCCCATTAACTTAAATGGGGGAAAATACATGATTATTTTCTTTATTCTCTAACTAAAATTTAGCATTTTTCTTTCATGACAAGTATAGACATCAAGCCAGTTTTACACCTGTGACTTTGTGACCAATGGAAGTCACAGATACTTTAATATCGCGTTACATTGTTCCAGACACCCTGAGTTACTGACACTCATTCATGACTTTGAAAGTGGCAGTGTTAATCTGCCATTAGCTTCCACGTGGCCCAAGACTTTCTGGGTACAGATGCTTGGTTCGAAGCAGCTGGCCTGTTATTACTGAACAACTCTGTAGGTAATAATCGTTTGGCCTCAAAATCATGGCATGAGGCGCTCCCCTGGGTGACCCTCTACGTTGCCTCCCAACATTCCTGATGGATGATTGTTGATCAGGACACAGAAGGAAGCGAGTCAAACCCCAGGCCGCATGCTGCTCCCTCCTGACAGCCAGCCGCCCTGACCCCTCGGAGCGAAGTGCCCAGGCGTGAGGCAGGTGGCATGGGGACCCAGCACCTGCGGCTACAGGGCTGTCACGCTGAACCAAGCGCTCCTTTGCAGCTGTTTCCTCACTGGCTATGCAGGCTGAGAGGTGGGTGGCACTGTTCACCTGGGGGGGCGGGGAGCCCCGGCAGCTACTGACCAGAGAAGCTTGTGGGCCTCCGGCCTTTGAGCCTCATTGCATGGTGACTCCAGCAAAGCCCGCCTCCCTCCCGCTCTCCAGTGGTGCTGCACACACGCAAACTATGAGAACACCGACTGTAGTCACTTACTTCCTCTGTTGCTGAGTCTCCAGTTCAAATTACCTGACTTTATAACACGTATTCAAATAATAAACAGGATCGATGTTCTACCTGACTGTATTCAAACAGACCAATAATCAAATGAATATTAAACCCGCGAGGTGTCATGCCCTCCATTGGACTTACAGAGCTGCTCTCTTTTCAATTCTAATACTAACTGCAGGCGAGTGTCCTAAGAATCTGGCTCACCCCTGTGGGTGGGGAAACTGGCACTGTCTCTCTGCAGGGCAGCTAGGGCATTTGCAAAGTGCATCTGAAAAGTGTCTCTGCCCTTTTCCCAGCGATTCCCCTCAGGATGCATCCTAAGGCTCTTGTTCTCAATTCAAAAATACATGTGTATTTATGCACACAGCTTTCCACCACAGTGTTATTTTTAATGGTGAAAGATCCTTTCTCTCCAAAATACCCAGTATGAATGGAAGAGTTAAGTTGTAGTCCAACCGCTTAATGGAAATATTATGAAGCGATTTTATATGGTGGTTAGCAGCTTTAAAAATTGTATGGAAGGTCCCAGTGTGGAGATCTTTGTTTCTAAGTAGCGTTGTCCACTGAAAGGTACTGGGGGCTTTTTGAAGAAACGGCCGATTCCAGGTCCAGGGCAGGGAAAGTTCCAGGTAGACTGAAACGTCTTTGTGTGCCTGAAAGCACAGATCTGCCCCCGAACAAATGGAGACGGGCAAAAAGCACGCGGGAGCTGGCTCACGGGGCTCCTGCTGGCCAAATCTGGGGCAAAGCGTCGACAAGGATACTGATGACAGCGAATTTTAACATACTGAATTTTTAAAAGAAGAATCCATGACTACACAGTGGGAGTATTTAGATAGATAGATAGATAGATAGATAGATAGATAGATAGATAGATAGATAGATAGATAGATAGATAGATAGAGATAGAGATGATAGATAGATAGATAGATAGATAGAGATAGAGATGATGATAGATAGATAGATAGATAGATAGATAGATAGATAGATAGATAGATAGATAGATATAGAGAGAAAGTCCAACTAATAAAGGTAGAGGAAATGATGACAGAATTAGAAAGTCAGCGTTTTGTAACTACCAATACAGAATAACTCAGGCAAGGATCCCCGGTGCATTCTAAAACCACCGAAAGTTTGTTGGTCTCAAGGTATCACCCCAGAGAACATTTATTAATAAAAAAGGGAAATGTGCCTTTATGATGGACAGATCGGACAGGAACCATTGCTCAAACTTCGCATCGCTGATGCGGTGCCCCCTAGTGACGTGCTGACCCGACGCCCCCTGTATAATGCTCTTCCCCCAAATCCTAAACCTGGATCTAATCAGTAGGAATCAGGCAGATCCATACCGTGGGTCCTTCCACGAGGTAACGGTTCGCAGTCGTAAAGATGTCAAGGAGCCGCCAGGTTAGCCGGGGCTTCCGTTCTGGATCTTACATGGCTGCCATCGAGACGTCAGCCAGGCCCGGCCGGCGCTGCTCAGCGGTTGAGCATCGACCTAGGATCCAGGAGATCGCGGTTCGGTTCCCGGTCAGGGCGCATCCCGGGCTGCGGACTCAGTCTCTCGTCATCAATGTTTCTCTCTCTCTCCCTCTCCCTTCCTCTCTCTGAAATCAATAAAAACATACGAAAAATTTTAAAAAAAGATGTCAGCCAGGGCTGGGGTCTATTCTGGAAGCTTGACTAGAGGGCCCCGAATTCTTGCTGCCCATCGGCTGGGGGCTGCCACAAGGTGCCACATGCTGCCCACAGTCCCTTGGCACGTGGGCTTCCTCCACACGGCCACTCGCTTCATGAACCAACAGGGAGAATTCAGTCCCCTAGGGTAGAATCTTGTATCATGCAATATAATCACCAGACTGGCATCCTATCACCTTTGCCTTGTAATGTGACCAAATCAAGACAGTGACATCCTATGACATTTGCCATACTCGGTTGGTGGGAATCAGGTGATGGGTTTCACACAAAGGCAAGGGCGCCAGGAGGTGGGAACCACTGCGGTGAGCTTAGGGTGTAGCCACAAAGGGATGGGAAGGATCCGTTCAACAGCTGCCGAGCCTACCCCTACCCACCGCCGAACCCGTCTGTACGGAGTATTTACAATGGGCGCTGAAGCTGGTTTCTTCCTAATTTAACAGTAGTTGTCCCTGGGAAGGGCGTGGATGGGGCTGTGCTAGAAGGGGACTAGAACTTTTTGCTCTGTATACGGGAATGCTTGGCATTTTTACAGTGAACATGTATCAGGTAATTTTAAAATACAAAAGTTGTATATACAGTGTGACTTCAACTATAAGCTGTTTTTTCTCCACTTCGGGACCTTCCTACGTACATATCCATACTCAATGGGGGAAAAAAGACTGGAAGGAAACAGGCCAAAATGTGAAGGCTCATTAGTCTGGGCTGTCGGCCTATCGATGCATGGGGCTCTCTTCTTTATATTTTACTGTACTTTTCACAATTAAGGAATATTACTCTCATCATAAAAAAAAAAACAACCCAAGTGATTTAAAATGTTTTTTTAGGTCTCATTTAATGGCTAAAAATAAAGCCAACCCTCTTGTTTACCTTCTGCAGAACAGCAATTTCCTGCTTGGGTGGCTGATGGAGTGTCTGCTCCTAGAGCTGGGAGAAATAAATCGGATGGCAGCAGGGAGCACACACCTGCTTCCGCTCAGGCTGATAAAGAGCAATTAACTCTCATCAGAACATATCTGGCTTTGCCCCAGGACTAAGCGTTATTTGAAAAAAAAAAAAATATATGGCGGGTTTTCTCCAGCGACTAAAAGCTACTGGAAGGTTCTCCCCAAGATGGGAAATAGGAGACACTGTACCAGACAGATTTGGTAAGCGGACGTGCTCCACAACCAGACAGTTCAAGCCCATGGCTATATGAAAACAAACAAAAGATGTGCCTGATCTCATTTTTATAGCTAATTGGAGGACCTTGATGGGTCACTAAACTTGTTTGCTTGTCTGTAAAATCATGGAACTGAATATGAGGAGCTTGTATAAAAGCCAACTGGGGAGACCACATCTGTAGTCAAAACAAACAAACAGAACTCAGACCCCGCCAAATGGGGTTTTTCAAACTTGCTGCAGCAAGGAGACTGTCCTCCAGAGCACCTCGGTAGGGGAGACGAGAGGGGCCTCTTACAGGGTTTGTGTTGTGTTGGATGATTGTGAAGGGCAGTAAAGAATTGGGGGCTTGGCCGGCCGGCATGGCTCAGTAGTTGAGCATTGACTTAGGATCCAGAAGACCACGGTTCGATTCCCGGTCAGGGCACATGCCCGAGTTGCGGGCTCAATCCCCAGTTGGGTGCATGCAAAAGGCAGCCGATCAATGACTCTCATCATTGATTTTCTCTCTCTCTCTCTCCCTCTCCCTTCCTCCTTCTGAAATCAAAATATTAAAAAAAATAAAAATAAAAAAGAATTGGGGGCCAGTCTGGGTTGGATGGTGTCGAGAAGCCGGGGCTGTGTGGTGACTCAGTGCTTCAGTGACCCATTCAGGAGATTTACAGGGGGGCTTGAGCTGTTACTGGTGAAACAGCAGCCATTGCTCAGAAAGAAGAGACCCTTGTCGGGAGAAGGGGTGTTTAGCAATTTTTGTGCTCACAAGACCGGCCTTGACGATGTCTTGTTCTGAGTGTTTATGTCCTACTGGGAGCACGGGTGGTTATCAGCACGGCTGTTTTCCACTTTCTCAGCCACCCAGCTTTAAAATAAACATGCCACCCAATAAACAACTACCACTTGAATACGTTTGACTTAGAAAATGCTTTTTCATCTACGGGGAAACTCTTTCGGGCTCTTTTCAGCTGGTCCATTCTTAAAGGTGAGGAAGCTGGGGTCAGAGATGTTCAGTGACTTGCCCAGCATCGCTAGTTAAGTAAACCAGAAAGTAGCAGCAGCCAGTTTTATTTCTTTGTCATCACATGTCACTGCTCCTTGTTAGTCCTAGTTTTGAAATTGTTTATTCCAGAAATTTGCATCGGGTACTTAGTGTCTTGGATTCTTCTAGGCTCTGAAGATACAATAGAGACACAAGAGAGTCTGGCTGGAGCGGTGGGAAGCGAAGAGGTGACTCAATTCGGCGTAAGTACGATGCTTAGGGAACCACTGTGAGCTACGGGGGCTCATAACCGGGAGGGACAGTGTCGTCTTTCCAGCTTCTAGAGGCCACCTGCACTCCTTGGCTTATGGCCCCTTCATCCCTCTCAAAGCCGGAGAGGGATTGTTCTAACTTCTGATTCTGTCATCACACCTCTTTCTCCGACTCCAACTTTCTTCTCCCATCATTTAAAGACCCTTATGACTACTTTGGGACGGCTGGATAATTCAGGATAACCTTCCTATGTTATAACCCTTAACCGTATCTGTAAAGTGTCCCGTTTGCCATTCATAGGTTCTAGGGATCTCTCTTCGGAAGAGTCATTATTCGGCCTTCTATAGCTACCTGGCCTGTTTTTGTTTTCTGTTTTAGGGGGAGAGGGAGGAGTTCCAGCTTCGTAGAGAGAGTGGCATCTTAGCTGACACCAAGCGGGAACAGGAGACAGGGTGGGAAGTGCCCTAAGCAGAGGGGGGTCTGGAGGTGGAGAGAAAGTGCGGTGACCAAGGAGCTGTGGGGAAATGCACAAGCTCACTGACTTGCTCTTCTCTGTAATTCCACAGGAAAATCACCTTCTAGGTTCGGCCTGTCCTCGCCTCGGCCAATCGCGTTAAACAGTATTTAGCCTTTGCACATGGAACCGTAGCCTCTTGCTTTATTCTGAAACATAAAGGTTTTTAAAGGTTTTCCCTGAAGGTGGTGGGTGGTTCAGGGGCTGAAGAATAACAAAAGGACATTTCCGATTCAAACTCCTTACCTTGCCGACAGGTCCCCACCAGACCGGCCCACCCCCCTGCCTGTGGCCTCCTTGCTGCGCTGTCCCTTGAACACAAGCACGCTCCCACGCCAGAGGCTCTGCACTTATTTAACCTACTGCCTGGAAAGCCCACTCCATACGTTGCTCAGCCTGTCCCTGTACTCAGGTCCTGCGCAATTGTCGCCTCTGCCCTCCTCACCTCTCTGTACCTTCACCTCACCTGATTTCTCTGCTTTGTGCTTAACACTAAGCGACGCGTTTGTGGTCTGCCTTCCCCGCTTGCATGTGAGTTCCACGAGGGCAGGGACCTCTGCCGGTCACCGCTCTAGTCACAGGTCCCGGAAGGGGCCAGCACACAGGTCCTCAAACCTGAATGACGCTGTAGTCGGTTTTGACTTTTTTTGAGACATTTTCTGTAAGTGAGGCCTCACGTGACACTCAGAGTGCTCTTACAGAGGAAAGTTTCCTTACTTTGAGGTGTCGCATTCTGTGCCTGTGGACGTTCAGAATCCTTTACTCCGTGTTCTCACTCAGGGAAGTTAACGGGGAGACTAGTCTCAGCAAGCTCAGAATAGCCACCAAGACATCCTCTGTCATTTCTTTCTTTTCAGCAACCACAGCCTCAGGTGCCTGACCATCCTCTCTGGTTTTTCCAGTTCTTTCCTTCCCTTCCATCCAAACCAGGACGCCCATCCTGGCCTTTTCCGAGACAGCTGACTCTAGCAACGGGGGCCTGCAGCCCAGAGAGGCACAGCTGAGTAGTCTGGTGTCTCCCCTGCAGGGCGAGCTGGACTAAGTCTTCCTAAGTTAAGGCTGGACTGCCCAGCCCAGCCTACTCCCCGTCGACAGCACAGACAGGGTGCGCCTGGTTCCACAGTTTAACAAAGCCCCCGCTCCTCCTTGGAAGTTTTTGTTCTGCGGCAATAGAAATGGTAGTTTTTGGTAAGCACTAAGTCTGGAGAAAGGGAAATTTTCTTATATTATTTTTATATTGACATAAATACAGAGCAGTACAAGAGCTCTGATAATATATGTATGTGTATGCGCACATATATAAAATGTCTTTAAATGAATACACTGGATTAAGAAGAAGAAAAATTCGGCCCTAATGCAATCCTTTTAATTAGGTCAAGAAGGTTTTGTGCTGAGGATAAGTAAATGCAAGCACCCTTAAAACCCCCTAAGAGTTTGTTAGTGGTCAAGAATACTGAAACTGAAACGCAGTGAAAGATTTAAGTAACTGCTGAAAAATAATCTCGGAAACACTTTGTCAAACTATTTCCAGAGCCAAGAATGTGTAAAAACTGAACAAGAGATTTAGAGCCATCCCAACAAAAGCCAGGACGCGCAGAGACGGGAAGTCTGGACACACGATGATGAAGCGTGTGCTGGTTTCCATTCTAAGTGTGTAACCTGGTTTTAATCATTTTCCAGAAATGTTTCCAAATTAGAAGAGGGGGGAAAAGGCCTTTAAAATGTATTAACAAGACTAAACTCTTTACTCTGTTTGAGAACAGCTCTGACTCCGCAGCTCGGACTCCGACAGGCTAGCATACCTGAACAGAGCCTGTGCATACCTGATGCAAATCCTATGGATTTACAGTGAGCCTGCACCCCACCCACAACTCCCATCGCCACTGTTAGGTGATGTCCTTTCTGCCTTTTTCATTCATGTTAAGTTGAATAAAAGCCTAAACACACCTAAGACAACCCTTTAAAATTTTCTGGTGAAAGGAAAGAAACATGTTCATCTACTAGTGTACCAAAACTTTTGAACACTTTTTAAAGTCACAGGTGTCATAGTAGAGCCATCACTAAGAACAGAAACTGGCCAGGTTTCCGGTTGGGCACCACAGGCTGCTTCAGAGACGCTCCTAATAGGACTCCCCCCGCTTTACAGTTGTATGTGAAACACAGAGTTTATTTATTCTTGTATTAGTTATTCAGGATTGTATTGTTTTCCATACGGACAACTGTAAACTACTTTGCCCCACCCTGTATATCAATTACATATGAATAGAGGACACCAGAATCCAGGGGACAGAACAGGCATTCAGATGTGTAGGTAAAAAGAAAAGCCAAAGCAGACATTATATTGGACTTGGAGCAAAGAAAATGTCTCTCTTCAAAGATGAACTCCACACCATCTCTGCACTGGAGTGTTTCAAAAATGCAAAGGCTGCTGCAACAGATTTGACTCCTGAATGCTACAAGCAGGGGCTACGGATGTCCTGAGCTGCAGGCTGGAGCAGCAGGATGAAGGAAAGGAGAAGAGGCAGAGGGAGCCGATGACGCGAGAGAATGGGAAGAGATGGTGCGGGGTGGGAGGAAGGGAGACGTGCACACGCCGGGCAGGGGCAGCCCACCGAGAACCAACCACGAGCGACACCAGCTGCTGCTGGCCGGCTCTCTCATCTGGCTATCTGGAACGGTCTGGTTTAACAGGGATGAGAAACTTTTTTATAAAAAGAAAAATGCACAGTAAGTTTTATGTTTATAAAAAGATTTATACCAATCAGGCCTTTAACATGTAAAAAAGTAAATCTACATTTGCAAAGTTAAATATAGGAAAATACAAAAGCAGACTGAATTATCAAAAAGAAAACCTTTTATTTATGTCATAAATACAATTAGTTTCCCTGATTACAACCCATAATGAGCGTCACTAAAATACAGGCTGGTCTGTAGACAGGTGAGCCACCCAGCATCTCTGTGTGTACATATATACACGGAACCACCGACCTCAGAAAAAGCAGAGCTGAGCTTGCTAAACTATCATCCGTCTCTTTTAAAAATTCTTACCATTTGAAGGAAATTAGAGGAAGATTTTGGTAGAAGAGTATTTGTAATAATAACTTAAAAAGTTAAAAGCTTGTAGTGATAAAATAATTTTGTGCACCCTCCTCAGGAATTTGAGGCAATTGACCTTTTGCAGATCCCAAGTCTGGAAAAAGATAACCACTCATTGCAATAACTGGGTCCAGTTCATTTGCCATGGGGTTGGTCATGGTGCATTTCTGGCGTGTAAGTCAACAGAACAATCATGACCCAGAGGTGAAGCAAAGCCTAGAGAAAGAAAAGACAATGTGTGGATTAGCCAATGATTCAATCTTCACCACGGGCCCACTGTGTGGTGCGGGGGGGGGGGGGGAGCTCGTCCTAGTTGCCTGTGTATAGCACTGTGTTGGCAACATTCCAGGGGCTCGGCACGTTTACTGGACAATTAATGAAGAAACGGATGTACAACCGACGGAGGGTAACAGAGCTGCAGTACCTACAAATGTCCCAGTCAAGGGGAGAAAAGTCAACTCGCTCACAATAAGCATGTGCACCCGTAACCACTCAGGCGACTGTAACGCAGAGTAGAAGGCAAGATAAAAATTGCTAGATACACACGAAGTGGTTGGAGAGGCTTTTTAAGAAGTTATTGTTGGTGTTGTGAAGGCGGGTTTGGCCATGCTTTGGTGACAAGGGGTGGGTAGACATGCTTGATAGGGATACTGTGCCAGGTGTCAGAGGTGATCTGGGGTCCAGCCCAGGACCGCCAGGGGCACAGTTCCACTCCCTCCCTCGTGGCAGTGCGGCAACAACGGGCGGCTCCATCGCTCAGTGCCTGCCTCCCTGCGGTGCAGCGTGACCAGTCTCATGCTCACAGAGCACGTGTCTCTCAAAACCTCCAACCTGGAAATGAACCCGATGTGGGCACCTCCTGAATCCTTTCCGAGGCCATGCAATCTTACTCCTTTCATTCTCTCCATCCCCCTCTGAAAAACTTTGTATTTAAAAAAGGAATAACTCTTCCCTCTAGTGGATCACAGAGAAATTTCTAAGTATGCTTGTCTTTCTTTTGAAGAAAAAATGTCTGTCTTAATTCAACTCAACTACTTCTTAAGCATCCCCATTCGGAACAGTTAGTGAGGTTTTTTGGTCTGGCTTTTTAATCCTCACCTGAGGATTTTTCATTGATTTTTCAGAGTGTGGAAGAAAGGGAGGGAGGGGACAGAGAGAGAAACATCGACATATCAACTGGCTGCCTCCGGCACACGCCCCAACCAGGAGGTGGGGAGCAAACCTGCAACCCAGGCATGTGCCCTTGACCCGGAAGCGAACCTGAGACCCTTTGGTGCAGGGGCGACACTCTAACCACTGAGCCACACCAGCCAGTGCCAGTTAGTGAGTTTTTAAGGCCCACAGGACACATGAAATGCCTTGCCTAACTAGTGTAACCATTATCAGAGCTAAGAAATCTGAAAGAAATCAACTCAACCCTGAGAACTTTTTAGAAAATAAATCAAAACACCTGAAAGCAACTTTACAGCACGATCAAAATGAAACAGATTGTTTTGTATTGTATTTTTGTCATAAGAGGGGCTTAGAAATGAGAGCAACTGTTAAACTGCACTGAAGTTAATTTTATTGTAGGAAAAGTCTTTGAGCAATTTATATAGACATAAACTGTCAGCTTCACCTGCATTACCGAAAATGAGTTCTATTCCTTCAAAATTGATTGCTAAACTTTTAGTTGAAAAGACCAGCAGCTGAAAAAAATGATTTAAATCAAGTACAGCACTGTTTTTTTAAACAAGTTCACTTACCATATATATAATTACAAAAACTCGTGCTATGGGGTATCTTCGGAGAAAAATTCCCAGACGAATACTGTACAGATGGTGGGGGTGGAGAGAAGAGAGGAGAATTAGACTGACGACAGCTCTATCTGTGGCAATACCTAAGAATGCTTTTTCAACACTTCCCTCGCTCATCCTAGTTCTGTGGCCACCATAAAAAAGACTTGTTTACAATAGATTCTTAAATAACTACTTGGGACATTCATAGAGAAATGCCATAGTGTAAACAAATACTTTTACCATTATTTGGGGTTTAGCTGTTAAACAACTCGGTCCCTTCTTGAAATCATTTTTCTTTTAGGAACTAAAGAAATTATAAAACCTAAGGCAAATGTGGAAACACAAATAGGAAAAAGTCTGGTTGGAATTAATCCACAAATGGCTACTCTTGAACGTTTTTGTATGGATACATGCTTCTAAAAGACACAAAACTATAGAAAATCAAGTAAACACTTAAAACAAATGAAATGTGAGTAGCAATATGGTGCCCAGACCTTACCACTCATGTCTCTTTACAACATTTTCCCCCATCAAGACGACACAGGTACAAGCAAGTACACCTTTCTTTTATACCTTTCTGCTTCTTTCACTGCCACTAGCACAATGCCCCTAAAAATTACTATGTAGGTTGAATAAAAGAATAGTTGAAATAGGTGTGCCTATTAACTTGGAAATAATGACCACCATTCTAGGTCATGGCTTCCAGAATCTTCAGTAAACCCTCATTTTTAACACCACAGCTATATTCTGACATATAAAGGTAAGAAAAATTGCTCTTTTATGCATTGAATCTGTGTTTAATTATAAACACTAAAAGACAAAAGGGTTTAGTAGGATATTTAGACATGAACTTTATCAAGGCTATATATAAACTGTTAAAACATTTTTTTTCCTTTAAAAGATAGTAAGACAGGTTATTAATCTTTTATTATTATACTGCTTAACAGCGGAATAAACTGTTATTTGTGGTTAGCGCATGTATGAAAATGACGATGGGAATAGTTCAGGTTAAGTCTGCAGGACTGTTTCATAAGTCCCCCCTTCTTTCCTTCAGAGTCCTTGAAAACCAATCAGTGGTTGGTGGTTTCTTCTAGCAAGTCTTTTGCTTCATTTATTTTGGTTGCTAAGTACGGAGATCCACCTTTATCTGGGTGATTCAAAATCACGCTCCTCCTGTGAGTTGTTCTAATCTTGGCCTTGCAGCAGATGGGCTTACTCCCAAAATAAGACTAGCTTCTTGCCTACTCATTTTCTGTTCAAATCCTCCTTACAGTAGGATGAAAGGTTGGTGTTGAAATCTTCTTCTGTGATTACTTGTTCTAGAGGTTTCCATACCTGAAATATACAGTGACCTGCATATGCAAAAGTTGCAACGACACCTAGTCCTACAGCTACCAAGCTTCTTGCCACGTCTCAGGTCGACCTCCACATCTGCCCATTTGGTCCAGGGAGGCATGTATTCAGCATACGCCAGCCCTTGCCAGCGGGGGTGACACTCCACGGCAGCCATGGCAATGTGGCCAAGGGAGACCTAAAGCCGTTTTTTGACATTTAAGACATTTATTAACAGGTGCTTGCAGTTTGTTGACTTTTTTGACTTTTATTACAAATGAAAAGAGGTTCTTAAAAATCTCAACTTGACCAGATATGAAACAATTAAAAAACCTTTAAAGGTATATTGAGAAAAACCAGGTTTTTGTGTGTTTTTTTAACAATTCTGTCACTACCAAAAAAGAGACATCTTTAGGTAAAAATAATAAAAACCCCATGATGCATAGCTGGTCAACGGGCAAAAAGCAAGCACTTAAGATCTTCAGCTCCAATCTTTTGTTCATTCCTTAGCGCTGGAAGTTGATAATCATTTCTTCTTGTTGGATGACTAAACCAGATAGTAGAGATGGTAAGTCAGCATTTACCGCAGCCCCACCCTGCTCAGCCTAGGAGCAGATGAATTCTCAGCTGGTGGATCAGCTGCTTCTGTCTCAGTGCCATCTGTGGCTTAGGGTTTTCTGGGTGCCTGCGTGGGTAATTCAAGTGACGGCAGTACGGAGGCTGAGGTGCTGCTGACCTTGGGTCTCACCTTGGTTCGCTCATCTGTTTCACGGCCATCCTCACTAGGCTCTTTGTCAAGGAGGACCCCAATACATACTCTGTCTCACCGGTCTTCCTTGTCCTCCTGCACCCTGGTTGTCAGCACCCTTCATCCCTTCTCCCTGCACAGGAGGGTTGGAACGCTGAGGTCGGCACCCACAGGGCCTTGGCGAGTAGTAAGGTGGGAACCGTCGCCTGCAATGGGGCCGGGCGCACCGGGCCTGGCCTTCGGGAGCACTCTCCGATCCCTCAGGCTCTCCCCACTGTCACCATTCTAGTAACCCTGTGACATGGAGAGCATGCACACTGCTTACAGTCTGCTGCCTGTTTGCTGCCTCGCACTGCAGCTCTACCAGGCCTGTAACATTTGCTGCCTCTGCACCCTTTCTCCTTCAATGACATCAAACTCCCGCCTCTCCAGCTCCTACACTGGAAGGTACTTCCTGGGGTGGTTCTTCTTTATGGCAGTGTGGTGTACAAATACACCTTCCTTGGTGTCCTTCCTGTTGATTAAACCACATCCATTTCTTATACTGAATCATTTTACTGTTCCCAAAACCTTCGTTGCAATAATCTTGTCCCTGCTGGCAGGTGTCCAGGATGTGAGGCCACCCGGGCCACCGCTCCCTGTGCCACTGCCCATGGTGCCGGCTTGGTGTCGGCAGCACTGAGAACAGGGGCAGCAGGTGGCTGCTGGGTCTCAGCCTCGTTGCTCATGGTTGCCGTGGTGGTGACTGGGGTTGGCCAGGCAGCTGAGGCTCCTCCTGGGCTGTGATGGTAACTAGGCTGGTGGCTGTGGTGGGGCTGTTCAGGGCTCTCTGGGGTCCACTCTCCACTCCCGATCGAAAGCTAAAATGTTTTCTATATAAGATGGATGTCTGCTAGTATAAAAAGTTTATTTACAAATACACACAACATAAGTTATGTATTATTTATGTAATATATATAAAACATTACAATTCGTGTTGTTCATTAGTAGCATCTTTTATTCTAATCACATGAAAAAATTATAACATAAAACATTCAAATGGATGCCTTTACATTTGAGAGACTCTTTCTCAATGAAATTTAAAGAGTTTTTAAATAGAGTTTATTATAGAAAGAAGAGAAATGGTCAGGGTTAACATCTTCAATAAAGAATAGGCACTGGCACACCTGTTAGAGCAATTTCACGACACTGAAATATCATGAAAGGAATAAGGTAAATATCACTTTAAACATCAGTTCTGCCCGATGGGACTCACAATGAGACGGAAACCACTGGAATAGGTATAAAAATAGTTGCTGGTCCATCACTTGTTACTGGCATGACTTACCTAAACTGGTCAATTGAACTAGCAGCTTTGCGGACTCTTCCATACATTCCTGCCAGGTTAGTTTCTGTGTCATTAAAAAGCACAGGAACGTTTCGCAGACGTGTGCCTGTTTAAACAAGGAAATAATGAATGGCTATACAGACATCAAAATGAACTTCCTAACAAAATTATAGTTGAATATACATTATATTAAATATAGAAGAAATTCTCAAGGCTAACTTCCTAAGTATTATATCTAAGTTCAAAACCATAAAGAAAAAACAGATAAACTTGATTATATAAAATGTTTAAACTTCCATATCCAAAAAATCAAAATTTAAAAACTAGAAAAATTATTTCTCTACGAAATTAGCAAAAATTAAAGTTTATAAATACCAAGTATTGACAATAGACAGTATTAATGGGCACTTAACTCCTACGCTAGTGAGAGTGAGGCAGACACCCTTTCTACAAAGCCGACGACTCCCTCATTTCATCTCCAGCCCAGACCACTCCCAATTGCCTGTTCCATTTCCATCTGGATGTCTTAACAGACACCTCAAACTCAGCATGCCCAGGACTATGGTACTGATTTCCTGCCTCTGCCGCCAACCTGCTCGTCCTGCAATTTCCCCCATCTCAGAACATAACTCCATCCTTCCACCTGCTTAGGCCAAAAATCTTGACTCCTTTCTTTCCTGTCAAACTTCGCAATCTGCCAGCAAATGCTGTCAGCCACCTTTAAAATAAATCCTCACAATCCTCACTCTGGTCTGAACCACCACCATCACTTATATGGGTTAACAAAATGGCTCCTCCCAGGTCTCCCACCTCCACTCTTGGCTATCTCTAGTCTATTCTGGACACAGCAGCCATCTGTATCTTGTTAAAATGCAGGTCACATCAGCCACCCCTCTCAAGACGCTATAAGGGCTTCCCCCTTCATTCAGAGGAAAACTTCTACAGACCTCCAAGTTCTTTGAATTCACCTTACACTCCTCTCCCCTCACTGAGCCTATTCCCGCTGCACTGGCCTCCCTGCTGTTCCTGCAATATTCCAGCAACACTCCCGCCTCAGGGCCTTTGCAACCGCACTTCTGGATACCTGGAACACTTTTCCTATAGATCTCCTGTCTACTATCTTACCTCCTATGGGACTTAATAAAAGTGCTACCTTTTCAATGAGATTCCCTTGACCCGTCTCTGCACTTGGCACATGTCTCCCTTCCTCGGCAGCACACTCCACCATCTCCGTCGTTCATTTATTGCCTGTGTCCCCACCTGTGCTCCTCCCCACACCACCACAATGCAAGATCCACAGGGCAGAGATTTTGGTCTCTTCTGTTGCCCACTGTATCTCTAATACCTAGGACAGTGCCTGGTACAAACCAGGCATTTAATAATTATTTGCTGATTTTGGCACCAAAAATCAAAAGCCTTCAGCTGTGTATACCTATTGACCCAGCAATTCCATTTTAAATCATTTATCCTAAGAAAATAAAAGACCTGACAAAATTGGCAACAATCTAAATTCTCAACCATAAAGAAACTGATTAAACAAATAACAGTATTTCCACAAGACAGACTGCTATGAAGCAATATATAAATTATTGTATAAAATATATTATGAAAATATATTTATATGAAGAGTTAAAGATCAATAAAACAGATACTATAAACATATACAAGAAAAAAGTCTGAAAGGACTTTCCAAGATTAAATCTGTTGAAATTATACTAAAATCTTTAACATTCCCAACCCTTTTCTTTTAATCTTCAACCAAGGATATGTTTTTATTGATTTTTTTTTTTTTTTTTTTAGAGAGAAAGAGGAAGGGAGAGAGGAAGGGAGAGAGGAAGGGAGAGAGGAAGGGAGGGAGAGGGAGGGGAAGAGAGGAGAGGGGGGAGAGAGAGAGACAGACACAGAGACAGAGACAGAGACAGAGACAGGCATCATCGGTTGCTCCTACATGTGCCCCAACCAAGGACTGAACCCACAACCTGGGTACGTGCACTGACTGGGACGAAGCCTGACACCTTTTAGTGTGAGAGACAACACTCCAACCAACTGAGCGCCACAAGCTAGGGTTTTAACGTTCTTTTTGAATATGTGTTTTGGGAATACAGGTTTCTCTATTAGAATTATAAAGCATGGATATACTTATGTAACTATGTATTAGTTTTAATATTAATAATTATGGATTGGAAGATTATTGAAGCAAATTTTGCTTTAAGATTCCTGTAAGTCCCTCTACTGAATCATCTGCCTTGTCAGCAACATCCTACTGAGTGTCATATGTATTTCAATATGACTGTTGATCCTCAGGCCTCTTTCCTCCAAGTCCCACACTAATGATGGATATTAATCAGTCCACAGTCCAAGTCACTAATGATCATATCAAACAGCACATGGCTCAGTCCTCACATCAGGAGAAAAGTGAGTTCTCTGTTGGATGGAACCTCTTTTTCCAATAAAAATTGTCTTTAACTTCTCAAAATCATGTTTAAATTAACAAGGTTGGAAATTAAGGCAACAAAATGTTTGAGATTCTTTTTTTTTTTTACCTTCACCACTGTCAACTCCAGACATATTAATGGAAGACCCATTGCTACCAGCTCCAGTGGCAGATTTCATCTGCTGCTCGAGGCGCTCCAGCTGGAAGACCAGAGAGTTCTTTTCTGTGCTGAGACTCTCCAGCATGGTCTGCTTCTGGATGAGGGTCTCTGTCAGCTGATGGAGTCGACTCTCTAACTCGGACTGGCTGCTATTGCTTAGGGTTTTATTGGTTAGCTGAAAGGCAAAGTGTTCATAAAATTATTACATAAAACTAAAGTCATACAACTCAGAAACCACATTACTACATCCCCACAGGTTAACTGTGGTATTCACTGATTTCTCAAAACTCTGTAATGATTTGTTCATTATCTACAGAAGCAATTTTCAAACTGTATTAGTGGATCACAAAATCAACTTGGTGGTTCACAATCTGCATTTTAAAAAATAGAACAGAATGGGATGTATCAGAGTGCACAGCACAAAGTATATGAAAGTATTATATTGTGAACCTTCTGTATTAGTTTTGTACGTTGTAAGACTGTGTGAGTACTGAGACACGACATAAATCTTACTTCTTACTGTAGCATCATGGTCAAAAATATCTGAAAACACTGATCCACGGAACACAGTTCAAACATTTCGACTGGCATAACTCAAAAGTTGTGCAAAGACCCCTTACTACCTGAGGTTTTCATCTCTGCTCTGCATTTCCTAGCTATCGGACTTAGGACAAACTGCTACACCTCTCTGAATTATTTCCTTATGTGTTAAGTGAGGACAATGGTGCCTGTTGCACATGGTATTTAGGGATGTTAAATAAAAATTTTCCTACTAGGGTCTGGCTGACAGTTGGTTCTTAGTAACTTCCTTCATGCCATCTTCTATTTGTTCTAATCTGTCACCATTTCCCCTACGCCCATTCAGCCTCCGCTCTGCTGACCACATTTTACCTGTTTGGAAAATTCAATCCCCCTCCTCTCATCTAGACTCTACCTGCCTTCAAAGCCTCTTCCTTGAAGCCCTTTTCAACTCCTCTAGTCCAAGCTGACCTCAGCCATCTTTTAGACTCCCACAGACTATTGTGGCATTTACCAGTCACCCTGGTAACATTGTTTAAAGGAGTCAATTTTGCCTCCTCAGTGAAACTGTAAGTCAGCTCTGTGAGGGCCAGTGTCACTCTCTGAATCAACAGTTTTGAAAAGAGGCTATTAGATCAATCTATGTTTAAAACCTCAGCTTTGCCATTTCCTAGCTACAACCTGGAACAAACTACAAATCGGAGCCTGTTTCCCTGCTCATAGGATGTAATGACTAAATGATGTAATATACAAAATATCTAACACAGTATCTGCCATATGGTAGGGAGTTAATAAAAATTAGCTTCCTTCCTTCTGAACCCCTTGCAGCATGCCCACATATTAAGTGCAGGGCTAGGCTACAACAAATAACTAACGAATGGAATTATACTGAGTATAAACTAAAAGTTACTTATTATTAAATAGGAATGCTCAATTTTAAGACTATACTGTGATCCCCTAATCAACTTACTCAATACTTCGGTATTTTTTAGTTGAGGTAAAATTTACATACAAGTGAAATACCCAGAGGTTAAGCACACAGTGAGTTTTGACAAAAGTGTAACCAACACCCAGATCAAAACAGAGACTATTTCCATCGCTCCCAGGCTACCACTGCTCTAATTTCTATCACCAGAATTTCGTTTTGCTTATTCTTGAATCTCCTATCAATGGAAACCTACAGTATGAAAGCTTTTGTGTGTGGTTTTAAGAAGCTTTATCTGAATTATTGCATCAGGAGTTTGTTTCTTTTTATTGCTGAGCAGTTTTCAATTTGTTTCCCCTTTTTCTTGTAGATAGACATTTCAGTTGTCTCCTGGTTTGGCTAATTGTGAACAAAGCTATTATAATCATTCTTGTACAAGTATTTTTGTGGACATATGGCTTCATTTATATTGACCAAATATCTGGAATTAGGAGTCAGTTGTATGTTAACCTTATCCAAAGTGGTTATGCTTACTGTGTAGGAGAGTTCCAATTGCACCACATTCTTACAGCACTTGGTATTGCCAAGCTTTTTAATTTTAGCCATTCTAGTGGATGTGCAGTGGTATTTCTCACTGAGGTTTTAATTTGCACTTCCCTGATGACTGATGGTTCTAAGCACTTGTTCATGTGCTTATTTGGCCAACTCATAGCTTCTTTTGTGAAGTATCTATCCAAGTCTTTTGTCAATTAAAAAAAATTATCCTGGCTGGTGTGACTCAGCAGTTGAGCATCAACCTATGATCCAGGAGATCGTGGTTTGATTCACAGTCAGGGCATACACTTGTTGTGCCCTTATACCCAGTGGGGGGTGTGCACACGGCAGTCGATCAATGACTCTCTCATCATTGATGTTTCTATCTCTCTCCCTCTCCCTTCCTCTCTCTGAAATCAATAAAGACATATTAAATAAATAAAAATTAGTTGTGCATCTTTTATATTAGTAGGAGTTCTTATCCTGATTATGAATCCTTTCTCAGATACATTGTAAATATCATATTGTAAAAATCGTCTCCCAGTCTATGGCTAACCTCTTCACTTTTGTAATGAAGTCTTTTGATGAGTAGAAATTTTTAATTTTGATGAAGTCCAATTTTGCCATTTTTTCTTCTATGATTAATGTTTTTTGTGTCTTTCTCCCCCTCAAAATCTGTCTTAGCCCAAATTGCAAAAGAATCTATTTTCTTCTAGAAGCATTAGAGTTTAGGCCTAGCTCCAGTCCAAGTTAAGTTTTGATAACTTTAAAGTCTAATTAGGGATTAAAGATCAAGGTTCATTTTCCCCCATGTTTTTATCTAATCCCATACAATAGTTTTTAAAGAATGAAAAGAGTCAAAGTAGCAATGTTTTTTGGGTTTTTTTTATATATCTTTATTGATTTCAGACAGAGGAAAGGAGAGGGGGAGAGAGAGGTAGGAACATCAATGATGAGAGAGTCATTGATCGAGGCCACAACCTGGGCATGTGCCCCGACCGGGAATCGAACCCTGATCGCCTGGATCCTACTAGGTCAACGCTCAACCGCTGAGCCACGCCTGGCCAGGCACAATGTACTTTTGTTTTAAACCAAGATACTTTTCTCCTCAGAGGCCAAAAGTAATAAGTAGAAGCAGCATTTTTTTTTTTTTTTTATTGCTCACTCAGAATAAATCTTAACTCACTTTGATTTGGGGGTATTTTTTTCTTGCAATGTATTAAGATGCTGATCTCTTTTTAAATTGTACAAGCCAACTTCCTTCTATGAGCCAAAGGTTTTTCTCTGCTCTACTTGGACGAAAAATCTTTAAGAGAAATCCTTGTATGGTTAATTCTTGATTAACGAAAATAGCACACTTTCTTACACAAAGTATGTATCCAATAAATATTTAATAAATATTGGAATGTTTATCTAAGGATTAAACCAACTGGTGGTTTATGCGCCTTTATTTTCTTTGACTTTCTGCTAGCAAGTCATGTACCCATTTGTAAGTATTTCACAAATATGGGCAAAGAAGAAGAGGACATTCAAGTCAGTTCCTCACTCTAAAAATTAAAATATATTAAAACATTTTAAATTATGGACTATTATGAAATCTGAAAACATGAAAAAACTAAAATTTGAGTTTTCATGTTCAAATTAAGTCATTAGCTAAGTAATAAAGAATTAATCAATCTTTAGATATGTTATTTAAATGATCAATGAATCCACTATTTATTAAGTCAATCATCTGAAGAGAAGGGAGGAAAGGACAAGCTACAACTCTAGGGTAACTGAATACATGATTCTGTCAGCTAATAATCAAGTCTGGTAAATCTGGGTGCTAGGTACACAATGTTTTCTGTAGGTTTCACATTTTCAGAGTTAAAAAGAGGTCTTGCTGCCCGGCCAGCTTGGCTTAGTGGTTGAGTGTCGACCCATGAACCAAGAAGTCACGGTTTGATTCCTGGTCAGGGCACATGCCCAAGTTGAGGGTGCGATCATGCACGAGGCAGCCAATCAATGATTCATCATTGATGTTTCTATCTCTCTCTCCCTCTCTCTGAAATCAATAAAAACATATTTTTTAAAAAAATTTTAAAAATAAAGAGATCTTGCTGACTTTATGAAAAGACCTATCAATTTTTAACAGGAAGATTTATCTATGGATTATTCTTAGGAAGAGAAACCACATTTATGGAACTGGCAATCTGCACAACCACCACTGAAGTTAGAAGGTACAAGGCGTAGAAATAATTCACATCTCGCTGAGTAACTCCTGCTACAAGATACTTCTATAAGCAGCCAACCATAGAAAACAGCAAATGCAGACTCAATTGGCACTAGATAAAAATTCTACATCTGGTTAAAAATAACATCTTACGCCCAGCCGGGCATGGCTCAGTGGTTGAGCATCGACCTAGGATCCAGGAGATCGGGGTTCAATTCCCGGTCAGGGCACATGCCCAGGTTGCGGGCTGTGGCAGATCAGTGACTTTCTCATCATTGATGTTTCTATCTCTCTCTCTCCCTCTCCTTTCCTCTCTCTGAAATCAATAAAGATATATTTTTAAAAATATAAATAAATAAATAAATAAATAAATAAATAAATAAATAAAATAAAAATAACATCTTACTACTGCAACAAGAAAACGCAGGTGAAAATATGGAAAAAGAAGGTCTTACTGTATTCTTTAGAAAAAAATGTAGCTTCACAATGTTATCCTTGCCCAATTTACAAATATGGACACATACCTGATTCCTGAGTTTTTGAATTTCTTCTTCTCGATCTTTAATTCTGCTCTGTAACGTGTTCTTTGTTCGATACAAATCTTCTTCTATGTAATGGAATTCCTACAAAGTGAGGCACAAAATAAAAGTTAAAACAGCATTCCCTATTCCATCCTAAGAACTCAAATCAGTGCCTTACACACAGGAGACACTCAGTATGTGCTGAGTATGTACTGAACAAATAAATCAGATCTGGATGGGTCTGATGAAAAGCTAATACTTCAGCATGATGTATCAATTTGTATATGAATGTCTAAGCACAGGTCTATATGTGGTCATACGTTTTCATTTTCTAGAACTACTGCTGGATCATATAAGTGTATGTCTAACTTAAAGAAAGAAAACCTGCAAATTGTTCCCTGAACTGTTTGCATACCCACAGCAATGTGAGAGCGTTCCAGTTCTTCCACATCCTTCCCGACATTTGGTGCTGTTAGTCTAAGTGTAGCTAATCTAGTTGGGTATGTAGTGCTATCTCACTGAGGTTTTAATTTGCATTTCCCTAATGGTTAATGATGTTGAGCAGCTTTTCATGTGCTTATCTGTATCAGCCAATGGCTTGTACCTCTTTTGCACTGTCATTAATAAAAGAATATGAGAGAGAAACAAGGAATACCTCCGGATTCACTAACAACTGCACTAATGCACTGCCAAGCTGTACAATGGGTACGATCATTCAGAGTCAAGTCGGGATTTAAGAACAAAGCATGTTCCAGGGCAGAAAGTGATTAGTTAGCTAAGTACCTTCAAAAGCATTATGTAGCATAGGGAACACAGCCAATTATATTGGCTGCATGGTGACAGATGGTAACTAGACTTATCCTGGGGATCATTTTGTAATGTATATAAATATCGAACCACTGTAATGTAAGCCTAAAACTAATAGGTTATCGTATGTCAATTATGTATCAATTTAAAAAAGTATTATGCTTAACTGTGCTGGCAAATCAGTAAAGGGAGCTGTATGAAGACATAAATGCGAGAAGGAATTAAACTGCTAGAGACTACTTCAGACATTTAGTTTAACCTGCTCATTTCCCAAACTGTAAAAATTGAGATGAGAGAAAATGAGGAAGGCAATTAGGGTAGGAGAGTAACAATTTACAGGTTTGCCTAATTTCGGAAGCTCTAGGCTAGCACAAAACTTAAGGTTGAAATTACCTAGACTAATAAAGAGCACTACCGGACATTTAACCCTATGATTAAGTACTTTACATCTAGAACATCGGATTACTAAGTAAACAGCCTATAACTACATTCAGCTCTACTTTCTTCTACTTAACTCCCTCATTTAAGAAAGGGCACTGGGCCCTGGCCGGTTTGGCTCACTTGTTAGTGTGTCAGCCTATGGACTGAAGGTTCGATTCTGGCCAAGGGCATATACCTCGGCTGCAGGCTCGATCCCCAGCCCTGGTCGGGCCACGTGCAGGAGGCAGCCAATCGACGTGTCCTTCTCACATGGATGTTTCTATCTCTCTCTCTCCCTTCCACTCTCTCTGAAAAGCAATAGAAAAAATATTGGGTGAGGATTAAAAATGAATAAATAATAAAATAAAGAAGGGCTCTGGAAGTGAATGCAGTTAAAACCATCCACCATAATAAAGTAAAAATTATCTCACTAACCATCAAGAACATCAACTTCTTGCTTTTTAATATATAACAGCTCCTTGAGTAAATTGAAATGCAATTTCTGAAAGGAGAGCTAATCTTGTAATTAAATTAAGATAGCCTATGATGTACCTTGCAGGATGCTACTCAGTTTTTCTCTTAATATGCAGAAAACAGATTTAAGTGCTACTTTCATAATAAAAACAAGTATTTCTCTGAGAAGTGAACCAGTTACAGAAATAATAAACCCTAATGAAAAAAAAAAATCCACCCAGCTGGAGTGGCCCAGTTGGTTGAGCGTTGTCCTGTGCACCAACAGTTGCCAGTTCAATTCCTGGTCAGGGCACATACCTGGGTTGCGGGTTTGATCCCCAGTTGGGGATCACAGGGAGGGTAACCAATCAATGTTTCTCTCTTACATTGATGTTTCTCTCTCTCTCTGTCTCTGATTCTCGCCCTTTCTCTAAGCATGTCCTTGGGTGAAGATTAAAAAAACCCTTAAAGGACATAAATATATAAAGCTGGGATAGTTTTCTCTTCTTTAAAAGAAACAGGGTAGTGATTTTATTGTGAGAATGAAAAAAGATAATGTAAATTAATTGCCTATAACAATGCCATTGCTCAGCAAATTACAGATATTAATATTAGATATAGAATCTTATTCTGAATATGTGTCTGTAAACATGTTTAACTGTGTTAATATTAAAATAATTATGTAAGTAAAAAACCCCAAAAAACTATCACATAAGTGCATTAAAGTAAGATAATTCAGCTTGGGGAGCAGACAACTACTAATTGAACAATGAAACAGAATCTTAACCATGATTTGTAAGCATAATCTGTATAAACACTATTTCTCAAACAGAAAAAGCAGTCTAATATGGCACTAATGTTGTATTTCTATTTCTATTAACTAGTATTTACTGCTGTTCCCAGAAAGTACAAATTTAATAAGATATGAAAATCAACCAATGTTTTTAAGTTTTCTATATGTATATACTCTGACAAGGAGAATATAATACAGACATAATAGTAGGAAAAAACTCTGAGATAGGAATCCTGGTTTCTATTCTATTCTGTAATTAAGCTGTGTGAAATTAGACAAGTCCCATAACTATTTTGTACCTCTATTTTTCAGTTGTTAAAACAAACAAACAAACAAGGAGTGTGGGACAGTTAATAAGGTAGGAGGAACCTGCATCCTTTCACCAGTAATTCTCTGAGCCCATCCTTAAGAAGGTCAGGAAGCTGCTTTACTGGGATGTCTCAGACAGAGTCTTCCCCAGTAATCATCAACCCAAAACCCTCACCTGCTTCTGTCGGTCCAATTCTGCCTCGAGTTCTTGTTTAGATGCTTTATGTCCAGCTATTTGGTCTTGCAGATCTTGCAGCTGTTCCCTTGCTGATTCTGCTTCACTAACCTGCTGGGCCTCCAAATCCTAAAGAGACAAATCTTACATATGAAAGCAATCGTTAACTGTTCAGTTCACCATGTACTGAGCAAACATTACGCACCATGAACTGGGGTCAGCAGGCGCTGGAGGGACAAAGACGAACGAGACACAGTCTCAGCCTAAGAGGAGCAAATAAACTGACACTTCATTACATAATATGGCAAACGGTGCGATCCATGAACAGGATACCATAGCTGCCACATCACATAAGCCATTTGGTTTAAGAAGCATGAGTAGTGGCCCTCCGGGAGATTTTTATCTGTATTCAAAAGCTAACAGTTACACAAAGAACTGAAATACAACATCAAAAAGGACTTCGCAGCATTAGTCCCCTGCAATTGTGGGTTATAATTAACCTCTGTGTTTATGTGCATAAGTAACCAACAAACAGTAAAAATACAACTTTCCTCTCTTATTACCTGAGCTTAGCATATTATTTTACTTTTTTTAGCTTTATTACTATTATACTTTTAATTCTTCCCAGAATTTCTTACTCAAATTTCTCCACTTGGTGTCATATTCTCAATTCTTCAAACTCAAAAACCACCCTCTGGCTTTCCTGTGAAATCTACTGCTAAAGAACACAGCTCTGGGTTTCTGTATTTTCTTATTTACAGGAAAATCCTACTTTAAAGACTGCAAGGACAATAGCCTTCACCGGCTCTTCTAGTTGGCCAAGAAGAAAATAAACCCAGAAATAACAGCAGCTACTACTTACTGAGGGCACTTTACACATGTCCTTATCCTCAAAAGAACCTCTGTTTATTTGCATTTTACAAATGAGAAAACTAAGGCTCAGTAAGATAAACTGCCTTGTGCAAGGTAACGTGTCTATTAAGTGCCAAAGATGGGATCTATCTCCAGATCTGACATTCAAGCCTATGCTCTAGACAAGCTAGCCTATTCTCACAACTCCCACACTTTCCTCTGTAGTTTATGTAAGTCTTACAAATCAATAATTCTGAGTTAATGCATAGGTGAATATTATTCATGAATTTTTTTTAAAGGCTTGCTACCCTGTACTTTATCTTCTTTCACCCTCAGAGACTCCTCCTATATTTATGTCAAAGACCCTATGTTTAATCTAAATTAATGGCTCAATTTACTCTTAGACTAAATATAGTAACTACAAGTAAATTATAAGATTATGCATGAAACTATAATTAAAAGACCATCCTTGAGCCCACTCTAGTATCAGAAAACGTTCCAGTTATATAGACAAGCTGAAATCTAATTGTATATAACCACTAGAAAATAAGATTCAGAAGTATGAAGATTCTGTCTGGTTCCCTGTTACAACTCCAAGCCTAGAAGATGCCTGGCACATGGCGGGCACTTGGTAAGTATTTGTTGAATGAGTGAATCTGGTTACCTATGTTTATTCCCATTACTTGACAGTCAATCAATGGACAAGAAACCCATTGCTTTAGATTCACTTCTACATGGTGACTATTATTCCAGAAGTTCCACATGTTATTTTACTAATACCCTTTCCCAAAAATATAGAATGCAGCACCTCCTACACTGCTAACAGCTGAAAGTAAATGGTTGTCTCTGAAGTGAACTGTAATGAATCTTACCTGTAATTCAGATCTCAGCTGATGTATCTGACCCATTAGCTTCTGTATTTCTTCCTTTTGCATCTCCTTTTCATGCCGAAGGTCTTCTAGCTCCATGCTATTAGCCGTATTGCTGTCCAGGCCTTCAAAACTAGATCCTTCCTTTAAGCTGTTAATCAATTTTTCTTTAGACTATTACATATATATATAAAAAGAAAGAAATGTTTTTAAGCAAAGCAGAGATTGGCTTGTGTATTGAATATCACCTACCATATACCAACTAAACCACTATGGAAATATTCCAATTATAACCTCCACCAAAGAAAAGCCCACAGATTGTTAAATCCATTGGGATAAAAATGCAACAGAGTCTTGCTGTACAATGTCCTTGGATTTTAGTCTCCAGAACCATGTTATTATTGAAACTTATCATTAACAAAAATTTTCTCATATTTTCTTCCCATTCTTTCTCATGTTTATTTTTCCCATCACAATCCACTCAACAAATGCTTACAGAGCACCTATGATGGGCTTGGCATTGTGCTAAGTGTCCTGTGTAATAAACTTAATGCCTCTCATTTTGAATAGTATCCTCTGCCTTATAAACTAAAAAGGAAGCTACAAGTATCCAGTAGAGGGCAATAAATGCAAGGACAGGAGGGATACGGTAAGATCACTTATAGAGTTCTGAGGGGGAGAAACCACTTCAGGGGAAGAGAAGGCTTGACTTGAAAGGCAGGAGTTATGCTGGTTTTGAAAAATGGCTAGGATTTTAACAGGTGGAGAGAAAACAGCACAAAGCATAAAAATACAAAAGCATGAAGACCTATAAGAATGTATCATTGAGATGCACTCAGAGAGTATGTTAGGACCAACGTGTGGGGGTTTCAGATGCCAGACTAATTTGTTTGAATTTTATTTGATAGGCTAAAACAATGACCAAAAAGTAGACAGGAAGTGTTATGACAAGAGAAGCATTTCAGGAGGCTTAATCTAGCAGTGGCATAAAGCAGGTGTCCACAAACTCTGGTCAATGGGCCTCCCATCTGGCTTGTGGCCTATTTCGGTACAGACTACAAGCTAAGAATGGTTTTTACATTTTAAAAGAATTATAAAAGATAAAAACAAAGAATATGTGATGGACACCACACATAGCTCACAAGCCTGTAATATGTACTATTTGGTCCCTAACAGAAAAAATTTGTAGATTCCTGATATAAAGGATGCATTGGAAAGAGAGACTTGATGTGGAAAGACCAGTTCAAAAAGTGCTGTAATTGTAGGCCAGTAACAAGGACCATCAGCTCTTTCACCTTAAATATAAATATTTGAAAGTCACTCTCCATCACAAACTGTTTCTTTTTTATGTGGCAGAATTACTTAGTAATTTTACAGGTGACTTCTTCAAAGTTTTCTAAGAATTTTCTTTAATAAACATTATATAGATACCTCCCAACAGGGTTAATGCCCAGAGCCTCTGCTGAGCTTCAGGCCTGTATTCTTGATTGCCTTCCTCAAATTTTCACCTCAGTTGCACATCAGTTTTGAAAACTCACCTAACTTATCACTATCTCCCTCAGCCTTAGTCTGCTGCCTTTCCTGTTTCCCTTTACAGTACAGGGAACAGCATTCACAAACTCAAACCAGAAACCAGGAGTCATCCGAGATTCCATGCCATTTCCCCCTTCCTCTAATTAAATCCCCAAGTCTCATATTCCACTCCTCCATTTCCCTTAGCTGGTCCCCACTTGGCATCCTCAGATTAGAGCAGGTCCTCCCTGTTTCTTACCACTACTTTTGATACCTGTCCCTTTAGCACCTACATCTCATCACCCCAGACTTTACCCCTTCGATTATTCGTTCACTGAATACCTTCTAGGGGCCAGGCACTGTGCTGGGGACACGGCGATAAACCAGGCAGAGATCCAACTCTCCCGACCTCGTCATCGTCTGCCGTAGTTTTCACGCTCAAATCTAATCCTGCTGCTCAAGTTCTTTAACACCTGCCCAGTCCCCTACCATTATCTGTTTAAGAAAAAAGCAAAACTCCTTTGCATGGTATGCGAGGCTCTCCATGATCTGCTTTCTGTCATAAAGTTTTATCTCCTATCTCTTAATCTGTAATACTTTATGCACCAGCAATAGGGAGCTAGCTATGGTCCACGTTCCCCTAGGCCTCCTCGCTGTGGCACAGGCTGCTCAATCTGAAACCTCTTCCTTCCACAAGTCTTGCTACTCAGCCTTCAAGTTCCTCTTCATACAGCATCCCCAGGGATCCCTGACACCCCAGTAGATTTAAGTGTCTCCTGTATCAGTAACTCCATCCTATCAATTACTGCAATGCCTTTCACTAAAGAGAACACTCTTTTATGAAAGAGGACATATCTTTTAAGCTTTGTAACCTCAGCACCTACCCCAGTGCCTAGGGAATAATTAGGGGCTCAATAAGTACCTTTTAAATGAATGAAAAAATTAGAGTGATACAACAAAAATAATTAGGAGAGTTTGGAGGAGACGGACATGGTATTTCATGAAGGTGGAATCAAAACGGTGTTTATAATCCATAGGCGGAGTGGCTAAAGGAAATGGTGGGGTCAGGTGGCTGCGGTTTCAAGCTCTAGCACCTGGGAGATGGCGATAATGTTTCCCGAGACAGGAGAATGAGGCGCACAGGTGCGGAGGCCGGGACAGCCCTGGCAGGCATTTGGAAGAGGGATGAAAGTTAGGATAGGACGCATCCTGAAGTCACACTGAGGAAGCAAAGGAGTGAGCACATGATAATGCAAAGAAAGAAAGAGTGACTAAAGGGGGTTAGAATCCGAGAGAACTCTTCCTCTTCGGAGACTGGGAAGAGGGTCCCGCAGAGACAGAAGCATCAGGAAGAGAAAACGAGCTAAGAGTTCGAGAGGCATTAGAGGCGAGTTTCAAGATGGTAGGAGGGTTAACAGTATCAGATGCTCCACCAAAACCAAAGCGGGTGAGATTAAGGACAGAAAATGTACAGTTAGGCCATTAAAGACTCTTGAGAAGACAATTTCAGAAATGCAGCGAGGACAGAAACACAGGGGAGTTAAAGCTGGGAATTCTAAACATGAAGGCAGTATATATGCAATGATGCAGGTAAGGCCAACACTGAGAGACAGGACAGGGGAATGGAGCCAAGTGGTCAAAAAAGCCAAAAGGACTGTTTTGTCCTTCGTTCTTCCACTAAGAAAGCATGTGCTCTGGAGTAAGTGGAGCCAGAAAGGCAGCAGAGAGACAGAGAGGACAGGCTCATGGAGAAGGTGCTTAAATGAGGTGGGAGGAGATGGAGTCAATGTCTAGGCAGAAAAATTATCCTAGGGAAAAAAAAGGACATGTTTTCCCTCCGACATGAGAGGAAAAGGAAAGTTAAAAACTATACTAGTTGACCACAGTCCTTTTAGTAGAGAAGGTAAGGTCACCTTAGATCTAAGGAAGGGGGACAAGGGTGGATGAGGCGATTCTGAATTCTGAGAGCTGGATGAGGCCTAGACCAGTTGCTCTGGAAAATTCAATGGCGGATCAGCAAGGAAGAACAGAACGGCTGTTTAACAACAAACATGAGTATTCTCACAGTGACTAAGGTGACAGGTTGAAGACCTGAACTAGGCAGTAGCAGAATGAATTTTAAATAAAAAAGTGGTAGGAACAAGAGACATTTCACCCTTTTTATAATACTTCTAAGTACAGTACAGCCCCTGAAGTGAGCCAACCCAGCTAAACATGAACAGATCATCTCATGGACCTATAGAGTCTCAAAGTGTCTCCCAGTTAACTGGCATAACTTAGCACTCAAACGTGTGTATTTCCTGCTTACCTGGAGTATTCGAGCAGCCTTTTGCTTGTAGTCAGTTAACTCCTGCTTACAGGACTCCAAGTTGGACTTATACATCTTGACTTGCTGCTGTAGCTCATCACCTTTCTTCTTCTCATCTGAGTATTTTCTTTCTGCCAGAGTAACTGCTTCTGCCAAGTTCTGACGTTCCACTTCCATTTTACTCAGGCGTGCAGCAAACTCACTCTGTGACAAATTTATACCCTCTTTATAACATTCTGCTTTGAGATATATTTTACAACCATCTGTTCAGGTATCAGATGAGATTTAGTAGCTCAGCCCAACAACATAACAGGCAGGTAGTAAAAAACATTCTTCATTTGTTAGCGACTAAAGAAGAGACTCCAAGGTAGTGGCTCCCAAACATGGCAATGCATCAAAATCAATTAGGGAGTTGTTAAAAATACAGCCACCCAAGGCCTTCCCCTAGGCTTAACTGAATTAGAATTTCTAAGACTGACCTTTGGAAATCTGCTTTTTAAGCGTTTCCCAGGTGAATCTGGTCATTGGATACTACATCAGATCTGATATTAGCTGATCAATGGAAAATGGGTCTACAGAAAAACTAGAAAGTCTATTAGAAAACAAGTGGAAGACTTAATAAGTAAACAGCTATCTCTTTTCAAACAGCATGGCTAATGTTTTCCCTTTAAGTTTTCTAATAAGCCAGTCAATGTAATTTTTTAGCTTTAGAAACTTTTAAAGCACACTTTAGAAAATACATGGCCTATCATTTACACGGCCTATGTAGTTCCAAGATTTATATTTTACCCTTATTTTCAAAAGCTGTCATCACTAAAAAAACTCAGGAGGTGAAGCAGAAGTCAGAAAGTTTTATCGTTACATGTCAATAACTAAAACCCACAAATCTTTGATCCAATACTAACTCTTTTTTTGAAAGAGCAAGAGAACTACTGCTGATGTCTACTGAGCATGTGAAATGTGTCTAATGCAAATGAGAATGGAATTTTTACATTTAATCACTTTAACTAATTTAAATTTAAACGTAAAAACTAATTAGTCAATTCAATTAACAACAAATTTATTCAGATATAATTCGCATACCATAAAATTCACCTTTAAGGTATGTAATTCAGTGGTTTTTAGTGTATTCACAGAGTTGTGCAACCATTACCACTATCTAATTTCAGAACATTTTTACCCCAAAAAGAAATCTACCCATTCCTCCCTCCCTCTCAGTCCCTGGAAACCATCAGTCTACTTTCTTGCTCTATAGATGTGCCTATTCTGGACATTTCATAAGAATGAAATAATGCACTATGTGGTCTTTTGTGTTTGCCTTCTTTCACTCAGTATAATGTTTTAAAGGTTCATCCATATTTAGAATGAATCAATGCTTCATTCCTTTTTATGGCTGAATAGTATCTCCCTGTATAGATGTACCATATTTTGTTTATCTACTCAGCAACTGATAAACATATTTCCAGTTTGGGGAGATTATGAATAATGGCTGCTATAAAAATTCGTGTACATGTTCTTGTATGGACATACATTTTCCATTTTCTTAGGTATGTACCTAGGAGTTGAATTGTTAGGTCATATGGTAAGTATATATTTAATTTTTTGAGGAACTGTTACTAAAATAAACTTCTGAGTATGTTTAGAACAATCTAGGTATTGGATATATTCTTTCATCTGTAAATTTTATAAAATTTAAATACCTATCAAATATTTCAGAAAAAATTTAATGACTGAATTAAGTATAAAACATATTTTAAAGACTCAGAATGCAAAAAAGAATGTAAAAGAATCTCACTAATAAATTTTAACATTAACTATATCACATGTAGCTCTTTAGATATAATGTGTTAAAATATATCAATAATTTTTAAAAAAAACCTCATTAGCTGATATTTAATTTTGGACTAAACTATTTTCACCTGTTTAAAACATAGCCTCAACCAGTGGACTCTGGCTGCCTATTAGATATATCTACGAATCTTGTAGGACCAAACACCAACACCTATATCCTACCTCATACTGTCTCTGAGAGTGGACACTGGGCATCAGAAAGTAGTAAGAACTACACAGGTGATTCTAATGTGTAGACAGGGCTGATAATCACTTAACTAGATGCAAAAATTCATTTAAGAGTAAAACTAAATATTATGTACAATTTTGTCTTAAAAGAATCAGGTTAAACTGGAATCACTAAAAGCTTAAATAAAAAGAATAAACCAGATGCTCCAAATCAGTTTTTAATCAAATAATGGTAATGTTGGTTGCACAACCAAATTAAATGAAAAGATGTATACCTTAATGAGTATTAACTAATTTTGGTATTCTCCCTCCCTGGAGCAAGTGAGAGCCTTCCCCTTCCCCCTCTTGTGCCCCCTAGGCAGGTTTCCTTTGCCTTTCTCTCTCCCAAGCTCCAAGGGCCTTCCTTCTGTCCCTGTAACTTGTTTTCTGAGCCCACACAGCCCAGCTGGCTCACTTCTACCACTTCTGTAACTTTCTAAATAAACTTTCTCTTATACTTTGAAAAAGCCCCCACACTATTTTAATTGTATTTCAATACATAAAATTAAATAAATTTAGCAAAGATCAAGCTAAAATTTCAAATACTTGGTTTCTATCACAGAAAAAGAATTTTCTGAAATGCACTGCAGACTTTTATTAAAGACTAAACATGCCAAGAAACAGCATAAGGTCATTTGTCCAAATTACAAAAGAACTCTGTTGCTTCCCATTCTAACCTGCATTTGTTTATAGCTCTCCTGCTCTCTCTTCAGAGTGGCATCCGCTTCATGCAGTCTCTCCTGAAGGGTTTGCAGAGCTTGATTCTGCAGGCTACTACCTTCGCTGTGATCCTGCGTCATTCTAAACGAAAATATATCACTTGAAATAACTCATTTCCACAGTGTACAAGTGACGAGGCAGAATAATCTTTAGAGCATTGGCTTGTTAGCACAAAAAAGATGGTTTGACTAAAATAGTCTTAAAGAAACCTTTTCCCACTAATGGAATGTCATCTATATTTTTAGGCATCCAAATACAAGTTCACACCACTTACCGTTATATGTTGAAAAGACTAATGATACTATCTATGCTCTTCAAATATTTTTAAGTTCAAAATTTGCTAACAATGCATCGCAAGATTCCAACAATAAATCCATTTTAAATCACACACATATCCAACATTACCAAAAGCTACATTTTCCCTCCTGTAAATTTCCAAAATCTAAATTTTTCACTAGGTAGTATACATGACCGTGTTTATCATTACTTGTACTGGAAAGAGAGAATCATTCTAGCTCATTTTTTCATTGTTAATGGAATTAACTACCGTGATTTTTCACTCTGTAAGGCTTCTAAAGCTTCTGTGCGAGTACTCAGTAGCTGGTCAGCTTCCTGGAGTCTCACTTTCAGTACAGCCAGCTGGGAATCCTTTGCAGCCACTGCTTCAGTTAGGTCATCTACTTGGGCTCGAAGTTCTCGAGTTAACCGATCACTCTTTGAATGGTCAACATTCCACTTTTCAACTCTTGCTCTTGCTTTGTTTAATTCTAAAAAAATAAAAATAAAAAATTTCTCTATTCAAGCAAACAAATCTTTTTCAGAGCACACAAGTTCTCCTTTGAGTTCCTTTAAAACTTTACCAAAATTAGGAGCTTACAAATATCTTCAAATTTTTGCCCCAAACAGGACACCCATTTTTCAAGGCCAACATTCACATTTATATTAGTTAACAGGTTGGAAAGGGGCATGATGCTAACTGTTCTACAAATGTTTTTTCTGGAAATATATCATAAAACACTAGTAGACAGCAGAAAGTTTACAACACTAAAACAGTCAGTGGATTTGTAGAGTTCTACTAGAGACAAGAAAGCATGCAAATCCAAATGAAGGGTTGATCATGTACACCCCAGCAAGACCAAACAAAAACAAAAGTAACACAGGAAAGAATCTGTTTCTTTCAACTGCTGTGGCAAAAAGATGTTCCTCTTTTAACCTAGGAAACTGGCACAGAAAGAGCAATGCAGTGCAGACTTCCATACCCTCATATGTCACCTGTAATTGCAGTTTGCCAGCAAAAAAAATTGTTTTTAATATTGAAGCAAACTTTACAGGGTCACAGGAAAAGCTCTACCTCTATGTCTATATTAGCCTGGGGAAAGTGAAGCTTATTCTAAAGTCAGTCTAACAAGACTTCAACTACCTTCCTATTGCACTCTCCTGGGCCTTCATTCATGTCTGGGCAAAACTTTTCCCACTCTTCCCACACTTTTCTCTAATCACCCTCAGGAACCAAGGCAGAGATTTTTTCTCTTTTGTTTTCTCCTCAGTCACACTTACAGTAACACTTACATATTCCCCCATCACTAGAAATCTGAGGGTTTGGGAACCTAGGGCCACCACACTGCATAATTCCAGATGGTACTATTCAAATGAAATTCCATGTTCATTTTATGTCCCCTGAGGAGGGCAATACAGTCACCTCATCTGCTAGTGTCCACTACTTTGCTTAATCCTACCTTTGGTTCATGAACAGTTTCCCAGGGAGGTTTAGAATAGATCAGCCAAATGAACTAGATGATTGTTCTGCTCTCCTGAGTTCTTAAATTTCATAGGTCCTAAAAGAATGACCAAACAATCCCATGTTCTCTGTTTTGGGTTGATGAGAGGATTGGTCCCATTTCCAAATGTGGGCCCTGCATTTCTATGAAAACACTATTTTACAAGTCTCATCTAACATATTTCTTGTATGTACCCTAACCAGGGATTGAACCCGCAACTTTGGCATATCGGAATGATGCTCTAACCAACTGAGCTACGGCCAGGGCTCGTCTAACATATTTCTAATAGCTTAGCTGCAATCAAGGTTTTAGTTTATTTTTGAAATGTTAAATTTCTAATCTGGACAATCTGAACAAGGCTCTACCTTCTTGAGTTTCCCTTGCTCTTTGAAGTAATGAGGCCATTTCTTGATTTAAAGACTGAACTTCATTCCTCAGTAGCTGATTCTCCAGTCGAAGATTAGAAAGTTCATGTGATTTGCCATCATCAGTAGGTATTGGATTGTGATTAGTGCAGGAAGCATTTGATGATACATTTTCCTTTGAAGAATCCTCTTGGATTTCATGGCCAGAATCTGAATTATTAGAGGCTTCTGTGAAAAAAGAGTACATTGTTGTCACATTGGAACGCTCACTACATAGACATTAGTAGCCTTTTAGAATGCCTTTTGGCTCAAGTGGACTGCTATAGCTAAAATACGGTAAAAAGTAAACTTAAATTCTCAAAGGACTTCCCTCTGATGAAATTTCATTCTCATACATGGAGCTGATAGACGCATAATGGTGATAAAAAACACCCACAACAATATAAGAATACAGTTCTGGAAAGGATACAATCAGGGATAATGTAAGTGGTTAGACTTGGTCTCACTTTTGTCTCCGAATTGTTTTTGAAAAAAGAAAAAAGGAGAAGTCTGAATACTGAAAATATTGGAAAAGCACAAATGAACAGCTGCGGGTTTCAAGGCAAGGAGAGTTAATAACAGGTCAGGCAATCAGTATATACCAAACAGGAATCTAAATGCCTTACCCAAAGAAATAGAGACTCAGGAATTCAGATTCATCTTGTTTTTAATTTGCTGCTAAATAAGATGCAAATATAATTTTTACTTACTCTAAAAATATTACGTGCTAAAAAATGAACTATATTTAATGATTAAAAGAGACTAAAACAATGACTGTACGGGCAAAAGACTTGACACTTTACAAACGAAGATAAATCAATAATTAATAATCCATTGGGAAAAAATGACCAAAAGACTTGAACAGGTACTTCCCAGAAGATGAAACACCAATAGTCAAATATTTGAAAAGATGCTTAACCTCATATAGTATGAGAGAAGTGAAAAGTAATGACATTTTCACGCCTGATTAGAAAAACATAAAAAGTTCCATTGAAAATAATCAGATTTTGGTGAGACTGTAGAGCAAAAGTAACTCTTAGTCACAGCTGGTGAAGTAGAAACTGGTATAACCTCTTGAGGAAACAACTTTGGTGTTCATTACTAGTGTAACTGAACATTGTGAAACCCTAGAACTCAGCAATTCCATTTCTGGGGATCTTAGGGCGAGCTTCTCAACCTCGGGTGATTTTGCCCCCCAAGGACATTTGGTAATGTATGAAGACATTTGGTTGTCACAACTGGGGGTGTTACTGGCATCTAATGGGTGAAGAGGCCAGGGATGTTGCTGAACATCCTACAAAGGACAGGACATTCCCCCACAACAAAGAATTATCCAGCCCAAATGTCAAGAGTCCCAAGATTGAGAGACACTGCCCTAGAGAAACAAAACTTAATTTTTTAACTCCCATGTATTAACTTGTTCTGATTTCCCTGTGAACCAGGTTGATCTTTCCTTTACAATTAAAATATAAGCTGTTTTCCTTAAAAGTCAAAAAATAATTCAAGTCAACTTTAAGCTTAAAGACCTCTATTAGCATCACACTGCAATGGCACTTTCAACTTTTACTGTCCTAGCAACTACCTCAAAAACAAAAAAATTCAGATTCCCTGGCTCCATCCCCAGAAAATCTTAATGAAGAGGTCTTAATTCATTTTTATTAATCACACAAGTGATTCTAATGCAAGATGTCCAGGGACCACTTTTTAACAAAGGACTTACAGGAATAATGGGTTTAAACAGCGGCATACAACGGCCTGCACAGATCTCATTTTCTTCGCTAGCCTTAGTTTCTTTATTGCTCTCCATCTCACTGTTCCCAGAACAACTCTAACAAACTTCAAGGATCTCTGCATGGAATGCTGTCTCCAACCCATTCTGTAAGACTCAGCTCAAATTACAGACCCTCAGAATCCTGACCTGAAAACTTAGGCAATTACTTTCTCCTTGGTTTCCACAACCCTCTGACCATACCTCAATTATTGCATTTATACATGACACTGTATGTAAGTTATCTGTTTACATGTCTATCTCACCCACTAGCCCCTGACCCATTTCATTCACTTCTGTATCCTGCCACCCAGTAGGTTATCAATAAATGTTTGTATGACCAATGAAAAGATAGCTGAAAAGTAATTTAGGAGTGTGGGTACGTAATTAATCAACTGCTATTGCAGGCTCCTGTCTTGAAAGCCCCAATTCCTCATCTCTACCACTTTTTTGTTGTTGTTGTTAATCCTCACTCGAGGATATCTTTTCCATTGATGTTTCTTAGAAAGAGTGGAGGGACGGGAGGAGGGGGAGAGAGACATCTGTATGAGAGAGACACATCTCTTGGATGCCTCTGGCACTCGCCCCGTGGGAGCCAGGATCAAGCCTACAACTGAGGCATGTGCCCTAGACTGGGAATTGAACCAGTGACCCTTCAGTCCGTGGGTGGGCAGATGCTCTAAACCACTTAACAAACCGGCTAGGGTTCTACCACTTTTTTTATTCCTCCCCCGAGGACATTCTTTTCATTGCTTTTCAGACATAAAGTGGGAGAGAGAGAGAGAGAGAAACATCCATGAGAGAGACACACATTGATTGGTTGCCTCCTGCACGTGCCCCGAACAGGGCCAGGGATCAAGCCTGCAACCAAGGTTCGTGCCCTTGGGTGAAATCGAACCCAGGACCCCTTAGTCCGCGGGACAACACTCTAACCACTGAGCCAAACTGGATAGGGCACATACCTCGGTTGTGGGCTCGATCCCTGGCCCTGGTCAGGACACTACCACTTTTTTTTTTATCTTAAAAGATCCAGACAGATTTTATTCACTGGCAGCCAAGACTGAGAAAAGTTGTAACACTTAAGGACATAACAAGCTTCCATTTATAAGGAATCCCTGCAGGAGCCTATCATGTTTATTGCTATTTAAAAATGGTTAGTAGGTACTTGAATTACCATATTAACCTCATTTCTGCAGATGAGAAGATATACATGTAGAGATAATTTCACAGCAAATTAAACTAAAACCCAGAATTCTATGCTTTTACTTCACTACTTGGTCAATACCTTCAACCCTTCAACTTGGATCACAGTTCAGTCTCTCAGCTTGACTTCTAGGGGGAATGTAGCAGGGGGGAAACCCACAGAACTGATAATCAAGAATATATGTGAAATACAGCCTCCTGTCGTTTTTATAATCTCAAAGACCAAAAGAAATAAACATAGTCCCAAATCCAAAGTTACGTTTTCTTTTGTTTCAAAATTGTGTTTTCCATATCTTAAAATATGTTAGAGAATCATTTTCAATGTAATTTCTCAGATGCTGGGGGTGGGTAGACAATATTCAAAGGTCCCTACTATAACTGGACATTGACTGATAGTATTCTATGCTGTCTCCCTTATCACACATTTCAGAGAGCCCGCCCTTACATCAGTGGGGCAGATAACAAAACAGAGGATGAGAAACACTACTAGATATATTAGGCTATGATAACACATCCAATTTGCTTAACTCTAAAAGAAGCAGAGGACTGACTAACTACCATGGCTTTGGCTCCCAGGATTTTCTTCAGTGGTTTTGATGGCAGTCAAGCTGGTGTTCATAGCACTGACACTTGCTGTCTGAGAACTCTGAAGGACAGGTGTCTTGCCTCTTTCTTTTTTGATTTCCACCCTTCCAGTAGGTTCCTTCTGTGAACTATTAAGAAAATCAAAGAGCAGCTCATCATCAGGTTCTGACTTTTTTCTCCGAACAAACTGGGATGAAGGCCTAGGAACAGATGAGTTTTCAACAGGATGGGAGGCCTCGACTGATGTCCTAGGTCCTGCTTTCACATTTGTGGTGCCAGCTAAGATGGTGGTTTTTTGACTTCTAATGTTATCAGCTGCTGAGGAAATATAATTAGCTTTAGGTCCGGTCTGATAAGCCAAGTCTGCATTTTGCTGGTGATGTTCAGGATAGTCAATATTTTTACTATATATGCTGCTGCTGGTGTTCTCTTTTCTACTGAGAGCTGTTGCAGCCCCTTGATCGACTCGGTTTAAAAGATCTTCTGCCTTTCCAGCAAGATCAGCAAGCCAAGACATGATGGTAGCAGAATAGTCCTATTGGCAAACCTGTAAAAAGGACATGAAGTGATCAGTCTGGCATAACAGCAGAGCCTAACAGTTAAGATCAGCCTCTGGAATCAGTCTGGGTTGAATGCCTAACCCTGCTTCTTACTACGTATGTAACCTTGAGCAAACTACTTCACTGAAACTGAGAAACTTTATCTAAAAATGAGTAAAATAAGTATACTTACATTATATAACACTTTCTTTTTTTATTTTTTTAAATTTTTAAATTTTTTAATATATCTTTATTGATTTCAGAGAGAGGAAAGGAGAAGGAGAGAGAGAGATAGAAACATCAATGATGAGAGAGTCATTGATCAAGCCCGCAACCCGGGCATGTGCCCTGACCAGGAATCGAACCCTGATCACCTGGATCCTAGGTCGATGCTCAACCACTGAGCCATGCCCGGCTGGGCTATATGACACTTTCAAGATGAATACATAAAAACACTTTGCAGAATGCCTGGCACACAATAGGCATTCATTTTAGTAGTTGCTATTACCATAATTACAACCACCACTACTTTATCACTGCTATTTCAACAAAGGGTAAATGTTAATGTAGCGAAAGCATCCAAACAGCAAATAACATGGCAAAATTTCAGTACAACCAAAGTAAAACAATACCCTGAAGCTTGGTTTATGGTGCTAAAACTTGAAGAAACTTCTGGTTAATAAAAAATTTATCTTCTTAAAATGCAGCACTACTCGCCTGGCCTGGCGTGGCTCAGCCGTTGAGCGTTGACCTAGGATCCAGGCGATCGGGGTTCGATTCCCGGTCAGGGCACATGCCCAGGTTGCAGGCTCCATCAATGACTCTCTCATCATTGATGTTTCTCTCTCTCCCTCTCCTTTCCTCTCTCTCAAATCAATAAAGATACATTTAAAAAAAAAATGTAGCACTACTTTGAATAATTTAGATGTGCACACAATCTGTCTAAAGCACACCTTCAATAAGTTAAATACCCCGTACCTACTATGTGCGCATTAAGCTAAATTCAGAATTAAAAAAAATAAGATTGCATAGCCGCTCATTTGATAAATTTGAATACTTATGGCCTGACACAATGAATCAGTAATGACAAAGTCATTAAACCTCACGATATAGGAGAGAGTACTGTATTAAAATGTTAAACATTTCTTGAATGTGCACATTGTTCCTTTTGTCTGGAACGGTCTTTCACCTTTAACTCTGGTTCTTCTTCACTTGAATGTCACCTGCTCCCCAAACCTCTTTCTTTCCATCTAAATCAGGTCTTATCATTCTGTTTACACGCCATTCTTTTCCCTCACAGCCACTTTTTTGTTTTATAATTACTTTTCTTTTCCTGTCTCTCCCTATCAGGTAAAGGGAGTTAAGTGGATAAAGGCCCAGTCTGCTTCGCTCGCCAATGAATCCGGAGCATTTAGCACACAGCAGGCACCCATAAATACTGCTGAATGGAATTTTTATGTCAGACGCCGTGCAAACATTCAGCACATCATAATTTTTACAACAACATTATGTGATAAGTAGCAACACAGCTATCTTTTTTTCACAGGTGGGGAAAGGGTTTAGAAAGATCCCAGAGTTTGCCCGGCCGGGCGTGGCTCAGCGGTTGAGCCTCGACCTGGGATCCAGGCGATCGGGGTTCAATTCCCTCCCAGTCAGGGCACATGCCCGGTTGCGGGCTCGATCAATGACCCTCTCATCATTGATGTTTCTGTCTCTCTCTCTCCCTCTCCTTTCCTCTCTCTGAAATCAATAAAGATATATTTAAAAAAAAAAGAAAGAAAAGAAAGATCCCAGAGTTTAATTGGCAGCGCAGACACTCAAATCCAAGTCAGCCAAACCCATTTTTTAATCCCTGCTCCCTGCATTTCCCTTCTAGCCTCTCAGCCTCCGAATAAACTCAAGAAACCCTCTAAATCTGTCCCTTAGGAAAGAAATGAGACTACCAACAGGCTGGGCATTTCACAGAGTTTATGTGAAATAAAATGAAAATGGAGCTGAAATGCTTTGTAACATATAAAACTCACTACAGATGTAAAGTAGTATTCTCAAGTAAACACTGGTGGTATGGGGGGGGGCGCAAATCATCTCTCCTAATAAAAAAGCAAAACAATTACTAATTCCTTACACGGCACTTCCCATTTTAAGGTTAATAGGTCTTTAAAGCAAAAGCCTGTGGCTTAGTGTTAATCACCAACTGAACAAATACTAAGGGCCCTGGGCACCGGCGCAGTTGACAAACTTCTCGACGGACCTCGGAGGTACAAACCCCTCAACCCATTCCGCAGGCACTGCCCCAGGAAACGGCCCACGCGGAGAAGGGACAGCGACAGCGCGTGGGAGGGCGCTGGCCGGGGCTGCGCCTGCTGGAGCCAGGCGGCGGCACCGAGGGAGGGAGGCTGGGGTCGGGCGGCCGGTCCTAGGGAGTGGGTCAGTGGGTCCCAGGCAGGCGAGCGCAGATCCCCACTTTGCTCCCCACCCCCGTGCTGAGCCTCCGGAGGCGGAGGGGCGGTCAAACCCGCCTGGGGGTGGGGGAAGGCACCAAACAAACTGGGCTGAGGCCCAACGGGGCTCTCCCGCCCCTTTCCTCAACCCCGCACCCCGCAGAGACCAAAGCTCCGCCAAGGAGACGCCGCCCCCGCTTCTCAGGCCATCAACGCCCCAAGCGGGCTCGTCCTACCCACTTGGCCCTCGCCGCCGCCTCACCTAAGGACTCTGGAGCGGCGGCACCGCGGCGGCCTCGATGCCCTCCTGGGCCTCCCCCCTCAGAGCCGGCCCGGAGAGAGCCCAGGTTGAGCAAACCACCTTCCGTACCTGCCACGGCCCTACCACGGCGCCGCTACACTTCCGGGAGACGTGGAAGGGCAGCGAGGACCCCAAAACAGAGTGGCTTCCGAGCTGCCTGAGCGGCAGGGAGTCGAGAGCAGCCACCTGGAGGCAGGCGACTCAGGCGGCGGCGCCGGCGGCTGCGGGGACCTCGCGCCTGGCCACGCCCCTTTTCTGCCTCCAGCGAGACAGGGAGGGGGCGGAGCCTGAGTGCGCGTGACGCGGCTCGCCCGCCGCTGACGACGGCGTGCACGCGGCAGGCACAACACGGGAGGCCACGCCCACCCGCGGGCGGGGCTCCCCTGCGGCCCACCTGGCGGACGCCGGCCTTGACCCCTGTTGACCCCCTGGGAAGAGTTAGAGGCCCTCCGGCCAGTTATGGGCGAGGGTGCTGAGGCCCTGGGCGGGAGGTGAGCGTGCAGAAAACAGGATCCTGATTTCATGGCGCTTCCTTTCTAGTGACAGAGGCGGATATTAAATAAACCAACGAGTAAACAAGACCGTTTAAGAGTATTACCAGAGCTGTAAAGACGCGAAAACAGTGAGAAGTGACTGCAGGTGGGGGAAGTACTTTAAGGGATGCGGTCTGGGAAGGTCTCTGAGGAGGTGACGCTTGAGCTAGGACCCAAAAGGTGGAAAAGGCCGGTAAAGGGTTTTTCATAGAGCAGTATCGGAGTTACGTTATTTTGTTTTTTTAAATCCTCACCTGAGGACATTCTTTCCATTGCTTTTCAGAGAGAGTGGGAGGGAGAGAGAGAGAAAGAGAAACACTGATGTGAGAGACTCATTGATTGATTGCCTCCCACATGGGCACCCTGACCCGGCCAGGATCTTGCCTGCAACCAGGTAAGTGCTCTTGGCTGGAATTGAACGGGGACCCTTCAGTCCCAGGGCTGACGCTCCAACCACTGAGCCAAACCATCTAGGGCAGTATTGTAGTTATGTTATTACAGTTCATTGAATGTTTGAATTTAGTCTAAAATCCACATTCAGTAATTCACCAAATACTCAGCACGTATTATGTGCACAGGATCGGGCTAATTTAGCCCTAATGACAAGTCTGCAACAGAGTCCCAAGGACCCCCATTTTCATGTTGAGGAATCTAAGGATCATAGAGGTTAAGTAACTTGTCTAATATCATCTGCTCTAATAAGGAGTTCACATTACTCCAAAGCCTGTGCCCTTAGACTCATTTATTTATTGTCTGCAGATTAAATATTGGGAGTAATTGCAACTCTTTTTCTTCCTCTCAAGTCAGGGTTAGCCCAGTCTAGTGGACAGAAAAAGTTTCAGCAGCATGAGGAGGTAATACTACTACTACTACTACTAATAATAATAGCATCTAACAGTCATTTTGCCCTTATTAGGTACAGAATACTGTGTTAAGTGTTGGATGTGCTTCACCTCATTTAATTCTCATAACAGCTGCAGGGAAGGTACTATTATTATCCCATAGTAGGTGGTGTTGTTCCCCAACTACTAAGTAGCTCTTTCTGTTAAGGATTATATATCACCACCTGTTGACAGATGACTGCAGTGCGTCCTGTAAGTGTCCTTTCCAGCCTCACTGATATCAGGATGAATCATGTGACTTCTTTGGCCAATGGAATGTGAACAGAAGTGCCTTTCAACACATCTGAGCAGAAGTGTTAAGAGCCATTATGTGTTTCCAGCAGCTCTCTCTGTTTTTCCACTCTCAGGAGAATAGCCTGTCCCAGATGGGGCTGCTCTCTCCCTCCCTCTGGGTCCTGGGAGGAAAAAGAGATGTGAAGCAGCCCACATCTAACATGTCACATGGGTGAAAAATAAACCTTTGCTTTTAGATGCTACTGAGATTTGAGATTATTTCTTAAACAGCCTTATCTGATGAAATCTGATTAATATGTGCTCCATTTTACAGAGGAAGGCAGTGAGCTTCAGAGAGGTCTAGTTACTTGCCCAGGTCACACAAGGAGTAAGTTGTACATCTGGGATTCAAACCTCGGTCAGTGTGACTCCAGAAACAATGTTTAACCCCTGAAGGGGTGAAAATGAAAGAAGTTGAAGTAATGAATGAATAAGAATGTCCACTGTTCCTGGCTGGGGTTGTGACTCAGCTGTTGAGTGTCAACCCACAGATCAGGAGATGGAGGTTAGATTCCTGGTCAGGGCACATGCCGGAGTTTTGGGCTCAATCCCCAGTAGGGGGCGTCCAGGAGGCAGCCGATCAATGATTCCCTCGCTCATCATTGATGTTTCTATCTCTCCATCTGCTTTCCTCTCTCTGAAATCAATAAAAACATAAAAAAAAAAGAAAAAGAATGCCCAGTGAATTGAATTAGCATGGTAAAGAGGCAGAAATCAGATGACCTGGGTTCTTATTTGGCTGTCAATTAGTTTCAAGTGAGTTAATCTCTCTGACCTTCAATTTTATCAGAAAAAAAGAAAAGGAAGACTGTAATGAACTAGTATATACCTTGGTTCTGATTGTGGTTCTCTAGTGTCTAGTTGTGTGAACTTGAGCAAACCACTCCACTTCCCAGGATTCATTTATGAAATGAAGATATTGAACTAGAATTAGAGATCATGTTTGCAACCTCAATTAATTATTTTTGTTTTGGCCACAGCACAATGCTTAATTAAAAAAAAACAAAACAAAATAAAAATACACTCACCATATGTTGACAAGACTGTGGAGAAATAGAAGTTCTTACATATTACTGGTAGAAATGTAAATTGATACAACCTCTGTGAGGGGCAACATATAAATGTATATCATAATTTAAAATGTACAAACCCCTGGCTGAGTTTGATAGCCACATGGGGGAAAAATAAATTTTAACCACTTGCTGTAGACTGGATGTTTGTATCCCCCCAAAAGTCATATGTTGAAATGCTGATCAGCAATGTGGTAGTTTTTGGAGTTGGGGCCTTTGGGGGTGAACTCCTGAGATAGGTCATGAGGGTGGAACCCTCATAAATGGGATTAACACCCTTATTAAAAAGACCCCAGAAGGCTCCCTCACCCTTTCTGCCTTGTGAGGTTACACTGAGAAAATGACCATCTATGAACAAGCATTGGACCCGCATCAGACACTGGATCTGCCTATGCCTTAATCTTCAACTTCCCAGCCTCCAAAACTGTGAGAAATAAATTTCTGTTGTTTAGAAGCTATCCAGTCCACGGTATTTTTGTTATAATAGCCCAAATGGACTAAGACACCCTTTATGTTATACATAAAATTAATTTTAAAAAGATTATACAGATCAGAATCTGAAGTGTAAAATAATAAAGGTTCTACAAGAAAACATAGGAGAGTCCTGGCCGGGTAACTCAGTTGGCTAGAGCATCGTCCCCATATCCCAAGGTTGTAGGTTCAATCCCCAGTCAGGGCACATACAAGAATCTAACCAATGACTGCATAACTAAGTGGAACTGTGGTAGGCACTTAGACAGACATAAGCAAAGCAAGGACGATGGGCCAGGTACAGAAGGTCACCAGGGTGGAAAACTCTGGGTGCCTAGCAATGGACTACAGTAGGATAGGACCTCACCCCCAGGGTAACCTTTTCTACCCTAGCGTATCGGTGGTCATGTGGTTTAGACCCCCTGACCTTTCCTCCCTAGAGATGACATTTAGACCTCAGTTGTATTTCACCTCCAGGCCCAGAAAAACAGCAAAAGCAGACAAGCTAAGCCATGGCTGACCTCAGGACCAGCTGCATTGAATAATGACCCCCTACCTTGGCACCAATCAATCAATCAGTGGAGACCCTGACACTGAAAGGACACCCGTGGAAAGCTGCTGAAACATCGATGTGAAAGAGAAACATCGATAGATCAGCTGCCTCCCATTGCCCACTATTGGGGATCGCGCCTGAAGCCCTAGCATGTGCCTGACTGGGAATTGAACAGGCGACCTTCCAGTGCATGGGGTGATGCTCGACCAAACTGAGCCACCCTGGCCAGGGCTAAAGCATGTTTTCTTAACTTGCGCTCTGATTTTTGTCCCAAAGATGTTTCTAAATTTTAACATTGATTGCTATCTAGAGAGTCTAGGAATTTTCAAATCTGTCAAGTTCTGACAACTTTATGTTTTAGAGTCATATTTTTAGCTTATCTCTTTCCTCTTGCATTTTACTGTAGTCTGCAAGGAGCAGCCAGGTAACACATTCAAAGCTCTGCCTAAAAAAAATCTTCTTGCCTTAGCTGGTTTGGCCCGAGGACTAAAGGGTCCCAGGTTTGATTCTGGCCAAGGGCACGTACCTCGGTTGCAGGCTCGATCCCCAGCCCCGATTGGGGCACGAGTGGGAGGCAGCCAATGGATGTGTCTCTCTCACATCGATGTTTCTCTCTCTCTCTCTTCCACTCTCTCTGAAAAGCAATGAAAAAAATATCCTCATGTGAGGATTAAAACAAAACAAAAAATCTCCTTTGGATACCCAGATAATTAGGTAGATTTTCTACTTTCCAGGTTACTATGGATGACAGTGTGGTAAAACTTTTTGCCATTAAATATTAAGAATCTCTTTTCTTCCTGTTTCTGATGGTTTTTTCACTTTCCTTTAAACTTTCATGGTCAGCCTCCCTTAGGCTTCTTTTACCTCCTGGAGACCCTTCGGGCTTCTGTTAACACACTCCTCAAAGTCCTTCCAGTCTCTGCACGCTCTCTCTTTTGGCAGCACACGGTGCCTTTCCCTTCCACCTCTTGTTCCCCCACAGGCCTGTTACTTTTGCCTTTCTTTCTCCTAAGCACCAAGGGCCTTTCTTTTGCTGAGCCTCTGCAGCCCACCTGGCTCACCCTGTAACTGAACCCGGATCCTGCGGCCTGCTGCAACTCAAGCCAAGCTCCTGAGACAGGTGCTGGTAAGAGGAAAGAGGTTTATTGGAGTGCTGGCATCTCAAGAAGATGGGGCGCTTTTCCCAGTCCTCAAAGACCCATCTTCCCCTCTCAGTGCAGGCTGGGTTTTTGTTGTTGTTGTTTTTAAATATATCTTTATTGATTTCGGGACAGAGAGAGATAGAAACATCAGTGACGAGAGAGTCATTGATTGGCTGCCTCCTGCACGCCCCCGCCTGAGGATCGAGCCGGCGACCCAGGCATGTGCCCTGATTGGGAATAACCTTGATCCCCTGGATCCTAGGTTGATGCTCAACCGCTGAGCCACAGGGGCCAGGCCAGGCTGGGGTTTTTATCAAAAAGGAGAGTGAAAACAGAACAATGTGACCAGAGGGAGGGGTGTGGACAATCCATCTCTCCCAGGAGTAAAGAAAAGGGTGGGGGAGTGCTGAGGGATTGTCACTTCCCAAAGTTTCCTCTTCCCCTTTCTTCTGAATTTATAGTTTTGCCACGGACACCTGTGGATTTTCACAGCTGTTGCTGGGCACTCCCTTCTCCCCCAAACAGACCTCTTTTAAGCTGTAAAAAAAGAGGCTAGATAAGAAAGAATAACACACGATTTTATTTACACACTCTTAAGACACCAGAAGGCTGCTGCAGTCTTAAAACAAATAGAATGCATAGTCTTTTTAATCGCTTAATTGGGATGTTAATTTGTAGTTACTTTTCTATTACCTCGGTAATTTTCTAAATAAATTTTCTCTTATAATTTGTGGGGGGGGAGTCCTTCCAGTTTCCACCTCTGCCTGATCCCACATTTTTAGGTCTTTGTTAGGGCAGCACCTATTTCCAGGTACCAGTCTCTGTATTAGTCATCTATTGCTGCATAATGAATTATCCCAAAACTTAGTGGCTTAAACAATATTATGTTCACATATTTATCTCTCACAGGGATTTGGGAGCAGTTTGCCTGGGCAGTTCTGGTTCAGTTTCTCTCATGAGGCCTGCTGATGAGCTGCAGTAATCTGGATTTTTTTTTTTTTTAACCAAGGATGAACCTACATTGACAGGTTATAATCACCCAAAGTCCATAGTTCACGTAGGGCTCACTCTTGGTGTGGTACATTCTATGAGTTTAGGCAAAAGTACAATGACACATATCTATCATTACAATGTCACACACAGAGTATTTTTACTGCCCTAAAATCCTCTGTACTCTGCTTAGTCACCTCCTTATCTTCACTTGTGGCAACCACTGATCTTTTTACTGTCTCCATAGTTTTCCTTTTTTAGACTGTAACGTAGTTGGAGTCCTACGGTATCCAGCCTTTTCAAATTGGCTTCTTTCACTTAGTAATAAGTGAAAATGTCCTCCATTCTTTTCATTGTACTATGTAACTTTTACAGATGCATAATTGCATATTGAGAGTATAAAAATTCACAGTGATAATAAACATTAGCTTATAACAGTAGTTACTTATGCGTGGATACAGGGACAGAGGGGCCTTCATATATAAGTTTTTTAAGGGTCTGAAGCAAATATGATAAAGCTGGATGGTGGGCATATGGGCATTTGCTATTCTGTAGTCTTATGCTTGAAACATTTCATAATAGCAAAGTAAATTATATCTAAAAAAGCCAGAATTCCCACTTCTATTCAACACTGTAATAAAAGTCTCAGCCAATATAATAAAACAAGAAAAAGAAATAAAATATTTAAAATTTTGGCAAATGATCCAGGCACTGCCACAGTGCCTGAAACAGGAGATCTTTTAGGGAACTTGGGTAAAGGATTTTTTTTTTTTTTAAATAACATAAAAGCATTTTTTTCAAGGGTAGGAATATTATGAAGAAGACACCAGAGCTCCTTCCCTGAATGATGTCATGGGAAGAAAGAGGCCCTGAAAGTTTAATAGCATAAAGCATCCCTAAGAGGATGAGTATTGGATTTATTCATACACTCTGCATAACTTTTCATTGATTCAGGGCCTGTCTACTCATTTATGAAATCATGAAGTTGCTAGGGAGCCTTTTATTGAATACAATGCTTTGTTAGCCATTTACTACTTCCTGTTTTGATTTCTTTATTTCCTCAGTCAGCAATCTTGCTTTTAACCAAGTGTTCTGTTGTAGAGAAAGAATGAAAAAGAAGAACTCTTTTTCTCATGTTAACTATTTTTACTTTTGAAAATACATTAGTTATTGTCTGTGTGTTTTCCTGAACGTCACAAGACAGCCTCACTATGCAAGTCAGCCCTGATTTGGGGAAGTTATGGGTTCCAGGATATCAACCAAAGATAATAGTGGCTTTTGCCAAGGCCTTTTCATGCTCATTGGGGGCTGAAGATAGAATATGTGACAAGAGATAATACTGATAGTGTTTCTTTGATTTACTGAACCTGAAAATTTAAAAAGAAGTTTTATTTGGGAGAGGAGGTATAAGAAAATGAAACAAGGTGATACCAGGAACTTGATTCAACAAGTGATTTTCAGGGTATGACCTGAGATCAGCACAGACTCAGCCCAAAGTCTTAGACTCTCACCTGTAGCAACATCTAGAGACACATCTGGGCTGGAAATAGATGAGCTGTGTTCAAGTTCTGCTTTGTGGCTAACTTTCTGTATGATTCAGAAGTCATGTTGCCTTCAGTATCTCAATTTCTTTATTTGCAAAGTTATTACAGTTCTCAAATTCTACATCCAAAGTCAGAAAGGGACTTCAGCAAATCTAGAAAGACGGTTACCAGAAGTTGAAACCAGAGGGCTCTTTGGTCAACTCTCATGCATTCATTTGGTATTCAGCCAATATTTGCTAAGGGCTTACAATATAGTGGATCATTGTTAATATATTAAGCAGTGATTACTGAGCAAGACGTGATGGAGGGAACCAGATCTGTCAAGAGCATTTTGGTGGAGCTCCAGGGTCTTCTTCAGCTAAGCACTTGGGCAACACCCTTTTCTTGAAGATAATTCTCAAGGCAGGGGTTTTTTTGAAATCTTTAACTTGAGCTCTAGGGGAAACCTGGTCTTAAGGACAGAGAGGAGGTGAGGAAGCTTTGATTGCCAGGTCCAGCTCGAGGGTCAACTGGTGTTCATGTCATCTTGATTACCTCCATCAACAATGTATAAATAAAACATGATATATCCTAACAATAAAATATTACTGAACCATAAAAACAATGAAGTACCGATACATTCTACAATATGGATAACCCTTAAAATATTATGCTAAATGAAATAAGCCAGACACAAAAAGCCCATAATGCATGATTACATTATATGAACTGTCCAGAAAGGCAAATCTATAGAGACAGACAGTAGGTTCGTGGTTGCCTGGACCTGATGGGTGGAAACCGGTAGTGATTGAAAATGGGTAGAAAAGATCTTTTGGGGTTGGTGGAAATGTTCTAAAATTAGATTGTGGGGATGGTTGCTCTATTCTGTACATTTACTGTAAATCATTGAATTGATTACTTAACATGAATGAATTGTATGATATATAGATTGTATCTCAATAAAGCTGCATTTGAAAATGAGGAAGACAGAACCACTGCACAGTGCTTATGTTGAAGTAAAGTTGCCGACCCCTTTCCTTAACAAGGACTATCTTTTATTCTGAGATGATTTACTTCCTACTATTTTTTTTCCAGTTAATATCTCCTTTTCTTCTAGAAATCATGGGATAGAAAATGGCAGTAATGGTAATTTTAAAAAATCATTCTCTGGAGAGTAAAAAGTAAATATCCTGTGTCAGTTCTTGAAAGTTTGTGAAAACTCTACTGATCTGTGAAGTCCAAGAGTTTGGAAACTGTAGACTAGCTGATCTGTTCAGCTGGGAAAAGGTCTTAGGGACTATTGAGTTCAACCCTCTCATTTTCAAGATGAGGAAAAGTGGACATTCTGGGTAGTTCATCCTGTCTCCATTCTCACTGCCACCTCCAAGGTGCTTTCTGATTCCAGGAAACTAAGAACTCTTCCTTCCTATCAGTGCACAATAAGGTATGACATTCTGGGCAGGTGAAAATGTCAAGAGGCTTCACTCAGGACACAGTTCTAGGGGAAATGCTTAGTTCCATTGAGCTGAGTTAATCTGGATAAGTCATCTGACTTTGACCTGCCCACGCCTTCACGTGACAGTCAAAGTCTACGAAGTGCATTTGCCAAGTGACTAAGACGTGCTTACTGGCCTAAAGAAGATGTTGACTGTGTTGGCAACTAATGGTTCTTCCCCAAGATTCAGCAGTGGGACATGTGACTTGTAGCCCTGGGGGTAGACTCCAATGTCACATTCTTGGTTCACTTTTGCTGCTGAAAATATACCATGTTAAAATGCCTAGATCCCCAAGGGTCGAGGAACTTGGGGAATGCAAAGATTAATTAGGCATTTCTGTCTTGATCTATTTATTTACACCCGGTCTTGCTCCAGAAACGATTGAGGCAGCTTTCGAGTTACGAGGAAGAATGATGATGAAGTTATGTAAGTATAGAAATCATGTAACTATATCATGTTCTGAGCCCAAACCCAGCTTTTTATTTAAAACGTCTACAGAGCCAGCCAGGCGTGGCTCAGTGGTTGAGCACTGACTTAGGATCCAGGCGATCAGGGTTCGATTCCCGGTCAGGGCACATGCCTGGGTTGTGGGCTCGATCCCTAGTCAGGGGCATGCAGAAGGCAGCCGATCAATGACTCTCTCATCATTGGTGTTTCTCTCTCTCTCCCTCTCCCTTTCTCTCTCTGAAATCAATAAATATATATTTAAAAATATATAAAAAAAATAAAACGTCTACAGAAAACGTTCAACTAAAATTTTTATACTTCTTCCCTCTATAGTACAAAGTATTGAAAAACAACTTTATTGAGATATAATTCTTATAACATAAAATTCACTCTTTTAAAGTGTGCAGTTGAGTGCTTTTTAGTATATTCACTGTTGTGCACCCATCAGCACTCGATAATTTTAGGAGATTTCCATCATCCTCTGAAAGAAGCTCTCTGCACCTGGCAGCAGTTGTTCTCTCTTCTGTCTCAGTCCCTGGCAACCACTAATCTACTTTCTTATGGGTTTGCCTCATGGACAGTTCATATAAATGGGGTGATACAAATGTGACCTTTGTAATAATGCCTTTCACTTATCATAATGTTTTCAAGTTTCATCCATGTTGAGTAAAACACTTTTTAAAAATATAAATAAATCAGGAGAATGAGAAGACAAGCCACAGACTGGGAAAAATATTTGCAACGGACAGATCTGATTAAAAAAACAACTATTATCCAAAATATACCAAGAACTCTTAAAAATCAAAAATAATAAAGTGAAAAACCCAATTAAAAAGTGGGCAAAAGACCTGAACAGACATCTCATCCAAGAAGATACAGAGATGGCGAGTAAATGTATGAAAAGATGTCCAATGTCAAATGTCATTGGGAAATGGCAAATTAAAACAACAATGAGATACCACTACATAACTATTAGAATGGTAAAAACCTCAAACACTGAGACACCAGCTGCTGGTAAGGATGTAGAATAAGAACTCTCATTCATTGCTCGAGAGGATGCAAAATGGTATAGTTATAACCACTTTGGAAGATAGTTTGGCAGTTTCTTACAAAACTAAACATATTTTTACCATATGATACAGCAACTGTGCTCCTTGGTATTTACCCAAGTGAATTGAAAACTACGTCCATACAAAATCTGTACATGGCCCAGCTGGGCGTGGCTATGATCCAGGAGATCATGGTTCCATTCCTGGTCAGGGCACATGCCCAGGGTTGCGGGCTCGATCCCCAGTTGGGGGCGTGCAGGAGGCAGCCGATCAATGATGACTTTCTCATCATTGATGTTTCTATCTCTCTCCTTCCCTCTCCCTGAAATCAATAAAAGATATATATATTTTAAAAAAATCTGTACATGGATGTTTGTAGCAGCTTTATTCATAATTGCCCAAACTTGGAAACAACCAAGATGCCCTTCAGTAGATGGTTCGCTAAATAAACTGCAGTACATCCAGACAGTGGAATATTATTCAGGGCAAAAAAGACATGAACTATCAAGTCATGAAAGACATGGGAGAAAGTTAAATGCATATTACTAAGTGAAAGAAGCCAATCTGAAAGGGGTACATACTGTAGGATTCCAACTACAGTTATATGACTTTCTGGAAAAGGCAAAACTATGGAGACAGTAAAAAGGTCAGTGGTTGCCAGGGGCTGGGCAGGGGAGGAAGGGAGGAATAGGTGGAGTGCATAGAATTTTGGGGGCAGTGAAACCACTCTGTATGATACTTAATGATGGATACATGTCATTATACGTTTTCCAAGCCCATAGAATGTATAATACCAAGAGTGAACCCTAATGAAAACTATGGACTTTGGGTGATGATGGTGTGTCAATGTAGGCTCATTGATTATAATAAATGCACCACTCTGGTGCAAGATGTTGAGGCTGTGTGCATGTGGGTTGCAGTGTGGGGTGTTGGTATATGGGAAATCTCTGTACTTTCTGCTCAATTTTGCTGTGAACCTAAAACTGCTTTAGAAAATATAGTCTATTTAAAGTATATAGCCCTGGCTAGGTAGCTCAGTTGGTTAGAGTGTCATCCCCATACCCCCAAGTTGCAGGTTTGATCCCTGGTCAAGATACATATAAGAATCAACCACCCTAGCCAGTTTGGCTCAGTGGTTAGAGTGTCGACCTGTGGATTGAAGGTTCCTGGGTTTGATTCCGGCCAAGGGCATGTACCTCAGTTGCAGGGTTGTCTCCTGCCCTGGTCGGGATGCGTGCAGGAGGCAATCAATCAATGTGTCTCTCTCACATCAGTGTTTCTGTCCCTCCCTTCCACTCTGTCTGAAAAGCAATGGAAAAATATCCTTGGGTGAGAATTAAAAAAAAAAAAGTCAACCAATTAATGCATAAATAAGTAGAACAACAAATGGATGTTTCTCTCTTTCTCTCTCCCTCTCTCTCTAAAAATCAATCAATAACTTTAAAAAAAAAAATAAGTAAACAAACGGTAGTACAACCCCAAACTATCAAATATACCTGACTTTAGTATCATGCATAAGTTGTGATGATTCCAATGTTGTGGATGGTCTTGCTGCCCTGGCCAGGTCCCCTTCTCTGGGCCTGCAGTGGTGTTGGCTGCTCATTGCTCACTCTGCACCCTTCTCAGGTTGGTTCCCACTCTGCCCTTGGCTGTGAGGAACTGTGCCCAGCCAGGAGAGGCCTGGGAGCTGAGACTCTCCCTTTACTCCCCGGGCCAGGCAGCATGTCCACAGCTCCTCCCCCTGATCTCTTTGCTCTGCGTTCCTTCTCCATCCTTATGAAAACCTCTGCCTGCACTGAGATATTAAGATGGGTTTTTGAGGACAGGAGTTCCCCCACATCCTCAAGATGCTGGCGCTGGAACAAACCTCTGTTTCACCAGCACCTGTCTCACAAGTTTGGACTGTTGCAGCAGGCAGCGGAACCTGGGTTCTGTTACAGCACCACCTCTCCACCCACGCAGGCACACTCAGCACAGGACTCGTGTCTCCCTCCGTGCCTCACCTCCATAACCTTGATCTCTCACATAATCTCCCAACATTAGACTTTGAATATGAAATGGCTCCTCCATGCTTTTATCTGGTGACCACAGTTATCTGCCACATTCTTTTTTGTTGTTGTTAATCCTCAACTAGGATAGTTTTTCCATTGTTTTTCAGAGAGTGGAAGGGGGAGGGGGGGAGAGAGAGGAACATCCATGTGCGAGAGACACATGGACGGGTTGCCTCCCCCATGCGGCCCAATTGAGCCTGCAACGGAAGCACGTGCCCTTGGCCAGAATGGAACCCAGGACCCTTCAGTCCACAGGTCAGCACTCTAACCACGGAGTCTCACCGGCTAGGGCATGGAGGACCTTTAATGATTCCAAAACCCAGGCCACACACAGGCCACTGAACTCACAGTGTCTCGGGCGACTGGGTCGCGGCCAGCAGTATATTCGAAGCTTCCCTAGGTTATTCCGATGTGCGGACAAGGGTAGAAAGCAATGGGTTAGACTGCTCTGCGCGCTGTTTTCGAGCCTGTGGTGAACACTTCTGGAATTACTAAGCCTCTGGTTCCCCCAAACCCCTGGACTTCCCACCCTGGCTTCTAGGGCTCGGGGACCCAGGGACTCCGAAGCCCGGTGCACGCTGGGACTTGTAGTCGCTCTAGCTCACCGACCTCGTCCCCACCTCCCATTGGCTCTCACAGACGCCCCGCCCCGAAACTGGACCTATCAGCGCGGCGCAGTCGGCCCTCTAAAGGGAGAACGGGGGCCCGGCGCTGCAATCACTGCAGGGCGAACGCCGGGAGGTGGCTCTTCTGAGGCTGCGCGCCGCGAGGGGTTCCCACGGTCCTGCCGTCGCCGTCGCCACCGCCGTCGCCGCCGCGGTCTACCGCCGCAGGTAACGTCTGGGGCCTGGGCCGCTCGTCTTCACCAGGCTGTTGGCCTCACGGCCGGGATTATCAGGCCCTCCCCGCGGCCCTTTCTTAGTAATCGTTTTTCGCCCTGCGATGGAGAATTTCTGGAACCGACTAATCCTTAGGGAAAACCCTGCAACCTCAGCCCGCCATCCCGTGGGGGTGGGGGTGGGGGTGGGAGTAGGGCGGCGGGCATGGGCGTGGCGGGCTCTGCGGTGCGGGCTCCGGCTGGCGGCCCAGGCCCCACCTCCCGGAGCCGGGAGGAGCGGGCGCGAGAGGAGCGGGCGTTTGCCGAGGGCCGGCGCGGTCTGGGGCTCGGTTCCGACCGTGACCACCCAGGACCAGGTCAGGCTGTCGGTGCCGTGGATGTGGAGGATGGCGCCTTGCACCCTTTTCCAGCCGGCTCTCCGTAGCCCAAAGGAAGGAAGGGGCTGTGAAGGACGGCCATGGAGACGCCCGACGCCCGGGGGAACATTCCTCCCGAGGAGTCCGGGAAGCGCTCGTTCTCCGAGGCCCGAGCTGGTGGGAATTGGAGGGTGATTCACATCAGCCACGGAAGTGAAAGTTAGCTGGATCTGGCCTCCTGCCCCTGACAGAGCTGAGGTTATACCTACATGGGTTATTCCGTGGTGGGAATTGTAGAATCGGGGGGCCAGAAGAAGGAACTTTGTGTCAGGTATTTCTTTTTATGGTTGAAAACGAATGTCCAGGGTTTGGGACTTCCCCTGTGGTGTGTAGTCAGCGGAGTAGCCCAACTTTCTTTACTGGAGGGCTGCGTTCGTTAGCAAACATTTGTTGAGCCTTACGGAGCTTTTTGAGCTAGGATTGTTTTGTAAAGGGGAGGCAGTCTGCAGGGAACCGTTCCAGCGTTCCAGGGGCGAGGGTACAGGTTTGCACAGGGGCAGCGCTAACCCCATGGGAAGCAGAACTTGGCCGAGAAGGGAATGCTTGAATGGAGTTTGAGGGATGGGCGGGAGCTCGTGAGAGGAAGGGGGAGAAAACGGTCTACCTGGAGAACAGCGTGGTGAAGGCCTGGAAAGAGCACCGATTTTGGAGGTGGAATCCTAGAGCCTGATGGAGCAAAGGATTTCATTGGGGTTGGATTTCATGAACCATGAGTATAGAGAGAGACATCTCGGACGGCCTCCTGTACAGCTGTAAGAGATTTGGATTTTAGCCTGAAAGCTGAATTGAATACATGTGTGTCTTAGATACTCTGTAATGTAGAAAAGCGTTGGACAGCGGGCAGCCACACTAGGGAGCTCATTGCAGTAATTCCCAGGAGAATTGCTGAGGGTTTTAAAGAAAGTTGCAGTGGGAAGGGACTGGAGAGGAGAAGAGTTGTGAACTGGTACAGAAGTGGAATACACCATATCCTGTATTGTACAGTAAAAATATATTGATGAAAACTCTGTCTCTTGGATTTTTCAACCTATGACTATATTAAGGAAATGCCCAGCATTTTTAGTTTAGCTCCAGAAGTTGCTTTGTAGATTGTAATTGAATTTCAGTTTTTGATGGGGAAATTGTCACATGTATCAAAGGTATTGGAAACAGAATGATTAAACATATAAGATCTTATAATCTAGGAAATGCAAATTAAACCCATAAGTAGAACACTTTATATCCATCAGATTAGAAATAATAAGGTTTGAAGAGAGGCAAGATGGCAGACACGAAGAGGGCGTTTTGCTGCTGGCGGGACTGTCTACTGCCCCAGTTTTGTACAGCTTCATTTGCAGGGTGCCAGAGATGCCTGGCAGACCCAGGAGATAGCTCGGGTGTGGCTCCAGAAGAGACGGGTTTCTTGAAGATCTTGGAAGGGAGGAAATTGCAGAGTGTTAATCCCTCAGAAACCCCCAGGGAACTCATCACCCCCAGAATGGCCCTAGAAAGCAGCCACCAACCCAGGCCCCTGGCCTGTCCACAGGTCCTGAGGCTGTGGTGGATGGGGTGCTGCCCCAGGCTGGGAAGGAGCTCACTGAGGAATCCAAGAAGTCCCTGGAGGGGAAAGAATGAAGATGTCGACCCCATGCTTACTATCCCCATGACCCAGGACGGATGCATACCCAGTGAGGAAGGGACAGACATCGAGTCCTAGGCTGACATAGTACCCAAGGAGCCCCATTATGAGGCAGTCCCTGTGAAGGCCTATGGGCTGGCCATGTCGCAGGGCATGGGCTGGAAACCTGGCCAGGGCCTCGGCTTTACCTTGGATCAAGTGATTGATTCGCTGTGTCAACTCACTGAGGCCTAAAGGGTTAGGGCTGGGCACCAACCTGACTACAGTCCAGGCCCTGGCCCCCACCGGCCCCTCTGCTTGCTGAGGCCAGGTGAGGAGCAACAGAAGGATCAAGAAGGCCAGCCTCAAGGACTGGTGCCTGGAGGAGCTGTGGTGCTTCTTTCTATTGGAAGGTGCAAGGCCTCAATCCTGACAGTGTTACCCACGGGGAGCCACATGGTGACTGTTAGTGAGTACTGCCTACAACTTGCTTCCCAGCAGGAATTTCACAAGAACTTGGATCTCAGCCAGGTGAGCAAAACTTCTCCAGGGCAACAGAATGGAACAGCCTTGTGGTGGACCGCCTTCCAGGATCAAGACCTCCCCACCTAGTGGGGAGCAGAAGAGAGGAAGAGGAAACACCTTCCAGCTGGACAAGATGAGCCTATATCTAAGAAGGAGAAAGCAGCCTCTCGGAGTCAGCACTGGTTGCACAGGGACCTGTGTATGTGGTTTGTGGACAAATAGCACAAGGGCGGCCAGTATTACACCACCAGCATGATGATTGAAGATCTCAGATACTTGTGTATGTCAGACAGATGAAGGCCAGGTTCTGGAAGGCATCAGGGGAGACATGCTGGAGAGCCTCATCCTCAGGATCCAGGGCAATCGGGTGATGGTCATGCTGGGGCCACAGTCTTGAAGGGTGGGCCATCTGCTGGGCTGGGACGGAGAGCAGAGCCGGGCTGTGGTACACCTGCAGAGAGAGAATCGGCTGGTTGAGCTTCACTGTGGTGCTATCTGCCAGTACATGGGTCCCTGTGACTTAGACAAAGACTGACCCATGGACCCACACCATTCCCCAGGCAGTTACCAGTTCTGTACAGTGAAAAGTCTGCCTTTGGAACGTGGGGAAGTTATTGTTCTGTCCTGCACTTGCAGTGCAGCCCTAGGACAGGGATGACACAAAATGGGTAGACCAGAAGGGAGGCTAGAAACAAACCTAGTATTTACTGGCAGTTAGTATAAAATAAAAACCATTTCAAAAAAAGAAAAGAAATGATAATATTTGAAACTACTAAGAGATGGTAGCCTTACCGGGTTTGGCTCAGTGAAAGAATTTTTTTAAACAAAGGTAAAGTCATCACTATACAGATATAAAAATGAGCAAGTGTTGAAGATTATATTTAACTCGTTAATGAGGAAACTTAGTGAGGTTACAACCAGTTCAAAGGACATTCCAAAGTACAGGCACATTTGTAGGTCAGAAATAGTGAGATGGATATGCAAATGGGGGCAAAACTGGCTTATTTCTGCAGGGGGGGAAGTCAGTCTGTCTTCTACCTGATAGAATTAATTTGAATGTCTTTGGACAAGAATTATTTGCATTGTTATTTACAGATTACAGAATTGTAAAAAAAATCCTGAAGAATTTTTAGATATTAGGTACCCTAGAAGGATATGCTCTAATCTAGAATCTAATTTCCCACTGAATCAGAAATATTCCCTATAGGGAAAAAAATTAACATAAACAAAATACATTTTTTATTTGAGAGTTGAGATAATATCTAGTTGTATTTTAATCCTACTCTTTAAACAGGATATCAAAGGATTTGAGAACTGAACAGTCTCTTAATAATTTAGTTCTACCATCTCATTTCACAGATGGATACTTAAGGCCCAGAGTGGTCCTTGGATCTCCAATAAGTTAGTAGTTATGAGTCCTGTGTTAAAGAGAAATTGCACTGGACACTTGTTAAAAACAGCAAGATGGGTTTTTACTGTATTTCAGCTATTTCCGTGGGGAGAGAGACTGGTATAGAACTGAGTTTAACTCCAAATACAGCAGGGACAGCTGGGACTTAAGGGCAGGGTGAGAGGGGCTTAGTCGGGAAGAGGGCTCGGAGGAGTTTGACTCAAGTTTGGTCAAGGAGAAGGTTCTTGTCACATGTTCTTGTTTCTCTTGCATGTTGTCAGCTAGGTACTACTTTCATGATGATTTTATTGTAAACTTCCAGAGAGCAGAGAGTAGGATGAAAGACCTTCAGGGTTGGAAGCCTCTTTTCAGATACCATTGTCTAGCTTGGGTTTGATGGTTCACTGATTCTCACCCAGAGCCAGTAGCAAATCAGGTCTGACCGAGGTCACAGCTGATGGTGGTTTAAGGTGTGGGTTTGGTGACAGACCTGGGTTTGAACTTGACTCTGCTATATAGATGGTCATGTGACTGTGGCCTTATTTCTTATATTGTTGGTGATAATTTCTCTCAGGTGGGCACTCTGCCCCAAGCCTCCCAAATGGGTGGAACCCCACTTGATGGTGCACTTCTTGAAGTCAAGAAGAACCCTTCAACTGAATCACTGACCTAGGGTAGCCTGGGAACCTAAGAGGCTCACAGGAGCAAGTGGGAACAGCAGAGGATTCGTCCCTGGACGCTGGTGAAATTCTTTTGTAAAACTTGAGCATTGACCTTGACTTTGTGTGGATCAGCTTCTTTTTGATTGCCCACAAGTGCTTTAGGGTGGTGTAGAGCGCTGTGGGTATCCTGCTGAAGGAAGTGCGGAGGCCTGCTCTGTGCTTGGGCCCCAGGTGTGGGGTGTAGTGTCCCCATCTGTGGTTACAGTGCCTCCCAGACATTCACATAAACAACTCTTTTATGACAAGCAAGTTGATGCAGTGGAAAAAGCAGTCTTTGGAGTTAGATCTGTATCACTTACCAGCAGTGCCACTTTCCAGTAAGTTTCTCTACCTCTGGGCCTCAGTTTCCTCCACAGTCTAAAGGTTGTAATGAGACTGGCCCACAGTTGCTGTGAGGTTTGTGTGAAGTGCCTGGCACCTTGCCCGGCTCATTGCAGACAGCCACCGGTGTCCCACTCTCCTACCTTGTGCTTGGGGAGACTTGCTCCTCTTTCCTGGTGAGAGGATCAACTGTCTGTGTCATTTTCTCCCTGCAAGTATTTAGCAGACTAAACACATCCCCTAACAGTACACCTTGGAGATCTTTCCACTCTCGGCACATTGAGATCTGCCTTATGCTTTTTTTTTTTTTTTTTTAAAGATCTGTATTTTTAATTTTTAAAAAATTTTACTGAAATTTTATTTTTTTAATCCTCACCTGAGGATATTTTTTTCCATTGCTTTTCGGAGAGAGAGAGAGAGAGAGAGAAAAACAAACATCAATGTGAGAGAGACAGATCGATTGTTGCCTTGGTCGGAATCGAACCTGGGACCCTTCAGTCCACGGGTGACCCTCTAACCACTAAGCCAAAACAGCGAGGGCTGCCTTACACTTTTTAAAGGCTTCACAGTACCCCCTTATAAGGATGTACCATAATGATTTAACTAGACAGTCCTTGTAGATGACTGTTTATGTTGCTTCCAGTATTTTGCTGTAGAGGTGGGCTCCTTCACCTTAAAATCTTCCCCTTTTGAAAACAATACGTTGCACTTCTACTCGGACACTCTCTCCTGCCTTAGATTGTTTCCAGGTTCTCATCACCACCTGACAACCTGTGTATTTTTTTTTTTTTTTTAACATGTCTTTATTGATTTCAGAGAGAGGAAGGGAGAGGGGGAGAGAGAGAGAAAGAAATATCAATGATGAGTCGTTGATCTGCTTCCTCCTGCACCCCCCTACTGGGGATCCAGCTGGTAACCCTGGCATGTGCCCTGAACGGGAATCGAACCGGGATCTCCTGGATCCTAGATCGACACTCAACTGCTGAGCCTCGCCGGCCAGGCGGCAGCCTATGTATTTCAGTGGTCTGTCTCTTCCCACTAGAATGTCAGCTCCGTGAAGGGTTTTGTTCATTTGGTTTCCTCTTTGGTGCCTGTGAACACTGGTGGGTGCTCAGGCCCTGTTTGTTGGGTGGATGGCTGGAGGGGCTACTGAAAACAGCAGTCATAAAGAGCTAGTTTAGCAGGGATCATTGCTTTTCCTTCATGAATTTTTCACTTTGCTAAAACAAATAATAGGCATGCTGCTGCAAGATTACTTGTGACTGTGTCAAGAATGTTACTGATCAGGAGGAACTTGCCATCTGAAGCCGGCTGCCTTTAGCATGTTCATTGCTGAGGGTAATGGAATGATTATAGTACTTTCACATCTCATCTTCACCCCAGGCCCATATGAGGCTCCCAAAATGGTATTAGTACATGTGTTTTTTAAGTGACATTTTCCAATCAGTGTCATACTGTGAGGCTTTTAACTTGCCATTATATTTCAAGGACCCACACTCTGTTTATAAGAAAATGATAGAGGAGAACCATTGCTAAATGTTAACTGTAAAAATATCACTGTATTTATTAGGCACTTTCCCTCACGCAGGAGTAATTTGCTAGAATATTAGTAGAAGAATGAAAGATAAACTTGAATTTCTAAAAATAACCTGGCTGTGCTTTTTCAGCAGCTGTTGTGTTGTTTGCTAATTTAGGCAGTTAGCTGCCAGTGTTCATTCTGTTGTTCATAGTCAGGCCCACTGTTTGAGTCTAGTCTTTTATTTATTTTTATTCCTAAGTATGAAGGGAAGAAGCCACACACCAGCGAGTGCCTCCAGAGGAATGAGCCTCTTCGGGATTAAGTCACATGAACCAGACTCAGGAGAGACTGGTGTGCAACCCAGGGAGCCTGTTTAATGATTGTTGATGAAAGATGATAAAACCAGCCAGGCTGAACCTGACATGTAGGCAGAGGACACATGCTCACTCCCCAGGGCAGATCAAAGGGACTGCTGGTTTTATTGCAACATAGCCATGTCCATTGGTTTATGTATCGTTTCTGGCGGCTTTTGAGGTACAGTAGGAGAGTGGAATAGATGTGATGAGGTGGCATGACCTGCAAGGCTGGACATAATGACTGTCCAGCCTTTTATAGAAAACGTTTGCTAACTCTTACCCTGGGGAAGGCTTCCCAGGGAGGCTTAATCGCAGCCAGCAACTAAGGGTGAGCTCAGAATGGAAGAGCTGCTGGGTGGGTCACCTCAGTAGTCACTGTCACACCTCCCTGTGAGGGCTACTGGGGAGCTCTGGGTATGGGTGCTTTTGCTTCTTGGCGCTCTCTTGCCTGACCTCACCATTGCTTCTTTTTTTGTTTGTACAATTGCACCTCTGTTGTTACCTCTGAGCCCCACAGTGAGCCTAAGTCAGCTCTAGCGGGCTTGGGAGAGCTTCACAGGTTTGCGTGAACACATTCACAGACCAGGGGGTTCTGGTGGCAGTCCACTGCCCTCATCTCTGTTTCCTGATGTCTGTTACCCACCACACTAAAAAAATCCCGATCAAACCAGAACACTTGGCCATTTAAGGATAATCTTTAAAACAAGTCTGGGACACCCTGCTGTAGTGACTCATCCATCCATGGACCTGCAGTGAAGCTAAAGAAACATGAATCCGGCACCAACTCAATTTATAGATTAGGAATCGAGTTCTGGGGAGGAGACCTCAGGGGGATAGGGCAGTGTCGGGATGCTGGGCTTCCGGGCAGATGTGGACTGGCGCCCACCAGGGTTAGTGAAGAGGCCTGCTACATTAGTCCTGGGTGTCACTGGAGCTTGTTGAAAATGCAGTCTCAGGCCTGCCCCAGGCCTATCAAATCAGAGTCTGCATTCTAATAAGACCCCCAGGTGATCTGGGTGAACAGTCTAGTTGGAGAAGCACAGGCCTGAGGTGCTCTTAGGTTTTTAAACTTTCACTAGACTCAGGGCTTCCTGTTTCTTCACGTATGGGGAAAACCCACCATTTTGGGTTTCAGCCCAGGTTTAGGCACAGAGTGGTGAGGATGGTTCTTTAGACATAAAGGTGGTTCATGTCTTAGCTGGCTGCATGCTCCATGAGGACAGAGGCCTCGTCCTGTCCATACTGCCCTCCTAGTACCCAGCACATTGTCGGGTGGGCTCGGTGCTCTGCTGGGCGGCCAAGTGGGTGAATGAAGGAGTGAATGAGCACTGTTTTGCCAAACGACATCGGAGGCAGAGGTCAGCCTCACAGACTCTGCTCTGAGTCCCTACATCTCAAAGACTTTTTCCTCTTATCTCAGAAGGACAGGCCTGGCTTCTGTTGCAGGAAGGCATTTTTTTGTTGTTGCTGTTTTTTAGAATAGCATACTCAGGATACAGGATAGGTTCTGCTCTGAGTAATGCATGGTGCAGAACCACGCAGCAGAAAGGCTGGACCAGGAAATTAGAAGGCATGGCTCCCGGTCTCTGGCCAGAGCCGACTGGCCGGGGATCTGGGCAGGTTACTTCTCTCTCACTCCAGCTTCCTCTTTCTATAAAACAAGGATTAAAATACTTGCCCTGCCTGTTGTACAGAGTACATGGAAATGGGTTTGGGTGTTATACCAACATTAATTTGGGCTGCCAATGCTTGACTTCCTTACCCAGTTAGCATGCTCACCAACTATTAAATTGTCACTCAGTGTTTATATTGAACATTGAGTTTTGACCAACTTTATTATAATCTACATTAATTGTAGTAAAAAAAGACAAATATGAACAAGAAAGTCATCCTTAATTCCACCTACCACTCAGTAATAACTACTGTTACATTTTTATGTCTGCCACCCACATTTTTCTTTGCACACATTACATGGATGTTCTTTTCTTGCAAACAGTTCATAGTATGAGGTAGACATTTTCTAATGCAGTGAATTTTGTTGATGAATTTTGTCTGCTGTATAAAGTTGTGACAAAAACTTCAAAGGTTGCTCAAAGAGCTTTCTGGATATTGTTTGGTTCACACCCATAGCTTGAACCTGTAGTGAAGGTTAGGAGATGGGGCAGCCCCCTTCTCCACCTGGGGAAAGGGGCAGCAGCTAAAAATAAAATTCTGCTCTGCCAACGTTTTTATTCTCAGCGTGTTCTGTCTGATGACTAAATGGTCTTATCATTTGACCCACTTACTATGATACTTTCTTTGGGGCCAACAATATGTTTCTGTTTTCTTCTTTCCTCTCGTGCTTGACTCTGCTTTTCCCTTCCCAGGTTTCTGCAGTCAAATGCCCAGGCACAGGATGATTTGGGAAGTAGCCGTGGTGCTCACCTTGGTCCTGGGAACTGCTGCCGTTCCCGAGGACGATCCTGAGGACGGAGGCAAGCACTGGGTGGTCATCGTTGCAGGTTCAAATGGCTGGTATAATTATAGGCACCAGGTAAGAAAATGACATCGCTTTCTTTATGGCACTGGCATTCTGGAAGCCCTGGACTTCGTTACTGGAACAGACATTTTAAAAATCCATTTACACTCCTTTTAAGCTGGCGAAGGGATGTGTTGGTGAGGCTGTGGAGGAACCCTCATGTTGCTGGGGGGATTATGAAATGGTACATCTGTTTTGGAAAGCAGTTTGGCAGTTCCTCAAAATGGCCCCTATGGAGTCACCTCTGTCTAGCCCAGGGTTTCAACATCCTTTTTTAGCATTTGACCTCTACCCACTAGATACCAGGAGCATCGCCCACCCCAGCCTTTACCAATATCCCTAGTTGAGACCCACTGGTCAACACCTTCCTTTTATAGATAACAGAGACTAAAAGAGAGGAAGTGACTTGCCCGAGGCCACCCAAAAGTTGAGGTACAGACGGGACTGAAGCCCAGGGCTCTGGTCAAGCCTCACGAAACCTCTGCCCTCTGAGCCTCTGCCCAGCTGATCTCCCTTTACACCCTCCTTCCCATCTTTCCTGGCATTCTACCATGTCAGCCTGGCAGAAATTAGAGAGAAAAGGATCCACATCTGTAAATACATGAAAAGTGCAGCCTTCTGGTGGGAATGTAAAATGGTGCAGCCACTTTGGGAAACAGTCTGGCAGTTCCTCAAAAGGCGAAACATAGTTACCATCTGACCCTGCGATTCCACTGCTAGGTATTCACCCAAGAGAAATGAACAGGTATGTTCTCGCAAAAACTTGTACTCAGATGATCACAGCAGTTATTCATAACAGCCAAAAAGTAGAAACAATCCAAATGTCCATCAGCTGATGAATGGATAAACAAAAGGTGGCCTATCCATACAAGGGGATGCTACGTGATCATGAAAATGGATGGAGGACTGATACTTCCACGTGGATGAACCTTAACATTGTGCTAAATAGAAGCCAGTTGCAAAGCACTGCGTAGGGTAGGGTTCCATGTATATGGAACGTCCAGAATAGGGACATCTGTGTAGACAGAATGTAGGTTAGTAGTTGCCATAATCTAGGTGCAGGGGACGATAGGGGCACGGCTGCTGTGTGCATGGGCTCTGTTTTGGGTATGATGACAAGATTCTGGAATTAGGCAGTGGTGTTGGTTGCATGACTTTATGAATGTACTGGAACCACAGAGTTGTGTATTTTAAAAGACTGACTTTTATGGTATGTGAATTATGCTTCAATAAAGCTGTAATTTAAAAAGTCATTTCATCTTTCAGTTCTCAGAAACAGGATGCACAGACCATCACAGTATGTGCTGGACTGTCTTCTAAGAGCCTTTTGCACAGGGAACTCGTTTAATCTCTGTCGTGGGTAATATGCAGTAGTTCCGGTTCTCACGCCCTCTTTATGAATGAGTGGACTGAGGCATAGAAAGGGTCAGCACTTCCCCCGGCATGGGTCAGGTGGCAAGTAGTCGAGCCTGGATTCAAACGCAGGCCAGTGAGCTCTGGAGCAGCACTGTCCAGTAGAACAGCCACATGTGTCATGGTGAATTTTCTAGTAGCTACATTAAAAAAAAAAAATAGGTGAAATTAACTGTCTTATTTAACCCAGTCTCTCCAAACTATTATCACTTCATCTGTAATCAGTATAAAAAGTTGATAACAACATACCTTACATTTTTATTCTGTACTGAGTCATTGACATCCAGTGTGCATTTACTTTTATGGTGTGTTTGTTTCAGACTGGCCGCATTTAAAGTGCTCAAGGCCGTGTGTGGCCAGCAGGTGCTATATTGGCCAGCGCAGGCCTAGAGTCTGTGTTCCTGATGGCTGGGCAGTGTTCTGCATGTGTGTTTCCCTCCCAGGGTGTCGGTTTTCATAGATAAACTCCTACGGGCTCTAAAATTGATGATTATTGAATGACATTTTTTGTATGTTTGCTGAATAGGAAATTCGGCTTAAGAACTTGTTGTCATAGCAAAATGACCCCTTTTCCTATTAATATTTGACAACAGGCCTGACCCATTTCCAGAGAAGCAACCCGAGGAGCAGCTGCTCGCTCCCAGGCTTCTCCACCCCTTTGAACCATGAGTCAGAAAGATGAGGTACTCAGTACAGCTCACTGATAGTGAGCAGGCTGATTCATCAGCCACCCTGGTTTTCATACAACCAACTTTAAAAAATACTTGTTAAATATTATTAAGTAAAGGTGTCCAATTAACCTTTGAGCCCAGGAGAACCTTCCTCTCCCCCTTAAATGTTGCTAGTTTAAGCAACATTTAAAATACTTAATATTGAAGTAGAATAAAGGGTACCAAGGCAAAAGAAGTGGCCAGACCAAAATACTTGTCCCTAAATGAGAGAGGATGATGGTGCTGAGGCCACAGAGGCCGTGCAGAGAAATACGTGTGCTGAGTCATCACTGGCCTCAGCCCACATCCCTCCTGCCCGATTCCGTTCCTAGCCAGCTGCCAGCATTTGCTTTCTCGACTTTGGAGGCTAATCATTAAAAGCATTTGAAAGAACTTCCCCAGTGGAACCTATACAGAGTTTCACCCTCACGGTTTTATAAAGGCTTACGTTTTCCGTGGATTGTGACAGCACTGTCACACGTTTCTTTCATTAAGGGAAGATTAGTACACCAGGTGCAATTTAATCATCCCTAAGTGCTTTTCTGTGCTTTATGGTGGCTATTTAAACCATGTTTTGTCTTTACCAAATTGGCTTTTTCAGTTTCCTGTTTTTCGCTGGGATTCATGGGTGACGTTCTGAGTGTGGGGAGGGTAAGGGCTGGCGGCAGCAGATTCCCGGGGTTGGAAGCCGGACCTGTGAGTGGAGGAGAGGGAGAGGTCCCGAAGTGCAGGCAGCACATCATGACCGCTGTACAGTCTGTCCTTCAGCAGGCTTGTGGAGGGAAAAAGAAGTTAGGTCATCGGGGAGCAAAGGGCTGGAGGTGGGTTTCTTTCAGGACAGAGAGATTTGAGTACATGGAGAAGGAAGATCTAAGGCCTGGGAAGGGCAGTGGGGGGCGGGTTGAACTAGATTGAAGGTGAAGTTCATTGTCATCAGGAGGACTTTGAGGATATCAGGAGTTGGGAAGAGAGCCAGCTGTTAGCAGAAGAAAGGGGGTTGGGGGAGGGGTTTGAGGTCATTGTAGGGCAGTGGGACTCCGAAGAAAAGTTGTGTGGTGGTGTGTTGGCAGGAGGACAGGGGAGCCATGAGAATGCTGTCCCCGCTCTCCTCTGCTGGTCCGGAGTTTGTGGTTGGAGTGGAGAAAAGGGGGCCACCACCTCCTCCCGGGAAGGCTGAGAGAGCATCTGTGTCCTGAGGGCCTGAGGAGGCAGGTGGGTGGGTGGGGTTCAGTTGAGACTGAGAGGGAGAGAAGTCTTGAACTTGTACCTATGGGAGGTGGAAGGAGGATGTGATGATGGAGGGTCAAGTGGCAGAGTCATGTTTCTGAAAGACCACCTTTCATTAAAAATGTGCACTATTACCAACTTTTTAAAAACAGCCTCACTGAGTCATAAGTTTACAAATCATACAATTCACCTATGATAACTGTATAGTAAGTGATTTTTAGTAAATTCATACAGTGGTGCAAGCCTCACCACAGTCCAGTTTTAGGACACTTCCATCATTCCATTTGCAGTCAAACCCTGTTTCTTCCCAGTCCCATGTAACCATGGATCTGCTCTCTCTCTGTTTTGCCTTCTCTGGAAACTTCATATAAATGGAATCAGACAATATGTCGTCTTTTGTGTCTGGCTTTTCACTTAGCACAATGTTTGTGAGATTAATCCATGTTGTTGCAAAGTATGAGTTTCATATTTCAAAAAAGAAACATGCTTTTAAAGAGGGCATGGTGGGAAGGGATTAGGATAGAGGGCCTAGCAGGACTGAGTTAGGGGAATGCAGTTGGTACAGGAGGGCTGTCCCTGTACAGGCCAGAGGCAGTGCAGGACCGTAGAAGAGTGTGGGCTTTGGACTTGCGCAGTCCACAGGTGTCATTCCTGCTTTCCAGTTACTGCCGTATTAGTTGGAGCATATTACATAGTCTCACTTTGAACCTGTGATTCCCTTGGAAGATGTGAGGTTGGCGGTGGGCTCAGTGAGGCAACCCTACAAAGCCACTGACCCTGGGCCTCGCCTTGCCAGTGCTCAGAGCATGTCAGGTGGTAATATTATGCTTAACGGCTGTTGGATGAGCAGACCATGAGGACCTTTCTCAACTCCTTCCTACCTTGAAGGTGGACTCTTTCGCAGTGACTAGACCAGAGCATGCCAATTGTATTTGGCCTTTGTTCCAAGCAGGTTGTCCTGTTTAGCTGACAGTTGACCCAGGGTAGAGGCAGCAGGAGCAGACAGGGTCAGGACAGTGGCCTGCAGCAAGAAATCATGGGATGCATTAGTAAGCCCATCAGAACTCCTGACCCAAGCACTTGAAACACGCTGAGCCATGACAATCTCTGCTCAGTAGTCCGGAGGGTAAAGTCTTGCTCAATGCCCTCCTCTCAAATGTTACTTCAGATGGCCCTTCTCTTTTTAAGGGGAAACATTCATATAGGTCAGATATGTTCTAGGAAAGTGAGTCAAGTAGCCTTCAACATCATTTCCAAATTATTTGAGAGGGTTTAACCCTTTTATTTCTTTTGAGTGCCAGTACATACTTGACTCATACAAAGAACCCCTGTGAGTTAAAGTTAGAGGCAACCAAGTACCTCCAAGGATCCAGGAGGGAATCAAGATGTGACTTTGAGACTGTTGTGTGTGGACAAGGGTGCGGGCGGGTTTTGAACCTGGGTTTGAAGCACTGAGCCCTCCCTGAGCTTTTCCCCATCTGTGAAATAGGGGGAAAAATAGCTGCCTGCTAAGGCGATGGTGAGGAGTCCAAGCAGTGTTGGAGCTCGCTAATCCGGGATATGGTGAACCTGCTCTAAAAGATACTTTATCGAAACATATTTCACATATCACATGTAATTCATCCATTTCAGGTGCACAAGTCAATGTTTTTTTAAGTAAATTTACCAAGTTGTGCAGACATCACCATAAATTAGTTTTAGAGCATTTCCATCTCCCCAGTAAGATCCTTCATGCCCATTTGCAGTCCCCACTCCCCAGCCCCGCAACCACTAATATACTTTCTGTCTCTATAAATTTGCCGTTTCTGAACATTTCATGTAAATGGAGCTATACAACATGTGGTCTTTTGTGTCCGGCATCTGTTAGCATAATGTTTTTGAGGTTTATCTGTGTCATAGCATGTGTCATTATTTTGTTTTTATTTCCAAAGTACTAAATCGTATGGAGAGATCACATTTTATCAGTCTATTTACCAGTTGTTGGACATTTGGGTTATTTCCATTTTTTGCCTGTTATGAACAGTGCTGCCAAGAACATTTGTGTGGGTTAATGTTTTTGTTTTTTTGGGGAGATACGATAGAGTATATTTGCTGGGTTGTATGGCAAATTTATGTTTAACTTTTTAAGAAACTGTTAAACTGTTTTCCAGTGTGGCTGCATCATTTTACATTCCCTCAACAGTGAATGGAGGTTCCAGTTTCTCCACATCCTCTCCAATACTTGTTATTTGTCTTTCTGGTTGTGAAGTTGTATCTCATTGTGTGTGTGTGTTTTTTTTATTTGATCTTAGGGAGGAAGGGGGAGAGAGAGAAAGAAACATTGATGTGGGAGAGATCCATTGATCGGTTGCCTCTTGCGCGGAGCCCCAACCGGGGATTGAACCTGCAACCTAGGCACGTGTCCTGACTGGGAATTGAATCCACAGCCTTATGGTGCACGGGAGGACACTCCAAACAATTAAGCCACACTGGTCAGGGCTCATTGTGGTTTTTATTTGCATTTCCCTACTAACTAATGATACTGAGATTTTTTTTTAAATTGAGTTTATTGGGGTTACATTGGTTAATAAAATTATTTGAATATTTCATGCTAGTCCCTTCTGGCCTGAAGTGTTTCTGTTGAGAAATCAGCTGACAGCCCTATGGGTGCTCCCTTGTAGGTAACTGTTTTTCTCCTGCTGCTCTTAAGATTCTATCTCTATCTTTAACCTTTGCCATTTTAATTATGATGTGTCTTGGTGTGGGCTGCTTTGGGTTCCTCTTGTTTGAGACTCTACTTCCTGGACTTGTGTGTCTTTTTCCTTCACCAGGTTAGGGAAGTTTTCAGCCATTATTTCTTCAAACAGATGCTTGATCCCTTGCTCTCCTTCTGGTACTCCTATGATGTCATGCTTGATGCCAACCCAGAGGTCCCTTACACTTTCCTCATTTTTTTTGAAAGATTTTTTATTGATTTTTTAGAGAGAGAGGAATGGAGAGGAGGAGGAGAGAGAAACATCGATGTGAGATGGAACATCAATGGGCTGCCTCCTGCACGCCCCCACAAGGGATGGAGCCCGCAACCCAGGCATGTGCCCTGACCGGGAATTGAACAGGCAGCCTTTCGGTGAACAGGATGAGACAACCAACTGAGCCACACTGGCCAGGGCAGACTTGACTCATATTTTAAAATTCTTTTTTCTTTTTTGCTGCTTAGGTGTTTTCTGTTATCTTGTCCTCTAAATTGCTGATTCGATGCTCTGCTTCATCTAACCTCCTGATTCCTTCTAGTGTATTCTTCATTTCAGATACTGTGTTCTTAGTTTTTGACTTTTTTTATGGTTTCTATGTCCTTTGTCATGTCTGTTTAAGTTCTCACTGAGGTCATTCCTAAGGTCCCTGAGTATTCTTATAATCATTGTTCAGAACTCTATCTGGTGTCTTGGTTGTTTCCATTTCATTTCATTTCATTCTTTTTTTTTTTAAATATATCTTTATTGATTTCAGAGAGAGGAAAGGAGAGGGAGAGAGAGAGATAGAAACATCAGTGAGAGAGTCATTGATCGAGCCTGCAACTTGGGCATATGCCCTGACCGGGAATCGAACCCTGATCGCCTGGATCCTTGGTCAACACTCAACCACTAAGGCACGCCCGGCCGGGCTCATTTAATTCTTTTTCTGGGAATTTCTCCTGTCTTTCATTTGGGACATGCTTCTTTTTCTCCCCATTTTGTCTGCCTTTTTGTGTTTGTCTCTGCGTGTTAGGTAGATCTGCGGTGACTCCCAGACTTGTTATGGTTTTATATGGTAGGTGTGTCGTGGGACTCATTGGCCCAATCTTCCAGATCACCTGAGGTAGGAGCTCCAGGAATGTCTCGTGTGTGGGTTACGTGTACTCTCCTGTTGTAGCCAAGTCTTGAATGCTATTGGCCTGTTTGTGGGTGGGGTTAACCCTCGGGCTGGTTGACTATAAGGACAGACCTCGATCACAGTGTATGAGCTGCAGTGCAGGGGCTGCTGCCTGAGGTAGAATTGTTTCCAGCAGGGTCTGGAACCTGCTGGGATCTCCCTTTGTATGCCTCTTATGTGGTTAGTTGGGCCAAGCTCTCAGGTGTCTGAAGCCCACCATTGGTTGTGTTGGTTTTGGGTCCACTTGGGCAGGGTTCCAGTGCAGGTTGACCTTATACGCTGCCCATAACCAGCCTTGGGCTGTTTGGAGCTAACACATACTTCGCTGTTTGTGGCTGCCTCTACTGGGCCTGGGTGTGCATGTGTCATATATCTTCTTAAGTGATCTTTACTCAAATCTTTTATCTATTTTTGCCTGTCTTGATTACCTTTTTTTTTTTTTTGGTAATCCTTGCCCAAGGATATTTTTCCATTGCTTTTCAGAGACAGTAGGGAGGAGGGGAAGGGGGTGGAGAGAGAGAGAAACATTGATGTGAGAGACACACATCATTTGGCTGCCTCCCGCATGTGCCCTGACCCAGGCCAGGGATTGAGCCTGCAACCCAGGTACATTCCCTTAGCCAGAATCAAACCCTGGACCCTTGAGTCCATGGGCCGATGCTCTAACCACTGAGCCAGACTGGCCAGGGCTGGGTTGATTATCTTACTGAGGTACAAGAGTTCTTTGCATAGTCTGGATACAAATCCTCTTAGATAATATGTTTTGCAAATATCTTCTCATCCTCCGTTGTTGGTCTTTTCATTTTCTTAATGGTGTCTTTTGAAGTGCTAAAGCTTTACTTTTGATGTCAAATTTATCGATTTTTTCTTTTATAGACTGTGCTTTTGGTATGATATCTATAACATCCTTACAGTTATAACTCAGGGTCTCAAAGATTTTCTTTTATCTTCCAAGAGTTTCGTTTTAGCCCTTACATTGAAGTCTGTGATCCATTTTGAGTTACCTTTTGTGTATGGCGTGAGTCGAGGGCCTGAATTCATCTCTTTGCGTGCGTGTGGGTATCCAGATCGCCTCAGCGTCACTTTCTGAAAGACTTCTTTCCCGGAGTAGTTTTGAAATCAGGAAGTGAAAGTCCTCCAACTTTGTTCTTCTTTCTCAAAATTTGTCTGTCTATTCTAGGTCTTTTGCGATTTTATATAAATTTTAGGATCATCCTGTCAATTTCTGCAGAAGCCTGCTGATCTTTTTCTTTTTTTTTTTTTTTTAATTTTACTAGTATTAAGTCTTCTGATCCATGAATATGAGATGCCTTTCGTTTATCTAGATCTTCGTTAATTTCCCCTCAGCAGTGTTTTGTAGTTTTCAGTGTGTAAGCATGTCTTTTGTTAGATTTATTCCTAAATTTTCGTTTTTTAATGAACCTGCTTTCTGCTAGGAATAATAGATAATAGGATGACCTGTCACTGAGGTGAGCTGGTGGGTGTGTTTGCTCACTTCCACTATCATCATAGGGGTTGGCTAAACCTGACATAATACTGAGTTTCTTTTTTTAAATATATCTTTATTGATTTCAGAGAGAGGAAGGGAGAGGGAGAGAGAGATAGAAACAACAATGGTGAGAGAGTCATTGATTGGCTGCCTCCTGCACACCCCCGACTGGGGATCTAGCCCGCAACCTGGGCATGTGCCCTGACTGGGAATTGAACCGTGATCTCCTGGATCCTAGGTTGATGCTCCACCGCTGAGCCATGCCAGCAGGGCCTGAATTTCTTTCAATGGCCCTTGTTACCTGTAGATGTGGCGGTGGTGGTTCATGTGTGCACATGCGCGCGCGTGTGTGTGTTTGTGTATGTGTATTCCACATATATGTTAACTACCTGAAGACTAAGAGCTTGGATATTTGGGGGGGTGGGGTGGTTAAAAATTGAGTGCAGAAATATAAACGTATATTTTTTTTGTTTTTTTTTTAATTTATCTTTATTGTTGAAAGTATTACAGGTGTCCCATTTTTTCCTCCCAATTGGTCCCCTCCACTTTGCTCCCACCCCCTCCCCAGGCCTTCACCCCATTATTGACTGTGTCCACGGGTTATGCATATATGCATATAACTTCTTTGGTTAATCTCTTCCCACCTTCCACCCCCCTTCCCTCTTTCCTCTGAAATATGATCGTCTGTTGCATGCGTCAGTGTCTCTGGATCTATTTAGTTCATCAGATTCTTTTGTTCATTAACTTCTTAAAGCAGACCTTTCAACTTTTCCTGTAGTGCTGGTCTGGTGGTGATGAACTCCTTTAGCTTTTTCTTATCTGTGAAACTCTTTATCTGACCTTCAGTTCTAAATGATAGCTTTGCTGGGTAGAGCAATCTTGGTTGTAGTTCTGTTTTTCATCACTTTGAATATTTCTTGCCACTCTCTTCTGGCCTGCAAAGTTTCTGTTGAGAAATCAGCTGACAGTTGTATGGGTGCTCCCTTGTAGGTAACTAATTGCTTTTCTCTTGCTGCTTTTAAGATTCTCTCTTTGTCTTTAACCTTTGGCATTTTAATTATGATGTGTCTTGCTGTGGGCCTCTTTGAGTTCCTCTTGTTTGGGACCCTCTGTGCTTCCTGGACTTGAAAGTCGATTTCTTTCCCCAGGTAGGGGAAGTTTTCTATAACTATTTTTTCAAATAGGTTTTTAATTTCTTGCTCTCTTTCTTCCCCTTCTTTCACCCCAATAATACGAATGGCCTCTTGAAGTTGTCCTAGAGGCTCCTTATACTATCTTCATATTTCTGGATTCTTTTTTCTTTTTGCTTTTCTGGTTGGGTGTTTTTGTTTCCTCGTGTTCCAAATTGCTGATTTGATTCTCAGAGTCCTCTACTCTACTGTTGATTCCCTGTGAATTATTCTTCATTTCAGTTCGTGTAGCCTTCATTTCAAATTGGTACTTTATGTTATCGATTTTCTCAGTTATTTCCCTAATAGTCTGCTTAAACATCCTTATAAACAGAACTCTGAACTCTGTGTCTGTTAGCTTGCTTGGATCTATTTCATTTAGTTCCTCTTCTGGAGATTTCTTCTGTTCTTTCCTTTGTGACATGTTTCTTTGCCTCCACATTTTGGCTGCTTCCAGGTGTTTGTTTCTATGTATTAGGTAGAGCTGCTATGTCTCCTGGAATTTGTAGAGTGGCTTTGTGTAGTAGGTGTCCTGTAGTGTCCAGTGGCTCAGCCCCCCAGTCACCTGAGTTGGGCCTTCCAGGTGCTCCCCTGTGTGGGCTGTGTGCACTGTCCTGTTGTAGTTGATCTTTGATTGCAGTTGGCGTCACTGGGAGGAATTGACCCCCAGGCCAATCGGCTGTGAGGACCAGCTGCAACTACAACCAAAGAGCTGCTGTGCTGGAGACACCCCTATGAAGCAGGATTTACTTCAGTGGGGCTTTGGTGTTCACCAAGTGTGCCCCTTGATTGTGTCCCTCGTGGATGTGGTAGGGTTGTAATCCAGCGTGGTTGAATGTGACCACCAGGTGCACTGTCTTTAGGGCCTCCTGGGAGGTGCAAAGTCAGCCTGTGCCAGTCCCTTGCCCAGGGCCACCCAGCATGAGCTACACAGCAAACCGTAGTTGGCTGCTACTTGTGCTGGGCTTGGCGTTGCCCAGGAGAGAGATTTTAGGAAAGTCCTAAGCATGAAGCTCGAGAGGCCACTTGCACAGAAAAGCTCCTAGAAATGGCCTGGATGAGCCTGCAGGTGGGGAGGGGCAGGGCCTCCGGGAATCATGGGGCTGGGCCAAAGGTGTGAGTCAGGTGCTGGCGATTCAGATGTGGCACCTGCCTGCCGGCTCTGGGTGGGGAGGGCTCGCCTAAGGAGCAGTGGCCTCTGCCAGCTCTTCTGCCTGGGAGGAAGCTGCCCCTCCAGCTCTCACCCCAATCTCAGGCAGGTTGGTTTCTCCCTGGGTGTCCCAGGTTCCTTTCAAGCTGCTGCTGGGCTCTGGGCTCAGAGGGAGCATCTGAGTCCATACGCGACCCTTTAAGAGGAGCTGCTGGGGCTCCCGCAGCCTCCGCGACCCTCAGTGACAGTTCCCGCTGGGTTTCACAGCCCGAAGTTGTGGGGCTGTCTCCTCCCGGCCCTGGAGCCCTGGGCTGGGGGCTTCATGGGGGGCTGGGACCCCTCACTCCTCCAGGAAGCCTCTGCTGCCAAGATTCCCTCCCGGGTTTAACCCACGGCACCAGGTTTGGCCCTCTTCCGTGTCTCTGATCCAGCCCCGGTCCGCCCAAGTTTCCACCCCTCCTACCGGTCTCGGTGCTTCCTCAGTTCCCTGGTTGTAGGGCTTCTGTTCTGCCAGATTTCAGGAGGTTCTGAGTGATGGTGGTCCTGTATTTTAGTTGTGATTTTGATGTGGTCATGGGAGGCCGCAGGTGCAGCTGTTACCTACGTTGCTGTCTTGTTTCCCACCTGATTGCTTTTTGCATCTAAACGTATATGTTTTAAAATAAAGACCTGACCAATTGGGAATGATTCACAGCATGTCTTCCATGAGAAGGAATGTGTTGCTCATTAGAACTCCAAAACTGGCCTCCTTCTGGGCAAAATCTAACACTTGCCGAAATCGCTTCTCCCAGGCAGATGCATGCCACGCCTACCAGATTGTTCACCGCAATGGGATTCCCGATGAGCAGATCGTTGTGATGATGTACGACGACATCGCCAACTCTGAAGAGTAAGTACGGGGAGCTTTCACTGGTGGCGTCATTAGACCCGCGGCCTAACATTAAGATATAAACAGACTTGCAGGTGAAATTTCACAGGGCTGACTCATGTGAAGCTTTGGACATAACTCGGGCACCCTGGCAGTGGCAGGGATGTGGGTAGTCGGTGCTAAAGGGGGTCTCGGGCTGGTGCTTTGGAAGTGTTGAAAGCATAATAAGCTCCTTCTCAGCCTGGAGACCTCATCCTTGTGCTCTGCGGTGCTTGTTCCTAACCTCCGAGCAGGTGGCAGTGCAGAGATCAGGAACAGCAAGTATGGGTATGAAACTTAACCAGTGGGAGTCTCCCCAGCTCCTCGGCCACCCTGCTTGGCCCCTGTGAGGCTACTGCCCTTTCCTGAGGTCACAGCTCAGAATCCACGCTGAGCTTTAACCCCTAAACTCTCATAGTGAAGTCTTGTCTACAAGTAGTTTTGCTCTGAGAGATCTCCTTGTGAGATCTCGCCCCCAAGATACTGTGTGGTTTTCAGCAGGAGGGAGACCAGGCACACCTGGGCTTTGGTCCCTGTCCCGAGTGTTAGATCTCAGCCTTCACTGCTCCTGCCAAGAACTTGACTTGTGGGGTGACTGAGATCCCCAAGCTGCTAAAATCACTAGGCATGGCATGTGATGGTGTGTGCAATGAGCAGTGTCTTTGTCAGACATGGTCGAATACAATTTTTATGCGTAACGGGGGCATAGCTTGGGGGAGAGATTTCAGATACGTGTCAGAGTTTGGACTTCAGTTGTATCCTTTGATTTTCAGCAACCCCACTCCAGGAGTTGTGATCAATAGGCCCAATGGCTCAGATGTGTACAAAGGAGTCCTGAAGGACTACACTGGGGAGGTGAGGCGGCCTGTGGCACTGTTATTCTCGTTTTCATGATGATTTTCCCTGTTTTGTGCATTTCTAGCACTGGAACCTCACTAAACTGATTTCTATTAGTGTTTCATGTTTATATTAGGATTTGTGCTTGAGAAGTAGCTTTAAAGAATTTTGACAGAAAGTAGAGAGAAAAAAGAAAGAAGTTAGAAATAAGTTGTAGCCTACCAATCTTTAGTTTCCAGTCTTCTTATACTTAAGCCTGGTAACACATTTCCTTCTATCATACATGATTTTCTGGAGGTATTGCCCTTTACCTGATTATAGGTTATCTGTGCTTTTTTCGAAAATCAATTTTCTCAGCACCATCCCTGGGCAGAGCTTCTCTGGATTCTGCTGCAGTGGTTTTTGTTCCTGCTCTCATGTATCACTTTGAATGATTCCATCCCTCCCAGTCCACTGAGGCTGTATGAACTGGCACATTTTTAAGAACACTATGGTGACTCAGTCTCATAGTTTTCCTAGTCTCTTCTGTCAGGGATCTTTCAGGAGCTAATATTCCTGGTGAGAAACGCTTCTCTGAAGTTTAGCAGTTCTTTTGGGTTTCAGTCTTTTAAGTTCGAGTACAGTTAAATCAAATACATCATACGTGTAATATAGATGATCCCATTTTTATGGAATTGTTTCTATATAGTTATATAAGGTGGGGCACAAGTAGGTTTACAGTTGTGAGTACACAAAACACAGTTTATTCTTGTATTGTTAATTCTTAATTCTTAATTATTGTATTAGTTTCCATACAAACAATTGTAAACCTACTTTTGCCCCATGCTGCATAAGGAAATGGCTGGAATGGAAGTGGTGGGATTTTGGGTGATTTTTTTCTTTGTGCTTTCCTATATTGCTTTTTTTTTTTTTTTTTAATTGAGCTGGTATCAATTTAGAAAATCTCCTTCAAGGATATGGTATGTCCTCAGGATTTGGCCTTTTAGGCAGCAAGCTGGATGCATGGGTGGGCCCAGCACTCACGTTTCTGCTGCCTCTTTGCTGTCTGCCTGAGGAGCTCTGCTCTTCCTCTGCTACTCGTCCTGACTGGCATCTTTGGGGTTCTCCACATGGCCTCTATAATGGTCAAGGAGGAATGCAGGCTTGCTGAGTGCTATTAGCCAGAGACAAGATGTTTTTTGAGAAGACATCGTGCACATGCCACGGAGACCTTGATTTGGGTCTTTCTTGGTTCCAAAGTGTTTGCTCTTATTTTTTTTTTTAAATATATCTTTATTGATTTCAGAGAGAGGAAAGGAGAGGGGGAGAGAGAGAGAGAAACATCAATGATGAGAGAGTCAGTGATCAAGCCTGCAACCAGGAATGTGCCCTGACCAGGAATCGAACCCCGATCGCCTGGATCCTAGGTTGATGCTCAACCGCTGAGCCACGCCCGGCCGGGCGCAAAGTGTTTGCTCTTAAACGTTGGGCCTCGGAGACGTGTGGGCTGGTGGCCCGGCTCTGCTACAGACTCAGCAGATCCTGTGGTTTGGAATGACACATCTGATTTCAACTCCCAATTCTTTGTAGGATGTCACCCCGCAAAATTTCCTTGCTGTGTTGAGAGGTGATGAAGAAGCAGTGAAGGGCAAAGGATCTGGGAAGGTCTTGAAGAGGTAAGGTCTGCTTGCTTTGCAGCGTCACACTTTTCTGAATGACCTGGCAACCCAGAATCGAGTTGGTCTTGGCTTCTAGCTTGTTTACCGGTGAGAAATGGCCAAGTGGGGAACTCTGTCCTAAGACAGGCTGCACAGGTTGGATGGCTTCTTTCCGCAGCCCATTTCTGCACCACATTAACCCTGTGACCCAGAGTTCCTCATTATTCTCAGTGAAATGCTCCCTATCACCTACACCTGCCTCTTTTGTTGTCCATGGATCCTAGTGCTGTACATTCCACTCCCAGTGGTATACATCCTGAGACAGGTGTGAAGCCCTGCAGCAGGTCAGGTCGCAGGCCCTGGCCTGTGCCAGCCCTGTGCTCTGATCACAGATCAGTCAGCGCAGTGGGGAGGAGCACGTTCATAAGCACAGAGCTAACCTTCCTACCAGGAGAACCAACGCTGGTGCTTACCCTGCTGCTGCGGGTTACAGATGTTTTGTTTAGCATCTCTTTTTGTAGTATTTTTATATGATGTTGGGGTATTAAGTAGCACACCTTCAGAGTCTCAGATACTTGGAAAATGGTGGTCTTTCTCTCACAATAGAGGGGAGACCTGGGCACAGGTAAGCTCGTGTGAGTTAGAGCAGAGACGGACATCAGTGTGGGATGAACCACATTGGCTCCAAGCGAGTTGTTACATCTCTGCATCCTCTGAGTGGAAGCAGTGCCTTGACTGGAAGCCCTGGCGAGGGTGGGCAGGCTGGGGTCCTAGACTGTGCAGGCCCAGGGGCCCGGAGGGGAAGCTGGAACTGCAGGACATGTCTGGATGTATGTTCCGGCTCCCTTGTTCTTTTGGGGGAGATCTGGTTGGAGAATGTGGCTGCCTGGGATGAGGCCCAATTGCCAAAGGACCCCACTTTCCAAATCATGCCTGGTCTAATGAGCTACCCAGCACGGGTCTCCTCCTCCCTGGCCATGACCCAGAGTCCCGAGGCTCTGGGATAGGCCTTGTGGCTCAGAATGACTTTGTGCCTAGTTGGGAGACTAATCCTCAAACTTCTTAGTTTTTTCGTAAAGGCAACTTTTTAGAGAAATGGAAGTAAAAATAGAAATAGGAAACTGTCGACTTTGACTTTCGTTTGTCATTGTCTCTTGACAGCGGCCCCCGGGACCACGTGTTTGTTTACTTCACTGATCACGGAGCTACTGGACTACTGGCTTTTCCTAACGATGATGTAAGTTTTTCTTAACATTTGAAAGACAAACTAGAATGGAAAACAAAACCTTGGGGGTGACATTAACCTGTGATGTGGGTTTCTAACATCCTACCAGTGTGGTGTGTGTGTGGGGGGAGGACACATTTAGCAGCCTGAACTCTACCCAGAGGTGAAACCTATCCAGAGGCACCTCTTCCGGCCACTTTCCCTACATTTCTCTACCTACCACAGCATCAGTGGCCGTCTCAGGATTTGTGGGCCTTGCACTAGACATAGTAATAGAACACTGTCTCTGGATGCTCTGGGCAAAGTAAGGACTGAGGAAGCATATTCTCCTGCCCCTTTAAAATATATGAATGAAGCCCTTGGGATGACACTGTGGGATAAAGCTGTTCGCCACGATTATTTCCAGGGATTGGTCAATCAGAATTCTAAAGCATCATTGGACTTTATCACAGGTTGTCAGCGAGTGGTTTCTCTTGAGGTCTTGATCTGAATGTCAGTATTCTTACCTTTTAGCTTCATGTGAAGGACCTGAATAAGACCATCCAGTACATGTACAAACACAAAAAGTACCAAAAGGTAATGTCAGCATTTGGGGTGGCCTGGGGAGGAGTGTGAGGAAGGCAGTGGAAGTAGAGCCTGATGTTCTGCAGCTGGCCTTCTGATCCTGGGTGGCTGCGCTTTCTGGAAAGGGTGGTCTTGTGGTCATCCTGGTCTCCCAGAGTGTCACCTTTTCTGATCCTGGGGCTTCAGCTAGTAGGTTGAAATTACTGGGGATCTTGTTACAACCAAGAGTGCGGGTCCCACCCCAGAGTTTGACTCAGAGGTCTGGGGAGAGGCCTGAGAATTTGCCTGAGTTGACGCTGATGCTGGTGGACTAGGGCCGTACTGTGAGGACTACTGTCCCTAGGACTGGCACCAATTTGGGGCAGCTGGGGAGGAAAGTATCACCAGCTTATTTTCACTTGGCCCTCGCTTGCCTGGTAGCAGCCTTTATAGAAACTGCATAGCTCAGGCATAGACATGATGGTGAACTGGGAAGATGGTGAACTGCCACCCATCTCCCTGTGCTGGACTGTGAAATGGTTTTCCTTTGCATTGTCTTTGGCTGTTTTCTCTGCGTTATTTCAGCTAATAGATCACTTATTCTATTAGTGATGAATAAATTCGAGTCCTTCTGGTTCATGTGACAACATCTTCCATAGCCTCTGGGAGCAAACCTCTTACAGCAGAGATGTCGCCCAGAGCAAAAGCCCAAGACTCATAGAATGGGTCAGGAGAGGGGGCAGAGCCAAAGTAGCACTGGTGAGCACCCTGCCTGGCTGAGGTATGAGTCCACCTGTCTTGTTCACCTCGCAGATGGTGTTCTACATTGAAGCCTGTGAGTCTGGGTCCATGATGAGACACCTGCCCACCGACATCAATGGTAGGTGGTGGGAGCCCTGGCCCCGGAGGCAGGCTGGGTGAGCCCGTTGCTCAGGGTACAGTTGGTTATTCTCTGATTCTACCACTGTGAAGAACCAAGTACTGTACATAAGCGGGGGTCTAGGGCAGCCTAGAAGTGTGAAGATAGGTGCAGGCAGCTCTGGGCTTCCTCTGCTCCTCAAGGGTTAGTGGCCAGAGAAGAAGGATCTGCATGTGGGTTTCATGGTGCTTGTCCAGGTTCTTGTAAAGCTCCTTAGGTCCAGAATCATCACACAGTCTTTGGTGCCTCAGTCCTCTGCGGCGTGGTGCTTGCTGGCTCTGATCTTGGCCAGGTGACTTACTCTCTCTGACCCTCAGGTATTCCCACCTGTAAAATGGGTATAAAGATAGTACTTGTTTATTATTTTAAGTGATAACATTTGTCAAGCACCATTATGAGCCCCTTGCAGCTGGATAGGAAATGGTCGCTATTGCATAGGTTCAGTCAGTCTGTTTCTTCAGTAAATGTTAACTTTCCAGAAACTAAGTGAGGTACATATTCTTCCAGCTGCCAGACCTATTCAAGTCCTACAGCTTTATGCCAGAATAGCCTCATGTCCTGGTAAGCATGGGTGCTTGCTTATTGCTATACGAAGTGTCTGTCAGCCGACTTCTTTCTTCCACATGTCATTTTAGTTGCGTTACTGTAACTGAGCTGGCAGTGCTGGGTACAGCGACTTCTCGCACCCGCCCTTGGCTGACTACAGGTGGCACTTTGATTGTATCAGGAAAGAAGAGAAGACTCAAGCATCAAGTGGAGTCCACAGCAGGGAATAAAATGTGACTAAAGGTGTCTTTAATTCCTTGTAGTTTATGCGACAACTGCCGCCAATCCAGACGAGTCATCCTACGCCTGTTACTATGATGAGCAGAGGTCCACGTACCTGGGGGACTGGTATAGTGTCAACTGGATGGAGGACTCGGATGTGGTGAGCCCTTCAGGGGGCCAGCTGTTCAGCTGAGGCTTAACGTCCAGGCTCTGAAGGTTGAAGGACTTCAACTGTTTCCATTTTTGCAGGAGGACTTGACCAAAGAGACTCTGCACAAGCAGTACCAGCTGGTGAAGTCCCACACAAACACCAGCCATGTCATGCAGTATGGGAACAAGGTGAGTCGGGAGCCTTGCACTCTTGCTCAGCTCCCTGTCCCCCCGACCTGCCTGGAACGTTATGTCTTGGTGGATAGGAGCAGAGTCCAGGTGAGAAATGGCTGGGGCAGGAATGGCTCTGCCTCTCATGGCCGCTCATCCAGGGGACCTGTTTGGGCTTTGGAATCTGACCTTGTTAGGTTCAAACTGACAAAGTTGTGAAACTTTGGGCAAGCTGCTTACCTTCTCTGAATCTCCGTTTCCTCCATGGTCAGAGCCCCTGTGCACGAGGTAATTGGGGGCATTAAAGAAGGTTGTGCATCAGAAATACTAAACGCAAGCCAGGCACACAGAAGTTACTCAGTTGGAAGCTGCTCCACTCCCCTGGCCCCACAGGGCCCACGCCTTGGGTTATCCGGGTCCTGCCTCCCTCTGCAAGTTGCAGGGTGTTACCTTTACCCTTTGGCTGTAAATTAGAGATTTCTTTCCCTTCCAACTATGTCCAGAAGGGACCTAGGTAGTTAAATAGGTATGTTCATCAAGGCCGTCTGGACAAGGTCGCAGCAGGTGGCTGAAGGCTTGGGCCTTAGGTGACACCTCTGTGGCTCTAGCTCTGCCCATCTTATTGGACCCAGACCTCAGCTACAACCTGAACATGCTTTGCACCTTCCTATTGCTGATCACGAGGGACAGGTGGTGAGCATGGCGGGTAAGCACAGCCCAGAGTCACCACTGGCTGAAATGGCTCTGGTCCACCATCTGCGTGACTGTGGAGGAGCGGTTGCCTTTCATGTATGAAAGTGGCTGCAGAGATGCCAGGCATTGTTGCAGTTCATTATGGGTGGATTGCAGGTGCTCGGGTGTGTTGCGTTGCCCACTGTTGGCACATGGTATTTTTTGTTGTTTTTTAATCCACACCTGAGGATATGTTTTTATTGATTTTTCTTTGATCAGTCGCCTCCTGTATGCCCCCCAGAGAGAGAGAGAGAAAAAAAGAAACCGATTAGTTGCCTCCTGTACGCTCCTCGCCCCTTATTGGGGATTGACCCGCAACCTAGGTGTGGGCCCTGACTGGGAATCGAACCCAAAACCGTTTGGTATACAGGACAGTGCTCCAACTGACTGAGCCACCTGGCCGGGGCAGCATGTGTTTTTAGGCTGTGATTGTGGCCCTTCAGCGGTCCTGAAACCGTGCACGTGAACTGCGAACCTCCAGGACCCATAGTACAGTTGGCACATCTGCTCTTCCCACTCCAACCGGTTTTCTCTTTCCCTCCATAGACCATCTCTACCATGAAACTGATGCAGTTTCAGGGTGTGAAACACAAAGCCAGTTCTCCTATCTCCCTGCCTCCCGTCCACCGCCTGGACCTCACTCCAAGCCCCGAGGTGCCCCTCATGATCATGAAGAGGAAACTAATGCACACCAATGACCTGCAGGAGTCCAGGCGTCTCACTGAGGAGATCCACAGGCACCTGGAGGTAAGTCTTGGTGCAGGTGCTGCTCTCGAGCTCAGTCTCTGAACTAATATTATCCAGTGCTACTCAGAGCCTGGGGACAGAACTTTGAGGTCACCCCTCCTCCTGCCACATGAGAGTTTGTGGGAAAGGACACTGGTCTTTGTGTAAACAGAGGCCAGTGAGCAGAGCAGAGGTGGTCTTATTCTTTATTGGTAGACTGACCTTGACTTCTGGTAACAGGGAGCAAAGGAGTTGGGCTGTTTCCTGTGTCCTGCCATGAGGCCCTGGCAGATGAGTGTTGGGTTTTTTTCCTTTTATACCTAGTTGCTTAGAAGACTTTTTTTTTTTTTTTGCTGCTTGGTGAATTATTAGCGCATCCTATATATTTAAAAAAAATCCAATCTACAAGAAATTTCTGTTGTCTCAGGAAATCCTAGTCAGAGCCTGAAGTTCTTCAAGTGCTTGGTTGTCATGTATGATTACTGAGTTTGTTTTCAGTAGCTCATCAGTTTGTTTGGAACTGGCAGACTTGTCAAATTACAGCTGTGTGGCAATCACCCCTAGGACGGAGCCCACTGGGTGCTGGGCGGAGGCTGACTGTCCCTGCCAGCAGAGGCAGCTTTGTGCCAATGCTGTCCCCTTGTTGGCATGGCACAGGGAGTGATGTGCTGGAGTGTGGCCCGAGTTTTCCGGGAAAGATAAAAATCTGTGTGATCTGTTTTAAATTCATACACAGGGTGGGGCAAAAGTAGGCTTACAGTTGTGAGCACGCGAAACACAGACTTTATTCTTGTATTATTATTTATTAATTACTATGTTGTTTTCTATAGGAACAACTGAACCTACTTTGCCCCACCCTATATCTAATAATCCCGACGATTGGTCTCTCATACTGTAGTGGTATATTAAGCAGTACAGGTTTTGGTGGAGCCACAGTGTAATACAGCAGTTTTCATACTTTTTTAGTCTTAGACCTATTTATGCTCTTAAAATTATTCACCCCAAAGAGCTGATGTTTATGTGGGTTATAGCAATATTTCCTGCATTAGAAATGAACACAGATTTAAAAAATATTAACTCATTTGGGAATGACAATAGTAAACCCACTGTGTTAATTTTTTGTTTGGGTTTTTTTTGGTTAATACTCATCTGAGAATATTTTTCTATTGACTTTTGAGAGGGAAGGAGGGAGGGAGGGAGGGGAGAGAGAGAAACAGCGATGAGAGAGACAGACATTGATTGGTTGCCTCCCTCAGGAGCCCCGACCGGGGCTGGGGAACCTGCAACCCAGGTATGTGCTCTTGACCGGGAATTGAACCCATGACCTTTTGGGTCATGGGCCAATGCTCTAACCACTGAGCAATACCGGCCAGGACTGTGTTAATGTATTTTTTATGAAAAATAACCATGTTCTAAAATAGAACCAATTTTGGTGAGGTGAGTGGTGTTACTTTACATTTTTGCAAATCTCTTTTCTGCCCAGTGTAATGGAAGACAGCTGGGCCCTGTACCTGCTCTGCGATCACTCTTTTGGGCTCTGTTCTGGCCGAAGCACATCAGGGACACCCAGCCTCACACAGTTATATCGGTGGGAAAGGGGGCACCTTATGGAGCCCTGAGAGGTCTGGGGGACCTCATGGTTCTGGACCCCCGTGTGTCCAGAGAACCACTAGTGTGACATGCAGTAGGCAGTGCGCCTTTGTGGCATTCGGGCTTGTGGGTGGGGTGGGGTGGTCAGAGGCCTCGATTGTAAATTTTGGTTAATGAAGCAGCAGCTTCCTCTATGATGTTGATCTTCTTTATCTGGGAAGTAAACAGTGGCCTTTGTGTCCCTTTGTGTGCCCATTTGATGGTGAACACAGCACCATTCATGGGACAACAGTCTATATGGGTCACAATTTCTACTCCCCCTCTTTCCTCAGAGTGGGCCCCACGTACTTGTCCCTCAGGTATTTAGGTGTCAATGTGTCCATCATGCCAGGAGATCCCTAAAAGACATGATATTTCTTAAGGTTTCCAGCTGTCACAGGAGCTTCACCCTACGTCTTCTGCCTCCTGCAGGACCAGAGGACATACCCGTTGGCGTCTGTGTTAACATACGGGGGTGGGGCCGTGTGAAGAGAAGCTTCTAACCCATCCAGGGTCCCAGAGCGGCCTCGTGAAGTTAGATACATTTCAAAAAGATGTGTTTCTTCACAGAGCAGGAATGTCATTGAGAAGTCAGTGCGAAAGATCGTCTCCTTGACCACGAGGTCCGACGACGAGGTGGAGAGGCTCCTGTCGGAGAGAGCGCCGCTCACGGAGCACGACTGCTACCAGGCCGCCGTGTCCCACTTCCGCACCTACTGCTTCAACTGGCACTCGGCCCTGGTGAGCCGCTGCGAGGCCCCACCCCGGGGCAGGGGACAGCGGGCGGGGGGGAAGAAGGTCCAGGCTCACGGACCATAAATGCTGGCCGAGACGCGCAATTGTCGCCGTGGATAGGAGTTTACCAGTCACAGATGTCTCAACTCCTGTTCTCTTCATACTTCGGTTCCTGCCACACCCGATCCCTCGCCCCTACCCTTCACACCAGCCGCACAGGTTTCTCTTCCTTTAATATTGTTGAAGCCAGGCCCTGGCCTGTGGAGGAGGAACCCCGTCGCTAAGACTGGGAGTGTCAGGCTGGGAGGTACCGACGGGCCTCCTCTCTGGTCAGTACTGTGATGCTCGGGTCCTCCAGGGAAGGGGTCAGCAAATTGGCCCTCAGCCTGCCCCCCAAGACCGTTCCTATAAACAAAGTTTCATTGGCACAGCCACATTCTGTTCCATCCCATTGTGCTGGCTGCTTTCGCACTGTCAGAGGTCTGAACAAACAGCCCGCAGATGAAAATATTTGCTTATCCGACCCTTTTCAGAGGAAGTGTGCCCACTCTTAAAGCTGTTCTGTAATATGGAGTCGCTGGCCTCCTGGGGCTACTTAAATTTGACTTCAATTAATTAAAAGGAAATAAAATGTAAAGCTCTGCTCCTTAGCCACACCAGCCACATTTCACATGATCCGTAGCCACACGTGACCAGCGGCTCCTGACCTGTAGGACCCTGTAGCACATTTCCCTTGTGGCCAAAGGTTCCAGTGGGCTGTGATGTGCATACCACGGTTACGTGGATACTTCCGAGGAAGGGTCCTGGCCCCTTTGGAGGTAGCTCTCCATTATTAAGAAGCTTTTATTTTTTTCATTTATTTAACAAAGTTCTTTCCCTATTTGATAACTTAAAATTTCCTATTTATTGAATGAAAACTTTCTTTTCTTTGTAATACTTATTTGCTTCTGGAATCACACAGTAAATCTCTTTTCCTTACAGGAGTTTTCAGATTCCCCTAAAGTTTTTTTCAAGATAAGCATCCCCAGTTATTTGGGTCTTAACCTGTTAGAATCCAGTGTGGCATTCACTTACCATCTGTCTCCCTCCCAGAGTGAGGTTCCAGGAAACAAAAGCCAGGTGGCCAGGGGAGGTGCTAGGTACCAGAGGGAAGCAGGGCCAGGAGGGTTCTCAACCAGGAGTCCTAACCTGGGTCTTAGAGCCCTCCTGGAGGTCTGCCAGCCCCGACAGGTGCATTTGGGGGTGTCAGGGAAAGATGGTTCATAAATCTTACCAGATTATCAAAAGGTGGGGAGGGGGGCTCATGACCCAAAAGGTCAAGAATTACTGTTTAAGATGCTTTGCCTCTGTAACCACGAGAGTGGGATATTCCCAGATTAAGAATTGATTGTACAATGAAACGATGGTGTCTGATTGTGCCTTTTGGTCTGCTTTCCTCCAGTACGAATATGCTCTGCGCCATTTGTACGTGCTGGTCAACCTCTGTGAGAAACCGTATCCAATTGACAGGTGAGTCAGCACGTGGCATTTGAAGGTCAGGGTCACTGAGAGCAGGAGGGAGCGGCACTGCTCTGCTTTCCTGCTGGTGGGCAGTTTGGCTTCTGCCTCTGCCTGTGGCAGAATCTGGAACAGCTGCACTCTCAGTGAGGATCGGGAGGCCGTGGGTCCGTCGTAAATGCCGCCTGTTCCATGTTGGGGTATGTTCGTCTCAGGTTCTCTAGAGTTGACATGGTTTACCGACTTCTTCCTGTTTCTTGCAGAATAAAATCGTCCATGGACAAGGTGTGCCTTGGTTACTACTGAAACACTGCCTTCTTGCTGCTTCTCCAAGTGTGAACACTGTCCCTGAGCGTGTGCTGATCAGAGGTGGAAGGAGCGAGAGGGCGGGCCTGGGCCGCACTCCAGGCCTTTCCCCACCTCCCGGTCTCCCACAGGCCCCGCGTGATGCTCTGAAGACTACACATGTGGCTGGGGTAGAGCTCTGTTGAGAAAGGTCTATTTGCTTTCCAAGAGGCCTTTTTGCCTATCATTTTAAGGAGCAAGAAGTGCACTTGGGCTTCTGTAGCCAGTGAAACAGTCTCTGTACTGAGGAGTTTGAAGCTGGAACCTCTTAAGTCTTCAGAAGGATTATTTTGAAGGGCAACAGAAGCCCCAAATGGAAAACTGTTTTTAGAAAATAATGTAACTTTTGATTGCTTTTTATGTTTTATTCCTCAATAATGGGCAAGTCTTAAAAAAATAAAGATTGTAACTGAAGCCGAGTATTAATTTTGGGCCAGTGACTTGCAGTTATGTCCTGGCCTCATCGCCCCCTCCCCCCCCCAGCCGCTCTGCTCGGCTCCCCTGCTCTCCTTGGACTGCAGCCTCCTGTGCCTTTTGCTTCTTGCTGTTCCTCGTGCCCTGGAGTGCCTTGCCCTCCGTCTGACACCCTCCCTCAAACCTTCAACTCCCTCTTCTCTCACCCATCAAAAGTCCTCTGTCTGCATCTTCTTGGCATCTCTTTCAGCAGCTGTCAGGGTCTGCCTGACTTGGCTTCATTTCCCTTTGCCTGGTGCCTTACACAGGGAGGTACTCAGTGGGTTAAAGACGTGTAAGAGGAACACTAACTATGGCCATGCAGCGGAATATTATGCAGCAATGAAAAGGAACAGAGCACTGATAACGTGCTGCACATTAGGCCAAGTGAAAAGCCCATCACAAAAAAGCACACATGCATGATTCCATTGTTATCTATAGAGACGGGAAGTAGGTAAGTGGTGCCAGGGCCTGGGAGGAGAGGAAATGGGGAAATAGCAACTGCTAGTGGGTATGAGGATTCCTTTGGAGTGGTGAAAATTTCTAAAATTGATGTGGTGATGATTGGGCAACTCTTGAATATAGTGAAAATCATTGAATTGTATGTGCTAAGTGGAAATTACGTGGTTTGTTAATAATGCTTCAATAAAGCTGTTTTTAAAAATAAACCATATAGCTAGATGGCTGTTTAGACAGAGCGAAAGCAAAGAAAAAAGGTAACACCTGCTAAGCGTGTCACTTATGACCACCTGGCTTCATATTGTGAAAACCTGTCCTATTTGGCAGCGATGATGCCTTTGTAAGTTTGGAGTTACGAATGGAAGGTGGGATACTGGCAGGGTTATGTCTGACAAACCCAGGGGCAATGCTGTGTTTCTAATGGGCCAATTTTTTATCAGCACAAACCTCCTTTCTCAGTAAGGTCCCCAGGGCTAATTGAGTGACTTTAGGATAAAGAACTCACTGTCCTACGGATTTGGGGAGCTCTAGGGTTCTGAGTAACAAGTACAAGATGATCGCGTATGTTTATCGCTAATGGGCAACCCCAGTGCTGGCTGATGTTCGAGGAAATGCAAATGCCGAAAAGTAGATTTTTAATGGGAGTATCTTTAAAGGCCTCCAGATACAGGTGGTAAAAGCTGTTTTTTTCTTGAACTGTTAACTACCTTTTCTATCCCGCTTCTCTGTTTGTCCTTCCTGTACGAAAAAGTATATTATGTACTTAACCAATACGGAAACCATACTGTTCATAGCTCTAAAGGGGAAAGCAGCTGTTTCATTTCTCAAATAAATGACGATTTCATGTCACAGTGCCTTGACTTTTTCTCCTCCGTGGTTTGTGGGCTCCCAGGAGAAATGGGCTCCCCATCCCTTGCCTATTAGATTTCTAATAAGGGTGACCTTTCTATGTGCATCACAGCTAGGACCAGCATTTTTTTTCTAATTGTATCTAAAAGGTACAAACACGCTCTCTGGCACATGAGAGATGTAGCACAGAAACACTCAGGCAAAGTGTGGCCATCCCTTGTCTCCCCAGAAACCTCAGTACAGCTCGGTGTTCATCATTAGAGTCCCCTTTCTACATATTTACATACCTATGTACAAATTACACTTTATTTTTTACCTTTTCATTATAAAATAAAACATCAAAAGCCCTATAAAACAAGTGTATTGCTTAGTGAATTATAAGGTGAACACCCTTGTAACTATTGCTCAGGTCAAGAAACAGAGCAAATGGAGCAGAGGTTCCACCCTGTTGGTAATCTTCCCCGGGCAGAGGTGGGAGCCCGATTCGGGCCTTAAGGGAATCTCATCACACTTCATTTGCAACAAAATGGGGTCCAAGCAGGGCAGGTGTATATGATGTTTCTCTGTGTAGAGGTTCTGATGTCGAAGGAAAGGCACAGTGGCCTTGGCTGACATACCTGGCTTGAGAGTGATCTAAAAATGACATGTCTATGCCAGGGTCCTAGGCATCACTGAAGTTTTTTTTTGTGTTTTTTTTTTAAACATGCTTTTATTGATTAGAGAGAGAGAGAAACATCAATCAGCTGCCTCCTGCATGCCCCCGACTGGGGATTGATCCTGCAACGCGGGCATGCGCCCTGACTGGGAATTGAACCAGTGACCTCCTGGTGCATGGGGACAACGCTCAGTCAAGAGCCACACTGGCCAGGCTTACGTTTTCTTAAGAGAGCCCTGATGCATTTTTTCCCAGATCAAAGTCAACAGGTTTGCTCGATAAAATGAACATTCTTATGTCCAGATTCCTTCAGCAGATCCCATGACGATGTGGACAGAACAAAAGAGGCAAGGATGTGCGAGGCGTTTTACAGTTTACAGAGATGCGACCACCAGCATCTCACTGTGCTTATTAAGAACAGCACCTTGGAGACCCAGACCTCGAGGGCCTTGGAGAAGCCTGTATCCAAACTTCCCATTCTGAAAAATACACAGGATCGAAAATACCCTGTACGTTAGCTCCCTCTCCGTGGGCAGCATGCCAACCGTCAGAGCATCAAGTGACTCGGGATGCTTTAGAAGCTGCATTTCCCAGTAAAAACCCATTTGGGTTGATGGGAGGCAGGTGTTGCAACTTAAGAGCTGATAGTTTTAAAGAGCTGCCTTCAACGACCCACGCCACATGTCCATGCACTTGCTAGATCTAAAGTCTTCCCACAGAAGCACACTTATCATTAATCATAGCGGCCGCATCATGTTCTCACAGCTGCTACTGTGGTTTCGAGCCGCGCTTGCTGTGAGAATCCCGGGAGCACGCAGAGCAGCCGGGTGCCCGGCCGCGCCCTGGAGCCCCCATTCCAGTTCGCTAGGGCGAGGCACTGGCACGAGCTCCCCAGACGGTCCCAGTGGACAGCCGGCACTGAGAGTCCCTGCTCCCACGGCTCCCGGCACACAGGACAAACCCGAGATCCCTCGCGCGGCCCACAGGCCTTACTGATCAGCCTGGGTCTCCTCTCCCTCTTCCCTGCTCCCACTCCAGACACGGGAGCCTCTGCTATTCTCAAACACACCAACCACATTCCCGTTCAGGGCGTCTGTCCTTGTCTGGGCCCCTTTCCGGATTGCTCTTCCCGTAGGCATCTGCCTGTCTTTCTCCCTTACTCCATTCAGGCCTCTGCTCAAATGCCACCTCCTCAAAGGAGCCCTCCTTGGCCACCGCGTCTAAAATGCCAGGCTTCACTCCATTTCCTTACTCGGTTTATTTTTGCTTCATACACTCACCAACACTAGACATTATATATTTTTCAGTTTATCTGGCCCATATCAGTGCCTGGAAAACAGCAGCAGCTTAATAAGGACTTTTGAATGAATAAAGAATGGGTGGGGATAGATGTAAAATAATACAAACTCTCGCATGTAGGAAGTGCTTGATAAATGTGAGTTTCCTTCCCAGCTCACATAAAGCCAGTTGCTTCCCCACGCTGCCTGTGACATACTAAAAAAACAGAGCCCCCTGCTGGAATTTTTATCTGAGCCCCAGAGAGCATAGGCGTCCACTAATTCCAGTCCCAAGAAACTTCTAGATATATAAATACTTAGCATCTACGAGGCCCTCTGATGTGCATTCACGAAAAAGTCCCAATAAGATATTTCTGACATTTACAACAGCCTGTAGGTGGCACCACATTTTCCAAAGCATGCTCTCTGCTATCCTGTGGCCAAGATGGGGGACTTCCAGACAGTGTGCTTAGTCAAAAAGAAAGTTCGAGGCAGCTGGGCTCTCCTAGAGCCGTTTGACAAAACAGCTGTGGTCATTTGCTCAGGCCCCGGTGCTACCCACTTCTCGGCTTTCATTTTTTAGAAACACGGAACAACTAAGATGACTGCCTCGTCTGGTGGCTTCTGTGGGGGGACAGCTGAGAGAACTGCCTACGGGCCACCTCTCCAGAGCCCAACCCTGTCTGAACGGTGCCCTCCCATTCTGACAGCCCCTAATATTAACCGGTCACAGCCACACCCTAATGATTTCATCTGAGCACTGAATAAATGCTTGTAAACTCCATGAGGGCAGCACTTGTCTATTTTGTATCCCCATATATTAAACCACATCTAGCACAGAGCAGGTTACTAAATAGTTGTTGAGATAATAATTGCTAGCACTTATAGAGCACTTACTGCATGCATGCCCTGTAGGAAGCCCACACACTTTACGTACATCAGTTCATAAACTTGGGTCACCAATTCATCCTGGTTTGCTCGGGACTGTCCCTGGAGCTCCCTCGGCTCCTGGCAAATGGAAACAGTTGGCGCCTGCATTAGCTCAGGCTGCCATAACAGTATAAATAACACAACAGAAATTAATTTTCTCACAGTTCTGGGGCCTGGAAGTCCAAGGTCAAGACGCCATCAGGATTGGTTTCTGGCGAGGCCTCTCGTCCTGGCTCAGCGGCTGCCTTTTCGCTGCGGCAAGAGGGGGAGGTCTCCTGTCCTTCTTAGAAGGGCACCGTCCCATCCCGAGGGCTCGCTCACTCCTGGGACGCCTGCTGGGGTCCTTAATACTTATTGGACACACATGGGTTGGAGCTTTCAGCGGCTGGGCGGGCATCCCGGCATCCCTCGTTTTATTGCACTTCACAGATGTTGCGGGTTTTATAAATTGTGGGCAAGGCCCTCCGCCAGCAATGAGGTTATGGTTCACTGTATTGCAATACTAGCTTTATTGTGGTGGTCGGGAACCAACCGCAGTTCCTCTGAGGTGTACCTGTTCTGAGAATTCTTTCCAGGCTTGTAGACCAAATCAAGCGCCTGATTAAGGCTCATCACTTACTGCAGCTGAGCCTCACTGAAGGTTGTCTTACCGAAGACCAAAATTTGGGCTGGACAGCAGGGGGCCCCAGAGAATGTCATCTCTGCCTGAAGGTACAGTTTAGGGAAGGGCTCTTGGAAACTTCTGCTGCAAACTGCAAAGCTGGCGAAACCTGTCAAAGTTCTGTGACACACGTACAGAACTTTCCTACAGAGACTGTTTTAGGGGAACCCCCTATGAAATGGAAACTTAAGGGAAACATTTTCTTGACTCAGCACTTAGGACAGGACAGTCCCCAGGCACAAAGGCCCACTGCGGGGACCAACCCTCCGACTCCCACATACATGGAAAGCTCTTGGGGCCCCACACTGGCCCCCAGAATATTTGGCCTTAAGAAGCGCAAGGCTCTTTGTTCCAGGGTCGCCAGAATAGCGACCTAGCGGATCTGACCCCGTTCCTTTTGAGTCTTTAAACACATCAGTGGAGTCTACAAGTCCCGTTAGAACAAGCCACCTTTTACATCTAATAAAAATCCTGATGGCTCTGAATCGCCAGGGGTTAGCAGGATACGGGGAAGTGAGACTGAAAGCCATCCTGGTGACACTGCAGAGGATGGAGGTAAACTCGGGTCCTTGCTGACACACCCGATTCCTGAAAGAGTCTCTCTCCTGTTTATTGCCTTTGATCAGGTTGGAGACAGCCCCTGACACACAGGGCTCTTTCTAGAAAGCCTGCAAACCCTCCAACACCACACGATGGAGAAGTGGAAGGAGAAACGCCTTTTGTCCCTCTGGAGGCTCCTGAAGAAGAGGGGTGTGGGGAGTTAGTGTTTCATGAGAATGAAGTTTCAGTTTTGTAAGACGGAAGAAGTTCTGGAGATGGGGGTGGTGACTGTTGCATGGCGATGGAAATCTCTTAATGCCATTGAACTGTACAATTAAAAATGGCTCAACGGTCAGTTTTGTTATGTATATTTTGCAATTAAAAATGAAACAATATGGCCTGCCCATCCTCTGCCTACCCATTCGGTGACCTCGCTGCCTCCCTTCCTCTGAGCACTGCCACTGGCCACTCCTCCTCGCATCCACCTCTGCCCCCCAAGCAGCTGCCCCTCCAGGTGACACACCGGCCCCTGTGTCAAGCTTCCCAGAGAATCATCATGGCCTTGGAGGGGCCAGCACCGGACTCCCACGGGCAATGGGGCCTGCGAAGCTCACAGCATGGGGAGGGTGGAACATCACAGGAGGCCCCGGCTCCTTCTAAGGCGGTAAATGTGTTTAATCTTTTCTGTTCAATCCTTTGAGAGCAGGGCTTACCGGCCTTTCTTCCCTATACACGGCCCCTCTTGCCCACCTAGGCCAGCCCTGGGGAGTCCATCCCGGGTTTCAAGCGCAGTGTCGCCTCTCTGAGGCCCTCCAGCATCCACTTGGCCCTTGGTCCCTTTACATTGCTCCCCATCACGTTTTCATTGCACAGCGTGAAAGGAGACAGTATAGCCTGGTGGTTAAGAGACAGGTCTTTCTGCTCAGACATGTATGGGTTCAAATCCTGGCTCAGCCACCTGGTCTTGGGCAAGGTACTTAAGTGGGTCATTTTTCAGTTTTCTTATCTCTAAAACAGGGGTAATAGGTCTTCCTTACTGTTATGACAGGGATGAAATTGAGTTAATCCAGAAGATTTTAGGGATCATGCAAAGAACACACACACACACACAGAGCTCTGGACTCCTGACCCCTTGCTCGGGGCCCACGGAGAAACGAGGCCTGTGCAGTTGCATCTGGGCCCTTGGTCAGCTCAGCCCTGCGAGCTGACCTTTTGAACTTTTGCCTCAGGAAAGTTCACCCAGAGCTGGGTCCCGAGACAGCTGAGGCTCATCTGACGGGATTTCTACAGACAGGTCACTTGGGATGCGGCATGGGGCAGAAAGAGAAGCCTAGAGTTGGGGGTCAGCCCTGACTTCAAGCCTCACTTTGGCTTCTAACCGGCTACGTGACCTTGGGCTAGTCAGCCACCCCGTTATGAGCTGAACTGTGTCCCTAAGTTCATGTGCTGCGGCCCTAACCACCAGTACCTTAGGATGTGACTGTTTGGAGACAGGGCCTTTAAAGAATTAATTAGGTTAAATGAGGTCATATGGTTGGGCTCCAATCCAATAGGACTGGTGTCCTTATAGGAAGAGAAGACACCAGGGGAAGGGCCATGTGAGGACAGAGAAGGCCACCGTCCATGAGCTAAGGAGGAACTGACTCTGCCGACGTCTTAATTTCAGACCCCAGCCTCCAGAGCTGTGACTGAATCCGTTTCTGTGGTCGAAGCCCTCCACCTGCGGGTTTGTTACGGCGCCGGAGCAGGCTAACTCCTCCCGCCCCTTTCTTGGCCCTACGTGTCCTCCCCTATAAATACCTCCCTCAAGGGGCTGTTGTGCAGATTAAGTAAAATGATGCAGGATAATTGCTGACTGCGCCAGGCACACCCAGGGCTCAGCACGTGTAAAGGCCCTGTCTCAGGCCTCCACCCCCGAGGCTGTCCTATCACATCTCCCTTGGGGCAGAGGCATCCAGATAGCAGGGCTTCCTCCTTTCTGGCCCCTCCTGATGATGGGTGGACCCCAGGACTGGCCTCAGGATGGTGGGCCTGGTGTACACCCTCATATACACATGTACACACACACACTTTTATAATTATTCAAAGTGTGTATATACATTTTTTTTGGACACTCTATATTTTTAATTAATGCTGAGGACACAGACACGACTGGTCCAAACCTGGTGGAGAAAGCAGCAGTATCAACAGACAACTACACTCTGATGGGATATCTCTTGTGAGAGAGATGAGCCCCGGGGCCTGTGGGAGCATGGGTGGGCAAGGTCTACCTGGCTGGTCCAAGAAATCAGAGAAGCCTTCCTGGAGGAGATGGGCTTTGAAGGATGAGTAGGAGTTTGACCAGGCAAAGACTTTAGGGAATGGTATTTCTGGGATAGGTAGCAGAAACAGGAAGGTGAGAGACTGGAAAACAATCCAGAGGTGGGAACGGTGGGAACCAAGGATAGTAAGGAGGCAGATGACCAGGCTGAGGGGCACACAGAAGCCAGGGCCGTGGAGGCTGAGGGTACACTGCAAATTCTCAAAGGACAGCACCTCAGTGGAAAGGAGGGGGTGTCCTGAACCCCACCTGGGAAGGGCGTTAGGCTGTTAATGAGCTGCCTGGCTGGCTGAGCAGAACTCCAGCCACTCAAGAAAAGGAGATGCCATTTTCAAAAGGGTTTTTATTAAACTCTCCCCACATGGTGCCTCCTGCCACAATTGCCACAGCCCTGGTGTCCACCAGGGGAAGGGCCCTGTCAGTGTTCCCGTGTGGCAGAGGCTGGGCTCGTCCATGGAGCCGTGGAGCTGACCTCGTGGTGTCACGGAGCATGTCTGGCTGCTTCTGGAGGCGCTCAAAAGCTGCGGGAGAGACTGGGGGTGCTGGTAGCTGAGGGCAGGCTCTGGTCCAGGGATCGGGGCCTCTCTCTTCAACACACGCCCTGAGATATACTCCTGAGATCCTGGGTGGCCAACACATCCCAGCGCCACCCTGGGGCGCAGGGGAGATACTCCAGATTGGGTGGACTGCGGTGGAAGGCAGAGGCTGTGTGTGAACAGGGACCAGTCTTGAGTTCTTCTTGCTGCAGCTGGCTGGAGAGTCCCTTCCCTCTCTGAACCTCAGTTTCTCTTTCTGTCTTATAAGCAAACTGGCCTCTCAGTGCTATGCCTCTCCTCCAGGAAGCACTGTGGCCACTGCTTCTTGTCATTTTCACAACTGTCTTGCCACACTGGCCTTGGCCTGCTTAGTGGGTTGCAAGCATGTATGACATATGGGCATCCATGTTGGGTGTGTGTGTGGTCAGATGTGGGGCTCCTGCATGTAGGAGGGGGTGCAGCTGAGTGTGAGCGTGGGGGTGAGCAAGTGTGACCCCAGTCCACCTGCTTCTCCGCCCAGCCTGTCCTGGTAAACACTGCCATTGAGGGGGCTGCAGTGGCCCTGGCCTCACAGGAAGTTGGGCTCCCGCACCACGAGGCAGGGCGGGTCCCCACTGCCCCCGCCGTCCAGGGGCCGGTACACGAAGTGGAAGTCGCGCTTGGGCTCGCACCGCAGCAGGTAGCCCTTGATGTGGTGCGGGAGCGCCTCGTCCGCTAGCTGGAAGCAGCGCCCGTCGACCAGCACGAAGAGCCGGTGGTCCTGGGGCTGCTCCACCTCGAACTTCTCTGCGCACTGTGCGCACAGCGCCGTGGCCAGCGTGTCCGCCCGCGACGCCAGTGTCCGTGACTGCTGCTCGGGCTCTAGGTACGACACGCAGATGAAGTCCTGCGGATTGAGACGGAGAGGGCTTGCGTCACCAAGGGGCCAAGCGGGTGTCCTGTCTCAACAACACCCTAAGGCCGGGAGCTTGGACAGGGGTGAGCAGCTGAGTGGCCTTGGACAAGACCTTTTCCCTCTCTGGGCCCCAGACTCCTCTCTGTAGAGAGGAGGGATTGTAGGAGCAGTCGGGAGGCTGAAGTCAGGGTATCTGTGGCTGACCCTGCTGTGTGACCTAAGGCAAGGCCCTTCCCTCTCTGAGCCTCACCTTTCTGACCTCACTGATGGTGAGTCAGTGGCTGTGAGCCTGCCCCCTGGTGGCTAATGCATGGGTTCGCCATCATGTATTCGTCAACCACTTCCTCACCGTATCTGAGGTCCTCCTGCACCCCAGGCGGGGGGGGGGGGGGGGGGGGGGGGGGGGGGGAGCATAAATAAAACTGGAGGCAGATTTCATCCCTTAGGGCTGGAAGAGCCTGGAGGTCGGGACAAGCTGGAGGGGGGAGGCTTGGGGTTGGAGGAGGAACTGGAGGGAAGGAAGAGGCTTGGTGGAAGGGGGCCCCCCGGGGAGCTGGGCCTGAAAGGTGGAGGGTTTGGGTCAGGTGGAGAGGGGCGGGCCGGGTGAGGCGATGCCTGTGGGGCTGGGGTGGGAGCACTTGTGTGCACACACATGCCGAAGGCACTTATATGTTCCTCTTCCTGCCTGGGAGGGAGGACCAGATGGTGGAAGGAAGGGCCCTCCAGTCCCTGACGGGCTTTGAATCTGTTCCCACTCACTGTGTGACCCTGACCTCTCTGAGCCTCCATTTCCTCAACTGAAACCGGGATAACACCAGCCCTTTACACCAGGGCTGTGAGGCCTTTACATCAAATGAGCTCTGAGCCCGGAAGAGTCCTCTCCCCAAGCACCCTGAGGGCCGGTGGGAAGGGGTATGTGCAGGCTGCCCCTCGTGGAAGGACGGTCACAGCACAGCCTTCTCAGGAGGCAGGTGACGATGACAATTACGGCTACAGAGTGGCAAGTGCATACAAGGTGCCAGGCTCCCTGTGTCAGCTTCCCTGGGGTCACCCCTTTCTTCCAGGAGGGGAAGCCCAGCTCACCCCCTTGGGTTTTAGTGGTGGTCAGTGCTCTTCTCGTCCCCCATTAGGCCTCCAAAGGGCTCTTTATACCTACTGATGACTGTCAGGCTCTGGGCTTTCCCTCCCAGGGAAGGAAGGGATTTAGGGTGTGGGGTTCAGAGGAGGCAGTAGGAGGGGGCAGAGGGCGATGCCCTCCCTAGACCCCAGAAACAGTGCTGAGGGGCTCCCTGTCCCTGACCCCAGGCCTCTCTCTGTCTGGCTTAGCACTGGGAACCCACAGGGTGGGAGCAAGGAGTACGGAATGCATGGGTCAGGCCTGAACCAAGAGTGCCCATATCCAAGAGCTGGTGGAAGGATAAGTGTCCGGGAGGGGGTGGGGAGCAGCTCTTGCCAACTCACGCTGGCTCCTACCAGCTCGAGAAAGCCAACTGTGCACATCTCTTCCTAATTCCAAGTTCAGTGCTGTCAAGTTAATAGCTGGAAATCGGCCATGATGGGAGTATTTACACCATGGAAGTCAACAGAAGCTAAAATCAGAGCTTTTTTTCCCAGCCCAGAGAGCCAGTTACTAAACATTATCAAGACACCACTGATTAGAGGAAGGGGGATATCAGCTTGACAGCCTAGACCGTATACTGGCAGAGCTCACAGTCCACCTATGCCGATAGGGAAACTGAGTCTCAGAGAGGGGCAGGGACTACTCAGGGCCACACAGCAAGCTAGTACACAGCTGAGTCCAGACCTCTACACTTTTGCCTCCTAGGCCATGGCTCTTTTTATTACAGATGGGCCATCTTGAAAGGCCATCTCCATGGGGTTCAGGTCCAGTGTGCTCTGGGTGCCAGGGAGGTGAGTCTGCAGAGCTATCTCTGGATTGCTGCTTAGTTCACTGTCCTAACTCCCTCCATTCTGCACACACCCCAGTCCCACTCTGTCCCAGGCTCTGGACATGGGGCCCCTGAGATGTGTGAGCCATGGTCCCTCCCTCCTAGGACAGCTTCTTCATACATAGATGGTTACAATATGGGGACAGTAGCAGCAGGAAGCACAGAGGAGGACAGGCTGTAGGGAATGGGGGACAGGTGGGGGGTCACGGAAGAAACTGAAGGTGGGCAGGTGGCATCCAGTGAAGGAGAGGTGGGCTAGCACAGGCAGAGACTGAACGGGAGGGAGCTGAGCTCAGCATGATCTGATGCAGCCTGGGGGTGTGGGGGTAATGGAGGGCAGGAGGAACCAGGAGTCTGGCCCCCAATGGCTTAAATACTGAGTTTGAGTGGAGAGAGGCGGGAGGGATGGGGAATGGACTGGAGGGGGCAGGCTAGGGGCAGGGGGACCTTCGAGGCTGCTGCATTTGCCCAAGGACCTAGGGGCAAGGCTGTGGATCAGCTCATGGGCTCCCAAAAGTGGGACCGGCACGACTCACGTCCACATCTCCAGCGCTAGCAGGTACTAGGACATAGCAGGTGCTAAGGAATGTTGGGTGAAAGTCTCATTCCTTCTTTCCAGGCCTTGTGCGCCCAATTCGATCACCGCTGCCCGGGGATACTGTCCTCGGCCCCCCTCCTCTGGGAGCCAGCACAGGGCCGGGCAGGCAGGAGCTGGGCCGGCCAGGCCACCCAGGCAGGCGGCGTCAGGCTCCCGAGCCCGCAGGCAGCGGGGTGGGGTCTGGGGCGGGGTGTGCCCCGTTCTCTGTCCCAGGGTCACCTGCACGGAGGAGCGCGAGGCCCGGGCCTTGTTGAGCGTGCGCCGGCGCTCCCAGCGGTGGATGGAGTCCTGCACCTCCACGCTCAGCTGCCGCGTCACCGTGATCTTGTCGTAGTTCTTGATGTGCTCCAGGGCCCCGTAGGTGGTGGTCAGATAGTAGGAACCTGCGGGGACAAGAGTGCAGGCTGACTGGGCGGCCAGGGCGCACCCACAAAGGGAAGGAGCGGGGAGGGGGCGTGGCCCGCGAGGCCCCGCCCACCGCTCCAAGCTCCACCCACCGCGGCTGCAGTGGACGCGCGTGCAGGATCCGCACCCGGAGCTCCAGCCCCCCGCCCGCCCCACAGCCAGCCCCACAGCCTCGCGGGCCTCCTGGAGTCCAGCCCGAGCTGAGCTGTCAGGCCCTGCTCATTGGCTCGCCTTTGAGATAAAACTCCTGCTAATTTTTGAAACGGTGTTTTACATTTTAAAGGATACGGGAGAAACTGATCATCACGGATGTCTTTAGGGTGGGAAAGGGATGGCTGGGAGACATGGGGGGGCAGGAGACTTCTCACTGTATACATATATATATAAGTATGTATAACAATACAGGTCTTATTCTGAAAAATAATTTTAAAAGGTGGAGAGAAAATTTTAATTATGGTTATAAGATTTTAAAGATTTAAAGTAAGTAAAAACTTGGAACCACTCATTTCGCCATTTCTTTTTACCTCCTTAAATTAATTCACATGTATTCATAATACATAATGTTTCCTAAAGTAGTTTAAGCTTTGACATACTTCAGACTGCAAAATTTAAGATAAAAGACATGAAGTTTAAAAGACAGTGGTTTGCACAGATGCTTACACGTTCGCTCTCCTTAGTTTGTTAGGGGCTTTGGTTGAAATATTTCAGAGGCACTAGCCTTGTTGTGCCCCTCACTTTAGAGAGGAGGGTGATTTTCGTGGGTTGCCTCCCACTCACCAGACCTCTCCCCTAGCCCTTTAGGTGCCAGGGTAATGATTTTTGACATGAGGCTGATTCTCCTACAGATCCACCAAATCCCATCATCTCCTTCTTCTTAACTAACTGAATTATACTTTTTTTGGGCGAGATGAGTAACAATCAATTGAAAATGCTTACTGCCCATACTTCCTTGCAACTCTGGGTAGTGGGCTGGAGACCCAATTCTGGCTATTTAGATATAAGTGGAAGTCCTCGGGTGGAGCTTCCAGGAAAACCTTTGAAAGGAGCAGACTCCGGTGCTAAACACACACTAAAATATACAAATGATGTATTATAGAATCATACACCTGAAACCTATATAATTTTATTAACCAATGTCACCTCAATAAACTCAATTAAAATAAAAACTAGTGGCTTCTATTCATTTATTAAAAAAGAAAAGAAAGAAAAGAGGCAGGCTCAATTGATATGTCCCTTTGGGTTTTGCCCATTCCCTCTCTCCTGCCTGGAACACAGAAGTAAGCCCCGAGGCACGGCAGCTGTTTTGTGACCAGAGGGGTCAGGCACAAAGAGAAAGGTTCCCATCCTAAAGAACTCGGGAAAGAGCTGGGTCCATGCTTTCTTGATGGCAGGGCCAAAAACGGCCATCACTATCAGTCTCGTGCCCCATCACTTCCTGGCGCAATAGACAAGCAGCCCTTCACTCAGATTTAAACCGTTATTAGCTGCATCGGGAGGTGTTTGCAGCTTACAGTGTTCCTAACTTACATTGGATGAAGCTGCCTACAAATACCTACAAACTCTGCAAACAACATGGGAAAAGGCCACACCCTGGCCAGGGTTGGTGGGGGTTATGATAAAGGGGTTTATGGCCACAGGATCACTCACCCTTTCACAGCAGTGTAGGAAAAACACTTTTTTTTTTTTTTCAATAAGTGTGTCAAGGCCAGCATAGAACTTGGCCTGGTGTCCCTTATCAGAGAAGGGCCAGTGAACCACTCATGTGTCTCCTTTCTCAGTGATGCGCAAAGCCTGCGTGTGCCGGGATGCCTTTCCCGGTGCCTCCAGCCCTTGCTGCCTGAGGGTCCCTGTCCTCTGGTTGCCAGGTCTCAATGGTCCTGTTTCCTACCCGTGATCATGTCTCCCTGGCTGGGATCTGAGTGCAGTGGGCTGATGGACAACACGCAGTTTGGGAGTCAGAGCAGTATCTGGGTTGGTGTCCTCTCTACGCCTGTTTCCTCACCTGCAAATCCCATAGTATCGATATGAAAAGTAACCGAGGTGAATACACCTGAGAGCAGGGCTTAGTAACGAGTCACGCAGGGCGGTCAGGTGACCTGGGGGAGGTGCTCTGGAGGTTCGCACTCTCAGAAGCGGGAGGAGCCCCAAGGCCCGCAGCCCACTCCTTTTGCTCATGTCCTGATTTTCCAAGGGGCCTCCCAGCCACTTCCCTTTGACTGGAGGCCATGCAGTGCCACCGACGACCACTAGGGGGCAGGCGACTCCTCCCACAGTGAGGTTTGGAGCCGGTGGTTCTCTTGGGGACAGTGTGCTGCCCATTGATGGGAAAAACTCAATGCCCCTCTTAAGATATTAGCCCAGCCCGGCTGGGCGTGGCCAGTGGTTGAGCATCGACCTAGGATCCAGGAGATCGCGGTTCGATTCCCAGTCAGGGCACATGCCCAGGCTGTGGGCTCGATCCCCAGTCGGGGCCGTGCAGGAGGCAGCCGGTCAATGACGACTCTCCCATCACTGATGTTTCAACTCTCTCTCTCCCCCTTCCTTCCTCTCTCTGAAATCAATAAAGATATGTGTTATATATATATACATATATGTATATATGTACATATATGTATATATGTGTATATATGTGTGTGTATATATATATACACACACACACACACATACATACATACACCCAGCATGGCCAGCTGTCAGCCAGCATGCAGAGTGGATGTGGGTGAATGAGTCCCTGAGGGTGCTTCTGGGAGAGGCTGGATTTTGAGCTGGCTCCAGCCAGGTGCCCCACAGATGCCTGTCCCATAGTTGCGAAGAGTGGTGGGAGCTGTAGGGAGGGGCTAGAAGGGGGCTGAGGTCCCATCATGCTAACGCTTAGGCCCTCTCCCCACCCTGATCTCCCCTGATCTCTAGCACCTGATAGATAACGCTTGCTGCAAAGAAAGTGGGGCCCCGTCACTTGTCCTTTGCCAAACTACAGCACATGGAACCAGCTAGAAGAACATGAAGGTCCCAAAATACATGGACTTTTTTGTCGAACACAGAACTGTGTTAATATGAACTGTGAAACAGGAGAAGGCAGAGCCCAGCTCTACCGCTCTTGCCCCCAGCTACCTCTGCAGAACACGAGAGTGCGCAGACAGTTTGAAAACCCCAAATCCAGCCCAAAACCTTCACTTTCCTGAGGCAGAGAGGTTAAGCGACTTGCCCAAGGTCTCCAGCCAATCAGAGGCAGAACCAGGACCGAAATCCAGCCTCCACACCACTCTTTTTACTACATCATGTGTTACTTCTCCTCTTAGGTTTGAGCAACTGAAGTTCTCAAGACTGGGGCTCCCCTTGGGCCCACCTGTGTCCCAAGCATCTCTGAGCTCCGCAGAGGACAGAGGGCAGGGACTGGCCAGCAGGGGCTCTGCCTCCCCCCAGTCAGGACCCCCTTTACCTGCACTCAGGGGCATTGGCGATGGAGCACCCTGTGTGCCACCACCCAGTGAGGACATGAGGGTGAAGCCACAAAAATACTGTATCTGTCCCTTTGTCCTTGGGCCCAGGTGCTTCCAGATGGAGGTCTGACAGCTCGAAGACCTGAAGGGCGGGAGCCCTGCCCAAGCTGGAGACCCACTAGTCATCTCACACCAGGGGACCAATAGCTGTGAGGCCAGGCCTGTCCTGGGTGCTGTGACCTCCCTCCCTGGCTATCAGACTAGGAACAGAGATGAAGGGAGGCACCCATGCCAACCCTCCACCTCCTGCTGTGTGCAGTATGGTGTGAAGTTTGTCCCCTGGCCCCCATCGGCAGGGCCTGATGCTGCTGTGTGTGGGGGGGGGGCAGCGCTGCTGGGAGGGGGCGATGTGTGGCAGCCTGGTGAGGCTCTGCCCGCCCAAATCTTTACTTCCAGCAAACACCCCAAGGCTTCCTTCGAAATATCACAGGGCCAGAGGTGGGGCGGGGGTCTCTGGCTACTTAAATCTGAAAAAAAAGGCAGGCTGCAGGGTATTGAGGCAGCTTTGGGTCAGAAACTGTGAACTGTTTAAGACCTTTACGTATTTATTTGTCCTTTCATTTGTCTCAAAAACACTGTTGCCCCAAACAGAGCAGTGCTCCTGCCTGCAGGACCTCACCTTTCCCACTGGAACCCACAGGCTTCAGGAACAGGATGAAGGACTCCAGGAGGCCATGGCAGGATTGGGGTGGGGGGTGCAGGTCCACAGGAGAAAGTCGCTGGGCCAAAGATGTCCCCATCCTGTCCCTGCTCAGCCCCTGTGCCTGGTTTGGAGCCCCATTTAGGAGTCCTAGTGGCCAGGGCATGGCTGACCACTGCGGAGAGTGAGCCAGACCTTAGACCATCCGCAAAGCCTCCTGGTCTCACTCTGTCCTTTGTCTTTAACGCTCTATAACAGCCCTGTGGGGTTGGGGCCAATCCTTAACAGGATTTGTAAATGATTGCTTACCGGGAACATAAGCAACGCATGCCCACTGTGGAAAATTCGGAAAACAGAAAACAACGAGAAGAGTCTCTGTGCTCAGTGACTCCCTTGGTCATCTGAGCCCTGTCCTGCCCCATCGCTCTATCCTACCAGCCTACTTCCTGTCTTCTCAACATCCACTAGATGTGACCACATGTGAAATTATCTTGTTTGCTTATCTGTTTAATCTGTTTAAGGTCTGACACCCCCCCATTCCCCACCCCCACTTTCCCATTGGAATGAGACTTCATGAGAAAAGGGACCAGCTATACCTGCCACAGAGGAGCTCAGTGAATATCTGTTGAAAGATTTAGTACATGGCCTTTGCCGAGGTACCTATTAAGTCTTAGTACTTTTCTTGTTGATTTATAAGAACCTTTACATATTAAGGCTCTTAATGCTGATTTGTGGGAACACTTTTCCCTGGTATCTTATTCTATTTATGGTAATTTTTGATATGTAAAAGTTTTTATCTTTATTACATGTGTGACAGCCACCAGACCACAGCTAATATTCCTGTTGAGAGTGCTGGGTGAGCTGCTGCACTTTTCAGGGGCTAGTCCTAGGAAATGGGGTGCTCAGTGTTTGAGACAAGAAGCCTATTCTGCTTACAGTTCCCTAAACAGAGCCTCCTTGCCTCGAACTCCATTCTATTTTCCCCCCACAGGCTGGTGGGGCCTGCAGGAGACAGGTCAATGTTGTTGGAGGCCTCTTTGCAACTCCTCAGCCTTGTGGTGCTTCTGTATGTAAGTTCAAGGCTGAGGAGGCCAAGGAGGAAAGCCCATGAAGGCCTGAGGTGGAGGCCCCAGAGCATGGGGTACAGGACAAGGCATTCATTCATTTTCATGAGACTATCAGCCTCACCTGTCTTGCCTTGCATCGAAACCCAAGTGCCTGGAATGGAGCCTAGCACAGAGTAGGGGCTCACTAAGCTGCTAGATGAATAGATGAATGGGTAAGTGGATGGGTGGTTGGGTGGGTAGGTATCTGGGTAGACAGATGGGTGAGTAGATGGATGGATGGGTGGGTGGGTGGATGGATGGGTGAGTGGGTGGACAGATGGGTGGATGGATGGATGGCTACTGGGTAGCCAATAATCACTGCTAAATAAAGTCTGGCTTCTACTGAATTCCTACACCCTCTGGAAGACAGGTTGTTCCAACTGCAGGGAAATTTTAACTATAGAGGAGAAAAAAATAGATCTAGAGGTCCCAGGGCACAAGCTAAAGTTGTATGTGACAGTAAACTTCATGGCTTTACACGCTCCTCTGACCTTCCAGGAAATCACAGAACTGTCGCCCAGAGACTGATATATGCTAAAAATGCAAACAGATGCAAAGAGGGATGGTTTATCGTAAAACCACAAAGCCCAAAGGGGCCACTTGGAGCCTGAGAGTCTTGTCTCACCCTTAGAGGCTGTTGTCTTAGAGAACAATTCGGGGGACCCTCAATGCTGATACTAGGGCTGGCCACACCTCTGGGATTCTTGGTTGAGGGGTGGCTGAGCTAAGTGGGTGGGAGGAAGTGGTGGGAAGGAAGAAAGGGGAAGGAAAACTGAGGGTGGGTGGAGTTGGCCACACCCCTGCCATTTACTCATAGTCCCAACCTCTCCGCCCATGGACAGAGGACCTGACTCAGGGCTGGATGAACAGGGAGCTGAGAGTCCACAGGGCCTCCCCGGCCTGAGAACTGACCATCTTTCCCTGCTTAGACTCCCCGTGGACACTGCCCTCCGCTTCAGCCTTATCTTTTATGCTACTAGCAGCTGTTGTTCCTTCTGTGAAGAATGCCTTTTCCCCTTTTCTATCTGCCTGGTTCCTATTCAATCTTCCATGCTCGGCTCAGGTGTCACCTCCTCCAGGAAGTCTTCCCTGACTGCACAGCCTGGGTAACATGCTCCCATACCCTCCGGGCTTCCCACCATTTCAGCATATGACAGGCAGCAGGGACATGGTCTCTTTATTGGCCCAGGTCCACCAGGACAGTGTCTGCATCCAGCCCTGTGTTGTACCCCCAAAGCTCCGTGGAGTCTGGCATCCAGGAGGTGTTTATTGGGCTGCCCAGTACACCCCTGGAATGGCTGGGTTGGGGGTGTGCAGTGGGCCCCGGGGGCCCAGAGATGGGCCTGGGGCAATGACTCACCCTCCCCCAGCTGCAGGGCAGGGTCCATGAGCTCCATCATGTACTCCACGTTGAGGAGCATCTCCGTGAGGTTGCTGCGGGCCAGCACATACATGAGCACGGGCAGGAAGTCATCCGCTCCGTAGGGCTTCCCTGGAAGGAGGAAGGAGGCAGAGGTGGTGAGTGCGAGGCTCTCCTTGTGAGCAGTTCCCTGCCCAGGGGAAGGGGACCGTGGTTTTCTGTGTAGGGGGTGGTCACCCCTGGAAGAGGAACCTTCCTGCTTTTTTATGACTCTCAGGACAGGGGTGACCCTGGAATCAGACTTCTTGGGGTGGCTTCTGACACAGTCCAGGTTTGGGAAGAGGGAACTGAGAAAGGTGCCCTCTGCCCGGGTGGGCAAGACCCTTCCTCTTTCCCAGCTCTTCCCCTGAGTGCCGCTTGCTGCCTGCTTGACTCAAGTTTGTGTCACACTTATTCACAGACCCACCCAGAAGCAACTGACTGTCTAACGCTGATGTCTTCTGGGAAGGTGCCGTGTCCCTTTTAACCACACATCTCCCTCTCCACATGCAAAACAGAAAGCCCTCCCTTAATTAAAGCTATCAGGTCAGAAATTCCACCATTCGACCTTCATTCCTTTGGCTGAAGAGGTGCCCTTTCCTGAAGGTTTCTTTTGAAATGCACATGCCTCGGAAAGAAAGAACTCATCCCTGCTGCTTTCATGGGAGATGTTCACAGGGCTCGGCGCCTCTTGACAGGAATAGATACCTAGGGAAGGTGGGCCTTCCCAGTTTGGCTCTGAAGACTGACCACATGGCAATGCAAAATCAAAGGTTGGACGTGCAGGGCAGGGATTCCTGCGGGGACAGAACCCTCCCGGAGCTCCTCGCTGGTCTCTTAGCAAGCCAACAAGGTGCACTGAGGACTGGGAGTGCCTGGCTGAGCAGCTCTGCCACGAGGAGTGGCCACTGGGGTCACCCTTCTCACCTCCTCCTACCAAAGGGAGGCCAGGGCTCAGACAAAGGTCTCCGGACTCAGCTGGAGTTGCCAGGCAGGGGCATGGCCCTAGAAGGATCACCCAGGGTTGCTGCCCTTTGTATCTTGGGTAAGATTAACACCGACAGCTGTATTTTGTTTTCTCAGGTGGCCTCAGTTTTTCTGCCTGTAAATGGATAGGCTGAAGGGGTTGGTAACCCACAGCACGGGAAAGCAGAGTCAGACAGACCCGCACTACGGGTCCCAGCACGCTGCTTGCTAGCTGTGTGGCCTGGGGCTAATTGCTTTACCTCTCTTAGCCTGCGTCACGTGTGAACCGACACACATAACATGCGATTCTCTGGGGTTTGGGTGAGGATCCTCTGGGGCGCTTTACAGGCGGTGCTCCCACGATGCTCCCACGGAGACACCCGCTAAGGAGCCTGCTCTTACCGCGGCTCAGCACTGTGAGGCTCTCAGAGGACCTGCTCCCAGGTTCCCGGCCTCGCCCTGCACAGAAGCAGTCCGCGTGGGAGGGAGCCTTCCCATAAGCCTTTGTGAGCCTGGGACATGACTACACAGTTCCCAGGGAGAGATTATTTTGTGCCTGAAGTTGCTTTTCATGGTGATAATTGAATTCCTAGAACCCCAGCATCCAGGAGATTCTTTCCGTGTTTGATTTCTGAGTTAGGGAATGCGGGCAGCCGGGCGGCGGGAACGTGAACCGAAGCCCGTCTGCGCCTTCTGGGATTCACTCCCGCTCACGCGTGGGTTTGGGGCTGATTGAATTTTCACTCTGCCTCCGAGAACATCATCTTTTGGGCGTGTTCGATGAATAACTCACCAAGGAATACAATCAGGCAAGTTAATTTGCTTTCGAGCAGTGGTTCTCAACCAGGGTGACTTTGCCCTTGAGGGGCCACCTGACAATGTCTGGAGTCCCTTTTTGGTTGTCACAGCTACGGTGGTAGTGCTACTGGCGTCGAGGCCAGGGATGCTGCTACACACCCTACAGTGCACAGGACAGCCCCCATAATACAGAATTATTCAGCCCTAACTGCCTGTGGTACCAAGGTGAGAAACCCCGCTTGAAGGACAGTGACTTTCAGCCGAAAGGATGGTCCAGCTCGGGCCCCAGGATTGAGGACTTAGAGATGGGGGGACAGAAGCCACAGAATGTAGCTCTGTGCGGATGGAAAGTCCTTCACCCTTTTCAGTTTCTTCTCGAGAACATCGGCTGACCCTCAGGATGGGCTTTGGCGCATCTCCTTGGTTCCCACTATGTTGTGTTCAGCTACCCCACTGCAGGGGACTCCTGTGCCTGTCCCTCCACCTGCCCATGGGCACCTCTTCTCTGTCCCTCCAGTATACAGAGCATGGCACAGTGGTGGGTGAATGAACGAATGAATGATGAATGAATGAATGGTGGATGGACGATTACTGAGCTCCCAGCAGGCCTCAGAGTCAGTGCCTTGGCACCAGCTCAGATGAACCTCTATAGAGACTCCAGGAGTCCTTCCCATCGGCGGCCAAGACAAAGTGTGCATCATCTTTCCCTGGAAACCAGCCCTTGCTGGGACCTCCCCATTTCCATCAAGGACCCTACTTTCCCGCCAAGTCCTGAGATGCAAGGCCTGGGTGTCCTCATTTCCCTCTGGGCTCTTTGTCCCCTGTGGCCAGTCAGACCAGAGCCCAAGTGCATCTTCCTTGTGAATGCTTCCTGCACTCACCCTTTGCTTTCCTCAGAGCGCTCTCTGTCCTGTGACCTACTCTGTCTACTAACTCATCCCTTGAGAATACAGCTCTGATCATGCTACGTCTTTTCTCAAGAACCTTCAATGGCTCCCCCACTGCCTGGGGAATTAGGTCCAGATCTCTTACCCTGACGTTCAAGGCCTTCCACAATTGGGCCCGCAGACAACTGTCCAACACGACTGGTCCTCCTCTCCTCCAGCCCCACTATCTAGTCACCCGCACTCCTGCCCCTTGGTTTTTGCCACACTCACCTACCTGGCAAGCCCTCCCCTTTCCTTCCAAAGGCCTGTGCCTTCCACCTCTCACAAGCACCAACATTTGTGTGACTCTTTAAAGACGCAACGCATATTTTATAAACATTACTGCCAGTGAATTCCTAAAACAACTCTGAGCTGAGTTAGATTCATTACGCCTACTTTACAGATGAGGAAAGTGTGTCTCAGAGAAGTTAAGCTTCTTGCCTAAGGTCACACGGCTAGGGTGTGGTGAATTAAGACTTGAGTCTAGTTTTTTTTATAGTCACAATCCCATGTTCCTGCTACTTCAACACGCTTCCTTCAAGTTCCACCTCCTCCATGAAGCTCTCCTGGATTACCCCAGCTACTGTGCTGACTCTATACTCTACTCTGCAACTTCCAACCCAGAACAACATCCTGCCTCCATCGCCCCCCACATAACATTCCGCTGTGCTGAACTGTGGCCATTCTCCGAACTCCACCGGCACTTTCACTCCTCTATGCCTTTGCACGCACTGTTCCCTCTGCCTGGGGCACCCTTCCTGCCTTTCCTTTACTAACTTCTCATTCTCTCCCACATCCTCAAGCGGCTGGATGGTTCCTGCCCCAACTCCCATATGCTTTGCTATTTCAGAGCCTGCCCTTTACCTAGGACTGTGTGCTCCTAAGAGCAAGTATAGAAGCTGTGTGAGCTTGGGCAAGTCGCTTAACCACTCTGGGCCTCCGCCCCATCCCCAGTCCCTTTCCAGTCCCTACCACAGCACTTGGGACATAGGACACAGACAGTGGACCAAACTGAGGCTCGTGTGTTCCCACTGGATGCTACTCTGTCCTGCCCGGGGCTGGGGCCATGGTCAAGGATACTAGTATCTGCTGTGGGCCTTAGACCATGATATGTTGGGAAATGCTTAACAACTGCTTCTCTGGAGAAAAAAATTGTTTTGATTTATAGTTTGCCAATTTCCATGGAATAAATATTTCCACAATGGTCCATTTCAGCTTCTACCAACATAAACAGGGAGTGGGGAAGAGATATTATACATTTAGCTTTCATGAGCTGGTACAAGCTGACTTAAGACATCAGTGGCCTCAGGTCCATCAAGTCCAACTTCACTGTGAGGAAACTGAGGCTCAGAAATCGGAGAAATTTGCTCCAAGCCCCACAGCTGCTTGGTGGTAGAGCTGGGACTAGAATCTGGGCCTCTCTGCCCCATGTGGGTAAGAGTCGCCCACACAGGCTCCCAGACCTGATAGCTGCTCGCAGACACAAGCTTCAAGCAACACTTACACGCACCAGCTCCCCGCTGATATCCCAGGGTTAGTCAGGGCTTCATTCCCTTCCCGGGAGGCCAGGAGCGGGGCGCTGCTCAGCCCCGTGCACAGCTTCAAAAAAATTCTCCTGTGATTGGAATATCTGTCTTTTATGAGTCAGAGGACACGTCCATCTAGCTCTGCCTCTGAAGGCTCCACTGGGCTGCAGCCTGCATTTCCGAGTGATTTCGGCTTCCCACCTGTAGGTGGGGGGAGCCAATCACAGTTTAAAGAGCTGCTTTGGGGCCTTATGGTGTTTCACTGGCTGGGAGTTTAGGAGGAGGAGAATCTGATGAAAATGAGCTGACGCGTAGTCACCTGGGTCACCCAGGCTGAGGGACACTGGGTTAAAAGGCCCCCAACTCTGTCACCTAACTAGCTGAGCGATCTGGGGCCACTCACGCTGAGCCTCCGTTTTCTCATCTGAAAACTGGGGATAATAATAAAACTCTCTGGGTCTATTATTTAGGGCCATTGTGAGCATCAAATGACTAGCTGGACTTTAAATAAGGTTTTCTCTTCTCAGAAGCATAATCTAAAAGAAGAGTTGGCAATTTTTTTCCTGTAAAGGGCCAGATTAGTAAATATTTTTAGTTCCAGAGACCACATGTTTTTATCCTAACTGTTCAACTCAGCCGTTGTAACAAAAGCAACCCCAGACATTGTGGAACTGAGTGGCTGTGGCCATTGCAGGTGGGGGGCCAGAGCAGGCCTGTGGGCCTCTGATCGAGAGGAAGGGTCTGTTGTCTTAGACTGTCCCTCTCGATTTGTTGACTGGGCTCTTACTGATGCAACCATCCTGGGGCAGCACAAGGCTCACAGCTGTGATCTGCTCTTGCCCTGACTTCCCCCACGACTCCCACTTAAAGCCACCTCCTTTCTCCAGAAAGTCGTACGAGAGACCCCCTCCCCACCAACTAGGTTCAGTGCCTATAATGGGCTTCCCTGGCCTATCACTGCAGAGTGAAAAAACATACATTCATATTTGCATTAATGAGTAAGTGAGGCCCTTACCCCCCAACCCAAGTGGCAAACTCCACGCTCACTGGACCTCTACCTGTCTGTTTGCCCTGGTAGCATGTTTCAGCGTCCAATGAAATACTCTGTGTTTGTTTTCCTGTTTATTACCCGTCTCCCCAGGAGAATGGGAGCTTTGTGAGTGCAGGGACTTTCTGGTGCTTACGGTTTATATCCAGAGCCTCAACAGTGCCTGGCCTGTGGTAGGTGTTGAATAAACAAATTTGCTAAGTGAATGAATAGCGTTTATCTCACTGCACGGTTGTCGCTTCTTTGATGCTGTTTTTCCGCTTGAATTGTGACCATCCTAAAAGCAGGGACTGGGTTTTTCTGTCAATATCCATATTGTCAATAAATGTTTGTTAAACTGTTGGACAACTGAATCTATTTCAGAAAAACATAGGATGGCAGGAAGCAGAGAGCACCCAGGACAGGAGGCTTTGAATTTACTTTGGTGGCGGAAGCCTTCTGTTAAGGGGCATTTTAATACAGAGGTTGGCTTCTCTGGTTGATTCACTGAGAGGGGACACTACCCCTCTTTTCCACTGAGCCCCCAAAGCTGCCCTCTCTGGCTATTTGCATTTTGTGCAGTTGTGGCTTCGGTCTCAGTTCTGCTTTGAGCGACGCCACATCCCCGAGGAAATCAGTCCAGCTCCCTGGGTTCCTCTTTGGAGAACTCAGCCCACAAGCCAGCCAGCCATGTAGGCCGTGGGCTCAGACCTGAAACCAAAAGTCCCAGTCAGGTGTGACCCTGAGCATGCTCCTTAAGCTCGCTGAGCCTCTGTTTCCTCCGTCATAAAATGGGAATGACAAGAGTGCCCACACTTTGTGGGTGGTTGTGAGGGTTCAACAGGGCAGATGGAAAGTGATTAGCATGGTGCCTGCTGGGTTGTTGGCATGTGAGAAATGTCAGACACGGTTATCGTGCAAGACAGGAAGGTAAAGTGTCTTTTAACCCTCTAAGACATGACATCTTAGAGGGCCTGAACCCCATTTCTGTTGGTGGGATGTAAAAGCAAGCCTGTGCTTCACTACCAGGCTTGGCTCACATGTGTGACCCCCCGCGCCCCCCGGATGTCAATGTCCAGGGGCACTTAAAAAGTCTCTCTCAGCCTGGATCCCTGAATGACTCAATTCTCCTCCATTAGACTGAACTTAATGACTGGGAAACAAAATTCTATCAAGTTAGAGATTTCCAGGTTTAGCTGTTACAACTGCAAGTGTTTCTTTAACCATTTATCAATCTAGCTACCTGTCTATGTCTCTTCTCAAAAACACCAGAAAGAAATCCATCAAAATATTAATCATTCCACCCCCAATAAACATCAGTGACTTTTATCAGCAGAAATAAGTTTAGATTTTTTTAACACAGATTTTAAAAAACCAACAGCCTGACCTCCCTCTGTCCTTTCCATCTCCAGTCAATGTCACGGGCCTGTCGTTTCATGCTCTTGAGGTCTCAGTTGAGTTTCCTTCTCCCACCCAACCCCCAGCCTCTGCCCCACCCTGAGCAGCTGCAGACCCCGAGCTCCCTGCAGGGTCTCTGCCAAGGAGGTGGACGGCAATGGGCCTGAGGGACTTTGGGCCTCCAAGACCACCCCTTTGACCCCACATTCGACCTCCTGGCTGTTGGGTGCCTGACCCCCAGGGTCAGAAGCCAGGCTCTGTTTCCTGAAGTCTAGGGAGCCGAGACAGACTGCTGAGGGAACAGAAAAGGCAGCCTGTCAGCTTTTGCTGCCCTCTGGGAGGTTGCCTGCCCTTTATCTACATTAGAAGAAGGTTCTTTACATTCTTTTGAAAGAATCCCACGTTTGCAAACACTGCATCCCTCCCACCTTCCTCTCCCTCTCCATCTTAGGGTGGAGATCTTGGGCTTGAATCTATTTCTCCCCAATAGCAGGCCAGCTACCTGGTCTTAGACATTGAAGAGGCGGGAATAAGTTGTTTGTCGAAGTAACGAGAGACATGACTCTAGAAGCCCTAACTGGTCTCACTGAGCCTCGTGACATCCACGAGAAACCTGGGCTGCTCCTGGTTGCAGGACGGAGGGTCGAGTTATCCAAAGCCACTGTGCCCGTGAGCCCCCCGCTCTGCCTGACTCGGCCCCGACACTTGCTGCTGCAGTGGAGGAAGCCCTTGATCAGGAACCAGGAGCCCTGGGATCTGTTCCTAGGCTGGCTGCTAGGTTCAGTGGTAAGAGCACACGAGTTTCAGAGTGAGAAGATTCTAGGTTTGAGTCCTGGCCCATCTGTATCATGGGCATAAATAGTAACGATGTTTCTGGAAAGATGGTCTGGCCAGTTACCCCAGTCCTTGTGTCTAAGTTTAGCCCTTTGCCCACTGTTCCAGCAGGTCTCCCCAGCAGCCAGGCCCTAGATTTGTCTTTGTCTGGGCTGGACCACTGGTTACTGCTGCCCGCATGGTGCTATGGGAGAGCCTCCTCCCTGGAGGTGAAGGGGCCTGGGCAGGGTAGGGGGGTGGGAGGGAGGGGCTGACTCCTGCTTAGTGGGTCAGTGGCAGGACCCAAGCTGGTTTCTGCCCTCCACGGGGTGGCCGACGTCCCCCAGGGCTCCTTTGCAGGGCTGCGGGTGTGCGGACCACTTTGAGCAGCCAGCCACTGGCAGCGTCTGGTGGGAGGGAGGTGTGGATTGAATGTTTGGGGTAACGGGCCTAGTCCTAAGGTGGCTGAATGTCAGCCAGGATCTGGCTGAAAAAACATAGCCTTTATCTGTCACGAGGAACCGTCTGACAAACACAAAATGAGGAACTTTCATTAGAAAGAAAAAGTGGGTCTTTCTCTTCCCGAAAGCGGCCAGAGGTGACCTCTGAAAATGGTTTGCTGTTCACTTGACCCAGAAGGCCCTACAAAATCATGCAAATCATGAGGTTCCAATCTCCTGTTCACTTTAAGAACACCTGAGAGACTGCCCAGGCCACCAAGGGTATGTATATTCAAAAGGCCACCAAGTATCTGAGGATGCCACTTTCCAGAGCGACGTGTGCCATTCTGTCATTACAATGATGGGGTTGGTAGGTGTGCCCAGGCCAAAGAGTGGGGCTGGACATGGGGTCGGTGGCTCCAAAAGAGTGCTGAATTTTTGCTGCATGTGCTTAAAAATGCAGCGAGCAATGCTGAACTTCAGGGTGTAGATGCAGATTCCCTGGTCATTGGGCACATGCAGGTGAGCGAAGCTCCCGCGATGGGGCACAGACCTTACAGAGCCCATGGGCGGGTGACCCCACACACAAACTCTCCCTACCCCACTGATAACCTGACTGAAAAAGAGCAGCTTTTCCTAAACCAGGAGACAAGGCTGCACAGAAGAAAAAGATGTCCCAGAAGAAACTGAAGAAACAAAAACTCATGGCTGGGAGTAAATTCAGCATCAAATAAATACAAAAAGAAGTAAAAATAAATAAAATAAAAATGGTGGGGGATGGGGAGGGAAATCTGTATTCTTTAAAAATACCAATGTCATAAAAGACGAAGAAAGGCTCTGGAAATGTCCCAAAGGAAAGGAGGTAAAGGGCCCACAACACTAAATGTAATACATGACCCTGGATGCTGAGCTGGAGGAAGAAATGCTAACGATGACCTTGTCAGATCAAGTGACAACCTGGAATACAGGTGGTGGCTTAGATAAAAATATTGTATCACTGCAAATTTGCAAAGCAGACTTTACTGTGGTTCTGTAGGAGAATTTCCCTATTCTTAGAAAAGTACTGCTTGCTGCACAGGGTGCCCCGCTGGAGGGGTGGCTGGGGCACAAAGTCCGGCCAGCGCTCTGCTGACGGGTGTGCGCCCTGGTGTCGTGGTGCCCACTCTTGTCTCCTGCAGGACAGCGGTGATAAGCTGACTATATAAGGTCTCAGTGAGTCCCCTCCCTGCCCCTGCACCCTTTGAGACTCTTGGCTCTTCCCATCAAGAAGGGGAGTCTAGTTCCTCACCCCTTGATGCTGGTCTGGTCTTGTGAGTAAACACGTCGATGAACTGCTTCAGAGTGGCACCGTGCCAGGTCAAGCCCAGGCCCCGAGAGGCCTCACGGGCTTTGCTTGTTCTCTTGGACCACCAACCACTGCCATGGGCACAAGCCTGGGCTAACCCGCTGGTGCATGAGAAACGTGTGGCCCGGTCACTGCCACTCCAGACCAGTCAAGAGCCAATCAACCACCCAACATCTGGGCAATGCCATCCTAGACCAGCCAGCCTCTGACCACAGACCCTCAAGCCAGCCCAGCCAGCTCGGGCCACCTGACCTGATCAGCGTAACTGCCCAACCGACCTGTGAGCAAGAGCACATGCTGACTGACTTAGGGGGCTGTGATGGGGTGAACGGTGTCCCTCCAAAGTTCATATGTTGAGGTCTTAACCCTCAGTACCTTGGAAGGTGACCTTATTTGAAAACAGGGTTGTTGCAGACGTAATCAGTTAAGATGAGGTTGTACTGCAGTAGGTTGGGCCCCTAATCCAATCCGATGCCCTTATAAAAAGAGGACATTTGAACACAGACACGCACACACGGGAAACGCCATGTGAAGACGCGAATGATGCTGCCACAAGCCAAGAACTACCAGAGGCTGGGAGCGAGGCCTGGAACCCATCCCTCCCTAGAGCCTTCACAGGGAGCACAGCCCTGCTCACACCTTGACCTCGAACGTCCTACCTCCAGTGGGAGAAAACACTTCTGTTGTTGAAGTCATCCAGTTTGTGGTACCTGGTTACAGCAGCCCTAGGAAGCTAATACAGCGCCTTTTCGAAATTCACACAAAGGCACAGTATGGGCTGGTTTCCCTGCCTGCCTCCAGCTGACCATGGCCCTCCTCCTGGTACCCAGGTGACTCTGTAAGGTGCTCAGGAACTGTGTCCCTACCATGCTCAGTTCTGCCCAGCAGGCCTCTGAATCTGTAAAGGCTTCTCTAGTGCCCTCCAAAGGCTCTGGAGGCCTTGGCAGGGGAAGAGACACGGACCCACACAACATCGCAGCTTTGGAGAGTGCCCCCAGCTCAGGCCCCTCTGCCTGCCCGCCTACCTGGGTTGCCGAGGGCCATAGAGTCGTAGATGAGCTTGCAGGTCTTGAGCAGGATGGCTATCTTCTTCTCGGGCGAGTAGGCCTTGTGCATGCTGGTGAACTTCTGCAGGATCTTCTCCATGACGGGCACCTCGGGCACGCTGGTGGTCACCCCCAGGTCGGTGGTGGTGGTGGCCAGGATCACCAGCTGGTTCTCCTTGAGCTGCTGCAGTGAGCCGTCCTTGCTGTGGATCTCACGCAGGCACGAGTCAATGGCTTCTTTCAGGGGCTTCAGGACACACTTGTACAAGGCGGACTCCACTATCGCTTCTATAGGGGGGTGAGAGTAGTAGGGTGAGGACACTAGGGACAGGGATCCTGCCACCAGGCCTTGTTGCCCAACAGTGTGGCTATCCCTGTCTTCTGATCCCTGGAAAAACATACTTACCGCCCCAGCAGTCACAACCTGTGGTTCTGACACATGAGACAGTACAGTACATTCCACAGAAAGCCACACAGGGAGCCCTTGGGCTGATACATTTTATCCTAACGCTTTTCACAGGGCCTGGCACAGATTAAACGCTCACAGGGAACCCTCTGGTACACAGCTTTGGAGGGCACTGTTCACATGGGAGTTGTGCGGTGTACAATGTGTATAGTTGTACATGGAGGTCCTGGGTACCCAGTAAATGTTTGGTGGAATTACTCTTGATGTCTCTCTTAATCCCCAAATCCGCCTGACTCCAGTCTCAAGAATACAGTATATCTAGAACCTGACTTCTTACCATTTCCAAGGCTTGACCTTGACCTGAGCTACCATCATCTCTTGCCTGAGTTATGTTAGTAGCCTCTTGCTCTGGCCCCTTACAGTGTCAACACAGAAGCCAGTATAATCCTGTTACGGCATGTTTGACCATGACATTACTGTGCCAAGAACCCTCCAATGGCTCCCATCTCATGGACAACAGAAACCGAAGTCTTCCCTATGCCCTTCAAGACGCCTCGGTGATCTGTCCCTGTGACCTCTCTCACTCAGCACCTTGCTCACTCCCCTATGCTCATGCTGCACCAGCCACACTGGTCTGCTTGCTGCTCCACCACCTGCCACACCTGCTCCTGCCTCAGGACCTTTGCACCTGCTATTCTTTTGCCTGGAGAAGTCACTTCACAGCTACCCACATGGCTTATTCCTTCACTGTCCTAATGTCATCGTCTCCAAGAGGTACCCTGATCATCTGGTAGAATGGGAGTCAACTGGGTTTGATCTCACAGCAGCTCTGCAACATACAAGCCATGATCTGCAGACGGACCAGCTCAGGCTCTGACGGTGTGGGTCACACAGCTAGCTGGGGGCTGAACAAAAATCTGGACCCGTATCTACTTGACACCAGGGCGATATTTTACTGCATTGAGTGACAGCAGAGAAGTATTCTTGGGAAGTCTTTTTGGCTCTACCCTGTCCCCAGGGGAAGGGCCTCAGCTATTGTTTCCTCATCTGTAAAATGAGAGGGCTTCAGCACAGCCCTCCAGGGTTCCTTCATCCTTGAGAACTGCCACGTCTCCTGCAGAGACCGACTCTGGCCCTCTGGGGCCACAAGTTAGTACTCCGTTTGCATCTAATTGCTCTTGTGACTTGTCTCCCTAATAAAACCGGGAGCATCCTGAGGGTGGGGTCCTGCCCAGCCCCTTATGTGGGCTGAGGTTCTCCCACCGTCTCCCTGGGCACATGAGCTGAGCTTGGAAGCAGGAGGCAGACAGCAGACAGGTTAGTTCAGTTAGTCTGGGGGGTGGGGGGTGGATTATCTGGGGTGATCCCTCCCTCCCTGCCACCCACTCCCAGCCCCAGCCCCAGACTGACCCAGCTCCTCCTCGGAATGCAGGGTGGAGTCCACCAGCGCCTTGAGCTCGGTGCTCTGCAGCAGGTAGCTCTTGAGTTGGGTCATCATGGTGCGGATCTCCTGCAGCATCTCGGTGCTGGAGGCCTGGCGGGCCATCATCTCCAGGCTGTACACCTTGTAGTCCTGCACCAGGTTGCCGAAGTACGAGGACTTGTCCTGGGCCAGCTCCACCACCTTCTTGTACAGCTTGCGGTCGTTGGAGAGGAAGGCCTGGAAGACGCTGGTGAAGCTCACGAGGCTCAGGCGGTGCCGCGCCTTGCCCAGGATCATGGAGGGCTTCTTCTTCACGCTGGGGCTGCTGAACTGCTCCAGCTCCTCCTCCGTGCTGCTGGTCGAGTAGGAGTCCTGGTCTGTGGCCGAGGTGGGCACTCCCACACTGTCCGAGAGGGAGGCCAGGGAGCCTTTGAACTCCGTAGTGCTCTGGGGCTGGGCGCTGGCCTGGGCCTGTGGGCTCTGCGTCTCGGCGTGGCAGGCAGGGCTCTGGCCTTCCCTGGGTGGGCCGGGGCTGGGTTTCTCATGGGCCACGGTCTCCGCGGAGAGCTCGGCGCTCTCCAAGGGGCTTGGGAGGGCCGAGGCCAGTTGCCGGGAGATCCGTTTCTTCCTAGGAGGCGGGACTGGGGGTTGCCGCATCTTCCTTGGCAACTCTGGCAGACTGCCTGGATCTCTGGCTTTGGCCACTACTTCCTGTCCTTGCTCTGCGGTCCTCTGAGGCCTGTCCCCAGGACTGTCTGAGGTCCCCTGGGGAGGCAGGCTGAGTGGGGGTGGCCTGGAAAGAGCTGGCTGGTCCCACTGCGCCGATGTGCCCCTGTCTGCCTTCTCAGGACTCTGGTCCTCCAGGGAGAGTTTCTCGGAGACTCGGCGTCTGGGAGGAGCAGCAGGGACAGCCTTCTTCACGGGCCCTGGAGGGGCGGGGGCCTGCTGCAAGGGGCTAGGGGCTGCCCCTGGCTTCATCTCTTCCTCCCTGAGGGGACCCAGGCCTGCAGGGGGGCATGGGAGCCTCTCACAGGCTGTCATGGGTAGCTGGCTTGGATGGTCTGGGGGGTCTAGGGTATGGGGTGACAGGTGGGGGTCAGATGCTGGGGATGCAGGAGGAAGGGCATCTGGAGGTGGGGGAGAAGCCACTGGGGGAGAACTGGGCAAAGGACGGACCAGAGCTGGAGCAGGGAGTGGAGGAGGCCGGGTGGGACTGAGGGGATGGAGAGGGGATCCTGGGGGAGGGGGTGCTGGGCGGCGAGGAGCCCACCTGGAGGTGGGTGAGGTAGAGTCAGAGGTGGGAGGCAACGGGCCAGAGGGGTAGCTTCTAAGGGATGGCAGGTTGGCAGGCAGGGCCCTGCCACAGTCCTCGATGAAGATGGGATTCACAAACCACAAGCGGTCATTTCCTGCGGAGAGTTCAATTTCACAGGAGCAGTTTTTGGAATGGGACGCAGACCTGAGGCTGGAGGCTGGGGGTGCCCCTGAGGCTGGGCCTCTTGGGGGTTCTGCCGGGCTGCCACCGGCTCGCCGGGGGTTCAGAGAGGATTCCCAGAAACCTGTGGAAACAAGAGAAGAGGCGGCGGTCAGTCCTGGAGCTGGGCGCCCCGCTTAGCCAGGGGTGGCGTTGTCAGCGGGATGGGGACAGGACCACAGGAGGGCTGGGTGGACCGTCACAGCATTCACTTCACTGCTCCCTGGGTTGTTTTCCCCTCTTTGACTGTTTTAACCTCTCCTACCACTTCCTGCCTAGAGAGGGGAAGCCCCGCGAGGCCCTTCCCTGTACAAGTGCTGGGGCGGGGCCAAGCTGAGGTGGAGACAGGCTCAGCTTCAGTCCTGTCCCTTGGTGTGTGAGGGCCCACCCTGGAGGGCACCAATGACACAGGGCGCAGGCAGTGTAGGGATGGAGGGGACAGAAAGCCCAGAGTTCCTGCAGCTGGCCAGCTGGGGGCTCTGAGGCAGGTTACTTGATCTTTCTAGGCCCCTGTGTAGTCGTCTCTAGAATGGGGGTCGCAGCAGGGAAGATGCTTTGGCCACCACAGTCGTTCTATGTAGGAAGAACACACCTATGGATTGTAGCCAGTGAGCTTGGACCTGACCGTTTAAGTGGGGAACACTGGCCACTGCGGAACGACAGGCTCTGGTCAATCTTAATGTTAATGGAGGAAGCTGCCCGCTGCCCGCCGTGGCTCCTGCACTGCTGAGCCAGTTCCAGCACGTGCCTTTCTCCTGATCTAGCCCTCAGGCTCAGCCCGTGGCTACGGCCACCAAACCACATCTGTCCCTATCTGGTTAGTGCCAGGTGTGTCCTGAGGGAGGGCCATGGAACGCCCAAGCCACAAGGGCATTGGGGTCAACTAGCTCAGGAGTTCTTGACTTCTGGGTACGAAGCCCTATGGGGAATCTGACGGAAGCTCAGGACCCTCCAAAAAGGGCACAGGGCACAATGTTTGAGGACAATTTCAGTTGGCCTACAGCTACTCTGAGCTCACGCAGGCAGCTCCTCCAGGAACAGGGGACCCAGGTCTTGCCCATTGTGTTAATTTGAGAGATTCACAGTGCAGACACCCTTGTTAGTGATGGGGCCAGGCCTCTAGACTCTCACCAGGAGCCCTTTACTTCTGGGAGTGATTCATCAGGAAGAAAACTACAAAAAATAAGGTCCAGGACAGTAACAGGAGCAAACCTGCACCAAGTTCTGGTCATGCGGGCCACTGGCTTTACCTGGACCATCTCGCTGACCCCTGACCCCAGGTCTTCGGTGTAAGGCCTGATATCAGCTCATATTACACATGGAGAGGAGACCCAGGGAATGTAAAGAACTGGCCCACGGTCACAGGTTACCGGGCTGGTGAGCAAAGGAGGTGGGATGTGCAGGTCAGACTAGTTCTAAGGTCTAGACCTCAGTCACTGCGGTACCCGCCTTCCTTCAAGGGAACTTGCGACACTTCCCATCTCACTTGTTTGGCCAGCGTGAGAGAGTGAGGGGTGGCGTGCGCCCCAGAACTGGGGGTGTGGTAAGAGCACAACAGGCTCTTGGCACTGAAAGCGGACATCATGAGATGGTTGAGGGCAGTGTGAGTGTGCCTGCCTAGGAGATGGGCACTCTCAGGGGTGCCGGCGTTTGCCCCCTTGCTCGCCAGGGCACTGCAAACCCAATCAAGGTGAGCAGGTGCAATCCCAGGACAAGAGGCTGCTGAGAACCTGACATGTGAGCCTGCACATCTCTGAGGCGTGGCAGTTATGGGGGGACCACGGGGCTCATGGTTCAGCTCTGTCCTGGCAGAGCCTCTGTGTCTGGCAGCCCAAGTGTGCGGCCAGCTGTCTCCACAGCAACAAGGGTGATAAACTTTCACATGACTGTGAGATTTGCAAAGCTCTGTGCACATCGGAGCCACTATCTGAGGACAGAGTGCCGGGAGGGAGGGGGAGTCTCTGGGCTTTCCCACGACCCAGGCTGCCTGGGCCTTGCACTCAACTTTCGTGGGCAGCTACTAACCCCTCCATGACTTGCCCTCTCTCCTGGGTGCTTTGAACCGAGCACACAGCTCTTCTGGCCTCAGGGAGTGAGCAATGGAAGTCCTGCCTACACAGCCCCACAGGTGAACGGAGGCCCCGATGCTCCGAGTTCCCATAAGCCATTCCTTTGGGTAAAGGTGGACATCATGGGGTAGATGATAAACAGAGCTGCCTGCCCATGCCTGGGCACCCCCATTATTGCTCACCTAGATCATGGCATAGCCTGTCTTGCCCCCCCATCAATTCCCCTCCTTGTGGCACCATGTCAGGCATACGGTAGGCCCTTGGTTGCTGTTTGTTCAGAATCACTGCCAGCCCCCTCGCCCGGCACTCAAGGCCCGTGGGATCTGAATCTGTACCTTTTCTAGCGTCACCTGCTGAGTCTTCATTCTCTGCTCACTCCTTCCTGGCCACAGCCTGGGCTGCCCCACCTTGTCTTGGCTGATGGGTTCACTCGGCTGGGAAAGCTTTTCCCATGCTCTCCACCGCGAGCTCTTACAAATCCTTCAAGATGCCGGTCAAACTCCCCGTTTGGTGGAAGCTTCCTGACACACCCAGGCCTCCCCTGCGGTCCCTGTGCTCCGGGCTCTGGCACACCCTCTCGCGGAAGTGGCCGTCACGGACTGGAATTCTCTGGTTTTGTCTGACTCCCGCCTTCCCCTCCCAGGCTCTGAGCTTCCAGAAGGCAGACGCTAGGCTTTGCCCTAGCATTTCCAGCACCGAAGAAAGTGCTTGGCACAGAGCAGGGGCTCAGCCCTTTACCTTGCACAGCAGATTAGCTTAGCCAGAGGGGAGAGGCGGGGTTCTGAGGATGGGACACAGGCACAGCTAGTTTTGATGGCGAGGTGGGGATGACCTGAACCATGGAAGGATGTCTCAGGTGAGAGAATGAGATGAGCAAATGAGAGGAGGGAGGCACAAAGGAGGGCCAAGGAGCTCCCTAAGTGGGCAGACCCCCAGCCAGACAGCCTATCTCAGGATAGCCAGGTGGGTTCATCATGCACAGATTAAAAAACAAAACAACACACATTTCCTACAGCTCAGGTTTGGGTTCTGGCAGGAGTGAAAAGACGCTGGGGTTCAGGGAAATGGGCCTGGCTGACAAGGAAATGCTCCCTGTCCCTAAGACAGGCCTGGTGGCTGTACCCTGGCAGGGCAGAGGCCTCAAACCAATGCCACTCTGGGGGAAGCTGAGACCTGAGGGGCTACACTTTAGGATCTGGGGGACTGTTAGGGAATCACAGTGGCAGTGCAGGGTTTTATGCTAAAAAAAAAAAAAAAAAGGAAGTAGGTCACCTTCTCTGCAGCCTGCAGAACATCAAGGCCAGAGGAAAAGCGGAACACTGTCTTGCAACCCTAGTGGTTGGTAAATCTGTGGGCATCTGTGTTTAACGGCACCACGCCAGGCCTTGGCTCAGCTGCCAGTGCTCCTCTCAGGGCCCCTGCGCGGCCCTCGGACTGAGGGACATTTTGCTGGCCCTTGGCCTCCCGTGCCTTATATGGAGATACCTCTTGCCAGGTGCCCACTCCTACAATCCGCAGGGGGCTGGGGCCAGGCCAGGTGCTGGGCTGTAGGCCCCGGGGGCAAAGGTGACAAAGGTTTCACTCTGGGGGAACCTGGGCTAGAGGCAGGACAGAAAGGGTATGAGTAAATGCAACGACGCGTATTCCAGATACCATGAAATAGCTCATAAGTTCAATGAGTTCAGCGAATAAATATTTTTGTGGCATCCCAAAGATGGGCTGTTGGACAGCCCATTGAAAACTTGAGTTTTCAATGAATCTTTAATAACTACGAAAATTCTCACTATATAACATAAAAGAAAAAGCAAATTATATGCTAACTTGGAAGAGCTAGAGAACATATGCCTTTTCTAAACATATTTTAAACCTGTTAAACATACTGCAGACAAGTCAGAGAGCGTCGGCAAACCTAACCCGTAGTTACCTCTGCTTTCTCTAGATTCCTTTGCGTTTAGGATCAACTGCATATAGTTTAGTGCTGAATTGCTCCCTACGTTACTTTTGTAGCCCCAAGATTACTCCTATACAGCCCGCCCTTTCAAATGTTGCTGTTTCCAAGGCCAAACTCAGAGTTTCTCATGTCAGCTCACGAGTGCGTGTTCTGGGCTGTCACATGGTGCTGAGCCTGCAAATCAATAGCTCCCTTTCAGCAACAGCATCCCTGTCTGAACAGCAAGCTTGTGCAACTGTTTGGACATTTATTACATTCTGCTCACTTGGTAAAAAGCGAGTAGAAGGCCAGGAAAAGAATACTGCTAACACCAGTGATAGGAAACACACATGCCTCAGAAACTTATTCCATGCAGATTGGTGTGGCCACTGTGGAAAACAGTACGGAGGGTCCTCACAAAATTAAAAGTGTAACTGCCTTATGACCCAGAGGGTCCACTTGTGAAAATACATCCGGAGAAACCCAAGACACTAATTCAGAAGAATATCTGCACCCGTGTTCACTGCTGCACTATTTACAATAGCCAAGATCTGGAAGCGATCCAAGTGCCCATCAATAGATGAGTGGATCAAAAAGTTGTGGTACATATGTACAATGGAATATTACTCAGCCATAAAAAAGAATGAAATCTTACCATTTGTGACAGCATGGGTGAACCTAGAGGGTATTATGCTAAGTGAAATAAGACAGTCATGGGAAGACAAATATTACATGATTTCACTTATATGTGGAATCTAAAGAGCAAAACAAACAAATAAACAAAGTAGAAATAGACTCACAGATACCGAGAACAGGCTGATGGTTTGCCAGAGGGGAGGGGGTTGGAGGACTGGGTGAAAAAGGTGAAGGCATTAAAAAGTACAAATTGGTAGTCCCAAAATAGTCACAGGGATGTAAAGTACAGCATAGGGAATATAGTCAATAATATTATAATAACTGTGTATGGTGCCACGTGGGGTACTGGAAATATTGGGGGGAACATGTTGTAAAGTATATGATTGTCCAATCACGATTCTGTACATCTGAAACTAATACAAAATAACATGGAATGTAAACTGTAATTGAAATAATAAAAACAACTTATCCCAATTGCAAGTGAGGCGGGGCTGGATCAGAGCCTCGCAGTAGAGGGGTAGGGGAAGCAGGAACTGGGAGTTGAAGGGACGGAACCCTGGGTGCGGCTGCCCAGCCAGCCTGTGTGTGTGTGGGGAGCAACTGTGCTCGCAAAGCCCACTGACCTTCTGCTCTGTTGCTGGGAGGTTCCCCAGTCCTTTCACTAAGTCCTCTTGTATCTATGCGAGTTTGGCTGGGTTTCAGTTCTCCGCCCCAAGATGCCTTACCTAGAACAACGCCTGACACTGGGCGCAGTACCTGTGCATCCTAGTTCTTGGCAAATGCTGCTCTTTGCATATTTATCATCACAGGGGAAGGAGTGTGAGGCTCAGGCCTGAACATCTCAGAGCCGAGGCCTGGCCTCAGCTGGATGCACCCTCTCAGCTCCAGTCTCCATCCATGCAGGGGAGGGATGGAACCAGGGAAAAACTATTCTGATGAGCCTTGCTTTGCATCCTTCAGCCCTTGGGGACACCAGGTCTGATCAGAACCCTCTGGTTCCTAAGCTGTGAGTCCCTAAGGGGTTCGTGTAAATCTCCTTCTCAAGGAAGTAAGCGCTGACAGCCGGGTCTGAACTGCCACTAGCTTCCCAGATGGCAACCTCCCTCTTCCATTTCGTCGCACCTGCGGTCAAGCTCTCCGCCATAGAAGGGCTTGTCTATTCCAGAAAGGAATGTCCCCGGGGTGCCTGCCTGAACCCCATAGTGTGGCCAAACTGACCCTCCTCTCCACGGTCATCCTCCCCAGGCCAAGCCCATCCATCTCACTTGCCTACCAACCTGGCCTCAAGCTGAACACTGACAGCTCATTGCAAAGTCACCGAGAAGTCACCAGGGGCAGCCGAGGGGCAGTGGAGAGGCTGTGCCAGGAGTCAGAAAGCCCTGGGCGCTCATCCCAATTTGCTCATTTCCTACCCGGGCACCCTGACACGTTCCTGAGCTGTGCTAACACTTGATTTTCTATCTTTAAAATGGGGACACCAGGATTACACAAGACAGTGCTAAGTGTGTTGCAAGGAGTGTCATTCATGCCACTTTAGACCTCAGAGGGGGATATCATTTGTACTGTGTGAATTACAAAATTGTTACCTCTTCCACATTCAAACTTCTAGGAGGGTAAGAGCCTTACAACTAAAATACCTGGGGGTGAAATTCAGTGTTTATTCCCCAAGTCAACTGGAAACTGGTCCTAAAGTTTATGAAGTGGGTAAGTCAGACCTAGGAGAGCCCGGGTAAAGAGTTAAGAGGCAGCATGGGGGAGGGGAGGGTGCTGCAGCTAAACTGCCTGGCTCAGGTCTCAGCTCTGCCACCGACTGTGTGATGCTGGACAGGCTACTCAAGCTCCCGTGCCTCAGTTTCCTCTGCCATAAAGGGGGGCTACAATAATAGAACCTACTTTCTAGGGTTGTTTGAAGATTCGAGGAGTAGATGCAGGTGAAGAGGTTATAAACCCAGTCAGTGCTCGCTAGATGTTGACACCCCAGGGCCCAGAGGACTCCTCCTTCCTCATTTTGACCATGAACTTCTTTGTGGCTGCCCAGAGAACCTCATGAACTGCTGCCCAGAGGCCACTCTGGGTGGTGGACGGCACCTGGCCTGGGAAACAGCGAGCGTCTTCTCTGACCTCGGGTGCACCCCTAACTTCTTCTATGACCTGGCCTTGGCCTCTGGGTCATTGCTGCCTCCATTGGACCAGCACTGGTGACCAGGGCGCTACTCTGCTCCAGGCATTGTGCTCAGCTGCGTGCAGTGCCGGGTCCCCTGCGTGGTTTAGTCTTGATAAAGACCTAGTGAGTAACTGCTTTGTTCATAAACTTGACCAGGCCTCTGCCCAGCATATGGAGCCTGCAGAGCAGGCTGGCCTGGCTTCCCAAGGGCCAGCATGGTGAGGTGCTAGCTAGTCAGAGCACTCAGCAAAGTCTGACACATGGAAAGGGCCCAGGAGACGTGCGATCTCACTACCATGTGGAAGGGCTAAGATCAGGAACGCTCTTGTCTTTCCTCCTTTCTTTTCCTCTCCCTCATCAGAAGGGTAAGGGGCAGAGTAGGGTGTGCACCATTGAGAAGGCCCTTGGAGGTTGGTTCAGCCTCTCTCAGAGCCAAGCCCTGACAACAGGTGACCCTGACCAGCCCCAGCTCCCTCAGAGCTCCTGGGCGACTGTTAAAAGGCCCCATTTTGAAGGCTGGGAGAACCTCCCTGCTACAGGGGCATAGCAGCCTGGGGCAGGGGGGTGGGTGGTCCCATGGGAGCTGGGACTGAGGATCCAGCTTGGTCTCAGCCTGAGGGGCCACCCCTCTGCACAGTGGTCAGCAGGGGCAGTCCTAGGGCCCTGTTTCCTCAAGCCCCACCACTTCCCCTGCCCCTGCCCCTCAGGGCGGACTTACCCAGGCCCAGGTTGGAGATGGTCTTGAGGTCTGTGAAGCTGCTGGCCTCGAGGATGGCCTGCGGCAGCCTCAGCGTGAAGGGCAGTAAATCTCTGTGGAGACACGAGGTGTTGGAGGTCATGTCGGGGGAGGGATCTGTGTGTCCATTTCCCAGCCCCCACAGCCCATAAAGGAAGAATAGCTGCAACCCTGCTGGCTGCTGAGGTCTCGGTGCAGACTGGAGACTGCCTTGGGGTAGAGGGGCATAGCCCGAGGCTGAGGCAGCAACCGGTCAGATCCAGGTCCCAGGCCAGCTCTATGGCCCAGAGACGTGGGAGACCCTCCATGGGAGTGGGGCGGGGCCACAGCACTCCCCTGGAAGCCCAGGAAGCTTCCAATAAAGGCCCCATTCCGGGTAAAGCTCGTGACCCGCCCCTTCCTGCCCTCTGACCCTGGCAGCTCCACACTGAGATGTGCAGCAAGCACACAATCAGACATTTCCCAGTGAGTGCAGTCAGAGTCCCCAATGAGCGCACAGTCAGACATCCCTGACAATGCACAGTCAGACAGCTCAATCTGCTGCCTTTGGTCTGAACGGAGAAGTAAGTGTTCAGGGATCTCTCCAGAGATCTCCCAGCAGGGACTCAGATACCCTTCCCCTTTATTGTGCAGGTAGGGAAACTGAGGCCCAGAGAGGGAAAGGAATATGTCCAGGCCACACGACAGGTTGATGGCAGAGTGTGCTGAGTCCCAGGCCTCCTCACTTCCAGCCCAGGGCTGTTTCAAGGGGCCAGGAAGGGGAGAGTGGCACTGAAGGAGCCCGAAGACGGACAGTCCCAATTCTATGCCTCGTCCTAGCATTCGAGGCCCATCACAGTCTGACCCTGACTTCCTGTTTCCAGTCATATCCACCGCTCTATCCGTCTTCTCCCCAAACCTCAATTCCAACCCCACGGGCAGGCATTAATACCCTTGCATTAATTACTTAATTTGGGATCAGAATCCCGTAGGGGAGCTGCTAAAAATGCACATTCCAGATCCACGTGCAGGGGTGCCCAGTGTCAGGTCTGGGGGTGGGCCAGGAATCCACATTTTTTAATAGCTCTCAAGGGGATCCTGACGGACACAGCCTTGGGTGGGAATCACAGCCCCCAAAGCAAGGGCGATCAATAAAAATAAAAATTAAGTAGCTGTCCAGATATATATGTATGCATATATTCCCTTATAAAGTATTAAGTCCATTAAAAAGCATTCACAAAAAGAAAATTCCAAAATGAGATTTTTAGAACGAGTGTTCTAACATTCCCACACACACACTGGTGGGTCAGCTTGCACACCTCCCAGGATACAAACACCCCTCCCTGGAAGCCTTTGTTCTAGGTGGTGCTTTTCAAACTTTTTGGACCATGACTGTTGGTAAGAAAGACATCTAGCATCACGATGCAGTGCGCACACACACACACACACACACACACACCCCTAAAACAAGTTTAGCATGAATCTTAGTCCAGCTACATGAGACACATGCTGGTATTTTCTAGTCTAGTTGAATTTTTCATTAAAAAAGCCAGTCATGATCCACACAATTGATTTGATGACCCCCTCTGAGTGTTTTCTGCCATCACCAACCAATCCACTGGAAACCAACGGGGTGTTCCCCAAGGTCACTCACTACCTGCACCTGGAGATAGTACAGACCCCACAGGTTAAGGACTCTGTTCCACCACATTGCCCCCACCTTGGGTACCCATTGCAAATCCCAGGCCACCTGTATTTCTGACTGGCTATAGGCCCTGTCCTCGGGTTGGACAATTTTCTACAACAGCTCTCAGAACTTGGGGAAACACTTGACTTACATTTATTGGTTTATTATAAAGGCCCAATGGAAGAGGTGCACAGGCAAGGTATGGGGATAGGGGCAGGGAGCGTCCATGCCTGTGTAGATGAGACACCCTCCCAGCACGTGGGTGCTCATCTGGGAGGCTGGTGGGCGGGTCTGAAAGTTCCAGCCCTCTAGTCACCTGGTGATCAGTGCCATCTTGAGGTTATCTAGGGCCCCACCTGTGTCACCTCTTAGAATAAACTCAGGTGTGATTGAAAGGGGCTCATCATGAATAATGAAAGACACCCCATTACTCAAGGCTTTAGAGGCTCTGTGTCAGGAACCCGGACAAATACCACATATTTTTGTTATATACCACACTCCTAATGGGTTGTAACCCGTAGACTGAAAAACACCACAGACCATGGATATTACCTCATTAAGTCTTTGGCACGGGATACCTTTCTCCTCTCACTGAGGGGCTAGGCACCTCCCTAGGTTCTGGGAAATTTGGGGGTGGTTTGGGGACCACTTCTAAGATGTGAGACAGGGTCCAGGAGAACAATATCTGAACCCCCTCAATGCGCATGGCACCCTAGGCTCCATCTCCTCACAGATCCTGGTGACTTTTGTGGTTTTGAAAGTCAATCACTGTAGATGAAAGAGCATAAATTTTTTTGTTTGTTTTGTGTGTTTTGTTTTTTTTAAGTGAGAAAGAGGGGGAAAGACAGAAAAAACCAGTCTTGAACTTCAGAATCCATAGACCCAGCTAAAACCCTAGCTCTGCATTCCTGGCATGGTGTCATGTCCATGTCCTGGCAGGACAGTGGGGACACAGTGCCCTCTTATGGGTTGTTTTGGGAAGTAAATGAGCTGGGGTGTAGGAACCACGCAGCACCGACCTGTACCTAGAGGCAGCGTGCCAAGGGTACCTCTCAGGGCCTCTGAGCAGTGGGTGAGGCTCCTTCCCTCTGCCCTGCTCACCAGGACCATCGGAGGGCAAGACGGAGGTTCCTGGCTGAGGTGGCAGGGGAGGCAGCTCCAGACGGTGATAACAGCTCTTTCTTCCAAGGCAAAGAGGCCCAGCCCGCCACCCCCTCCTGCCAGGAGGAAGGTGGCAGCTTAGTCACAACACTTGGTGCCTGGACACCTCCTAGAGAGGGCAGGCCCATGGGGCCCCTTCCTTCCTACCTCATTTCGGTTCACTGCACCCCCTTCACGAGGCTACCGACTCCTGACCCCAGCATGAGCTGAGGACCAGACCTCATGGACCCTGTAAGGGGCTCAGCAGAGACCTGCAGTGTAGCAGGTGCTCCAGACACGATCACATGTGTTCACCCTCCTGTTGCCCAGGATGGAGCCCCAGCATCTCCCAGGCAGCTCCTGCTTCCCCCCCTCCTCCAGTGCCTGCCCCACCGCTCTGGTTCCCTATTCTCTGCCTGGGGCAGAGGCCTTCCTCCACACGGCTGGTCCCCACCCTCCCCTTGCCTCAGCCCCACCCCCCGCAGCCCTGTCACTCCGCCGTCTGTGAGCAGCAGGTGGCTCAGGGCACCCACGGAAGGAAGTGCCTATAGCTCTGCGCAGGGCGTTCAAGGCCCTCCATGCATCTTATCTCCCACCCAAGTGTCCGGTTCTCCCCGTGAAACCCTCCCTGAGCTGCCCATAGCTCTCCCACTGCCAGCCGCTGCCCACGCCATTTCGGCTGCCTGGAATTCTCTTCCCGTCCTCCTTTGCCTGACCTCCAGTGTCACCTCTCCCACCAAGAGGGTCTGGGCTCCCCCGTATTTGGGAGGGCAAGCTTCAGGGGAGCAGCTCGCACGTCATTCTCTGGCCTCGGGCCTGTGCCTGCGCTGGGCAGAAGCGGCGGCTTCAGGAGTAGACGGGCTCTAGTTCAGATCGGGCTCCACCTTGGGCCGTGTGGCCCGAGGCAGGTCACACCTCAGTTTTCTCATCCGCAGCAGCACCAGGAAGGCACCTGGTTGTGTCTGCAGCACTCGCTTCGTGCCAGGGGCTCTCCTAGGCCCTTTACAAGGGTCCTTGTGTCCGACGCTGCGCACTCCGGGGGAGGGGTCACCCTCCCATAAGTGGCTCTGAGATGAGCGTAGCTCCTGGCAGGATAGCTGCAGGGTTAGAAGGACTAGCTCTTCGAAGGAGGGAGAAGTGGGCCTGGAGTCCAGGACCCCGAGACATCCTGTCCAGCTTCTAGCCAGTTTTTGTCAGGACACTGTAGCTTAAGCCATCAGCTTCTGACACCAACATGTATTTTTAAATTCCTGTTGACCTGCAACCAGCTCTGAATAAATAGAGCAGCTCTGAGGGTGGTTAGCAGACACCCACTCCACCCAACAGCTGCTCCGCAATCAAAGGCTCTCTCCCGTGGAGGGCACCAGCCCTTCCTGCTGCCCCGACAGGAAGTTCCTCCTATAACCCCCAACGGGGTGCGCCAGGCCCCCACAGGACTCCAAGCTGGCCTGGAGGCCAGGCCCGGCAAGCGAAGGTGATGGGCAGGTGAGGTGGGTCCTTACTGGCAGGTCCAAGAAAGCAGCGGAACCATCGCCACCTCCCCGGTTACCAGGGCAAAGCCAGGGACCGTCCCCTCTCTGCATCCTGTGGGCTGCACCCTTCTCTCTGGGGGCTTCCCTGGGACTCCCCACCCCCACCAACGTTGTGTGGACATCTGTTGCAACCAGACGCCCTCCCGTGGGGCCAGGTCTACTCACCTACTGACACAGTAGAATGCGATCAGTCTGAAGATGTCCTCAAACACAAGAACCGAGCCTTCCAGGTACAATACTGAGGAGAGAGGACAAAGGCCTGGATGAGTGTCCCTGTCAGAGGGAAGGAGGGTCCCCAAGGGCGGGGCCGTGTCTGCTGAGTTCACTGCCACAGTGTCTGGCCTGCTGCAGCCACATACACATCAGCTGCCAACTGGGCCACAGGGAAGTGAGAAGTGAACGTCTATGGCAGAGATTTTCAATCTTTTTAATCTCAGGGCACACACAAACTAATTATGAAAATCCTGTGGCACACCAAAAAAAAAAAAAAAGTTTATTTTTTGTCAATCTGACAAATAAAAGGTATAATATTGATTCATTCACACCGGATGGCTATTGTTGTGTTTTTATCTGACAATCTAGGGGAAAAGAGGTCAGTGCCCAACTAAACAGTCAGGTAATTGCATGTTTTAAAGATTCTTGCAGCTCACTGGTTGAAAATCACTGTTCTAGGGTGTGAATCCACTGACATTTGGGGTGGTGATTTATAGCAGCTGCTGTTATCTTAACTAATATGCGTCACCCTGGGCAAAATAACACAGAATCCTCTGGAGTGTAAAAGCAGAATGAAACATTTAATTGACCAGGGTCATCTCAACTTGACAATTCTGAACACCGAGGGGACAGCAGGAAGGAAGTTGCCCTGTTCTGTCTTGGTCTCCGGGAGGTTCATCAGCTCAGGGTGCCGAACCGGGGCCACTGGCCTTCCACCCAAGGGGGCCTACTAGGACCTCACTTGATTTGTCTGTGTGGTAACCCAAGGGTGAGGTTGACCCTGGTGTTTTCCAGCTCTGACAGGAAGAGGGGTAAAGCATCTGCTCAAGATCCCTTCCCGGGTGAGCATGGCTCTTTGGAGGGGCAGGGTGCCAGGATGTGGCATCAGTGCCCGAAGCTGGGGGTGCAGCGACCAGGACACAATACCATGCCCTGCGCTGCACCCTCAGGGCAAGGGGCCCAGGGAACCTGAGCGAGTTGCTGACCAGTGGTCTCAGCACCATCCATCCCCCCGACTTCTGACTCTCACCTCAGGATTTCATTTGTCCAGCAGGGATGCTCCCTGTACTGGGACCGCCCCCCCCACAGTGCACTTTTTCAGGCATCAGAAGAGCTGAGAAACGTGGGCATCACACTTCAGTTCCTATCTCCCGAGGGTCTCCTAGCACCCCAAGACCCGGCCCCAGGGCTGGTTCTCACTCTGGGATCAACGATGTGACTCTGGGTACATCCCTTACCCTCCCAGCAAAGGGAAGGAGCCCTTCCAACCCTGAACTCTCGTGCGTCCAGGCGACATCAGCCAGCCGGCCTGTTTTCAAAGCCTAGGAGGGCATGCCACTGTATGGGTGGTCTGAGACGGGTGTAGGTGACACATGAATCAACAGGCATTGGTCTAACAGCTTTTGTAAAATATTCGTCTACCTTCCATAGACTAGACACTGTTCTAAACAGTTCACATGATTTTTTTAAAAAAGTTGACATTCATCTATTTATGGCAAAGAGATCATGGTTTCCCATTAGGAGAGATATAAAAAATGTAAAAGGGAGTTTAAAGAAAAATATTACGTCGATCATAGTATGGGAGGCACTCTAACCGAAGTCTCAGAAAACAGCCCGTGGAATCAGCACCCGCCGTGAATTAATAGTGGTGGGGGGCCCAGAGCGCCACCTAGTGCTGACATTTGGCACATCACCGACTCTCCCCTCAGCATTGGCCAAGGGAGCCTGGTGCCAAAAGACCTGCAGTCGCAAGAGGTAGAGACGATTCCACCTGTAACCTGGGAACGTGAAGCCCTCCCGCAGGAGTCCCTCAGGGGGTTAGTGGTGACGCGCGCAGGAAGTCAGCTCCTATACAGGACGCGACCAACAACTGGCAGCCTTCCTTTCCACCGAGACGCGGTCTGACCCTTGCACAACACAGACCAGACCTTTCAGATGAAGTGAGTCACTCCCTCCCCTGTGCCCTCCGGCACTTTAGATAAAGCCCATACTTCTTTCAGACTTAGTTTACCGGACGTCTGTGTGCTGGTCGGGTCCTCGAGCGCAGGGACAGGGCTCATTCATTTTTGTAAAGGAGGGCGGACAGGCAGCCTGTTCTAGACATAGTGGCCAGTCACCTTTCTACTGTTAAAACTGTAGAATTTTAAAATCACAAGCAAGGGTGAAGGCTCCTGTTTCTTTCTTTAGACCTCTTCTGCCCCAGCCCCAGCCAGCTGCCCACATCTGCCCCGTGCCAGGGGTGGGAACCGCTTCCCTTCATGCCAAGGCCACAGGGAGCTCCTGCGCCAGGGCTGGGCCCCAATGGGAGTCTCCCTCAGCAGCCAGCAGAGCCACTGACTGCATCGTACACTTTAAATGGATGAATTTATAATGTAGGATGCATGATATGAACACGTCTCAATAAAGCCATTATTTAAAAAAGTGCCTGCAGAGTGGACAGTTTCACTGCCTGCATTAAGTTTTCCTGGGATTTTTATAATAAGCACCTGTGAGTTCTGTAAGCAGAGAAACTGTAAAGATTCTCTACACTTTTCTCTAATTTTCTAAGGTTCTCTGTAAACGTTTCTCTAAACTGGTTTCCAGGGCCCTCTCAGCTCACAGCCCTGCAGGGCACAGCTGACAAGTCCCCACGCCACCCACCCATGTCGCCCCTTAACACTCCCCACCTCCAAGCCAGCTTCAGAGTGAGCCTTGGGAATGTCCAGTGCCCACTCTGCCCTTGGCAGCAGTTCTCGGCAGGGACCTGGCCAGCTGGCTCCTCCCAAGAAAGATGCCAGTGCTGGGGGGTCACCTTTGACAAACACTAACAGTGACCCTTCCACTGTGTAGTCTCCAGGGTCCCTCAGCAGAAACCTTGGTGGGAACACACCAGCCCCTCTCTAACCATTTCTCTTTCAAAGGGTGAGGAGAGAGAACGGGTACCAGCCAGCAGCATGTGTCACATCCCAAGATGACAATAGGTGACAGCAGAACTCTGCCTCCACCTGGGGAAAAGGAAACCTTTCACCTGTGACTCACCCTCAAGGCTGAGTGGGGACAGGGCAGAGATGCCAGGTCCACAGGTGCCGGAATGGTTTCTAGCATTTACAACCCCAATGTCAAAATGCAATATCTGCAAAGAACTGAAAGCTAGCAGATTATTTTAAAAAGGAAATTCCATTTTATCATTCAATAGTCCAAATGAACTGCCAAGGACAGAGGCTGTGTATCTTTTGTTCTTCATGGTTACCCAGCACCAGGCATGGTGCTTAGCGTGTTGCTGGCTCTCAAATGTTTATTTAATTATTTGTTTACAAAACGTTTTATTTGAAAATACTGATAGATTCACAGGAAGTTGGGGAGATGTACGGGGAGGTCCTGGGCACCCTTCACACAATTTTACATGGGCTCATGTGCATGTGTGTGTTTGTACCATACTAAGAATTGTATCCCATGTGTAGTTGCCTATAATCACCACCACAATCAAGATATCTCACTGTACCATTACCACAGGGCTCTCTGAGCTTCCTTCGTAGCCACAAGCCATCCTTTCCCCTCACCGCTAAGCCCTGGCAACCACTAATCTGTTCTCCATCTCTATGACTATGTTATTTCACAGATGTCTGATAAATGGAATCACACAGCATCTAGCCCTGAGACTGGCTTTTTTCACTCAGCATAATTTCCTCAATGGTCATCCAGGTTGCTGACTGAACTGATCGCCTGTCCCTTTTTAGTGCCGAGTAGTAGTCCATGGTTTGGATGTAGCACAGTTAGCCTGACTATTCACCCACTGAAGGACATCTGGGGAGTTTCCAGCTTAGAGTTATTATGCATAAAGCTACCATAAACATTTGCGTACAAGTTTCTGCATGAAAATATGCTTTCCTTTCTCTGCGACCTATGTCCAAGAATGCTATTTCTGGGTCATATGGTAAGCCCATCAAAGGAACTGCCAGACTACTTTCCAGAGTGGCCACACCATTCTACTGTCCCACCAGCAATGTAGGTGGGGGAAAGGATGGCTTGTGGCTACAAAGGAAGCCCAGAGTCTCCCCATGTTTGCCCATTTGATGTCACTGTTTTTTATTGTAGTCATTCCAGCAGATGTAGAGTGACCTCTCATTAAGGTTTTCATTTGCATTTCTCTAATTTGGATTTTGGAAAGATGTTGAACATCTTTTCATGTGGTTATTTGTTATCTGTAAATCTATCCTCTTTGGTGAAATGTTTATTTATATCTTTCGCTAATTTTCTAATTGGATTTTTTTTATGTTGAGATGTGGGTTTTTAAAAAAAAAAATCACTTTATTAAGATATTCACATACCATACAACTATCCAATTTAAAGTACATAACCAATGGTCTTACTATATTAACAGGGTGGGTTGTGCAACCATCACCAAAGTTGATTTAAAAAATTTTCATGCCTGGCCAGGCGTGGCTCAGTGGTTGAGCATCGACTTAGGATCTGGGAGATCGTGGTTCGATTCCCAGTCGGGGCACATGCCTGCATTGTGGGCTCGGTCCCCACTTGGGGGCGTGAAGGAGGCAGCTGGTCAATGATTCTCTCTCATCACTGATAGTGCTATCTCCCTCTCTCTTCCTTTCTCTGAAATCAATAAAGATATATTAAAAAAAAATTATCATCCCAGAAGAAACCCTGGACCCATTAGCAGTCACTTTCCATTCCTCCGTCCTTCTAGCTTATGTCAACCACTAATTTACCTTCTGTTCCTATGTATTTGCCTATTCTGGACACTTCACATAAATGGAATCACAATATGTGGTTCTCTGTGTCTGGCTTCTTTCACTCATAATATTTTCAATGTCTATATTGTAGCATGTCCTTTTGGGTCGTATCCACTTTTTGACTACTACAAGTAATGCTGATGAAATCTGTATACGCATTTTTGTGTGGACATATATTTTCATTTCCTTTGGGTATATGCCTAGAAGTGGAATTGCTGGGTCATCTGGTAACTACGTGTTTAAGAAACTACCAAACTGGGGGACTTCAACAGCATAAAAAAGAACCAGTCAGAAATGAAGGCTACACTAACTGAAATAAAGAATAATTTATAGGGAATCAACAATAGAGTAGGTGAAGCTGAGAATCAAATCAGCAATTTGGAATATAAGGAAGCAAAAAACACCCAACCAGAACAGCAAAATGAATCCAAAAAAAGGAGGATAGTGTAAAGAGCCTCTGGGGCAATTTCAAGTGTACCAACGTTCATATCATAGGGATGCCAGAGGGAGAAAAGAGAGAGCAAGAAATTGAAAACCTATTTGAAAAAATAATGACAGAAAACTCCCTAACTTGGTGAAGGAAACAGACATACAAGTCCAGAAAGCACAGAGCCCTAAACAAGAGGAACCCAAAGAGGCCCACACCAAGACACACCATAATTAAAATGCAAATAGTTAAAGACAAACTGAGAATCTTAAAAGCATCAAGAGAAAAGCAGTTAGTTACCTACAAGGGAGTTCCCATAAGACTGTCAGCTGATTTTTCTAAAGAAACTTTGCAGGCCAGAAGGGAGTGGCAAGAAATATTGAAAGTGATGAAAGACAAGAACCTACAGCCAAGATTACTTTACCCAGCAAAGCTATGGTTTAGAACAGATGGACATGCAGAGCTTCCCAGACAAGAAGTTAAAGGAGTTCATCACCACCAAACCAGTATTACATGAAATGTTAAAGGGTCTTCTTGAAGAATAAGAATATGAAGAAAAGAAAAAATATATGAACAATAAATGGCAATAAATACATATCTATCAAAAATTGAATCCACTAACAAAATGAACAACCAGAACAGAAACAGACTCACAGATAGAGAACTTTTCGTTGGTTGCCAGGTGGGAGTGGGGTTGGGGATGGGCAAAAAAAGGTGAAGGGATTAAGATGGACAAATTGGTTGTTACAGAATAGTCATGGGAATGTAAAGTGCAACGTAGGGAATATAGTCAGTAATATTCTAATAACTAGGTGTGGTGCTGGATGGGTGTGGGATTTATTGGGGTGATCACATATTATGTAAAGTCTGGTCACTGGGTGTACACCTGAAACTAATATAATATGTATGTCAACTGTAATTAAAAATAAAAAATGATTAAAATTGCAAACAAAACAACCCCCAAACTACCAAACTGTTTTTTGAAGTGACTACTACTTCATTTTATGTTCCCCCTAGCAATGTATTGTTGTTCCCATTTCTCTACATTCTTGTCAACACTTGTCTTTTTCATTACAGCCGTCCTGGTGGGTGTGAGGTGATATCTCACTGTGGTTTCGATTTGCATTTACCTAATTATAAGTGATGTTGAATGTCTTTGCATGTGCTAACTGGCCATTTGTGCATGTTCTTTGGAAAGATGTTTATTCAGTTCCTTTCCCATTTTTAACTGGGTTACTTGTTTAACATTGAGTTTTGAGAGTTCTTATCCTAGATACAAGGCCTTTGTCAGTTGTGTGATTTGCAAATATTTTCTCCCAGTCTGTAATGTGTCTTTTCATTCTCTTTGTAAGGTCTTTCGAACATTTGTTTTAAGAATGAAAAACAGGGCCCTGGCCAGGTGGCTCGATTGGTTGGAGCATCACTCCGTACACTAAAAAGTCGCAGGTTCGAATTCCCAGTCAGGGCACATACCTAGGTTGCTGGTTTGATCCTGGTCAGAGCGTGTATGGGAGGCAACTGATGGATGTTTCTCACATTGATGTTTCTCTCTCACTCTCTCTCAAATCAATAAAAACATATCCTCAGGTAAGGATTAAAACAACAACAACAAGAATGAAAAAAATGAATGCTGTCCAAGTTTGTTTGCAAAATAGTAAGCACTTAACTGCTGTGGTAAAAATGATTCAATAGGATAATCTATGCCCGGCGGGAGATTGGCTCAGCAGTTGAGCATCGATCTAGGATCCAGGAGATTGGGGTTCGATTCCCGGTCAGGGCACATGCCCGGGTTGCGGGCTAGGGAGCTGATCAATGACTCTCTCATTATTGATGTTTCTACCTCTCTCTCTCCCCCTCCTTTCCTCTCTCTGAAATCAATAAAGATATATTAAAAAAAAAAGAGGATAATCTCTAACCTGTTATAATTAACAGTTGACTCTTACTTGTATTTGGCAGTATCTATGGTTATAATTAATGCCTAACGGGCCTTTAACCAGTTAGCACTGTCAGCTAGGCCCAAGTCCCTCTGCAATCTTATTTACACTATTCATTCCCTGAACAGACACTTTTTTTCATGGATGGTGCAAAGGTAAACTTCAGGCATGCCCAGTTTTAATTACCACAAATTCCCAGTGACTGAGGTGAATGACTGTGACAAATAAAAACCTTTCTACATCATGTTGACTCTGAGCAGAGAATGGCTATTGACACATGCTGTCACCAGGGTCGGACTTTGCTAAAATGAAGGACAAACATTTGTTCACCTGAGCCTGACCCTCGGCTCCGGTGAGGAACAGGGCAGTGCACGAAAATGTGGACTGAGGCTACACCTTGCCAAGGGTACCAAGGTTGTAGAGTGAACACTTACAGGAGAAACACAAGCCCAACTGTTCCTGTTAGCAGGTGGCCCTGTTGACCCCAGAGATCGCTGTTCAAACGCATTTTGGTTGACAACAGGAGTTGTTAATAAATTTCCAGTTATGACCCTCCTTTGAAGGGCTGGGTCAGAGTTACTCTTTAGCTAGGACATTTTCATTACGTAATCATTCACTGACAAATATTTATTGTTTTCGTGGTCTGTAGAAATAAAGGGGAAATGGGCATAGGAGTTGAGAGGGAGCCCCGCAGTGTGAAGGGTGACAGGGAACTTGCCAACGGTCTGGTCACAGGATTATCTGGAACTCCTTGAGGGCTAGAGGTTCAAACAACCTGCTCACTCTTCTGATGGCTGAAAATCTGCTTGGCGGAGGGGGGAGAGGCATGGATGAGAACTGCCCCAGGAGGAGCGTCCCCAGAGGGTCGCTGGCAGGAGAGGCAGTCTCGCACCTCTCAGAGGGCTCACCTTGGGAGAGAAAAGGCCATCACGCCCGGCTGGCGGGCTGGGGGGCGAGGAGGTGGGAGTTTGGTGGGCACTGGAAGTGGTCCTATGCCAAAGCCTGATGTGACTCTGCTGAGCCGACCCTCCCTGAAGCCTAGCACCCAGAAGGGGTGGCAGACCCAGCCTAATAGATTCTGATCCCCCTTCGTAAAAGGAAGCTAGATGACCAAGCTGGGTCGCTGCCAGGGATGCTGGGAGTGCAGACCCTGAGGACGAAAGGCCAGCAGGACCAGAGGCTAGGGAGCGGGAGGGAGGGGCACCTGCAGACACTTTTCCACGTGCCCCTCCCACACCCTAGCTCCTGCCCCACTTGGAAGGTCACAGTTGCCTTTTCCTTGGTAGGACCCACTGCTGACCAGCAGCACCACAGTTTTCATGGGAACCACCACCTGGACAGTTGGTGGCTGAGATGGAAAAAGGACTGTTTCTACTATCACCAGGCCTATCAAAAGGCCCAACTTTCTATGAAGACTACTTCCCCTGTTCCCAGGAGTAAAAGTGAGGAGAGCAGCAATTTCTACGGAGCCCAGGACCCCATGGTTCCAGGCCCACATTTGGCTCCCACCTGCTTGGCCACGGGGCTGCAGTGCAGCTCCCTCGCCTCTGGGTGGGAGAATGCACTCTCCCTGCCTAAAGGAAGGGTGCTGCCAGACTCTGGCTTTGGCCATCTCTGGTTCCTGCCCATGGCAGATGCTGCCAGAAGCGAGAAATACAACTGACTCCAGGCTGGGCAGCAGGTCTCCTGTGTTCTCTGGGCAGACTTGCTGCCCAACCACACAAGGACTGGAGCATGGACCGGGGCAAGCTCTTGTTTCTGCTCTGGGCAAAGCCCAAACCTGGACAGGACCGACCAGGAGCGGGCTGCTGGCTCCACCCACCATATGTCCTGAGATCAAAGGCCTCGACTTTCTGACACTTGCTTCCTGCACTCGCCAGGTGAGGGTGAGAGCAACGAAGGCCATCCCAGGCCCTCTGGCTCCTTGCACAGAGGCTCTGAGTGGAGAGATAACACAGAGGTCTGGAAGGCCTGTGGGGGTGGGGAGTAAAGGGCAGGGTGCGAGTTAGTTTTCACGAGCTGGGAGAGAACCCAGATTGGAACATGAGCTGGAACCAGTTCCCTTCCTCTCTCCCCAGATGTTACTGACAGTCCACGGTGGGCGCCTTGGCCTCTGGTTCACTTGCTGGCCCGGAGCCCCTTTGCTGTCTGCTTACCAGCCTGCCTGAGCCTCTTTCTGTAAAGGCCCCTCCAGTCCTGAAGTGCCACCCGCCCCCCAATTCCTGGCTCCTCCACCAACCAAGGGCCCTGGCGGTGGGACGAGCTGCAGGATCTCCTGGCAGAGTAGGGGCACAGCGAGCCTTTGCCCAACACACCTCTGGCTGGAGGCCAATGGGAAAGGAACAGGGGAGGACCTGGTGCCACAGTCCAGGGTCCAAGAAGGTGGTGGCTTCCTAATGCTCCCAGTGCCCTGCTGCAGGGTTTAGCCAAGGAGCAGAGAAGTGCCTCCGCATCTAGGAGGCTACAGCCCTGCACCAAAATGCACAACCTGACAAGTGGGGCACCAGCTGGCTTTCATCCCCACTCAACTCACCTACCGGGCGCTTCTGGGCAGTCCATGGGCTGCACAGTGTCTACAGCAGCCCTGGGTATGAGTCATGGCCATCTTTGCTGGTTGTGGTTGGCATAAGGTGCAATCACCTCTTGATTATATCTTAAAAATTGTAGGATGAAAAAGGCACAGCAACCCCTTTTTACTGAGTTCTATACCACAGCCCAAGTTTGCTCAGACTAGAGACCCAACCACTCTCAGATGTCCCTCCCAGTGGACAGGAAACCACTGAGAGCCAGAACAAAAAGGCCCTTAGAGGCAGCTCTGGTTCAGCCTCCCCCACTGCACAGATGAGAAAACTGAGGTCCAGAGAAGGTACATCATGGTGCTGTGAGAGAGGGTTAGCCTGGGTGCTTCCCAGAGTTTGACTCTGGTGCTCTCTGGAATCTAGATTCTGGTTGCTATTGTTCTGCTTGCCTCTCTGAACTTCCTAGCATGGGCTTTGAGCCTCTTGATTAGTGGTGGGTTATTGTTTTCAAGGCTTTAATGACAATATTAATAATAATAATAATATCATCTATTATTACTGATCAAGTGTCTACCGTGTACCACCTTCTGTATTTTGAATCATCAAAAGAAGCCCATTATCCTCATTTGTAGGCAAGGACACGGAGGCTCAGAGAGGTTCAGTCACTGGCCCTAGGCCCACAGTCACGGCCTGGGAGCACCTTTTGTTCAGGAGAAGGGGTGTGGGATGGAGGAGGGAGTCCCAGGGCCTCACACTGGGATGCTCTCATTGTGTCCCTGCTTCACTTGTCAGCTAGCAGATACGCCTCCCTATTTCCCCACGCATCTCCTGGTCACTGGGCAGGCCCCATGCTACCCTCGGGGGACCTTCCCGGGCAGAACTCCCAGCCCCTTCTCTGGCCCTGGCACTGGCCTCACCCCACTAGAGATTATGCCCCACCCCGATGTGTCCACAGGCCTGACTCTGGCCCCGAATGAAGCCCCCAGGGAGCAGGGGCCAGGTCTCCCTTCTTCCTACCATCCCAGTGCCAGGACCTGCCCTGATCATGCCACACAATGAGTTCGCCGCTGCTGCAAGCACTGCGTCCGAGTCCCATGCTGGCAGCCACATCTGCGGCAGCTGCCACCACACTGTCCAAGCTGTAATAGAAGATCCTCTCTCTTGGACGGTGCGCTTCCATATTTAGCAATGTGTAGATGAGGGTTGAAGTCTGGGAGAAAGACAGAACTGTCACAATGTAGACGGGACTTTGCCTGGGAACTATTTATAGGTGCAGATGCCAAAACAGAAGGGGAGACATTAGACAGATACGTGAATTGCCAAGTGTCAGGAAAGACTAAATAAAATGAAAGGAGACGCAAGGTGTTGGGGAGAAGACACTGGGGAGGGTGGGAGGGGGCGATGCTGAGCAGGGGCCCCTCCTCATGGGGGCACTGACTTACCCACAAGGGACAAACTGCTAATCTAGGAAAGCAACTGACTGCCCTTCCGCTCACACTGCAGGGGGGAGCAGGTGTCTTTGCACCCGTCACAAAGAAAACACTGCTGTCTTGAAGAGCAGAAACAGGAAAGGGAGGAGCCCCGGGCACCACCTGATGGTGAGAAGAGCCCCAGGGGGGACCATCAAGATAACCCAGAAAACAACCCACCTTTAATGTCAGGTTCTTACAAAGTCTGTCCCAATCTGGGTGGCCTGGGACTGTTCTGGCTGACCATTTGGGAACTTTTATCTGAGTTTGGGAAATTTTATCTGAGGTATAGAAGAAAGTGACCGCCACTTATGAGCTGTGAGACCCAGAGAGGTTAGGTGGCTTACTAAAGGTCACAGAGCTGGAAAGGAACGATGCCAGGATGGAACCCTAAGTGAGCCTGCCTCCGCAGGCTACGCTGGCACCCAGCACACAGGCTGCTGGTTCTCCAGACCCTGCTGTCCGGTGGAAATATGAGAGCTCCACGTGCAATTTTCAATTTTCTCATAGTCACATTAGAAACAGTAAACAGAAATAGGTGAAGTTAATCTTCATAATATATTCTATTTAACCCAATATACACAAAATGTTACCATTTCAACAAATCATGAATATAAAAGATTACTAATGAGACACTTTACATTCATGTATTTCACACTAATAGCATATCTCAATTCAGACTCACCACATCTCAAGTGTTCAACAGCCACGTGTGGCTTGTGGCTGCCGCATTGGATGTCAGAGCCCTAAGAGGTGTTCTCAACCAGGAGCAAATTTGTCCCCAGGGTATATCTGGCAGTGTGGAGATATTTTAGGTTGTCACATTTGAAGGTGGGTGGGGGGTGGGCAGAACCAGGGATGCTGTTAAATATTCTACAGGGCACAGGACAGCCTCCACAGCAAAGAACGACCCAGCCCCAACGTCAGGAGTCCCGAGGTTCAGAACCCTGCAGGGCTCAGGTGGGAGATGCTTCTGCTCCTTGTGGCACCGGCTAGGTCACCTAGTGGTATTCTGGTGGGGACTGTTCTGACCCACAGGGTCCAGAAGGCTTCACCCATGCTCGGTTCCTTGGCAGGAACAGTTGGAAGGCTAGACTCAGCTGGGCCCTCTTGGGACTCTCTCCCTCTCCATATAGTTTCCGGGCCTCTCCAGGTGGTCCCTCCATCATCGGACTTCTTACATGTCACTCAGGCCCCCCAGAGTCCAAGCGAAGCTTCCAGTTCCCTTAAAACATACACTCAGACTTGACGTAGGATCATCTTTCCTTATTTTTTCAGCCAAAGCAGTCCCAGGCCACCCAGATTCAAGGGGAGGGGCCGCAGCCTTTAGCACCTGATGGGAGGAGTATCGAAGAAAGTACAGCCATCTTTATTATTATTATTATTATTAATCCATTTTTTCCATTGCTTCTCAGAAAGTGGAAGGGGGAGAGAGAGAGAGAGAGAGAAATACCGACGTGAGGGAGACACATCAATTGGTTGCCTCCCACTTGAGCACCAACCTGGGCCAGCGACCCAGGTACTGAGCCTGCAACCGAGGTACGTGCCCTTGGTGGGAATCGAACCCGGGACCCTTCAGTCCAAAGGCCGACACTCTAACCACTGAGCAAAATCGGCTAGAGCTAAAGCACAGCCATCTTTCATTTGCCACATGTTCGTGTTTATATTCTAGGGCTGACGTGCAGATTAAATGAGTTAACTCTCAAAGCCAACTATGGAAAATGCTTCCCCGCCCCTCTCAGTGAGTGACAGGGCTTTGGTCCTCGGGACCCTGAAGCCAGTAAGAAGGGGCCTCTCAGGCTTCCACTAGGAGGCACCCCGTGATCTCAGATGCCATCCCGTGATTGCTCTGGGAGCCTACGCCACACCTGTCGCACCACTCCCTGATTCCAACTTATTTCCTGTTTCTGCAAAGATACAGTCCCTTTTTTTCCTAAAGATACATCCTTTCATGTAAAAGTTATAACAACAACACATGAATACATACATCACATCTACACACACACAGCATGCTTTAGTTTGCAAAATGCTCACCTACACGTCGCCCCCCGATGGCTCCATAAGGTGGGCATTACCGTCCCTACCTTCCAGGTGAGGAAAGAGCCGTGGGGGCTGGTACATGTTTAACAACTCGCTCTCCGGGGAAAGGAAGCCTCGACTGACAGCGTTTGTCACCTTCCATAATGTAAATACTCCCGCCGACGGGGGGAGAGAGGGGCACAGGGGGCTCCCGTGGGCTGGGACGAGCCGGCTCCGGCATGCCACCAAACAGCTCAGGGGCAAACCCACTTCCAGACGGTCGTTAAGAGAGAACCATGGAGAGTCCTGAAGCTCAGGCGACCCCACTGACTTGTGGGACCCCTCCTCGCCACGGCCGTCCCCGTCGAAGCCGTCTAGTCCCTGTGGGCCGCCTCCCTGTCCAGCTCTGGTTGTTTGCAGTGATCATTGAGCGCTGCGGTGTAGTCTCGGCTCAGGCCTCTGATTCTGAGGGCGGCTCGATGACCGTCTGCTGGGTCCCCTGCCTCCCCCGACTTGCACAGCCACACGAACGAGGACCACTTGAGACCAACCAAGAAAGCACCTGCTCGGGTGAAGGCGCTTGGAAAGCGGAGTCCACAGCCTGGGTTCAACCCCGGCTCTATCCTTGGGCACAATTTCCTCAGCTGAACATGGGGGGTCCCAGCACCTGTTTCCTAGGGCTGCGGGGAAGGCAAGAGGAACGTATCCTGTGAAAGGCCACCCGTGCCTGGTACACAGGGAGTCCCCAATAGCTGGGGCAAAAGGCTGGATCAGATTTCCTGGGGAAGGCCTCGTTACTGAGGAACTGGGTCTCACCTAGGGGCTACCCAGGGCAGCCTGGGCTGGCCACAGTGACATGAAAGGAACATCCCAGCAGGGGAAGTGTCACTGGGCGAGTTCCCTAAAAGTTTCCACTGTGGAAACCAAGGACAAGACCGCAATGAGCACAACCAAACGTATGTAACAGGATCAGGACTGCTGATAAAAGCAGCACATTGATTCTCAACAGATAAGGGGAGATGCAGACAAAGAGCTACAGAGACGCCGGTCCATTTCTACAGAACTTTCCAGAAGGTCTCACCTCTGACCGCTTCCTTAAGTAGTTTGGGCGGAAAGGAGAAGTTGATGAAACAGGCACAATAACATGACTTCCCAGGAGGCCAGCGGGGCTCCCTGGGCATCAAGCATCCTGTATTTTCCTTGGCTGTGGCAAGGTTTGTAATCCAGGTGCCTGGGCCAGGCAAATGCAGAATGGCACCTTCTCTCTGTGCGGGCTTTTAGCCTTCCAAGGCATTTAAAAAAAAATTTTATTAGTTTCAGGTACACCCCAGTGATTAGACACTATGTAACCTACTAAGTGATCGTCCTGATAAATCTCGTACCCATCTGACACCACGCATAGCTATTAAAATATTATTGACGCCCGGCAGGGCGTGGCTCAGCGGTTGAGCGTCGACCTAGGATCCAGATGATCGGGGTTCGATTCCCGGTCAGGGCACATGCCCAGGTTTTGGGCTCCATCCCCAGTGGGGGGCGTGCAGGAGGCAGCTGATCAATGACTCTCATCACTGATGTTTCTCTCTCTCTCTCCCTCTCCCTTCCTCTCTCTGAAATCAATAAAGATATATTTAAAAGAAAAAAAATTAAATAAAAAAAATATTATTGACTATGTTCCCTATGCTGTACTTTACATGGCCATGACTATTCTGGAAATACCAATTTGTATTTCTTAATCCCTTCACCTTCTCCGCCCAATCCTCCGATCCCCCTCCCATCTGGCAACCATCAAAATGTTCTCTGTATCTATGAGTCTGTTTCTGTTCTGCTTGTTTGTTTATTTTGTTTTTAAGATTCAATTGTTGATAGATATGTATTTATTGCCATTTTATTGTTCATATGTTTTATCTTTTTTCCCCTTCTTCTTAAAGAAGACCCTTTAACATTTCGTGTAATCCTGGATTGGTGGTGATGATCTCCTTTAGCTTTTTCTTATCTGGGAAGCTCTTTCTATGTCCTCTGATTCTACATGATAGCTTTGCTGGGTAGAGTCATCTTGGTTGTAGATCCTTGCTACTCATCACTTTGAATATTTCTTGCCACTCCCTTCTGGCCTGCAAGGTTTCTGTTGAGAAATCAGCTGACAGTCATATGGGTGCTCCCTTGTAGGTAACTAACTGCTTTTGTCCTGCGGCTTTTAAGATCCTGTTTGTCTTTAACTTTTTTGCATTTCCAAGGCATTTTGTATCCATCTCTTGCCAGGTGAGATCAGGGGTTCATTCTCCCAGGATGCCCAGTGACACTGAGTGACTTGTTTAAAGTCACATAGTAAGTTACCGAGGGAGCCAAATTAGAACCCAATTCATTGGCACTTACCCATGGCTCTGCAAAGCTCACACTGGCCCTAAAGCTGCTCACTCTTCCAAGTGGGGAAGCCGCCTGGAAACTCCCAGAGCAAAATAAACCTTGGAGGTGCTCCAGAGGTGCTCAGAGGTAAAAATCAGCTTCCCCTTTTGGGGAAAAAAACCCAAAGCTGAGTCCCCTAGAAACATCTCCTTACACGTCCTGAATGTGGAGTAATCTTCCCAGAGCAAGCCGAGCCTCCGCACAGGGACCCATGAGAGCCGTGGAGCACTCGTAAAAGCACTTTGTCTCATTTCTTCCATTCTTGCCCCAATCTACTCAGTTGCCCAAGTGAGTCTTTTAAGAGTAGAAGCTGGCAAATTAAAACCACAATGAGGTATCACTTCACACCTGTCAGAATGGCCCCATCAACAAATCAACAAAAGACGTGCTGGCGAGGGTGTGAAGAAAGGGGAACCCTAGTGCACTGCTGGTGGGAATGCAGACTGGTGTAGCCACTGTGGAAAACAGTATGGAGGTTCCTCAAAAAATGAGAAATGGAGCTGCCTTTGACCCAGTGATTCCACTCCTAGGAATGTAGCCTAAGAATCCTGAAACATTAATCAGGAAGAATATACGTACCCCGATGTTCATAGCAGCACAGTTTACAATAGCTAAGATCTAGAAACAGCCCAAGTGCCCATCAGTAGATGAGTGGATAAAAAAGCTGTGGGGCATTCACACCATGGAATACTACGCAGCTGTAAAGAAGAGGAATCTTGTACCCTTTGGGACAGTATGGAGGGACCTGGAGAAAATTATGCTGAGTGAAATAAGCCAGGCAGAGAAAGACAAACATCACATGGTCTCACTTATATGTGGAACCTAAAGAACTTAATAAACTGACGAACAGAACAGATTCAATGACATAGAAGCATAGATGAGACTGACGAATGTCAGAGGGACAGAGGAGGGCGGGTGGGTGGAGGGGGAGAGAGTAACCAAAGAATTTATATGCATCTATGCACAACCCAAGGACACGGACAATGGTGGGGAGAGGGACTGGGGAGGGGGAAGGGACGGGGTGGAACAGGTCATTGGGGAGAAAAAGGGACATCTGTAATATTTTAAACAAAAAAAATTTTTTTAAAAAAATTGTAGAAGCTGGTCATATCACAACCCAGGGCTCAGTAGAAGCTCTAGCTGCATATACACATGAACGCATGCATGCCACAGAATTCAGCTCACTCTTGCATTTCTGCCAGGTTTTAGACATAGTCACATGTTTTCTTGTCTGTTTCTCATAACAATATCCTCGGAGGCATCATTAACCCATTTATGGTAGATAAGAGTGAGGGCCAGGAGTCAACTTGCTTTAGTTAAACAAAGCTAGTTAAGCAGCAGAACTGAATGCATACCCAGGTTTTCTAACCCTAGGACCCAGGCCAAGGGGGGCAATCAGGGAAGGGGAGGGGCAATTACCTTTATAGGAGCACCTACTGTGTGTAGTTCCACTATGATTATGAGTCCATTTCACAGCTGAGAAAACCAAGGCTTAGTGAGGTAGAGGACTGAGCAGCATCACCAAGGCCTCACAGCTGATGAATGCAAAGGGGTCAGATTTGGACTGGGACCCACTGGGTTGTGAAGCCCACCTTCTCCATCCTTCCAGACCAGGCTGTCTCTCTGCTCAAGTGTGAGGTGTTATTAACCAGCTGATCAGTGGCACAGTTCTTGCTGAACAGTTGCTACATGCCCTGCCCTCTACTAGCCTCTGGGGACCTCAGGTGTGTTGTATCAGACACACACACTACCCTCAGAAGCTCCCAGACAGCAGGGAACAAAGATGGGAAAATATGAAACAGACGATGAAGGATGAGACCTGGTGGGCCGAGGGGAGCAGGGAGACACCCAAACACAGGCACAGAGGTGGGATAAACATGGTAAATGCAAAGGTGGGCGCAAAAAGGGAGCAGGGTAGCTCCAGATGGCACATGGGGGTTACAGCTCTTCCAGGGGGCTCTCCACACTGCGATAACTTGAGGGAAATTGTCCAGAAGAGGCCAGAACAGGCACAGGACCCATCATGAGACTTCACTGTCCACCTAAGTGGCCTGTGGGGAAGTCAGAGGGCCTGGGTGGGTGAGGGGCACAGGGAGGATGAGCCTTAAACAGACCGAGTGTCTCCTCCTCTGCTCTTTCAGGACAGTCAGGACAAACTACATTTCGTACATGTTGTAACACCAGCAATGTAACTTTCATTCCTATTGAAATCCACACCCTCCTGGCCCGGGGCACTACTTGACTACTTTGTGGTGGTGTTAGTCTTTCACATGTGAGTATAAATCTGTTTACTGGCTAGAGAATTTCCAGAGAGCAGATTTTCAAGGAGGGGAGCAGAGGTCGGCAGAAAAAGCTGGAAAGGAGGGTGGGAGTCCCAGATGCAAATGCTGAGCAAAGATAATCCACTCTCAATGCTCTCCTGTGACTGGAAGCCCAGGAGGCACTGAAGCCTGGGCCCTGACCCCTGACACCTCTGTAGTCACCTCCAAAAGAGGGGAGGCTTCGTGAAGCCCCTGGTTCTCTGAAACAGCTGAGTTGGACTTTTCCCCCTTAGGCATATTTTCTGAAGCTGTTTTAAAGCCCCTGAAGGTGACAGTTACTGTAAATACAGGCTGAGGCCACCCACTTGGGCCTAAAGCTGGCATGATGCCCATTTCCCTCATCCTTCCCCTTCTCTTACCTCTGTGGATCTTTCTCCCATCTCGGTCAAAACCTCCTCCTGTGTCCCATTTCCTCGGGTCCAAACAGATTCCTGGCAGCCCCTGTGTTCACACTTCCCAGACTGGCAATGCTGCGTCTCCGCCTTCTCTCAAGGCCTGACCTCTCAATAGGGCTGCTCCTCCCGTGGGCAAGGACTGCTCCAGGCCCCTCCTTCTTCTTGGCCCTGCCCCTCCGTGGCCCCATTCACTGCCCCGTCCCAGCTTCCCGGCAGCCATCAAGGCTTTACCTTTGGCAGGTCTCTCAAACCCTGCCCTCCTCTCCCTCTGCCCCGTTCCTGGGACTGTCAACTACCCCATGCATCACCCACACAGAGGAGCTCGCATCTAAACCACTGATCTCATCCAGGTATTTCCTCTCAAAAACTTTTCATGCCTTCCCATGACCTACCAACTGGATCCCTAACACCTGGGTGGCTGTCAGGGCCCTTTGCGACCTGGCTGGATCCCACCTCCCCAGCCTCACCTTCAACAATGCTTCCAATCACCTCGCCCCAGGGGCGTCAGCCCACCCTTCGTCACTCTTTCCTGTCTCTGAGCAAAATGCAGGCCGTGGTCTCAGCTGGACATGCCTTGTCACCATTTTCTCTCTCACCATGACTCCCCATCTCCTAAGGCCCAGGGAGGCCTGGGTTGATCTCCCACCGCTGAAAGTAATGAATTTTAATGCTCCAAAGGGCACACTTACATTCTAGTACTTAGGACAAACTGGCTTGCATTTTTGGTTAAGTGTGTGTGTGTCTGTTTCCCCCACCGATCCAATGGCAGGAGCCACGTCTTGCAGGGCCTGTCAGACGTGTGTTCCCTCAGAAGCCACTCAGCACACACCGGCAGAGCCCGGAGATATTGCGGGTTTGGTTCCAGACCACCGCAATAAAGCAAATAATGTGTGATAAAGCGAGTCCCATGAAATTTTTGGTTTCCCAGTACATACAAAAGTTATGTTTACACTATCCTGTAGCTTATTAGGTATGTAATAGGATTATGCCTGAAAAATGTACATAACCTTAATTTAAAAATACCTCACTGATAAAAAATGCTAACCATCACCTGAGCCTGGTGGAAAGACGGCGCCAATAGACTTGCCCAATGCAATGTGGCCACAAACCTTCAATTTGTAAAAAATGCAGCATCTGCAAAGTGCAATAAAGTGAAGCTCAATAAAACGAGGTATGCCCGTATTTAATTGGGTATAAAGACTTAAAAATGTTTAATAACACAGAGAAAGCTCACAATAAAATGTTTAAGTGAACAAAGGAAGGCTAAAAACTATATGGACCACTATGATTCAAAATCTATTAAAAAACAGAAAAATTCATCAAAGTTTTATAGTAATAAATTCTTGGAGTTCAATTATAAATGATGTGTTCCCCCCGCCCCTCAACCCCAAATTTAGAGGCCGAAAAGGGAAGAGCAGAAAACAGAAATAAATAAATTCTGGTAAGTTTTTAGCCCAAGCCTCCACGGGTAATAACCAACATGAGATAAGAAATCAACTTCTTAGAGTTCTCAGGAGCAAGGCGTTGCAGGAAATGATGGTTTTGAGGTGTAAGCTACATGCTACTCAATCCCCAGAGCTAATTATAACTTCTGGTTTAATTGAGCGTTTACAACACGCAGGCACTGTGACAGCTTTTCCCCATAAGTGTCTCCATTTCTTCCAGGAGAAAATGCTATGATGCTAGAGAGTTACTCCAACTCTGACATCAACTCCAATATATCCCCCCCACACACCAAAAGCAATCCTGACACCAGGTTGGGGGGGCCTACAATTCACCTCAATTCTGGCATTATTTATCAAGAGACTGTGTCAAACCCTGCAGGTGAAGGGCTCAGGCCTGCAAGACTGCCTCCTGCCCCACCCCTTCAGATGCCAACTGCAAGTTCAGGCTGTCAGCTGGGCTTGTAATCAAACAGGTATGGAGTGGATTCGCTTCTGTCGCTTAGGAAATTCCAAGGGTTTGGGGAGTTCTGTGCCAGGAACGGATCAAAAACCAAATAGGTTATTTCTTATCACAAATCACAATATCACAGGTACGATGCTGTTGAGTGCTTCCCACACGCCAGGCAGTACTGTCTTGTGTCCCCACATGTAGTCACTCATTAGTTCTCCAATAGCCGTGTTGCAGGCGATGACAGTGAAGCACAGAGAAGTTAATTAAGTAACCTATCTGATGTCACAAGATAACAGAGACAGAATAAAGACCAGGAACTGTCTGCCTTTCCAAAGCCCATGCTCTCAGAAGGGTGCCAAACTCACCACCAGGCAATACTGCCCCCGACAGAAACAGTAGGAGCCTGCCTTCTCCATTCCAACTCTGACTTTAATAATCATTCCTTGCCTTTTTTTGGACTTAACACACTTTGGTGCAAATACAGGTATAAATATCACTCTAGGATAATGGGTCAGGTGGTGAAAGGATCAAACCCAAGAGCCCCGATGTAATTCTCCCATGTGGACTTTGAAGTCAGTCTGGATGACACTCTGACCGGCCTGTGCACACAGGTCTCTACTTCCAGGAGGACTCAGCTAGAATTCCCTCCCTCCTTGGTTTAAAAGGTGCCCCCAGTCCAGTGGTCAGTGATCCCCATCAGCGCCAATCAGCACAATGTTCACCAAGTGCCCGTGAGGTGGGTTCTGTTCCCAAGTACATCTCTCAGCTTCAACTACCGGGCCTAAATCCACAGGCCAGAGAGGGGGAGATGTGTTCAGGGCAAGAAAAATCCTAACTGAGCTGGGCAGGCCAGGCTTCCTGAAGCCAGGGCTCAGTCAGGTAGTAGAACACAGACAAGGGGTGAAGGGGGGCTGCCCGGGAAGCTAGGGGAAAGTGGCTCAGCCAAGTGCCAGAAGTCACTTCCCATAGGGGCCAGACCATACCATCTGCCACTATTCCCTGGTTCCTCTTCTAGAGACAGGGGCCGACTGGTTTTCTTTTTTCTTTTTTTTTTGGTTAATCCTCACTGAGGATATTTTTTCAATAGATTTTTTTTTTTTTTTTTTTTTAGAGAGAGTGGGAGGGAGGGGGAGAGAGAGAGAAACATTGATGTGAGAGAGACACATGGATTGGTTGCCTCCCACATGGGGCTGGGATCAAACCTAAAACCCAGGTATGTGCCCTTTACTGGGAATCAAACCTGCGGCCCTTTGGTGTGTGGAGTGACGCTCTAACCACTGAGAATACTGTCCGGGGCTGGTTTTCTTTTTTTTAGCAGCTAGCAGAAAAATGCCATCACATGAACGTGTCACGGTCACCATCTTCAACCATGCAGATTAATGAAAACGTAGCTAGTGTCCCCTGGCCAGGTGGTTAACTGCAGCCATAAAGGGGAAGGGCTGCAGTCCAGAAGCTGGTCTAGCCTCCATCCATCCTGTCTCCTGCTTCTTCATCCACTATGTCCCCTGCCCCCAGTTCATGAGTGGACACAAATCATGATTAGAAGAGTTATGTCTCTTCTGCTGGTTCTCTGCCCCCACCCCCCACACCTGGCCTCTGAGGGTCCCTGATGAAGTTAAGTGGTGAGTCAGACACCACAAAGCCTTGTGGTCACCTCAGTGCAGCACCGAGGGCTGGGGAGGTAATAGGTGGTAATACTTGTTCAAAAAATCGCAGCCCCTCCCTGCTGGTCACATGCTGGCGTGAGGACAATACTTCCCATCCCACTGGTGTCTGGCCTGGTCGCCTGACCTGTTTTGGCCAATGAGATGTGAGGGGAGATGACACCTGCCGCCTCTGAGTAAACCCTTTGAGAGCCAAAGTGGAAGTCTGCCACCTGTCTCGTTCCCCTCCACCCCCAGACGGTGCTGCTGTGTCAGCCCCAATTACAGAATGAAGATGTTTTCACAAAGAGCCTCAGCTGAAGCCCTGGCCGGTGTGGCTCAGCTGGTTGGAGTGTCGTCCCATGCACCGAAAGGTTGCGGGTTCGATTCCTGGTCAGGGCACAAACCTGGGTTGTGCGTTCGATCCCAGGTGGAGGCACATACGGAAGGCGACCAATCTGTGTTCTCTCTCACATCAGTGTTTCTCTCTCTCGCTCCCCCTTCCTCTCTCTCTCTCAAATCAATAAGCATGTCCTTGGGTGACGATTTAAAATACATAAATAAAGCGGAATAAAGAGCCTCAGCTGACATGTAACATGAGTGAAAAATACACTCATGCCGCTCTGTGTGCAGTACTTGGTGCGCACGCACACCCTGTGTGCAAGCCACTGCAGCGTAGGATTGTTTGTTACTGTGGCACAACTAGTCCGAGCGGACTGGTTCAGGGTTTTGCCAAGAAACTCTGAACAAGGAACCAGAGGCCAATCCAAGCACACTGACGCACAGCGGCGGTCCAGGGGAGTCTCTCTCCTTCAAAGCCAACAGAGTGGGCCACAGATAAGGCTTACCACCCACTTTTGGGAGATCCCCTTGTCGCCTTCCTTGGCCTCAGCTCTGCATGGGGAACCCCAGCAAAAGGCCCCAGTTCCAGACCCTGGGCCTTTCCCTTGCCCACTTCCTCCTAGGGCCACCCTCCTCTGTAGCCACCGCAGCCACAGGAGGACTCAGGAGGGTGGTGGCTCCCTCCTCCCAAGAGGGGCTACAAGCCAGTCCCCATGTGCTCGGCTGGGATTTAGCCAGAGCCTTGGAAGCAAATGTGTAGGCTCATTCCCCTCCTTTTTGCTTAATCCCGCAGGAGGATTAACAACAAAACAAGAGTAACAACCAACACGATTCTAACATTCTCCGGTTCTCCGGGTACTGTGCTAAGCACTTTATTATCTTTTAAAAAGCTCTAATTGGCTTTACTGAGCGATTCATTCTAGCAAGTGGAAAGGTGCTCCCTGTCCTAAGCACTTAACACCAACTCCTTCCAGCACCCTACGAGGGAGGCACCGTGACCGTCCCCCTGGTAGGGCCCTGGCGCCCCAGGTCACACACACAGGTAGTAAAAGGCAGGGCTGGGTTCCAACACACGCTGTGCTCCGCCCCGGTGCTAGGGAGGAAAGCACCGAACAGGAAGACAGGGAAGAAGCAGGCCAGCGGCCCGACGCGGCAAAGGTGCCTGTTCCCTGCTGCCCTCTCGGGATTGGCCGGGGTCGCCCTGGGGGCAGACTCGGGGGTCAGAGGTGTGGGGAGCAGTGAAGTAATTAATATAAAGAGCAAAACTAAACACACACAAACTTATAAAAAACGGCTGTGCGGTTACAGTGAATGGACACGAGCCGTGATTAGAAGAGTTATGTTACATAAAGGATTTTGGGTCTGGGTGTTGATGGTCTTTTCAGCAAAGCTGGGTACTGAAATTTTTAAAAGTTTAAAAATGGATAAAGAGATTCTATCACATGGTGCCAGGAGGAAGTCACAAACTCCGGGAAGTCAGCTGCCTCAATCCCTAAATGCCCAGGTTTGTCTTTTGGCTTCCTAATCAGAAATGAGACATGCCACCAGACACGGCGTCCTGGTTCCATTGGTCGGGCTTTGTCTGCTTTCTGACCAAGTTCCAAGAGGCCGGGGCAGCCCAGGGGTGTAACTGGGTCGGAACGACCGAGAAGTGATTGCCCTGGAGACTGGGGCAGAGACGTGGAAAACAAGCATAGGGGCAAAGGAGAAAAGCAGACCTTCAAGGCACTCCGTCGGTCCAGCTTGATTCCCTCTTCCTCCAAGAAGCCTTCCTGAGCAGCCTGACTTTGAACAATGCTCCCCCCCTTGCATATCTAGAGCACGTGCTGATGTGTAACAGGCTCAGCACATCATCGCTCCCCACTTTCAACTACCTTCCTATGTTGAAATTAAAATTTAATGCACATTTGGCTCTTTAGGTTTCTAAAGGATCATAGCTAACTAGTTTCTGAGCAGGCAAGTCCCCAAAGGCCAGTTACTCTCACTAAGAGGTAGGACAACACAAGCCCATAAACAGCTAGGCTGATGTGTGTCCCTCTCCCAGGACCTCAAGAGAGCACCCAGGGTCTTTGCAGCCCCAGAGGCACCTGCTGGGAATGTCTGAGGAAGGGTTCTTAGAGAGCAGCAGGCACCCCAAACAACTTCACCCCTTCTGCAGCCCATAGAGGGTGCTAAGTAATTTGATCTGGGGAAACTATAACGCTGTTTCCTTCCTCTTTGAGAGCCCTACACTTTCTTTCCTGCTGGACACTGCAGGACAGGGGACATTAAGGTTTGCTATATAAATTAACAACCCTACACACTCTACGACCTTAGACTCGTAGCAGTTCACCAAAACCCAGGCCCGCTGCTTCTGCCTGGACACATCACTGAACCACATTTCCCAGTCCCCCTTGCAGTTGGGTGCGGTCACTTGACTAGTTCTAGAGAATGGAATGGAAGCACAGGTGACACACCCACTTCCAGGACTTGGTAAGATCCGCCCACAAGCCCCCTCTCGGGAAACTGGAAGCTGTGTACCTGGGGTGGCTGAGCCCCCACTAGCCAGGGTCCCTGAGCCTTACCCATGGACCAGGACTCTCGCACATGAGTGGGAAACCAGCCTCTTCTGTGCTTCAGCCATTATAATCTTTGTTGTTATCCCAGCAGCCGGCTCACCTTCCCCCTTCTAGGTTCTCGGGAGCCTGACCCTCCACCCGACTGACAGCCTCCCTGTATTGCTTACTTATTGCCTCCTCTCTCCACCCCAAGGTTAGCTCCGAGAGGCAGGGGCAGGGACTGGGTTTTGTTCCCTGCTGGGTCCCCAGTAGGACAGTGCCTGACAAGAGTAGACACTGAATAACGATCTGTTGAACACACGAGTGAGTGAGTTATGTTTTACCCATTTTCGTGAGTCCGGGTCTCCATAGAAAGGACCCCTTCAGGCAAGAGCAGGATCAGCCTCTGCTTCGATTTCTCCTCCAACTCCTGAGCTAGAACATTGGCCTTTACCGAAGACACTCACCCCTCAGGACCCAGCCTGCGCTCCCCCGTCTGACACCCTCCCGGAATCCTTCCCACCATGGTCTGCGAGGAACAGGGTGAAGAAGTAAACGCAGTCCCTGTGGCCAAGCTGCGAAATTCCTAAAATCAAGTAGGCTGGGGCAGGAGGAAATGATTCTATGCTTGTTCTAATGAGCCTGAGAACTTAAATGTTTTGAAATTTCCAGTCCTGCATCCAAGCCTGGATATGCATCTAGACACATGCCAGACCTCCAGATAACCTTCTGCTTATCTCCCAAAGGACTCATGTATCCAGACCACATGACATCCACCGACAGACATACATTATCCTGACCACTGGACATGACCCGACCTCCGGGCACCCCCATTCTGCAGTTCATCTGACATCTGGTAACGGGCCTGGGGCAATCCTAGGGCTGAGAGTGCAGGACTGGTAATGTTCAAGAATGTGCTTTATACGAAAAGAATTCTTAACTGTTCTTTCTTCTTTGGAACACTGCTGGGATTTTGCCTGGCCTTTTGACTAAATCTCTATCATTTATTTCCAGCCAAAGCCTCCAGACTCTTTGAGTTCATTCGACATCCTCAGCTCTGGGTCCCTTTGCAGCCACACCTGTCACACTGCACAGCAAATGTTGATGCCTTTCCCACGCACCATGTCCCCCACCCTCCAGTTAGGCTGGGAGACCCTTGAGGCCAGGACTCTGTCCTACTCATCTTCAATATACCCAGTGCCAGGTGTACGTGTCGCTTAAGAAACAAGCATACCAAAATATTTAATAACTATTTAAAAATATTTATGTAATATTTAATTATGTAAACATAAATTATTTAAGTATATAATGTATAATTATATAAATATATTTATATACTTATAATACTTAATAAACATTTTATTTTCTTTGTTATCACTCTGTTGCTAACCAAGAGTAAAAAGCTTCCCACATGCCCTGGATCCACTTATAAGAGGGTCTAAGCCAGTACCTAGAATATTCTTCACATTCTTCTAACAGGCTTTTTAGCCCTTACCACGTGGCATGGCCCATGAGAGGAGGGGAAGCCCAAACACTCTCACTGTGTATCAGTACAAACCCACCCTGGAACGGGGGGGTCCCAAAACATTTTTCCACTGAGGTGCAAGCCCGCTCCTGGCAGCCCTGTGCACACACAGGGGCTTTGTCTTCTGAAGCATTTGCCCATTTGACCCTCACAAAGGTCCTGTGATACAGGCAGGAGTGACTGCCATGCCCATTTGACAGATGAGAAAACACAGGCTCAGAGAGGCTAAGTGACTTGTCCGAGATCATGCTCTGAGTGTGTGCTGGGCTGTCACTAGGACCCCAGGGCCCAGACGTTTCCTCTCCATTTCTTCCCTCTCTCCAGCCTGAGCGGACAGGAGGAAACTCCACAGCAGCCACAGGGAAGCCAAGTCAATAAACAGTGACACGGGCGAGCGGAAACTGACACTGGCCTGGCCCAGTGGCTTCAGTGCACTGAAAGCTCCCCCGCTTCTATCTCTAAACCCCTCTGGCCTGACAGGAGTGTCTGTGGTCAGGGGGTGTAGCATCTGCTGCTGCTGCTGCTGTGTGGTCAGAGGCCAGAACGGAAGGAGGGTACTTACTCGATTTTTCTTCTTTAATGGTGTATTCTAGTACCTCGGACGAGCTCTCATTCAGGGAAGGGAAATGGACGCAGAGCACCAGGTGCTTCAAGCAGCTGTCCCGGCGAACCAGGAATGTCTGCAACAGAAAAAGGGGGGGGGGGCTCCATGAATCAAAGATTTGGGTGCAGGTCAGAAAGACAACAGAGAGATGGAAGTCATCTGAAATGTTCCAGAAACAAGGCGGCAGGGTGGACAGTCAAGTATCCCTCAGGAGAATGGGAGATTCTGCCCCAGGAGCCATGTGTCACCTGGCCCATGTCCTCTGGCCCATGTCCCCTGGCTCCTGAGTCTCAATTTCTCATTTGCCCACAGAGGGGGTTCAACTAAATCGATGTTTCCCAAAGAATTCTGTGTTGCAGACAGAGTTAGGCAAGGGGTATTTAAAATGCAGGTTCCCGTGTCCCACCTTGGAGATGCTGGTTCGGTTGGGGGAGGAAGGAGAATCTGGAATCAGCTGATTCTACTAAGGGTGGTGGTCCAGGGTCCACACTAAGAAAAGTTCTAATGTTTGGGAGTCAGGTTGAATTTCAACTCACCCCCACATGCTCACACAGCATGTCCACCCCGGGGAGGCTGCTGGAAATAGTCACAGGTATTAGTCAATTCACACTATTTTCCCCACAGAGATAAAAATAGCTAATAGTTAACATAGAGCTTTCTCTGTGACAGGAACTGTTATGAATACCTCTCATATATTCGCTTGCACCTTTCTATGAATAACCCTCTGACGTGAGTTGTGCTGTTATCCCCAATTTACAGATGAAGGAACCGAGGCCCTCTCTGATCCTGAGAGTGCAGCTGGTGTGACGACTGAGTAAATACCCGTCCGGACTTGGCTCACTGGGGGGCACCTGTCCCTCTTCTCCTGGGGCTTTACTCGAGTCCCATAAGACGCCACCTCTCGGCCTGGTGAGTGCGTCTCTGCTCTAGTAATCAAGCATCACCCAAGTCTAAACCAGAGTTGGCATGTTTACAGACCCCCCACTTTTCAATGAAGGGGCTGCACTTCCCAAGGCCATCACGGGGATGGAGGGGGTCCCTGCTTCACTCACAAACTCCACCATTTAAAATGTCCTTTTAGCCTCTGCTGCCCCTAGCCAAGCTCAGGCCTCAGACTCCGAGAACACAAATTCCCTTGGGGAGGGGGGACAGGTGTCCCTCAGCCAAGGAAGGGTCATTCCTTGGTCACCACGTCCCCCTCCCTTCCCCCCGCACCCCCACCCAGGGGTCTAAGCTTCCCCCACTGAGGCCCCAAGCACAGGGGCTAGAGTTGGGAAGATGAGGAGTCCGGCCAATGGCGCTGAGGGAAGGTTGGGTAGAGCCCACTGGGACGTCTCTGAAGACATGGCCCCAGACACGAGGGGCTCAGGAGGGCCACTGAGATGGCCCTTCCTCCCTTTCCCCACAGAGGCACACTGTCCTGCCAGCCTCTGGGGATGCTCCAAATTCCAGCCTCTGAGGATGCTCCAAATTCCCTGCCATTGTTATCGTTACTATTATTATGATTACACATCTTTGTTATTAATACAATGGTATTATAATATTAATGAAACATTATAATTATATCGTTACTGACAGTAACAGCTAACACATATTGCACCCCTAGTCGGCCTCAAGCCCTAACATCAGTTCCTTAGATTCAAGAGCTTACTTAATTCTCTTATCAACGCTATGGTGGTGATGGTGGAGGGGTGCTATTTTTATCCCCATTTTATTATTTATTTATTTTTATCTTCAACTGAGGATATTTTTTCCCCACTGCTTTTCAGAGAGAATGGAAGGAAGAAAGAGAGAAGCGGGGGAGAGAAACATCGATGTGAGAGAGACACATGGACGGGTTGCCTCCTGCATGCACCCGGACTGGGGCCGGGGATCGAGCCTGCAACCGAGGTACGTGCCCTTGGCTGGAATGGGACCCAGGACCCTTCAGTCCGCAGGCTGACGCCCTAATCCCTGAGCCAAACCAGCCAGGGGTAGTACCCGCATTTTACAGAGGAGGAAACTGAGAGAGGCACGTAACGCCCAAGACCACAAGGTAAGTAAGTGCCGGCACTGGGATGTGAGCTCAGCCCTTAAACTCTAGACCCCGAGCACCTTCCACCCAGCCCAGAGGGTGGCTTCCTGGGCCTAAGGTTTTGCTTTCCCATGACAATGCATGTCCCCTTGGGAGCAGCGACACAATGAATCCATTAGTCATTGACCGGAGGTTGGAAATGAGTTTACCAGCCCCTCTCCTGGAGCATGGAGAGAGCGTGAGAACTCGGAGCAGACAGAGGACGAGTGGGGGGGGGGGGGGGGGGGGGGCAGAAATGCCAGAAGCGAGAGGCAGGCGGCTGCTGCCTGCAAAGGTGCCCTCCCAGGGGGCCCGGCAGGAGGATGGCTTGCATCCAGATGCCTCTGCCCCCTGCTCTGAGACGACGCCTGGGCTCCCAGCACAGCCTGGCCCTGCTTGGAGCTGCGGCATCACTGAGCTGGGACGGTCTCCTGAACCTGAGCTCACCCCTAGGAATGTCCTGCTATTCATGAATAGCCCCTTGTGACCATACCTGAGTTTAAGCTGACCGGGCGGCTCCTGGTGGGCCCTTAGTTTCAAAGGGGGTTGGAACTTGCAGCCCCACGGCTGATCTCCAAAGAGGAGAGGAATTACGAGAGAGTTCAAGCAGGCAGGCTATGATTTAATCACTCGGCAATAAAACCTCTGGACCCTGAAGCTCAGTGGAGCCCCTGGTTGGTGACACATTGATGAGCAGGGGGGTGATGTGCCCAGATTTCACCAGGAGAGGGTGTGGGACCTTCCATACTTTTCCCCACCCCCTGACCTCACCCCTACCAATCTCCTTCATTCAGCTGCTCTTGGGTTGTATCTTTTATAGCAAAATGATCATCACATGTATAGTGTTTTCAGGGAGTTCTCTGAGTCATTCCAGTGAGTTATCAAACCTGAAGAGGGGTTATGTTTGCAGCCAAGGGAGACAGAAGTGTGGGTAGCCTGGGGACCGGCTGGCACCTGCAGTAAGGACAGTCTGGTTGGGGGGCCTTGTCCTTTACTTGTGGGGTCTGCGCTTACTCTGCGTAGGCAGTGTCAGAACCAAACTGAAGCGTAGGACACCCAGCCGGTGTCAGGGAACTGCTGGCAGAAGCGTGAGAGAGCGCGTGTGTGAACGTGTGTGGGTGAGTGTGGAGCTGTGTGAACTCTGGGCTGCCCCTGGGGCCTCCCTCCTGAAGCTCTGGGGAACAGGGCGTGGCAAGGGAGGCCGAGCCAGAGCCGGTGGTGTCCTGGGAGGGCTGCCGGCAAACCTGGACCCTTGACCCTGAGCCAGGGTAGGAGCTGAGGAAGGTGCCCTCCTGAACTGAAACTCCATGGGGGGGTTCTGTCTTTGCAGGGAAAGTGCTCTCTTTATCCCTGTGGTGCACGTGGTAGAGGGTGGGGGACACATGCCCAGGCCACTTGTGCAAAAGCACATGCATGTGGCAGAGCTGCCCCCTCCATCCTTGTCAGGAGAGGCACAGGAAGGAAGGCGGTGTTTTTCAAACTGTGGGTCATGACCCTTTAGTGTAAATGCCACCCATCATTTTTTCCAAGAGTGTAAAATAGAAGATAAGTATGTCTACAATAAGGATGCACTTTCTGTGTGTGTGTGGGGGGGGGCACCTCCGAGGACCAGGGCCGCGGCACAGCCTGAATTTCTTACTCTACTGACAGTCACCTTCTTCCTTGACTATTTGGACAGTGCACTGATCTCTCCCTAGGGTGACTGCGATGACAAGTCACGGCTCCAGCCTCAACTGGGACCTCCCTCGGTGCTGCCCTGCCTTCTAATTGGCTCGTTCATACTCTGCACAGAACTTTCTGGATTTCTTACTTTGCTGAGACTTTGACTCTGTTCTCTGCCCTCATGTTCCACAGAGAGAAAGAAAAGAGACAGGAACCCTCGGACAGGAGCTCCCCGCGGGGGTCGGCCACACCTGCACTTCTCCTCGGGCTCCCAAAGGGCCCTGAGCAGCCAGTTATGAGTTCTGTGGCCCTGGGAAATTCCATGGCTTCCCTGAGCCTCAGTGTTCTGGTCTGTAAATGGGAATAGGAACACCTAAGACCACCCAGCAGAAACAAGAAATGAAGTCAAGCCCTCGGTGTTAGAAGTAATTGAGATACTCACAGGAACACCCCCGACGGGACAAATGGGTCTCCAGATGCTCACTAAGGATTCGTGCTCCATTTGCCCCCCCCCCCCCCAGCAGGTTCCTCAGTCTCCCAGTCGCAGGCTCCACCTATAACAGGGGACCTGTCTATCGAACGCACATGTTTATTGCAAGAAGAATGAGAAGGGATTTCCTTGAGAGAGTGGAACAGTCCCTGGTAGGGAGCCACAAGTTAGGAGAGTGGCTCAGGCTGTGCGCCGGCCCAGGCCCCTTACCCGGGCATCACCCAGTTCTCGCCACAGCCCTATGAAGTTGGTACTACTACTATTCCCTCTGATGGATGAAGACTTGGGGCACAGAGAGATCAGAGAAACCCAAGGCCATGTGGACAGGAAGCGTAGACACAGGATGCAGACTCACGTGTGACCATGAGCATCTCGCTTATCTCTGGCAACCATCTGTGTTATCTGCTCACTGGGGGTAGGGCGTGGATGGGGGTGGGTGAAGTGGGGGGTGGAAAGCCCCCCCAGGCTGTGTCTGACAAGTCCCCAGTTTGGAACACCAGCCCCCCACCCCTTTCAGCATGGCTACAAGCCTCACATAGCACCTCCTCTGCCATGGCCAAGTCCTAGGGTTCTTATCTGAAGAGCCAAGATAGGCACTGGGGAGAGGGGGGTTGGGGGGTATAAGAGGCTGTGAGTTACTGGGGGCAGCGTGGGGAGGGGGCACTGACAGGTGTCTGCTGTCTGCTTTGCAATCCCCTTTGGGGAGGTTTAGCTGCACAGCTAGTCACAGGGCCCTTCTAGGAAGCATCCACAGGCAGCACGTCAAACACGGTGTCCCCGTGCAGCAAACTGCAGAAACAGGCAGAGTAGTGACTCCTGCAAAGCATCCTGGCTTATGGCAAGTCTCCTGCGATTAAGCCCAGCAGAGTGCAGCCAAGGTCATTGCCAGGGGGAGACCACCTGTGCGAGCTGTCTGATTGCCCTGGCTTCCACCCTCACCAGGTGTCCACTGGTTATCCTCCAAGGAGATGCTTCCCACACAGGGGGCAAAAGCACTGGGTGGGCCACCCAGAGCTTTCTCCAGCACTCTTGGGGGTTCCACGTGCAAATTCTCTGAGTCCCCCTTGCTTTTTTCCCTACCCCCTGCAGTTAGCTTTTTGGAGACTAGAATCCCAGCTCTGCTACTTACTAGCTGTGGGTCCAAGGGCGAATCACTTTTACTTCTCTGGGCCTGAATTTCCTCATCTGACCGTGAAAGCAATCATATCCATCTTTCAGGGGTGCTGTGAGAATTGATCATGTATGTAAAATGCCTGCCACAGAGTAAGCACTTAATAATAATAATAATAACATGATTACTATTATTATTATTCTAGCCTGCTAGCATTTACTGAGCACTAATCCACATGCTAAGATTTTATATGTATTTTATATGCAAAATCTCATCTGATAAATGAATGATAATTATTTATGAGATTACTATTATGATGATGATGATGTATCTTTATCCAAACAAAGAGACAGAAACAGGACTCAAAGGCAATTCACTATGTGGTAGATTAAAAATGGCCACAAATTCTTTGCAGCTCCTCCCGCCCAGAGGTAAAGTCTATTTCCCCACACCTGGGGGGCGCCCTTGAGACTTGCTTTGACCGAAAGACTGCGGCAGAAGCCACGCTGCGGAGCTCTGGCCTAGGCTTTCCGAGGCAGGCCAGTTTCCACGCTCACCCTAAGGTAGCACTCCTGTCCTCAACCAGTCACGGATGGCTCCCCGAGCCAGAAAGGCCACTTGATGGGGCAGCAGGCGCCCTGGATAAGAAAGCATCCTCATTAGCACCTGCAGACTTCAGCCTCACCCCTGAGCAGAGAGATGAGACCAAGGCAAGCAGTGGGGGGACATGAGCTGAGCGGTCCAGGCACCAGGGCCTGCGGGTGAGCAGCCCAGGATGAGCAGCTCCCGTTCACACAGTGGTACCCCCATCCGCCACTGCTCCCGAAAGCCTTCCCGAAGAACCAGGCCACCCACAACCTTGCTGTGCCCTGTGTCCTCACTCAGCCTGCCTCCTCTAAGAGACGGGCGCCGTCTGGAGCCCTGCTGAGCCGCCATCTGAGTCGGCCACTCCCTGTCCCCTCTTCCCACCTTTGTCAGCTCTCCCCGTCCACGGGGTTAGGGACTCTCAGAAACCAGAAGAATCCTCCTTCCCCGACTGTACAAGCTGACAGGTGGCATGGCCACTCCAAGGGTCCAGTCCCCGCCCCAAAACAATGGGGTAGCGGTCAGAGCACTCATGGTGAGGAGGACATTTGGTGACCCTTCTCTGACCCTGATTTGCTGTGTCCTTTGGCAAGTCACTTCTCTTCTCTGAGCTGGCTTTTCCAGTCTAGTGAGGGAGGGGGGGCTGAAGGTCCCAGGACTCCTTCCTACTAGAAGACACTGTCCCAGCATAGTGACCGTGGGTCTTTCCCAGATTCCAAGAGACTTGCTCGAAGGTTAGTTTCAGGGGTAAATTACTGCAATGCCGGAGGCTGGGACAGCCGGTCACCGAAGCCCCTCCCAGTCTACCTTCCGTCAGTGAGGGTTGGAAAGACCAACTGATTTCAGTACCGGCTGGCCCAGAAGATGCTCAGGGAGAGAAGCCTGCAGCCACGGCGCGCCCCTCCTCCTCTCCAAACAAACCTATGAAAACCCAAGACTAAATACACTGTAAATGGTTTTGTTTTTACTCTCCAATTTTGGCCTGGAGAATCCTGAGCTGTCTGCTTTTCCACTTTCGTTATTTTAGGATTATTTTCCAGTTGCTTGGGAACATTTTCCAATCATGCCTATTAGGGCAGGGATAGGAGTGGCAGGTTCTTCCCAGAGACCGTGAGTGCAGGGGCTGCCATGCCTGTGGTGGTCGGTGGTCCACTGGCCGGAGCTCGCTCTGAATGCACATGGCCCACCTTCCCATGACTTATGCTGAAGTTGTACCGTGGCACACAATGGGTTTCTCAATCCTGGCTGCACAACAGAATCACCTGGGGAGCTTTTAAAGCATGCTGATGCCCGAGCCCTACCCCAAGCCAAAGAAATCAGTGTGTCTGGGGCCGAGGCAGAGACAGGTGGCTTTTTTTAAAGCTTTTGAAGGCAGGCACTTAGTAGCTGGCTGTATTCCTCAGGGCAGACTCCTTACCATCAGAGTTGAGTTTCCTTAGTTATGAGCTGGAGAGCCTGCCCGTTTTGCAGGGCTGTTGGAAAGATGAGAGATGGAGCTTGGCACAGAGCAGCCCTACAATGACTGCTAACTGTGAGCTCTTTCCTGGCCCCAGCACCCTGAAGGGGCAGGAGAGGGGCTTCAGTGATGTTTCCACCAAACTAACATGGAAGGAATTGGTATTCCTTGAACTCACACCTGGGGAAGGTGCCTCGAACCTCCCACACGGCTGGTCCACACCACAGCTCAGGTTCCTGCAACTCTTGAGCTAACACCCCACCACAAAGAGTAATCTTATAAGAAGTCTCTTTCATTAAACACCACCTTTGGGTCTAGAAGCGATGGCACTCCAGGAGCAATGAACACACACAGCGTTGCGATCTCGGTTTCAAATACTATTCTCCAAAAAAAGGAATGAAGCTTCCTCAGAGAAATGGCTGATTCTGGGACTGAGGCAAGAAAACACAAGATAAGCCTGGAGCATCTTGTAGCATCTTATAGGAAGTAAGGAAGGGCTCCAAAAAACTAACAAACAAAATCCACACACGATGGGGTATGTCAAAGGGACACAGGAGTCAACTCAAAGACCTCCAGTGGCCAAAGTTGGAACAATTGGAGCAACAAAATAATTAAAGTAGTATTGGATTATAACCCAAAGCATAAAATAAACATCTGTGAGTCCATATTGCTATGAATAAATAAATAAATGGGGGAGAAGAGACAAATGTCTTATGCAGGAGAATTCCAAATCGTTTACGTAGATGATCGAAGAGGTGGAGCATGGCTTCTTCCTGCGTGTGGCTGTACACGGTGACTTCCTTTTGAAGAGGGCAGTAGGGAAGGGTCAGAGAAGTAACTGGACAGCAGAGGAACTGACAAATATGACCTTAGCCAGGTGACCAAGGTCAACATCAACAGTGATGCGTCATGTTGATAGCATGTCCCTTTGATGCGATGTGATGAGAACAGCCCCAGTCTAACCCCTTGACAACTCCCAACTGAGGAACATTCTACATAATTTCTGACTGGTGCTTCTCAAAACTGTCAAGGGCATCAAAAACAAAGCAAGTCTGAGAAGCTGTCATAGCCATGTGACATGGCGACAAGGAAACATGACGAGTAATGTGGTGCCCTGGATAGGATCCTGGTACAGAAAAGGGACATTAGGTAAAAGCTAAGGAAATGTGAACAAACTGTGGGCTTTAGTGGATACTGATGTATCCGTGTTGGTTCGTTAGTTGTGACAAATGTGCCCTATTAATGTTAGATGTCAACAACAGGGGAGACTGGGTGAGGAATGTATAAGGGAACCCTCTGTACTATCTTTGCAACTTTTCTGTAAATCTATAACTCCTAAAATAAAACAAACACAAATACCATTTGGGTGTAGAATGAATAAAGGTGGCTTTTTGCTCGCCTTGTTTCTGGATACACAAAAAAATCAAAACTGGGCCAATATGTTCCCACCTTATCAGAGAAGGAGGCTGCCAGGATGGGAGATGGGGAGTGGTGAAGGGGGTGGACATGATCAAGGTCACAAAGATATTTGGGACAAAGGGCCTGGATCTCTAGTCTCCTGACCACTGGCCCCAGATTAATGAAGCACCATTTCACATTGGTGCCAGGAGGGGTGGGTCCAGGTGATCTTGGAAGGCCCTGTGAGCTCTCACAGCCTGAGGACCACACACAGTGTCTGTATCTTTCAAAACACTGAAGCCATTGCACTGGTGGGATTTTGGACGGTTCTGAGGGGGTGACATTACGCAGCAAAAGGTCTTCCCTGCATCCCTGAAGATCATACCATGCAGGCTTTGCTCCTACTAGCTGTGTGACCTCGGGGAAGTGAGTTAAATTCTTTGTGCCTTCATTTCCTTATCTGGAAATGGGGACACTAATAACACCTACCAGAGAGAAATCACTGTGAGGGTTAATAAGATCATGCAAAGAGCAACTTTGGGTAAAAGTTGGCCAATCTTTTAATCAGAGCCCGAGCTTAGGGCTTGGTTTCTGCTTGAAAATATAGTAGCTCATGGGAGAGAGTGGGGTGGAAGGGCAGAGCAGGGAACAGAAGGTGCAATGGCTCTAATTCTGTGGCAAAGGAGGTTGGGACTTTGCTGGAGGCCCCATACGTTGCAGTAATTCCAATTTTCAGGTACAATTGCTGGCTCGATGGATTTTATCTAGTCCAAGGTGATGAGTCCACTGACCAAATCAGCCTCACAAATTCATGAGCCTGGACTGTTCCCCAGATACAGCGAAGCACTACAGGCAATGCTGAAGGTGAGAACAGCAAAAGTGTCCAACAGCTGAAAGATATGATTCCATCTGCATCAAATAAAACGTGTGTGTACGATACAGCACTGGAGCACCCTGATCGCCTGGGTTCAAATTCCATCTTGGGCACTCATTCCCCATGTCACCTGGGGGAGGTCACTCAACTTTGCATTTCAGTTACCTCAACTGCAAAAGAGGCAGAATAGTAATTCCTACCCCAGAGGGCTGCTATGAGGATAAACTGTGCCAATTCGCAGGAAGAACTGAGACAAATGCCTGGAACACAGTAAGTGCTTAGTGAACACGAGCTGTCATGGATGTGGGACTCTCCATGGAAAAGGGCTGCAGGGATACACTCATGCACTTCTAGCAAAAATGACTTCAGGAAGCAAACCGGAGGTTGCCAGGGGCCTGGGAGGGAGGAACTCAGAGCGACTGCTTAAGGACTAAGGGGTTTTATCTTGGGTCATGCAATATTTTAGAACCAGGTAGAGGTGGTAGCTGCACAATATTGTGAATGTGTGAGATTGTGCACTTTAAAATAGCTAATTTTATGTTAAGTGAATTTCACATTGCTAAAAAAATAAAAATAAAAACACCGAAAAGACTCACCCTGACTGGTTTGGCTCAGTGGTTTCAGCATCGGCCCACGGACCAAAGGGTCTCAGGCTTGATTTCTGGTCAAGGGCACGAACTTGGTTGCAGGCTTGATCCCTGGCCCCGGTCAGGGTGCACGTGGGAGGCAACCAAACCATATGTCTCTCTCACATTGATGTTTCTCTCTCTCTCTTCCCATCTTCCCTCCCCTCTCTCTAAAAATTGATGGAAAAAATATCTCTGGGGAGGATTAACCAAAAAAAAAAAAAAAAAAAGACTTGGGGGAAATGGGTTAGTTGAAAAAAACTGGTGGCAAAGACCTTTATAAGATGCTTCCTTTTACTTTATCAATTCTGTCCAGCTTGATTTTTTTTTTTTTACAATGAACACACATGTGTATCACTTTTACAATTAAACAAATTAACTGTAAACTTTTTTTAAAAAGGGAAGCAGCATGTAAGAGAAACTGCGTGGGGGTGGGGTGGGGGTGGCATTTGGTGAGTTCTGACTCATCTCTCCTACTCACCAGTCCATCTCCCCGCATAAGGCTCTCATGACTGGGAGGAAAGTGCAATTAATGGCCCCATTTCAAAGTGGGAAAAGTGAGACTCAGAAATTTTAAGCCACGTGCCCAACTCACAGCCTGATTCCAAAGAAATCTTTTGGCCCATCACACAGCCCCTTATTTTCATACGTAAATAAGGGGGTGTAAATGATTTCTCAGGTCCTCTGGTTCTGACACTGTCTGGTCCCCGGACGCCCGGGCGAGTTCTTGAAGTGTCAGTCCTGCCCCGAGCACCCAAATGCCCAGAGGGCCCACACTAGGCACCACCCCCCAATCGAGGACACCTGCTCTCCACCAGTGCCCCGCTCCTGATTTCTAGAAAAAACACCCTTGTTGAAAAGCTACTAAACGTAAGCAAGGAAAGCTAATGGGCAGCTCCTGGTAGCTGAACCTGCCCCGCTGGCCACGAGAGGGAGAGGCCCCCGACTCACCCCGGCCGCCTCCTGGTGCAGGATCCTGGCCGCCTCCGCCTGGCCCAGGCCCATCTGCAGCCACACCGGGCACGTCTTGATGAGCTTCTCCAGGACGCTGATGCCCCGGGCAGGAAGGCAGTTCTTCGGGGTGACTGGCAGGCAGGGCCCCATGCCATCTTCTTCCTCCTCTTTCTCTCTTCTGTCAATATCTGGAGTAGGACTGACAGAGAATAAAATGATCAGCCGCTTCTGCAGCCCGCAGACAGGGGTTTAGAACAACGGGGGCTCCCTCCCACCCAGATACTTAATCGGCATCCAGGAGGAAAGCGGTCCTCCGGGGGGTTAAACAATGAAACACCTCTAATAAAATTGGGGTAAACATACACAGAAACTACCAGCTGTAGCCCAACATTAGAGTAAATATATCAGGAGCACAATGTGACTGAAGCAGCTAATCCCAACCCAGGGTAGGTCCAGGGGCACACGGGGCAGGGGGCTGGGGGTGCATTTGAGCAGAACTCTGAACAGGATTTTTTAAAAAACACCTTTTTAATGAAAATGTAACTTACACACAGTGAAAGGCACAAGTCTCTAGTATGCAGTTCGACATATTCTTACATTGCCTATACCTGTGGACTACCACCCAGATTAAGGCAGAAAATGGCGCTAATACTGTAGCTACAGGTGGGAATTGGGCTCTCAAAAGTGGGTGGTCTGGGGAGGGGGGGCTGGGGGACTAGGGGAGAAGGTGAAGGGATTGAGCACAGATTGGTAGTTATAAAATAGTCACAGGGACATAAAGTACAGCATCAGGAATATAGTCAGTAATATTGCAATAACTACGTATGCTGCCAGGTAGGTACTGGAAATATCAGGGGGATCACTTTGTAAAGTATATGATTGTCTAACCACGATGCTGTACACATGCAACTAATCCGAAATAATATTGAATGTAAACTATAATTTAAAAAATGGAAGTGGATGTTCTGAATTAAGATGTGCACACAGGATTTCGAACACTTGATATAAAAAAAGACTGTAAATAGTTCATGAATAATTGTTTACATTAATTACATTTCGAAATGATAATAGTTTAGATATACTGGGTTAAATAAAACATTATTAAAATTAATTTCACCTATTTCTTTTTACTTTTTTAAAAATATATCTCTATTGATTTCAGAGAGGAAGGGAGAGAAAGAGATGGAAACATCAGTGATGACAGAGTCGTCACTGATCAGCTGCCTCCTGCACACCCCCAACTGGGGATCGAGCCCGCAACTGGGGCATGTGCCCTGATCGGGAATCGAACCGTGATCTCCTGGATCCTAGGTTGATGCTCAACTGCTGAGCCACGCCTACCAGGCTCTTTTTACTTTTTAAATGTGGCTACTAGAAAATCTAAAACTACATACAGGGCTTGCATTCTATGTCTATTAGATGCGCTGACACAGACATTTCCAGAAGTCTCCCTGTGCCCCTCCCAGTCAACATCCCTGCCCCGCACCAGGAGGATGTGACAGGTCAGAGTCTGGGAAGGAGGAGAGTCACAGGCATAAGAAACAGCAAAACCCAAGCAGAGGTGCAGTTTAAGAGATCTCGGACCCTGCCCAGCACGCTCACTGTGCCCCCCTGCCCCAGACTCCAGAAAAGGAGGGTGACATCTCGGTGCCTCAAATCCTGAGTCAGGTGGGCTGCGTGGTCTGTTTGCATCCTACCCGAGGAAGGGGTGAAACCTTAATCAGACAAAACGGGGTAGTTATAAAACCAGGAAGATGTGGCTCTTTTGCCCTGTGTCCCTGCAATGTTGCCGAATGCCACCAGTGATCAGGGTTGGCATTTGCTGTAGGGAGAGGCCCGGGGGGACAGATGAGCCAGGCTAGACCCACTTCCTGGGGGGCGAGGGGGTCAGAGGGCAGCAGGACTCGGGAGTCCTGATGAGGGTACAGCCTTTCCTAAAGAGGAGGGTGGGGTCCTGGCGGTGGTTCTGGGGTAGGCTTGGGGGAAGGCTGGGAAGTGCTGGCTTAAACCTGCCCAGCGGAGCTGTGTTGAGTTAAGCAGGCAGGTTTTGCAGAGACCTGAGCAGGGAGATGTGTAGTGATGTCAACGTCATTGTGCTAAAATTCCTCTTCTGATGCCCCCACCCCAAATCCTCCGAGAAGCAACCCCCTCTCGTGGGAGCTGTGTTGCACATGGGTATTCATGGATTTCCCTCTGGGTCCACAGAGGACCATGCCAGGTTACCCAGGCAGCTGTGGGCACAGGGGCTGGTGGGGGTCAGCAGGGCAGCCCCAGGAGTGTCCACAGGCTGTGAAGTTGGGGCCCGGAGGGTCTCATTCGGAGCTCAAGGCTGGGGGCGGCCCAGCTGGTGTTGACGTGACCTCTTCGAAAGCCCTAAAGTGTGGTTGCAGCATCTCTGGGACAGAAGTTAAAACAGCGGAGGCCACGGTTACCCAGAAAACATGCACTAGCCTCCCTTGAAAACCAAAAATATCTTCTGTCACCAAAGTTCTTTATGATCATCCTCAAACCTCCTCGCTTGGCCCAGGGCCTCCCCGGGGGCCAATTAGGACTCCAACAGTGGCTGGAGTGGGAGCTCTGGGCCCCCGTTTCCACTCTGCCACAAACCAGGCATAGACCTTGTCAAGGCTGGTCCCTCTTTGGGTCTCAATTTCCTCATCTGCGTAATGGGCAGGGGGTGGCCTGGAAGATTCCTCCATTTGCTGAGTGGCCCTAGGTGGGACACTGGGCTTTTGGGACAAGGGTCCCTGTTTTCTCCTGTAGAACCAAAGCTATGATCAAACAATCAGGCTCTGGGAGAAATGAGGGAGATTGTCTCACATTCATTCATTCTGTGAATATTTTCTGAGGGCCTGCAGGTGCCAGATGTTGTTCTAGGCACTGGGTTAGAGCAGAGAACAAAATGATTTTTGAAAACCCAACCTCATCTAGGGGAGGAGTCAGGCAGTGGACAAGGCAGTGAGTGACCAAGATGATGTTAGATGATGATGATGATGATGATGGGTGCTAGAGAGGGAAAGAGGTTCCAGACTCAGGGATCAGCATGGGCCTTAAGTTACATGGTCTAGAAAAAACTGCAAGGAAGCCCGGGAGGTGGCAGGAGCTGGGAGGGTGACAGGGGGAGGGGGTGAAGTCAGCCTGGGGCAGGGCAGGGATCCTTGTAAGGATTCTGGGAAAGTTGGCTCTAAACTCATGTACATGGACTGGACACCTTCCCTGGGCTGCCGCCTACCAACTGGCCCACACCAACCCACAGGCTTCTTTGGCAAGAAATGGGCCTATTAAAACCTGGTGGGGACTGGGTGGCTTCTGGGCCCAGAGAGTCTTAAAGGATCCACAGAGATGAACCTGCACCCCCATCCTCAGCTCCCTGGCAGGGGAGGCACACGCTGCTTTCAGGGTGACCAAGGAGAAACTCTGCCCCAGGCTCTAGCATCACTGGGATGGTGCCATCTCTCTCTTATGATCACGTCCTTCCCTGCTCTGAAGCCTTCAGTGGCTCCCACTGCCTAAAGAATCCAGTCCAATCTCCTAACACCGAAGGTATCCTTTTCTGAACACCAGCCCCCTGTAGACTCCCCTGCAAGGGGCTGTACTTCATCACCCCAGGAAAACCTGCACCGTCCACTCCGCCTGTGTGTGGTTCCTTCAGGTTCTCTATCACCCCCTCCCAACACTCTCTCCAATGGGTGAACAAAAGTTTGTTGTATTGGAACCAGAAAGCAAGAACCACACAAGAAAAGATGGGTAGATCAGATGCATCACGATTTAAACGTATGCTCATCAAAACACCTCATTCAGAAAATGACTACTCAAACCACAGGTGGGGAGAAAATATTTGCAAAGCGCACCGCTAACAGAGAACAAGCAAAGTAATTTTTAAAATGGGCAGAAGATTTGAAGACTCCTCAAAGAAGACATACAAATGGCCAAAAAGCAGGTGAAGGCGTGCTCACAGCATTAGTCCTCAGGGAAATGCAAATGAAAACCGCGGTGAGATCCTGAGGCCCAAGCGCCAGCAGGGCTAAAATGACAAAGCCTGCCAGCATCACTCCCTGGAGAATGGTCATCGGGACGCGTGTGCGTTATTGGTGAGAATGTCAACTGGTCCAACCGCTTTGGGAAAAGGCAGCATTTTATAGACCTAGACATACCTATCTTATGGCCCAGCCATCCCATGCCTCGGTATATACCCAGGAAAAAATGAAAGTGTGTGTCCACGAAAAGACCTGTCTATGAATGCTCGTAGCATCTTTACGCATAATAGCCCCAACCTGGTCCAGGGTCCATCGATGGGAGAGTGGAAAAACAGACGCACGACAGGATAGAGGGGGAGCAATAAACAGGAACCGTGGGTATACACGCCACACGGACGACCCTCAAAACATGATGTGGAAAGAAGCCAGATGCAAAAAAATATATACGGTATGAATCCATTTATATGATGCTCAAATGGTTCACTTAAACGATATGCATGCTAACATATTCAGGAGGGTACCTGAAACTTTCTTTGAAATGCAAATAATAATAATAATAATAATAAGGTGGATTCATGGATGGATAGAGGGAAAGACAGATATGTAATAAAGCAAACAAACAAAAACATTAAGGGCAAGTGGTGAGTATATGAGTGTTTACTGCAAAATTCTTTCAACTCTTGTGTATGTTTAAAATTTTTATAGTAAACTACTGGGGATAAAGTTCGCCCCATCCTCAAAAGGCCATTCGGAAGAAGCCTCCCTGCTGTTAACAGAAGCCCTAGGTTTGAATCCAGGCTGTGTGACTCTGGCCAGTTACTTTACCTCTCTGGGCTTCAGTTTAAGCATTTGTAAAAAAATAATAATATTCCTTACCTAATCGAGTTACTGTGCAGATTCGATGAGATGTGTCTCAAGTATTTAGCACAGCACACACAATCAGTAAATGTCAACTATTGTTTTTCTAGTTCAAATTCTTTTCCTCCTCTTCTCGCTACAATTCTCCCACTTGGTAGCCTTGATTGTAGGACCTTGCATTTTGACAGTGTCTGAGGCACTCGTCTGTGTGTTGCACCTCAGCTTATACCCAAGATAACATCTGGCCCCAGAGATAACCCACAAGTTTAAGTTCCTGGGAACCAACCACATGGCTTGACACGAAAAAAAATGTCTGTTTGTTTTGGCACAGAAACACACCAGGAGGATCCCTTTGACACCATGTGCCCAGCTCGTGCTGGTGAAAAGACAAATAGGAGTTGGGGTTGTCCCAGAGACCTTGCGATGACAAGTGGCATCAAGGCCACCCTTGGCTGCTCTGACTAAACCACGAGAGAGGCCAAAGGCTCTTAAGATATTGCTTTCCAGGAATTGTCCAAGTCTCTCAGTGCTCTCCTCTCTCTGGGCGCCGGTGTGGAAGGAACAAAGGCTTGTGCAGGGCCTCTAAGCGATGACTTGGCAGCGACAAGGACAGGTTGGAGAGGATCTCTCAGCGTGAAAGGCTGCAGCAAGGTCCAGGAGTTGGAGAAGGAGCAGCTGAGGTGGGGCAAGGTTTGGGCCTTGCTTAGGTCACAGGAGCTGTGAAGCCCTGAGGGGACAGAGTGACATGGGCACCTGCTTTGCCCAGGCCAAAGAGGGGTAGCAGCTGCCCTCTAATCCCTGCACCCTGCTGACTTTGGGCGTTGGGTGACTTGTTCTCTGGGTGCTCACCTGTGACTGCAGGTTATACCCACAGCACTAATGGTGGCCACCAGGCTCCAGTGGGGTGGCAAAGCTGGGATACCCAGAACTGGCAGTGTGCCCGGGTTTGCTTCAGTGCTGTGATGACTGTTCTACAACAGCCTGGCCATGTCAGCTCCAACGGCCGGGGACCATCGCTGAGCCCACACAACTCTGGATGTCATCTGTGGCAGAACCAGTGACCCCAACACCCAGGCCCTCCCTGCTCAGCAGCCACACTCCGCTTAGGGTCCTGCAAAGGCAGCCCCGGGGACCTGGGTGATTAATGGCACTGTTGTTGCAAAATAAGGAGCCTCGGCAACTCCGCTGGAGAGAGAAATCGTTCCACGGCTCGTTTTCCTCTGCTCCTGGAAGCACTGAGCTCCCATCGGTAGTCCTGACAGCCTCGGACACAGGCTGCACCGCCCAGCTGCCCGGGGTCAGACGCTCGGGGGACCCCTGGCCCAGGGCTGCAGGGACCAGGCCTGGACTCAGCATCGGTTCACGTGGGAGACTCTTACCAGCTCCCTGAGGAAGGAGTAAGCTGGCCTGGCGTGTCCACGGCTCCCTGGCCTGCGCCCCGGCCTCTGTCCCCCTCACAGGCCTATGCAACGGGGGTGAGAAGGGGAGAGAGCTGCTCCCCCAGTGGAGAGGTGCCCAAGGCGGCTGCTCTAGGTGGAGGCAGAGCCCTGAGTGTGGCAGCCTTGGGGTGGGGCCCGCTGGAGGCGGGGTGTCTGAAAGGAAGGCAGGAAGTTTCCCAGCTCCTGAGGACATGGGCTTTGGGCCACCTCTGTCTGCCCTGGGGAAGCAGCTCAGGAAGTTCCAATGATACCTCACTACGAAGAGAACTGAGGCCCCTTGTGCAGACTTGGCCGGAACTCGGGGGGAGTGTGGGATGGAAGGGGGGGGCCAGGAAAGGCCGCTCTGCCCCTCCCACCAGCCTGACCTCAGGCAGGCCGGCCTCCCAGCTGCAACAAGACCGAGGGGGTCTGCGGGATGCAGAGGCCTGGCCCCTTGCTCTCAGGGCTCCTAGGCTAGGAGGGGACAGGGGTGGCTCCAGTGGTCCACGCTAAGGAATCACTCTGTACAAGGTGTGCACCAGATAACGCCCCTTCCTCCAGTTTGAAGTGGCACCTCTTTCTCAAGCTGGGACAGCAGTGTCCCTGAGCCTGACCCTGGAGACTGAGGCGATGCCATGCCTCGGCACTCCCAGGTGAGGGGGACAGCCACTCACTGCTGCCCCTATTCCTCACCCTTTCCCTTCTCCTTCATGCCGATCGCTCCTCAACGATTCTCTCTGCACAGAGAGGAAGGGACCAAGAAGACAGGGGCAGGAGGGCGTGCGTGTGGGATGTCACAGGAAGAGGCATTGCTCTCTCAGCGGAGGTCCTCTCACTACAAACTTACAGTCTGAGACTCGGTGCTTATTTCACACAATCTGTCAGCCCCAAGATAGGGACTAGCTCTCACACAGCCTCGGAACCAACCCCGGCCACATCCCGGCCATTGTGACCGTCAGCAAAGGGTTTAACCTCTCCGGGCCTCAGTTGCTCATCTGTACAATGGGGCTAGTAATGCTGCCGCATGTAATGTGCATCAAGCAGCGTCTGGCACCCGACAGCACCTCAAACAGGTGGTTATTCTAGCTGGGGTAACCATGTATGTGGTCATGCCCTGTTTCTTCCAGGAACACCTTTGGCAATATGAGAACTGGCCTGAGATAGGTAAGAACCCATGAGTCAGCCCCCTAAAAGCCACTGGAGCACCAAGGGGGTAAAGCACTCCCCAAGAATGAAAACAGTTGTACCTACTCTAAAGATGATCTGTCAGAATCCAAGAGACGGGGTGCGAAGGAGCCGTCAGCCAGTTCTACAATGATTTATTTATTTTGAAAAGATCTGAGGCGATATGGCAAAAGATAGGATTTAACAAAGCTGAGTTATGAGTACTCAGGGCATTGTTGTGTTTTTCCCTAGATTTCGCTATGCTAGAACTACTTAATTAAAAAAGCAAAATGAAACACCCACATGCACACACCTCACCCCCAGGTCCCAGAGCATTTCACAAGCTAAGGGGATTCAGTGTGGGGGTTCTCCAGGCACCCAAGCTTATTAGTTTCTTGGGGAGGATTCCAGCTATTTTTTCTTAGTGTTTTAAAGTCAGTCTGGAGCCTAAGGGCCAGTGTTTGGAAGGTGAGTCCTTCCAAAAAATCAGGCCCCAGGGGACTTTTTGAGAAATCCTCTGATAGCTGCCCAAAGGTATGCAGAACAAAAGCCAGGCAAAGTCACGGGGCCATTGTTCTGCCCTGTGGCAGCCACAGGACTTGGGTGAAGAGTAGCAGCTGATGGCAGAGGGAATGAACCCTAGAACTCCTGCCAGGTGAAGATGCTGGCATGGCGTAGCAGGCATTTGGGGCTAGAGCACTCCTGAGGCCCTGGTGTGATGAACAAAGGCAGCCACTCCATCCCTCTGAGCCTCAGTGTCTGGCTCTCTAAATAGGGAGACGATGCCCCCTGCCTCAAAGATTGTGGGAGAATCAAACGGAACAGTGTAAGGAAAGAACCCAGCGGCAGCTGACCCTTAACAACGCTAACTACTCGATGAGATGGAGGCTGGAGACAGTTCGTGGAGGAGGCCAACGCTCTAGGCCCCAGGGAAGGGATTCCAGTTGGTGAGGGCGGAGCATCTGAGAACATTTGGAGGGTGAGCACACCCAAAGGCCAGTTGGAACATTTGGTTTGGATGAGTGGTGAGCTCAGAAAGCACTTATCTAGGGTCCAAAAAAATAAAGTTCTGATGTATAGTGATTGCCAATTTCTATGGTGTCAATGCTTCCACATTGATGATGTGAAGCTATCAATGGTTTAACAACCAGCGTGTAAAATTCCTGAATATATACAATAGGTCTCTGTGAGCCTACCAGCGGCAGCACACCGCTGGGCTTTTAAGGTTGCCCTCTACCTCGAATGTTCCCCTAACTGGAGTCCTTGCTTCCATCCCAACACATGGTTGTTGGATTCAAGGGGATCACATTGTAGAAATGAAGGGAGATAAGAGTTTATGAGATGAGTAGTGACATGGCAAACGATGTATTCACAGAACAGGTGTGACATAAAGCAAATGGCACTAAGCTCGGATTCAGGAGACCTTGGTCTGGTTCTGTAGTTCACTATGTAACCTTGACCAACTCACTTCCCCTCTCTAGGTTCAGTGGCCTCTTCAGTAAAATGAGAAGGTTGGACAAGATCTGAAGTGGTATGTAGGTTGAATTTCCATGTGAAACCAGTTGATTGGCAGCAGCTGCCTAGATTATGCTGAAGGCTGGTCAGAGAAAGAATGTCAGGATCGACCAGGGATGTCTGCCACCGCTCTGTATTGGAGAGCGGCAACAGCTGGGCTGGGCTTTGACTAAGCGTGGCTCCGATCAAGGACTGAGGTTCCTTCCAGCACAATGAATTCCATGATTCTGACTCAAATGACCCTTGGCTAGATGCCACCTGAAGGCTTCTCTTCTAAGCCCAGGCTGGCTCTGGCCCAGCGGATAGCCTGAGAGAAGGCAGGCGGCCAGGCCCGCTCCTCTGTGGCTTCCTCTCCGCCAGATGCTTTTTCCTGGATGTGTGGAAGCTGAGCCACAGCTGCTGCCTGCTGCCACCTCTGGCCCAGCCTTTGGTGCACTCAGGACCAAAACCACAGCTCCAGGCTGACCATGCTGTCATGTGGGCTGGAAGAGAAGTAGCCGGGTTCAGAATCTCACACACATATGTGCACAAACACGTGGCAAATGCCTCAGCCCAGTTCCACAGGATTTTCCGAACACTGGCCTTGGAGCCCCAAGCCTCTGTGGGGACCCACCAGGGCTCCAAGGCCAGTATTCGGAAAATCTCATTGTGACAAAGTTCCCTGGGTTTCTCCTCACCCAGAAACCAAAAGGCCTTCTATGATAAGGGGGGCACAGAGGCAGCTCAAGGCCTCTGACCCTCAGTGTGTCAGCTTCGGGGAACCTAGGACTCAGCTTGTAGGCCTCTGCCCGCAGCCTCCAGAGGGGAAGTCAGCTTCAGCAGGTCTTCCGGGCCCCGGAAGCGCTGAAAGCAGGCCAGGCTGTCCCTGTCTGCATGTCACAGCCCACATCAAGGGGTCTTGCAGGTCAAAGGCCTTCAAACTTTCCACACCTGTGCGCGCTGCAGGCTCCGCTGCTTGGCATGTGTCAGCTCCCAGCCTTCCTTCCAGGCGGACTGCTAGATGCACCACTGTCCCCCAGGGGTTCCACCTTCCCAGACTGAGCCCTGCCGGGATGCACCAGCTTCAGTGCTGTGGGCCCTTCTGGGGGCTGCTCCCACTATGCCAGGCCTGCCCTCAGGCCCTATTTTTCAGCCACTCCAATTGCTGCCTCACAGCTTCCCTCTGCCTGGCCTCTGGCCCCGGCTGCTCTGTGCTCTTGAGAGTCCTGGATCCCTTTAGCCTCCTGGTGACCTGGGCTGAGTTCCTCCACCCTCCCTCTGTAACCTCCTGTGGCTCACAGGTCCCAGCCCCTTTCCCTATTCCAGTCAGTGCCTTGAACCCAACCTAACCTGACTCAACCTGCCTGTACTGCTGACCCTCCCGCCCAACATCAGCCTAGGCTGGGTCTCTATCCCCAGTGCTGTGTGCAATCAAGCCTTGAGTGATGGCGGGGGCTGTGTTGACTAGCAGTTTAAGCATGGGCTCGGGAACTGGACAGCTTGGGTTAGAATCCCGGCTTGGTTGCCTTGGCAAGTGACTAAACCTCTCTTTGCCTCAATTTCCTTACATTTAAAATGGGAAATATAAGTATTACTACCTTAGAGGACTGCAGTAAAGTGTTCAGGATAGTGCCTGGCATATAGCAAACATTCAATCATGTTATGATCCATCCATTCATCCAGTAAGTATTTATTGAGCATATACTATGGACCGGATCCTACTCTAGACTTATCATAATAATAATAATAATTATACACAGTGAAAGAGCAGCTCACATTCCCCACCTCCCCCCAAAAAATCCTTAAAAACTTCACTAAATATGGAGATGGTTACTGAAGACAGGGTTTGGGGACCAGCTTCCTGACTGGGGCTGAAGCCGAAGGCAGTCTGTGAGCCTATAGTCCAATGATCTTAACCACCCTGCCAGATCCCTCCAGGTGCCCGCTTGCGATGTAAGATTAAACATTACGAGGATACAATACGAGAATAAAGAAGTGGAGGGCAGATCCTGCCCAGGGAGTGGAAGACGTAACACTGCTGAGGCACGAACTCTCCGCACACTGATCTCAGGATCTGTGCCGTCCCAACCTGAATGCACAGGTACTGTGTGAAAAGGCACGTAGGGCGGCAAAGGGCCAAGACACACATGAGGAAGGGTCAGGGTTTGCTCTGCTGGGTATCGAGCCTTATTCTAAAGCTACAGTGACTGAGAAGGCGTGGTATTGGGGCCAGGACAGAGGCGTGGGTCAGAGGACCAGGCTAGTCCAGAAACAGACCCCCCCCCCCCCGCCCGGTCACTTGATTTATGTGTGGCCACAGTAGAACACTGAGGAACGGACAGTCTTCGCAACAAAATGTGCTGAGACAATTGGGTATCCACATAGCTGGGGTGGGGGTGGGGGAGAAACTTGACTCCTTTACAGTGTACACAGAAACCAGTTCCAGGAAGGCTCTGTCCTGACCTACATGTGGAAAACAAGACAGAAAATCTTTTGGAAGAAAATAAAGAATATCTTCATAATCTGATGGAAGAGAGTCTTCTTAAACAGCAGGCCTGCGTGTGCACACACATACACATATACCTACACATACACATACACACTGTCAAAGAAAACTGATAAATTGGACTGCATTAACATGAAGACTTCCAGCCCGGCCGGGTGTGGCTCAGCGGTTGAGCGCCGACCTAGGATCCAGGCGATCGGGGTTCGATTCCCGGTCAGGGCACAGGACAGGGTTGCCAGCTAGGCAGCTGATCAATGACTCTCATCATTGATGATTCTCTCTCTCTCTCCCTCTCCTTTCCTCTCTCTGAAATCAATAAAAATATATTAAAAAAAAAAGACTTCCTGTTCATTAAGACACCACAAAGGGGGTGGAAGTCCAGCCCTGAGTGGGAGATGGTATCTGTAACACACATACGACCAGCAAAGGAACCAGCTTATACACAGAACATCTACACACCGATAAGGAAAAGAGAAAACAAAAAGAAAGTTGGGCCAGGGGCTTGAACTGGCACTCCACACAGAGGACATCTAAGAGCCAACAAGCATATGCAAAGGTCCTCGAAGGTAGGAGGAGGCAGGGACTCTGGAATGAGAACTACAGGAGCCCAGGAGCAGGGCTACCATGAAGAACAACACCGCTGAGGACTGGGGGGACACTGAGGCGCCAGACGCCCCGCTCTGGCCGTGGAAGCTGTTCATCCTGAGATTAGGTGACACTTCTCTCCTTCGCACTTTTCTGTACATTCCAAATTTTTACACTGCATGTGTACTATTATGAAAACCAGAAAGCAATGGGAAACAATAAAAATCGAGTCTTCCCAAAGATCAGCTTGCTCATCTGGGTCTCTCCCTCACATACAACAACGTGGAAAGTGCTGGAATTTGACAAGATCACGGTAGACCCCGCCTGGCTGCACCTCAGCCACTCTGGACAAACCAAGGGGACGGACCTCTATTCCTAGGGAACAAACCCATGAACCTTCTCTGAACCTGTTTCCTCATCTGGAACAAAAATACCCAGAGGGCCCAGTAGCTGTGCAGATCAGATGACATTGTGTATAAGGACAGGTGGAAACCCAGACATATGTAAATACATATAAAACAAAGCAACCCAGCTGATTCCAAAACTATTTTTCAGCTGGTAGGGTTTCCCAGCTTAAGATCTAGCCATGCCATCCATCCGAAAGCACTGTGCGCAACGATGGAAATGTGTTACGTCTGCAATCTCCAGTGTGATCACCGTGAGTTGCCTGAGGCCATGGGACACTTGAAATATGGCTAGTGTGACTGTGACTTCATTTTAATTAGTTTAATTTATAAAACAGCTGCATACGGCTAGTGGCTCACATAGTGGACAAGCAGGTCCAGACTTTTCTATTGCTTAAATCTCCTCAGTGTGTGAATTCATGTGCTACGTGTGGGATTTGTTCTTAATGAGGAAGAAAGAAAAAGATAAAGGAAACGATATGCACGCTGAGTGTTATCTGCATTAGCCATTCCCCTCTTCAGAAAATTCTCCAGGAAAGGGGACTCTGCTTGGTCATCTGCTCCGGTGCTTAAGGGTCCCTTCTCTCAGGAGCGGCCCCATGCAGCTGGCTGCAGGTCAAGGCCCTTCTCAGGACTGGTTTTGCACACGGATCCCACCCCAACTAACCCAGGCTTGTCCCTTCAGGGCTGCCAGAGTCCCTTCCCACTTTCCTTCCGCTGCCTTCTCCTCCCCAGGGATGGACCAGGCTCAGAAAACAGGAGGCTCAGATGGCTCTGGGGAGGCACGTCCTTAGGCCCTTCCGGCCTCCCTCCCTCCAGGAGCACCCACTACATGTGGCAGCCCACACGTCCCACTGTGACCCCGGCCTCCAGCCTTGCCTGCTGCTTACTCAGTGGTTCCCCATCATCTGGGGGAAAAGGGAAGGAGATCACAGCTCTCTCCTCCCCACCTGACACTTGGCTGAGACAGGGAGACATGCAGGGGGGCAGCAGCCCCACGGTAGACATGACTCATCCCACAAGGGGACACAAGGGGCCTCTGTGCCCTCTCTCCATCCCTGCCTGCTAGATCTCTGATCCACCCTTGGTGTCTGGGGGCCTGACTGAATTCCACTCAGATCCTGGCCTTTCAGTGTCTGCGAAATGAGGCCGAGAACAGTCCAGAGCCCAGAGGGTTGCTGTGAGGACCGCATGGACTACAGTATCTGGAGCCAACTACAGCTTGACAAACTGTCGCTGCTGAAGGTATTCATCCTGGACAGCTGAGTGGTGCAGATAATGCTTGGCCCTGGAAATCTGGGCGCCAGGGTCTGTTCTAGCCTCTGCCACAGGCTTGCTGTGTGTCCTTGGGCAAGTCTCCCTCCCTCTCTGAGCCTCAGTTCTGTCAGTAAGGAAATGAGTGAAAGGCTACTCACATCCCACTGCTTCAGAGGCCTGCTAGAAGGGTGATGCATGACCAGTGTGTGGGGGATGTGCTCAGACAAGATGAACCCCTATTTCTAAACTGGGGGGCGGTCTGGCAGAGAGCCAGCCCAGGGCCCAGGGGCCGAATGCAATGATTCCTGACAGCAGTCCTCTCATGGGCGCAGGCTGTGGACACTGGGCCCTGCTGGCACCTTGCAGGAAACTACTGCAGCGTCACATTCCTTCCACCCCTGGTGACACTGAGTCACCCTGCAACCCACCTAACAGTTGTGTGACCACACTTCCTCTACGAGGGAGGAGCCGTCATGTGCACACCCAGTCCTGATGCTGCTGAAACAAAATGGGCGCTGGCCCGCCTGCAATCCCACCCTCAGGGTGGCGGCATCCCTGCTAGGTTTTCGTTCCCTGTACCCATGTATGTCCCCTGCCCCTGCCAGGTTTTACAGAGGGAAGCCACTATTGGAACGTTTTCAAGAGCAGGAGGCTAGAGGGAGTGAGGACACTGGCTCGTGAGCTGGGGGGAGTTCTCGGGGGCCCTGGGGTGGGGAGAGGGTAAAGAGCTGTAAGGAGCAGTGCTGAGGCATGACAGGCACAGCCACCCACCCAGTGACTCCAGGGGTGAAAGGTCAGCGCCAGATGCCCCTTTCTGTACCTCTCCCCTCATTCATCTGGTCCATCCGGCAAAATCAGTGAGGGGGCTGGGAGGTCACCCCCTCGGTGGCACTCGGAGGCTGGGGGATATTCCAGCAGCACCCTCCCCCAGGATGCAGGCACACCAGGATATAGGGGAGCAGCAGGGCCCTGCAACCTTGGGGTGCAACACAAGGCAGCATGGAGTTCTAGGGTTCAGGACAGAGGTGCCAGAGGGGGACAAACCTGGATTCAGGTCCTGGCTCTGCCACTGATTACAGGGAGGTTCCATCAAGTCGCTTACTGTGCCTCAGTCTCCTCGCCTGTACATTGGGTCCTGTAACCCCAGCCTCACAGGATGTGACAATTAACAGACAAAGCTCTTAGCAAAGAGGCCTGAAGTAAGCCCTCGAGACGTAAGTGCTGCCGTTATGAGTGTCCAATCTGCGAATGCCAAGAATCCCCACTTTTTGTCTGCCTGCATCGGTCCTACTATTAGACAAAGATTCTTCTGTTAGAATCACAGGATATGAGATATTAACACTGCCCACACTTCTTCCTGGGAACCGTCTCTCCCAAGCCTTGGATTTCACTGGAGGGGAGAGGGGACCAGACCGAGAGGGCAGAGGGACGGTGCATACCCCAAGGACAAGAGCATTTTAGAGAAAGCACACATAAGACGGACACTTCTTAACCGGGAGGAATGAGCCGCTGAGAGTGGACATGCAGCCAGTGCAGGGAGAGATGGGCCACCTACCTACACGGTGTAGATGAAGCCACTGTCATTATCGGGGGGAGTTCTGTTCTATAGTCACTGTGACCGCTGAATTAGCGAATTCCGAAATGTCGTGCCTGTGACCCTTGGGTCACAACATTTTTGTTGTACTGATCAACATGTAACCTTGTTTTATGCGTTTCTGTTTAAAGACACCTACTTAACATATATTGTTGATTCATTAATACTGAACTCACACCAACAGCACACGGAGCTCACGCCCGAAGGAAGCTCATCCGCCGCGTGCTTCCTCCCCGAGGCCCATCGCGCCTCTTGCACTTCCCAGCACAGGCCGCGCTCCAGCACCAAGCGCGGGGACATTTAAAGAGCGAAACCATCAACGGAAAAGCACAAAAATGTGAAAAACGTCGCACTAGCTAGACCACAACAAGGACACTTGTTTGAAGTATGAGAATTGGGACAAGAAGGCAGAACATGGCCTTACGTGGCCTCAGGCGCAAAGGTGCGGGTCAAAGGTTCAAATTTTCATCACTCAGCCATATCTGTACATGATTCCCAGGGCACCACAGTTTCGGGGTAACAAATTTTGGCAAGTAGGCGAATTTACGAATACCGAGTCTGTGTCCATTGAGGATGGACCGCAAATGTCCCTTCATTAGGCTCGCGCCCATCGAGGCCGACGTGGACAGGAACCCTGGTCTCAGGGCGGGCCTCTCCACAGTCACGGGGGCTGCTGTGGCACCTGAACTTGGACCCACCACGCTTCTCCCTGTGGTCCAGGCCAGGCACTAGCTCTCCAGTGACTGCTCGCCACCTGCTGAGGCTGCCCGGCTGCCACCTTGGTCACGTCCTGTCAGAGGCAGAAGATGTATTTGGTTGGGAAAACAGAGGACGGTATTTGTGGCAGCTTTGGGGGAGCCTCAGCCAGCCCTGAAACCTGGGGGCATCCCAAGAGCAGCTCACCTGAGATGGTCACACAGTCTTAAGTTTTCATGAAGAGCCTACTATGTGGGGGCTGCTGTGCCACATGCTGCTTCTCACTGAGCCCAGCACACAGTGGGGCTCTGTGTGAACAGAGGAAGCAATGATCAGGGCAGGGAGCCAGCTCAAGGTCCCCCAGCAAGTCAGGGAGACCTGGGAAAGGCAGGGGTGGGGTGGGGGGCACACATGAGGATGCCATCCACAGCCCCATAGTGTGGCTTGCTGCCAAAGGGGTGAGTGGAGTGGACATGAAGGTAGGGAGTGGGGGGCTCTTCAGAAGACCAGGGACCACATTCCTTAAACACCTAGTGTGTTAGACTCTGTTCAAGCTCCTTACATGGATTAACTCATGTAATACATCAATAGCTCTATGACTTAGGAGCTGTTAGCATCCCCGTTTTACAGATGAGGAAACTGAGGCACAGGGTGGAATGTGAACCCTGATAGTTTGATCCAGTGCTCACACCCCTAACCCTTACGCTGCTATGTCCACCTCTCAGCATCCACATGTCCAGAAAGCGATGCTGCGCCACAGCGGCCACCCTGCCCTGGGAGATGGACGGCGGGTGAGCAGGAGGCAATGCAGGTGGCCTCCTGGGCACCACGGTGCACACTCAAACCAGCACCAGGTTCTGTCCACCCTACCGCCTAGATATACCCCCGTGGGCCTACTTCTCCTGCCCTGCTGCCGAGACCCTAGTCCAGGCCACCATCACTGTCGCCCGGACTCCTGCAGGAGCCTCTTTCCGGTGTCCCCATGTGCTCCCTCCACCCTGTGCCCTTCCTCACACAGCAAGCGGAATGCAAGCCACCCCACGTGCTTCCCCACGCAAAACCTGTACCTTCTGCGCAAATGTTCACAGAGGCTTTATTTGTAATTGCCCCAAAACTGGAAACAACCCAGAGGCGCTGCAGCGGCTGAACGGACAAACTGAGGCATCCACACGATGGCATTCTCAGCCACAAAGGAACGCCATGGTGAGACGCGCGACACGAACGGTCCCCTGTGTGCTCAGTGAAGTGAGAGGAGCCAGGCTCGCAGGCAGCATTCATGTGGCTGTCCCCAAAAGGTAGAGCTTAGGGATGCAGGAGAAATGAGTGACTGCCAGGGTTTGGGGGGCAGCGGGGGTTACTACGAGAGGGCACAGGGGAATTTTGGAGGGGATGGAACTCTTCTCTATTTTGATTGTGGTGGTGGTTACGTGACTGTCTACATTTGCTGAAATGTGCAGAAATGCACACTCAAAAGGGTGAATTTTACTCCATGTAAATTTTAGCTTGTTTACAGTTGTATTGTGACTCCCAAAAAGATATGTTGAAGTCTTAACCCTCAGGACCTCAAGAAGGTGACCTTATTTGGAATGGGGTCACTGCAGATGTAACTGGTTAAGATGAGGTCATGCTGAAGCAGGGTGGGATCTAATCCAACAGGACTGGTGTCCTTAGAAGAAAAAGAGAAACAAAGAGACAGACACAGGGAGAAGCTGGCCATGTGACAATGGAGGCAGAGCCTGGAGTGACACAGCTGCCAGGCAAGGGACCCCAAGGACCACCTGGGGCCACCAGAAGCTGGGAGGGGGCAAGGAAGGATTCTACCCCGAATCTCAGAGGGCACATCCCCACCTAGATATACCCCCTAGATATATCCCCAGGGGTATATCTAGGCGGCCCTGCAGCCGCCTTGACTTGGGACTTCTGGCCTCCAGGGCTGTGAGAATAAATCTCTGTTGTTTAAGCCTCCCAGTTTGTTACTTTGTTACAGCAGCAATTAGGAAACTAATACATAACTCAATTTTTAAAATGGGGGGAAAACCTGTCTCATCCTTCACAGCTCTTAGGGTACAGCCTAAGAGCCTCTGCTGTCTGGTTCCCTCTCCTGCACGTCCACCCTCCATCCACGCACAGTGAGAAATGTGGGGCGCACGAGCCTGCAGCATCCCCAGCACGGCCACGCTGGCTCCCCCCCACGCCCCACGGTCACCTGGGAAACTCCCAGACATTGCTCAGCTTGGCTCTCGGCAGACTCTGCCCTCGTCTACGCTAGGCACTCCTCAACTGGGAACCCCAGCACTGGAGGTGACCATCCCAAATCCTGTAGGCACAGCATTGCATGTCACTCCTGTGTCCCCACAAGACTGAGGGTCCTTGGAACAAAGAAGAGTCATTGGGCCATTGCTGGACCAGTGGGGCTCCAGGACACTTTGCTGGGCAGGAGTCTAAAGGCTGAGGAGGGGTGTGGGGGCTCTGGCAACTACCCCACACTGTGCCCAGCTCAGTCTGGCCCTGCAGAGCTGAGGTCAGGGGCTGGGCCCAGTGTGTCTCTGGTTTCTCTGTCTATAGCCTCTGCTCTTAGAGTCTCCCACCCAGAGTTGACTTTGCCAGCTTGCCCAGTCACCCCTCACTCTACTGCTCAGGCTTTCACAGCCCACAGCCCCAGCCACAAGCTACAGTCTTCCCAGTGGGCTTCTTCCCTTCCCCCAGAGGCCCTCTATCCCGGTCAATCCCTCCTCACCTCTCTCCTTGGCATTAACCTGCCATATATTCACTTGACACCTTCCAAGCTCTGTGTTAGACAATCCTACCCAGCCCTTAAGCTCACGTTCAGCACAACTGTCCTCAGAGTGGATCACTCTGCCCACCACAGTGCTGATCTGGCAAAGGCGGCCCCCTCCCCCTGAAAGAGTCCCTCTCTCTGCCCTCAGGGGCTTACAGCCTAGTGGAGTCACAGAAAGAGAATATGCTGTGACAGGCGTGAGGAGTGAAGCCTTGAGGGTGCTGATGGGTCTTCTGCTGCCTGGGGTCCCCGATAGCCTAGGCACTACCTCTGTGTAAATTAGGAAAAGGTGCTGCTTGCTCCCCGTGGATGCATGTCACATGCCTCCTCCCCACCCCATCCCCCCACCTGACATCACACTTGGCTGGGCAAGAGAGTGACATTTCAGCCCCCACTTGTTTCTCTCTCAGCCAGGTGCCTTCGTGCAGGGAACAACCTGCACAACTGATGCAAAGGCCCTGGAGACTTGACAGTCTGGAAGGCTTCTAGTAGGAGGTGGAAGTGGGACATATGTGCTTAGTCCCCAAGAGAGGAAAGAGCTCAGTACTTTCCAGAGGCTGGAGGGAGAAGCGCTCAGTAGAGGCTGATGTGCCTGTCCACCCTACCTCTGGTGCCCCACACAAAGGAGCAGGCCTGGCTGTTTGCACAGAGCCTTGGAAGGGGCCTGGGTCCAGCCTTGAGACTTCGGGGGAACCACTTCCTCTCTCTGAGCCTCAGACACACCTGTGAGCAGAGCCTGGAGTAGGGGCTCTCCAGAGCATCACCCAGGTCTGATGCCTGGCAATGCTAGAGCCAGGGATGAGGGCTGGTTTGGCTGGTGGAAAGAAGACCCCTGTCTTTTAAACCACTTCAAGGGGCAGCCTCTTAAGACAGGCCACCGTGCTCAATCCCTAGTCACACATGGGGCCTCTTAGACACAGCCCCGAGGGCCTCCCCATGCCCAGAGCCAGTCCTGGGCTATGGGAGGGCAGCTCAGAGCAGGCTCTTACAGGTTCCTAATGAGCCTGTGCTATCCCTGGGAAGGGGAAGTCAAGCTCTGGTCATTTCAGGACAAACCTTTCCCAAGACCGGGTGGAGAGGGGAAGTGATCAGTTAAGACCTCCCAGTGGCTAGTGGTCAGCTCAAATCCAGCCTGGCACCCAGCATGTGCTCGATAAAGAGGCAATGAATGAATGAATGAATGAATGGTGGCAGCTGGCGAGGACACAGGCACTGTTGAGACTGGGTCCCGGCCTTTCTTGTGCTGGGGTGGTAGGAGACCCAGTCTCAGAAGGAGCACTAACCCAGGGAGAGTTAACCCAGGAGAGTTCTCCATCTAAAGCATAGATGAGGAAACTGAGGCTGAGGGAAGAGACATGGTGGCCATGCTCAGCAACATTTAGCCCTGTCAAAGCACAGAGTTTGGGAGTCAGAACTCAAACCAAAGTAACCATTCTGAAGCTTCCAGTGACATCTAACACTCACAAACACCCAATATGAAAAAATGTTTATAGCCTAGTCCTTGAAATAAGAGCCGTAGTCAATGCGAAATTGCCTCTCTTCTCTCCTCTTCTTCTACCCCCACTAGTAAGCAGACGTGCGGGTAACCCTGAGAAGCAGTGCTAGTATTTCTCGCCTTTAATCTGGTGCTGTGTGACAAGAGATAAAACTTCTTGTGTTACTTAGGACCAAGTTTGTAAGTGACAGAAAATCCAAAATAACAGTGATAAGTAAGATGGGTATGTATTTCTCTCTCATATAAAAGCCTGAATAAGTGGTCCAGGGCTGGGATGATGCTCCAACATGTCTTGAACACTTACTATATTGTTGCTCCACCCTGCATAGCTTTCATTCTCAAGTTCACCTCAGAGTCAAAGGTGGCTGCTTCAACTCCAGCCATCACATCTGCATTCCACCCAACAGGAAAGAGGAAAGAAGAGAAAAGTATGACCCTTCTCTTTGAGGAATCTCCAAGAAAACTTTATTCCCCACTTAAATATCACTGTCCTGAACTTAATCACATGGCCACACCTAGCTGCAAGGAAATTGGGAAGTGTTCAGCTAAAACTTAGACCCAACTGAAATTCAGGTCCAATCAATAGGCTCTGCTTCTCCCTTGAACTCAAACACTCTTGGATGGTGATAGATCTCAAGGAAATAGTCCCAAACCCTAGATCCACATAAGTTTTCAGGAGTTTCTTTTAAAACTGAGGGGACTTGGAAAGAAGTTGACATTTATCTATGCCAAGTGCAACCATTAAAATGATCATAATATGATGAGACCACCACAGCACAGCATGTAGAAATATATGTAAGAAACAACACTCAGTTTAAAAAGAGGAACACAAATTCACACACACACACAGATAAAAACTGTGTACACGAAGATCGAAATTAAGTAAACATGTGCTTGGACTAGTTGTAGCCTCAAAGAGATTAACGTGTTGGATGCTTTAAATTCCACTGTTTTGTATGTGAACTTTATCAGGCATATATTATTTTTTTGGAAAGTCGGCAACACGTGCACACACATCCCCCCCAATATACATACATGTAAGAGTTTCCAACTGGTCTCAGCCCAAATAACTAAGAACATCCTCCATGTAACCATGGCAACAACCCTGTGAGGCAGGGATCATGGCTCCACTTGGCAAAGGAAGAGGCGGGAAGTGTCCTGGCAGGTACAGGTGCAGTGACTTGCCCAAGGGTTGCCAGCTCCAAGTGGGAGAGCAGATCCGTGGTCTTCACCAGCATGGGAGAAATCCAAACTCTTCCACCTGCAGCCAAGTGGGCCCCAGTGCCGTTTCTGGACCCATCACACACAGAAGAACCTTCCTCCCTGTCCCCAGAGCGGGCTCTTCAGGGCTCCCCACACAGTACTTGTGCTTCCCCACTTTCCCGCTTTATGCTCTTCTCCTCTCTGGGATGCCTTTCTCTGCATATGCCGATTTCAGCTGTGAAAATCCTACTCATCCTTCAAGGCCCAATCCAGATGTCACCTCTGCCAGGGAGCCTTTCCTGCTTACCACAGCTAAGAGTAATGGAGCCTTAGTACATTTTTAAATAGTGCCTTGTACTTCAATTATGTGCATGTTTCTCTTATTTTCCCTAGTAAACTGGAAACTCCTACATGTTCAACAAATGTTCGATGGATGGATGGATGGATGGATGGATGGATGGATGGATGGATGGATGGATGGATAGGTGGGTGGGTGAGTGGATGGATGGATAGATAGGAAAAAGGGATGGAGGGAGCGAGAGAGGGAGGGAGGGAGGGTGAACGGATAGATGGGTGGGTACATGTATGTATGGATGGGTCAGGAGGAATGAGAAAGACATTAGTTTTTGGGAAAAGAATCTCTGGATATATTTTAGATGGATGCTCTGTCAAAACATCAAGAGCAGAAAAAGCAAGCCTGATCAATGTTGCCACGGGTGGCGAGCTCAGTCCCCGCTTTGAATCGCAATACCCCCAGAGGAATTTGCACTCAGTTTCTGACACTGACTGAGATGAAGGAAGCTGGGGACACGGAGGTTGGGGAAAGGGGTCTCCAGCAAATTCCTCCTTGACAGCTTGCTCCCTCCGCCAGAGAAGGTCAGGTTGTAAATTTCAGAGGCAGAGTCCTTTATTTCTTTGGTCCCTGGAGGTGGCTGACCCAGGGAAGGATTTAGCTTGTGCAGCAGAGTGTCTCTGCTACCACCGTGGTCTGCTCTCCTTCTGGGCTCCCCCCCCCCCCCCCCCCACCGTACCGGCTCCACCTTTCTGTCTTCAGTAAACAGGCTCTTCCTTCGGCCCTGACACCTCACACTGAATGTTAGTCAAGGAGCCGGGCTGCTGTTTGGCATTTCGAGTCCCATCTCTTACCTAAGGAATAACAAATCCCTGGCTCTGAGAAAGATCCCAGAGTCAGTGATGCAACGGGGCCACCTTCGGGGGTGGAGGAGGGAGTGCCCCTGGAGGGCAGCCCCGCACACACCGGCTCCAAGGCGCCCACCCTGGCCTCCCTCTCCGGAGCTCCTGGGTGTGGGTGGAGCAGGTTCTGGGGGCCTCGTGCTGCCCGGCCTGAGGATGGAGAACACAGGGGCCTTGTCCTCAGGCTGGCGCAGTTGCCCCATAGGATGTGGCCTGAGTGTGCCTCTGTCGCTGTGCACACAGCAGTAACAGGCCTTGACCACAACCGCCCCCTGGGCTGTTTCTTCTAAAAGGGAACTGACATTTCATAGCGGCTGGTTTGTTGTCCAAACACGTATCGATTGGGGTAGGGGCACCCCCGGGAATTACTGGTGAGATGGGGGTGAGGGGCTCTGTGCCACCCTGGAAGTTCCTGGCCACCTGAGTTGTCTCAACCACTGGGGAGCCTCCGCCAAGTGCCACCCCTGTGGAGAGGAGACGCTGGAGGCTGCACAGGGACCTTAACGGGTAGGCGGGGAGAGCCGGAGGCAGGGGCCATGATGGCAGCTTCCAGATTCTTCTATCAAAGGTCTGAGGCTGATAGCCACACAGGTATGGAGTCAGTAAGGTTCTCCTGCTGCCCTGCGGACACTCAGGCGGAGGGAAGGGCTCCTCTGTGCCCACCCACCTTTTCTTCCCCCCTCCAGGCAGGAGGGGAGGGGTTGGCTTCGCTGCAGAGTGTGTGTGTGTGTGTGTGTGTGTGTGTGTGTATGTTGTAGAGTGTGTGTGTGTGTGTGTGTGTGATCGGCTGCCCCCACCTGTCCATGGATGGGCTGGCTATTTTGGGGGCAGCACCAGGTATGCGGTGGGGAGGCCCCCCCCGGGCCTTGCAGGGAGCCCCTTTCTGCAGACTAAGCCTCACTCACAAGCCCGTCCCTCAGGACTTGTCCCCCCAGAGCCCTGACAGGGACAGCCGTCCAGCCTGGACCCCACCACACGAGGCTGCCCGAGACTCCTCCTCCGAGTCTCCACAGCTCCCACACCCGGGCACACTCTGAGGGCCACTCCATAACCTTCCTGACTCACCACCCAGTAGGCCACTTCCACCAGGAAGGCAGGGGCCTGTCCCCAAAGTGGGCCCCCCAAACCAACACACTTTTCAAAACTAGTTTTTCAAAAATAAACCCTCAGCAGTGACAAAAACCATTTCCTTTCAGGCACAGGTCAGGGTGATGACCCAGAAGTCTCTTTTCTTTGTCTCTTGTGAAAGTGTACCTGCATGTTCTAGACTGTTCCATGGGCTGAAGCAAGAAGGCTGCCTCTCTGAACGGAGCTTCAGTCCCCTGAACTCCAGTACTGCTCTAGGACACCAGCTTCCACTACCTGTTGGCTGGTAATTTGGGGAATCACTGAATGTCACACCAAACAGGGACCTCAGACATCACTGAGTCCATTTTAACAGGGAAACTGAGGCCCAGAGAGTAAGGGACTTGCTTCCTAGAGTATAATTCCAAATCACCAGAGGGGACCCTACAAACACCCTTCAGTCCCCTTACCCCACATGTCCTGCAGTGTGTGAGTCCCTAAGCATTTTCCAATCAGCACAGAATGATACAATCAGGCCGACTCTAACTGCCAAGCTGGAGACAGGGACAGGGTGGCGCAGGGAAGGGGGCCCAAAATGTATAAATCCCACCAAAGCAACCAAAGCAGTATTTCCCAGACTTTCCTTCAGCAACCTTTTATTTTAAAAACTAACAACCACCATCAACTTACCCAATCATTTCACAAAAGAGGCCAAAAAGACCTAATCTCAGAATAAGAACAGTTCTGCCCAAGAAAAGATAGTTTGGCAACCTTGGCTGATATGCACACCACACATATATACACACACACCCTACCACCACCACCACCCTCATTTTCCTAAGTTCTCAGTGGATCACAGGCCTGCACTGGGACCTGCTGACCCAGCCAGGGCTCCCCCAGAACCTGTATACCCAGCTAACTCCATTATTTCATCCGAGGTGCAGTATCTGTCCGAGAGTCAGCTTTACCTTCTCCCAGCCTCTCTCCCAGAGGCCCGAGAGCAGCTCAGCGGCGTGAGGGGAGTGCAGGGAACATAGCTGGGAGTGGGGGCTACACAGGGTCTCCACTCAGTTCCCTGGGAGGCCAGTCACCCTCCTTGTCCAGACTGGCGGAGGGGGCCCCTCACCTCCCAATCCTGGGCCCCAACCTCCCGGGCCCCACCCTGAGGTCTTGCTGACTTGCAAACAGTTCCAAGAGTTCAGGTGCTTCGGGACACAAAAGAGAAGGCTAGGAGGTGATTTTAAAAATGCCATTCAGAATATCATCCTCCTCAAGCATTTACTGAGTGCCAACTGTATACAGGACAGAAAAATATGGAACTAAAAGATCTGATCCCTTTTATTTGGAAGTTTATAATCTAAGTAGGAAGACATGATATTAAAAGGGTTTGGCTTTGCCCGGCCGGCGTGGCTCAGCGGTTGAGCATCAACAAAGGATCCAGGAGATCACAGTTCGGTTCCCAGTCAGGGCACATGCCTGGGTTGCGGGATCGATCCCTGGCAGGGGACATGCAGGTGGCAGCCAATCAATAACTCTCTCATCATTGATGTTTCTATCTCTCTCCCTCTCTCCCTCTCTCCCCCCCTTCCTCTCTCTGAAATCAATAAAGATATATTTAAAATAAATAAATAAAAGGGTTTGGCTTCTCTAAAATTGCTAGGCAAATAAGTAGCTCATGTAAAAAGCTTTTTGAGTATTCAAAAGGAGAAATCTCTGTGACTGGTGGACGGAAGGCTTCATGGAGGAGGTGGCAGCATCTCGGGCAAAGGAGGGGAGGCTGTGGGCAGCTCTGCATGTTGGAAGACAGAAAGGTGAAGCTGTGCTTTGGCTTCATATAGGACAAGGAGTCCTCGGGGGTCTTTTTAAAATACAAGATTGTGGCACCTAAGAGTGATTAGGGGACTGTGGGGGACATGCTTCTTTCCGCACCTGGCCTGGCATAGCTGTCATCTATCTCTGTCAGCAAAACCACACCACCAGAAAGGGTCATGGCAGGGGGGAGGGGGGAGAAGGTGGGGAATGGAGGGGAGATCAACCGTATAGAAAAGTCATTAAAATTGTGATTTTCACTGTTAGCTCCAGCATGAGGGGGAAAGCCAGGCAGCCCCTTGTAGACCTCAGGCTCAAGAGCCCAGAGTTCTAGGCTCAGCTCCACCTTGGGCTCCCCAGACCTTGGGTAAGGCACTTCCTCTTTTGGGGTCTCCATTTCCTTGTTACATTAGGGGATTGGATTAAGTCTGTGATGGCCACATTTTTTCCAAGAGTGGAATCCTTTTTCAAATGAAATCTTAAGCAGGCCCTCAATTTATCAAAGATATGAGAGTGTGGGTTCTAAGCGCTCACACCCTCAGCGACTCCTGCACAGAGTTCGGCACCAGGCCCTTGGGCTGTCCCCGCTTCATGGAGTCATCCCTGACGCCTCTGCCACTCCCACCTCACCTCCCATGCATCAGCATGTCCTGTGCTCTAGCTTCCACATCTCACTCCCACTCCATCCCCGCCACCAGCCCTCCGTCATGGCCACCACAGGGCCCCCCTGCAGGTGTCCCTGCTCTGCTTCTGTTTCTCCCTCCAGTCTGTCCTCAGTACAGCCCAAAGCCAAATCAGGTCACCCCTCTGTGCAAACCCCACCCGTGGGCCCTGGCTCACTCAGAGCAGTCCCCGAAGCCTTTCCCCCACTTAACCAGCCTTCATCTGAACTCGCCGCCCACACTCCACTCCAGCCTCCCTGAGTGCGCAGTTCCCAACAGGCCCAGCACATCCCCCAGGTCTTGCCTCACTCTCCCTACTTCCTTCAGGCCTGGGATAAATGCCGCCTCCTCGGAGTGGACTTCCCTGACCGCCTGCTTCAGAACAGCCCTTGTGGGTTCCCCGCATCCCCTATCTTGACTTTCTGACTCCCCCTGGGAATGTCTGCTGCAAGCAGGCAGGGTCTTGGTTAAATGCCAGGTCCCTGTCCCTGCCTAATGCAGACACTGTTTGTAGAGTGAACCTTGAATGAATCAGCAGAACCCTGAACTGGGAGAGAAAATGGGTCTGCACCCAGGGCACTGGGCAGGCTGTGTGCATTTCCTTTGTCCCCAGGCAACATTTTCAACAAGAAGTAGACAGAACTTGCTTGCCAAGATCCTCACACTCCTATTCCAGGGGGCCAACACCCTAGCGACACCATCCTAGTCCCTGGGGGGTGAGGGTGGGAGGCATTCCCTTAGTTGCCTGAACATCCATTTCCCACCAGCAAGAAGGAGGAGGCTTTGGGAAGCCAGCTGGAAAGCTGAGCTTGGCTGGGGACCCTGGATGGCAGGGTGTGGGGGTGGCGTGGGGGTGAGAGGTCATGGATGACTGCTCCTCATCTTCTTTGGGCACTGTGACATGGACGGATGTACAGCCCAGGGAACAGGGGATGCAGGGATGACCCTGAGAACTGCCTTCCGGCACTTGAGAGTCAAGAAGGGTTGGGCTCCGGAGGGAAGAACAGGGTCTCATATGGTAGAAGTTCGAAGGCGGCAGACTGCAACTCAAGTTCAGGAATCCCTTTCTTAGGTAATCTGCCTGTCAAGCAGTGGCAAGCTCTCTGTCACTGGAGGTAGGCAAGGACCTTTCAGAAATGTTATCAAAGGGATTCCTGTACCTGGCACAAGGTTAAATGAGATATGATCTAGGAACCCTTCCAACCCACAAAGGTTCTCTTAAATAAAGCAACATTTTCAGCAACAAACCAATATTCATCTAACACTTAGGATGTGCCAGGCACTGTTCTAAGAAGGCCTGAGCTCGTGTGTCAACCCTCAGCTCATCCAATCCTCATAACAATCCTATGAGTGGGTGTTTCTGTCATCCCCAATTTACAGATGAGGCAAAGGCCAGGTCTCTTGTCCAGGGTTAAACAGCTGGCAAAAAGGGGTTGCTCTTGACAAATAATAATAGTAGTAATAATAACTATTAAGAGTCTACCCGAAGGCCAAGGTGCAAAACTCTTTCTATGCATTATCTAATTTAATCCTCAAAACAACTGTAAGGGGTAGTTATTATTATTCGTCCTCATTTTACAGATCAGTAAACTGAGGCACAGAGAGGTTAAGTAACTGGCCCAGTAATGAACAAAGATTGGCAAGAGGAAGTGGGTCAGGCTAAGTCATCCCTGAGAGGAAAATGGGAAGTTGGAAAGGTCAGGACTCTGGCCTCCCACCTCCCTTTCCTCCTAGGGAAACTCCTCCTTGCCAGCTCCAGCCAGAAATATTGGGTGTATGGGATACTGGCCCCTGGAGGGGCCCTTCCCCAGTGGAATTCCCAGTTCCTCCCACTGGATGGCATTTGTCTTCCAAGGGAAAGCGTGCAGGCAGAATTTTACCGTTGGGACAGCAATGGTGGGGGGGGGGGGGGGGAAGGTGAGGCAGGGAGGCATTCAGATCTAGATGAATTTAAGGACCCATCCAGGCCACCCCACCTACCAGAGTGGGAGCCAGTCACCTCCAACTGCCCCCCCCCCCTCCATTCGGGACTGCATAAGGTCCACCCAATCCTCCTGTTTTAGGAGCGGACAATTGAGGCCCTCCCTGGGAGCTGCGATCACTCACAGAGCTAGGGGCTAGGCGGGGCGGCGGCTGGGTGTCCATCAAAGAAGTAGGCACAGGACTTTTAAACCAAAAAGCTGGAAATGGCGCTCCTAGAGGCGCCCGTCCCCCGCGGTGCCCAGAAAGGTTCTCAGAGCCTTTCCTAGGAATCTGCCTGCGCACTGGAGCCGCCTCACCACCCCTGAAGCTCTCCCAGGACGCCAGCTGGGCTGAGCGAGGCGAGGGGACCTCCGCGGAGCGCGCCCAGGGCACTGTCCCCAAAGCCTGAGGTTTCGAGGTGGTGAAACTAGTCACTAGAGACCCGGTGCCCACACCGGTTCGGCTTCACGCGCCCCAAGCTGCGCCTTTCCCTCGGGGATGCCGCAGGATACGCTCAGCCCGCGCGCGCCCTGGTCCCTCCCCAAGCGCCAGGCTCGGCGAAGGCCGGTCCGAAGGTCACCGTCCCCGGACAGCCAGAGGAGCGGGGGAGGGGGCATCCCGGCGGGTCCTCCGTCCAGGCGGGCTGGTCCTTGTTGGGCCGCGGGCGCCTGGAGTTAGGGGGACCCTGCGCCCCCCTCCTCCCACCCCTACGTCCTGCCAGGCGCTAGAGCCTCTGGACGCCGGCGGAGGCAGACGCGGCGGGCGCGGGAAGCCGGCGGGGCCGGGGCCGCGGGTGTGCACACGACGCTCGGGCGGGACAGGAGCCCGGGGACCCGCCACGTCGCCACGTCCCCACGTCCCCACGGCCCCCCGGCTCCGACAGGTAGCGACGCCCTTCGTGCACCCGCGCGCGCCACCGGCGAGCGGCGTCTGGGCTGGAGAGTGGAGCCGAGTCTCCGCGCCCCGCAGAGTCGCCAGGGCCGCCCCGTTCCGCGCTGGACGGAGGGTCCGGCCTCGGCCGTCGCCGGTGGTTCGCGCTCAGCCCGACACCCCGAGGTCCCGCGGCCGAGGCTCCTCCGCGAGCTCCGAGCGCTCCCGGGGCCAGGGAGGTGGGGTGGGGCGGCCCGGCGGGAACCCGGGACGCCCAGGGAGGAGGGGGCTCGGCCCGGACTTACCCCGCGGGGTCCTCGCGCGCGGGCGCCCCGGCCCGTGGGATCATGCCGCCGGCAGCTCGCGGACGGTGGCGCGAGGCTCAGGCGCGGCGCGGCGCCGGCCGCGGTGGCCCGGGCGCCCGCATGCCCGAGCGCTGGCCCTCGGGAAGGGCGGGCGGGCGCCGCCGCAGCCGCGCTCCGGGCGCCCGCTCCTCGTACTTCCTGTATCCGAGCGAGCGGGGCTTTCAGGAAGAGGCTGGCCTTGGTGGTCAAGGGGTGTTTTTTTTTGGTTTTGTTTTGTTTTGGTCCAAAGCCTTTCGGCGGCGGCTCGCGACCCGGAGCCCTCCTGGGGCCCACGGAAACCCGGCGGCCGCGCCCCCGGGGCCGGGCCTGGCGGCGGGCGTGCCCCGCGGAGGCGCCAGGCGCGGGCGCCCAACCGCGCGGCTGCCTCGGCGCGCTGGGGCCCCGCTGCGGCCCGGGCGGCTCCCGGGAACCGCGAGGGAAACTCGGAGAAACGTCTCCAACTGCGCGCAGAGGCGCGTGGCCGGGAAGGCGCCGCGGGCTCCCGCCCGCCCCGGCCGGGGGCGCACTGCTGGGGAGGCCGGGAGCTCCGAGCAGGGCGCTCGCGGCACCAGGAGCCCCCCTAGCCCCCCTCGCCCCCGGCCGGCCCCAGCTCAGAAGCAGCGCGCCTCCTCCACGCCCCTGACAGGTGGCCACGCTGCCTCCTCTTGGATGCCTCCCCTGACGGCGAGCTCGCTATCTTACAAGGCGGTCTGTTCACACGCCAAGCCAGGGACCTAATTCATCTGTCCTGGGCACCACACCTAGATGGGAGCCGAGGGACAAAGCCCGTCAGCTTGGAAATATACAACATCCACAGCCACCCGGGTGGGACGGTGAGGCCTCCTGAGTGGGGGCTGCCCTCAGAGCATTTCACAGCGGGCAGTCTGGACACTAGGAAGTCACCTCAGTCTAACTAATGCAAGGTTTCCCTCAGCCTTGTCCCTATTGGGGCCAGACAATGCTTTGTTCTTGGAGCTGGCCTGTGCACTGTAGGATATTTAGCAGCACTCATGGCCTCTGCCCGCTAGATACCAGTAGCACCACTGTCGCCTTGTAATAACCAAGAATTTCTCCAGACATTTGAGAGTCCCTGGGGGTCCAAACCGTCCTAGTTGAGACCCACTGCTCAACAACTGAGACTTAAAGAGAGGAGGTGACTTGCCTGAGGCCGCACAGTAAGTTGAGGTGCAGACAGGACTGAGGCCTGTGGCTCTGGTAGAAGCCTCCCGAGGCCTCTGTGCCTCTGCCCTGCTGCTCTCCCTTCAAATGTTCCTCCCTGTGTTTCCTGACATTCCCACCAAATCAACCTGGCAGGAATTAGAGAGAAACACATAAAAAGTGCAGCTTCCTACTAGGAATGTAAAATGGTGCAGCCGCTTTGGGGAATAGTCTGGCAGTTCCTCAAAAGGTGAAACACATGACCCAGCAATTCCACTTGTAGGTATCTACCCAAAAGAAATGAAAATACATGTTCACACAAAAACTTTACGTGAGTGTCCGTAGCAGTATTATTCATACTAGCCGAAAGTGGAAACAAACCAAATGTCCATCAATTAATGAACTGATAAACAAAACATGGCATATCTGTAGCAGGCAGTTAGGCAGGCATGAGCAGAGTAGGACTGACCAGCTAGCTGCAGAGGGTCACCAGGGCAGATAGCCCCAGGTGCCTAGCAACGGGCAAAACTATAAGCCCTTGAACGACCATTCCCTTAAGAATTAACCTCTGGAGATGACATCTAGGCCTCAGTTGTGTTTCAGCTCCAGGCCCAGAAAAACACCGAAACCATGCAGTGACGCCATGGCTGACATCAGGACCAGCTGCAATGACTAATGACCTCCTGCCCTGGCGAAGACCAATTAGTAGAGCCCACGATGCTGAAAGGACATACCTGGAAAGCTGATGAATATTCTATTGAGATTCTCCCATGAGACTTTAGGACAAGGACCCTCGGAGGCTCTCTCTATGGAACATGCCTTTGCCTTTCCCCACCCCCTTCCCCTAGGTGTGTTTTTCTTGCCTCTCTCTTTCTCCTAAACTCTAAGAGCCTTTCTTTTGCCTCTGTAACTTGTTTCCTGAGCTGATTTCTTCTACGGCTCACTTCTACCTCTGTGACTTTCTAAATAAAGATTCTCTTACAGTTTGAGTCTTGGCTCTGAATTCTTTCTTAGCCAGAACTGAAGTACTGAGGTTGCTGAACCAAGATCTGGTCTGACTCCACCCATCTAACATCTGGTGCCTTTTTTCCACCGTTAACATATTCATACAGTGGAATATTATTAGGCCATGAAAAGGGATGACATACTGATACATGCCACAACATGGACGAACTGGAAAACATTATGCTAAGGGAAAGAAGCCAGGCACAGAGGACCACATATTGTAGGATTCTATTTACATGAAATGTTCAGAATAGGCAAATCCATGGAGATGGTCCATCCGTGGTTGCCAGCGCTGGGGGAAGAGGGGAGAATGGGGAATGGCTGCTAATGGTTACAGAGTTTCTTTCTGGGGAGAAGACAATGTTCTAACGTTGATTGTGGTGATGGTTGCATAACTTTGTGGTTACACTAAAAACATTGAATTGTACACTTTAAGTGGGTGAATTGTATGTTATGTGAATTATATCTTAAAACTATTATTTAAAAAAATACAGCCTCCAGGAGGCCACCCTGACTGTTCCAGCCACTCTATTTCCTCCTCTGCTCAGATTCCCATAGAGCCCCCATTAGCTCATTACCACGGCCCATTGACCTTTCCTCTCCTTCAGAGGCTAAACTGTCTCCTCACTGGGTGGGAATCATCTTCTCCACATCTCCCTGGACAGGATGTAGCTCCCTGATTGAAAACACAGGCTTTGATGACAAACTTTTGTTCAACTCTAACCCTGGGACCTTTTAGCTGGGTAGCCTCGGGACAAGTCACTTCCTAGTGCCTCAGCTTGCTCATCTGTAAAAGTTATGAGTACCACTGCAGGATGCCGTTATTAGTCCTTTGCTGTCGCTAAAACAAGCCCATAGACCACTCCCAGGCGTCCCTGGGCCCCAGGGACAATATCTATTCAACTGTAGCACATGGAACAGTCCCTCCAGGCCTTCTAGGCTGATGTAGACTGTCAGTAACCCCACTTTTCCATATCCTCCCCAAATAGAGTTTTTCTTTAGCTCCCTGGGCAACTGCTGAGAAACTCAGGACAAGCCCCTCAAGGCCAGGGTTCCATGGGACCAGCCTTGAGGCTCTCACCTTGTCCCCACAGAGGGCTCCACAAGGCCCGCTTGCTCACCTGCTCTGTGAAGATGGAACTCCTCAGGCGAGGGCACCAGGTGAAGCCCCACCCGACCCTGTTGCTAATGTAGGGGTTTAGAATGAGTCACCCCAAGATGTGCCTCTATGATATGCAGATTATTTCAAAGTAAAGGCAACTGAGATCCTGAGAGCTCAAGAGAAACTTCTGTCCCATAAAACTACCTAGAAGAATTTACATTAGAGGCCTTACCTATAATAAGAGATTAGCAGAGATAACTTTTTGACCTTAGAACAAGGCAGGCATCTCATTACTGAACATCTGCTCTCTTATCAACCTGCAATGACCTTCCTCTCGGAAGCCTCAAGGTCACCCTTAGCTCAGGATGTCATATATACCTCATTTTACTTCCCTGTCTTTCAACCTCTCATGCATGCAGGGTCTCTAACTCTCTCATATATGTGGGGTTCCCATACATATGTATGTAATTAAATTTGGGTATTTTCTCTTGTTACTCTATCTCACGTAGATGTAATTATCAGAGCTGCCTGAAGAACCTAGGAGAGTAGAGGAAAGTTTCTTCCTCCCCCACACTAGTAACTGATCAAAGAGCAGGTTGCCAAGGTTCCAGAAACCTGAGCAGCCCCTTTTGGGAGTGGCCTCTGCAGAGCTTGCCTTCAGCCCCATTCCTGGGTCACCTTTTCACCCCCAAGACCTCATACCCCCCACTTCTCTCCCAGGACATGAGTTTCAGGATTCCTGCTGGGAAGTGACCGTTTGCTGCTGTTTGGGCCTGCGAGCTCCTTCCCTCTATCTTCGCCTTTTTTTGTTTCCCTTTAAGGAGCCATTTCTCCCCAGGTGGGCTCAGGTGGAGATGATAACCCACTGCTCCCATTGTAGAGGGAACACTTGATTCTAGTTTGGCCAATCAGAGCCGTTACACTTACCGGGCACAGTGACTGGTTCATGGGCAGGCATATGCTCTGCAGTGGATGAGGGCAGGGGCTTCAGTCAGGCTGCCAGGGTTCAAATCCCAGCTCTGCCACTTTGTGGCTGTGTAACCTTAGGCAAGCTGCTTCACCTCTCTGTGCCTCAGTTTCCTCATCTGTGAGATGGGATCATCATAGTGCCTACCTCATAGGGTTGTTGTGAGTGCTGCATGAGCTAATGTAGGTAAGGGGTCCAGAACAGAGCCTGGCATATAGTAAGTGCTCAGTAAGTATTGGCTATTATTTATACTATGCCTAAGGCCCCTAATGTTCCAGTCAGATATCACAGGAAACAAACGGCACTTCTGGTTAGGATAATTTGAGGAGGGTTTAAGAAATGTGTAGGCAGCCTGGCCAGTGAGGCCTCAGTGGTTGAGTGTCCAACCATGAACCAAGAGATCACGGTTTGATTCCCAGTCAGGGCACATGCCTGGGTTTTGGGCTTGATTCCCAGTAGGGGGCATTCAGGAGGCAGCCAAATGATGACTCTTTCTCATCACTGATGTTTCTATCTCTCCCTCTCTGTTCCTCTCTCTGAAATCAGTAAAAGCACATTAAAAAACACACAAAAAAACACACTACACTTGTAGGCAGGGAAGTACAAGGGATGGTGCCCTTAACCTCAGATCCGTTACTGTCCTCAGCCCAAAGATGAGGAGAGGGGAGGTTACCAGACCCAGAAACAGAGTCCTGTCAAGACCACCAGGGGACAGGGCAGGGCAGGGGCCCTGCACTAAGGGACCCAGCCAGTTCACGGGGACCCTGAGGGAGGCAGCCAGGAAAAGAAATACTCTGGCTCTCCTCCCTCCTCCCTCCAATCTCTTGCATCGGGCTCCCCAATCGCAAAGCCAGCTGGAACCAGAAAGCTGGGGAGCCCACTGGTCAGTGTCTGTGGGTGTAGAGTCCCTATGGGTCAGCCTCCTGGAGCGGGGCTGGGGGAGCAGCAGAGGACAGAGCTGTGGAATCAGACAAAATGGGCTCAAATCCAACTCGGCCTCTGGCTGGGAAGCTTGGGCAAATCAACCAAGTGAAGCCATCTTGGCTCCTCCGGAGCAGCCTATTTTCTAGCTAAATACCATGCAGTGACCTCTGTCAATGTCACAGGGAACAGGAGAACCACTGGACAGGCCCTGCCTGAATTCCTGGCTGGTAGAATTGTGAACCAGAATAAAGCCGTTGCTGTCTGGGGTATTTTGTTTTGCAAAAGTAGGTAGAGAAAACAGCTCTTTCTGTGACATTTCCATCTTCTCTGACCCCCAACAAACCCCCACACCTTTTAAAGATTTCTCTTTGTTACTTTGAGAAATCTTTAAAAATAGGGGAGAGGGGAAGCTTTCTTATTGCAAAATCAATCAGTATCCTTAGGGATCAACTGGGAACAAAGTGTCTGCAGTGGCTGGCAATCTCAGAGAGAGAGAGTGCTCATGAACTGAGGAGACACCCCAAAAAGCTTTTAAAACACCCTCAATCTGGATTATCAGCCAGCTTTTTGTCTGGTGTCCCACTTCCCCTCAAACAGCCCCACCCATCCCTGCAGCAGAAACTGGAGGCTTCTAAGATCTTCCTCAGGGAACCTCTTTCCTGCCCAGACAACCAGATGCATTTGTTCATCTGACTCAAAGATCAGTCCCTGAAGCCTGTCTGCTCCCAGCTGAAGTGCTCTCTTAACCTGCACTTGTTACACATTTGCAGACACTATAAGGTTCTCACGCTTCAATTACCCTCAGCATGAGTGCAGGCTCCTTGGGAGCAGGGAATACACCCTCCTTTTAATTTTTATCTCTCCCTCCCCCTGCCAATATCCAGTGGAGGACTTTGCAAATAGCAGGCATTTAATAAGCACTTAGCTAAATAAAAACAGCTGAAGAGAAAGGCTTTTCCATTTCTGAGTTCTGTTCCATTGCGAGGATTGTCCCAGCTTTGTGCTGTCAGAAGATGAGCTAAAATTAGGGTCATGAATGTCCTGAATTCACAGTCTACCAAGTTATGACACCAGTGAGGCCCTGGAGGTCATGGTGGGATGAGACATGCCATAGGAAGGTGCTCTTGGGTTTAAGTGACAGAAAACTCTGACTCTGAGTGGACTGAGTGTGAAGGAACTAGACTGTCTTGTATAACTCAAAACCCAGAGCTTCAGTTAGCTATTGCTGTGTAACAAATTGCCCCAAAATATAGTGTCTTAAAACAACACATTTATTATCTCACAGTCTCTGGGAGTTGGAAGTCCTGGCACAATTTTGATGGTTGCCTCTGCTTTGAGGTCTGTCAGAGGCTGCAGTCAGATTGTTGGCCAGGGCTGGGGTTGTGTCTGAAAACTTCTCTAGGGAAGGACCTGCTTCCAAACTCACATGGTGGTTGGTAGGACTCAGTTCCGTGAGGGGCCTCAGTTCCTTGCTGGCTGTTGGCTGGATGTCATCGTCAATGCCTGGTCATGTGGAAATCTCCAAAATGGCACTGCTTCATCAAAGTGTGCAACCTGAGAAAGCAGAGGAGAGTCTGCTAGCAAGATGGAAGTCACCACCTTATGTAACCTAAACATAGAAGTGACATCCCATCCCCCTTGGCTATTCTGTCAGAAGCAAGTCACAGATCATGCCTACATTCAAGGGGAAGGGATTAAATGAAGGTGTGAAAACTAGGAGGCAGGGATCATTGGGAGCCACCTTAGAAGCTGCGGGCCCAGGTGCAGAATAATCGGGGACTCAGCTGCCATCAATCCCTCGAGTTGGTCCCACTCTCTGCTCTGACCTCCCCAGGTTGACTTCATCCTCAGGAGAGTTCTTCTGTGGCTCCAAGACAGCTTCCAGTGGCAACTGGAATCTTGTTCTCTGGGTCCACTCTGCAAGAAAGGGGAGAAGCCTCTCTACTAAGGATGGAACAGAAGTCCATGTAGTGTGACTGGCCTGCTTAGGTCACATGCCTGGCCTAGTCACCAGGAGAGTGTGTCCCCCCCCCCCCCCATTGATTGGCTTAGGTTAATCAGGATCCACACTTGGTCCTGGGTTTGGAGGTGACCTTTCCTGATCATGTTGGGGAGAGGTTGAGACCTGATCAAAATTAAGGTTCTGTTGGGAAGGAAGAAGAGAGTGGATGTTAGGTGGGTAACCAGCAGTGTCCACTACAACTATGCAGAAATGGCCAGCAAAGCAAGGCCATTCGTGAAGGAACATTAGGGGCTGATTGATGTGTTCATTATCTTGATTGTGGCGGCGGTTTCCTGGATATTTATCTATGTATCAAGACTACCCAAATCGTAAACTTTAAACATGTACAATCATTGTGTATCAATTTGAAGTAAAAAAAAAGCTGTTTTTAAAAGCATGTCATATTTTTAATTGCTATGTTACAAAAGGAACAAAAAATAAAGCAAATATTCTTCCAGTTTTCAAAAGCTAGTGTCTGATTCTGCAGAGAAGTCGATCATGTCATCAGCGAATGAGTAAAGGTTTGACTTACGTCTTTATTGTTTCACATTGGTTGTACCCGTTAGTGGGACAAAAATATGTTAATTTACAAGGTTCCTATTGTTCATCATTTGCAACCATAGGTTGGTCACAGATACAGGTGTCCTGCAAAAGTCGGAGAAAGAGGTCGGCGAGAATGAATTATGTGGACTATAGAGTGTTGCATATTTTATAATTTAAGAAAACGAGGCCATGAGCTACAGGTATAATTCAAGATGCTCTGACAATACGGTTCATGAAGCTTCGGCATGAGGGAGTCATTTTTCAGTATCATTTTCTTTGTCCCCTCTCCCCATGAAGGGTGATCAGGGAGGCCTGAGGAGGAGGCGGCCCTTGGTGGGGTGGTAAAGGCCTCAGCCCTGACCCTGGCTGCCGGCAGGGGGAAGGCAGCTGGCCCAGGGAGGACTCACTTGCCTGGTCATCGAGTCCTTTCTCTTGGCTGCGCTTGGAGTGAGGGAATGGAAAAGAGACTTTGAAACGGTGACCTCTGGGAAACAAATCCACATTTTTGACAAGAGGCCAGATAACTGAGCATTCACAGCTCATCTCCACGTTGGCTCATCTACTAGAAGGCGAGCCGGGAGGTCGAAGCTGTTCTCGGGAAGCAGAATTCCCACTACGTGCCAGGCATTGTGACCCTACTGTGTGTGAAGGTGGGGCAAGGGCTCCAAGGGCAAGGACACATACAGCAGGATTCCGCCTCTCCCCCTGGGAACTCCTCGTGCTCTGGCAGGCGATCTTTCACCCTGCCTGACTCACCGTGCGTGCCCAAGTTTGGGGCTCAGGACAGTTGAATAAATGGGCTAGTGAGCCAAAACCTGCATACACAACGTGTCGGTTATCCGCCGAGGCATAACAAATCATCCTGGAATTTAATAACGTTAAACAATAAGCTTTTTCCCCCCTTTCTCTTACAGTTTCCATGAGTCAGAATTTTGAGAGCAGCTTAATTGGATCTGACTTAAGATCTCTCAAGAGGCTGCAGTCAAGGTGAAAGTAGGCAGCCTCTTTGGGCTACGAGGCAGAAGCTGGATGCTGAGAAAGACAGAGCAACAGGAAAGAGGCTGGGCGGCCAGTGCGCACCTTTGAGAGGTAACCTCATTGCTAATTCTCTTCATTTGCCTCTTGCCTCAAGGCCAAGGGCTGCGTCTTACACTTCTTTGCAGAGTGTGCTTAGCAGAGAGGATGGTCCATAACTACTTGGGGGTGAGGCCGTGATTTCTCTCACTTCCCCCTTTGGGGAACACTTACTTCCTCTGAGAAGTAAGTGTGGTGTCCCCAAGCCTCTGCGTGAGAAAGCCGGGTGGGAACAAGCTGGTCAGCGTGAGGGGAAATCGGATCGCACACTGTCTTCTCAGCCACGGTCCGGCCTGGGCTTCTGCTGTCACCTCAGTGCAGCGTGCACTCAGCAGGAGGCTCAGGGACCTCAGGTAAGAGCGTCCCGAATGTGGGCTCACTTCCTCGCAGAGCTGCTGTGGGGGTGCCTGGCACCAGGGAGGGGCGCTCTGGCCGCAGCAGAAGCACAAGTCACAGTTTCTGGCTCAGCCCCAGGCCTGTCCATTGTGTGACCTTGGGCAAGCTTCTCAGCCTCTCGGGGCCCAAGTTCCCTCTTCTGGAAGATGGGTGGGGACATAGCTACCTCACAGCTGCTTGTGATGACAGAGAAGGTGGCTAACAGTGTCCACTGAATAGAATGCTGGTGACAAATGTCAGTTTCCTTCCTTTGACTTGTTTTTGTTCTTTATTGGTTTTTATAAGAGCAGAACAGATGCCCAGCTCTGTGGGCTCTTCAGTGCCTCCCACCCTGTGCCCTGCCCCTGACAGGGGTGCCCAGAGGTGTGTTTTGGGAAGTCTGGGTTCAATTCAGCAGCCATTAATTAATACTGCCTTCAACAAGGTGGTATTGAGGACCAGAACGGAAGGTGTGTTCTCCCTGCCTCCTCCGGGCCTTGTCCACAGCCGTCTCAGATGCTGACCCTGCACAGGGTGGTCCTCTCAGGTATCTGGGCCTAGGGCAGGGCGGCTACGTGATTTGTGGGAGCCAGTGCAAAATGAAGACGTGCAATCCCTTGCTCAAAAACGGTGCAAATTTCAAGGCAGCTTCTGCAGAGCATTAAACCAAGCATGGGACCCTCCCAAGGGTGGGACTCTCTAAGCATGGGCTCTGTGACTACACAGGTCACATGCCCATGAACCTGGCCCTGCCCTGGGGTGCCCACACCTGCTAACTTGTCTGGTCTTGGCAGCCCCAGGAAATGGAAGGAGACCTGGTTTCTAAGGCTGGCTCTCAGAGCCGGTAGCTGAGAGACCCTGCGCACAGCACATATGCCCTTCTGTGCCTCTATTTTTCCCACCTGTGAAATGGGGACAATACCCGTCCTGTGTTTCGCTGGTTTGGTAAGTCATCAAGTGTCTGCTGGATTGAGATGCTTAGAACCAAGACCTCACAGCTTCAGGACCCACAAAGCTCACTGGACTGGAATTACCAAGATAAAGTCCTTCACACACTGTACATTGACCTTAAACAGGAAAGAGTTAATGAAAGGGGTTTCTGACCAATTCTCATCTAAAGTACAACTTCTCATCTAATGTAGAATCTGCGGGAAAGATGTTTCCCAAATATTTTAAAAACTCTAATTCATTGTGGGCTGATATTTTTATAAGTATAATAAAAATGACTAGAAAATGCAATAAAAATATTCAGGCATAAAATTACTCACTGTATGGCCAGAGATATTTATATTCTCTCTGTTTCTATGCTCGTCTGGGTGCAGATGGATGTTTGTGAGCCTGCACAGGTGCCCAAGGCATACTCTGAGTGGGACTGATCTTCTCGCTACTCAGAGTGAATCCGGAGCATCAGCTTCACCTGGGAACGTGATGGAAATGCAGCCTCTTTGGCCCCATCCCTTTCAATGTGAGTCAGAATCTGCTTTTTTCATAAAATGCCCTGGTGATTCATGTGCACATTAAAGTTTGGAACGACACCCAAGGCAGCTGGGGTTCAGGAAACTTGTACAATAAAGGAATTAACCAGAACCTCTCCCCTTAATCTCAATTTCTCACGACCCAAGAGCTGACGGCAGGACCAGCTACGTCGCAGGGCTCAGTGTTAAAATGAGAGTGGGGAGCCCCCTTTTCAAAAAAAATCAAGAATTTCATGATGGTGACAACTGGGCCTGGGGCCCTTCTGAGTGTGCGGCCTGTGTGACTACAAGGGTCCCATGTCCATAAAGCTGGCCCTTCTGATGAGGTAGGAAAGGGTTGGGTAATTCTGGACCAATTTGCACTAGCTGAGTTATGTGATTTCTGCTTTGTTTGATTGATTACCAGTCATTATCTTTAAAAAGCTCCAGCCCTCATCCTTTTGAGGTTTACTTTTTTTCTCAGTATGCAAATATAAATGGTTTCAAATGGCTATTATTCAAGTGTAAATGAGTCTTTCAAAAAATACAAATATGTATGTGTCTATTAAAACTCGAACGGAAACTCTATATAGGGGAAGACAACTTGTGCTCATTTATTTTATTGACGGTGTACAGATTTTGATATATTGCATTACAATACTGACTGCTAGATGTCTTATAAAGATTTAGTTCATATTTACTCTAGATTTTTCTTCACAACAAAAATAAACTCATGCCAGTGTTTAGTAACCAATAATATAAATTCATTCCAATTTAATGACAGTTGTATTAAACTAAGAGTCTCATGTCACAGAGCATTCACAGTGCAGGTCACAGTTATTGAAAAAATAAATAGTGGGATAAATATATTTATTATTTACAATTTTCAACTCGTTGCTCCTGCTCTGCCTGTTGGAGATAGTGAACAGAGATGCACACATGCTGCCCAGGGTGCCACAGATGTCTTGTGGGGGACTTGAGTGATGTGTAACAGCCCCCGAAGTTCTTCGTTTGGGTTGTTTTTTAGCGGTTCTTTCTGGACACAGAGCCCGATTCTATCTGCCTGCTGTTTGGTCCATCACGGCTGGGCCCCAGGAAGATTGCCTGGCTGTGCAGAAACCATGCCCAGCCTGTCCCTCGGGCATCTGGGATGCGCCTGGCCTCTCCTCACCCGCCTTTCTTTGGCAGCTCCTGCCTCTGCTCCTGGGCCTGGCCCATCTGGCTGGCAGCCCTCTTTCCTCTCTAGGTAATCAAGGCTCTCTTTGTGTTCAGACACCCAGCAACTACTCCTGCCGGCAGCTGCCGGGCGGGAGGCACACGCACAGGGCGCCATGCCAGGGAGCGTGTGCTCTGAACTGGGCACCCAGCTGTCCAGACGAGCAGCTCCCCGAGGAAACTCCCCAAGCGCCGGTCACAGCAGCTCAGCCACAGCTCTCTCCACTGGGTCTCCAAACGTGCTTGGTCCAAGTCACGTGGAGGAAGCTCCGGGAAGCGGTGTACAGCTCGGAAGGGCACCTCTGGAAGTGAGGGCAGGGGTGCCCCAGTGGCCAGGAAAAAACCCACTAGAATATCCGATTTGGAAAAGCAGAGCTGCCTTGCTCACACCCTGGTCATTTTCAGTGGAAGGAAAGGCCTTGCTCCTACTGTTGAAGGGGACTTCGCGTCTGTCTGGATCCTTGGGGATCCGGAGTGGGAACAGCGAGGGCTCTGTTGTCCGGGACCCTCCCTTTATGAACAAGGGCCGATGGTACCAAACCTCACAACTGAAAGCTGCATATCCTCTCTCTTGATTGCTTCAAACAAATTGCTTTCCAGTGGTGAGGTGGGCAAGGTACACACTTTCTCCGGGATTAAGGGTTTCATTGGCCTGGACTATGGAAAAGTCCCAACCAGCAAGTTGCATAAAGAGCAACTGTTTGAATTCTGGCAACAGGGCGAAGAGGTGTGATTATGCCCGTATTTGTCATCAGGCTTTTAACCAAGGCGCAGCCAACCCAGGCCCATCGATCCGAGGAACGGAATAGCCGCACAGCCCAGGCAGGGCTTTCCCTAGGCTCAGGGGTACTTTCAAAGGAATGGAACAGCCACAGAGCCCAGGCAGGGCTTCCCCCTAGGCTCAGGGGTATTTCCAACTCTCGTTGCCCCCGTTCTGTACCAGGGTGTTCAGGCAACGGACGCTTTCCTAGACCAGAAACGGGGATTCCTCAGCCCCTGCTGTGAGGTGTGTGAAGGCTCCCGACCTCGCTGGCTGGACACCGACACTAAGAGGCAATGAGAAGCCTTGGAGACACTCGGACAAAGTATGACACAAAGCCCGGCCACCAGCCCAGCAGTGTGCGAGGGTTTAGCAGAGATGAATGGAGCCCGGAGCCATTTGTCATTGAAAAGCTAGAATTCTTTAAATCCTCATAAAATCTCAAGAGCTCTGAGACCACTCATCTGGCTTCCCTGTTGTGACAGAAATAATAGCTCCACCTGGGTGGCCGAACGGGAGAAGAGAGCCTCTTCTCCCGATTTCATGAAGCCACCAGCTTCCCAACATTGGGCAGCTCTGTGACAGGCTGGGCCTTCTCTCGGCTACTAGGCCTGAAGTTCAGTGCAAAACCAGTCCCGGTTTAGTTTTCCTTACTAAGCAGCAAATACAATCACCTAAATGCCTTTTAAAATCTGTGCCCCTGCAGACTGTGTCCTGTGGGGAGCATTCTCTGCAGCACAGCCACGGGGCCCCACACAAGCCAGGCTGGCAAAAGGCCAGGCTCGAAGTGAGCCACAGGATCTGTGTCCCACTGTGTCCTTTGCCTTGTGGGCTGGGCCCGTGGAAAGACCCACATGACTAACACAAGGAAGATTTACCCAGGGCTGGAAGGGCCCTTTTCCATGCTTTGAGAAGCCATGAGGGAGCCATGAGGGGCTCACATGTTCAGCCACAGAGTGAAAAGCCAGAGTAAGTGCTCACACATGGTGGGGGTGCCCGGACATTCTGGGTGAATCCACATAGAGAGAGGGCAGGGGCGCGGGGCTTTGGGGTTGGGGTGAGGAATGATGACTCCCTGCCACCCAAGAACTGCCCAGAGAGCACTTTCAGAAATTTCTGGAAGTTTCTACGGGCACGACGTGGCAATGAAGCTCCTAAGACATGACCACCTCAAGTGCCCTGCACGCATCTGCTAACTGCCTCCAGGGGAGGAAGGTTCCCATGGAAGTCACGTTCAGAGGGCATTGGAGGGACTGGGAGTATTCAAATCACGGCACATGGGAGCAATCTCCTGAAGATTCTCAGCCTAACGGGCAAGTTCTTTGTGTATTCAAGCAACAGACATTTGCTGGAGCCCATCACACTCACAGCCCAGCAGTCTTCTCCAGCCAGGGAGGATTGTGGTGACAAGGTAAAGAGAGGTGGGGGTGGAAGGGAAGGGACCAACCCCAGCCCTAAGTGTCCCTCAGTGTCAGGGCTGGGGGAGGGCCACAGCTCAGAGGAGTGCCACCACCAGCTGAAGGGCAGACAAGTCCCCAAACATGGCAACAGACCCTGCACTGTCCCAGGCCCTTAACCCCACCAGTCCATTTCAGACCTGTGGAAGGATGGAAGGAACGCACCCTCTTCCAGTCCATCTCCCCTCTGTCCACCCCACCTTCAGGACAGGCAGGGCCCTAGGACTCAGGGGGGAGAAACCCCAGGAAGAAGGGCCCATACCCTTCCCGGTTCCCAGCTTGTTTGTGACTCAGATGTCCCTTAGTGCTGGCTTCTGCTAAATCTGAGACTTACAAATCCTCATCAAAGGGAAGAGGCCCTGGGCCTGGGGCAGCCCAGGAGGGGGTCTCTGGTCGGGTCTGCACGACTGCTCTATAGTAATGTGCAGGCCCCACCTGGTTTAACTCCGGGAGGGTTAGTGCCTTATCAGCTGCTCAGGTCTATAAAGGCAGGGGCTTGACGGGCAGAAGCAAGAAAGAGCCCTTACAGGTCGGGGGGAAGGAGCTGATGAAAACTCACAGGGCTGCAAGGTCCGTGCACATGGACGAACATGAATGCAGCACAGGGGCCTGCTGATGGTGGCTTACAGGAGGGTGGGATGAGTCTGACCTGCCCCCAGCCCCCTTAACCATTGGTCTCTCACTACAGCTGATCCAGAACCTTCTTTCAGGGCCAGGTTCTCAAGATACCACATACCTTCCACCCGGACCACGCTTGGGCTGGTAAATTCCAATCAGAAGGAACTCCTGCTTCTACAGACATTTTCTGAGTGCAATAGTTCACTTTTCTTTTCTGCCCCCAATTACAAGAGTTACATTTTTTTTAATTGCCTCTTTTTGTAGCAGTGTAATTACCCTGTGCTAATTAGCTTTGGGGATAAAATAAAGGAAGTATTTCTGCATAGTGATAAAAGCATTATTGTAAAATGAAGGCCTAATTAATCAAGCAATTCTTTAAACTTGTGATGGAAAAATATGTTAAAAATAAATTTTCACCTACAGCATATATATAGTTTCCTAAGTACAATAAATGCATAAATCCTTTAAGGAAGTAACATTGGCACATTAAAGTCAGAAGAGAATTAACCCAGAGTGCGCTACATATTAAGAACATTATGTTTTAGTCTCTGACTGTAACCGCAGTCTACTTTATAATCTCTTAGGATTCTGCTGAGGAAAAGGCCGGTAATTAGGATGTGTTCTCTGAAAACTATACAAGCGTTCAGACAAGTGACACCAGCAGGGACATCATCTGGGGCCATGCAGCCTGTGCCTTGACGCTAAAAGTATTTTTGGGTCTTTATCGGGAAAAGTGTAGGGACATCGGATAGGGACAGATGTTAGGATAGACGAGTTGCGGCACTCGGGAGTCAAGTAAATATCTGATGAAGTTTTCACTCAAGTAATAAAAACCAACCACAGGGCAAAAACACACCCACACCTGCACCTCCCTCCCCCAAGGATGGCCACCCCCCTGGGCTGGCTGAGCCAAGATGGGTGATAATCTGGAGCTCAGGCCCCACTCTGCTTCTTACTGGCCATTGACCTAGGGTCACCTGATATCTTCAGGACTAAATTTTCTGTTAAAAGGGAGCATAATCCCTACTTACATCATAGGGGGTTTGAGACTAAAGATAGAGACAGACGTGCTTTGAAACCCAATGAGTCTGTAAGACAGAGAGGACCAGGCCAGCTATGCTAAGAGGACAGTGTGTCCCGAGGGCTGAGAAACCCTTGCATCTTAAGTTTATAATGATGACCTACGGCCTCCCTGGCCTCCCACTTAGCTAATTTCTTAAGAAAATCACCTTTGTCCTCAACTTGAAGACCACTGAGCCCCATCTCTAGGTAAAGTAACAAAAATAAGTCTTCACGTGGTGTAACTGCTAACACTGATGTAAACTCAGGGCAGAAGCCTGGAGATGGCGTTCTGGCCTGTCTTAGGCTCACGCTAACTTCAAGGACACAAGCTTGAACACTTCTTCCTTCTGGACTTCAGGAGGCCTTAAAGAGCACAGCACAAAATCCCACCTCCGCCACGATCTCTGTGTCTCAGGAAGGAATCAGCTATTGCAATTCAACGCATCACCAATGACTGATTACTGGTGAATCGCTAAAAACCTCCTTTCCTCTCACCATCACGGGCAATTCCCACACAGTCTTACGTGCAAAATAGCTCAATGTTAAAAGTGCATCGGATCTGATAGACTTTTGCGATAGAAACATTAAAAAAATAAAAATACCTCTATATAAAATTAATTGTGCTTTCTTTTTCAGAAACCACAAATGGTTTGTGTTCGTAAATCTTTTTAATATATACTGGAGAGCTAGGAAGCGGTCGAGAATTGTTTAATATTTTTCTATTTTTGCATCAGCCTCTCATCCTTGGCTCTGCCTGTGTAGTGAACTGTAAGATTCAAGAAACTGAGCTCTAAACATTCCAAGTTCCGGTTCCAGGAAATCTCTCTTCATGCCATTAACCGTTACCGCTGGCACACCCATTCCAGTTCAGCAGGCTATGAAATTTGTTGGGCATATAAACAATTGGGTCTTTCAACAGGATGGTTCTGAGAGTAGAGCATTAACAAAGAAACGACCAACCCAAAGGGACAGTGTGTCGTGCCACACGGAAGGTCTGGAATGCATGGCTGTGAACTACGATCGCCGCCGCCTCTGAATTAGCACCGTTTCGATGTTAGTCTCTCGCTCTCTCCCAAGTTCCAAACCAAGCGTCTCAGCGTCCCCGCAACACGATGCACACAGCATTTGTTTTCTGTGAGTGTCACCTCTTGGGCCTCATCATGGTCCTTGTGTATGGACTATTTTTCAAGTATGATGATCTATAGGACATTTTATTTTTAATATTTCATTGCTCATTCTCTGAATGCATCAATGAAAATAAGAGTACTGTGTTCTTGTTTTCTCTCTTCCGCTATAAAAAACACACAAACGAACCCAAAAAACCTGAAAAACTGTTTCCATTCTTCCAATTTGTGCAGAAAAAGGGGTGGGATGTCTGCCGTCATGGCCCCGCACCCCCAGCAGGTTGTGAGTGCTCCCCTCCAAACCGTGAGTGCTCCAGCAGAAGTTGGCGGCTCTTTGCAGCACAGGCCACCGAAGGAACTCACCCCGTCTGGCCCGGAGGAGACACTTGAGGACAACATTCCTATTTGCACTTGCCCCAGGAAACCTCACCTTCACCGACCGCCTCATTTCTGAGGATGCCGCAAAACAGAAAGACAAACTGCACACAGAAGTCCTTCTGATCGAGGTGTCTGAGAGAGATGAGACACATGCCACATCCCTGTGACTGGCAGCTCAGGTCTGAGAAGCTGCTCAAATAGCGGCCCCCAAATCTTGCCTTTTTGGGGGGCAGAACTCCAAAGAGGAGGTGGATGCCCAGCAGCCTGGCCTATGACCAAAGACCACGCTGGCTCTTCCTTCCAGTGTAAGAAAGACCAGACAGTGGCTGGTGGCTGGTGGCTGCCGGTGCAGGAGACTCATGGGGGGGGAGAGGGGAGGACCCTAGCGTCAGTGTCCAGGACAGCTCCCAGGGGGGCAGCGGCTCAGCTTTAATCATCTTCTCGGCACATCGGCAAGTTGACAAAGGTGAAGACGTTAAACTCTATCATAATGGAAAAGCACAAGAAGATGGCGTAGAGAACCAGCACGTAGACGCCCAGCTTCCAGTCCAGTCTCCACTTGTTTAGGTGGATGCCGAGGACCTGGCAGGAGAGAGTGCAAGCATTGGGTTCAGGCACAGAAATAAATATAAAAGGCCTTTTTACCAGAAAACTACAAACTATGAACCCCAAAACTTCTTCCAAAATGTGGGCTGGAGCAGAAGGTGCTGCCAGGCAAATCCCTGCTTTGATCAGCATGAGCCCTGCAGACTTTAGACCTGTCCGATGGCAGGGCGAGGCCCTGGCCCAAGCCTCTGACTCCAGTGACACCCGCCAGCTGCCCTCAGGGGATGGGCCCTCCCCAGCCCAGACCTTCTCTAGCAACAACTAGGGTCTTCCACTGGGTCCTCCTTTTGCTTCAGGACTTGGCATCTTCAGCAAATGTCCAAGGCTCCTGTTGGCCCACAGTTGGCAAACCTCAGCTTGGGCCAATGTTTTCTACTTGTGTGTGTATTTGGAGAGGGGGCTGGAACACACCCTCCTTCTAAATTCTTCCGACTCTCCCACACTCCCTCTACTACCTTCTCTTATCCCTGAATGGAGGCTTCCTAAGGGTTGGGCCACAGTTACATCAGAGCAATGTCTCGGGTCCTACAGAGACAGACCAAGCTGGGTATCAATCCCGGCTTTGCCATTTCCTAACCGCGTGACCTTGGGCAAGTTACTCAACCCCTGAGCCTTGATTTCTTCCATAAATTGGGACTGGTATCATCGGGTGTTTGTAAGGACTGAATAAATCAGCAGTGGTAGAGTTTAGCACAGTCCTAGGCACACGGAGTATGCAGCCCTGAGTTTTACTGTGTGCCAGTCCTGAGGCCTGACTATCACACCCCCATCTGCCAGCTCAGACGGGCTGTGGGAGGATTTCTCTCCTAGTGAGAGGGGACGGACCGGGCAGCAAGAAGAGAGGAAAGTCATTCTCTTCCTCTGGTGACTTCTTAGTCGTTCAGGGAACAGTGCAGTGGTAGGTGCCAACATTCTTGGCACAGCTTGTGTCTGGGGGTATCTGAATTGATATGCTTCCTCGGCTTTGCCCCTCACTGCCAGGAGAAAGCGAGAGGGGTTTCAGAGACACATAAGCGACCCGGCAGAGCCTGATGAAATGAATATGCACGAGGCATCTATTCTGGAAACGTGAAAACTCACGGTGAGCGCCACAGAGCCCAGCAGCAGCACCACGGAGTAGACCAGGCCCCGGCTGTTGATCTTCACCTGCGGAAACAAACACGTGCCGGAATCGCTGGGCTGCTCAGCGCCTGCCCGTCTGGGGGCCCAGCTGCTGCGGTTTAGACCCCCGGCCCGCATCTGGAAAGCGCAGGTGGGTGTTCAGGGTGAGCACGCGGCTGCGGGCGATCAGCTAACTGTGGCTTCAAGTCTCGGCTCTGCTTGTCTGCCCAGGAGAGGACGGGCAGGCCAGTGGCTGAGACAGGGGCAGAAGCACCGGTGAGCGCCGGGCAAACAGGGGCCTCCCCCTGCAGGCGCCCCTCAGGCTGCTCTGCAAGCCTTTGCAGGAAGTGGGTGCCGGGGTGCCAAGGAGAAGGGAGTGTGTCCCCAGAGCCCTCGGCTGGGAGAGGGCCACCATCACCGTCTCTCCCATGAGACACACGTGCCTGGTGTCTGTGTTGCTTACTAAGGAGGTGAGAGGAACTGACCGTGGATCCGTAATTGATAACCATGGTCTGCAGACCCCACGGAATGCCGAGCCCCACGAGGATGTCGAACACGTTGCTTCCTATGGTGTTAGAGACTGCCATGTCGCCAAGGCCTGGAGGGGACGATCGACATGTGTCATTCATGAGGAGCAGGTCATGGAAATCGCTGTTCTTTCCCTTAACTGTCCTATTAGTGCTGTTCCTTAGGGATTCCTTCTTCACAGACCCCACAGTTCTAAACCTCTTTTCCAAGATCTAAGACCCACTCCCCGCATAAGTTCTATAGGGGCCTGGTATGGGCTGAATGGTGACCCCCCCCCCCCCCAGGTTCATATGCTGGAGTCTAACTTACAGCGCCTTAGAAGGTGACCTGGTTTAGAGACAGGGTCTTTACAGAGATGACCAAAATGAGGTCACGAGAGTGGGCCCTAATCCAGTATGACTGGCTACCTTAGAAAAGGGGGAAACTTGGACCCAGACAGCACAGGGAGAAAGTCATGTGGATGTGAGGATTGTCATCTATAAGCCAAGGACAGAGGCCTGGAACACATTTTCCCTCACAGCCCCCAGGACAACTCAGATTTGCTGACACCTTGGTCTCAGACTCCCAGCCTCCAGACGGCATAAGCTGCTATTGTGTGCGCCTCCCAGTGGGTGGAACTTGGTTAGAGCTGCCCCGGGAATCTAATACAGGGCCCTGCATCTTTCTCCTGCCAGGTCTGTCAGCCGATGATCTCTGAGAAGCCACTACATGCTTCACCTCACATAACCCCCAGCTGCTCTGGGAGGGACGGGGCATTGTCCTCATGTGGCAGATGATGAAGCTAAGGCTGGAGACGTGCCCAAGGTCACATGGTTTGTGAGTGGCCCAGGCAATGGCAGTGTGACCTTGGCTCGGGTGATAGGGAGTCTGGTCTTAAGCCCTGGTGGCTTCCAGTGGGTGAACTCTTTTCTCCCAACCAGGCTACAAGCACCTTGGAGGGCGGGGGCCATGCCAGCACCCTCCCCTTCCTGCCCCACTGTCCAGTATCGTACTAGCCACTCAATCTGAGGAGCTTCATCACTCGAGTGGCATTTGAAGTTAGAAAACAAGCTTTTACCAATGAGACGCACGCCGGCTGAAATCTGTCCCAACCTGGCCCCTTAGCCCTAATTCGACCTGACTGTCACCATCTCGTACACATAGAGGTGGTGTGGGAGGAACAGCCTGGAACACAAATGCCTGTAACGGTAAGACTGCTGTGGTCACTGAGAAGCCTGCGCCAACTTCCAGATGACTGACTTGCCTGCACGTGACGACCACTCCCTGGCGTAAGCCAGGCCACTCCTCCTCTGCCCTGCTCCTGTCACCCGCTGACCTCCGGGACACAGTGCCTTCCTCAGGGCCCACATTTTCCCTCCCTGCCTGCACTGTCAGCATCTGAGCAGCTCAGTCCTGTCAGGAGCGCATCTCTGGGACACCGGCCTCCTGGTCTCCCAGTCCCTGGTACAATGCAGGAATGCACAGGGACTGTTTGGGCCCAGCTACTTGCCCTGGTAAGGAGGCGGGCACTATGGGCAGCTCGGGGGGCATGAGTTTGGGAGGAGATGAGCATGTCTCAGGCCTGGCGGGAGTCCTGCTCTGTACAGGTGCTGCCCCTGGAGGAACCTGGCAGTGCCGGCTTCCAAATCTGAGCATGCCACTCGCTGTCCCCGTCTCCAAAGCCAGCTTTCTCTCTGGGTGCTTCTCTCCTCTCCTCTCCTGTCTCCTCTGAGATGTCACCCCATTACTCACCCGCTCTGCCTTCCTGGGACCCGAGCATTTCTCGTTACTACCTCATTAGCTGTAAGAAGCCTGGGCTTTGGCTTCGTTCAGTCTCACGCTGGTGATTTCAGAGCAAGTTCATTTTTATACAGCTGCACGCACACAGATGCTTCCCGGGGTCTGGAGGAGCTCGTCTTGGTAGCATTCTCCCCATGGGTGGGACCTGATACATGTGCTCTCCAGGCGTCACAGTTTCCCCCACAGCAGAACTTAACTACCAGCCATGAGGCCATCAGCTGTGACTGGGGCGGGGCGAGGGGCCTGCGTGGTGCTGACGCTGTGGGGGCCGAGACGTGAGGTGTGCTGTACCTTGTCTCGCCACGATTAAGCTGGCCATGCAGTCTGGGACGCTCGTGCCCGCCGCCAGGAAAGTGATGCCCATGATGACGTCAGGGATCCCAAATGTGTACCCGATAATAGTCACCTGCAGAAGAAAGGGGCACGTTGTTTATCCCGAGGGCTTTTAACTTGAACGTAGTACTGCTGCGACCAATGAAAAAATCTGGAATATGGTTTTGTTTTAAAAACATCTTTTGAGTGTTCTTCCCCCCTCCCCCCATTACGGGAGTAACATGCATTCACTGTTTTTAAAAGTTTAGAAAAGAAAGTACAACGAAGATTAAAAATCACCTACCATTTCTCAAGACCCACAGACAAATACTATTAACACTTCCCATCAGCCAGTGGTCCCCACTCTTGACCATGCAGAAAGGCCTCTGGCAGGCTTGTTAAAATGCAGCTGCCAGGCCCTACTGCCAGCGTTTCTGATTCAGGGGGTCTGGGGTGAAGCCCAAGAAGCTGCATCCCTAACACGTTCCCAGGTGGTTGAGACCCTGCGACTGCTGGTCTGGGAGCCACATTTGAAAACCACTGCTTCAGAATATATCCTTGACCTTTTCGGTGTATTTAGAAAAAATGAAATCGGATTATGCTATCAACATATATTTTGCGACATTTGTTTCATATAATAATACACTGTGAATACCTTTCCACCTCAAATACGCAACTACATTGTTTTAAACTGATGCACAGATGTCACTGTATGGCTATGAAGTTTTAGGCAATCCCTCACTGTTGGACATTGAGGAGGTTTCCTTTTTGGCTCTGACGATACCTCTGCATAGAAGTAACATTTATTGAGCACTTACTGTATACCAGGTACGCTAGCAGGTGTTTTATTTTCACAGTCTCATGTTCTCTATTACTCACCACTCACTGGTAAGGGAGGCACTATTATTATGCCCATTTTCTGTCTAGAAAAACTGAGGGTCAGAGAGGCTAAGTAAGAATGCCTGGGGCCCTGGCCGGTGTGGCTCAGTTGGTTGGAGTGTTGTCCAACCAGAAGGTGGTGGGTGTGATTCCTGATAAGCCCATGGCCGAGAGGCCAGCACATATTGCTTGGGTAGAAATTAGGCTAACATGTGGCCCTGCCCGGGTGGCTCAGTTGGTTCGACAATCATCCAACCACCACAAAGTCTCAGTTTCGGTTCCTGATCAGGGCACACACCTAAGCTGCAGGTTTGATCCCCGGTCAGGGCACTTATGGGAGGCAACTGATCGATGTTTTTTTCTCTCTCTCTCTTCCCGCCTTCCCCTTTCTCTAAAAGAAAAAAAATCAATAAAAAACAATATATATATATCCTCGGGTAAGAAAAAAAGGGAAAGAAATGAGGCTACTCCACTACTTCCTGCAGTAGTAGAAATTCCCCTAAATGGAGGTCGGCTGAAGTTCAAAACCGCTGGGAGGAGAGCCTCAGCCAGGTGGCCCCTCTGACTCCTGGCCAGGCCATTTGCTAAGACTCTGCTTTAAGAAGTGGGGGTGGAAGAGTCAGTAAATGTCCAACCTCACCACTAATTGGTAGAGCTGATTTAATAATACTGTTATTTTCCATAATTAGAGAGGAAAAATTTTCACACATTCGTTAACTTGATCTTCCCTAATTCTCACACCCACTCAGATGTCATGAAATGTTGTTTGGGGGATGCATTTTAGTAAGAGGAATCACTGGATTCTTAAAAATCAAATGTAAAGATGGGCTGGCCTTTAACCCTAGTTGGAAAATTTTAAGTATGCAGATTCAATTCACTGAAGGCGTAGTCTTCGTTATCTTTGACTGACGCGCTTTCTGGGAAGTTTGGGTAATAGCTATTTCCAGCTCCTGCCCCACCCCAACACACACACGCACACGCACACGAGCACACGCACAGGCACGTGCACGCCAGCATCTATGGAGACTGTGACCTTCATCTGACAAGCCTGGAGCAGCCAGCGTTGGCTGCGTGGCATGGTGAAAACAGCTGCTATGACAGCCGTGAGCAATTTTCTGTGCTGCCAGCTCCGACCGTGACGCCCACACGGACACGTCTCCTCCCAGTCACCTTCTCAGACAGTGGTGACCTTCCCCGTTTTGTAGAGGGGGTGGCCATGGGCCAGAGAACCTGGGGGAGAAGAGGGAAGGGGACCGGGAAGAGGAGAGGAAGGACCCCACAGGCAGGTACACAGGGCAGGGGGCAGGCGCTCCTGCTCGGCCCAGCCGGCCCAGGACGGTTTGCGCAGAGAGCTGCGACGCGGGGCCAGAGGAGCTGCCGAGCGGCTGTGCCAGTGCCTCTCCACCTGCGAAACTTCAGCCCAGATGGCACTGAAAATTCCAGCAACAGACCGAGAGGCAGTTCCGAATAGCGGTTGAGATCGTGGACTCGGGAACAGTAGGCCAGGGCTCTCATGCCAACCTAGGACTCACTCATGATGTCACTAATTGTGTAACAGATGCTAACTGTGCAACTAACTGGGCAAATTACTCAATCTCCATGTCTCAGTTTCCTCATCTGTAAAATGAGCGTAATAAAAATGGCTGTTATGAGGACTGAAATAATTTACATAGTTTATGCATGTGCCTGAACATAGAAAGGGGAGAGGAACATCCCTTGGCAAGGGGCTCAGAGGGCTGGGCTGCTTGTGTTCACCTCCCACTCCAGTCTCCCTCACATTCCCCTGGCACCCTGGAAAGGATGGGGGCCTAGGGATCAGCCCTCTAGAGCTCTTCACAGAGACATCTTCAAGGTATCAGGCCCAGTCCTTGACTCCCGGTCCATGCCGCCCCCAGCCTATTACTCTGCCCATCCTGCCAGGTGTGAAGTGTCACCTCCATCCCCCATGCTCGCCTTGCATGCAAGTGCCACACTGCACTCTCTGGGTACCTGGGGCATAGCTCAGTGCATGCGCCTCTGCCAATACCCCTTCTTACTGAAAAATAAGCCAAGGTCAGGGAGGCAGGTAACTTGCCAAAGATGACACAGCAGTGCCTGAGGTCACTCTCCCACCTCTGGCAGGTGCTGGGCAGGGGCTGCCTGTCCAGGCCACCTTGCTCCCACCACTCACCAGCCACACCATTAGGTAGGAGAAGACAGCAATCCACAGTGTGGCAGTGATGAAGGTGACCATGAAGAACTTCTCCCAGCGAGGCTTGCTGCAGTTGGGGATGGTGATGCACAGGAGGAAGATGAGTGGCCAGGTGAACATCCACTTGGCTTTGTCCCCTCTTGTCGCTGCAGGGGGATGGGACAGAGCCAGAAGGGATGGGGAGAGAAATACACACTGGGTTACACACCTGTCAGTCTACCTGTCAGTTTATTTTTTCAAGTCAAACAAGAGAATGCTACCAATGTGACTCCGAGCAACTGATCTCACAGAATCACATACCTCCATGATGTCACCCTAAAAGTGATCTTAGCAACACAATTCAATAAGTGTTTGTTGATTGAATAACTTCAGTCAGTCCAAATCCTTCAGAGTAAGGAAAGTGAGACCCAGAACAGGAATAGACTTGTCCAGGGGAGGAGGAATGGGGATGCGGAAAATGGATGGGCTTAGGAATCAGACAGATCCGGGCTGGCCTTCAAATGGCCTGGAGAAATCCCATCAAGTCTACTTAGTCCTCTGATAATCACATTTGTAGTACCAACAACACAGTAATCAATGTATTAAGTATTTGCTATGTGTGGCAGGCACGGTGCTGAATTCTTTGCATTGAGTAGTTTCTTCATCTGTTAAATGGGAACATTACCTCTTTCTTGGTTGTTGCAAGAATGATGTAATACAATATATATAAATCTCTCCCTCATGGAAAGGGAGAGCCCAGATCTGGAAATCTCAGCTGGTGATCCTTTGCCCCAAGGTCACATACTCACCCCCAGGTAGATGTAAAACTAAAATGTGGATGTCCGGGCTGGTAGGTATGACCTTGCCTGCTCCTACCAAAGGAATCCACAAATAATTCAACCAAGGAAAAGTGGCCTCCATAAACCACCAAGTACAAGCATAGTGTTCTTAATGAGCCACTGAGTATGTGTGCATATGCAGGCTCAACAATCAGCTGTGGGTGATGCCACTGAAAGAGTGGAGGGAGGACCTATGAAAATTCTCTGCTCCGTAGAGATAAAACACTGGCAAAAATGGTCAGAATCAACCTTTTTCAGAACTTGGGAAATTAACTGAAGGCTTGTAGCAATCCAGGGAGTGTTTACTTAAGAAAACAGATGGGATCTCAGTAAGAACAGTGAGCTTTGTGGAGTTTTAACTTGCCCTATTTCCATTCCTCTCACCAGCTGTGGAGAAGCCTTGAAAACTAGCAGCCTGGCACCCCACCAGAGGGTGCAGGAAAGGTATGGAGCTCCTAAGTCCATTCCCAGAGAATGAGCAGTATTTGACCTGTCTGGTGCATTCTTGAAAGATCCCACTTCCAAGGGTGTCCTTATTTTTGCTGGAATCAGAGCTCAGCCAATGTGACTAGCCTTTTCCTTGGGGCATTCGTTGAAAACAATCAGAGGCAATTATTGCGCATCACACTGCCTAAGGTGATAGGTAACAGGACAAACAATAAGTGGACTAAAAAGTTCACAATAAAAGCTGGGGGATGTGATATCTATAGAGGGCTTTGCAAAGCTCATACATATTTCTGGGAATCTGAAAACCACAAGCATGCATAGGGATGAGCCAAGGGTTATTTGCATGCTCAGGAAAGACTTGAGAATTCTCTAAGCTTTCACCTCTACTTAACGTTGAGGCTCTGAACAATCAAGAAGTGAAGGCTAAGGTAGAGTTGTAAACTGCCTGGTTGAGTGTTGAAGGTGTGTCCCCAAACACACATAACCCATCAGAGAAGACTGGGAGACTTATTGGGTCCAGGCATCTAAGGCAATCTCTGTGCAATCATTAGATGACCTTAGGCTAAGCTAGCAGATATTTCAGTGGCCACACATAACAAAAAATACAGATTTTACAGAATTATTTGAGAAAAGTCACTAAACAAAAACAGCAATTAACAGTAACAATAAGCAGACCTGGGAAGGGAGAAGAATATATTTTCTAGAGTTGTCAAATTATATTATTTTAGATGCCCAGTTTTCAACAACAATAACAACAACAAATTGGGAGACATACAAAGAAACAAGAAAGTATGGCCCATACACAGGAAAAAAGCAGTCAGTAGAAACTATCTCTGAGGAATTCTAGACATTGGATTTACTAGACAAAGACTTTAAATCAGCTATTTTAAAATATGCACAAAGTTTTTTAAATGTCTAAAAAACTAAAGTATGAGAATAATTTCTCACCACAGAATATCAGAATAAAGAAATAAACAGTATAAAAAGAGCCAAAAGAAATTCTGGAATTAAGAAGTACAATCACTAAAGTGAAAAATTCACTAGATAGGCCCAACAGCAGATCTGAGCAGGAAGAAGAAACATATCAATGGCCGTGAAGTAGGTCAATGAGATTATATAGTCTCAGGAACAGAAAGAAAAAAGAATAAAGAAAAATGACTGTGTCTTAGAGACCTGTGGCACACCATCACATATGCCAATGTAGGGACAAGGAGAGTGCCAGACAGAGAGGAGAGAAGAAGGGGAAGGGAGATTATTTGAAGAACTCATATTCAAAAACTGCCCAAATCAGATGGAAAACATTAATATACATGTTCAAGAAGAATGCACATTCAGCTCAAATTCACATGGGACACTCTCCAGGATAATCATATGCTACATCATAAAACAAGCACCAATAAATTTAAAAGGATTTAAATCATGCCAAGTATGTTCTACAATCATTCCACAATGGAAAGAAATTAGAACTTGATAACAGAGGGAAAACTGGAAGATTCACAAATATGTGGAAGTTAAATAACACACTCCTAAATGACCAATGGGTCAAAGAAGAAATACCAAGGGAAATTAGAAGATACTTTGAGATGAATGAAAATGAAAATACCACATACCAAAACCTGTGGGCTGCAATAAAAGCAGTGCTTAGACCTTTATAGCTGTAAATGACTATATTAAAGGTCTTAAATCAGTGACCTAAACTTCTTAAGCAACAAAAATAGTAGAGCAAATTAAATCCCAAGAAAGCAGAAAGGAGGAAATCATTAAGATTAAAGTAGAAATAAATGAAATAAAAATTTTTTTTAAAAAAGAGAGAACCAATGAAACTAAAATTTGATTGTTTTAAAAGATCAACACAATTGACAAACCTTTAGCTGAAATGACCAAGCAAAAAAGAGGAAAGACTCAGATTACTAAAGCCATGAATGAAAGAGGGCCATTACCATGAACCTCACAGAAATAAAGAGAATTATTAAGGAATATGGTGAACAAGTGTGTCTTCACAATCAGATGACTCAGGTGAAACAGATGAAAATCTACAGACAGAAACTACCAAAGCTGACTAAAAAGCTGAGTAGATTTATAATAAAAGATTGACATAGTAATAAAAAGAACTTCCTTTAAAGTAAAGCCAGGGCCAGATGGCTTCATGGTGATTTCTACCAAATGTTTAAAGAATCAGCATGAATCCTTCACAAACTTTTCCCAGAGAAAGAAGGAGGAACATTTCCAAGCGCTCTCTACGAGGCCGCTGTTACACTGACATCCAAGCCAGACACCAAGAGAAAACTGTAGACTAATACCCCTTAAGCATATAGATGCAAAAATCCTTAATAAAATTCTGGCAAACTGCATCGAACAACGTATAAAAAATGATTATACACCTTGACCAAGTAGGACTTATCACAGGACTGCAAGCTTGGTGCAACGTATGAAGTTCAATCAGTCCAACAGACCAAGGTAACAGACTAAAGGACAAAACTGCAGGCATGTCCACTGAGGCAAAAAAGTCACTTGACAAAATCTAACGCCTTTTCATCATAAAACGCTCAAGAATCTAGGAATAGAGGAGAATTTCCTCAACCCAGGAAAGGGTGTAAAACCCACAGTTAACATCATACTTGATGGTGAAAGACTGAAAGCTTTCAACAAGCTGAGGGCATCTGCTCTTACTCCTTCCAGTCGACACTGTGGAAGATTTAGCCAGGGAAAGTAGGCACGGAAAAGAAGAAGTCATTCAGATGGGAAGGGAAGACGTAAAAGCATCCCAAGTCGCAGGTCGTATGATCTTGTATAGAGAAAATTCCAAGTAACACACAAAAAAATTATTAGAACGAAAAAAAAAGTTCAGCAAGTTGCAAGATACAAGATCAATATACAAAATTCAGGTGTACTTCTATACGATGACAATGAACTATCCAAACTGAAATTAAGGAAATAATATACCATAGCATCAAAAAGAAAAAAAGATGTTTATGAATAAATGTAATGAGAGAAGTGCACAGCTTATATGCTGAAAACTACCAAAAGTCATTGAAAGAAATTCAAGACGACCTAAATAAATGGAAAGACGTCCTATATGTGGATCGAAAGACTTAATGTTAAGATGGAAATATTCTCTAAACTGGTCTAGAGATTCAGTATAATTCCTATTAAAATACCAGCTGACATTTTTGCAGAAAATGACAAGCTGATTCTAATATTCTTATGAAAATACAAGGGACTGGCAATAGCCAAACCAATCTTGAAAAAAAGAACAGAGTTGGGAGCTCTCTGGCTTAAACCTGCCTGAGGGGGTTTCTCCAACATTAAGAGTCTGAAAACTAATTCATGGTTTCAATGATAATAGAGTCTGGGGGCTAATGGGGTGATGGGACAATGTCTATACCAAGGTACATCTCCCCAAACGCCACCAAGAGCTCCTCCTTCAAGTGCAATGCCAGAGACATCCGAAAAATGCTCATATCATGGACTCTGATAAACGTACAAACATAAGCAAGAGAAAAAAGGGCTGTTATTGTTTCTTTTACTAAGCTCTCAGATTTCTCTTTTGAAGTAGAAAATGACAATTTAATTATGTGAAAAAATCTTTAAAATGAACTGTAACAGAACAGATGGCTAATCATAGTGAAGGAAAAATTAAGAACAGATGCAGTTGCTGATGAAAAACTTCAAACAAATTAACTTGGACAGTCAGCTAACGAGACGGTCCAATTAAGGGAGTGGTTAACTTGAGGCATGTGGGGCGTGTGTGTCACTGGATGGTGTAAAGTAGATACTCACGGACAGTGGAAATAGGAGCGTTTTCATGATCTAGAGAGTATAGCTCCAGACCAGTGGTTCTCAAACTTGAATATAAATCGGAATCCCCTGGAGAGCTTGTTAGAGCCCCAGAGCTAATGATTTTGCAGATGAAACGGGGGGTCTGAGAATCTGCATCCCAGGTGCTGGTGATGCTAATGTCCTGGGACCACATTTTGAGAACCATCACTCTAGATTTAACTCCATTTAAAAACAAGACAGAATTAACGCATCATTAAATTCACCTGCTTAAATGTACAAGTGGATTTTTTATAACATATTAGAAAGTTGTATAATTATCACCACTATGCAATTCCAGATTTTCATCACCCTCCCAAAAGCCCCGTACCCATCAGGCTATCACTGCCCATTCCCTCTCCTCACTCAAACTCTGCCAACCACTGACCTACCCGTGTCTCTAAGACTTGCCTATTTTGGACACTCCATTGCGTCTGGCTTCTTTCAAGCAGCCTATGTCTTCAAAGTGTACCCACGCTGTCGCATGTATCGGTACTTCATTCCTTTTTAGGGGTGGATAAGACTCCACTTTATGGATATTCCCTACCTCGCTTATCCATCGATCACGTCACGGATATTTGGGTTGTTTCTACTTTTGGATGCTATGAACGTTCATGCGCACATTTCGGCGTGGGAGTGTTTGCATTTCTCTTGGATATACAGCTGGGGTGGAACTGCGGTGTCACACAGTCACCGCTTAAGTCCGAGGAACTGCCAGCGTGTTTCCCCGCGGCCGCCCCTTCCGCACGGCCACCAGCGGCGTGGCCCTTCGCAGCCACACCCTCACCAGCACGTTCCTGCTGCCCCTCAGCTCGTCATTCTGAGTGTGAAGTGGTGTCTCACTGCGGCTCTGACTTGCACTTGCCTGGTGACTGCTAATGCTCAGCACCTTTTCATGGCCTTACTATCCATTTGGAGAACTATTTATTCAAAATCTTTTGCTCATTTAAAAAACTGGCCTGTCCTTTTATTGTTGAGTGTTCAGCATTCTGTATAGATGCTGGGCACTCGATCCTTCTTAGAAATAAAATTTGCAAATGTTTTCTCCCATTCTGTGAGTTTTCACTTTCTTCATAGTGTCCTATAAATCACAAATGTTTTAAATTCTGATGAAATGCAATATATGTTTCTCTTTGGACATTTATGCTTTGACTGTTACATTTAAGAAACCATGGTCTGATCCAAAGTCATAAATATTTACACCTTTGTTCTTCGTATCAGTTTGGGAGAGTATTCTCCCTGTTTCACAGGTAAGGGAAGTGAGGTTTGGTCAACCTCAGTGAAACGCCTCAGAAAGTGAGAGGCAGTGCGGGGCTTGAACGCAGGCCTTTAGAGCCTAAATGCTGTGTCCTCTGCACTGTACTGCTTGCCTGTCCTCTGAGTTCCATGATTTCAAGGCCCATAGGAGTCCGTTTGCTCCCCACCAGCTGGCAGAGGTGCTGACTGCGAGATCAGAGCCTCATACTTTCAGCTCACGGCTGTGATGTAAACAGAAAAATCCTCTTGAGAAGGGAAACCATTAAAGTTTTCTTATTCCCTGGCGTGAATGAACTTTAGAATCAATATTTTTTAATACATTTTTGTTTTATCCTTAAATTTAGACTTACCAGTAAATTGATTGCCTTCTGAGGGGTTAACAGTTAGCTAGATTGCCAGGTTGAAATCCCAGCTCTGGCATATGCTACCTGTGTGAACCTGGGAAAGTCTCTCTGTAGCTCAGTTTTCTCATCTGTAAAATGGGGATAACAGTTCCTACCTCCCAAGGCTATTGTGAGACTGAAAGTGAGCCAGCATGTGATTTGTTTGGAATAATGACTGATGCAGAGAAAGCATTAAATTTTAGCGATTGTCATCAATATTAACAACCACATTAACTTCCACTTATTGAGTACCTACTATTGTCAAGCACTGGGGGGTGGTTTTACAAAGACCCCAACAGGCTCACAGAGGTAAGCTGACGTGCCCAAGGTCAACAGCTAGGAAGTGGCAGACCCAGGAGTCCAACAGTAAGCTTCTTGGTGATGCCATCTGACTCCCAGAGGGTGAGTTTTAATCTTGAAAGCAAGAGGGGGCCAAGGAGGGACCCCATGGGAAGCAGATGGGGTTAGGACTATAATTAAACTGAGCGGCTGTGCTGGGGTTGGGGAGGAAAGGGAAGATGGGAGAGAAAAGGTTAGGCCTCAGCAGGGTCAGGGGTGGGCCCTGCTGAGGCCTGACATGAGGACGTGGGCAGTCAGGACTGGGCGCACTGCAGCGTGGAAGAGGAGCCTGGAAGCCCAGCGTGGAGACCTGTGGAGCTCCTGGGGGCTGTGGGAGGCCTTTCCCAAGGAGGTGGCCTTGGCTTGGTTCACCATGGCACAGTCAGGTGACATGGTGCAGGGGCAGGGGGGTGGCGCAGACCAGCCCTGCAGACCAGAATCTCCTGGTCAACAGAGAAGCCAGGTCCAGAGTTCCCTCACCCGGGCCAACTCCCTCATTCTAAAGAGGACCCAACTGATGGCCAGCTGTGCACCCGCCTCGGGGATCTGAAGGCTTCAGGCAAAGAGAGACGTCCTGTGCTCTGTCACTCCTGACAGTGTGGCAGCAGGGGGTCCCCTGACCTCTCTGAGCCTCCATGTCCTCATCTGTGAGATGGCAGTAACTGCCTGCCTCACCCGCCTCAAGAAACCAGGGGAAGACTAAAGAAAAGCAAAAATACGGAGCTCATTGCCTGCCTCTGAAGGCCTCACCTTGAACTTGGAGGTTCCGGGGAGAGCGAAATAGAGGCAAGTCCCAGAAACACCAGGAGTCAAGAGCGCTCGCTGGTCCCCCCCCACTGGTGGGCCCTAGCTGGCAAGGGCAGGGCGGCCGCTGGGTTCCTGGTGTTTGCAAACCACACAGACCCAGCAGCTGGCCGTGTCCCTCCCCCTCTTCCTTCCTGCCACCCCTGAATCCCGGAGCAGACATTCCAACCCAGAGCGGACATTCCGACTCAGCAGAGGGCCCTCTTGCCAAAGTCAGCACTGCGACCAGGAGGAGGATGGCACTTTGGAGACAGGTAGACCGGGGCACCAGTACCAGCCCTGCCCGTGGCACCTGCTCACCTGTGTGTGGCTTCCTGAGCCCTCCTTTCCTCATCTCTGAAGTGGGGACCATGCCAGCCATCTAGCTGGGCTGTGCACAGACTCTAAGTACTGAATGTAAGTGCTTAGCGCAGTGCTGGGGCCGGGCAGGTGCCTGGTGAAGGATGCGTCTGCCAAGCTGAGGGTTGGAGCACTGACCTCCTCTGCCCCACTCTGAGGCTGAAAGCCACGTCCCTCGCCAGGTCTGGTCTAAGTCAAGTCACCTGTTGAGGCTGGTTTTATTGCTTTTCCCCAAGCTGCACAACACGGGAGTGGGCATGCTGGGCTGGCCTTTAGCAGCCCGATTCCAACCTCCTGCCAGTGTCTGCAGAGGCCTCTCTCGGAGACCCTTGCAGCTAGAGTTCAGGACTCCTAACAGGCTCCCTGATTTGAAGAGAACTGAGACAGGGTCAGGCCACCTTCCTGCTGCTTCCGATGCACTGCGGGGCATCCATGCCCAGGCACCAGGTGAGTGGGCATCAGAGACAATCCCGGAGGCCTGGCCAGCATGACCAGTCGTTCATGTTGCTATGGGAGTCAAGACACAGCTGTGGCAGCTGTCCCGGCTCACAGCTCTGGTGCTGAGCTCTTGAACTCAACAGTTCTGATGTATTCTGGCTCCCCACCCCCTGGTTCTGGAGTGGCGGCAGTGCCAACCAGATCAGTGCATGGACTCTGGAGCCACTGGGGGTGCCTAGACTGAAGTGCCCTTCCCACGACTGTGTAAGGCACCATGAATGCTGCGTGTCTGGGGCACTGGGTATGGAATTTCACGTGTAAAGGAGCCCGGAGCACCTGCAGTTTCTCCCCTGCTTCCCTCGATGGTCTGAGGGGCTAAGAGGAAAGACGGGTGCATGGAGTTTTCTACAGTTCCCTTTGTGCGGTACCCCCTTTCTGGGTTTAGAGACACGGAACAGACCTCTCTCCTTCCAGCCAGGTGCTTTGGAGAACTGAGGAAGACGGGGGTGGGGTAAGAAGCAGTCCTGCAGCTCCGGAAATTTCAGATTCCCCGAGCTGAGTTTTATTATAATACAGGAAGAGAAGACTTAGGGCTGCTGCCCAAGGCCTGATGAGAGCATGTCAGATCCCAACGGCTCAAAATTCAATTCAATTCAACAGGGTTTGCTCGACCCAGATGCAGGTACTTGGCACCCTGTGTACTAGCTGGGACTGGGACAAGCACTTCCTCGTGGGCTCCAAAGGCAAGGAGCTGAAAGCATCCATTGGTTGGTGACAGTGTTGTGCCCTAAGCCCGTCTGGGGTCAGAATGTCAGTGTGCAAATCCCAGCTCTGCCCTTCTTCCTGTGTGGCCCTGGGCAACTAAACCTCTCTGTGCCTGAGTTTCTTCACCTGGGAAATGAGATTAATGATAATGGTACCCACTTCCTATGAGAACTCGAGGAGTTGATACCTGTAGAGCACCCTGCCCGGTCCACAGTAAGTTCTCAGTAAGTTTTACCTCCTGTTACTGCTCAAGAATCTCCGAGGGCATGAACTTTTGTAAAACACACATTCCCCCCAGGTTTTCCACCGAGGTGGGCTGAACTACACTGTAGGCCCAGGGTACTTACATATCTAAGGTCATTTGTGCCCTATGTGATCACTAAGGCCATTCGCCTCCTATGTGACTGCCCTGGGGCTTGTGGTCTGGGACTCTGCTCCTGACTGGCCCAGTCTGTGACGGCGTTCACAGCTCGGGAGGCTCAGGGTGGAAGAGAGGCGCCCCATATAAAGGCCGTGTGACTCAGTTTCCCTCGTTAAAATGGGGGTAATGATAATGCCTCCCTCATAAGGCACTGTGAGGATTAAATGAAAGTGCACCTAAAAGCAGCAGCCACACAACTGACTGTCCCCACCCCTGCTTCTCAGGTCCAGGAGGGCAAAGGAGAGGGAAGTGACTCGTGGTTTCCAAGGGCAACACCTGGAAACATAGCTGCAGGGACACAAAGGGGGCTTTCCACAGGGACAAACATGGGCAGAGGCTTGCAGCTCTGTTATGAGCCAAGCCCAGGGGAATGTCCTGGAGCCTCTGGCTTGAGGAAGGTGGACCGACTACAACAGGAAGTCCTGGCCGGCCAGGAAGGGCAGAGCTCCCTGCAGAAGGTCTCGGGGGTGCAGAGAACCTGGGAGCTATCTGGTCCCAGCCCTTGCAAGATAGAGGATTCTAAGCATCGCACTCCAGGAGGTGACCCACTCAGGGTCCACTCAGGGAGCGAGATTTGATTTCCTACAGCTGCTTCTCTGAGAAAGGGCAGGGATCTCGGAGCAAGGGCAGGGAGTCCACCCCACCCAATCCCACCAAACTCAAGGTTTCAAGGAAATGGAGATGAGTGGTCCTCACATGTAGCTGCCTCGCTTTACAGAAAAATAGCTGCCGAGGGCATATCCCTTTGCTAGTTTCCTGTAGAACCCTGGACAGGGGGTAGCCTCAGGACCAGAATTCAGATGAAATGGCCAGTGGAGGGTGGTGGCTGAGGCCCATCAGGCTCCACTCCTGTAAAATGGGGACTCTGCCACCTACCTCCTGGGGCTGGAGAGCAGAACTCATGGACCGTAGCTCCTTGGTCCCACCCTGGGGGAAAGCTTGGCTGATTCGTGGACCGTGGTTGTGGCCACATGTGGCCTCCCTGATATCTGGGCTCCAGACCCCGAGGAACTGATACCCCTTTTGTGACCATGGCTGAGTCCCTGTACTAGGCCACATGTGGACTCAGGAGAGGAACTGTGCTGGTGATGTGGTAACTGGGGCTGTGTGGGGTACCCAGGGCTGTGGTCCTCTTATAAACACAGGAGTTAAAAAATGGGAGGTGGGGCAGCCCCCCCACCCCCAGGATCCTGCTCTGCAGAGATCTCTCTTGGTGTATCCAAACAGGTAATCTCATATAGGTTCCCGAGATCTAGAGACAGTCACCCCCTTTCTCTCAGTGTCCCAGACCCAGGGACCAAGCTCCCAGCTTACTACAATGTGACCTTTAGCCACCAGATAAGCTGGCTGAGCATGACCTCTGCTCCCCAGTGTCCCAGCAGGTGTGCTGATGTGCCAGGGTGTTAGATGAGGAATGAGACTCATCAGGTCCCCTCAACCTTCTCATCAGCAGAGGGGTGTCCTGGGGGTCTGAATCCCTGTGCTGGGCCCCTCTGTAACTTGACTGAGGAGACAAATTTCAATCTCTGGGTCTGCCTTTCAAGTGAGAGAAGGCTGAGAGGTGCTGACCAGGAGCAGCATTCCTAACATGGTCAGGTCCCAGGACACACAGAGAAGGTTTGAAAATGCTGACTCCCAGGCCCTGCTCCAGGCTGTTGGTTTGGGAACCAGGTCCTGAATTTCGGGAAGAGGCCCTGGGTAGCTATGGTCAACATGCCCTGGAGTTTCTAATCCAGAAACTCCGAGGAAGCCCTGTGATCCTACACAGAACCCCTGTTTTCAAGATGAAGCGTGGTGGCAGAGTTGGGGCAGGAGTGTCCTGGTGGAGTCTCGGACAGCGCGCCTGAGGGCCTCACACCCTCGGAACTCACCGGGCATGGAGAAGGGGGACAGGATGGCAGTCTCCACCGGCTCTGGCTCTGGGGGTGGCGGTGGGGGCAGGGGCTGCCGCTCTTGCTCCTGCCGAGGGTCTTCGGGGTTTTCCATGGGAACATTCCCGTTTTTGATGTTCTCTTGCCTCCCGTTTTGAAGTGGTTTTCTGCTCACACCGTTCGCTGAGTTGATGAGTCTCTGCCTCTGCGTGGATTGGGGCAAGACAAACAACAAGACATGCGTCAGTGTTACACTGTTCCTTAACATGCACTCAGCCCTCAAAAGTTTCTAGAACAAGCCCTGGAGATCGGTGTGCCTATGAATGACAAGGACCTTGGAATCCACCAAAGCTCGCTCATTTCCTCTTGGACCAGGACTAGCAAGCCTTTGGGGAATGGCCAGGGGCCTGGCCGCCTCTTCTGCATGCCAACCTGACAACGGCGCCCATGACACTGGATGACAGTGATTACACCGACTCCCCCAACGGATGCTCATAAGCCACCTGAAGACAGTTACAGGAGAGACTTTGCATGGTTTTTTTAAATTAAAAAAAAATTTTAAGTATACCACATAAAAGTGCTCTTACATTAAGTGTACAGCTCAGTGATGCTTTACATCAAGATGTAGAACATTTCCAGACCCTCCTAAAACTCCCTTAGGCACTTCCTTAGTCTATGTGCCCCCTCTCCAGAGGTAACGAAGGTAACCACTATGACTTTTATAAACATCAATGAGTATTTCTTGAACTTGAACTTCATATAAATGAATGAAGTACAGAGCATATGTATGCTTTGAAGTCTGGCTTCTTTCACTAAACCTGATATGCGTGAGAATGATCCAAGTGGTTGCAGACTACTCGGAAGTCTGTTGTTTTTCATGGCTGTATAGTAGTCCCTTCTATGAATAACCTACAAGGTTTCCTTTGCCTGCTGATGGGCACATGGGTTGTTTCTCCTTTTTGGTTATTAAGAATTCTGCTATGAACATTTGTGTGTGTCTTTTTGTAGACAGAGGCACTCATTTCTCTTTATTTAGGAATTGTTAGGTCGTAAGATAGGTGCACGTTGCGCCATTTCATACTTGTACCAGCAAGGAATTAGAATTGCAGTTGCTTCCCATCCTTGTCAACGCTTGATATTTCAGTCCTTTTATTTTAGCCATTCTGGTGGGTATGTGGTGGCATCTGATCATGGTTTTAATTTGTATTTCCCTGACAACTAACGATGTTGAGTATCTTACTGGGTTACTGGCCATGCGGATGGCCTCTGCTGTCCAAGTCTTTGGTTGTGTCCAATGAGTGTGTGCTGATCCAACCCCTCCCCTCCCCTCCCCTCCCCTCCCCTCCCCTCCCCTCCCCTCCCCTCCCCTCCCCTCCCCTCCCCTCCCCTCCCTTCCCTCAGCTCATCGAGCTACTGACAAAGGCTGGCCCTTTCCACCCAAGTAGCAGCTGGTCTTCCTCACCAAGTCTGTGGGTTTCTACTAAACCAGGGAAAGGCAGAGGCCACATTTCCAGAAATCAACAGGCTTCCACTTTCCCAAGAATCTATTTGCCTTTGCACAGCTCACCTTTATCTGGTTCTCATAAAAAAATATTTACGGATCAGCTTTAGGCCTGTGAGTAACGATCGTCACACAAGGGACACATATATCCCTCCTAAGAACTTCAGCAGGAGACCAAGTGTCAGTAAATGTGTCCAAGGTTTAGCCTCTAGGTATCCCCTTTCAGCTGTGTGTCAGGAAGGTTTCAGAGATGGAAGCACCCTGCCCAACACCCCGAGATAGAGAAACTGAGGTCCAAGAAGATTGAGTTAAAGGCTAATGTGAAATGAAAACTCAGAATTGCCTCTCCAGTCCCAAAATGGTGGAAAACAAAGTTTTTCCCAGCAACTTAAAACATCCGGAGGCATGACAACCAGCATTTTACCAGCTCATCAAAACCCCATTATTTCATTTCCCTGGTTGCATGTGCCATGAAAATATACTATAAATCCAAATGTCCAAATCTTTAAGAGTTGTTCAAACCCTGCTCCCACCCCAACACCAGTGGTACAATCATCACGCTCATAAAAAGTGCCCAGGATTCAATAATATTTAATTGATTTAAATTTTACTGATGTGGACCAAACAAAATGATTCAGGATGATTCAAAGCTTGCAATGTTTCCCTTTCTTAATACACCTTCCACAGAGGGCACATTATGCATGAAACTAAAGTAAAAATGTTCAAAATACAGAAACTTTAAGCACCGTCCGATCTTACTTTTGCATATAATCGATGCGCTACCTACCTATTATGAGCTATTTAAGTTTCAAGTTCCCTGGTCACTACCTGGGTCTGAGGATAAAGACTTAAAACTCTAATATGCGTCAAAGGTTGGAAAAGTTGGTAAGCAACAAGCCTGTGAGCTTTGCTATAGATACTGTTTGTACGTTAAATAATATCAAAGTTAAAACATTTTTCAAATGAGAAAGAGACAAGGCACAAAATCCAAGCAAGACCACAGGGTACAGAGTGGAAAGAGGTCCCCAGAGGTAACTGCAGTCCACAGTGCCTCAGTTTCCCTCTAGAGCTTTCTATCCATAGAGGACAGGTGTGCACTCATCTTTTTTTGCCCTAGAGAACATCTTCAAGAAACAGTCCACACTGTCCTTCCGACCGGCCTTTCCCCAATTAGCTTTACTCTAGTACCCGACAAATACTTAGCGAAACATCTCAGCGTGGTTCGACTGCCGCCTACCTTACAGTTGCCCGGATCAGATCGTTTGCTGTTTGAGGTGACGCCCAGGCGTCCTTCCTAACGCAGGTGCGGTGCTAGACCCAGCCTGGCAGACGCTCTGGTGGCCTGGCCCCAGGAAGCGTCCTAGCAGCCAGGGCCTCCTCCAAGTACCAGCACCCACCCGAGGCTGCCGCTCCCGCAGCCTTTAAGCAAACTTACCTCGTTAATGATGATCCTGCTGGCCATCCGCAGTCGGGTCCTGGGCCCAAACTTATTGGTGATCATTATGCGCAAGCCCGCCTCCGGGAAGCTGAACTTGGGGGGGCTGGAGCTCATGACCTCGTCCACCATCACCACTGGGTTTTTGCTGTACTGTGGCTCCTCCTTCACTGTATTGAGCACAAGGCCATGATTAATACTGAGGTCTCCCTGGGGAACAATACCTAAGTCCTGGGCAGCTGTCTCTCTGTTGTGACAGCTGGCAGCTACCTGGGAGCCTCACTTCAGCCCCTCCCACTAGTCAAGTGGCCACTGGCTCTGAACTACCTGCAAACGTGAGGACTTCAGGGACAGCCCCGTGGACCGATTATGGGCCCACTCCCGGGAAGCCCCTCCACATCTAGCTCCCCTGCCAAACAATGGCCCCTCTCTTCTGGGGCCCAGTCTTGACCAACTGCAAGGGTCAGTCAGTTCCTCATCTGAGCCTCACTGGGGCTGTGGAGGGACCTTGCTTTCTCCTGATTACAGAGGCTCCAAAGGCCCTTGGAATGGAATATTCTGGAAAGCACCCGAGAGTACTGGCTCTAAACTTCTCATAGCCACCTGCTCTGTCTTTGAGGGACCATCTCCACTGGCACAGAGCATGCTTCTAACTTTGCTGCCCTTGAGGCGGGCAGTGAGGGCAAAGATGGAGCACAGGCCCCGGACCAGGCAACTGAGACTGGGAGGGGAGCCTGCCTGCTGAGGGCCACTGGGAGCTACTGGCCGAGCCCAGTGTTTCTGTTAAACCTATCACCCTCCAGCAGGGAGGCTGGGCTGGTGTCTCTGACCCTATGCCTCCCCTCATGAGGCTGAAGAACGAATTTCCCCAGGTCTTAGACCTCTCCCCATCACCTTCCTGAACACACTCAGGGCTGGAGTCCTAGGGGACTTGACATCTAACTCCAGAGCCCTGGAGGGCCCTAGCGACAGGACCACTCAGGAACACAGCACACAGAAGCAGGTGGCTTCCCCTCCGAGCAGGTGTCAAAGCAGATATGCCCGCCCCTCTGCAAGGGTCACCAGCCCTTGGTGCCTGTCCTTCCCAGGTAATGGGGTAACCAGCAGTGTCCTTCCCAGGTAGTAGGGTAACCAGGAGTAGTCAGGGCAAACCCATGCGAGAGTTAATGGCACAGACAGGAACAAATGCACAGCAGACACACACCCTCACCCGACAGGCAGCGAGGCTCAGCAGACAGGAGGCGTGTGGGTTAGGAACAGAGCCGGAGGACCATGCATTTGTGGGAGGCAGACACTGACCTCCGACGAGGCGTGCGCTGGGCTTGTGGATTATTTTTCAGGGCATGTGTTATCGCTTGGATGAAAGCGGGTTACTTACAATTTAGAAGAGGAGAAGAGTTAAGGAGACAAAGGCCGACAGAGGCTGCCAGAGATGATTAGCGTGCGGTGGATGCCGAGTCTGGGCAGCATTCTTGATGGTGGCCAAGGTGCCGGGGTTATTTGAAAGGGGTGTTAGTAAAGGGGCCACTGCTATGGGCACTTCAATGCTTGGAGCCTTTGGCCTTTGGGATGATGGTTCCTCTCCTGGCTGAACTGCATGGCTCCATCCCACTCAGAGGAGCAGGAACCCCTGTGCCCGCCACCCCTCCGTGCTGCAGGAAAGCCCGTATCCCTCCCTACTCTGGGCCCTCCATCTATGGTAGAGGGAGGCGGAAACCAGCAGAACCTCTGCAGGCTCATCAGACCACAGGAGCAGCCTGTCCAGGCACTGCCTGCGGCAACAGCTGGGCTCAGAACGAGGGAGCCTACGGAGTGTCGGCCTTCAAGGCAAGATACATGACACCTGGTGCCTGGGTACCTTGTCTTGGTGCCGCCCGCCAAGTGGCAGCACAGGTGGTGCTTCCAAGCCACGACTAACAATTACAGAGTGGTTCCTGGCAGTTCAGCCCGAAGCCAGGCATTGCCTCCTCCTTCCCTGCTCCAAGCAAAAACAGAGTCCAGGGCCAGGGCAGCCCAGGAGGGTCCCACAGTGAGCCCAGCTAGCAGTCAAGGTGGCCCTGGCTGCACAAGGCCACCTGAGACCAGTGAGGACAGGCTGGACTCCCAGCAGGGGTGGGAAACAGGGCCCCTCCCGCCTCAGTCCCAGGGCCTTTCCTTGCTGTACTGTGCTCTGCTTCCTTAAGCAGCACTGAAATGTGAAAAATCTGTACAAGTTTTAGAAAACTCAGGGCCCTTGGAATGGGCCTTCTCCCTCAGCCACATGGGCAGTAGGTAGCTCTCAGGGCGGGAACCCAAGGAAGAGGGCATTTTCCGCTGGCCTGAGCTGACTCACCGCTTGGAATGTCTCTCCTTTGCCATAAAGGTCCAGAGGCCCCAGGAACACTATGTACAGGAAAGGACTCAGCCTGGCCTGAGGGACTGTGTGAGGACCTCATAGCCGCTGACTATGGAGCTAAAATCCAGAACAGCAGCCCCATCGTCCCCTCCCCTTCTGAGGAGGTTGTCCTGGAAACGCCTCTCCCCTGGGGCACTGAAGAACCAGGACTGGGCAGGCACCAGGCTCTGCAGGCTGCTTTTCTTTGTCTCTCACAGGTGGATCTCCAGCACCTAGGCTGTGGCCTTGGCCACACCTGTGCCCCCAGCCCAGCAGCCTTGCTCCTTCCATCTGGAGAGAGTCATCCCTAGAGACCTGAGACAGGACACGACACACTTGTCTAAAGTGCACACGGGAGGCAGCTCCCAGCCTGATCTCCCCCAGGGGGAAGCTCGGGGAGGGGTCACAGAGTATAGATTTTGGCCCCACGTGCCAGACAGAGGCAAACAGGCTGCTCTGAGAACACCTGGTCCACCACTGACAAAGGAATTAGAGTCGCCTGAAAGAGGGCTGACTTGCCCAGGGCCATGGGGAACAAGGGGAATAGCCCTCAGGTGGCCAGGCCCCGCCTCTCAGCTCTACCAGCACCGGTGGGACTCGGGTGTGGCTTGAGCCCCGCTTTTACGCATCCTCAGTACAGGACCCCATTCAGGCCTGAACGCTGGCCTTGGGTGCGGAAGACAGTGAATCTCACCACCTGGCAGCCGCCCCGCAGAGGGATCACCTGGTAGCCGGCTGGGTTAAGACAGGCTTTTAAAGTAGCAAGTGGTCAGGCATAGTCAATTAGGAGTATTTGACAAGAGATGACAAGGGCTGGCTCCAGAGGCCCAGAACCGCCAAATAAAGGGACCAAAGAGAAGCCGAGGAGACTGGGCTGCAGCCCCGGGGGCAGGGCTCCCGGGCAGGTCTGGGAATCTGCTCAGCTCTGTGCCCGCCTTTCCTGGCCTTGCTGTTCCTCTAGGCAGTGAGCGGAGGTCTCTCCAGAACAGGGCCTGGCATCTGAGAAACCACAGGGGGACCCAGGCCTTCTCTGTCACCCCAAGTCCTCGCTTTCCTGTCACTGGCCCTCTGCATGGGATAGAGGTGTGATTCGCTGCATCTCAGGAAAGCCAAGCGGGCCCTGAATCTTCCTTAAGCGGCCCAGGGAACTCCCCAGGGATGCAAGTGCTGACATCTTCTCCACCTAAGCAAACGCCAGCCTGAGCAACATCTCCATCACTGACTCCCTCCTCATCTAGGGTCCTGTGGCCGAAGGTAAGAGAGTGACAATTTAGAGGGAGATTGTGCGCGGGAAAGAGAAGGGGACAGCGGTTTAGCGACATGGTTCGGCCACTCCTGTCTGCTCAGCCTTACCTGGCCCCAGCAATGGCATGGAAGGGTCATCAGAGCTACTACCACAGTAATCATTACCATCCTCCAGCTCGCTGCTGACCGTGTTGCCATTCGCAACGGTCTTTTGTTTGATCGTGAAAAAGGCCTGTATCTTCACGTTGTACCTGGAAGTTAAGGCAGGAGGTCAGGGCCCTGGGACACCTGGCAGGGTGGAGTGCTAGGGCCTCCCCCCCCCTGCCCCGCACACACAATCAGGTGGCCCTGGGAGTGTCCCACGGTGAGGGAGCTGGGGAGCCAAAGCTTTTCAACCGAGTCGACAGAATTCCTAACAGGAACGGGAGAGCCATGTGCAGTCTGACGGCCCTGCGCCTACTGACATGTTCGTGGGATTCCTGGGGGCACAAAAGGCCTTCAGCCCTAGACAGGGACTGACCCCTACTTACTGCAGGTCCCAAGCCTGCCCTGATAAAGTTCAGCTCAGCCTCGGGAACAGGCTTGAAGGAAGGGTGACTGGGCCTGTCCTCTCTCCCATGGCTGAATCTTTGGGTCTTTTCTGTGTCACTGACAGCCAGCGTCGCCCCACAGAGAAGAGACTCTCTCCATCCCAGACCCCAGCTGCCCACCTCGCTGAAGGGCACTCAGAGAGGACATATCTGAGGGACAATTCTCCTGCAGGCTGACAGTTTATCACCCATTTTGATAAAACATCATGATTCATGGCCTCATGAAACCCAGTACTGGTTTTCTTTCTAATCACCTGCAGAGGTACAAACAAGAAGGTAAAGCCTGGGTATGGCTCACCTCATGGATAGTGTTTCAGTTTCCTTTTCTGTTTTTTTTTTTATGTGGAAAAACATATACAACAGAAAATTCGCTATTTTAATTATTTTCCATTTTGAGGCACACAATTCAGTGGCATTAATTACGTTTACAGTGGGAAACCATCACCACTATCTATGTCCAAAGCTTTTTCAGGATCCCAAACAGAACTCTGCAACCACTGGTCAGTTAACGATTAATCACTCCCTCCTCCAAGCTCCCGGTAATCTCCCATTTGCTTTCCGTCTCTATGAATTTGACTCTCCCAGGTACCTCATGCAAATAGACTCAGATAGTATTTGTCCTTTTGTGACTGGCTTATTTCACTGAGCATACTGTTTGCAAGGTTCATCCATGTTGTAGCATGTGACAGAATTCCCTTCCTTTTTAATGGCTGAGTAATATTCCTCCCGGGCAGTTTTGAGATGAGTCTGACCTGGGCAGCTCCCAGGGGGCCACAAGGGTTCACAGCCCTGGACCCTATGTCTGCATCTTCAATACTATGAGTGGTACCCCTGCAGCTGCACAAGGCAGTGGCCCTGAGAGGTGACATTTTACGAAGCTTGGAGCAGAAGTGAGGCCGCCTGGCTCTTTCAGAAAGGGTGGTATTATATTATCAGATTCGTAGAGAGAGCAAAAAGGAGTGGTCACCCTGAGGCATGGAGAGGCGTGAGGTGGGTGGGAGGGAGGCCCCTGCTTGCTACTTGTTTTGGGAGTGGCCTCGTTCTCCACCCAGCAGCCCTAACTCTCATGGCCAGGTGTGGACAGTCCCCCCAAACAGTGTCTGAACATCTCTCCCCCCCTCCAGCCGTCCCAGTGGGGTGTCCCCCAGAGAACTGGGGCTGGTGAGAGTGACTGAAAGGTCGGACGGAGGTTTGCTCGCTGCTCTAACCGGAGGCTAGAGCGAGATCTGAATCAAGGCGACAGGCAGCCAGAAGAAGGGAAAGGGCACTTACTTCATGATGAGAATGTAAAACACGTACAAGATGATGAGGACCAGGCCTTCCCACCTCGGAGAGAGAAAGCGGCTGTGGTTAGAGCGAGGAAGGGCCGCGCTGAAGGCCGGGCTGACCCGTGCAGAGGGTAAAGCAGGGGGGCCTTCCCCGGCCCCGGCGTCTGGCCCAGGACCCAGGGCCTAGGCATGCCGGTGAGCGTCCCAGCCCGGCTGCCCCTCAAACTAAAGCTGTCTTAGTGACAGAGAGAAGGCTGAGAGTGGGGTCTTCTCAACCATAGGGGGTCTGCAGGGCTCAGGCGTAGTCCCTCAGCTACCTAGCAAAAGGGGAGGCCAGGGCCACCACATCCCAGGATTCAGGCAGCAGTGGCCTGGAGTCACCTAGACTTGGCATTAGGAGGCCCTATGATCACCTGAGATTCTGGTCAAGGAGCAGAGAAGCTGGGGTGCAGGGGGAAAGGGGCCCTAAGAGCTGCCTGAAAGAGGGGCATACACAGTCTCGCATGCACAGTGCCCAACTCCACGCGTGGTGGGATTTTTATAGTTCTGACCACCAGCCTCCGAGGAGCCACACAGCTTTGGTTGGTTTGTTCATCTGACGAATGTGTACTAAAGGCCTACTATGTGCCCGGCATGGGCTACAGTTGTTTTGGGAGCTCTTCCTTGGCTGACAAGAGACCAAGGACCAGCAGAGCCCCAAAGGGAGTTGTAGGTGACCTGACCCTCACTCCCAACTGCATCCACAGCTGAGGCAAAGGAGACCCGGGAGTGGGGAGGCTGCCTGGCTCATAGGGAGGGTTAGGGCCAGGCCGGGGCCAGAATCAGTTTCTCTGGGCCCATAGCACGCAGCCGCTCACATCGGGCCTCGTGAGTACATCCCCACAATTAATCACATGCAGGATGCAGATTCTGATTCACTGTCCTGCAGGAGACATTTTAATGGCTTATATGAATGTGAGACACAGTCACACGCTATAGAATAAAAACATCGACCTTTTATTTCAAGTGGCTCTGCATGCATCTTAATTAAGGAATCATTTCCGACCTCAGTGTCACGAAGATGAGTCCCTGTGTTTTAGTCGATGCTATTTCAGTTTTGCTTTGTACGGTGAGATTTTTTGCTCACCTGGAATTTATTCTTGTATAAGGTGCGAGGGGTAGACCTAATGTTATCTTGCTCTGTATGGATTCTTAGTGGTCCCAGCAGAATCTAAGACCCCCCCTCCCTAACTTACTGCCTTGTTGCGACACCTGCCATCTCCCCCAGCCCAGAAATGGGCCCATTACTGGGTCCTCGGTTCCATGTTCCATATTGGCCTTGCTTAGCCCTGTGCAAAATACCACGCTTTGCTGATTATTGTAGCTCTATAATATGGTTCGATATCTGGCAGGGTGGGAATATTAATGGGAACAATTTCTGTCACCTTGAAAGAACAAATAAAGGCATGATTGCTTAGAATGATATAATTTTTACTTTTACAAGTTCATACGCTTATGTTTGTAAAAATAATTTTAAAGAGGATTCTGTGAACCCAATAAGCAAGGACACTAACAAAAACAAATGAGAAACAAACTTAAAAAACTTACCATACAATTTCTTCATCATATATGAACTGAAAGGCAAAAGAAACAAAGGGTGGGGGGACATATTTATTTAAAAAAACAAACGCAGACCTCTAAGCACCCAGAGCTGCCCCAGCTTGGCTTGCTATGTTTCTACAGAAAGCTGGGCTACTCTCTCCAGTTCTGGGTTCCTTGACTGCAGAAGGTGACCTTGCCTTAGTTGAAACATAGGCCAGCAGATGCGGCAACCTACAGCCCAGCAGAGCGTGGGCCTCTCAGAGAAATGGCCTGCTGGGGCCAACCTGGCAGGGGCCTGCCCTCATTAACTGAACAGAATTGTGACAATCAAGAATCTTAAAAACTGAAAAGATATCCATCCATCCATCCATCCATCCATCCACCCACCCACCTACTTCCCTATCTGCCTGCTTATTTACCTATCAGTCTACCTACCTACCTACAGTGCCTGTGTGTTATTTTCTTAAAAATAAAGAGTAATCCCTTTCGAACTTCTGGGGGTGAAAGACCCACTTGTACCAGCTGAAGGGAAGCCAGGGGCAATGGTGGGACTCCATGGTTTCCTAATCAGGCACTGATATTGCCCAACAACCCCACCCTGCATCTTTGACATGTGGTCCAGGAGAGGACTCCTGTGAGCACCCCAGACAAGCCCAATGTGGAACAGGTAGGTGGAGAGGCTGTGCCCACCAATCTGATCCTGGAGACACATAGGTGCCCACAAGGGATGCCAGCAGAGGCCAGGGGGCTTCTGTTTGAGCTTGGGCCCATTGCACCTTGCTCCTGGCTGTCATGGCAGGCAGTACACACAGGAACTGAGAGGGTTGTCCTGGCTGGGCATCACTGGGAGGTTCCCTAAACTCAAGGCTCTGAGGAAGTGGCACACAACCTGGGGAACTTTCGGGACATTTATGGAGCTATTTTTAGTTTTTATAACCCAATGGAGGGACACTGGCATTCAGAGGCAGTGAAAGCCTGGGCTGCTAGCCAGCCTAGAACACGTGAAGCAGTTCTATCTGGGAAGTTTTTCTACATTTGGCACAAGTGCTAAGCGTTCTGCTAAATATTCAGGTAAGCGACAAAAATAAATAAATAACCTGAGCCTGGAACTTAACTCTGTTTCACAAATCAAAGTATTTTTGCATGGTTTTAGTAAATACTTCATTTTCTAGTGAGGTAACTATCGTGCAAATGGGGTTGGTGGAGGACTGTACTTGGCTCTGTTAGGATTTTATCAGGAGTTGTTCATAATTTTGGAAAATCACATCAGCAATGTCGCACCACTCAGGAGTTTACGGTGCCAGCCCAGCACACTGGCCTAGGTCTGAAACTCAGGGATTTTCCATATGGAAGCAACAGATTACATCACCGGATGTTCTAACATCTTCATACCAAAACCCTGACACACTAAAAGATGTATTCTTTTGTTATAAATTACTTTTACCTGTCCTTTACAGTAGAGTTTAGGTGTTGAAGTTTCAGAAATATATATATATATTTGAGAGAGGGAGGGAGAGGGAGAGGGAGAGAGAGACATCGACTGGCTGCCTCCCACAGACACCCTGACCCGGGATCAAACCTGCAAGCTGGGTATGTGCACTGACCGGGAATCGAACCGTCGACCCTTTGGTGCACAGGATGATACCCAACCAACTAAGCCACACCAGCCAAGGCTGTTTTTTGTTTTTTTAAAATTATGATTAGGTAAATTATTTTATCTGGAGCTGTCATTTTCGATTTTCCGAGATGTGAGAGGCAGCCTCTCAGATGGCCCCAACGATCCCACCACCTGTCATTCATACCCGCCTTGTGTATGTGGCCTGGACCTAGGGACTTGCTCCAAACAAACAGGATATGGCAAAAGTGATGGGCAGTCACTTTGGAGATTAGGTCACAAACACTGTGGCTTCCACCTTGGCTCCTCTCTCCCTTGCTCTGAGGGAAGCCAGTGGCCATGTCATGAGCTGCACCAACAAGGAAAGACCTGGGGCTGCTCAGAGCAACTGGACCCTGAAAGTGGAAGCCTCTCCCCACCCTGGGGGGGGGGGGGAGCCCTGAGGTAACTATATCCCGGGCAACACCTGGGAGAGAGCCAGAGCTGGAGGACTCCTGTCCAGATTTTAATACATAGAAACGGGGGTAACAAACGCTGGTTGTTTTAAGCCATTGAGTTTTGGGGAAACTTCATACACAGTGATAGACAACTAATAGAAGGGATATGACTTCCATACACAGTTGGCGTTAGAGCTTTAAGGTTGAGGCCTGTCACTCTAGGGCACATGCCCTAACATCTGGGCACAATCTGCCCTCCTGAACAGGACCTGCCCCTTAAAGCTACCTTTGGATTGAAACCGTTTCCCTGTGGGTGACACGGTCCTTGGCAGTAGCCTGACTGTTGCGTGCTTTGCTGTCATGTGCCATGATGTCACCCTAGCCCTTGGTGGGGGGGCACAGGGATACCCTCTTGCACACACTAGCAAGCCCCAGGAATCTGTTTTCTCTCCTCTGCCTTCCTCTCCACCCGCCCCAGCTGCCAGCTCTGACGGCTGCCAGCTGCCTCTTTTCTGCTCTGCAGCGAGCTGTGAACCCGGGGCTCCGCTCCTTAGAAAATGGCTCTATGCGAGGATCCGAAGGGCCTCTGAGGAGCACGTGCTTGAGGGAAACTGCACAGCCCATGCCACATGTGCTGTGGTTTTGATGCCCTTTTAACCAAGGTGTCAGGTATGAGATTTGGGGCAAAGGGAGGCATAGTGGCAAGGGGACTGGTCAGAGTGACAGCAGTGAGCGGTCAGCCCACCCCACGGCTGGGGGCTGGGGGTTCTCTGGCTATAGGGCCAGGGACAAAAAACGGGCAGGGTCCTGTGACTTCAGGGGGGAGGGGAACTCACGGCAATGAGCACGATGACGGACAGGGTGTAATACACGGAGTCCCGGCACACGGCCCACCACGTCAGCCGGACCACCTGCGAGCAAGGGGCTGTCAGCTGCCTTTGGCGGGGGAGGGGGGTGGGGAGAGGGGTGCGGGCACAGCTGCTGGGGGTCTTCCCCAACACCCCCGCAGGTACAGGGACACGGCCAGGAGCTCCTCCCGACTGTGCCACCAGCAACAATTCAGCCCGGCTGCTCGAGGCCGCCCTGTGCTGTTCATTGGATTTTGGGGACAGGTGGGGTTACGGGAGGCGCCTCTTAGGCAGTCGCTGCAGGGGAATGAGCGAGCGCTCACCCTCAAGCTGGACAAGGGGGCTGGTGCTCCTCCTGCTCAGCCCACAGGCTGCAGGACGAATGTGACACCACTGCGATGCACCAGGACGCAGGCTCGCTCAGAGCCTCCGGGGGTCAGAGGCATGGCTAAGGCGGGGCCCTGGGCATCCCCACTGCTGTCCCATTTTCCACTTCATAAGGGGAGAGAAACCACTGACCTGTCCCGCGAATAATCCACAGACTCCGATTATACACAGGATGTTGAACACAGCAGAGCCCACAATGGTCCCAACCCCGACGTCCCCGTGGGTGATGAACACGCCTGGAAAGAGAAAGGCACGAGTCCTGGTCTGCAAGGCCCAGGCCTGCCCAGGCCTGCCCCAGCCGCACACCCAGGCTGGCTGCGAGGCCTGTGTCCCCCTGACCCCATCTCCCCACAAACCAGGGGAAGCTGCTCTCACATCCAACAGAACTCCCACGATGCTGGGAGAATGGGGGTGCCCTCAAAGACCAGCTACTCTAATTCCTCCACTTTTTGAACAGCTTTATTAAGATACAATTCCTATGCCATAAAATGCACCTGTTTAAAGTATCAATTCAGTGTTTTGCAGTACAGTCACGGAATTGTGCAACCATCACCACGGCCTAATTTTGGAACAATTTCATCACCCCAGAAAGAAACCCCGCACCCGTCTGCACCGCACTCCACCCATTAGTGGTTCCGCCCCAGGGAGCTACTAATGTACTTCCCGTCTCTCCAGTGCTCCCGCTTTACAGATGAGAAAATGAGGCTCAGAGCTGACGCATGCCTTCACTTGTCAGGGCACCAAACCTGGGCTCTCACCAGATCCTGTGTCTCCAGCTGGTGGGATTTCTTACCAATAACAGAGGCAAACAGCTCGGGTGTCGAGCTTCCCGCAGCCATGAAGGTGGCTCCGGCCACATCTTCACTCAGATGGAGCTTCTGAAACAGAGATGACCACAGACCCCCAGGGTGTGACGTGGGGGCAGTGGGCACACTAACTGGGCACTTCGGCAGCCAGGGAGTCAGCTCCTCCCTGGCAGCCTCTCCTCCCTGCGCCCTGAGCACACACCCTCAGCCTCTCTGCTGGGCCCTCGATCCAGAATCCTGTCCCCTTCCCCCACCTAGAGGTGAGCACGTGGCTCCGTCTGAGTGGGGCAAGGGGAGGCGAGACAAAGCCTTTGAGTACTTTTGCCGGGTCACTCACTATTTAGGGGACCCAGGTCAAGTAGCCAGCCCTTGCTCTGTGCTCAGCAGTGGGGTAAAGTAATGAAGTGCCTGTCCCCAACAATCCATGTCCCCAGCTGTAAATGTCATGACAATATGGCCTCAAACAATTTGGCTGGGAGGTTTCACGGGGGTAAAGTGTGGCAAAGTCCCGAGCAGTCTGCACACAGTGGGTGCTTTTCCTGCCTTGGCTAGAAGCCAAGAATAAGGTAGAGTAAAGGTAGACTGGGGTCTTTCATATGAGGAGAAAGAAGAAAGTAAAAACTTAACAAAATAATTAAAAGGAGAAAGTATCAACGTGCAAAGGTTGGGACAGGGGGTGTTCCCTGCGTTGCAGCTCAGCCTCCTCCCTGGGGACACAGACCCCACCTGGTACACACCTCCTACACCTGGTTATGGCGAACGCTCCCTAAGCAACCAGGTTTGGCTTAACTGCAGGCAGCCGGCCCGCCTGCCGCGGAGCCAGAGGCTCTGGGTAACGGGTGCGCGCTGGGGGCATTTTCTTCTGCTACGTCTGGGAGAGGATGCCACCGGCCAACTCTAATCTGGGGGTTTCAGGGTGAGGCTTCGCCATGGTGACACGGAATGACTGGCCTGACAATCTCACTGCAAGAGTGCTGCCAGTCCCTCTCAGCCTGGCACTGACGTGCCACATGTCCTCGATCACCCCCAGCCCCCTCCCAGGCTTCACTGTGGGGTCCCAAGTCTCTCCCGTGTACCTCACAGATCTTCTCTAGAGACGGAACGAAGAAGTCATCGCACACTATGGCCAGGGCGTAGAACATGTATAGAGCCTGAGAAGGAAACGGGACAGACAGTGTCAGCGAGGGCACCTGCCACCGATGGGGCACAACTGGGCATCCACCATACCCAAACCAGCCTATGGGGCAGGCTTAGAGGAAAATTCCAGCACTATAGAGACTTACTCCTTCAATCCCCTCACTGACAAAATGGGAAACTGAGGCCCACAGAGAAGAAGTACTTGCTGAGGGAACTAAAACCCAGGCCACATGGCCTGTGCTCTGTCTTCTTATCTTAAAGCAGCAGCTCTCCCAGCACAGAGCATGCTCTCGAAAGGCAAGACCTAACCTTTGAAGAAAAGCACTTAAAATCACCATTTTAAGAGTTTAAAATAATAATCGTCCTGATTTCCCCTTAGTTTTAGTGAAGGCACCATTTCCTTGTGACCACTGGCCACCCCCTGCCAAAACAAAGGGCAGCTTGAGATCTGGCATTTCCCGGGATGCTACTTGATGCTGGCACAGGTTAAAATACACAAGCAGCCCAGCCGGGTGTGGCTCAGCTGTTGAGTGTCGACCTAGGATCCAGGCGATCGGGGTTTGATTCCTGGTCAGGGCACATGCCCGGGTTGTGGGCTCGATCCCCAGTCAGGGGCATGCAGGAGGCAGCCAATCAATGACTCTCTCATCATTGATGTTTCTCTCTCTCTCTCTCTCCCTCTCCTTTCCTCTCTCTGAAATCAATAAAGATACATTTTAAAAAAAAATACACAAGCCATTGACATTGGGAGGTTCATGGAACAAAGGGTCTAGATTCTAATGCTGATTCTGGTACTTATTTTCCAGGTGACTTTGGATAAGTTATGCCTCTAGGTCGCAGTTTCTTCATCTGTTTAATGACAGAATAAGAACAGATCAGTAGTTTCAAAAATGTTTTATATACAGAAGCCCTCAGTTGCCCTGTCTACTCAACACAGCTTTACTGAGCTCACCTATGTACCAGGTGCTGTTCTAGGCATCAGGGATACATGGTGAGGACACCAGGAAATGCCTCTGACTCACCTCAGTGGCGGACAAACAAATAGGCAAATACAGTATCTATCACTGCCAGAAAACAGGAAGTGCAAAGGTCCTGAGGCAGGAGCGTGCTTGACGCATCTGAGGAACAGCAAGGTGCAGACAGAACGCAGTAAGAATGAGGTGGGAAACAGAGACTGTAAGGCTGGAGGGAAAGGCAAGAATGAAGAATCACAGACAAGAGATGAGATTTTACACTAAGCACTGGGGGAAGCCAGTTATGTGAATGCTCTGTGTGCAAAAGAGGGACAGCCTGAGCTGCTTCACCCAAAAGCAGTGTGACACTCCAACTTCAGTTACTTAACTACGACTAAATAAAATAAGTGGACGATGCATCAGCTGTGGCCAAGGCATCCGAGGCAAGTGTCCACTGGAGTCTAGGTGTGGCTGTTCCAGGATCTGATTATCTTTTGGGGGGAAGCAAAAATAAACAAATACTGGGGGTGCAGGTAAAGGGAAGAGAGTGGGGTGGGGGAGAGATCGCTACAAATCTCAGGATTCCAACTTGGACACCCCCAGAAACTTCCCCTAACATTATCTCCCAGGCAAAGGTTTTCCTTGAGGCCGGAGCCTCTCGCTCCCCTGTCATCTCTGAAACACTGGGGAGAAAGGGGACCCAAGGAGGAGCTACTGCTTCCTTCGCTTGAACTGGGAAGTTCTGAGAAGCTTCCTAGACCAAAGCTGGCGCTAAAGCCAGAGCCTTCTCTTGCTCCAAGGAAGGGGTCAGCAAACCTTTTCTTAAAGGGCCAGACAGCAAGTATTTTAGGCTTCTTGGTCTCTGTCACAATGACTCTGTTGCTGTAGAAGAGCAGCCACAGGATGGGTGTGGCTGTATTCCAATAAAACTTTATTTATATAAACAGGCAGAAAGCTGGATTGGGCCTTCCAGCCTTGGTCTGGTAATCTCTGCTCTAAAGGGTTCCTGCAAAATTCCTGAGGGGCTCGAAGGGTCACAGTTTTGTCTCAGCAATGCCAGGATGTTTGTGAGGCAGAGTGACAGAACTACAGGCCTAATTCACCAAATCTAAACTCCCTCAGTGAAGGGGGGAGGGTGCATGAAAAAGCCAAAGAAACTAGGGAGATAATAACTCTATTCCAGAAATAATATATACAGGCCTGTCATTCAAAACCTGCTGATGATCTTCATTCTAACTTTCATTTTCATTAACGGTGCATTCTGTTAATTAAAACTTCACTCATTCGTTATCCACTGGTGGCTACTGCCGATGTGAGAATCCCGACTTTTACGTTCCTAATTATCTCTTGCATAGACTAACATTTGGCTGGGTTTAAACATATAAGTAGGGTGGCTGGGAATATAATCGAGAGGAAAATTTGCTGTGTTTGATCCAAAGTGGCCACCTTCATACAACGTGGCTGGCAAACTTTTTCTGCAAAGGGAACACAGTTAACTTTTTTGGCTTTGTGGACCACAGAGTCTCTGTCACAGCTACTCAGCTCTGCCACTGAAGCAAAAGGAGCCACTGATAACACAGAAATGAAAGGGAAGGGCCGTGTTCCAATAAAACTTTTATTTACAAACATGGCAGTGGCCATGGGCTGTGTGGTGTGCTTCCCCCTGTCCAAGAAGAGTGACTTTTACCTATAACTTAGGCTGGAACCCACGATTCCTTTAAGAATTGCTGCTTAAACACCGCCATTTGGCATCGAGGCCCATCCGAATACAGAGGGAAGTTTGAGACGTGCACCAAAGTTTTAAGCTACGGTCATGCAAGGTGGTAAATGTGCGGGAACCGTGAGAGCAAGTACGCACAGGGCGCTTATTAGGTGCCAGTGAGGTCGGCCGCATGTGACCCACATTCACTCACACTTGGCATCTGGGAAAGCCGCCGTCGCTTCCATCTTATAGAAGCAGAAAATGCGCCAGAGGACTAGGGTTCTTCTCGTGGCTCTGGGGCCACTCACTATGTGACACTGAGCCAGTCACCTAACGTCCTTGACCCCGTTTCTCTGGGTCCAGTATCCACCCCCATCACAGGCTCTGACAAGGACGGGACGAGACCTCTGACATGCCGTGGGTCTGTGCCCCCTGCCTGGGCTGGGCACCTGCCCCGCGAGGGCCACTTACACCGAGGATGTGCAGCAGGACGGCGCCGCGCTGTCGCTCCTTATTGGAGAACAGGTCCGTGGGGAACTCGTGAATCGCTGCAAGACAAGAGGACACGCAGTGTTAGCTCTCAATGGGCGGCGAGGCTCAGGGGCAGGTCCTGGAGCAGGACCCGCGGCCGAGGCGGAGCAAGGGACAGGAGGGCTGACAGAACTGGCTTTTGTCCCCTTATCCCCTGGGCCCCCTCAGGCGCCAGGTGTGCTTCCACTAGCATCTTGGGTCATCGCTCACCACATCACAGGCCCTCCTTTGACCCCAAGAATGTCCCTGCCGGGGTGGACACTGCCACTCCTGCATGGGCTCTCATCACCCTGGGCGGTGGGCAGCCTGCGAGGTGCAGAGCTCCCTGCACTGGAAATCAAACACTTGGGGTCCAGGTACCATCCCTGATACTCCTTTGTGACCCCTTCACAAGTGGTCTGAGCAACTTGTCTGCCTTTCGGGCCCCAGAATGTTCCTGGGTAATGAAGGAATAATTCCTTCTCACCCCCGTGTTTGAGATGACCAGTGGATAAGTACTCTGTGAATGTCATTTCTGCAGGTCCCCCGTCAGACACTCCCACATCCATCCCATGTCCCTTTCACTGGTCCCTTTCACATCAGCTACACTGGAAGCTTCTGGAAAACAGGGAGCCACACTGCCCTGCACTGCAGTCTCCGTGCCTCAGCCAGGCTGGCACAGTAGGTTCTCAATAGACCTTAAAAGTCAACTGAATGAACAATAGTAAAATACTAAACAGAAATAGCAATACGTACCATCTTGCCCTATTAGAATGCTTTCATTACCTTTGGAAATCCTGTAAATAACTGGTTCATGGTGAGAGCTTGATAATTGCTTGTTAAATAAACTCCCAGGATAAAAATCCCTTCTTTATAAATGTAATTTGGCCCCAAGCTCTGAAAGTGATGGTTTCTCCCTTACATGGAAACTTCTGGTTTTTAAGATTAGATTCTCCCAACAAGACAGAAAACATCCGCTCCCCAGGCACCCAGAAAAGGCTCCCACTGTAAACAAGCAGCAAGTTAATGAAATATAGATTCTTTCACTTCTGGTTTTTTTCTTTTTTTCCTGTAATCAAACTTATGTAATAGAATTGCTCTGGCAGTTCAAGGGCACGGATCCTCTTCAAGGTCTGTCGGCTCAAGGGAATTATAGAGGGAGGGACGGCATTCCTGCAGCCGGGACCTTGTTTCCAGGAGAAATGAACTGTCTGGGACATTTCAGTGCAGATCAACAGACATTTCTGCCATGAAAATTCGAGATCGCTCCTGATTCTCCAAACCAGTATTTTGAGAGCTGGTGATTTATTCAATCCTGGGAATTCTCTAAAATTAGAGTAAGGTTATGCTGCCTTTTTGCGTCAAGGACATTACCCTCTGGCCTCCAGCAGGGAGGGAATGTGGATTATAAATGGCTTTGTCTTTGTTTCAGCCACGGTGCCTTGCCCTGCAACCCCATGCATGTGCTGGAGGCTGCAGAGAGAAGCAAATGCCATCCGTGGCCCTAATTTTGCCAGCAAAGACAGCAAGGAACCGGCAGAGCTGCCAGCTGCCAATGACCCACTGCCCCTGTACCCACCCAAGTCTTCTGAACACATGCTGACCCCCTGAGGCAGGCACTGCAGCCAGAAATGTCCTTGCTCTCCAGATGAGGCTCAGAGTGGGGAGTGACCGGCTCGAGGCCCCAGCCACCTAAGCCAGGACCTGCGTTGATCTCCACGGTTAGGGGCTGCCTCTCACAGGAATGGAAACCACCCTGCACTGGGAGACAGAAGACCTGGATAGAGTCCTGGCTCAACTACCCACAAGCTTGTGGGACCCTGGCTGAGTCATTTAATCTCTCTGTCCCTTTATTTCTTCAATTGCAACCTGTGGCCACACAAGGTAAAGAAATAGTCACCATTACCTTGTGTGGCAGTCAAAGGCTGCAAGCAGGCAGGTGGCCACCTTGCCCTCCCCAGGTGGCAGCTGGTACTGGGACCAGTCCACTCCCCAGTTCAGGGGTCAAATCCTCTAGAAGCTGGTGCAGGGGGTACAGACTGTGCACAGCTAGAGCTGTCTCTCCCATCGTTGTCACCAATAGCGACAACTTGGAGCTGCAGACGCCTGTGCAGCTTCTCAGGGCACTGTCTTTAGAAGCAGGTGACAGGTTTTAGGAAGCGCCTCTGCTCCTTATTACCCTTTGACCTTGGCAAGTTACTACACAGCTCAGGGCTGTTATCTCACCTACACAGGGGTCCTACAGAGTCCGATGCTCGAGGCCAGGGGGCTGCAAGGATTATAGGAGAGGGAATGTTTGCACGACACTTAGCCAGTTAGGCTGCTGTGACTGTAGGATCTTAACTTACAGGCTCCTCCCTCAGTGCAAGTCCTGTCCCCACTGTTCCAGAGGACGAGTCTTGGTTTGTGAAAGCAAAAGGAAAGATGGAGCCAGTTTAGTGGGGAAAAGAGTGGGTGAGATGAGGCAGGCCACATCTCAGTGCTGATGGAGTTTAATCCAGGCTTCCTGAGAAACCTCCTTTCTCTTTTCCTGGGGTTTGCTGGAATCGAGAGCCCCGACCCATGCTTAAGGGAGTGATACTTGCATGTGTGAGAGGGGCCGAGCCTGACGGACTACTCAAATCCCCACCGGCGACAAGGAAAGATCAACAGGGCTCGCACACGAGGCTTTCGAGGTCAAGCCTAAGCCTATAAGCCACAGAAATCCTGGGGAGGGAGGGGATGTGTGGAGAAGGAATGTGTCTGCAGGTGGAGCCCAGCTTGGGAAACCAGGGATGATCCCAGCACTCTCCACATCATGGGATGAAGGTGGGGAGCCAGGCGGGGGGGGGGGGGGGGGGGGGGGCTACAAACCACACAGCAGCCACTCCCACCCCCATTAGGATTCTGTCCCTTAGACCTCAGTGCCCAGAACCGGCTTCTCCATCACTTTTGGTTCTGGACACCCCCCTTTCCTCACACCCAGGTGTCTTCCTCCCTCCTGTCCACCTGCCCCGCACTGTGTGCAGGGCCAGGAAATAGGGGCGGGGGTCTTTCCTGCCACTTACCTTCCTGAACAGCAGAGGGGAAACCACAGATCCCTGGGCACAAAAGCACCTGCGATCCTACCTCCCACTACCAGCTACCAAGTGCTCTAACACTGTATAAATGAGACCCCTAGGGAGCCCTTGACCTTTTTGGTTGACACTCAAAGTTACATGGGAGATATATATTTCAGAAACCCTGAACTAGTGTTGCCCTTTTGAGGGTCTATACTTATGGCAACATTGCTGCTAGTTCTCCAAATGTGTTAATTTGTTCAACAAGAATTTGCTGAGCAGCCACACAGTAGGTGTTGGGCTACCTCTGGGAACAGGCGGATGAGATCCTG